>NW_026622797.1:53503271-54742854 GCF_023065955.2 Ursus arctos | reverse complement strand
ATATTAATATCAGACAGGGCAGACTTCAAAGCAAGTTATCAGGGATAAAGAAGGACACAGGAATAAAGGAGTCAATTCTTCATGAATGTCTAACAATCCTTAACATGCATGTGCCTAACAATAGAGCTACATGAGGTGAACTATGTGAGGCAAAACCTAAGAGAATTGCAAAGAGAAATAGATGAATCCACTGTCATAGTTGGAGATTTTAACACCCTTCTCTTAGAAACGGGCAGATCCAGCAGGCAGAAAATCTGTAAGGACATAACTGAACTCAACAACAGCATCAATTAACTGGATATTATTGACATCTACAGACTATTTTATCCAACAACAGAACAGACACTCTTCTTAAGCTCACATGGAACACTCACCAAAATAGAGCACATTCTGGGCCATAAAAAACATCTTAACAAATTTAAAAGAATAGAAATCATACAATTCCTATTCTCAGATAACAATGGAATTAAACTAAATATTAATAGCAGGGAAAAAACTGGGGAAAAAAACAAACAAAAAGCCACAGAGATGAAACAACACACTTCTAAATAACACACGTGTTAAAGAAGTTAGACCCCTACCTTCTCACAGAGGTTGAGAAGAGGGGGCCTTATCTCTCTTGATACAAACCTTTCAAAGGGATGGCTCTTTTTGTAAAGACAAGCTTGGGTTGTAGAAGATACATCAGAGAGGGACAGCAAAGGATTTACATGGGGAAGTTTTCTAAATTAATGCTTCTAAGAAGAGGGAGGTCAAGCGCTTTTAGTCAGGCGTGACTGGAATGAACAGTAAATTCTTTCAGCTGCATTGAGCTTTCTTAGGCAGGCATTTTAAAGGGTCTGGTGTTGTCCTAGGAACAGGACCTTGAGCTGATAGAAACAATGCTAATGTTCACTCCAGGCTCGTAGTGGTGTGTGGGACAGGGTGAATGCAATCACTTCTGCTATGAGTTAGCAGTTCTTACAGGCCAAGTTTGAGGCCTAGCTGAGAAGAGCGCTCACTAGAGAGAAGTTTGGTCAAGGAAGGAGTCTTTGTCACCATATATAAAGGTAAGAACTAATTCTTCATTTTCATAAATAGATTCTTGTTCTGGGAATTACAGTTACAATACATTGGTTATAGCACAGCAGCTTCTACTTTGCTAGGAAAATTCTTGGTGTTCTAAAAGGCTATATTACAGTGTATTATAGTATTTCACCTTAATAATATGCGTGTACTCTTGAATAGAGAGTAAAAATGTTAAATTGAAGGTAATGTTATACTAGCTTAAGTTTATTTTTTGGCACCCTATTCAATACCAAATTCTCTGTATGTGATATTCAATGCTAAAGATAATTTTAATTAGGTTATATTTAACACACTAAAGCTGCTTTTAGAAGAGGTCACATTTGGTGTTTTATTTTTTATGTTACCTTAACAAAAATTATGTATGCATATTGAGCACCATAAAAATTCCAAATACTGTGTGTGTGTGTGTGCGCGCGCATGCATACACACACACACAACTATGTGCTTTGTAGTAGGAGGAAGATTACCATATGATAAGCATACCTTTTCAAAAAATAAATGGGCAGGCAGTTACAGATGTAGTAAATCCTTAATGGAAGTTTGAACCACTTTCTAACTCCTGCATAGAACTTTTCAGAAGTACTCTTAAAAAGAGAACAATGTAGCAAACACTGGTGGAACATTAAACTATATAATATTCCTGTTAAACAACATGTAACAAGAAAGCAACTTTCCAAATTTTGTTTTCTAAACCAAAATTGCACACCACATGCTAACAAATTAAGAAGTAAACAAGTTTATTCACATTCAAATAAGAAGTGTTGGGGCTCTGCATGTCAGGCACTTCCCTATGGAACACTACTAGGTTTGCAACTGCATATATCAACTCATATATGTTTAGGGTAAAATATAATAGGTAAGTATGAAAAGAGACCAATGCACAAATGTTTATATTTGCATTGCAAGATACTCCACAACTATGATAATTATTCAAGATATACAGACAGAAGGTCTGTTTTTTTTTAAAGGTCTTCAATTAGGCAACTTATATTATAGTAGGCTTCATAACTTACAAAGCAAGAAAATTAATAGGGGGCCCAATATGAATACAGGGTGAAAGTATTTGCAAAGCACATATCTAATAAAGACATACCGAGACTTTACAAAGAACTCCAACAATTCAATAAAAAAAGAGAACCCAATAAAAATGGTCAAAATATGTGAACACTTACAAAAGAAGATATTTAAATAACACATGAAAAGATGCTTAACATCATTAGTCATCAGGGAAATACAAATTAAAACCAAAATGGGATAGCATTCCATATCTACAAAAATGGCCACAATAGACAAGGCAGACAATATCAAATGTTGGCATGTGGAGTAATGGAACTATTCAAAAATTGTTGGTAGGTATGTAAAACGGTATAGTCCCACTGGAAAACAGTCTGGCAGTTCTCAAAAAGTTAAACATAAAACTACCATATAATCCTAGCAATTCCACTCCTAGGTAAGTATCGAAGATAAATAAAAACACATGTCCACACAAAGATTTGCACACAAATTAGGTTACATGTAAGGTTCCTAGCAGCACCAGCCATAATAATAGCCAAAAACTAGAACAACCTAACTGTGGATGAACTAGTTAGAGTAGGAACTGTAAATGGGAATGAGGCATCTTAGAAAGAAAGGGTGTGAAAATATTATAAAATGGATTTATAGTAATGGCTGCACTACTTGGTGAAGTCATTAAGTCACAGAGTTGTACATTTAAAATGGATGAATCTTCTGTATATGTAAAACATACCTTAGTAAAGTTGTTGAAAATATTTTTTTCCCTGCCTATCTACCTAGATTTTGAATTCAGATATGAGATAAATATCGTGAGGGCATGTAATAAAAAGCTTTTTTAATAAAAATATATGCGAAGATGCTTGCCCTAAAAGTGAATAAGTTTGATCTGACGATCTGCCTCACTGGTTTGACAACAGAGAGTGGCATTTTCTTTCTTTTTCTTTCTTTCCTTCTTTCTTTCTTTCTTTCTTTCTTTCTTTCTTTCTTTCTTTCTTTCTTTCTTTCTTTCTTTCCTTCCTTCCTTCCTTCCTTCCTTCCTTCCTTCCTTCCTTCCTTCCTTCTTCCCTTCCTTCTTTAAGAGAGAGAAAGAGAGAGAGTGGGGAAGGGGCAGAAGGAGAGGGAGAAAAAGAGAATCTTAAGCAGGCTCCATGCCCAGTGCAGAACCTGACATAGGGGCTTCATCTCATGACCCTGAGATCATGACCTGAGCTGAAATCAAGAGTTGGACACTTAACTGACTGAGCCACCCAGGCACCTCAAGAGTGGCATTTCAAATTAGATTATACGGAAGGTATTTTTCATAAATTGGATGGGCAATCTGCAGTTTTGATAAAAACTCTGATAAAAACGTAAGATGTGAATGCAAAATACAAGTGTTTTCTAGCCCTTTCAGTGTAAAAGAAGGTGCCTCTAACTGAAATAATAGTAAGTAAAATTAGTATTTTATCAAGCCTGGTAAAAATTTTTAGTTATAGTTTCTAGAAATAGAGAAAGTAACAGACTCTAATGCATTTATAATAAAACGCTTCAATTACTTGTTTCTAAATCTGTTTGTTCACCAAAATGAACAGGGAACTACTCAAATTATCTGGTTTCAAAACACTAAACATATTTTTACATATGATAATTTGGGGGATATCGCTCAGAAGGAGTTCAAAGTATCGAGTGACATTATTATGCCAAAATTATTCTATTATCACCCATCTATTTTGTGTGAACAAGGTTATTCTGTTCTTATAACTATTGACATATAAAATCGGTATGTAAGAGACGCAAAAACCCACCTCAGAAATATGTGAACCCGTGTATATACAAACTAATTGGAAAAAGCCCTCATTCTTGAGAACCAAGACAGGCAGTCTAGACAGGAATCTTTTGCAGCGAGTCAAGCATTTAGAGAATAAATTGATTATGGAAGGTTAATTACTAGATTTTAAACCAAAAGGAGTTGGAGAAAGAGAGAAAGGGAAATAATTCTGAGCATTTAAATCTAAAAGCTGAGGAAGAATAAGGTGGTAAATAGTATCAATGAAGGGTTGAACACCAGAGTTCCTTAGCAGGGAGTTATAATTTCACACTACATCAGGTTACTTTTCAGACCTGGATGGCAGCATACTATAAATAAAAGTCAAAGACACACCAAAACAAGATGTAAAAGGAGGGATAGAAGTAGGGAGTCTTCTACATGTGACAATTTAACATATAATCACAGATGAGCTTTCCAAGCCTGTGACACTAAGAGAAACAGCAGACACTGACTAAATCCAGGTGAACAGATCCATAAAGGAGTGGCCATAAAAAGAGAGGTCAGAGAATAAAATTACAGATTGGTACTGGAACAACGAGAAACACAAATATGAATATGTACCCAAATTAGATGAAACTGAATGTCTTACGTTCAAAGCAAATGGTATTTTAATTTATGACAGTATGTTGCAATGCATACTTTGTTTATTGGAACCATCATAATTATTTTGGCATACATAATTTCAGTAGTGCTACCTAATCATGTGAAAAGTTAGGCACAAATAGTGAAACTTCTTAGATCTAGGACTTTAGGCAAGTTTCTTATTTTATACAAACTCAATTTCATAGTGTCATCATGAGCATTAAATGAAATCAAGACTGTGAAGCTTTTACTACTGTATCTGTCATACAATATATTCTCCACAAATTTTGGCTGCTTGGTAGTAGTTAGTATTTGCACTGTTCAATTGTTTTTTGGGTATAGAGGCAAATAACACTGATCTTGCATGCAACTGAAAATTGTATAAGGGGCGCTTGGGTGGCTCAGTTGGTTAAGTGTGTCTTCAGCTCAGGTCATGCTCCCAGGGTCCTGGGATTGAGCCCTGCATTGGGCTCCCTGTTCAGCGGAGAGCCTGCTTCTCCCTCTCCCTCTGCCTGTTGCTCTGCCTACTTGTGCTCTCTATCTCTCTGTCAAATGAATAAATAAAATCTTTGAAAAAAAAAAGAAAGAAAGAAAATTGTATATAAACATTTTCACTGGTATTTTAAAAATCTAAACTCAATTTAAATTCACACAAGAACCAAATTCAGAGCAGGTGAGGGGTGTCTTGAGGTCTGAGTCAAACATTTACGCTTGTTCTGTAAGAGCATCACAGGGCTACTATGCTACCACTGCCGGTATTGCGGTGGGCCTTGTTTTCATTGTGCTTCATCAAACTTCACTTGCCTGGTTTGCCTATGAGGGGGGAAAAAAAGAAGAAGAAGAGGGGAAATAATACCTACTAATGAGATTTTTTGGAGAATAAAATGTTAAAGACAATGTACAGGCAGCACATAGAACAGTGAAAGCAACTAGTACAAGCCCAACAAAAGGTTATTAGAGTTCAAGTGGTTGCTATCACTAGACATGTTCCCTCTCTCCACTGTTTGACTTCCACGTGTTCCAGACACCTCTAATTCTCACTTTCTAACACACTGGTACTATAAAAAAGGAATCTTAAGGTTCCTTGCTTGTCTTTCAAATGCTCTTTCAGAAGCCTGTGCCACTGACATTAGCAAAGGGCTAAATGGGAGAACTTCTTTTAAAAGGACTGACCCATAGGTGATCACTTAAACACTGCTATAAGATAGAGCAAGTTCATAACACAGAATGAATTATTATTCAAGCAAAAAAATAAAAGATGTTTCCTGAATATATGACAGAATTTTTACTTCTATATTTTGTGCTGAGATGTTGAACTGGCAGTAACAGTCCTTGATCCATTACTCGGTTAGAGCTCCCTGTGCATTTCCTGTGGTTCCTGACCCTCCCCATGCTACTATAGGACAGTGATGTGCTTTGTGCCAAAGAACATCACCATGTCTTTCCCTGGATGTCCAGACCAGCAAGAGTGAGCCTCAGACAATCATCATGAGTTGCATTATGTAAACTGATCATTCGTATCTGCATGTGTGCCTCCTTCCTACCCATATACACCACACATGCGCACCTGCACACGTCCATGTATACCTTAACCATCATGAATTAAATAGGAAATGTGACATGCTTTTAAAGTACCTGGGTATGGTATATATTTACACTTTGTAACTCACCTTAAAATTAACAACTCAGAAGTATATTTATCATTCTATATCATTCTGAAGTAGGTAACAACCAGGACAGAACGGTGACATTTATTCACTGTCAATACCTTTGAGTAATGTCTAGCACTGAAGGACAACCAGTATTTTTAAATCAAAGGAAAGGCATAAGAGAAACTGTATTAGCTTTAAAGACAATATACATGTATCCAAATCCTGGCTTCATCACTTACTATTTTTGTGAATCTGAACAAAGTAAATTTCTTTATTCACAGAGTTTTGGGGGATACTGAAGGACAACAGTACATAAGGATTTTTGGCTTGGATGAGTAGTGTTATAGGCAATTTCTTGCACATATCTTTCTATATTTAACGTAGTATCTATAATACAAGCATACTAACTCTTAGAGAGCTTACAAGTAAAATAAAGAAGCATTTAATATTAAAGTGTATGCCAGGGTACCTGGGTGGCTCAGTTGTTAAGCGTCTGCCTTCGGCTCAGGTCATGATCCCAGCATTCTGGGATCCAGCCCCGCATCGGGCTCCCTGCTCAGCAGGAAGCCTGCTTCTCCCTCTCCCACTCCCCCTGCTTGTGTTCTCTCTCTCACTGCCTCTCTGTCAAATAAATAAATAAAATCTTTAAAATATATATTTAAAAAAATAAAGTGTATGCCAAATGCACAATGACTATGAGAGCAGTCATAAAGAATTTAATTAATCCCATCCCACTGATAATATTTCAAATACATCCACATGATTCATACCTCATGTCATAAACAGATGATCAAGTCATCTAACAAATATGTTTACCCAATAAAATTTGTAATCAAATGTATGTTTCATTTATTTATAAGGAAAATAAACTGATATATAATTAAACAGTTTATATATTTGGGCAATATAATAACTAATATAAACTAATTTTAATTGAAAGTTTATTCCATATGACACCTGTCCTAAAAGTTAATGTATTTAATCCCTGAAACAAGCTTATATCAGGAAGTACTATCCTCATTCCCATAGTAGAGATGGAAAAAAACAAGTAAACAATCAATCAAATAAACAAACAAGCCCTGGAGCCATAAAGTTAGGTAAGTTGCTTAAGAAGCCTGGGCTAACATTGGGAGATAGAATCACTCAGCCACTGAGTGGGAGAATCTGCACAGAGGACATGGAGATCTTAACCGTCACATGGGTATCACAGAGAGAGCCTCCAACTGTGAAACCTCAAATAAGAAGTCTTGGGTGTGTGTAGCTGTATGTAGATATATTAGGAATTAGTTTTTGTGTGTGTGTGTATATATGTTATATAAAGAAATAAATTAGTTTGTTCCTAGTAAATACCATAACCATAAGATAAGGGTAGCTGAGATCATCAGTAATTGAATCTGAGTCAAATTTATTTTATGTTTTTACAGTGACTTAACAACATAAAAATCCAGCAGAAGTTATTTCAGACTATTTTCAAGTAAAGATGGTGATATTTAATCTGCCTGACTTGCCCCTTACCTCATCCCTATTTTCTGATTGAAAATGTGACGAAAATATAGAAACAAATGTAAAAGTTCAAAATCCCTTGAACTAGCAATGTCATCCTGTGGAATCCAGTGTATATGAATGGGTTATGAGGCAGAATCATCAGTCCCAGACATGGTGAACACTGCCAATGATTTCTACCCTCCTCAGCTGTACGCTTTCACTTAGGTTCATGTTAGATTTACTCACAGACAAGCTGCTTTGTGGGGGTGATCAGAGCCGTTTCAAGATCCTCTAATTAGTTACCTTTTCATCTATGACAACTCCAGGATTTTACTTCTCAGTAGTGCTACAGATTAAGCAGCCACATCAGACAGAAAAATGCATGTTCATACTGAAAGGTGAGCTAAATAATTAGGAAGGGCTAGAGAATAGAAGGGCATTGGGTGCTGTGAACTTGAGGAGTTTTTGCACACCTTCTAATGACAGAACCAGCACAGCTTGCATCAAATTTTCCAGAGATACATTCACCTCAGCATAATCAGAGAACCAGACAGCAAGAACAGAAACACTCCTCAGCCTTGTAGATTCACTCTGTGCACATCAGTGGGCATCAGCATAACATCTGAGAAAAAACTCAAAAGGATGCAGGTGAAGAGTAAGGGGTAGGAGGAAAACACAGCGGCACTGCTCCTGGGGAAGCATAAGGCCTGGGTTGACCTCCTCTCATTAAAAGATAAGTGAAAAGAGGAAAACTAGCATGGGGCCCATGAAGAAATTCTGAAAACCAAATAGGGAGATAATGTGTTGAAAATACAGAAGAAGAACACATTTTAGTTAAAGATTTAGCAACGAAAACAATACGTTAGAAAGCATGTGATATAGTTTTTGCAATAAATGTAAAAATAGGGCATGGGATCCAAATGGCTCCTGGTTAGTAGCCTGTAACCTCTCTTAAAAATTCCCAGAAAAAAAAAATAACAAAATACAATATTAAAAACTGTAACTGGCAAGTTATAGTTAGACTTGCTATGGATGAAATCCGTAAGGCATTAACAATAATTATAAGGGAATTGAAGCTAAATGGACCAAAAAAATTTTTTACTCAAGCTGCAGCACAGGGTTTATTCCAGCTTTGCCTCATGATATGGAGATAGTCAAAACAACTTGTAAAAGACACAACAGTGGTGCTGCTTTAGAAGATGATAATAAGACCGTAAGGACACAAAGTAACCGGAAAAATAAAACAGTAATGGAAAAGAGCCATGTAAGATCATCCTGTGAAATGGTATCATTTCCATTGTTTAAATTATTAATCAGCCCCATTATAACTGCACTTTCCAAGACATGATGGTATCTGAATACTGATCTTTTTTGTGGTAATTAAAAAGTAGTTTAGCAGATAGGAAACTAATAATTAAAAACAATAAGAATGTACTAACTTTCTGAGAAGAAACAGTTTGCAAAATGTGCTTTTTAAGCGCTCTTTATCATGCTAAGATATTAATAAAATTTCCATTTTCTTAATTGTAATGGCAGTTTTAATCAATATGAAATGGAGGGCATAAAGCATAGAGATTTTCCTATATCTTAACTTTTTTTTTTAATTAGGCAATTCAGTAGTCAGAAAACCCTCTTTATGAAATGCAGTATTAAAATATTCACCCCAAAAAAATATCCACCCAATAGCGTATTTATATACCAAGTAAGTGACAGATCATTTTCAACTTGATTTATTGAGGTATTCTTCTCAACTCTGAAAGACATGAATAGACTTTGTCAAAGACTTCCAACTAAGAAGTTACATGTAGGGCACAGTCCAATGTTTAAAGAGTTAAATAATAAAAAGAATTATTACAATTGCTGTTTTATCTTTCATCTCTTTGTTCAGATTAGCAGACTTTCCTTCATTTTCTACAAGTAAATGGTTGTTTTGAAATTCCTTGAAGATCTGTTCGGCCTCTATACAACTATATACCAGTGACTGACAGTCTGCACAAGGAACTCCTCCAGGAGCAGGGACTGCTGAGAATGACCTTTTGAAACCCCAGTGGTCCTCTAAACCCATTTGGCCCCACACTGTTGTTATTCTTGCCAGGAATATCCTTAATATTCTTGCTATCCCAAATGTATGAGTCCCTCAAATGACAGCCTCTCCTTGGGATGACATCTAAACCCTTCAGCATTATGGACTTGCTCACGTGAAGTTATCCCAGATAGCTCTTTTTTTTTTTTTTTTTTATCATACTCAAGGCACCGGCCATTCCAAACTGTACTTATTTATTATATTCTGCTTTCTCTTGCTTCCCAGGCTTCACATGTGTTTTTCTCACAGAACAATCTTAACTAAACCTCTTTTCCTGGCTAACCTCTATTTTTTCTGTAGGTCTCACTTTAAATGTTACATCTCCTAGGAAATCACTCAGAAACTCTGTAGTCTGAGCTTGGTACCTATCCTGTGGGTTTCTGTATTCTTCTCCCAGAACATCACTTATCAAACACATTATATGGTACAGTACATTTCTATCTCCCCATTAGATTTTAAATGTCCCTCATGTGTCACTGTGTGGCCATTATCTATCAGAGGACTAGGCATGTAGTAAGCACACATGTCATGGAAGGAAAGAAAAGGAAAGGGAAAGAGGGAGAGAGAAGAAAAGAGAAAATTGTAGTTTAAAAATCTGGGCGTTGTCTGTTTCAAATGTATTGTGTATTCTATGGATTAAGAAGTAAAAAAAAAATTGCTTTATTTTCAAAGCATTGAAACAAATTGAATTACATTTCATCTCTTCCATGAAGTTGCTCTAAGAGAGACAATAAAAATTTCTCACATCAGAACTTTCCCAATTCTGTGAGTTAGTTACCAAAATAGGAATAGTATGGTTACTTTCTTCTTTATTATGATTATTTTCTATGAAATTTATAAGTATCCACCCAGATTCCTGTGTCCTTCAAATTAAAACTGGTTATCTGAATTGCCACTAATTTGTTTATTCAATAAATATTTCTTAAGCGCTTATTGTATGTTAAATACCATGCTACCTTCTGTAGCAAACAGTAAGTCATTTGATTCTCAAAACAATCACATGAGGCACATACTATTATTATCACCATTTTGACATATGAGTAAAACATGACTTGAGTAAACAGCAGTTACGTAATTGTCACTCCCAGACAGCCAGACAGCCCAGCCAGTGCTCGTAATCTCCATCACTATTCTAATGCAGTTATCTGTTTTATCAAAATCTTAAATAAGTTTCTGTGATTCACAAGCTTCTCTCTCTACCTTTTTCTCTCTTTTCCTCTCCCTCCATCCTTGACCCACTCTATCTTCACAGTGTGTCATGTGTGCAAAAGTCTTTGCTAGATATAGCAAGATGTAGAACATGGAGGCTGTCCTCATGACTACTCATAAGCTCTGTAAGAAAGGGATTCAATTAGAAAACAAAGCCACTAAATTCAATATATTTATATTATGATCCCTACATATGTATTTCCGGTGCTGAAACTGAACTATAACAAAAGGCAGGGTATGGTAGTTGTCTGAAAGATGTAAAAAACAAAAAAACAAAAAAAAACAAAAACAAAAAAAGCATGGGAATAACTCCTGGGATTTGCTGAAACAAACTTGAGGGCTGTAGCATTTGAGATGGTCTCTGGCTACAGCCATCCACGTACGGTTTGCTTTCTCAGCTAACCCACATCCCATGAAACCACACCCCACTTTGAACAGTCTCCTATCTCACACCAGAATTACAGCAGCTGCACAGGCAGCCTCTGTCCTTCTTACATTTAAACAACTCACTCTGCCACTGCTAACCGGTCACACATTCGTGCCTCGGGGATCTTACCTCAGAGGTCATGAGTTTCCTCAAGAGAGAGAATAGGGCCTCTGTTCTCTCAGATCCCATATTTACAGTGGGTTACCTCCTAGGAGAACACTTGCTGGTGGTGTGCTGTGAGGAGTGAGGCAGCAAAATGATCACATCCCACTCACTTGGTTTACTCTCCGATTTCTCCCAATAACACAGGATAACAGTTCTTACGTGTGTGGTAGGGGAGGGGCAAGAGCTGAGAAAGCAGACCATCAAAAATAACTAGTCCTCTGGCTATCAATAAAAGCTCTGGGCCTTTTAATTAATTATTTATTAATTTTAAAAATGAATAAACAGACAAAACCAGAAACAGACCCATAAATACACAGAACAAAATGATGGTTGCCAGAGGAGAGAGGTGGGGGGATAAGCAAAATGGGTAAAGGGGAGTGGGAGATCCAGGCTTCCAGTTAGGGAATGAGTAAGTCATGGAAATAAAAGGCACAGCATAAGGAAAATAGTCAATGATACTGTAATAATGATCAGAGGGGGGACAGATGGTAGTTACATCTGTGATGAACATAGCACAATGTATAAACTTGTCAAATCACTAAGTTGTACACCTGAAACTAATGTCATATTGTGTGTCAACTATACTCAAATAAAATACTTTTAATTTGGGCCTTGCACCTAATGCCAGGCTCTTCATTTTAGAAATAAAAGATTTTGCTCTTTTTCTCCAACACTGATCGGATAGCTTCGCCCTAAAATTAATGATGTTCTGAGTTTGGGTGGTTGACAGGTGTGAGGGAAAGAGGAGAAAATTCTGGTTAGTGTCTTAAATGATGACTCCACTGTATCTCTTCAATAAGACCATATTACATAAAACTCCCAAAATAAATATTTACCTGCAGCCCCATTGCTGATTATCTTATCTCTATACATTTAGAATACATTGTCTGAAGAAGTACACTGAATTATCAGCCTACTTTGGGCTTTGCTGTTAAAACATATCTATCCTTCTAGCAAAATACCATAGTTAAGCCCAACTCTTCTAAAAGTTTCTTGAAGAAAAATCATATAATGAGAAACTATCCTTGGGTTTTGATTCATCAGCCTTAGGGAAATTGGAACACAAGGAATCACCCACTGTGACACAGAGAGTCAGAAAGAAATAGAACCATGAGGGGCCAACTCCCAGTGTGTCAGGGAACACCTTACTTAGTTAAATCCTGGCTGAAAATCCATTTAGAAAGAAATACATAGTCCTGACATTATTCTTCCTTGAAGCCAGGGATAAGGAACAAGAAAATGGGGACAGAGGGCTTTGACACTTAAAAAATAAATAAATAAATTCTTCTCTTTGTCTGCTTTCCCATTACTCTTTCCTTTAAGACCCTGATGTTAAGTCTCCCATCTCCACTTGCCCTGCCAATGATTAAGGGAGTGTGGGTGCTCACCCAAAGACATATCCATCAGTGCACAAGTCAAAGTGATTGAAAAATATGTACTAAAATAAAAACACCAGTAACAGCTGTACTACCTCAAAAAAAAAAATCGACTACTCACATCATTTATGGAGTAGATCAGCATTTGAGAGGCTATGCACTTACTTTACCACATAAACAAATAAAAATGAAAACAAAGCACAGTACAGAATAATATATACTAAATTTCTAATTGCTTTTCTGTCGCCTATTTGTTTATAATGTGCTGAGTACATTGACAGGATAATAACCGGAGAACATGACAAATGTTTGAAATGCATACGACGACTTCAGATCCACTGCTAGCATAAAGTAATCACTTCATGAGTCAGCCAGCGTTTCCAGTTTTAATTGACGCAATAGATTTGCAATTATGGGCTTCTCTTCCAAGTTTGCCTTTTGTTTTTATTAAAGAAGAAATATCCACCAAAATTTTTTGCATTAAGTAGGTATCACTTTCTAAATCAGTTCTTCAATGTGAGTGTTTGTTCTGATAAACCTAAACCACTCTGACATGTTTTCTGTCTTAGAGAACGTTATTCTGCTTGTAGCACGAGGCAGCTGTCGCCTGCTGCGCACCTTGGAAATGTGGCTCAGGCAGGAAGAGCCAAGGAGAGACAAAGCTGGGTAGCACGGTGCTCCGCCCAATCTACTCTCTATACCACTCAATCCTGGGGCTGATTTTTCTATGCTATAGCTTGAAGTCATAGAAAATTCTTTCTCAACTGCCACTGAAACTGCAGAACAGCTGCGGCAGGATCCCCATGGTTTTCTGAAGATGTGTGGGATCTCAGAGGCATTTGGTAGGAGCTCTTCTCCCCTCCAAATTTCCAGAGAAACCATTGGTGTAAAGTATCAAAAAGGCAGACTGTTTTGCCTTCTTAGCTTATACGAGGATGTTAAGGTCTACTCTTTTTCCTTTGATTATGGTAGAAAGGAAGAACTGTTATAGAAACATAAAAAATATACTAAACAGGCTTCCAAGCCAATATAGCAGATTGGATACATATTTTTAACAAGTAACTCCAACGCACTGAAATAAAATCCAGAACTTTAATACATAATAAAATTAAGTTGAATGGAAAATAAGTATAAACTAAAGGAAAAATGAAAGGAGAAAATAAAGCAAATCAATAACTGCAGATAGAAAAAAATAACTGAAGAAAAACACACACAAAAAAAGTCATTGCCCAGTTTTGAAGTAAATTCTTACATGGATGAAACCCGGAAAAGAGGAAGAGAGAAATGATTAAAACAGTATCTCTCAAGTGTAAGCTAATCAAAAAGGAATTTATAAGGGAACTCAAAATCAGGAACAAGAAAGACCCTTTCTTAAAATTTGAAACAACAAGTCTTATACATGCAGAGGGAATACAGAACTCACGAGTGGTCCTCAACAGGAGTACTAGAAGAGATTAACTCTCTCAGTGTCAAACAGATCACTTTTAAGATGCTGAAACTTGAAAAGGAGACAATGGCCATAGTGGTAACCCATACTTGAGTCCATAAATATTCTTAAGTGCCAAGGTTAGACTAGGCAACTGTCAACTTCTGGGTGAAGTCCCTTACCTGGAAGACTGAAGGAGAGACTGAGAAGGTAAGAAAGGAGAAAGAACTGAAGGACTAAAATACAATAGTAAAGAGAGAATGAAAGTAAGGTGTGAATGAAAAATAGTCTTCCAGTATGCAGTCCAGCCTCTAAGAGACCATCTATGTGCAGGATACCCCCAGATCTGGTTAGTCAGTGAATTCTTGAACTCCAACATAGTGCCTCGGAACAAGATCATTAGTTAGAAGGGATGCCCCATTTATAAATCCTGATCCCTTCCCTCACCCCACCACAAAAATCCATACATTTATTTCTGGTTCCTCATAGTAAAGAATTTAGTAGCATTCTTAGAGAAGATGGCAGTTGAGTTCCTTCATTCATCCAAGTTTAACTTTCTCTAACTGTTACATCTATAGGCATATACAAATGCACAATTTTTATTTTTGTTTAGAGGCCAGTGGGCTTTTTAGACAGAATGAGTGTCTTGAGCAAAGGCATAAAGACAAGATGACATGGCAGGTTAACATAATTTCTTACTGAAGTTTACAAGACAGTGACAGTAGAGGACACTAGGAAATTAGGTAATGTTAAATAAAGGATTTTATGTGCTATGCTAAGGATTTCACATTTTAGCTTGCAGGAAAATAAATTTTTAAAGACTTACAAAGTAAAATTCTAGTTGTCTCAGTCTTTAAAAATCATAATTTCTCATGAAAATAGAAATATATCACATCTCCCTTAACATAATTTTATTTATTTTAATAAACTGAATAGTGACTCAGTGAAGAAATCAATACTAAATTAACTTTTCAAAAAGAATACAATTTTTTCCCCACATGAACATACACACAAATGTGATATGCTTTCTAGAAAGTCACTTATTTTCCCTAAGTAAGTTTTAGAAACAATTGATAGATAAATGGACAATAAAGGGAAGGATAATTCTGGAGACAGACAAGAAGAAATTTGCACCAAGTTTGTGGCTGGAAAAAAAAAACCCAGAAAGTAACTCTGACTACATTTTTAACACATCCGTACATACATTCTAGCAATGATGAAAGTCAAGCAGCATCCACGTCATCTATTATAGCAAGAAAAAAAAATAGAAAAATGTTAAACTTATTTTCTTTGTCCCAAATAAACCCTATTTTATAATGCCTGCCAATTATTAGTTTTTACATAATAATAACCATAGTTAACATTTATTGAGTGCTCATAATTTGCCAGGCATTATTTTCAGCACTTTTCAAGGGCTCATTTATTTAATAAAATACTCTCACAAGGTGAATATAATTATTTCTTCCATTTTGCAAATAAAGACACTGAGTCAGATAGAAGTTAAGAAATTTGTGCAAGGTCGTACAGCTAATTAGTAGCAAAGCTAGGCTTCCAATAATCAGTTTGGCTTGAGACCCATGCTCCTTACTACTATACTATACTTAAAGACTTCTAAATAAATGGTCTATCCTCATAAGGTATTAATATTTTTCAAATAATTGATTTCCAGTTATTCCTCTTAGATTCATATTGTCTTCCCCCCTAGTGTACATACCCTCAAAGAACTATTTCAGAAGTTCTATGCATAATAAATTGTCAGAGTCCATCCATATACAAACTTTCATTTGTGAAAATTCTTCTATTTTTCTGACACAGTAGCTATAATTTGGGTAAGTATAGCATCCTAAGTTTCAAATAGTCAAATTTCTCGTAATTTTCTAATACCTCTTTCAAGATGGTACTCTCAAAACTATTAGACGTTACAGGTTATGGTGATTCTTGTCTTTTTGTGGTGAAGGATCTGATATTTCTTCTTAAGAATGCTTTTGGGTTTTCACTGTATTTTTAGTATCTTGGAATTTCATTATGTCATTGTGTATGCATCTGCATGTGCACACATATGTGTTTTATCTTCATATTCTTTTTCAGTTCCATTAGATGGATTTTAAGAATTCTGTACCCATTCTTTAGGCCTCTTCCCTCTACTTTGAAACATACTTTCTGCATTCTGGAAACATTCTTCAGTTAATTCATTCCAGTATCTTATTCATTCCTCCCCTTATTCCTGTTTGATTTTTGGCTCATATTTTGAGCCCTTTCATTTGTTTGTTTGTTTTATCTCATTGACCAAGTGTTTCATTTACATTATTTGTGTTGCTTTATTTTTTGTCGCTATAATAGTCTCACGTGTATTATGGTACACACAGACAACATTTATTCTAATTTTGTGTGTATGTGCTCTCTCCTCTTAGTTTAGTGTTCAGTTTTCCATGCTTCTGTGGCACTAAATTTCTGCAAATATTTATTGATTCGGTACTGTGTGTGTTCACCTTTGTATTTATTATTTGTTGGATGGTTTCCGTACCTGCTGGGCCTGAGGGTCGCATTACTCTAAGGTATCTCCAGTTAGCATTGGTTCTGCCCTATCTTTGTGCCTGAATTCTCAAAGTCACTATTCACTCCTAGAGGAAGAAAATAGTTGTCTCTGCCTGGTCCAGGATATGGTGGGGAGAGGGGGAATGCCACTGAGCCAGTTGATTCTCCTAAGGTACTCCCATCCCACCACCCTGTTGGTAGTATTGGGAGGAGCGAGGTACCCTGAAGGAGCCCACTCTCATTGCTGAGGACTGAGCAATAAGAATTAGCAATAGCAATATTCCACATTTTGGTCTGTGGTTTCCTTCTTTTATCTGATTTCTACCTGTTTTGCATCTTTCAGGAATGTCCTAGATTTAGATATTAGAAAATAACCTAATATTGAAACTAAAATATCCTAATTCTCTATTCTCTTAGAAATACTTAAAGATTGTTAATATTAGACTATAACTTGGTGTTACCCCAAAAATATCTGTGTAACAGTTTGTTACTTGGTATCATTTTATGTAAAAGAAATGAAGCAGAAAACATGTTTTGATAGTTTTCATGGATTCAACTCTGTACTTGGAGAATACAAACCTATAATTATACATGATTTTTTTTCCTATTTCTTGTACTAAAATACAATAAATCCTAAAAGGATGCTAGGACCTTTAGCTGCTCTATGTCCAAGAGTGACAATGTTGCTCAAAGATGAATAATATTTTAGGGACTATTACTCTTCAAAATCATTATGCCATGTTACTGGCTTCTTTTTTACCTAACTGAGGAAACCATGAGGGTCAAAATGACGGCAATATTTCCTAGACAACAATAAAGTTAATTATTCATTAAATATTAGAGTCAGTATAAAGTCTACCAGAGAAGTTATCCAAACCCCTTGGCAAAGTTGTTTCAAGAAATATTGTGAGCATTTATTTTTTGGAGCCTTTGACTCTGATCAAGAATATTCCTGACAGAGTAATTCATTATGAAAGAAAACCACATAACACAAATTACCAAGGTTGAAAACATAATTATCATTGGAATGAATATTACATAATTATTGCAATTGAAAACAATAAATCATATATAAATAAACATATTTGAACTTATAATACAAAAGAAAAAATAAATCAATAAAAACACTTAAAAAAAAAAAAAAGACTGGCAGCACACTATTAAGCAAGGAGAGCCCTTGAGAAGGATAAAAGTCGCCAATTTCACAAAGACCAAGGTGACTGTGAGCTGCTGGCTGGGTTCTCAAAGTCCAAAATGATCTTCGAAAGCGTGAAGAAAGTGCTCAATTATCACAATTATCAAAGGGAATATTGTGCATGTATCTACACTGGGGTTGTAACTGATGTCTGCTGGACAGGTTGCAGTGGATTATCATTTCAAATATTCCTCTATATCTTGAACACTGTACTGTCTATGTTGCCTGCCATCTTGAGCATGAATGACAGATCCTACTGTCACCCTCCACTCTATATTTTGAGTATTATCATGTGGCATTAGAAACTATCTATCCACATCTATATCTACACATACAGAGAGTGAGAGAGGAAAAAAGAGAAACCTTTTGCTTTTTGTGGTTGGTATGTAGTTGGTAAGACACATAATATTCTTCAAACAGATAAGATAATTATAAGTCATCAATCACACTGAGTTTTTATAAACACTATTTATATTCAGTTCTAATATTGGTCCTGCAGCAAGAAACTATATGAAAGGGAAAACAAATTATCAAATAAAATAATTATATTTCAGGCTTTTATAAAAATTGAAGGACCTGTATATATGTCAATATTCTGGTTGTGACATTGTACTATACTTTGGCAAAATGTTACCAAAGGGGGAAACAGGGCAAAGTATACAAGGGAACACTCTCCATATTATTTCTTAAACCATATATGAATCTGCAGTTATCTAAATTAAACTGAAATCTGTTTAATTAAAAAAACAAATAAAAAATAACAACTCAAGGGATAATCTGGAATAAAATGAACTCTGGTGCTCAAAGAGCTACACTCATTCTTTGTTTTGTACCCTGCATCTGTGTCATATTTCTTTTTTTTTTTTTTGCATTTTCATTCCTTTTGTGTTACTTTTATTGTTATATTTCTTTTTTTATAATAATTTTTTATTATGTTAGTCACCATACAGTATATCCTTAGTTTTTGATGTAGTGTTCCATGATTCATTATTTGCGTATAATACCCAGTGCACCATGTAATACATGCCCTCCTTAATACCCATCACCGGCCTATCCCAGTCCCCCACCCCCCTTCCCTCTGAAGCCCTCGGTTTGTTTCCCAGAGTCCATAGTCCCTCATGGTTCATTCCCCCTTCTGTTTACCCCCCTTCATTCTTCCCTTCCTTCTCCTACCGATCTTCCTGCTATTTCTTATGTTCCATAAATGAGTGAAACCATATGATAATTGTCTTTCTCTGCTTGACTTATTTCACTTAGCATAATCTCCTGCAGTCCCGTCCATGTTGCTGCAAATGTTGGGTAATCGTTCTTTCTGATGGCTGAGCAATATTCCACTGTATATATGGACCACATCTTCTTAATCCAGTCATCTGTTGAAGGGCATCTCGGCTCCTTCCACAATTTAGCTCTTGTGGACAATGCTATGAACATTGGGGTGCATATGGCCTTTCTCTTCACTACGTCTGTATCTTTGGGGTAAATACCCAGTAGTGCAATTGCTGGATCATAGGGTGGCTCTATTTTTAACTTTTTAAGGGACCTCCACACTGTTTTCCAAAGTGGCTGTACCAACTTGCATTCCCACCAACAGTGGAAGAGGGATCCCCTTTCTCCACAATGACATTTTTCAAAGAGCTGGAACAAATAGCCCTTAAATTTGTGTGGAACCAGAAAAGGCCCCGAATCGCCAAAGAACTGCTGAAAAGGAAAAACAAAGCTGGGGGCATCACATTGCCAGATTTCAAGCTATACTACAAAGCTGTGATCATAAAGACAGTATGGTACTGGCACAAAAACAGACACATAGACCAATGGAACAGAATAGAGAACCCAGAAATGGACCCTTGGCTCTTTGGGCAACTAATCTTTGACAAAGCAGGAAAAAACATCCAGTGGAAAAAAGACAGTCTCTTCAATAAATGGTGCTGCGAAAATTGGACAGCTATATGCAGAAGAATGAAACTTGACCACTCTCTCACACCATACACAAAGATAAACTCCAAATGGATGAAAGACCTTGATGTGAGACAGGAACCCATCAAAATCACAGAGGAGAACATAGGCTGCAACCTCTTTGACATCAGCCATAGCAACTTCTTTCGTGACACATCTCCAAAGGCAAGAGAAACAAAAGAAAAAAATGAACCTGTGGGACTTCATCAAGGTAAAAAGCTTCTGCACAGACAAGGAAACAGTCAAAAAAACAGTGTCATATTTCAAACTCTTTTAGTTCCTCTTCCCCCTCCTACCAAAAGTAAAATAAAATACATTTTTAAATATTTTCTGGAAGAAATTACTCAGGAAAATCCATTAATCAGCCCCAATCCTCAAAGATATTTGGAAATATTAGCTACCTAAGAATAGAATTTTTAATAATTCCACTCTCTCTATTTCATATTGAATGCATCATTATAGTAATAAATCATCTTTTATTGATCAACAATCAATTTTTGACAATCAAAAGTTGCCCAAATGAGGTTCCTGGGTGGCTCAGTCGGTTGGTCATTTGCCTTCAGCTCAGGTCATGATCCCAGGGTCCTGAGATCAGAGCACCACAGTGGGGCACCTGGCTCAGCGGGGAAGCAGGGAATCTGCTTCTCCCTCTCTCTCTGTCCCCTCTCCCCTTGCCCTGCTCTGCTCTCTCGCTTGCTCTCTCTCATAAATAAATAAATATTTTTTTAATTGCCAAGTAAGTTATAAATGGGGCATTCTGTTACTTCTCATATCAAATTAGAGATAAAATTAAAGACTGTACTATTCCTAATTTGATTCAAATTGAATGATTAAAGGAAAATTCAAAACTTCTTATTTGCCTTGGGTTCTATATTTTTACTTTTAAAAAATTCTATTACTAGCAGATCCTCATTTCACTTCATTGGACATTTTAGTGTCATGAATAGATATCAATTTCCCAAACTGGGTGTAAACAGTTTAATTATCTTGTAATTCATATTTGTTTGCATTTATTATTTCATGTGCAACTTCACAGCAGAAAATCAAGTTATTTCATACATCATGTCAAATCACCAAAAATAAACATGCATATTTTTGAGATGTTTATTATTCTATTTTACATAGTAAAATATGAAGAATATATATTTTCTCTTAGGTTTAAATTCTTTTTGCTCATTTGATTAAAATTAACTGGAAATAGCCCATTCAATGCTCCATTTCCTTTTGTAAAAGTTCAAACACAAAATCACAAGATATGTCATTACAAAGACTACTAGCAGAATTTAATGTGACATACAAAACATTACATCATTTTCCTTTTACCTTTTTAAAGAGAACGTGTTGGTCTGAGCTAATTTTAGATTTCAGATGAAATGTAATTACACTATTTCACCCTCACCTAAGGGAAGTAAAAAATTAAACATTATGCATTAAGCTGTAACCCTAAGATTACGGAATGATCTCTTTTCTTTAATTCACTGGCAATATAATAGTTACATCACTTCAGAAGAGATTACAATTTTAAGATGAGATCCACACAGAATTTTAATTTTCCTGATCCGTTCTCTGATAGCTTTTACCAGATGACTGTCAATTCCTTAGAATAATGTAGGAGAGTTACATTCACTAGATATCTTTAGTCTTGAAAAACAAAGGACAACTTGAGTATATCATTTGGTAGCCTAACCAAGCTTTACATATTTAAGTTAAAATTGTGGGGCACATGGCTGGCTCAGTTAACAGAGTATGCAACTCTTGATCTTGAAGTTGTGACTTCAAGCCCCACACTGGGTGTAGAGCCTTCTTAAAATTTTTACAAACTGAGGGCTTCAGAGGGGAGGGGGGGGTGGGGGAATGGGATAGACTGGTGATGGGTAGTAAGGAGGGCACGTATTGCATGGTGCACTGGGTGTTATACGCAACTAATGAATCATTGAACTTTACATCAGAAACCAGGGATGTACTGTATGGTGACTAACATAATATAATAAAAAAAAGATTAAAATAAGAAAAAGCAGCTGTGGTCCATATATACAATGGAATATTACTCCGCTATCAAAAAGAACGATTTCTCCAAATTGGCTGCAACATGGACAGCACTGGAGGAGATAATGCTAAGTGAAATAAGTCAAGCAGAGAAAGACAATTATCATATGGTTTCTCTCATCTATGGAACATAAAAACTAGGAAGATCGGTAGGAGAAGAAAGGGATTAAAAAGGGGGGGGTAATCAGAAGGGGGAATGAAGCATGAGAGACTATGGACTCTGAAAAACAAACTGAGGGCTTCAGAGGGGAGGGGGGTGGGATAGACTGGTGATGGGTAGTAAGGAGGGCACGTATTGCATGGTGCACTGGGTGTTATACGCAACTAATGAATCATCGAACTTTACATCAGAAACCAGGGATGTACTGTATGGTGACTAATATAATATAATAAAAATATTATTATGAAAAAAAAGAAGTTTGTGTGTGTGTGTGTGTGTGTGTGTGTGTCAAATATGTTTCAGACACTGTTCAGGAAAAATGGTGGAAAAGGTAATAAACAAATCTCAAAGATTTCTATTCTACTGGGGAACTATTAGGACATTATAGTTGAATATGGGAAGTGAGACAATCAGAGAATTTATTTGGAGATACAGGCTTACAATGAAGGGAGACAGTATCCAGCCAGTGCTAGGAGATAACAAAAGCCCCCTAAAGAAACCAATATTCAAGCAAAAGTAGAGATGCTGTGATTTCTGCTAGGGGTTTGTATTTTAACCTGCGGACTAATGGTATCCACTGACTACACTTAAGCAAGGCAGTGTTAAAAGTAAGATTTATATTCTTTAAAAAATCCCTCTGGTTGAAGTATAGACAATGGATCAGAGACAGGGCAGTTTATGAGATATACAAGGCATTTGTAGAGTGTTAATAAGCTACCAGCCAATCAGTCCTGTAGCATTGCTGGGTCAGACATACCACAGTTTGGATTTGGATCCAGGGAATGAAGAGATTCTGCTTACTAGAGAAATTCAAAATTGCTAAGAACCTAGTTAATAAAATAATGGAATTTTGACTTAAAATTTTTCTTCATTCCTTGTGATAGAACATCCTCAGTAACTACCAGAATTCTGAGAGATAAAAGGCAAAGCTTATTTGTAACCTCTTGGTTTAATACTATATTAATGCAATCAAATGCTCACCAGAATTCTGAAATTTTGACAAGATTTACTTGCTATAGTTCAAGCTTGGGAGGGTTCCTATGATAGTCTCATACTTTTAAATCATTCTCCTGATTCAGTTAAATACATGATAGTTTCTTTCTTATTGTGTTAATTTTAACTGTCTTTAAAATAGAAGCCTCAACAAAATTTCACTGGGCTTTCTTTTAACATCTTTAGCTCATTTCCTTCTATTTGGAGAAGAACTAAATCTCTGTGGGTGGGTTAGAGATTTGTTTTAAATCTTCTTTCACAATTTTAATATTGTCAACCTTGCTTTAGGTTTCATAACCCCTTTAAATTTTGGTATCTCTATTAATCATATCTGTTAAGGGTTAAAAAAAAAAGTCCAATATGAATTACCTTAAAGAAAAGAAGAATATATCAACTCAGGAAACCAACCCACTGAAAGGTGTTACCAACAGACAGGAACAAGAGGAACAATTAATTCAAATGCCAACAGGACTCAGTCTCTACATATTCCACTCAATTTCCTCTGAATGCTTGCTGGAACCTTTCAGATTAGCTTCTTCTGTAGGAGTGGAAACATGAGTAAGTACTATGCTATAATCCTGTATCTCATATTTCACAACTCTGGCCACCAACCCAGGCCAATCACTTCCCCAGATTCCTAAAAAAAAAAATACTGAGATGGCCCCATCTTCAGTCAGTGGCTCATCCCAAGACCAGAGAAATACAGCCATTGTTGCTGGGTCATATGACGGTAAGTCATCACAGAATCACAGAGCTGGAGGAGAAGGAAGAACAGTTCTTTGAAGGGAGATCTTAAGAAATGATACTGGTTACACTGGTCAGCCCAAGACTGTGCTAAGATAAATAATTTAAAAGCTTAGAATTTTATTTAAAAAAATCAATGGATAACCATAGGGAGAGGCAAACCATAAGAGACTCTTAACTACAAGAAACAAACTGAGGGTTGCTGATCATTCAGTTGTTGCAGGAAACACCTGAGGAGAAACAAACCACTATTGCCTGACTGGCTCTCATCAGTGTTAATCGCGCCCCAGCTTCCTCAGATCGGTTATATCCCTAGGGCTACAGAATCCTTCTCTTTCTTAAGGCACTTTGCATTGTAAAATGTTCCTGGATGTTCATATCTAGTGTTTGAAGGAGAGGAGGGATTAATACTGGTCCTGTACATAGAAGGCTTATCTGGCACAGGAGAAAAATTAGCCAAGAAAGATTATTGTTTGAATTTGTTTGAAATCAGAACGAGATTTTTAGTTTTATGTGTGACCCATTCATTGAATTATCACTGTTTTTCCTAGGTCAACATCAAGCCTAAGTACTGAACAAAACCAAGATTTTTTTCTTGGCCTTTCTATCTATGGATTATGTCATATATAATATGATCAGGATCACACCTACTTGGCTGTAAAACAGATGGTTTTTCCAGCTTTTAAAGGTTACTCTTTTGTTTTTATTTTGCTTTACTCATATGTATTCTCAACATTTTCTTAACATATAGCATCAGACTGAACATGTTTAACATTCAAATATGCGAAATGCTACAGCTAAAAGTGATTTGTTCCCCTCTCTCAATCTTTCCCATGTTTAGCAGAAGATAGGTCTTGTCCCATCTGGGGGACTCTATGGAGGATATTATTTTTATGCCGCTGAATATCATGCTTATAATAGACAGATGCATGCAGGCTTTTCTCCCTATTTCCCCTCCCCCCCCCCACTTTTTTTTGTCCTTGTTGACATTATAAGCTATTAACACATTTTTGACCTAGGACGTCTGTTGCTGAAGTATGAGTCCCCAGCCAGCTATCCTCATGATGGTATTACTGATGTGTAACTCATTCTTGTGTGGTGGTCTATGCATACAGCCTGTGTAGTGCTATTCATATTCAGAGTTCCAGTTTGTTCAGTTTTGTTTTTCCCTTAACATGTTACAGCTTCCTTTTTTGAAGAAAAAAAAAAAAAATCAGATCTCTATTCTGACAAAACCTGGCATTATTATTTCAAGTTTTATAGTATCTTATGGTATATATATTTTTTATTTTTACTTTTTGGCTTAGTTTTTAGATTATATCAGTCCAGAAAAATTTGGCCTTTTCTCAGGGGGAAACAAATGGAGCTGCTCTTCAGAATAGACATTCTACCTTGATCCCACCATTTTAGTGGGAAAAAAAAAGAAAGAAAACAAAACTATCTAGGTTTGTTTAACTTTCACGGTTTCTCCTCTTAATGTATCTTCATCTGAGAATTTCTTTGGAGAGAGCTCTTTATCATCTTAATGGTTTGCTTGAGCTAAAGAATGCCACTTAAGAAATAATGGGACAATACACGGTTGATTGTTCAGTAGACCTACAGAATATGTACAAACTGGATCTACAAACAAATATTTTAAACCGGACCAGGTGAGTATTGAGGTAACCTGCTCACTACAGCATATGTTTTATGTTCTGCTTGCAAGGCAAATGGCAGTGCTTTTGTGTGTTGCAGGAAGTTGCTGATTTGTGCTAAAAGCCACTTCTGATTGAGAGGGATAGAACTTGAGCTGATTTTTTTTTCTTGTGAAGCTTCTTTCTAGGAATTTTTTAATCTTGTTTTTTGTCTTTTTTTAAAAATACATTTCTGAATGTATATCTTCATTAACAACAGAAAATACATGTGGTGTTTACTAAACTTGTTTACTGCATTTAAATTTCCTTTCTATTAAAAAAAAAGAAACCCATGAACAAGTTTTGCGAATCCTACAAAATAAAAAAATGGGGGAAATAGTCACAAGGCACTCAGATAAAGGAATGTGAAACCATGCATCTTGGTGAAGTATATTACTTGAAATAGTGCATCTGAATAAAAATATTCATTTTTAGTTATCAAATTTCAAACCTAACATTAGAAAAGTAACAGTCACTTTCTATAATTACCCTTGTCTAGACAGATTACTCAAAATCTGAAATCCCTTTGTAGCTGGAGATTTTAGGTTACTCATCTGACAACCAAAATTTACCTCATGTGTTCTATTAAGCCAAGATCTTTATAATACATCATTAAGCTCTTTATCTCCAAGATTGACTTTTAAGATAAAACTAAATTTCAGAAGTAACAATACCGAATCACAAATCTGAACACAATTCACAGTGCAATTGTCAGCCTTTCTCTGGCACACTCTGGAAACATTCACAGTAACAGAGAATTTTTGAATGCAGATTATGATTTTTAAATCACATGGCAAGTATTTGTTGATAAAATATATTTTAACTTTACATAGAATACAGCCTATTAAACCCCTGAAGCCCTTTCTTATTGATAAGATCCTGAAGTAGACACAGGTAGGAAGGAGTAGTGTTGAAAGGCAGGGTTAATTTATACACTCGTCCCACCCCATACAAGTTATCCAAGGGACCGAGTTGAAAGGACCAATTACTAGGTGAGTTAGAGTATTATATTCTTTTTTTGGCTTCAAGAAAAGAGTCATCTAGTTTTCATCAAGTAATGGAAGCCTGGCAGGCATGTTTTAGCCTCTTCTCACAAGTAGAGGAGAGGCCAAGTAGAAACCAAAGGACAGAAAACCTCATGTAGGTAGGATGGTCTAACTGCACCTAGAACTGAGAAGTCTGACAACTAAGTTACCTTGTAATCCTTCAGCAATAGCAGTCTGATGAACTTCACTCTAGAACTTTCTTTATACATCTCAACTACTTTGAATGTGTGGGGGTTTTTTGCTAATTTTTTACTTTCTCATTTATGACACAATTGTCTTGTTTATCCAGTTCAGCTTTATGGAAGCGTGGGTCAGATGATTCAGTGAATCCCAATCACTCCACTTTAGGCAGTGCTTTGAAAAACAACCTTAGAAGGTACTGTCCAATAGGCTATTTGGAGGCAGGTGGCAACTCCCGAATAGAAAATTAGGAATCAGAAGCGAACTGTTACGTGGAAGAAATCCCTGAAAGTAGAGTCTGGGTGGTTGTTGAGAAAGTCATCAAGATGACAGACCAGTGGTTGACCCTGGTGTAGAACCTGAGCAATTGGAGCCTTTCTACCCGCTGCCTTATCCTTGGAATATGCACTCCACTTGCCTTCTCTGTTGGCAGAAGCCACCCCAAAGATGTAGCCTTGAGACAGAAATAAGGTATTAAGACCATCCGGGCAATATATGTGACTGAACCCAATTAAGGCCTTTATATAAACTTTTAAGATTTAGCGGGGCGGGGGGGGGGGGGGAGGTGCAGAAATCTACTCATCTTACAGCTGCCCAAAACAAGCCACAAAAGTAAGTGCCCTTGCTTATTAAACCTGCCCCCTATCAATCTGGAATGCTCTGCCTCTTTCGTTGGTGTCCCTTTGCCTTCTGTATAGGACCAGTTCTCAAACCAACAATTGGTCAGTCAGTCAGGAGACCAAAGAAATGGGCCTTGTTCCCAAGGCATCCACAGGGGAAATCTCAAGTTAGCCATCAACATCTATGTAGAGAGGCAGGTGGCCCTTACATTAGATGCTACTGGACTGCATGTCAGTATGTGGACACTTGGGAAACGCTGGCTGTTTTCACTTGTTTGTTTGAGGAACTGTGCACAGTACACTGTGACAAAGAAAGGAAAGGAATGGTTGCTACAGTGGGCTGGCTCCTGCTGTAGGTAGTCGACTAGACACTGATGATGCCCAACTAGAGGCTGAAGCTTGACTTAGAAAGTTGGAAAAAGAGGGGAGCCTGGGTGGCTCAGTAGGTTAAGCATCCAAGTTTTGATGTCAGCTTAGATCATGATCTCATGATGATGGGATCAAGCCCCACATCATGCTCACACTGTACATAGAGCCTGCTTAAGATTTGCCCTCTTTCCCTCTAGCTCTGCCCCTCCCTGCCTCCCTCTTAAAAAAGGAAAAAGGCTGGAAGAAGAGCTGAACTTAGAGAACGGCATGCATTTGTCCACTATTCTGCTAGCTTTGGGGCTGACAGACAAGTTGGGAGAGCAGGATAATAAATTGTGAGAATGTAAGCATGCCACTTTGCAAAACTGGGAGGGCACAACTGCCACAGATTAAGGTCCAAACACTTGTGACAAAGCCCCATTGGGATGCTAAAAGACGGAGTCTCTGCAAAGAATGAGAATGAAGAGGAGGTTGTTATGGTAATTGATGGGGAGAAAGCTGAAATGCCCCAAGCAGTATGACCCCTCATACAAAGGAAAATTTTAAATAGCAATCATCCCCCAAAATGCGGAAGGGAAAACTTACATTCTTTCTCTATCCCTTAAAGTTGTAAATCTTATCACTTGTTTGAAATGTAAACACCCTAAGAGATAACCAAAACAGTGACCACAGAGACTGAAGAAGAAAAGGCAGCGGAGGTTTTTTAAAATTCAGACTGTTAGAGAAGTTCTCTTGCTCAAAAATCTAGTCCACGGGGGTACCTGGGTAGCTCAGTTGGTTAAGCTTCTAACTTAGGCTCAAGTCATGATCTCCAGGTCCTGGGGCTGAGCCCCATGTCAGGCTCCCTGTTCTGTGGGGAGTCTGCTTGTTCCTCTCCCTCTGCCCCTCCCCCTGCTTGTGCTTTCCCTCTCTCTTAAATAAAATGTTAAAAAAAAAAAAAAAATCTAGTCCACAGCCTTTGTAAGATCACAGATACCAGTACAAAGCTTTAGCCACGAGAGTGGGTACCTGATCTATGGCTAAAGTTTGGGAATGAAAGCTATGGAGTTTCTGTTTGTGTCAATCAGTACGTTTATATAGGTCTACGCATGTATGCTGTAAGTATGCAATGTTTTTCTACCTCAAAGGGGCACAACCAAAACTGATTTGTAAAAAGGATAAGGTTTGGTTTTGTTTTTGTTTGTTCATTTGTTTTTACAAAACTACCAGAAATAATAAGGGTTAAAGAAAATGAGTATATAGGAAGAGTAGGTAAAAAAATAAAATGTGTGAGGATTTTTTTGGAGAAAGAAAGATATGAAGGATAGGAGGGATTTTTGGCTTTTTGCTTTTATTTCTGTTTGGTTTTTGTTTTGTTTTTTATTGGTGAAGAGAAAAACAATTTCATCCTAAAACAAAAGGACTGTTCCAAGATTTAAAAAAAAAAAAAAAAAAGACAGTACTAAAACCAAGTGGATATAGAAAGTTACAGAGGACTTGTGGAAAAGGAATATTGAAAAGGAATTTCACAGGTAGTCAAACTAAGACTGGAACAGATTTAAGTTAAAAAGAAAAAAGTTTTAATGTTAAATGGGGTGTCTGTCCATCAGATGCGGGCCCCCAAATACGGGGCAACAATTGGGTGGAATGGTGGCTCAGGAGGTAAAATAATTCGCCTGAGGCAGAGCAGAGGCGATGGAAGCTTACTCAACTTACCGCAAGGGAGTGGAGGGCAGGGGAGCAGAGAAGAGGCTGTGTGCCCTATGGCAGTGGGTGTGGAAGTCAAGGCATCAGGCAGGACAGCAAAGGAGAGGTTGTCGCAAGGAGGCAGTGGCTGGCCACCAATTTTTTAAAGAGGGAATTTGGCAACTTTGGAATGCTCTCTTTTTTAGTAACTGTGCCTAACTGTAAGTAGCCATTGGTCAGTCAGGGTCTATAGATATTGTGAGGTGGATCCCCTGATGGGCCTGTCTGTATTTAGTCAAGGGGTCACTGTGGGCCCTTTCTATGTTCCAACGCTCAAACCTGTTTGCCTAAAAGTGGCCTCTACAAAGAGTACACTGGTATAAAATTAGAATTTGTTTTTCCATCTGTTAAAAGTACAAAATTTTCTTAGATTTTTGGTCTGCTCTTTTTGGTAGCTTGTTTTAAAGATTTTATTTATTTATTTATTTATTTATGTATGTATGTATGTATGTATGTATGTATTTGAGAGAGGGAGAGCAAGCACAAGCAGGGGCAGAGGCAGAGGGAGAGGGAAAGGAGACACTGAGCAGAGAACCCAATTCGGGGCTCTATCCCAGGGTCCCGGGATCATGACCCAAGCCAAAGGCAGACCCTTAACAGAATAGACCACCCAGGTGCCCATAATGTTTGGTCTGCTCTTAATAAGAAATTATAAACAAATTTTCTTTTGCCTTTAATGTAATCTGCCTAGAAAACAAAGATTCTGTGTTCTGTCTTTATCAGATCTTTTGACTACTTGGGGCACCTGGGTGGCTCAGTTGGTTCAGCAGCTGATTCTTGGTTTCGGCTCAGGTCATGATCTCAGGGTCCTGGGATAGGGCCTAGTTGGGCTCCCTGCTCAGCGGGGAGTCTGCTTCTCCCTCTGTCCCTCCCCCTACTTATGCCCTCTCATTCTCTCTCTCTCTATAATAAAATCTTAAAAAAAAAAAAAAAAGATCTTGACTATGTAAGAAAACAGTCTTCTCTATTATAAAAGCTAAGTCTCTTGCAACTCTAACTTTCGGATATGTTAAATTTCATGGGAAGCAGTGTCAAATAAAAAGTGATGCTAAACTTTCTTAGAGTGCATTTGTATGAAATTCCTAAAAGTCTGATATGTCTTGGTATAATGATAATACTTTATCATTATGTAACGATAAACCAGTCATAATTTTAAAATGTATGTCACAGAAATCACCAAATTCACTTGTCAACTGCATTATAATAAACTCTCATCAGATTTTTAACCATGGCCATTTTAAAGTCCTTTGTCATTAGCAGGCAGTTATTATTTGGCTCCGTTATTATTTTGCTTTGGCAAAAAGTATTCCTACAAAAGTCCTTCATCTTCAAGGAGATTCATGGAAAAGACTTTGACAAGTACAGTTTACTGAAAACTAAGATCAATTTGCCTTCATGTGGGAGGGACAATAATCATCCTTTCAAGTTCTTGGTAGGCACACCTCTACCAGGAGAGGGTAGCCTGAGATCTGTCCCTGTTCTTCTTCCCCACATCAGTAAAATGGACCAACTGCACTGATGATATAACCTTAACAGGTGAAGACCTGCCTCTACTGCAGGATGCTCTGCAGGCAGGAATATCTGCAAGGGAAAAGATGGGTGGTGAACAAACTGAAAATTCAAGGCCCAGGCACTGCAAGGTTTTGGGAGTCGGTTGGCTAAGATATACGTCGTCCGAGAAGCTATGTTTGATAAGATGCAAGCCTATACAAACCCTAAGAATGTAAGGAGATGCAAGCCTTTGTAGGAATTTTGGGGCTTTTAGGGGACTTTTATTTCCCACCTGGCATGGTGCCTCTACCTCTTACGCTGCTGAGGAAAGAAAAGGCATGTATGGAACTGGGGATCAGAGCAGCAAGCCACCTTTGAGAAAGACAAATACTAGCAAAGAAGATTAAAGTTCTGGGCATCTCCCAACATGACTACCATTTAAATTAGATGTGTCCATGACTCTGGAAGGTATGAGTCAAGCACCGTGGCAGAGACAACAGAAGGGGAGAGTGCCCCCCTGGAATTCTGGTCCCAGCTCTGGAATAGGGTAGAAACCCAATATTCCCCCATACAGCAACTCCTAGCAGTGTTCTCTAGGTGGAGCCTCTCAAGAGAAATGAACTGAAGCAGCCGACAGGCTAAACTCAGTGAGGGTTCGTGATCACTCATGAGCCCTGGCCATTAATCCTTTGTACTGACAGTTGGTCTGTTCTAAAGAGATGAACCCTATGGCTTGGACAATGGGAAGCCAAGGAGTTGATGATTCATGAGTGTGCCCTTGTGGGGTCAGGATGTGTGGAGAGACATTTGGGTTCACCTGTAAAAGAGCCTGAGGTAATCCTCACTGTCACATTATGGCTCATAAGGCATTGATTCCTCCCTAATGATTAAGAAGCTGATGCCCAGCTTGGGTATAAGCCCTAACAAGTGACCCTTTAGTAAATACAGCAGATTTGATGCATAGAAAGAGTGGGTGGCATCACATATTGCCAACTAGTGAGACTGCCCTTGAAATACAGTGACTTGGTAGATGCAATAATAACATCTAACAAAAGGCAACCCACAAGAATTCCCAACTGATAAAGGATCGGGAGATTGGCTCCTTCCCTCTGGGCTAGGATTGTAAACATGCCCCGGTTTGTGTGGACACTGCATCTGGCCTAACCCAAGCTTCCTCTTTTTGTCACACAAACCGGGCTGCCAGTACTAGGGGTTTAGAGAAGTTAGTAACATGTGTGAACACCCTCACCAAATAGACAGTGCTCAGGGTCACGTTTCAAAGATCATGATAGACAAGACTGGGCAAAAGAACATGACATTGAATGGAGGCTCCATCTCCCCTAAAACCTGCAGGCTTGCAGGGTTGGTAGAGAGGAAGACTGAGATATTAAAGCAGCAAATAAAATTACTAACAGATAAAACCACCTTGGCCTGATGGACTAGAGTACTTTTCCAGGCCTTAATACATTTTGGCAATTAACCAGTAGGGCCTGTTGCCCCATATCCCAGACTGGAGACCCCTCCCATGGCACCTAATATTATAATGGTGTGGAAGTCACTGGAAACAGCCATTTCCCAGACTCTCATGGTAGATCAATGTGCTACACAGCTGAGAATATCAAACCCCATCATAACCTGGGAAAGGAGCTATCCGCTGGAAGTTGCAATGGGTCATCCCCCTAGGATGAGTGAGTTACTCTGCATCCCTGGGTAAGGGGTAACTACTCAATTTTTACTGGGATCCCATTGTTCTGCTGCAAGCTGCACCTGTTGAAACACATGACACCCAGAATGGAACACATATCATTAAAAGAGGGGAGAAAGTAGGGGTTTTGATCCGACTTATCCCACCCGCTTCTTCTTATGCCTGACAATGCTCCCTCTCCCAGCCAACATGTATAGTATGTACAACCAGCTCAAATTTCTACAGCTGCCAACCTTGCTCACCTCAAGGCCAGGTGAGCATGTTCTGTTTCCCACTGGTATGATCATTTGGCTGCCATCTCTGTTCCTTCCATTGGCCTGGAGTACTTTATAGCCCTTACTAAATTCACCCAGCAAGGCTTGAATGATAGCCAACAAAGCCTGTCCTTACTGGACACTGAAATGTCTCTAATGAGAAAAATGTCCTCCAAAATAGGATGACCTTGGACATTATTACTATCTCACAAGGAAGCATCTGTGCTGTTATCTAAATAGGATGTTGTGTGCTCATACTTGATGAGTCTGCTTTAATGTATCATCTTTATTAAATTGCACGAGGACACAACTGAACACCCTGGGTTATCTGATCCTCAGCCTAGGGGCCTTTAATAATGCAATGGTTCAGAGCATGGGGAATTATTGTCTTAACCTGTGTTTTCAGTTGCATGTGCCTATATCGTTGCCGTGGCATCCACCTGTAACACAGCCAGATGGCCACCAAATGAGCCCCCTCCATGCTTATGAAATCCCCTGCTGACCTCTCAGGGCATATGCTGAAAGAAGGGGAAAGTAAGATTATAAGAGCTGGTCACAAGAGCAGAATATTGAATGAGGTCATCGAGAAGATGTAACCACTGGTTGACCTGCAAGGAGGATCCAGGCAATTGGAGGCTGCCCATCTCTTCCCTTGTTTGAAGGTACATTCTGCTTACCTTCCCAACTCCCAGAAGCTGCTCCGAGGATACAGCCTTGAGTCAGAAATGTGGTGCTGAGACTATCTAGATGGTATACATGACTGAACCCAGTCGAGGTATCTAAATAAACTTTTAAGATTTGGGGGGCAAATGCAGGAATCTACTCATCTTTCAGCTGCCTAAGACAAGTCTGGTATGTAAGTTTCCTTCCTTATTAAATATGCCATCTACCAATCTGGAGTGGTCTTTCTTTGGTCTCTCCCTGCCTGTCAGAATGAGGCCAGTTTTCAAACCAACAGTGGGAACTGCTAGATAAAGAGCATGGCCTGAGATAGTGGCAGGCGTTCTGTCCAGTACCCACTGGGGAGATGTCCAATTAGGAAAGATTCTATTTTGAAAAGAGAAAGGAACTGACAGCCAGAGCAGCCATAAATGAGCATACCACACCAAAGGGGCTGTGTGTTGTAGGGTAGAATGAATAGGAGTTAAATAATCAAAGGTCAACTGAAAAAGAGGACCAAAGAAAAAGTAAAGATGGAAATAAACACCACAGGCAGAGAGAACAAACTGATAAGACTCTACTCTGGGCTCCATCCACTTCTTTCGCTTATCTACATATTACAGGCTTTTTAAAGTATTCAAGTGCCTTACTCTAAACTTGCTTAGCTACTCATCTGTAGACTATAAACATAACAGTATGATTCTAGCAACCGTTAGTTCCGGGCTCTTTGGACCCCAGCTATTATTTCCATGCACAGAAGGTAACTGATTCCAACAAATTTTAGTCTACAATATACACCCAATTTTTAACTGTGTTTACTCTGATAGTATGGGTGGTTGTCAGGGGGACTGCCTGAGTGAGGACTGAGATTATCTCTTTTCACAATTTATATATTCATTAAATAGTGGGATTACATGTGGTTTTTTTTCAGTGTTTTTCAAGTAAAACTTTTTTATAAACAAGAATTTAAGTGGTAACCAGTGGACATATGTATAATTTCTGAGAGCATACTTATATACAAGGCATTTTATATCTAGGAATTACATCACTTTGGGAATTTTATGATTAAGTATGGAAGACTGTCCTTCACCATAGTGTAGTCCCAGCCTTGCCTGAGTAAAAATCTCAGAGATAGACACCAGAAGTTCAGTATTACCACTGAAAGACAGAAACGGAGGGAAAAAAGATGAAGTTCATTTGAACACAAATATGCTTTATAAAAATCTTTGTAATGAATTATAAAGAGTTAATATTAGTAAAATTAGTAAAACTTCTATCTTCACACTTAAAATATTTTAACCCTCTTATAGTAAAAATATGGCTTCAAATTCCAGTTCTTATTGGAGTTTGAGAAAATACATACTTAGTTAATTTCATGCTATTTTGGTAATCTAATTACAAATCAGGCAAATATACATATGCATATTATAACTGACTTTGAACAGGGGTTCTGCAGATGGATACCTACAGCCACATTACAATTACACATTGTTTTACTTGAATAATTGTTTCAGATAAGATCAGTTTTCTCTTGTTATTCCCATTTAGTCAAAATGTACTACTTAATACTGGATCATACTAAAACTTAACACTGAGGAGGAAATTACATTCTATTAAGTCAAAGGAAAGTTATAACCAAAAATATTTTTCCTTGTAGCTGAAACAAAACTTTAAAAATTATAACATAATTGCTGTGTTCTTAAAAGAAATGAATTCATTGTTCTTTCCAAATAGCAAGTTATTTATGGAACCGATTCTTATTATTAACATTTATAATAACTGATAAAAGATTCTTTAGTTTATAAATACCATACAAAGAATGTGGGAAGATTAAATGCTACATTTGAGTAAGTTTTCATGAAAAGCTGCTCTTACATATTATTTATATCTTATATATAATCTTATATATATATAACATACATGATTATTGAAAGCTGGATGTTTATAAAACCATACGAAAGAGCATAGCAAAGTCAAGAGACAAAAGGTGAATCACCACTCCAGTCCAGTGGTTCCAGGACTTAAAAGAATGGTAATAGCTTTTTCTTCCTGAACAATAAAGATAAGAGAGACAGAGACAGAGAAATTTGGCTCTGCCTCCCTCCCATAAAGGACAAAAACAAAAACAAACAAAAACTGGCCTCTGGTTAGGATATGATGTGAATTCTTGGCCAAAGACAACCCAATTGAAGAATAGTAAATCTTTCTGTCTGCTTTCTAAAATAATTAATTCAAGTGCAATTCAGATCACTTAGCAGGTATAACCTGTTTCTAGGTAGTAGAAAATTATGAGACATAAGAGCAAATGTGCCAGAATCTGAACTTTATAGACACATTGAGGGAATCAAAATTCATAATCAGAGGTAGTTCCCAATTGATTTTGTTTAAATAAAGCATATTAAAAAGTATAAAACATAAGGCCTGAAGGAACATACGATAGACACCGTAGTGGAAGAGTTAGTATTTTAGAGAGGTAGTACTTGGTTAATCAATTATTTTGTAAAAGTTAAACTATTTGTCTATTGCATGATACAGAGAACATCTTGGAATTCCAGTGAGGCTAGAAACACAAGAATATAAAAACCCTAAATAATATCCAGTAACAGTCATGAGAGTAGAAAGACAGGGAGTTTTCTAAGGACCTCACAGAAAATTTAGAGGTTTTTTTTTTTTTTCCTCTAACACTCTATCCACATGTTCTAATGCCCTTGTATGTAATTAAATAGGCATAGTTAGAATATTTATCATCCAAATTTTATCCAGTGGCTCTAATACCATGCTAGGCATTGCGTGGGGATTGAATAAACTGACTTATTCCTTATGGTTAAAATCCCTATGAAAGTGTCATAAGGAAAGTTACACAAACGCCCAGATGAAAAATTTTGTTTTTACCCAGATTCTACATTTTATAGGCATCAGAAAAAAATATGCCTGAGGTCACCAAAAACAATTAAGCAGCTCATGGCCTCCAGCTTCACCAAAATCTCTCACCAGAAGATTAACACCTGGGGGTATACTCCATCCGTCCCAGGGCAGCATCACATCATTGTGCTCAGACATGTGCAAATAAAACCTGGGCTCTGCCCACTGGGCCACACACAGATCAGGCCTCTACACTCTCTTCTAACGAGAGACTTTAATTATACTTAACTCTTGTTAGAGAGTTGCAGTTACCTCCCCAACCTGAAAGGAGTCCATCAGAAGCTGACCAATCAAGGCTGTAGGCAACTCCAGAAAAACTGAGAGCCCCTAACTCTCCCTGGCAATAGCTACACAGATTCTCTTGGCAACCTTCTAACCAGCATAACACACCATGCTGCCTACCTGTAGTCTTCTAATTGATCAGTACCAAGAGATAAACAAGCCTGATGTTCTCTTTGTCATTATTATTATACACACCACTCACTTCTTCCTCTTCTCTGAACAAACTATCTCCTTTATTCTCCAAATGTTCTACTAGGTCTTCTTCACACTTACGTCATGATGAAAACTCCATTGTTCCCACAGTCTTTACCCAGTGTTTGCTCACCACCATGCTGTAAGTGATCCCAGTTCCTCCACACCTCAGAACAGAAAGTTCTGCAGCTCACTAAATTCAGGATTATGAAGTGAGATTAGCATGAGCATCACTTTTTTTTTTTTTCCCAGCACTATCTCTTGCCCTTACCCCTCCACCTTCTTATATTAAAAAGAGACATCCTGTGGGGCGCCTGGGTAGCGCAGTCGTTAAAGCGTCTGCCTTCGGCTCAGGGCGTGATCCTGGCGATCCGGGATTGAGTCCCACATCAGGCTCTTCCGCTATGAGCCTGCTTCTTCCTCTCCCACTCCCCCTGCTGTGTTCCCTCTCTCGCTGGCTGTCTCTCTGTCACATAAATAAATAAAAAAATCTTTAAAAAAAAAAAAAAAAAAAAAAAGAGACATCCTGGGTCACCTGGATGTCTCAGTCGGTTAAGCGTCTGACTCTTGGTTTTGACTCAGGTCATGATCTCACAGCCATACAATCAAACCCCGAGTTGGGCTCCCCACTGAGCATAAAGCCTGCTTAAGATTCTCTTTCTCTTTCTCCGTCTGCCCGCCGCCCACCACTTGTATGCTCTATTAAAAAAAAAAAAAAAAAAAAAAAAAAGGAGAGAGAGACACACATCCTTAGAAGCCCTTGCCCTTCAGCTGTACCAGACCGCTTTGTCTCACCCTTTGTGAAGACTGACAGACCAGGGCATGTCCTTCTCTCTACACTCATAACTGCAATAATACTGAATGACTCTAACGCCCATGGGAATAGCCAGTCTCATTGTATTCCTCCTTGAATCCTCGATCTCCTTATCTCTAAAGAACCTAACGTCCAGTGCACTTCAACTACCTACCACAGTGGTTAGGAAAATTTGGCTAAAATCCACGACTGCTTTATCTCTGAAATATTATATCAAAACATCCTGTTCCCTTACCATTAGAGGACTTCCACATAAGTTTATCCCCATATCTGTTCTTCAAACTCCTGCTTTCAGGAAATTACTCCCTTTACTTCTATAATCTACCAATGACTTTACTAAATAACCTTTACTAATCTACCAATAACCTGACTGCTTCCCCTCCTTACCTACACAGTTTGAGTTGTGTAACACATCCCTTTGGTATGCTCTTTCCCAAATCCAACTTCCTTATCCCTTTACTTTCTGTTGTTTTAGGTCAGAAACATTAAAAACTGGAATCAAAACATATGTTCTTTCCAGAAAATCACACAACCATGTAAATTAATGCCACTAATTCATTGTTTTTAGTCTCAGCAGCAATCTGTTTTTCTAATTAGCATTCCCTCCTATTACCGTCCAGACCTTCTTCTGTCCTAAAAAAATGTGACTCTGACCATTTTCCTTCTCAGTTTCAGCATTTGACCTTGCTTTTCACTCCACAGAGATTTTTAAGTGGTCTCATTCAGATGCATTCATTCAATTAATTATATACTGATGACTCCCAAAGAGAAATTGAGACCTGATCCCCTAACGGAACCCCCTAAGCTTTACATCCACCTTTCTTCCAGATAGCCCCACTTAGCAGCCCTCAAACATGTCAAATAAAGTAAGCCCCAAACTGAACATCTTTTTTTCCTACCCTACTTTTATTCTGTGCCTCAGTAGCAACCATCTACTCTCCTTACTCAAATTATAGAAACAATTTCCCCACCCTTTGTTTCCAAGCAAGATTCCTGAAATAGAATGTCAGGTCTATCACCTGATGACCTCCTTCTTAACCTGGTATTGGATGCTATTTACACTACAATACATCCCTGAGCACCCCCATGGACACCTAAATCCAGATTAGTGCATTAAAGCACCAGTCCTATGTACTCCAGGGACACACTCTATAATAAATTCACTATAGTACATTCCCCAAGCTGTCACTTGCTTATTTGTCTGAGTCACATGATATGATTGTATATTCCTAAAAGGCAGAGACTGTATCTGTCATATTCATTTCCATATGCCAGTAATTAGTACATACGATAATTATTTCTTAAAAATATAGATAAGTGAGTGAATGGATGAATGACATATCTCAAGAGACAGATTCTAACTGTTTGGCAAGGCCTTATCCAGCAGACTATCTCTTTGGAGAGCTCGTATGAGGTCACTCAATGGCTGCTGCCCCTAGTTGATAGAAGGCCGATTCTGGTTTAGTCATCCATTTCTAGTCTAACCACCTGTGTCCAACATAATGGGATCATGTGTTATAAGCAGGCAAACTATACACAAAGAGTCACTAGACAGAAGTGATAGGCCTGGATAATTGCTTATTTTCAAGCTTCTTAAAAGATGGCAATGCAAATGACAGGTACCTTGCTTAGTCTGTCGAATGTGTCATTAATCAGGCCTTCACTTAGATGCTCATTCTTCTAAAAAGCTCTTCATGATTCCGATCTCTAAAACGGAACAAGAATAACTCTCATTGACACTTTCTGTGTTTTTGTCTATTTCCAGGTCATGAGCTGTTTAGAGAATAGGCTTTAACTTGGATACTCAATGCCCAGTCCAGTTAATGGATAATAGTAAACGCTTAATGTATTTATGTTGAATGTTTTATGAAGAACTAAATGATCACATGAACAAAGAAACAAATTCCCAAATCAAATCATGAAAACTGTAAAAGATCACAACAAATTTTTATTGTTTTTGTTTTTTTTAAATACATGTCCACCTAAGAGAGTAGGTGGGTGACCATTTTACTGGTCCATTAAACTCAGCTTCCCAAAAAGTAAGTGAGCCTCTTGATTATTTATATCACCATAAGTCATTGCTTGAATGCAATCAGCTATTTGATTTTCAGCAGAGTGCTAGTAAGTGCTTATTGAGTTAAATTAATGGAATAGTTGAACTACACTGAATTTGATTCAGATAGATTATCTCCACATGAGATTACTGAAAAAGAAGACTGAATCATAAAATTCTGGGGTTTTCCTATCCCATGAATTGAGCCAGTCCGCACATAATTAACAAAAATTAATAACATAGCTTGTGCTGGAATCCAAACTATAAAAGCTTTTTATTTTTAACATATCTATAAACTAGGGGAATAACCCTCCTTTATAAAAATTGTTCTTAATGAATTATTCAAAGTAGATTGAGCCTCTTTTATTTTGTGAAATTGTAAACCAAAATGAGAATCAGTAATAGCTCTTCAAAATCAATTTAAAATAATAATTGTCCTTTGGAATATCTGATTATGTCTTAGCAAACTGAGAGCTGTCATCTGTAACAGTGCCCCTAATGTACTAAAAAAGAATACGGCTCCCCAAATTAAAATATATTTGGTGACAGATGGTCAGGTCTTTTTTTTTTTTTTTTTTTTTTTTTTTAATGTAGGGGGCCCATAATGTATAACTGAACTGTATGTAAAATTTCTTTTTCTTTTTCACCCAGTAGCAGAGGGCCATGAGGAACAGATGTCTGTTTCTCCTGATTAAAGTGAGAGATATTTCTGAACAATTTTTGAACTGGGTTTTTATGTAAAAATGTTCTAAAAATATGATAATTGATAGGCTTAAAGTATTCTTCAATGTCTATACTTGAATAGAGCTAGACCTGCCCTCTAGATATCCTTATATCTGATCCATGTCTATAATATAAATACTATGAAATAAAGATGCCAAATGGTATGATGTTCATTTTTTTCCACTTCTCCTTATAATTATTAGTCAGTGTTTATACCTGAAGAACTTTTAGAAATACTAATAAAAATATTAGTAAAAAGGCTAGTTCTGCCATTTAAAATATTGCTACTTCCTGATAAATAGTCTATTAGTTTATCCCCAAGTATATTTGCTTGAATACCTCCTCACATTCATCAAAAATAATCTCTTTTTTCTCTCCTGGAATACCTTCTTTCACTAAGAATCCCAGTTTCACTAAGAAACAGTTCAGGAATTATTTTTACCAAGAGGGATTTGAAATGGTTTTTACTGATCCAAGACTAAATCTAGAAGTGCCTGCTCCTCCTGAGACATGGTCCACAGACAGGTCCCCAAATACTCCTGTGAGACAGCAAATCTGCTTACCTGGTTCAATTCTGCTCAGACTTTCCATGCCATTAGGTTCTCTATGCACCCCAGGGTAATGACACTTGCCATGTAATTCAGAGAAGGGCTTGATGTTCCTTTCAGCTTTACTTCTTGGTGGCTGAGCCCTGTTCTTATTATATTTTAAATGGAAGTTTGGAAATAGGTGGTTCTGTGTCTAATACTATTACCATTTCACTCTGTGTTTTCGAAACTGGACCCATGCCCTATTTCCTACTGAACCACTTTTAGTTCTTTAACCCAGAACAGAAATACACCGGTTTTCTATGGTCCTGTTTGGATGTGATCTGTTTGTTGACCCTGTCTCCAAGGTAGTCATTTCTGTCCTGGTTTTCACCTATAGCACTGCTATTTCCTCCAAATCCTCCTCACCTTAGAATTAGGCCCCTTTTACCTCAGCACACAACATAACACTAAATCTACCATTGGAAATCGACCATTAACTGGAAAAGAACATAAATCCCACTTCAGGTTATTTTAAATTTGTGACAATTTTAGAATCCTATTATTTTCTTAATTATCTTATGTGAAATTTATTTTTAAGGCATTGATAAACACAAATTGAATAGTTGTCTTAAAGTCTTTGCCTCACTTGAATATTTTCGTGTATGCATGTACTTTTCCCCCCTTGGGCATAATCACACATTTCAATTTTGTTATATTCTGACTTCTCACTGCATGTATAGACAAAAGCCCATTGGAATGGTAGCTTAATAAATGCCTGACATTTAGAAAGTGCTCTCTAAATATTTTTGTGAATTATTTAGCATAGTTTCTTGAATCCAAGATCTCATTTAATGTGATACTTTAAAGAATTAGCTCAAAGGCATAATTTATCCCTATAAGGATGTATGACCCTGTTCCCTGTTAAAAAAATAAAAAGTGTAATTGTGATCTTATACAAACAACCCTTCCCACCCAGAGCCCCATTTTGCTTTTAGTGTTCTGCAGGTATACATAGCAACAGAACAACACTCTTTTCATAAGCCATGCTCTCAATATGGATGTCCTCAGCATTCTTCAGACAGACCATATAATGTCAAGGTAAAATCAAAGCTTTGGTTTGGTTCTCACAAGTACCAGTAATAACAACTACATCAGAACTTACTCATCTATCTTGAGAATATCAAGTTTCTTTTGACTTCAACTTAACCCTCATTCCAACTTCAGAAATGCAAAACTGGCAACAAGAAGACACTATTTTGTGAATGCTTAGGAGTCTAAGTCTCCTACTAATACTAATGAGATTAAACTATTTTGGGGGGGATCTGGGAGGGGGAGAGTTGGTAAACAATTTTTTTACATACTTCTCAACACAATGCATTCTTTTCAGGAGCATCAGGGCAGTAAAAGAGCAGGTAATAAGCCCTTCATGTTCAATACTAAAAGGAATTCAACACTTTATACTTACTGTTTTAATATCTTGGTCCTTTGTATAGTCATTGGCATCACTATTAAATTATACAGAGATTACCTAGTTCTTCACTGCATAAAAATATAGGCAGAGAAAATGGATCTGTATTGCAATAAAATGTCAGAATTTGATAAAAATTAAAATGGGTATGTATGCCCCAGAAACAAATACAACATATACATTGAAATATCAAGGTGAGTGAGGCAGAGATTTTTTTGTTTTAACTTTTCACTTGTATATCTATCAATGCCTTAAAAGTACACGAAGTTCACACAAGATAACATGATTCTAATAAAACTCCAGGGAAGTTTTTATTATTATTATTATTAGTAGTAGTAGTAGTAGTAGTAGTAGTATATGTTGATAACTTGATTTTGAAGTCCTCATATGTAAATATATACTGACTGGAGTAGGTAGAAAACCTTGCCAAAAGAAAAACAATGAGGGGTTCCACAGAGAAGTATCTACAAATGACCCTTAAACATGTGAATAGTTGTTCAACTTGAGGGAAAAACAAAGAAATACAAACTAAAACAACTCAGATACAATGTTTCCTCCTGTATTGGCAAACTTTCAAAAGCTTAACAATATACTTTGTTTGTGAAGCTGCAGGAAAATAGGCACTCTCAAACACAGGATTACAAATTGGTGCAATTTAATGGAAGAGAATTTGGCAGTAGCTAACAAAACTAGATATCCATTTACCTTTAGCCCAGCAATCCTACATCTAAAAAAAAATTTTTTTTAAAGATTTTATTTATTCATTTGACAGAGAGAGAGACAGCCAGAGAGAGAGGGAACACAAGCAGGGGGAGTGGGAGAGGAAGAAGCAGGCTCCCAGCAGAGGAGCCCGATGTGGGGCTCGATCCCAGAACACCAGGATCATGCCCCGAGCCGAAGGCAGATGCTTAACGACTGAGCCACCCAGGCGCCCCTACATCTAAAAATTTACACTGAAGATATGCTCTACTAACATAAAACAATGTATTCACAAGAGTACTCACTGTGGAATTATTTATAAAAGTAAAATATTGGAAATAACCTGCATGTTCATATATAAGACTTCTGTTTTTGGACAAATGAAAAAGCTAGAGTTGAGTTAGCATCCTACTTGAAAGAAAAAAAACTAATTAAATTAAAAATCATCAGACCAAATACATAAAAAACAGTTTTCAATACACTAACACAACAAAGGACAGTGATTCCTGAGAGACAGTATATTAGTCAGGGTTCTCCAGAAAAACGGAACCAACAGGAGATGCATGTATGGGTATGTATCTACCTATATCTAAATTTATAGCTATATGTATTAATCTACCTATCTAGAGAGAGAAAGAATTTATTACAAGGTATTGGTTCACATGATTATGAAAGCTAAGAAACCTCAGCATCTGCTGCCTACAAGCTGAAAACCCAGGAAAGCTGGTGGACTATTCAAAGGCCTGAGAGACCTAGAGCCAATGGTGAAGATTCTTGTTCAAGTCTGAAGGCTTGAGAACCAGAAGCACGAAGTAAGGGCAAGAGTTGATGTATCAGCTCAGTTGGTCTGGCAGAGACTGAATTCAACCTTTCTCTCCCTTTTTGTTCTATTTAGGCCCTCAACTGATTGGATGATGCCCACCCACATCGAGGTGGACAATTAGGCTGAATCCACCTGGAATTCTAAATGCTCGTTTCATCCAGAAACACTCTTCCTAGACACACCAGGAAAAAAAATACTTAGTCAGATATCTGGGCATCTTTTGGCCTAGTCAAGTTAATACAGTAAATTACCCATCATAGATGGAAAACAAATGAAGTGAACAGTGCAACAGCTCCCACTTGGTTACTATGAATTTCCGCCATGGCAGGGAGGAGGTACTGAGGTGGACCCCAGCAGACTCTCAGTTGAGGAGATATGGCTGAGCGTGGAGGAAACCAAGGTGACCAGAGTTCACAAAACAATACAGAGAAATGAGACCTACACAGAAATAGAATCTCAGAAGTCTAAAGTGTCCTCTGAAGTATTTATCGGAGTACTGATCCTGACATATTTCCTCTCACACAGAATTAACATGAGGCTAGAGAAAGCAGCATCTCAAATGAATAGAGGAAACAGTGTCCGGCAGTCACACAGGGCTGGGGATACTGCAAGTTCCCACCAACTAGACTCATAATTCGTGGGTCACTGGGTACAGTATTCAGAGTGTACTCTCACCCCTAGAGACGGAAAAACCCCTAGAATGAGCATGGCTCCAGATCCTCTTAACAAATCATAAAAGTATAACCCAAAAGGACCAAACTGTTTCCAAATAACATAGCTACATCCCAGAACAAATATCAAGAATAGAACCCTGAATGTTGGCTCTGGATGTCTGAGAGGTTTGGAATTCGGAGAAAGCAGTCCAGCCAGCAGATATCATGAACAAACTCATACTTCTAGAATTACATAAAAATTTAACCCCTGAGGCTGATTGTTTGCCATAGGGTTCAGTCCACACATTCTGCCCATCTTTCTCCACACCCAGTCTTCCGCATCTTGCACTAGGCTCACTTTCAAGTCAGCTGGGATGAATTTATCTTACTCAACCTCATTGTTGTGCCAGGCCAGGATTTTCACATGAACTCTTCTTCTGCCTTATCCCAGCAATTGCTTGATCAATTCCTTGACCAACTTCTTACCTAACATTGAATCTAATATTGAGAACGGAAAACTGAATAGAACCCAATACAGTGTTTATATCTAGTGAGGGTTCAGTTGATGGGTTTGAATTTAATTTTGTTAGCTAAGCTTTTTTGTGGTTTCTACAGCACCAAATATGTTCATTTTTGTGGCTAGAAACTAGATGGTCCTATTTGTAAGAACACAGATCTTTACTGAAGTACTGAGATGGCACTATATTTCTTTTAGCTGGGCTACAGCTGACTGCATGAGATGTATACACAATCATAGAGGTGGCAGTAACTTTAAACAAACGCAAGTGGAAATCCAAAATGAAATGGGAACCACAAAGTAAGAGGTCTTTGCAGACAAATAATTCACTCACAGCAGGATTCATATTGGTTATATGACATTGGTCTATATCAAGCAGGGTTCCTGAAAACACTTTACACTCCAGCTATCTATCACACATGCCAATAGCCCAAGTCAGAAGAAGGCATGGGAGAGGAAGGAAAATAAGGGTGTTCCTAAAACAGATTCTTATAAAGTCTCTGGTTCTTATGACAAGAATTATCTTCATAACAAAGATTTCTGTAATGTTACATATTTTGCTTGGCCTCTTATCAGAAAAGGGGGCAGACAGGTATCTCTTCTCATTGTTTTCTGAGAACTCAGAAAGAAGGAATGATATATGAAAACATGAATACAGACTGTAGACCACTTCTCTTCAGCATTTACTAGTTCTGCCGCTATTTTGTGCCTTTATCAAAGACATCTATGTGATTTTTAGGATTTTAAGTGCTGACATTAGAAGGATGAATGCCTTTGAGCAGCGAAGGCATACAGGAAAGTCTGCACTGGAAGCTTATTGATTTTCAATTAAAAAAGTGTAAGGGATCAGTTTTGATATTTCTGTTTGTATAGTCTTAAAACACTGGGCAAAACTACATCTAAGGTAGAAATTACCTCAGGCAATTGTGATCCCACATGCATTTTTCTTTAAACTCAGCAGGACTCGCTTCTAAAATGCATAGCTTTTGAAAGGAATCAATTATACCACAGGTCAAAACAAGTCTTTCAAATATAAGGATGATAGAATTTCTCACTCAGACATAAGAAATTAATCATGCAACACGAATGCTAAATATGTAGAGAGTCCTAAATATTTGAGGTTCCTCCTCCCAACAGATGACATGGTGACATGGCTACTGCAGTTATTACTTATACAGGACACATGGCCTCTACTCAATCAATACTTGATGATTGACTACTGATTGTTGCTATCTAGATAATTCTCTACTACTGCTCCAAGACAAATCCATGGAATAATTTGGAATATACTTTATATATCTGGGTAGAAAATATCTTTTATTGATGGTTCTTAAACTTGGCTGTACTTGAAAGTCACCAAGCTTCAACCAGACGATGGCATCAGCACCAAGGAAACACTGAGGCGATTGCTCTATTGAGGCAGGGGTTTAATCATTAATGCACGTGAGAATTGCTTGGAGATGACTGCTGGGCCAAACTCCGCCCTACCTCAGGGTTTCTGATTAGGTAGGTATTACAGATTGAGTGTGTCCCTCTCAAATTTATATTAAGGAGCTGAAGACCTAACCCACAATTTGACCGTTTTTGGAGCTGGGGTCTTTGGGAAGCAATCAGGTTTCAATGAGGTCCTGAGGGTGGGGCCTAGCCTGGTATGGAATTATGTAGGAATAGTGCCCTTATGGAAAAAAAAAAAAAAAAAAACACCAGACAGTTCCCCCACACAGCACAAAGATCAGTTATGTGAGCACTTGAAAAGATGGCAGCCACCTGCAAGCCAAGAGAAAAGGCCTCAGGCTAATGTCTACTTCGCTGGCAGCTTGATCTTGGACTTTCTAGCCTCCAGAAACGCAAGAAACAAAATCCTGTTGCTTAAACCACCCAGTCGGTGGTCCTTTATTATACCATCTGAGTAGATCGATACAGTTGGTCTGGAAATTTGCATTTCTTATGTATTTCCAAATAATGCTGCTGTTGCTGGTCCAGCAATCACATTTGGCAACCACTGTCCATAGAGCACTGCCTCTAACATTAGTGTGAACACAAGTCACATGGGGATCATGTTACACCCAGATTTTGATCCAGCAATTTAAGTGTATGCAGGACCCAAGATTTTGCATTTTTTAACAAGTTCCCAGGTAATGCTAATGGACTATATTTTGAGCCGTTAGGTTAGAGAGACTCTGAAAGCTCAGATGTTACCTCTGAGTTCTAGAGCAAGGCCTGAAATAATCACATCAACTCCTCTCAGAAGGGTTGTCTCCCAAAGTCCCCACCTACTTCAAGACCTAGCAGAAGTTTCACCTCCTGTAAAAGCCTCCCATGAACAACAAAGTCAGAAATAAATTCTCTTTTAAATTGTAACTGTTACAGATTTGCCTCTCAGTTATTATTGTTTTATTGTCCTTGCTACTTTTTCTTGAATACTTGCTAGATTCAGGGAGCACACAAAATGTTTTGCAAACCTTTTGCTTAATCCTCAAAAGAGCACTATGAAATGTTGTTAATTAACCCCATTTTAAAGTGAAAAAGAAAAAAGGCTCAGAGAATGTAAATGCTTGTCCTGAGGACACTAAATTAGAGTATGACGATCTGGGGTGTGGAAGGGCTTAATTAGGTCCTAGAAATGCCAAGTAACCAAGACTATACCTTTAATCACAAAACTGAGCATCCTTCATTTGAAGAGTAATGTACCAACAGTTTCATATTAAAACCATGACCCTGGGGGCACTTGGGTGGCTTAAACGACTGAGGATCCCAGGGTCCTGGGATCGAGCCCCTCGTAGGGCTCTGTGCTCAGCCAGGAATCTACTTCTACCCTTCCCTCTCTCCCTACCCCTCCCCTTGCTCACGCTCACTTTTGTGTGAGCATGCATGTGCTCTCTCTCTCTCAAATAAATAAATATTTTTTTTTTTTAAAGATTTTATTTATTTATTTGACAGAGATAGAGACAGCCAGCGAGAGAGGGAACACAAGCAGGGGGAGTGGGAGAGGAAGAAGCAGGCTCATAACGGAGGAGCCTGATGTGGGGCTCGATCCCAGAACACCGGGATCACGCCCTGAGCCGAAGGCAGATGCTTAACCGCTGTGCCACCCACGCGCCCCTCAAATAAATAAATATTTTAATAAATAAATTTAAAATTAATTTTTTTTTAAAAAAAATCTTGGGAAAAAATCTCTCAAAGATAAATTTTAAAAAATGACCCCAGATACTATGTGCTACGGGAACAAATTAGAGACAAAAAGAGTTGTCACAGAGTTTACAATGTAGTAGAGATGGATATTGATTATATAATTGCATTAATTAATTTATAGTCCTAAAATAAGGTAAGTGCTCTGAAAGAAATAAATACCATTGTTTAAGACAGTATAAGAATAAACCTGGGGTGGGAAATAGGGAAGGGGGCTCTGAGTCAAGGAAAGTGTCTAGGAGCCTGAAATGCCTCTGTTAAGAGTCTAAGGATGGTATGTTTAGAGATGAGGGGGTGGTTCCTTCTAGACAGATGAAATCACAAATATCCTATCACTAGAAAAAATCTGGCATTTCTCCAGAAACCGAAACAAGACAACTGTGACGGTACTGCAAAGAACTGGGGAAAGGGGTAAAAGTTATGCTAAGTGTGGCATTACTGTTATAATTATTATTTGATTAAACATAACTTTTTTCTTAACTGAGATTTTTACCTTCTTTTTCTTTGTGTTAGGGTTGCCAAGTATAAATATAGGATATCAGCTTAATTTTAATTTCAGATAAGCAACAAAAAAAATTTGTAGTGTATCATATATTTTTGGGATAGACATTTTTAAAAAGTTGCTGTCTACTGGGAAAAAAAATTAACTCGTTGTTCTGTACTTTTATTTGCTAAATCTGGCAACCAACTCTATATAGGAATCTTTTCTGAATTTTCTCTTAGTTGTTTCTGAGCAATAGTTCGGGACACTCACTGGCTCCACACATCTTAGAAACGCCTCTATCACACACACCTAGGCATGGAACACACACACACACACACACACACACTCCCATTAAATGTTATGGAGCATATACTGCATATCATGCATGTTCTACGTGCTGGGGATATCATTTAAGTGAATAAGGTTCACTTTCTTTTCTTGTACATACACTTACATGGCACACACCAAACACATACACATCCTGCATGCATCAACAGCCAGGGAAGGTACTGTACATACATCAAATCACTTAACCCCAACAGAGTCACTATTATTACTTACATATATTACTTCAAGATAATAAGAATTAGGTCTTATTAACCTCATTGTTATTGTAGTTCAAAAGTGGAGGAAATTGTAGCTTAGGGAAGGCAAATAAGTTGACTGTTGTAATATAGCAATTAAGTGGCTGAGTCAAGGATCAATGCATCTGTCTGACTTGAGAGCTAGCATATGCTTCTAGGTCCTACTGACCACCCTTTAAGAATGCAAACCCTGCACATTTTCTCAATTATGGAATATTAACTTGATTTTTTTATGTTGCTTTGTTTTTGCTTTGCTTTACTACTTTTAAATTAAAAAAAAGAACTTCCTTAAAATGCAATTATATAATTATTATTAACTGCTCATTTGTTATTCTAATGGTTCAAGGTATCTTGTAAAGGACTCTGTTTCCATATTAGTTTTATATTTAACCCCACATCAATCAGTCATACGAAGACATTCTATATTATAGTTTTTAGATCATGAGATTTCTCCAGTGTCAGACGGGAGCATTAGAACTTTCCCTCCCCACAAAGAGATACTGTCATGCTTTAAAAAATAAAAACAAAAAAACAAAATAAAACCTCTTAAAAATGAATATGTCTTCAAGGTAATGCTTGTAAGATAATTTCTGAAGAATTTATGGTCTTAAAATTCTACTACAAAGTCCCAAAACACAACATTTTATAGTAGCAAGAGCAGAGTTTCCCTATTCTTCATACTTTTATCATTAATTTGTTGCAGTATTTTCCAATTCTTGAATTGTGGATGTTTAACAACAACAAAAAAAGAAAAGCTGTGAAACTTTTGGGTTATTTATTGTTGGGCGACAGCCTGTAACATAGCTAGATAAACTGTAGTTGTACCAGTGCTTTGGACTTAAATGTAGCATTAGAGCTCCCTGACTTCAACATTTAACTTGATTTATGGTTTGTGATGTAAAAATACTAGGGCTCAGATGGCTTTAAGTGACTTTGAAAATTAAGTAAAGAAGAAAATGTAACGACTAATCTAAACTTGCTGTGAAATATTAATTATGCATTTCAAGTAAAGGAAGTAAGCAAGCAATAATTTAATCTGTGACATAAAATAAATCCCAAACTGTACTCTTGCTGAAGGCATTTTCTAAATAAACACTTGATTTTTAAGTCACAAAGGAACTGAAGTTGAAACCATTAGTTACTATATTCTGAGCTGTTTATTAAACATTTCCCTCCAGATATCTGTTTAAAAAAAGGAAAAAAAATCCAGTGTGAAAGGTGAGTTAGGGTAGAAAAACAGCTCTAACTGAAAGGAATAGAGCATCTTTTAAAAAAAAGTACGCCACGTGAAGCTTCTTAATGATCCATGACAGTGTAAGATGACAGCTGCAACTGCTGAGTCAGAGTAGAAGAAAATCTAAATGTAGGAGCAATTGTAGCCTTTATTAATGACCTGCTAGGAATGTGGGCAAACTGCCAAGTTCAGACATGCAGCAATACCTCTCTGATAACTGAGCATTCCAAACCTCCTAGATATAAATTTCTTCAAACTCCCTAAACCAGAAATAATATCCTCAGCATTTTGAATTAGGCAAGACACACAGGCATGTTATCCATATTATATTAATCTTCGAAATGTATTGCCCAAGGAGGAGACATGAAAGAAAACAGATTATCTCTACTGGAGGAATTAACACTTGAAAAGAAAAAGGGTTTTAAAAAAATGCATCAGAGGCAAACACAACACATCTTGAATCTGCAAATTTGTAGGAATTTGCTTTTCCCAGCTGGGTGCACAAAAAACACTGTGATAACACAAATATTTTGCCATACCTGTTACAAGAGCAGCTTTTTTTCTTGAGATCTCAAAGTCATAGTAAATGCATCCCTCAGAATGTGGATGGCAGGCGTATCATTTTTCTTCTGTCAAGATGAAGAAAGTTGAGTTACCCTAACATGTCCACTGGACATACAAGGAAGCTTTAGCTTATCAATTTTTAAAATAAAATATCAGCAAATTTGAATTATATAGAAGTCAAGCTCTTGGACACCTGGGTACTCAGTCAGTTAAGTGTCTGCCTTTGGCTCAGGTTATGATTTCAGCATCTTGCGATAGAGCCCAGGGGTCAGCCCGGAGCCCCAGGTCAGCTTCCCCGCAACATCCCCCCCCAAGGTCCACCCTCCACCCCCACTCATGCACATGCTCTCTAATAAATAAGATCTTTAAAAAATAATAAAAAAAGAAGTCAAGCTCTTAGGCTAAGTCAATTTTGGTGAAGTTGAATAATTCTAAGATGTATTTGGAAATTGCTAATCAAAGACGGGTATTTATAAAAGCTAGCATCAAATGTAAACTACTTGTATGTAATGGATTGTTGAGACAGAGAATAACTCAGGAATAAGAAAAATAACGTTTTTTTCCTAAAATGGTTCTAAAGTGTGGCTCCCTCACTGGCAGCACAAACATCACCTGGCAGTGTTAGAAATGCAAATAACCAGGACCCCAAATAACCAGGACCCACCCGCCTCCACCAACCTACTGAACCTAGCCAATCAAAACTGTGAGGTGGGGCCATGCATAGAGTTTAACTACTTCAACAGGTGATTTCAATGCAGCTAAGTTTAGAAACACTTCCTTGCTAAATTTCTAATTTGATCTGAGGTGAAATTATCCAGTTTTCACTTATGCAAATAAACATGAAAAAGTCACCTGAAATGAGGGGGAAATAGACAGTTTTTACATTTCTGCAAACAAACATGAGAAAATTCACCTGAAATGGTGTCATCTTTCTTTAGCCCAAGACAAAGTTCTTTAAGTGTGAGATAAAAGTAATTATAAAAAAGGAAATGGTGTCATGATCCAGAAGAGCTTTTGAAAAGGACTACAGAATAAGGCCACACAAAAAGCAACATTTAAAAGTACATTTTTCTGATTCTGTATATTGTTAGAGAAAAAGAATAAACAGTATGACAGTCTTTGTTATACCCACACACATATATACACATACATACACACTCATCCTTATTAGTATTAGACTGATTGGAAATATCTAGAAGAAAATTAATCTAACTACTTACAGTGATTATCTTTGGTTGGCAAGACTATAATTAATTTTGATGGTTTTTATGTTTACTATGTTTGCTACATTAAATATGTATAACTTCTATCACCTTTGAATTAAAATATTGCTATTTAGTTTAGCGAATATCCTCTAATATGTATATCTTGTTGCTTAGAACCTCTATTGAGAAGTTGGCATGGAAACCCATTATTAAATTCTAAAATGATTGTGGGTGGTTCCCAAACCTGTCTGCAGAATAGATTCACCTGATCACAGCTCTAGAGATTGTGATTTAATTTTCCAAGGCTGTAACCTGTGCTTTTAAAGTGTTAAAAGATCCCCAGGTGATTCTAATCTGCAGACCTGTTTGGGAAGCAGTAGTCTACATGGTTTTAAATGCATTTGTTTACAGTGTTACCATCAAAAAGTAGAATTAGGGTCATTACATAATGATTCCTGAGATCCCTATCAGAGTACAGAAAAACAAAATTCTGATTTTACCTTCTTTTGATACCCCAGACAAATTTTCAGAACCCTGCTCTCATTTGTAATAATTACTGCTGACATAATCTGGGCAGCATCATATTATGTATTCAACAGAGAGGAAATTCTTTGGTGCCATGGTAAACACAAGACATCAGGGTCAGATGTGTTCTGACAGGATTTATTTGTTATGCATAAATCTGGATTCACTATATCTTGTTGCACATACCAAAATTCACTTCATCATGGCCAACTTGCACTCTGTATGTAACCACATCTGTGACAAAGATTCTCCTAATCTGCATACCTCAAAATTCTAGATTTTGCTTGCTAATGCCTGACTGAGACCTATACCAGAAGTGTGTAGAGTTAGAAGGAATAGATGTTAAGAATCATTCCTCAGCTATCACACAAGGACACTACCTCCTATGTGGAGATTTCCAATCATCTCGGAAGATTTTTTTGTTCTTTTTATTTCCTCATCACGGGTTAGAGATTCACAGGATAAAATAAATAGGTAAAGTTTATAATTATTAGATTATAGTGCATAGTCTTTGTTTTATTTTACTTTTTTAAAGATTTATTTATTTATCTTAGAGAGAGAGAGAGCAGGGAAGAGGGAAAGAGAAACACAAGCAGACTCCACTCTGACTTGGGGCTCCATCTCAAAACCCTGAGATCATGACCTGAGCCGAAACCAGGATTCTGACGCTTAACCGACTGGGCCACCCAGGCGCCTCATGCACAGTCTTTGTTTTATGTGCTATTTTCATGCATGTGATACAATTTATATTGTACATATTTTACAGCCTAACATAAAACTAATTTTAAGACAAGAATGTACTTAAAAAACAAAAAGAAATTAAAAAAAAAAAAACTTGTGCTATTGCCATTACTAAAATGCACTAAAAGAGACCCTGAGTCCTGCCATTTATTTTATTTTGACACCACTTCTTAAATCCGTTCTGAGTGAGAGTTAATCCTGACATTGCAAGCTACAAATCAGAAGATTGGCAAAGTAAGATTATTTAAATTTGCTTTAGGCCCCATTAAACAGAGACAATTATAAGGCCAGTGACATAAATGTTTATGGGAAATTAATACAAATTTCACTTGGAACAGAATGACTGAACGGAAGAAAACCCTACCACCAACTGACAGATACCCATACCACTCATTTTTCTGCAGGAATAATCAGGCATCTTCCTTATTATTTCTGATTTCCTTTGTTTAAAATAAATATTTTTTTTTTGCTATGGGGCAAGCGAAAAAGCATCCAATAAACCTGACTTCTTTTTCAGGTATGGAGTGAAATAATTACAAAGAATAGTATCTAAAGTGGTTAAGGTAGTAATACTAGCTTCTATAGCAGATAAACTCTGAAATTTCAGTGGCTTAACACAACTATTCCCCTTCCTCCCTCACTAACCTTGCAGCAGAATGAGAGTGCTCTTGGTTGAACAGCTTTTCTAGGCAGCTTTTTTTTCAAAAGTGATTTAGGGAAGACGTCCTTTCATTTTATGGAAACACTTGGCCGTCAAGTTTACCATGAAGCCGTCTTCATTCAAGGCAGCAAGAGAAGATCATAGAGGATCTATGAAGGAGATTCACACAGGTCAAGCCTCAAAGTGAGCCACACTGTGCCCTGGATGGAAATCAGCCTCAAGACACTAAAACCACAAAGGAGGCTGGGAAATTTATTCTAGCTAAATTCCCAAATAGAAGAAATGAAACTGATGGTCAGTTAGCACTCTCTTTGAAGATATCCAATCATCTGGGTTTAAAAAGACTGAGCAATGTCATCATAATGGAATCCCCACAACCTGAGCATCTGAGTTAAAATTTATGCAAACCTTATTTTCATTTTTAAACAGTACTTTTTTCTATTTTATACAACACAATACTGTACAACACACACGTTAACGCCATTGGACATTATTATTGGGAACCTTAAATGCTATTACAATTTCATGTGATACTGCTCTTTTAATTACCAAACACCACCAAAATAAATTTTATACGACTGAAGAAACTCATAAAACCATCTCTCCTGAACAATATCAAAACATTATAAAGAATAATTACCAGAATATATATTTTTCTTATTCTCGATTAAGCACCAGATTAATGAATTAGCAAAAGAATATCATGGTCTTGCAAAAAAAAACTACATTATTGCCTTTTTTTCGTATTAGTTGTTTGTGTCTGATTATTTTGTTTTTTCACAGCTTGGTTGAGATATAATTGATATGCAAAAAAAAAAAACAGCCTATACTTAATGTATAATTTGATGGATTTCAATATATGCATACAACCATGAAACCATCAGCAAAAAGAAATAAACATATCTATCACCTCCTTTCATACTGATAAGAATACACTACTCATGAAAGAATTAATCAAGATAATGTGTTATAGTCATGTATGAGCTGTTGATCAAAGTTTAGAGACCATTACTGATGCTGATGATTATTTGAGGCTGTGTCACATACACAAATAAACACACACATACATATATTTGGGTAAACACTAATTATATTCTCAAAAATCTGAATTCAAAATTTTTTAAATTGACTAAACAAAGAAAAATCACACTTTTACTGGGATACCCTGCATCATTCACTGCTTAAGCACTGGCTTCTAAGTCCCTGCAAGCTGATCTCATAGAATACTTCAATTTCAACCATTAGATGGTCAATTACATAAAAAATGAGTCAAAGTCAAGTAACTTTCATTGCTTTGTGAACATTTTAACGTTGATTACAAAAATCCTTCTATTGCACATTGCAGTTTGTTCATTGACAGAGAGAAATATGTATCCACAGATTTATGAGCAGAGAGATGCTATTGCCCTATTTTTGGAACACTAGGGAAAAGACCAACTGCTTCAGACTTTTAAAAAGATAAATTTCAGGGGAGCTTGGCGTATTTGGCAGACACAGTTAAAACTTTGAATACAATGAATCCAAAACTTCAAGGACCGAGAGCAACATCATTTTTATTATATTGTACTTCAAGAACTTAGAGCTAAAATACAGTTATGAGTAGAATGAACTAGTACTAAAAATATCTCTTCAATTTTTGACTTAGTGATGCACTCAAAGAAAAGATTCATAGAAACGATTTCAAGAAAATATCTAAAATTGCATCTAGTTTGTTCCATAGGATGAATTCATATGATAGATTCCTGATGTGATACCTAAAAGTCCAGCTCAGAGACCTATGAGGAGAAAGTGTCTATCTGGCATCTCATCTTCACCTCGAGATAGTTAAGAAAAATATTTGAAACCAAAGGTTGATCAGGTTACTGAATAACTAAGGAAATTTCTCTAGAAGAGAAGAGGAAATATTTCCCACAAGTCAGTCTCTATTCCATTTTTATATGCTTGTGAAGTTGTTTTTTTTTTTTTCCCCTCTCTCAACTTCCACTCTGAAAGCAAGTGCACAACAAGTCTGGTATTCAACATGCTTTCTATTCCCACCACATAGAAAAACCTTGTACAAAGAGTCAATAATCACACCGACATCAGGAAAATCCAAGGTGTAGGGAAGTTGTTTCAAATCCAAATGTCTAACTTTCTAAAATTGTCCTTGCTTTCCTTTTTTTTTATTTAATTCATTTCAAAAGTTCAAATAGTATTAAAGAAGGGCATGAGGTAGTGATGTGTATCAAAATAGTTTATCACAGCACTGGATAATGTTAAGCAGCTTTTTTTTTTTTTTAAGATTTTATTTATTTATTTGACAGAGAGAGAGAGACAGCCAGCCAGCGAGAGAGGGAACACTAGCAGGGGAAGAGGGAACACAAGCAGGGGGAATGGGAGAGGAAGAAGCAGGCTCCAGGAGCCCAATGCGGGGCTGGATCCCAGGACCCTGGGATCAGGCCCTGAGCCGAAGGCAGATGCTTAAGGACAGAGCCACCCAGGCGCCCCAATGTTAAGCACTTCTAAACAGGACCAAGGATTTCTAACACTGAAAGGGTGTTTTCTGTAGTAGGAAAGAGATGTTTCATCCGCCTTCATATTAGGTTTTGATAGGACGCCACTGTTTTCCACCCAATGATCTAATTCTATCCTCAACACAATAATCCTAGGTATTAACCTTATGCTTGTTCTGGCAATTGAGAAAGGAGATACCCTGAATTATGGCAATAGAATTTGATCAATGGAAAGGGGTATCCAATACCGTAAATCAACATGTTGGCATTCTGCAGCGGAGAAAGCCAAGGCCTTGAAATAATTTGGATTTGCATCCTGTCTCTGCCAGGTTGCTGCGTAAAGCCACCTGGGCATGTTAATGGACACTCAAATTCATTTCCTTCATTGACTAGCCCCCGAACCTATTTTTAAATGCTGTAGTGAGAACTCCAAGAGGTAATGTCAGTACTTGGTTTGGTAAATTTGACATATCACAAATAGAAAATAAATGGTAATTATTAAATCAATCCTTTTTCATACTTGTTAGCTTAAGCTAGTCCTTAGTATAAGGAGTATCTCTTCAATTACTGACCATTGATTTTTCTTGATCAAACAACTAAGGACAAACCCCTGTTAAATGTTACTGAGCCTTTGAGGGTAATATTCTATCCACTGACTGATGGCAGTCTCCTAGTGAATGAGATTGCAGCCATCTTCTCTTAGAACCTCACTATGCCACCCAACATTGAAATGCAGCATTTGCCGTAAGTTTCCTTCAACCCCAGCTCTTCCAGTGGTATCCTGTTTCCTACTGTGGAAGACAGAATAATGGCCACCCAAGGATGTCCAAGTCCTAATCCTTGGAACCCATGAATATGTTTCCTGACATGACAAAAAGATCTCTCAGATGTGACTACGTTAAAGATTTTGAGATGGAGAAAGGCGAGGGAGAGGACAGTTATCCTGGGTTATTCAGGTGGGCTCAGTGTAATCACAAGAATTCTAACAAGGCGTAGAGGGAGGCATGAGCAGCAGAATAAGAAAAATGATATGATGACTGAAGCAGAGATTAGACTGTCTCACTCTAAAGACAAAAGAAGTAGCCATGAGCCAAGGAACACAGGTAGGCTCTGGAAGGTGTTAAAGGGAAGGAAAAAGATTTTTTTCCTGGAGCCTAAAGAAAAGATTTTTTCCTGGAGCCTGAAGAAATAGGTTAGCCTACACCTTCATTCTAGACCCTAAGACTCATTTTGGACTACCGACCTCCAGAACTTTAAGATAATAAATTCGTGTTGTTTTAAGCCACTACATTTGTGATAATTTGTTACAGTAGCATTAGAAAATCAATGACCTGTTCTCCCTCTCATTTTACAGATTCATCACGCTTTACCCTATCTACCAAGCATGCCTTATCCCATGCATGTGGCCAAGTCCTTGCAAGGTCTAGCTCCCTGCTCCAGTTGTCTGCTAATCAGAACTTCCCTAGGCCTCTGGTATGCTTGCACTCAACACACCTTAGTTCCAATGTTTCTGCTTAATTCTTGGCCTGCAGACATATGGTATTCTCCTCTAGGTAACCTCTGAATGGTGACTTGCACCTTAAATCTCACCCATATTCAATACTGGTCTGACAAGCTAAGTTTTGATCTCCATTTCATATCAGGCCTTATTTTTTTCTTATACGCCCTTCCCTAAAAAAACTGACCGAGGACTATGATCTCAAACTTTTAAATAAAGAAATGTAGTTTTTCAACATATAAAATATAAATAATGTACTACATTGACTTTCCTGCAGTAGGTGACAAAAATCAGGAGATATTTGTAGCCTCTAAATTCTATAGTAAAGGATTAACTCAGCAGGGCTGGGCTGCCCCAAACCTGCACATTCCAAAAATTTTCAGACAGGTTCTTGAGCTACTCTTAGGGGATAACCTCTAAGCCTTTCAAATAACCTGCCCAATAAGACTGTCTTTGTATACCTTGGGCCTTGGATCACACACCAGGTAGTTTTTGCTAATAATTCGATTTATGATAAATACTTGTTTTTGCTTACTTGACCTTTGGGAGGGGGTACTGGAGACTGAGTAGCTAAAATCAGTCACGTAGGCATTCCATACCTATGTGATTGACCTCCAGTAAAAAACTAAGGGTATCAAGGCTTAGCTGAGCTCCCCTGGTCGGCAACACATTGCATGTGTTGTCACACATTGTTACTACGAGAAATAAGCACTGTACATGTGTCTCCACTGGGAAATGACAACTGAAAGCTTGCATCTGGCCTCTCTTGAACTCTGCCCTGTGCACCCTTTTCCTTGTGGATTTTAATCTGTTTCCTTTTGCTGCAGTAAACCATAACCATGAATATAGCAGTTTATCTGGATTTTTGTAAGCCACTCCAGCAAATCATCAAACATAAGGGTGGTATCAGGGCCTTCCAACACAACATCACAGACTTTTTCCTAAAGCTTAAATGATCAGACAGGTGAATAAAATCAGCTATTCATAAACTTGCTAAATCAGTTTAGAATTTCATGATCAAATAATTTTCTCTCCAATCCTGACTTCCCATACTCTCCCCCCACACACTCATGTACAACTTCATGTGTGAACACATAAACATTATAATGCCTTAAATAAGAAGACTCTTAACTCTACATTTGCTATGTCTCTTCCCTGATGAACAATAAATCTAGTCAGTATCACACAGCGTACTCTATTTGAACAGCTCATGCGCAAGCACTTCTATCTCTTCCTTTGGCAGACTGCTGTCTGTATTGTCTCTTTTCAAATACTTTGTACAGGAAATAAGCTAACATGTAAAAAACGGTTATCACAGTGACTATCAGAGGGATACTCATTAAATGTTCTTTTCTTCCTTTCTTCCTTCCTCTTTTCCTTCTTTCCATCTTGGGACCACGGGAAATTTTTTCCTATAGAGCCCTCAGTTACAATGTCTGGAAACCATGCCTAATATAAAAAGGTTTCTGAATTTTGAATCTATTGAATTGGATGCACAATGTCATGTCGATATGCTCTTGGAGAATTTAAGAGGTAATAGAGGATTCTACTTCTTCTCACACCTGTCACCAATCACAGCAGCATATTCTCACATCATCATACAGTGGCTTTAGGCCAGCCTGTAGAACTGGAATCAAGTTAAATGGATGATGCATATAATCTCTACATTGGACAGACTGTTTACATTGCAACAAAATATGGATGTTTGTTTTTCCATATACTAATACCTATATGAAGTCTACAGATTACATGTACTTTTTTGCAGGGTCATGTTTTCTGCAAAAATTTAGCAATATGTTATTTGAAACAGGATGTTTCCTAAAGAAATTAATACACTCAACTTGTATCCTTTGGAAATTTGTTTTAGTTTATAATTTAAAAATATGATAAACCAAGGCTTCCCATTGGCTGAGTTAATAGGGCCTTTTAAATAAGATTTTAACTCCCAAATGTGTGCCCGCTGTGTCAATATAATTGGTGACCCCTAAAATATTATTAGTATAGTCACATGAAAACTACAACCATTTCTGCAGTATTTCTAATTGGATTTACTATACTATAATAGTGATAAAGTCTTTCTATAAATTATACTTTACAAAAAAAATGAAGACAGCATGATGTATGGTTGCAGTAAGGAAAACAAATGATCAAAATGACTTAAATAAATGCATGCATTTAATATTAATTATGAGTCTTTTTCATGTAAACAGAACTGATCATAACAGCATACTCAAAATGCTAAACAATTAATTTGTGACTTTATAAAAAACAGATTTATTAAAGTCATGCTTGTCTTAGTTTTAAGTGTAGTATTTGTCCTTCAGTTGGAAGTGCCATAAATCAATTTTAAAGCAAAGCATATGACCCCATGCGGTGTTTTAAATGAACTCTTTCCTACCAGGACAACAAAACATCTCAGGACATCAAGTACTTCTAGCAATCAAGAGTGTTTTGTTTGTATTTGCCAACGTAACACTCAACTCTTTCTGTTTTGTTGCTAATTTTCAAAAGGCTGGAAAAATATGGAAATATTCTCTTAGAATATGCTTGTTTAAACAGGTGTATTTTCTTACTAAGAAGAAGTTAAAAGCTTCTTTATATATTTTTATTTGAGAGTAATTTTAGTCATCTCTTTATTGAATATAAACTGACTTCCTTTAATAATCTTAAATCATTATAATAATTGCTCAAAGCTAAGATAGGAAATTAATAAACATCCGTAGCTATACATCTGGGCGGAGATTCTGACTTCTACACAGCAAGCAGAAAAAGTCTTGGACTTACGTAGTGAAGAGAAGGGCCATATGCACCCCAATGTTCATAGCAGCAATGTCCACAATAGCTAAATCGTGGAAGGAGCCGAGATGCCCTTCAACAGATGACTGGATTAAGAAGTTGTGGTCCATATATACAATGGAATATTACTCAGCTATCAGAAAGAACGAGTTCTCAACATTTGCTACAACATGGACAGCACTGGAGGAGATAATGCTAAGTGAAATAAGTCAAGCAGAGAAAGACAACTATCATATGATTTCTCTCATCTATGGAACATAAGAACTAGGATGATCGGTAGGGGAAGAAAGGGATAAAGAAAGGGGGGGTAATCAGAAGGGGGAATGAAACATGAGAGACTATGGACTATGAGAAACAAACTGAGGACTTCAGAGGGGAGGGGGGTGGGGGAATGGGATAGACCGGTGATGGGTAGTAAGGAGGGCACGTATTGCATGGTGCACTGGGTGTTATACACAACTAATGAATCATCGAGCCTTACATCGGAAACCGGGGATGTACTGTATGGTGACTAACATAATATAATAAAAAATCATTTAAAAAAAAAAAAAAGAAAAAGAAAAAGTCTTGGACTTAAAGCCACAACAGATTTAGTTTTCACTCTTGGACTGGCTTCTTCACTTGCCTGCCAGCACGACTTTGATGAAAGTATTCATTTTTATCCCATCTGATCTAATACATGAGGAGTCTGTATTTCTAATGACTTTTTAACCTGATGGCCATAAAGACAACAAACTGGAAAACAACTACTAGCATAGCGAAGGGGGAAAAAAATGCCAGCAGGCTGAGTCCTGACTTCTATAGGCTTCCCCACCTTTTCATCCTCAAACTAGAATAAAGCTCCCAATCAAAACTTAAAAATAATTTCAACAACAGACGAGATGGTCATGGTAATGACACATACAGCATGTGTGTGGGCAGGAGGTGGAGAGTGAGATGACCAATTCATTGTTTACAATACAACATCTCAGGATGATAAAAGAATCAGGATGAACTTCTTTAGTCCTATTTTGTGGTGGCCCCCAATCTGTGTTACGTTTTGAGAAAGACCGTATATGTATATTAGAATAAAACATGTTACATAAGAAGTCTTCGTATTTTTATAATTTAGAAATGAGACTGATTCTTTGAAAGCAGAAATTCTAAGAAATATTTTACTATAAAATATTAGATTTCAACAAATTGAATTTGGACTATGATCAAGGTTTTAATTGTATCCTACTGAATAAAGATTGCTGTAACCATTTCTATTAACATTGTAATTATTGTCGCAATGAATATCCTGCATTCTTTATATCATGTGTACTTGTGAAATAGCCATTTCATCTTTTTACTCATGATTTCAAAAAACAGTATTTCAAAAGAGAAGGAAACTAAACGTATAAAAGTACCCAAGTAACACAACAGATTAAAGAGTATCCCTACCATCATAGAACTTAGACAATTTTTTAAAAATCTTGTTCAATGAAGAAGCAAGAGAAACATATTCTAAAGAAGTCACTAAATTTGGTTTGTTTAATAAATAGAATATATTTTCTCTTTAAGCACGTCTTAGAGATCACTATATTGTTTGTGACTTTTAAAAGTTAATTGAAATGCCAAAGTTTTGAGCATGAAGCATAAATTTCATTTGACCTTTCAAGAAAAATTGTACTTGTATATTCTTCAGAAGATGAATTTGTCTTCTCCACCAATCACATCAGAATGAGCCAGGTGGCAGATTACTTAAATATCTCGCCTTTCACCTCTGGAGACTGAGGTTTAAATATGGCTTAAAAGAAATACCCAGGAGTGATTTGTGTATATCTCAAAGCCCATACAATTGGGCTTAAGTAGCAATTACTTGCAGCTGTGGAGATGCTCTTTCAAAAAACATCAGAAATGTCATAGGACAAGATTGCAGGGTTTCAATAAAGGTATAAAGGCCATCCAGACAATCCATATGGGATAAAGTTTATCAAAATAATGAACCTAAAGGTCTAGAACTTTCCTGGTCAATGAAAACTACCAAATGAGCTTATTGGTCTTAAAAAAAAAAAAAAAAAAGCAACAAAGAAAGAAAAATGAGTAGTCTCAAACAGATCAGATTAAGCAGTGAAAGCATCCCTAAAGACATGCAAATTATAATGGTAAATGAAAATAAATAAATAAATAAAAGTATAGCTTACTAGTGCCCTCTAGTGTATCGTCTCTCCTGTTTTATGTGTAGATTTTCTTTTATTTTAGTTTTTCTACAGTGTAAGTAGGGGTTTGGCTATAAATTCTAGAACAACTGAAAACTAAAAAGAGAATTAATAGCTGTAAATTCTTAAAAACCAAATATTAACGTCATCGGGGAAAATAAGAAGAGCCAACCTAAACTATTATTACATTGTATCAGTGTCAATAAACTGACATTGGTGGCAAATTAACGAAAGCCTGACAGCAGAAGAACGGTATCATTTCCCCCTCCCCATGCTTAGGCAGAACAGCCTTCTCCCTGGAAAATGTTTTGCTTCACAGTCACTCTGTTTTGCATCCTAGTTGTATCATGTGCCAACAAAACAGATTGTTTGCTAATTGATATCATAAAGCAAGACAGCCCAGTGAAGGATGATAATTCTGACTCCAGCTAGCAGCAGCTGATGTGGAGCTTGACAGAAATGCTGTCATTTTCAACACAAACTGCTTAGAATTGACTTTTCACTGTAAATATAGAGAAGTGACAGAAGCCTCATACACCCACCTTTATTTAAAAAAAACAATGAAATGATAATTCTGCTACAATATATCTGTTACCAGTTCTAGTTTAGCTGGTGGCATCTTAAAGAAAATAATTGTAAGGGTATCGTCCAGCCTCTGAACAGAGCCTTTACAGACAAGCTAAAAGTTTTTGTGCACAGTCCGATGCAAGCTCAAGAAAAATACGTTTGCTTATAGATTTTTAGAAGGAAATAAAATGGCCAGTGCATGACCTATCTCTATAGTGAAAATTTGCAAGATGTAAATAAATTAGAATAGTAAAAGGGTGTATGTTACTTCAAGAATTTTAAATTCAACCATGGCATATTTGAAAAATGAAAATTATCGTCATTTTTAGGCATCTTTCACAGCAAAATGCTACATTCCTCAATGAGACTCAGCTTGTCAGCATAAAAGAGTAGTATTTAAATTTAAAAAGCATTTGCATGTGTGTGTGTACGTGTGCGTGTGTGTGTGTGTGTGTGTGTGTGTAAATTGATATTACTAGGGATTAATAAACGTCTAGGGTGGAATCAAATGTGATCCCACACAGAATAGTCTTTTGAATCTAGTTTCCTAAAGAACAACACCCATATGATGCAAATAATTCAGACAACGGCAAATGAGAAAATACAGGCATTTAGAGAAAGAAGGAATCAGGGTGAAGGGATTGGAAGATTTCCCACTTACCTCCCAAGAAGGAAAATTGAGGGAGAGGTAAGATACCACATGCCATAATGTACAGCAGTCAATTATTTGTGGTTTAAGAAACTCATTTGCCCTTTCTAGTTATTTGTAATTTGTTAAATAGTTTCACCTCATTTCAACCTTGACTATTTTGTTTTGCAGAGTAACATCTGATTACTAAAAATAAATGGATAAGACTCAGAAAATTTTCAAAGTAGAAAGGAACCTCAAAGATCATTTAGTTTACCCACCCTCAGATCCCACCTCTTAGCAAATGAGGAAACTGAGGTACAGATAGGTAAAATTAGATGTGTTTAAAGTCATGCAGTAAGTTAGTAGCAGAGGTAGAAGTAAAAGAAGTCTCCAGAATTCTATCCATAGTTTTTTAAACCAGCTATTTTTGAGGAAATGCAGGATCTTTTTAAAAGGATTTTAACTAGCTCAATTTTCTAGGTTTTTAAGCTTAAGTTTTACAATTTAGTTCTTAAAGTGGGCAGAGGAACAGAGCCAAGAGAACAAACTGCAAAATGAATTGAAATGCCATCAGAGTTGATGGCAAATTGTTTTACAGTCTAAAGTTAATCCTGAGGTAGTACTAGATGGACTTTTAATTAAGTAACAAACATCTATATATTTATTTGTGAGTCTATCAATTTATACTCTGGACACTAATTTGAAAACCATTAATTGACACAATCTAAGAGTTTGGTTATGAGTAACACCATACCTCCATTTATTTTTCTTATTGACAGAACTCTCTCCTCTTCACCCTAAACATGTAAAGGAAATTTGTAAAGATAGTCATTTGTGTTTAGTATCACTATTGAATACACTCTAACATTATTCATTCCAAGTGCTTTTTTATATACCTTTATATATTTTTACAGTTTAAAGTTTTTGCCTAATTTTCAAACTATCCTGATTGAATGTTCTGCCTGAAGTAGGAAGCAGACTTCTTAGTAACCTGGGCATATGTGATGGCATCGAACTTGGATCCTTTGTGAGCGTCAACAACAAATGCAGGAAGTGACAAAGATCTAGATCATAATATGGCAAATAATCCACTGAATGAAAGTAGTGTTCAAACCTCCTTTTCCTTCCCACCCTTAACAGGACATGCTCAACATCAGAAGAGAGTACAGATAAAAGTACACTGACCAAAAACAGAACGGGAGGTGGGATTTGAGTTCAAAATGTTCAACATCCAATTTCCTTTCATTTCAAAGTTATAATCCCTGTGACTTTGTTTTCCCTCTCTAGTGAGCATTAGTGCCACTGTGGCATATGCCACTGTTTGGAGCCATGTCTCCCTTAGTTATCCTTTAATTGGCTTGACCTATGAGAAGGATGGTTTGTAACCAAGCTAATTACATAAATCCACTCCAGGCTCTATAAATTCCACTACAGACAACCCTTCTGGGAGAATAAAAAAGAAGCAACAACTTATCCAAAGTTTAAAACTTCATACATTTCATATACCAAAAGCAGGCATTTTATAATATGATAAAAGGTAACAATTTTCTTTGCTTTTAATTGGAATTTTCTTCCCCCCATATAGTTAACACATAATTAAGATTTAAAATTGTATTAATATATGAAAAGTACAATTCATTTTTTAAAAATTTTTTAAAGATTTTATTTATTTGACAGAGAGAAACAGCCAGCTAGAGAGGGAACACAAGCAGGGGGAGTGGGAGAGGAAGAAGCAGGCTCCCAGCAGAAGAGCCAGATGTGGGGCTCAATCCCAGAACGCCAGGATCACGCCCTGAGCCGAAGGCAGACGCTTAACGACTGAGCCACCCAGGCGCCCCAATGAAAAGCACAATTTAAACAAAATCAAAATTGTAGTTAGAAAGCTAATTTTTGGTTACCAATTTGAATTCAAGAAATTCTGATAAAAAATGACTGGATGCTAGAGATTCTTAAAATATTAGCTAAGTAAAAATAGTGAGGAAAAAGTCAAATTACCAAACAAAACACCTCATTTTATAGCTCTATAAATGTAGACTGTTAGGGAGACTGTTACATAAAATAGTTAACACATCAGAAAAAAAGAAAACTTGCCAAAATGATACGTACAGAACTACTTGGAAGTTGTACTTAAGACCATAAAAATCACATCTCTTGCAATCTGGGCAAATTTTCACTGATACGTTTTTATTGATACATCTGTCACACACACATTTTATAGATTAATGGCTGAATTTTACATACTTTTGGGACACACTAAATGGTATCTCTTAAATTTTTAAGCTGAGAAATGTTTAAATAGACCCATCCAAGATGGGAATTTGAAGCACGCATGATACTCCTAATTTTAGCACAATAAAGATAATTATTGAAATATTAAGAAGCACTATGTGTTTTATAAAAGAAAATCTTAATTATATTCTATGAACTTATCTATGCCCTCTAAGATCTCTGTTGGTAACAACTAATGGGTAACTTTCAGATGATCAATTTAGTCCAAGCACTTTTGGGGGAAAACACAAAAACAACTCTACCGGTACTGCACTACTGGAAAATAATTAAACATTTCTTTTGAAAACCATCAGCCTTATTTATTGCTACTCTTTGATACTGCTTCAGTGCTTTGACTAAATATGTGTCATGTTTATATTATGTCAAATGTCAATTTGCCTCATCTAATGGATCCATCTTTTGAAAAAGGGGATTATCTTGTGATATAATTTTGCAAAAAACTAACAACAAAAGGTTATGCACATGAAATTCAAAGTTCTTACTTTATTTTAAGGAACTATCAACCTGGGGTCATTACATCCAAAGAGTACAACTATTTGGAAATATTTCCATAAGGTATCTGAACAATACTGAATGAACAATTAACCGCTTATGAAAGTGCTATCGTACTAAAGGATTTGATAACTGAATTAAATTTTTGCTATGTAGCTATAGGAAGCTAAATTTTGATGAAAGTAAAATGGATTTGCTCCAAATGAAAGACTAATAAACACTTAATGAAATGATGATAAAGATTTTTGGGTGACACTGCTAACAGAAGTCATTGGAAAAAAAAAAAACAAACATGGTATTTTCATTGCACATATTTCCATGCTTTGTGCTTTATGGAAACATAGACTCCCAAATGGAAAGGGACCCCAAATACCTTCTAGACTAATGCAAACCTAATAGAGATAAGATGACACAGAGATGATCACCCATCCTCTGAAGAGAAGTTTGTTAGTTCACAAAGCAGAAACATGTTTTTATCTTTCTTTGAAATTTTAAGTATATGATCATTTTTCCCTTCTATTTAGGAAGCGGATACCAATATCATCACATTACAGATCAGGACACCAAATCTTAGAGATTCAGCAATTAGGGCAACATCACAGAGACAGTAACTGGCAAAGCTAGAGTTTAAGTCAAATGTGTCTGAACTCAAATCCTGATATTTTAACTCTAATATTATCTTTATTATTTTTTCTTTTCTTTTTTTATTATAATAATATTTTTTATTATATTATGTGAGTCACCATACAGTACATCCCTGGTTTTTGATGTAAAGTTCCATGATTCATTAGTTGCGTATAACACCCAGTGCACCATGCAATACGTGCCCTCCTTACTAACATTATCTTTAAAATGACTCTGAGTTATATATTCCAGCAACACATATTCTGTGGTAGATGACAGGGTTTTCAAATGACTTATAGTCAAAGCTGAATGCCTATAAACTAGAGTATATTACGCTAAGCAACATAAGTCAGTCAGAGAAAGACAAATACGATATGATTTCACTCATACATGGAATTTAAGAAACAAAACAGGTGAACATAGAGAAAGGGAAAGAAAAACAAAAAAGATAAACCATGACAGACTCTTACTATAGGAAACAAAATGAGGGTTGCTGGAGGAAAGGTGGGTAGAGGGATGGGCTAAATAGGTGATGGGCATTAAGGAGGGCGTGTGTTGTGATGAGCACTGGGTGTTAAATGTAAGTAATGAACACTAAATTCTACTCCTGAAACCAATACTACACTATATGTTAACTACCTTGAATTTAAATAAAACCTTGGAAGAGAAAAAAGAAAAGAGTAACCTTTGCATTCTGCCAAATATGTCCTTGGGATAAATTGCATTTTTATTGTATCATATTATATTATACCACTGCAATTATATGAGACTCTTATTGGAATTTTGAATGCTTCTATCATTTTAAATATGCATGTTTATTATATATGGCAATTTGAGTGTTCTATAAACACAATTCATCATATAAAATGAAACTGAAAAATGTGATAATTCAATAATGCATAGAAATATGTTGCAAAATAATAGTTAGGATATAAAAGAAATTATAAGGCTTTTAGAAGTAAATACCTACAGCAAGTTAACACCATAATACTGGGCCTTGGACAAAGGACCACTTTTGCTTAATGTATGAATATTCCAAGAGAAAAATAAAAAGAAGAAATTCTCAAAATGAAAAAAAAAAAATGTTGACTGCCTATACACACAGAAATTTTCCAATACCCACCCCAAAAGCGATACAAATACATATGAGACTTTCAGTAAAATATGACCTCGTATAAAATAAAAAGGGATACTTTGTTTTTTTGTACTCAATTAGCATTAGATTTATAAGCATCCAAATCACTGTAGTTATTGTAGATTCGTAACAAATTTGTAATAAATTACAATCCTGGGTATTTCCTTTCCATACAAAATAATTTTGGCTAGCTTAATTGACCCCCCCTTCTAACCTTATAGAAATGTATTTTGACCTTCAATATTAGACTTCAATGAAGATAATTTATATTTCTGCTAAATTTCATAATTTTAGTTATGTATACAAGTAGGAAGAATACTTCAGCTACTCTTCCCAATTTTTAATATGTATAACTTTATTAAATATCCCTGGTATGACTTCATTCAAGGAACTGATCAAAATGAAGAATATGTGATCAAGAATAGCTCATTACAGCAACAGTTGCTTTAATACAGTAATTTATACTATACACACCATAATAATAAATAACACTTTCGAACATTTAGTTCTGGCAAGTACACTGTGATTAATATGCATTTCCTTAATTACTACTTACAACACCCTATAAAGTTAGTAGTATATCATCTTACGGTGAGAATACTTAAAGGGAATTGAGTCATTCACCTGAGGTGATCCAGCCTTGTAGAAGCAGAACCAGGGACTGAACACAGTTCTGACTGTGGGTCCCTGGGATTTTTCAATCTAAATCTGAAAGAAAGAAGCTCCTTTCCACTGTGATCACTAAAGACTGAGGACTTGAGCCTAGGAGTACTAGCAGCTCAGGTTTCAGCTTTGTGGTAATTGTCAGACAGAGAAAGGGAAGCCAAAATGGGAGATGGGGAGAGAATATAAGAAAGATATAAAAGAAAGGTTAAATACTAACAAAATTTGGAAATGTAAGGGCTAATGATATTGGAGTTCCAGATTCCAGACCTATTTCAGCCATCACCCTGAGGGATTGGCATCCCCTTTGGTGATACCAGATACACTTTCCATTAAAATGTCTATAATATAAAAAGAATATATGGAAGACAGAAACATAGAAGGGAGAAAGGAAAGGGGAGAGAATTCTCAGACAAAAATGTGAGAGGAAAGCTTAGCCTATAGGCACCTGAGAAGAAGAGGAAAGACTGGGTTCTATATCAAACTGAAAGGCCAGGGGAGTATACGAGTAGAGGACATTGTGAAAATAAAGGAAACCTCATTAACGATGGAGTTAGGAAGCCCTGAAGGAGGAGCTCTTACACAGGACCCCCTGCCATAAGAAACATACCTCATATTACCTAACAGGAAGGAGCCTATGCTTTAGGACTCCAGATGGAAGAAGGAAGAATTTCTCTTTGCCCAGCAACAGTCCAGTCCATGAGTAAGCATCACACTCAGTCAATGAGAAGCTGTAACAGCCATGCTCGGTTTCCTCTTATTCCCCTATAAAAAAAAAGCAAGCCCCTCCGCTGTGTTCTATGGACTTGCCTACAATTCACCACAGTTTGCCTTTCCCAAATTGTAGTTCTCTGCTGTTCCTGAATAAATTCATTTTGCTGGCAAAACAGCTGCCTTTTTTTTTTTTTTTTTTTTTTTTTTTTGCCTCTTGATTTGTAAGGTCGACATTGTCCAGCAGGCTAAGTAGAAGGAAATACGACAAAAAAACAATTGCCCAACAATACTTATTTTAAGACATTTGACTAGGTTCTTCCAATCCCACTTTGCACATTATAGAAACATACATTTTGAGTGGTTGCATTTAAATAAGATTTCAAAACTTATGTTTATCCATCCTAGAGGTGTCTTTAATGAGCACCTATATCTTGGAAGCACACTCAAGTTTCCATATCAAAGGTTCATTTTTCTACATGACCATGGTTTATCTTGTTTATCTTGCCCTCTTTGTTTTCACTGTCACTGATTTTGTTCATTTTGTTTTAAATATTCAGCAGTTTCAGCTTATCTGAAACCGAGAAGGGAGAAAATTTGGAGATATACAGATAGTATAGTTTTTATGCTTATTACTTATATTGGAAGGCGGCCCATGATGTGCACCAAGAGGGCTGAACTAAGACCCTACAATATGCCAGACTTGGCAAAAGTCCACAACAGAGAGAGAACTGAATACCTCCAGTGGATCATTTGGGCTCCTTTGAGTCTGTGCACTGAGAGGCATATTTGCACCCAATATCCTCTGGCATACCTGTTTTTCTCAATATTGAACAGCCTTTTTATTCTCATACATTTTGTCATAAATCCCACTGTTTGGATAACAATATTGCCATTGCTGTTTATTTACCTATTTTTGGTCTTTTTTCTATTTTTCAATTATTTTTATGCCATTTAGTTGTAAACGTAAATTGTGTATTAATTCAATCTGAAAATGTCTGGACTTTAGTGGCATTATTTTGTTGTTGTACATCTTTTATAATCAGTTTTATTTTGTCATATGCCTGACACAATGTATTTTACTTCATTGCAATGGAATATACATATGCTTCTTGTTCATTCTTTCCTTCCTACTTTTTCATGAAGAATTAAGTATTGCTTATTGTCTCCCTCTCCTATGAACTTCTGATGGTTTGGAAGTTCTGCAACTGTTTTTTTTTTACTACTCTAAAAAGCTGACATTAAAGTTGACATTACTTACTTATTTCTTCATCAAATTAAGTTATAGCTAAGCATTGTCTATAACTTCTGACTCACAAAAAGCATATTTTAATATTATAAATTAGTGGTATAAATATTATAACACACACACACACACATTTTATCATGCTCATTTTACCTCTATAGCACCCTACTGGTCAAGATTTTATTGAAATTAGAGGTAATCTTGGTTTAAAGTAGATATTATTATTTTTAAATAATTCCATATTTTGTTTCCTAATAATTTATTAAAGTTTCACCATGTTAACAATGTCTTTTAAAATCAAATTATATTTATTATTATTAATTATTTTGTATGTATGTTTCTTCCTTAAATTATTTTTGATTATGATTTTTTTTCTGAGTACTTTTTTTAGTGATTTTCTTTTTTGAGAAAAAAAGAACATATGAGATACATTTCAATTTCCCAGATGACCCAGAAAGTCTTTATATGTCCTCATTTGTAAATGGTAACTCTGTCACACATTGACTTCAAAGACCTTTCAACTTTAGAACTCTATATTGTTAAGCTATCTATGAGAAGTCTAATAATCTGAGTTTCATTCTTTTGTAGCTGTACTGTTATTTTTGAAATTTAGGACTGTCTCTCTTTCCCTTGAATTTAAATATTTTACCTGCATATCTGTGTTGTGTACATGTGCATACATATGGTTACGTGTATGTACAGGTACTACCTACACAGATGAGTATATGTGCGTCCATGTCTGTGAATACCCTTGCACATGAGTGCTTTCATATATTGTCATAAATGTGCTGTTTTATTTGGTGGCTAGATGGGAAGAGTCATTAACCTCTATGAATTGAGTGCCATGATATAAAATTATGTAAAATCATAAGACAAATTTGAACAAGTCATTAAGTGTAAAGGGAGATCTTTTATCTTTGTGGTATATTGCTAAATTTACTCCTAAAACCTGTCTTTCTTTTTTGTAGTTATAATGTTTAAATTGAAAATATGGTTAAGCAGCTAGAGACATTATTTCCCAGCTTCCTTTGCAAGTAGATATAAGTGACTAAGTCCTCAACAATGCAGGGTAAGTAGAAGGGATATGCTTTCCAGGTCTTCGCTGTAAAACACTAATAGGGACAACATACTTCAACAGAAACATACAACTTGGGAGCTTGGGGCACCTGAGTGGCTCAATCAGTTAAGTGACGGACACTCGGTTTTAGCTCCTCATGACCTCATGGGTGGTGCGACTGAGGTTCATGTGGGCCCTACCCTCAGTGGGGAGTCAGCTTGAAGATTCTCTCCCTATTCCCCTCCCCTCACTCATGTGCACATTCTCATGCTCTCTCTCTCAAATAAGTAATGACATTATTAAGCAAACTGGAAATAAAAAATAAATATTAAACAAACAACAAGTACTTGGAAAATGTTAGAAAATAATCATTACATTGCACTGAAAACTTATAAGCTGAAACTAAACTCTATTCAGAGGAAAATTCAAAGCAAATTCAACAGGTCAGAAAAAGAAAAACCAAGTCTGCCTCACTATGTACAATACCACACAGTGGGAATTTTCTTGCTGTTGACTCTCCTTAGTCTATTATTTCCTCAGGCCCCTATAGTTCTAAAAGTCGATGTTGGCAGAATCCATTCTAGTAAACCTACATAAATGTAACTCCTCAGGTAAACTTCTCTTGCACATGTAAAGAAATGAATTATGGGCTAATATCTGCATTATAACTCACAGATACCCCTTAAAATGGTCCATTTTTAATTGCAATATTTTTTTTCCATAATAGATACCATGCATACAGGTAATAGATTGCTCAAAAAATGCAAAAACCAAAACAAAACAAAAATAGGCAAAGGTTTAATGTACATGGAGGTTTATAGTTAACATGGAATAGATTCAGTAGCAATCTCCTCACCAGAGCAGCAAGCTTTCCTACAAATATGCAAGAAGATATCTGAGAATAAATAGTTTCTATCCTCTACCCCTAAAAATATCCATCTGTTAACACTCATGCTTCTAAAAATCCACTAATACCTAACTTCACACTTTACCAAAATCTACATTACATTAGATCTCTGCTTAAAATGTCTAGGAGCTTCCTTTCCCTAGCAAGAAACATAGCTAGTTTTGGGTTGGGTTGGGTTGGGTTGGGTTTGGTTTGGTTTTTGTTTTGTTTTTCCCATATTTGAGTAATGGCCTCTTGTTTAACACTCCAGTAATACCCCAGACAAAGGTAAGGACTCCACCAATTCCTTTGAGAAGGCCTCTTTGCGCCATTCATAATAATTTATAATACCCTCCTCTCTGAGCACTCTAGAAATAGTGAAATATCCTTCTAAGAGGTGAAAATAACTGGTAACAGCTTCAAATCACCTCATACTTCTTAACTATGAAAAGAATAAAAAGTTAACTTTCCCAAGCCATTTTCACAGGTATAACATACTCTAACAGAATCTGGGTCTAAGAGTACTCAATGATTTAACTTAAATCACTATTTTTAAAAACCTACTTTTGAAACTCAAAGTAAAAAAGAAAAAAATGAAAGAAACCATAGGATTATTAGAAGGAAAATCAAGTGGATATTTACAGAATTTTATATAAAGAAATGCACATGAATAAAATGGGAGATATTATTCAAAAACAGTTTAACCTCATAAATACACTTCTGTAATTAAAATGTAAATAATATTAAAAAGAATAATAAAAAACAACATGACAAAAGGTTCATGTAAATATTTTAAAAGTTACAAACCAATAGAAAATGGTTGTCCTACTTATAAAAATAGTCAAAGGACCAAATTAAAATATTTATAAATGATAAAAAATAAATAGATGATAAATTAATTCAACCTCCATTGTTCTCAAAGATATACGAATGTAATCAACAAAATGCATTTCATCTGCACGTCATTAAATTTTCTCCTAACATCCTCTTTTCTCTGAAAGTTTAGTCTTGTCAACTTCTCTAATTCCTCTACTTTTATACTTCCAACTTGAAAAAAGCAGAGAGGGAAAAAAAAACAAAAAAAAATATTAAGTATTATATAAAGCAATCCAAATGGGTGAAATCCTGTGTTGCCTCCTACTAGAAAAGGCCCAGCTGGCATGTGGGGTTCAATGCTTAGTTCCACTGCATATTTTTCAGTGTCTGCCACCAGCACCTCCAAGAGCTCCGTGCTGTGGTGGCTGATGGAGCCAGGAAGATCTCTGCTGAGATATTATGCTGCTTGAGATTGTTATTTTAATTATAACTATTAATTACATACACTGAGGATTTGTTTCATTGTACATATATTTTGGCTCATTAGAATTATTTTAATAAAAGCATTTTTAGTACATTCTATCTCAATAGATCACAATTATCTGTCCAAGGCCTGCTCTGAGAGACAGCTGTGATTCTTGTTTGATATTTTAACCTTACTAGTATTTTTGCTTAAGAGAGCTCATCATGTAGCCTTAGACCTTCTAGAATGGTCTATTCTTAAACTCCTTATCAATTTGTAGAAAAACAATGAAAGAAAAATATTAAATTACTGGTGGATTATCTTTTTAAAAGACTTTATTTTTTAGAACAGTTTTCAGCTCACAGCAATACTGAGTGGAAAGTATAGAGATTTCCCATATACCCTCTGCCCTAGCATACACATTGCCTCCCCAACTATCAACATCCCCCACCAGAATTGCGTATTTGTTAGAACTGATGAACCTACATTGACACATCAGTATCACCCAGAATTCATAGTTTACATAGGGTTCTCTCTTGGTTTGTAAATTCCTTGGGTTTGGACATGTACCCGTAATATCATACCAAATAGTTTCACTGCCCTAAAAATCCTCTGTACTTTGGCTATTCATTCCTTCCTCCACCCCAACACCTGGCAACCACTGATCTTAATTGTCTCTCCAGTTTTTCGTTTTCCAGAATGTAGCCTTCTCAGAGTGGCTTCTATTAGTAAAATACATGCATGTCTTTTCATGGTAGTTCATTTCCCTTTCATAATGAATAATATTTCATTATCTGGTTGTAACACATTGTATTTATCCATTCACCTACTGTGGGACATTTTGGTTGCTGCCACATTTTGGCAATTATAAATAAATCTGCTATAAACCCATGTACAGTTTTTTGTTTTTTGTTTTTTAATGTGGACATAAGTTTTCATCTCCATTGGTATATACCAAATGTTACGGTAAGAGTGCGTTAACTTGTGTGAGAAATTGCCACCTTTCTTTTTATCTTCTGTATAAATAAACCGAAGCTAATTTGGATGACTTAGAATTTGTGCCCTATGGCAATGTAGTCTAAAAAGGGAGGTACGTTTATTATAACCAAATGTTATATTTTTATGAATTAAGTTTGTCCTTGAAAAACAGTGAATAATTGTCACACACTATCATTAAAAAATAGCATAAAGTTTCAATTTATTTGGCTGTCTTTTGCTACCCCCTTCCTTACCTTCACCAAAATCACTGATTTGTCTCTCTGTAGAGAGTTCCAATATTTAGAAATACCTTTAGTTTTAGAAATTTACCGGAAAGCTATTTTAGAAATCACATTATTTTAAGGATGCATTATTTTAATTTAGCAAGGACTACAGTGGAAACTGGCAAAGACTGGCAATATTACATTCAATCATTCATTCAACAGAGATTTATTCAGTGCCTACTAAATACTAGGCATTACTTTAGAAACAAAAGTCAAAAAAAGAGACAAAAATCCCTGCTTTTAGAGAGCTAAAGTAGTAAGTGACAAGAATTCTTATCCTGTATATGAGAAGGGGAACAAAAATTCACTGCCAATGCAGACCTCCCTATCCTTTGACAAGTGCCATCTGAAACACCAAATCTCCATGCTTTCCATTTTCCTAAAAGTCCCTGAGACTACTTTCTTCCCTTTAATGTCTTCTACATATCACCAAGTTCTCTTAATTTCATTTTTCAAGTTTTCTTTTACTATTGAGATCACATTCAGTTTTGCCTTGATATGAATTCTGTTCAGGGAAACATTATTTCTTGTAGAAGTGCGATACTCACACATTTATAACATTTAATTTTCCATTTAAAATTCATGATTATGCCTTCCCCATAGTCAATGGTCTTCTCTCTATATTTCGCCAAACTCAGCAGGACTCAAGGTTTTTTCGGTTTTTGATGTTTTCTATTTTTGTCTTTGTTTTCCCTCTGCTGATTAATGGTATTTCCTACAATGTGTATTTTTAATTTAATTAAAATTACCATTTCTTTGGAGAAGTATTTTTCCCTTGCTCCCAAGTTTGTTTGTTTGTTTGTTTTTTCCCATTTAAACAATTCCCTTCAATATTGCAATAGAAAGAGAATATAAGACATAACAGGTAACCAGCCATGGGCACCTATGCACCAAGTGAAAGCCATATGTCTTCTCTCATTTTTTTTTTCATACCCCAAACGTGACTTCTCTATACAGACCTCAAGTCATTTGTCATGATTCAAACATTCCCATTTGTGCTCTATTCCAATAGCCATAAAATACAAGTTCCTTATTCTTTTTTTAATATTTACTTTTTATTCAATTTATTTAAACTGAATAACAAAAAACGAAACAGTTCAATCATTTCTTCAACCTTGACCCCTTGCCTTGTGCAACCACCATTTTCTGTATCTATGAGCTTGGTTTTGTCATTGTTGTTTATTTGTTTTTGTTTTTTATTCCACATATAGAAGAGATCATACAGTTTTATCTTCCTCTGACTTATTTCACTTAGAATAAAGCCCTCAAGGTCCATCCAAATTGTTGCAAATAACAAGATTTACTTTTTAAAAGCTGAATATTATCCCATTACACACACACACACACACACACACACACACACACACACACACACTCTACCATTTGTTTATCCATTCATCCATCAACAGATACTTAGGTTGTTTCCATTATTTTGGCTATTTTAAATAATGCTGCTATGAACATGGGGCTGCAGATAGTTTTCAAGTTAGTTTTTCATTTCAATTGGATATATTCCCAGAAGTGGAACTGCTGAGATCATATGGCAGTTTGACTTTTTTTTTTTTAACTTTTGCTTTTTTGTGGGCCCTTCAAACTGTATAAATTTATAACCCCACTAACAGTGCACAAGTGTTCCCTTTTCTCCACACCCATATAAGCATTTGTTATCTCTTGTCTTTTTAATAAAAGCTTTTCTAACAGACATGAGGTAATCGCTCATTATGGTTTTAATTTTCATTTCCCTAATGACTACTGATGTTGAGCATATTTCATCTTTTCTTTCATATATCTTCTTTGAAGAAATATCTATTCAGGTCTTTTGCCCACTTTTAAATTGGGTTATTTGGTCTTTTGCTTTGAGTTGTATGAGTTTTTTATATATTCTGGATATTAACACTTTATCAGATATAAGGTTTGCCAATATTTTTTCCATTGTATAGGAATGGAATCATTTTGTTGATGGTTTCCTTTGCTGTACAGAAGCTTTTCAGTATGATGTAGTCCCACTTACTTATTTTTAATTTTGGTGCTTGTGCTTTAGGTGTCATATCCAAAATATCACTACCAAGACCCATGTCAAGGAGCTTTATTTTGATATTTTCTTCTAGAAGTTTCATGATTTCAGGTCCTACCTTTTAAGCTTTTAATCCATTTTGAGTTATTATTAATTATTGAGTTAATAATTATATAATCATTAATTATATGAGTGGCGTAAGATATAAATCCAGTTTCATTCTTTTCATCTGAATATCCAATTATCGCAGTACGTTCATTAAAAAGACTCTCTTTTCTCCACTGAGTATTCTTGGTTTTTCAGGTATTAATTGACTGTATATGCTTGGATTTATTTCTGCGCTCTCAACTGTCTTCCACTGGTCTATCTCTCTCTTTTTATGCCAGTACCATACTGTTTTGACGACTACAGCTGCACAGTATAGCTTGAGATGAGGAAGTGTGATGCTTCCTGCTTCACTCTATTTCTCAACATTTCTTTGGCTGTTCAGTATCCTTCATGGTTCCATATAAATTTTAGGAGTTTTTTCCTACTTCTGGACAAATGCCATCTGAATCTCAAAAGGGATTGTACTGAATCTACAGATGCCTTTTGGTAGTATTTTAAAAATATTAAGTCTTCCAATCCGTGAACCCAGAATAGCTTTCCATATAGCTTTCCATTTATTGTGTACTCTTGATTTCTGTCATTAATGTCTTATATAGTTTTCAGAGTAAGGATCTTTCACCTCTTTAAATTTATTCCTGTTTTTTGTTTGTTTTTGATGCTATTATAAGTGGGATCAATTCTTTTATTTCTTTTTCAGAAAATTCTTCTTTAGTGTATAGAAATGCTACTGATTTTTGCATGTGAATTTTGTATCCCGCAACATTACTGAATTTATTGATTAGATGTAACAGTTTTTTGGTCTTTAGACATTTTCATATATAAAATCATGTCATTTGCACACAGAGACAATTTTACTTCTTCATTTCCAATGCTGATACCTTTTATTTTTTTTTCTTGCCTAACTGCTCTAGCTGAGACTTCTAGTAGTTATTGAATAAAAGGAATAACAGTGGGCACCTCTCCTTGTTTCTGATCTTAGAGGAAAATCTTTCAACTATCATTAAGTATGATGTTAGCTGTGGGCTTATCACATATAGCCTTTACTATGTTGAGATATGTTCCCTCCATGCCTAATTTGTTAATAATTTTTATCATGAACGAATACAGAATTTTGTGAAATGCTTTTCCTACATCTATTAAGATGATATGATTCTTTTCTTTCATTCTATTGTGATGTATCACATTGATTTATTTGCATATGTTGAACCACCCTTACAGATCACAGATAAATCCCACTTGATCACGATGTATGATCATTTCAGTGTGCTGCTGAATTTGATTTGGTAGTATTTTATTGGGAATTTTTACACCTATAATCATCATGGATATTGGCTTATAGTTTTTTTTTCTAGTATTGTCCTTTTCTGTTTTGGTATCAGGATAATGCTGATCTGGTAAAACACATTTGGTAGTGTTCCCTCATCTTTGATTTTTTTTGGAAGAGTTTGAGGAGGATTGATGTTAATTCTTCCTTAAATATTTGGTAAAATTCACCAATGAAGTCATTCAGTCCTGGGCTTTTCTTCATTGGGAGTTTTCTAAGACTAATTCAATCTCCTTACCAGTAATTAATCTATTCAGATTTTCTATTTCTTCCTGATCCAGTCTTGGTATGTTGTATATTTCTAAGAATTTTTCTGTTTCTTCTAGGTCATCCAGTTTTTTGGCATGTAGTTGTTCATAGTAGCCTCTTATGATCCTTTGAATTTCTGTGGTATCATTTGTAATATCCCATTTTCATTTATAATTATGTTGATTTTGGTCCCTTCACTTTTTTCCTTGGTAAGTCTAGCTGAGCATTTGTCAATTACCTTTTAGAGGAACCAACTCTTAGTTTGGTTAATATTTTCCATTGTGTTTCTGTCCTCTATTTCATTTATTTATGCTCTAAATTTTATTATTTCCTTTCTCTGCCAACTTTGGACTCAGTTTTGTTTGTTTGTTTTTTCCTTTCCATTCCTTACGGCATAGAGTTACGTTGTTTATTTGGGATCTTTCTTGCTTAACATAGATGTTTATTGCTATGAGTTTCCCTCTTATAACTGGTTTTTCTGCTTCCCACAAGTTCTGGTATGCTATGTTCCCACTTTCATCTCAAGAAACTTTTTTATTTCTCCTTTAATTTCTTTTCTGATCCACAGGTTGTCCAAGAAAAACCTCTAATTTTGAAAATTAACAATGCTTACATCCTGAGATGTAAGCTAATGTCTTACTAGCAAACTGAAAAAGGCCTTTTAAAAGTCACATACTCAGACCTATCTGCTCCTGGGCCCAGCTCAAAAACAGCACCCAGACTAAAAGTGAAGGAGGTTTATCAGCTTATATTAAAACTTTGGTCTGAAGGTCAGGCATCTAATTTAACTAATATATCTGGGAGCCTGCTGGAGCACTTCCCTTTGGGACACTGTCAGGTCTTAGCATATCCTCAACTATAGGGAGCTATTAAAAATATAACAGGCTGCTTGGACCAGCATAGATATTTGAGAGATAACCAAAAACTGGGGCAGGGATAAAGAAAAAGTTTCATCTTATATACAAGGCCATTTCTTCAAGACTGTAACAGGTGGTTGTTTAATCTATTATATAATAGAAACCAACACAGAGAATTGAGCAAAATGAAGAGACAGAGAAATATGTTCCATTTGAAAGAATAAGCTAAAACTGGAGGGAAAAAACCTTAATGGAATGAAGTAATTTACCTGATAAAGAGTTCAAAGTAATGATGCTCACTGACTGGGGAGAAGAATAGATGAACACAGTGACATCAACACTGAGGTTAAAAAATATAAGAAAGTACCATTCTTCACAGAGATGAAGAATGCAATAATTAAACTGAAAAATACACTCGAGAGGTTCAAGTCCAGACTAGATGAAGCATAAGAAAGGGTCAGTCAACTCAAAGTCAAGGTGATGGAACTCACCAATCAGAGCAGTGAAAAGAAAAAAGAAAAAAAAAAAGTGAATATAACTTAAGTAACATATAGTATAACATCAAATGGGTTCAAATCATTATACAGTTCTCAGAAGGACAGCAAAGAGAAAAACAGGCAGAAATCTTATTTGAAAAAATAATGGCTGAAAACTTCCTAGCAAGAAAAAAGGCATCCAGATCCAGGAGCTAGAGAATTCCAAAAAAGATGAACACAAAGAGACCCATAAGACACATTACATTAAAATGTCAAATGTTAAGGAGAAGGAGAGAATCTTAAAAGCAGCAAGAGAAAAAAAAAAATTTGTTATGTACAAGGGAATCCCCATAAGACTATAGGCAGATTTTTCAGCACAAACTTTGAAAGCCAGTGGCATGATATATTCAAAGCGAAGAAAGAAAGAAAGAAAGAAAGAAAGAAAGAAAGAAAGAAAGAAAGAAAGAAAGAAAGCTTCCAATAATACTTTTACCTGGCAAAATTATCTTTCAGAATTGAAGGAGAAAGAAAGAGTTTTTCAGATAAGCTAAAGCTAAATGGGTTCATCACCAGTAAACTGCCTTACAAATAATGTTAAAGGGACTTCTTTAAGCTGGAAAGAAAAGACACTAATTAGTAATAAGAATACATATGAAAGAATAAATCTCACTGAAAAAGTAAATGCATAGTAAAGGTAATGGATTAATTACTTATAAAGCCGATATGAAGGTTAAAAGACAAAAGTAGGAAAAGTAACTATGATTACAATAACTAGTTAATGGATACACACAAGATAAAAGTTGTAAAATGTGATATCAAAACATAAAACATGGTAAAGTAAAATGGCAAGTTTTAGAATGAGATCAAACTTACATTGTTTTCAACTTAAAATAGACTATTATAGATATCTTATTATATATAAGCCTCATGGTAATCACAACACAAAAACCTACAGTAAATACACAAAAGATAAAGAGGAAAAAAATCTAAGTTTACCACCAAAGAAAATCATCAAACTATAAAGGAAGAGAACAGGGAAGAAGAAAGGAACAGAGAGGAACTACAAAAACAACTAGAAAACAATTAACAAAATGGGAATAACCACATACCAATCAATAAAATTACTTTACATACAAATAGACTAATTTCTCCAATCAAAAGACATAGAATAGCTGAATGGATAAAAAACAAGACCCATCTATATGCTGCTGAGGAGAGTTACACTTTAGATGTAAGAACATCTACAGACTGAAAGTGAAGGGGCAGAAAAAAGATCTTTCATGGAAATGGAAACCAACAGATGCTAGAGTTGCTATACTTATATCAGCCAAACTAGACTTTAAAACAAAGACTGAAAAAATAAAGAAGGGTGTTACATAATAATAAAGGAGTTAATCCAACAAGAGAATACAACATTTGTAAATATTTATGCACCCAATATAGGAGCCCCTAAATACAAAAAGTAAGTATTAACAGAGCAGAAAGAGATGCAGATATCAATATAATAAAAGTAGGGGATTTTAATACTCCACTTACATCAACTAATAATTCATTCAGACAGAAAATCAATAAGGAAACATCAGTCTTAAACAAGTTAGAACAGATAGACTTAACAGATATTTACATAACATTCTATTCAAAAGCAACAGAATACACAACTTTGTCAAGTGTATATGGAACATTTTTCAAGACAGATCATCTTTTAGTCCATAAAATAGGCCTTAAAAATTTTAAGAGGAGGGGCGCCTGGGTGGCTCAATCTGTTGACCCTCCAACTCTTGATTTCGGTGCAGATCCTGACCTCATGTTTGCAGGATCGAGCCCTGTGTTGGGCTCTGTGCTCAGCAGGGAGTCTGCTTAAGATTCTCTCTCTCAGGGCGCCTGGGTGGCACAGCGGTTAAGTGTCTGCCTTCGGCTCAGGGTGTGATCCCGGTGTTATGGGATCGAGCCCCACATCAGGCTCCTCCGCTATGAGCCTGCTTCTTCCTCTCCCACTCCCCCTGCTTGTGTTCCCTCTCTCACTGGCTGTCTCTATCTCTGTCGAATAAATAACTAAAATCTTAAAAAAAAAAAGATTCTCTCTCTCCTCTCCCTCTGCCCCTCCCCCTGCTCTTGCTCTCTCTCTCTCAAATAAATGAATAAATCTTCAACAAAATTTAAGAGGATTTAAATTACATCAAGCATCTTTTCGAAGCACAATAGCGTAAAGCTAGAAATTACACAAAGAAAATTGAAAAATTCACAAATATATGGAGATTAAACAATATGTTATGGAACATCCAATGGGTCAAGGAAGAAATCAGAGAAATCTAAAAATACCTGGGGATGAATGAAAATGGAAATGTAATATACTAAAATCTGTAGGATTCAGCAAAAGCAATTTTAAGAAGGATGTTCACAGTGATAAAGTCCTACTTCAAGAACAAGAAAAGTCCCAAACAACTTAACTTTACAACCCAAAGAACTAGTAAAAGCAAAGAAAGAATAACATTAGAAGGAAGTAAATAACAAAGATTACAACAGAAATAAATGAAATAGAGATTTTAAAAAAATAGAAAAGGTTGGGGCACCTGGGTGGCCCAGTTGGTGAAGCGTCCGATTCTTGACTTTGGCTCAGGTCATGATCTCAGGGTCATGAGATTGAGCCCCATGTCAGGTTCAGTATTCAGTGCAGAGTCTGCTTGAGATTCTTTTTCTCCTTCCCATTCTATCCCTTCCCCCAGCTCACATTTGTGCTCTCCCTCTCTCCCTCTCTCTCTCTCAAATAAATAAGTAAATACCTTAAAAAAATAGAAAATGAAACTAAGAGCTGGTTCTTTGAAAAGAAAAAACAAAAAATAAAAATGACAAACCTTTAGTAAACTACCAAGAAAAAAAGAGATGTCTCAAATAAATAAAATTAGAAATATAAGTTGTTTTGCTACAACTGACACCAAAGAAATATAAAGGATCATAAGAGACTACTACAAAAAATTATGTCAACAAATTGGACAACTCAGAAGAAATGGATAAATTCCTAGAAACATACAAGAATCACAATGAAATAAAAAATCTGAACAAATTACAGGTCTTCATTCTTCTTATTCTACTTCCCTCAGGTACTCCCTATACCTTTTAAATGGATAGAGCTCTTTTTTTTTTAACACTTGAATATGCATCTATAATTGGTCTCATGTTTCTACTACTGTGAATATGCATCTATCACTGGTCTCATGTTTCTACTACTGTATGTAGGGAAAGCAATTGACTGGACCTGAGGGTATTCCTCAGCCTTCATCTTTTTTACAATTCATATTTTGCCAAAAACTAAAGCCTATAGTTACAAAATGATCCTAGTTTTGTCATGATCCCAGGGTCCTGTGATTGAGTCCCGCACTGGGCTCAGCAAGGAGCCTGCTTCTCCCTCCCCCTGCTTCTGCACTCTCTCTCCCTCTGACAAATAAATAAATAAAATCATAAAAAAAATATATGTCTTAATCAGTTTGGGTTGCTAAAATGGAATACCAAAGATGACTGCGTGGCTTAAATATATATATATATTTAAGTGATAGATATAGATATATAGATAGATATAGATATAGATATAGATATAGATATAGATATAGATATAGATATATCACTTTCTTGTCTCTGGGACCACTACATTAGTAAGATAAATATTTCTATGGAGAAACAGTAAAGTCAGATCTTAGTTATAGCATTAACCCATAGGTCATATGTAGACTCGCAAGACCCATGAAAGTGATGATGTTTATCAAGAATTTTTGGATAAAGTTTTCAATCTGTTTATTCCCTAGATATTATATGTTTTAATTTTGGTTTAGACAATACCAACAAATGGAGAGAATACAATTTATTGGTAAGAAATATTTTTCTGAAGAAACTCATTTTGTCTTCCTCAACTTCTTCCTTGACCTTCTCTTTCCATTCTATTAGTATTTTACCATGGCCTTGATAGAATTATATTTTTTTCAGTTTCATTTTAATTTATATACAATACTAAGACAACGAAAACATTTATGGAAAACAGAGTGCATATATCTAATTAAATAAAATCGTTTTTTATTTTATGCTTCCTAGCACCTTACACACCATTAAATAATAATCTCTGCAGCAAACCATGATTTCTGTGTAGCTCTGACATTTAGCAGTTAGTAACTTAACATTTGAGATTTAGTGTCAGCATTTATAATTTGTTGATATTAAGCTCATTGTGGATACTGACATAACAAAAGTGCTTGCTCACTATATTTTACACATCTGACATTAATCATCATTTGTCTCATTTTTCCCCCACTAAACACCATCTTTAATTCCTTTAATTTGTCTTCTGTAAGAACAACATATACTATTTCCTCAGTATAGGAGCATCTCTAAAATCAAGTTCTCAATGAAGCTTTGGGACCCCGTCATTACTCATGTCACACATTTTCTGGCCTTTTCCCTATGCTCCGTAAATACCTCCTAACCATTAATATAGTTCCTTCTTCCACCCTGCTACTTCTACTACTAAATTTAATAAGTCAGAAATTAATTGGGAATTGCCAAAGTTTTAACCTGAATTTTTTTTATTTCTCAAGCATAAAATTAGCTTGGCACTAAAATCAATTAGAGCAGGACTATCCTACTATTGATAAAATGCCAAAAGGCATTCCATTACCCTAAACATTTAACATATTTGACAAGATAATACTTTCAGTCTTGCATATAGCTGGACAGAAAAAACACTGATCTGAACACATCCCTATTTATTCTCTCCATGTGTTGAGAACCCAATTAAGGTGGCATCAAAACTAATGATTAATCAGTAATTTTTAAAGATGCCTATTACAAATGGTTTCTTATTCAGATTTTCACACTGTAAAATACATCATAAACTCAAAAAAGTACATGTATTTTATGGTCTCCATAACACTAATATCTTATAAAAGCACACATGTACTAACCACCCACCTTAAGAATTAAAACATAACCAATACCTTTGAGATCTCCTGTGTGTCCCTTCCCAATCAAATTGAATTCCTCCCTGAAGAATTAACTATTCACTATTCTAAATTTTGTGGTATTTATGTTTTTTAAAGATTTGAGAGAGAGAGAGAGAAAGAGGAAGAGAGTGTGGGGGAGGGGCAGAGGGAGAGAATCTTCTAGCAGACTCCCCGAGGAGCGCAGAGCCCAGTGTGGGGCTCAATCCCCAGGACCCATGAGATCATGACTTGAGCCAAAAACAAGAGTCACATGCTTAACCAACTGAGCCACCCAGGCACCCCTCTGGTATTTATTTTTTAAATAATAACATGCTCCATGTCTGTTTCCCTAAATACTGTTTGGTTTTGTATCTTTTACCATTATATAAACGGATTCCTCTTCTCTCTTCTTGTGTGATTTTCTTTAACCCCTAAATATCATTTTTGAAATCGATATTCTTGTACTCATTTTCTAGGATATGTATATGCCATTGTGTGTGTGTGTGTATTTACTATTCCACACTTCTTTTACCTATTTGCTTTCTTTAGCGTATTTTACATAAGTGTTATGTGTGTGCATGTGGGTGTGAGTGTGTGTACATTTTTTCCCCCAGATAAAAATGTCTTAATCAGTATGGGCTGCTATAATGGAGTATCAGACACTGTGTGGCTTTAATAACAAACATTTACTTCTCACAGTTCTGGAGGCTGGGAAGTCCATGATCAAGATTGTAGCGGGTCTAGTGTCTAATGAGGTAACTTTTCCTGGTTCGCAGACAGCCTTCCTTTCCTTATATCATCACAGGGCTGGGAAAGATAATCTCTCTGGCTTCTTGGAAGGATACTATCCCATTTATGAGGGCTCCACCCTCTTGCCCTAATCACCTCCCAAAGGCCCCACCTCCTAATACCATCACCTGGGGGGTTAGGATTTCAACCTTTTGGGAGGATACAAACATTCAGTCCATTAGAAAAATCTGCTCTTACCAACAGACAGTAAATCTCTCTTATCAGTTAATATATGTATGGGACAAATATTTTCTTCAGCTGGGGTATTTTTGGAGCTTCTTTTATGCTATATTTAGAAAAAGTCTTACTTTTAATGCAATAAAATTTTAGCCTAGCTTCAATTAGATGAAGGCATACATGTTAGAACTTAACTGCTTTACAAGTTTCCTACCTTGTTCTTCAGAGTTTTAACTCTTATTTTTCTGTGGGGCATTCTGAATGTGTCTCTTCTGATTCATTTTTTTATTTCATGAATTTTCTCATCATTGCATCTAATTTTTGATTTAGCCTGACCTTTGTGTTTCAGCTATTTTTCTAGAACTGCTACAATGTTCTTTTTCAGGTCCACTTGATCCTTTCAAAAGTCTATTTTAGTCTTAATTTTAATACTTTTTTATTTAACATATTTAGCATGCTTATGTATTATTTGGTGATGACAATTTCAATATTAACAGTCTATGAATATCTCATTCTGTAGTTGTGCTTCTATTGACTCTGAGTCTTACTTCTTTCTTCATGGGTCTTATGAATTTGTTTGTTGTTGCCTTTGTTTTTAAGAAATTATGGTTCCCTGGAAGTGTACTGGGGATTATCTTGAGGCTTGTGTTCAATGTGTCTATAGTTCTACCAGGCACTTGAGAATCAATTTAAAATAAATTTCCTAGTTTGGGTTTCAGAACTAATTATCATTATTTCTAGTCCTTAACCCAGGAAAAATGATTATGAATTCTCAGGAGATTTTTTTTTTTCCTTTTCTGAAGCCACCCGGGGCAAAGATTTCTTAATATTTCACACCAAAAGGCAGGTTTGTTTTCTCATTTCAGCCACAGAAAGGGTCACCTTTGGAGGGTTCTGTCTTAATTCTGAACCTCTCATCCACCTCTCCACTATGTATGTTCTAATATTTGTCACTCAAATGTGACCCTAAAACTGAAGCTCTGGATCAGCCCTAGCCAACTGGCAGATCTCTGAAGGCAACATCCATCTTCAACACTTTCTGATTTTCTAGATTTAAGCTTTCTGGTTATAGCTTCTGAGGATTTCTTTACTATCATACTGTTGAAAGGCTAATTTTAAATCTTTTCTTCCAGCTTAGGTGGTTTTCTACCACAAAGGCTAGGCAATATCACATTCTTGTGTGTGTTAAGTAGAATCATTTAACTGGCACACTGAAAGACGTAGTCCTTAGTATAAGACACATGAAGTTGAACTGCAGTATTAGTGGTCTATCTCCAAAGACTGAGTTCACACCCCAGTAGGTACACAGAATATTTTCTTGCATTCCACATTCCTTTTTTTCCCTAAGTTTTTATTTAAATTTCAGGTAGTTAACATACCGTGTAAATTAGTTTCAGGTATAAAATTTAGTGATTCAACACTTACACATAACACCCAGTGCTCATCACAAGTGCCCTCTTTAATCCCCATCACTTATTTTACCTACCCCCTTGCCTACTGTCCTCTGGTAACCATCAGTTTGTTCTCTACAGTTAAGAGTCTGTATCTTGGTTTTTCTTTTTTCTCCCCATGTTCATTTGTTTTGTTTCTTAAATTCCACATATGAGTGAAATCATACAGTATTTGTCTTTCTCTGACTTATTTTGCTTAGCATAATACTCTCCAGCTAGATTTCATTCTTTTTTTATGGCTGAGGAATATTCCATTGTATATATAAACCATATCTTCTTTATCCATTCATCAGTTGATGGACCTCTGGACTCTTTCCATAATTTTGCATGCCATATTTCTAAGAGTCCCAATTCAGGCACCAAGGCTTATGCACAAATATTGGATCTGCGGTATCTTTTGGGTTCACTCTGGTTTATGTGGTTTCAACACACTACTGAGCATTATACCTGGCACTAGGCACATGGGAAGGCCTGTCTCAACAGTGAAGGCAGTTTAGTTGTCTATCTTTGTTAATTCAAGCATATGCGCAAATTAACTAGAGATGACAATCAGACTCTTGAAAGAGAAGCATATTTGTTTGAGTTGAACTGATAAAGAAGGAAGCAAATCAAATAATTTGACTGTAGAGTTCATGCTCTTATCATTGAACTATAATTCCCCAAATTGCTACTTCAGAAAAGGAACTTGATTCCTAATTAGTACTTTCATAAGCATATGAACACCTACTCATTAAAAGCACAGGTTCATATTTAACAGAAAAAGGCACATTAGTTAGTAAAGCTGACTCTAAAAGCAACTTTAATATGTAATAATTTTTGAGATTACCATATGCTGATAAGCACAAGCTTATCTCTAATATATGCTTTTAATATTATACGATAATTCAAAATGTATTTAGTACATACACCTAAATGTATTTCTTGTGCTCTCATCTTGAGAAAAGAAAATCACAATTCTATTTCTTCGAAAATCCTTAGTACAATGAACATGAAAAATTTAAGCCAAAACCTAGAAAAAAGAGGGGTCTATGAGTTCTGGTTAATTTGGGCATCAATCCAGAACAACTTAAAGTCTTACCCACTCTCCCTATATATTTTAAGTTTTATATATATTTTTAATTGAACACTTTAAGGAACACTGAAAAATCTGGGGCTTCCCAAAGAGATGGACAAGAATGAATGACTGTGATGTAAACATATAGATGAAAAAAAGTATGTTTAGTCTACCTCATCCAAATAGCAATCTTCAAAGTCACAATAAATTAAAGTTAGAGGAAGCTGGATTCTAGAATAATAAAGATCATCTTTTAAAAGTTTTACTATCCCAAAATGAAATTTATATGCTTAACAAATAATGAGCTTTCTTTCCTCAGAAGACTCCACAAAGAGACTGGTCATATCTCTGAGATGCTACACCAGGCGACCCAGGGCTGTGAGACTCGGTGGTCTTTCATAGAATCCCACTAAGTCGGCCTCCTTCATGGTCTTTAGTTCTTCTCATTGATGTTTACGGGGTTGAATGCTTAGATTTCATTTATGGAGGCTCTGCCCTAAAAATGCATTTGTTCCAACAGGCATCTTGAGCAAAAATATAGCTCTTAACCATTCTGACATGGCCTGTGGGACTCAGTGGATCAAGCAGGAGATGACAGATGCAATTGGTTTGTAGAAATTTCAAGTCTTAAGAGAAAGATCTCCTAGGAAAAGTGGCACGTCTGCTGCCGCTTTTAAAGTGACAGCAATAGATCTTGGGTTGCCTCGGGTGTTGCCTGAAGAATCAATAAACTCTCTTTAAAGACCCACTGATGTCTCATGAAAGGCATCCAAAAACATTCTACTTAGAATATCCTTCTTATTTCTTTATTTCCTTCTGAACAATGTAACTCCCCTACGGGTAACAAATTGAGAAAACCTTGATTTGTCTGTTTCAAAGGATACCTGTTTTAGTAGAGGGCATTGAGAGGTAATTTGGAAATTCTCCTTTTGGAAGGGAGTCCACAATTATGTTTAAATGAAAAGTGTGTCCAGGGGCGCCTGGGTAGCGCAGTCTTTAGGCGTGTGCCTTCGGCTCAGGGCGTGATCCCAGCGTTTCAGGATCGAGTCCCACATTGGGCTCCTCCGCTGGGAGCCTGCTTCTTCCTCTCCCACTCCCCCTGCTTGTGTTCCCTCTCTCGCTGGCTGTCTATCTCTGTCAAAGAAATAAATAAAAAATCTTGAAAAAAAAAAAGTGTGTCCATTAGGAAAACATTTATTTAATGAAAATATTTGGGACTTATTCAAAGACTCTCAGTAATAGCTTCTAAAAAGTTGGTATATAAAAAGCCTTCATCATTACTTTTAATTCAAAAATCTAAAACTTTCAACTTCTTTATAAGACAGAGCAAACCATTACTAAGTAATCACATGTTAGTTGACTGTCACTCATTCCATAAATACATAAACTGAGGTTTTCAATTTATTAAGGGTTCTGCTAAGGCCTCCCCATTGGAAAATGGGAGTAATACCATCCTCACAATGTTATTAATATTAAATTATCTTAATGCTATCATAAATTCTTGGTATATTATATGTCAATATTATTTTCTTGCTGAAATATTAATATACTATTTGTGACTCTTAGTATTTACGAAAGTTTATCTTACATTCTTTGGGTATGACCATAAAATATCAAGTCAAAATTGCTAAATATAACTTCCTATAAACTGTATGAATCTAAAAGTTTCATAATCCCTATTCTTGGCATCATTTTGAAATTAATTCACAGAACTTATTTCAGCTGTCTCCAAAGAATTTGCAACTGCTTTCTCATGATAAGTTTTGTGATAATGGTAGGGAAGAATCAGTATTTTTTTTAAATTAAAACATAAGTTTACATACAGTAAAAAGCTAAAGCAATGTAGAGAAAAAAGACAAGTAATTAAACAGAATGAATATAACAACATGAAAAATTTAGAGATGGGGAAGGGAAACTAGGCTGTAGAGATCTAAAATTCATATATATTAACACAAAGCTATGTATAGGTTTTATCACATAGTGTAGAGTATAAAATGGGGATTTTAGAAGAATATAGGATACACGGGTATGTGTAAACGTGATGTTTCCTTTAAGTACCTCCCAAAACAACAAAAAAGGCAAGCCCTATCTCCTCATAGTTTCTTTGGCTAGCAGACATAGCATAAACAAAGTTTGCCTACATATTTTTTATTGTTGAAATGGTGTTAGCTTCATTTTTTTTATAGTGTTCATGGAAATATTGAATTAAAATGCCTTGAAGCAAATTACACACCTTCTAGTACCTGTAGCTGTCATCATTCACAAGATTTGTACACTTAAATCCTTGGTTTCAGAACACACTTCACTTTAGTATCTTCTTTACTGTTTTTAAAGCAGATGAACAATTTTACCAAATAATCTTAAATCCATGTAAATAGTCCGTGCACACAGGAAGTAACTAAGCTTATCTTAATACCTTTCTTTCAGTTTCTTGGGTTTTTGTTTGATTGTTCTGGCTATGTTTTGGGAGTCAGTTTTCATATGGAACTTGGTTTCTATATGCTACTTACTGAAATTACCCGGGTTTAGTAATAGGAATATGAAAAATAACAGAGGTACCATTACATACTTATTAGAATGGCCAAAGTCCTGATCACTGACAACACCAAGTGCTAGTGAGGATATGGAGTAACAGAAATTCTCATTCATTAATAGTGGGAATGCAAAATGGCATAGCCACTTTGTAAAACCATTTGGCAGTTTCCTACAAAACTAAACACATTCTACCACATAATCCAGCAATTACACTCCTTCATGATTACCAAAAGGAACTGAACACATATAGCCAAAACCAAGCTGGTTTTGGAAGCAACCAAGATGTTCTTCAGGAGATGAAAGGATTAATAAACTGTGGTACATCCAGACAATGGAATATCATTCAGCAAGCACTAAGCTGAGTAAGCTTTCAAGCTATGAAAAGGTATGGGGGAACCTTAAATGCATATTATTAAGTGAAAGAAGCCAATCTGAAAAGGCTATATACTATATGATTCCAACTATATGACATTCTGGAAAAAGCAAAATTTTGGAGACAATAAAAAAAAATCAGTGACCTTGCAAGGAGTTAGGGAGGAGAAAAGGATAAATAGGAGGAGCACAGAGGATTTTTAGGGCAGTGAAACTATTCTGTATGATACTATAATGGTGGATACATGTCATTATATATGTTCCAAAATCCATAAAATGTAAAACACCAAGAATGAACCCTAATACAAACTATAGACTTTGGGAAATAAGGATGCATCAATAAAATATCATTGATTTAGCAAATGAACTACTCTGGTGCAGGATATTGATAGTGGGGAGGGTGCATGTGTGTGAGTGCAGGGAGTACATAAAAATTTACTGTCCTTTCTGCTCAATTTTGCTGTGAACCTAAAGCTAAACAACACAGTGATTTAAAAAAAAATAAATAAGTACCAAATGACATTAGATACATTCTGGCATGAAAATCTGTGATGTTGGTAATGGTGGTAAAGCTAAGGCAGCTATTCTTAAATATATATGCCGTCTTGAGAAGTTACTATATCCTTCTGGAAAACGGCTATGTGTCAGGGGAAACACAACTCTTGCCTGAATCTCTCTTCATCTTTAGAAAAGTTAAAAAATACCAGTCTCTGTAATTCTCAAGATTTATCATCATCATTTTCTCCTCTACTCTCTGCCCTTATCTAGTCAAAATTACATCTTATTTGTTTTAAATAAAGAATCCCTTACACTTCCCTGGACAATGTGATGTGGACCCATGATAAGTATACAAGATTTGCTATTACAGGAACGGTGTTTCATGAAAGAGAACTTTTTTCACCTGCTGAGTCAAAGAAAAGGGTTTCTGATATAATATTCTCATTGCTAGAGGCTACCACCACCTACACATGCATGGAATGACTTGAAAAGAGAAAAAGAGAGGAAAAGAAAAGGAGAAAGAGAGGGAAGAAAGAAAAAAGGAGGGATAGAGAAAGAGGGAAAAGGAGAACTAGAAAATCAGCAGAATACATTTCATTCTACCCATACTGAATATGCTTAATCACGATAACTCACATTGCACTTTAAATTCCTGGAGCTCATGAGTATCATATTTTGAATATAGTTATTAAACAGCACATGTTCAGAAGTACTGACTGATGCAAAAGACAAAATTATGATCCAAGCCAGACTTTACTGAACTTGGCTTATTTTTTAAAGCACTGTTGACATTGTAAAACATATCCTATTAATAATGACACTAGATGACCAATGGTAATATTTTAATTTTTCTCTTGAAAAACACTCATTAAGTAGGGCTTTCCCCCAAGATACTAAAACCCACTAACGTAATTTTTTTTGAAAGATTATTTGGATAGTCAAAATTTTATAAATTCTTTGCTATTATAAATAATGATCCATATATCTTTTCAAGTTAGTGTTTTCATTTTCTTCTATTATATTGACATATTCTTTATCTAAAATATATAATCAACTAAAAATAATCATTGGATACTCACAGGAGAACTAGAACTCTGTGTTTAGCTGTTATTGTTGAAGGGGATACCTTCGAAGTATTGCTATGACATCTTTTCTCTATAATGTTACTTGGTTTAACTTCAAGGATATTTTTAATATTTAGCAGAACTATCCCTACTGGAATATACAGAAATTTAGAATAAAATTAAGGGAAATAATTTATGTTTATATAACATGAATCCTATATGAATCTTTATGTCTACACTACAAATTTAGCAGTAACTGTAATAAAATAGAAACTTGAATCAAATAAACTGAACCTGCTGTTTTTATGTGCCAATATAGAATCATTATTTCATTGAAAAAAATCCTTCATTAAATGATTTAAACAACAAAAAAGGTAGAAAATAAAACATGACAGCAACTTTTCCAAAGTAATTATGCTTAGTGTGCTTTTATTTTTTGAGGCATAATCACTGGTACTCAACTCTCTAATACAGTTTATGCCCTAAAGTACAATTAGCAAACAAATAATTGGCCATTATACATTTCTTTAATCTGACTTGACTTCTTTCAGTACCTTGGAGGAATGAGAATTCCAAATACTAATGACATACTAAGAATAGAACACGCTGTTCATATAAATGACATTTCTGAAAATATAAAAGAGCAACTAAAAAAATCACATTTTAATAGCTGCATGTCTTTTTCATTTTGTTTCGGTTGAGAAGTTAATAGCAGAAATATCCTCCCTTCACCTAGGAACTGTTTCTTTCTTCACACTACCCATGAGTTTGCACAAGAGCGGCATGATTTTTTAGTTCTCTCTTCTCTTACCACTATTGATATATCGAGGATTATGGCTAATCAGAGCTCTTCTCTGTTGTTTTATTTCCTTTTTAATTTTAGAAATCGGAAATACATATACATACCAGTAAGTTCCTCTTATTCTACTGGGAGTTGCAAAATTGAAACATGGGAACTGTTGACAACTATATTCTCTGGCATAGAGAAATACACTCAACCTGCCTCAAAAAAAAAATGTAACCAACACACAGAAATGAAAAAGCATAGATGATGAGCTGGAGAGAATAAGGGTGAATAATGAGAATAAGGGAGGGTGTGGGTAGAAATCAACTTTGTAATGGAAATCAGTTGAATCTTGGCTCTCTAATGATTTTACCCTTCCTGGTATGAAATGAGGCACCTTAGCACCCATGCCAGAATTTCCTCATTCTGCCAAGAACAGAACTGAATTTGTGCTTTTTTTTTTTTTTTTTTTTTACCAAGAGCCCTAATTATTATTATTATTTTTTAAAGATGTATATGAGAGAGAGAGAATGTGAGGGGGTAGGTGCAAGGGAGAGGGAGAGAAATCTTCAAGTGGAATCCCTGCTGAGCACAGAGCCCAACACAGGGCTCAATCCCAGGACCCTACATCATGACCTGAGCCAAAACCAAGAGTTGGACGCTTAACCGACTGAGCCCACCCAGGCGCCCCCAAGAGCCCTGATTAATAGTTATTATCTTCATAGTTTTTTAGATTGACTTCAAAAATCATTACATACCACTTTGTATTATGTGTGGTTTTAAATGTGATTGCAACAAAATTAACATATGAATGTTTCCTCTCTTCTGTTTATTTTCTCATTCTTTGTCACTCAATAGTTTAGTTATCTGTGATGGAAACCAGAATTATTTAGAGAGAGAAGAAAGGGAGAGAACTTGACTGGAGATTGTTAGGCTAAGTCTAGGAACAGAGCTGAGGAGCACAAAGATGCTACCGGAAGGAGTTTTGGGAAGAACTTTGAGGTTTTGGTAAGCAAGAGGTCTGTGAGCAGCTGAAAAGTGAGAAGAATTCAGGAATAAAATAAAGTGATTAATGAAGTTATGCTGAAGATTATGAAATTCTTTCCATTTTTAAATTAATTACAAATACCATAACTCAGAGACACCTGTAAACTAAAGTTTATGATTATAGCTACTCATGCTTGCAATACACACATACACACTCAACAGCAGAATATGACTCAAGTGTTGCTCACAGTTAGATATTTAACTTTGTCATTTTTAAAATTTCCTCAAGTTGTTTCTAGTTTCCCATTCTTGACAATATACAGAAAATCATATCCATTTTTCTCAATGTTTACTTTTCCCATTTCAAGTGTAGAAAAAAATTCCTTGCTGGTACATATAATAGAATGGGCTTGTTTTTGTTTTAACCTCACGTTGGGACTTTATATGAGATTCTAGACAAGCCATGTGGAACCTCAGTTGTCACTGGGATTACAGAGGAGGTATTTTAAATTTCTTTCATTTTTCAAATTCAAGTAACTGTACATGACATGTTTATACTCGCTTATATTTCTATATGCCTTTACTGTGTTTCAAGTGAATTTCCACATATTTTGTCCAATTGGATCATAATAACATCTTGTGAGGCACATTTTAGAAAAATAAGAACCTAAAAATTCAGAAAGTCTGAAAAATTACCCAAGGTCCATGGCTGGAAAATGGAAAGCTAATAACAATTCAGTTTTTTCTCAGGTTTTTTTCAGTGTTATTCAGTGTTCATACTACACTGACCTTGTTCTAGTGTTTCCATCATACTAGAGACATCTGTGCAAAAAAACTTTTGCTTTAGTGTTTTATTCTTTGTTTTCTTGGTTAAAGGTTAAAAAAAAAAAAAAAAAAACCTCTCTGCTGGACTCAGCTGGACTCACAACCGAGTCCAGTGCCAATACTTTATGCTCAATAAAGAAATACTTCTTATAAAAATATTTCTTATGGAAAAATAAATGTTTTTCTACAAGAGCTAAATTATATATAATCTGTTTTGCAAAAATACACTAGTCTCTGAATATCTCATGATGAGTAATTCCTCAAATCAATTTCCGTCCCTTTTTACTTGAGAATTCACCATAGCCTGTCCCCCCAGTCAGCTGTGTTGCTCTCTACCAAAGTGACTCTTCTGCAGGAATTCACTGATTTTATTAATTATAAATGAACATCTATTTTTGGCTAAGCTTACAAAGAATACAGGGAAGCATTTAGGATCATGATAAGCACACACACAAAATTTATGAAAGCCAGTAAGAAGGGTCCTAGTGTATCAGAGAAGAATGTGGGAAGGAACTGAGGAGTAACACACAAACAAGAAGTGGTTGAAGACAGGACAGGCGGGTCTTCCTGGAAGATGGGACAACAGGTACAAGGCCCAAAAGCATGAGCTCTGAAAGCATGTTCATGGGACTAGAAGTGGATCTAAAGTGAAATGAGTAGATGAGAGGGGAAGTTAGGAAAGGTCTTATATGACATGCTAAGGAATTTAGACTGCATCTCAACTGTTACTGGGGGATTTAAAAGAGTAAATTGATATGATAAGCATTTTGAAAACATTGCTACAATGGCAATGTTAGGGATGTTTTGGAAAGCAGGAATCTATAGGACAAAAATCAGATATGAGACCTTTAAGTGCTTCAAACAAAAGGTAATGGTGTCAGGTTTGGGTGATGACAAGGTGCAGAGACAGTATGGAAGTGGTGGCTCAGGGGAAGTGGAGATAAAGGGGAAAGTAATTTCAAAAGGCAAGGAAATGTCAGACTAAGCAGTAGTATGTGTCATTAACATGGATATTATAGCAACTTTGATGTGGGACAATACTTTGCATCAAATTCCAAAACCTTCAATTAATGGTAGTGAATGGCCTGTATGAAAGCAAAGGATAACAACAAAGAGAGGTGGAATGTGCCCTTCCTTTGTATACCATCAAATTTTGATTAGGGCATGAATTCTACTTCTGCTCTGAGAACACACACTTTTATGATGCTTTTTTATAAGATAAAACGTTGAAATGAGATTGAAATATAAAATACTATAAGTGGTATAATTTATCATTAATTAAGCACCAGAGAGAATTAGTTATTTCTGGAAGATACGACAGTGAGGTCAGGACAATGGACAATTCTACTTAAAGATGACAGCATGCTTAATAGAGTAACCTACTACATAGAATACTGAGAAAATTGGAGTTTTGTTATTTTTTTGTAGTTGTCCAATGTTCTAAATCTCAATAATCTTAAAAAAATATTTAATTATCTATCTATCTATCTATCTATCTATCTATCTATCTATCTATCTATCTATCATAGAGAGAGAGAGAGCACAAGCCGGGGAGCAGCAGGCAGAAGGAGAAGCAGGCTTCCTGCCCTGCCAAGAAGGGAGCCAGATGCGGGACTCAATCCCAGGACCCTGGGATCATGACCTGAGCTGAAGGCAGACCGTTAACCGACTAAGCCACCCAGGCCTCCCTAAATCTCAGTAATCTTCTTAAATTGTTGTTAACATATCCTTCCATATGTGTCACCAAAGATATGATTTGAATAAGTTTGAGAAACACTGTAGTTGAAAGTATAAACTGGAATCTAAAGGATGCAGGGCTTTTAACAACAGAAACAGATGACAAATGGTTTTGAAATATGTGACAGATTATTCAGAAAGTTGGTCTGACAACCTAGAAGACATGCTTACTCATTATGGTAGTCATTAGTGCTATTTGCTATTATTTTCAGTTCTTTAACTTCTGGGCACAGAGTAAGTACTGTACTTCCTGGTCCCCTTGAGGTATGAGATTATATGAGTAGTTATGATTAATGACTTAGGAAAAACAATGATATGTACCTACCATTATGAATGGATAACTTTGATTGCCGCCAGGAATGTTTTTCCCTCTAGTCTGGCCAACAACACCATTAGCAATGATGGATGTTCTAACGGTCTGTGATGAGCTGACCAACTGACCAGTAATTTTGTTGCATTAAGTAAGCCACTGAGATATGGGAGTTCTTACTCTAGCATAACCCCATCTTTCCTGACAGATACCCTAATTAATACATATATTTACGGCAAAAAGACACTGCTGAAAGTGATACATCTCAGTAAAAGACTTGAGGCTGGTGCAAAGAATGTTGTGACACTGGAGATTTTTCACTCTCCCTGACCAGCCCTGGGGATGTCTTGATCAAAAATAGGCTGACATGGTGGATGTAGAGGAGAAAGTCTTCTGGTTCCCATTAGAATATCTCACATATTATCATTATGGCTAAATTAAATAATCCAAATTTGATATTCTTACAACCCATATAATGTAGTGTAAAAATTACTAAAGGATTAATTTTTTAATTAACAAATTACTTGGAGGACAAATGGAAATATCCTATTAATCCTTTTTCATTTGGGGGAAGGTGAAGTTTATATAACACAAAATTAACCATTATACAGTATACCATTCAGTGGCCCTTGGTACATTCACAATTTTGTGGTCCGTTCACTTCTATCAAATTTAAAAAATTTTTCCTCACCCCCAGTGAAAACTCCATACCCCTTAAGCAGTCATCCCCCAGCCCTTCCATTCCCCCACCCCTGGCCACCATCAATGTTTGTTTTTGTTTCTGTGTTTATACCTATTCTGGGTAGTTCATAGAAATGAAATCATACAATACGTTACCTTTCGAGTCTGGCTTCTTTCACTTAGCATTACGTTTTCAAGGCTCACTTGTGGCTGAATAATATTCCATTTTATGGATAAACCACATTTTGTTTATCCATCCATTGATAGATACATTTGAGTTGTTTTCACCTTTTGGCTTCCTGCTAATCTAATGTTGCAAATAATTCTCATGTGCTTTCTTAGGGACCATATAATCGTAGCATATAAAACAGAAATTAGGAGAAAGCAATAAGAAGCCATATACTGAAACTAAAATCTGACTAAGCTGAATTATCAGACTTATCTGAGAAAAAAAGATAAAAATCTTTATTTATTGTACTAACACAGTAATGGCTGGTTGTTTAAACCATATAATTTACACACACACACCCTAACGTCTGAAGAGATCAACAATTTCGTCAGCCTTCTAGAATGTGCTACTAGGAAATGAGGATGACACTATGCCTGAAGCATGAGAAAATAATCTTTGCTCACCTGAAAGGGCTACCAGGACCAAATATCTACCAACAATGACCAGATTTCACTGAACAGTGGAGGAGCGCTCTAGGTGGTGCTCTCTCCGGAAGCTCTCTGCTGACTACTGTTCTACTCAGCTGCCCTGTGTTGAGCCCATCCATCATCTCTTCTGACCCTCAATCAATAAGCTACTGATATTTCTGTTTCTGGAAATTTTGCAGGGATTGCACCAGGCAGAGTCACCATCATGTGAGTTCTTTAGTAGTAACAGACATTATTAATGAGGGGGCCCGGAGTGGAAGAACACAGAAGGGCTATTTGCACCTGCATGTGGGAAAAATCACAGAAATTCTGAGAAATACCTAGACTAGAAATAAATTACTACAGTAAGAGACAGAAATGAGATCCTGAAGTATGTAGCGTAAGTCAAAGAAGCATAACTTTGCACTGTTAATATGAACTCATCTATAACTGCAGACTGCAGAAACCTGAAGGGATTTAACTTGTAAGGTTAGGCTACTATTTTGTGAATGTGTATAAATAATATTGTGATAAATAAAAAATCACATTTATTTAAAAGCATTATTGAATTCATAGTAATATCTTTTCTATTTGCAGATACTAAGCATAACAGTCTATGAAGATTAACAAATTTTTGTCACATAAACGAAGCAGCCTCCATACTTTAAAAGACTGAGCACTGGTCAAGCACTCTCAGCCACATGAGACAAATTTCTCTGGTCTTCCTGGCTATTCACAGATGAAGTTGAGTTGCTTTCCTGTTCTGGCCAACAATCCAAACTTTTTGAGGAGATTCCAGAGCTCTAGAGTTAGATGCTTTACCAGATTTACCTAACTTCTCTCCACACAGAAGCAACCCCTGCTCTCTGTAGATTGCTCAAGCCTAACTCCTACTTAAAAAGCAACTTTCCATTTACATTATTGAAAACCAGTAGCACTGAATATTTTCCCCCAGGAGACAAACTTCAAACATCCCCAAATATCTTTCCAATTAGCCAAAAAATGACTTGAAGAATCCTCCTAAAAAAAAGAATACTCTGTTTTTCTAGAAGCTGGAGACTCACTCAAATTTCATCCAAACTTATCATTGGATATTAAAAATACTAACATCCTATACAAACTTTGGCAGAATTTTTGATTATAGGTATGCATTCAAGGTACAGATAGGTGCAGATAGGTCCCTCAGTTTGTAAAGGATGCATGCCCTGAGAAAGTACCTTCAGCTCTTCTAAATCAGCATTTGAAGAAGAAAGTGGAAAGTTCTGAATCTTCCTGCCAGCTAAGCATAAATACAGAATGCTATCTGCTAGACTCAGTTATAGAAAACTGTTAGACATTTCTCATACAGAAATATATATTTCCACAAAACATTTCCAGCTACTGCTTTCATCCATTACTGAGTAATAAAAGATAGTCACTATTGAAATCTAAAGCTTAAATGAGTCTGAAGTAAGAAAACAGCACACATTTAAGACATCGTTAGTATAGGAGAAATTCTTCAGGAGAAACCCATAAACTCAAAGATATTAAATAGATTTACTGCCTCTGGCTTTAAACCAAAGGGAGAATATCAGTTACACACTGTGCCCAGATACTTTATAAAGGGCATCTGTGTTGCTTGGATATCATCACTCAATCGACTAAAAATTCACGATCAGATTCCCTCTTTAGTTAATTCTTCTCTAGGTCCTCCTCACTGAAAGGGAGATAGTATAGGGAAAAGGGCCACTGGTGTCTAAAAAGAGCAATTCTAGAAAGCTTTCCCTTGCATCACCCTGACAAGATTCTAATAGTCACACAATGTTAGGAAAAACAGGTGTCACAAATTCATCATGAATTCCAGCTTTCCCAGAATAACTTAAAGTAGTGGTGTTAGAGACATCACCGAACTTGAACTTAAAAAGCCCGAGTTTTTTTTTTAATAAAATGCCCTATTTTCTAACACTCTTCTGATTATTTACTTATGTGGTAAACATATCTATCACCCAGTATTTCTATAAATCCTTAAATGAAGGGGAGAGGTAAAATGCCAGGAGGGGCTCCAATTTTCATGAGATACTTCAAATACTTTGCAGTGAGGAATTTCTTTCTTGGAAAAGCTTGTCTTTCTTTCCTCTGTCAATTCTATTTTTCAAATGATACGAAATTTACATTACAGTAAGGTAAACTCCAAAGATTAAAAAAGAGGGGCGGCTGCGTGGCTCAGTGGGTTAAGCGTCTGACTCTTGATTTCGGCTCAGGTCATGATCTCAGGGTTGTTGAGATCGAGCCCTGTGTCGGGCTCTGCTTTGTGCACAGAGCCTGCTTGGGATTCTCTCTCTCCCTCTGCCTCTATCCCCCCACCAAATTAATTAATTAATTAAAATTAAGATTTAAAAAGGCACACTTTCCTATTTTTGGAAGTAATTTCTCTTTTTAGTTCTAGATGTCAACTAGAGTAACACTCCTTTCAGAGAACATGTGCTCCACGCTCCACCTGTAGCCTGTGAGAAAACACAATGAGACCAACAGGTACCTGTAAATTCCCAGGAGACTAACTGTTTTCTTGGTCACTTTCAGCTATGGATTTGTATCTCTAATGATTTTGTTTTGCCCCCAACTGAGGTATTTATGGCTGTTTCTTTCTCTCTACTTAGACACCAAAAGATGAAATGCTTTGTGAAGATGTTTTACTGTTAAGTGGGAATCCTATTTGCACAGTGTCAGGTAGAACCTCAGGAATGGGTTTCTACAGAGAAGAATGTGGGAGATCTTGTAAAGACAAAAGACTGCTGGCTGGCTTTGTCCCATATTAGGAAAAACTCAATCTCTGAGCGCTGCTAATGGGCTGGTGATAATCTGAATTGCAGTTATATGAACATGGGGCTGGCTGGAGACAGTTTCTTGCATAGTCTGGGATCCATAACACAATTATGGTTTCCAGGTGCCTCCACATTGTATGTGATGTGCTCCAGTCAGGATTATGTCACCTGGATACACCATCTGCACTGGAAACAGCAAGTCGGGGGGCCAGGGGAGAGTTATCAGGATCCTTACACACACAAACCACATGACAATAACAAAAACAACAAAATCATACTTACAGGTTTGTTGATAGTTTATAGAAAATAGAATGTGAGTCAGTTCTTAATATCCATTCTAGTGACAAAAGGGTAAAAGAACCTTTCAAGGGGTTAATAAATACCATCTCCTTTTAAAGGACGGAGTTATAACACTTTTCTTAGATGATATGATGAATAAGCTAAATAAACTTCAAAATGCATGTCCATTCTATCATGGGCCTTCCAATATTGTAAAAATGTTAAAGTATTTCTCTCATCAAATTTTAATAATTCCATCTCCAAATGATGTTTTACATCTCTTTTAATCAAATATGTAAAAACCTAAATGTATACATTTGCCCAGAGATACAAGTCATTCCTTTATTATATCATTCAGTATCTTCTAAAGATTTAGCATACACATACAAACACATGTGTGCATGTGCACAAACACACACCAGTGGACTTTCCTAGTGCATTTATTGATCTCCATTTATTTTACTCTCTACAAACAGCAACTGCATGAATTTAAGAATTCCCTTTGAATGCTAAGGAAGAAAGGCCTTCTGTGGCCTATGATACGATTGTTACTGTTTTGCATACACCACTAAAACATAAAACAACTAGTTTTACACACATGGGCTATAACTTAACATGGTCACTGTGTGTAAGTCTCTTATATTCCATGCCTTCTGAATATATTCACAGGGAAACCTCCTTAAACCAGGGATAGTCATTACTGGACAGAATGCTCTGAAATCCTAACTTATTTTGAAAGTAAATCATGTAAAGAATGTAACACATCTGACTTAGTTGAAAACCTTTGGCAACAATACCTCTTTTTTTTTTTTTTTTAAAGATTTTATTTATGTATTTGACAGAGACAACCAGCGAGAGAGGGAACACAAGCAGGGGAAGTAATAGAGGAAGAAGCAGGCTCCTAGCGGAGGAGCCTGATGTGGGGCTCGATCCCAGAATGCTGGGATCACGCCCTGAGCCGAAGGCAGACGCTTAACGACTGTGCCACCGAGGTGCCCCGGCAACAATACCTCTAACAAGGTAAGTTATAATATAGTATAATGCATTTTGATAATAATGTCAATTATTTACATCCTCATTGGGTTATTCAAGTTTGCAAATTTACATAAAATAAGTGTCCTAGAAAGGCAGATATAAGGGTACTGCCAAGATTTAAGCCAAGAAAATGCATTTTATATCCATTATCAATCTACTTTTTCCAGTAAGTTTAATATCAAATTCCTTTCCCCATACTATATTCTAAAGAACTGGTTTGTTTACTCCATGTGGATTTTTAGTTTATACATCTTCCTTCTTTTCTAACACAGTTCTGTAAAAAGCAGACAAGTCCTAATGGGATTCAAAGACATAATCAAAATAGTTCTCATTATAAATGTATTCTGAAACTTTGGAAAATTTTATAGCCTCACCTCCCCCTAACTGGAATCCTCTATATGGCACTGGTTGCTTTTATACTTGTTTGGTGACCAGATACAGGATGGTACCATGGAAGACAAGAAATCATAGGTTTGATTCAGCCACACTATTCTTTTATCCAATAATATTTCTGTATCAGGCATCATGTTGTCTTGTATACACTTTCTTTGGAGAAAACACTGTCTAGTGGGCAAGACTTTCTATGTGCTGTATTATATTCTGAGACTCAGTAAAAATAATACATCCATGCACTCCAAAGAACTCTTTAAGACAACATTTCAGTAAGTGGACTATCCTAGGGGTAAGCAAAAAATGTCATTTCATTTCTAACATAGATATAAAAATCAAAACTTGTATGAAAAAAATTTCTTAAACACCTATATTTCATATTGCTTTTTTCTTGTAAGCTACTCAGCAAGCACCAAATATTTATTGCATTAGAAATGAACAGAACAAGATGCTAGCCATTCATCTATACTGAATTCATGGAGTCATTCTCAGGGTAATATATTCCCATTGAAATGAACAGGTCTATTAATTTCATTGAGCTTTTAATGGGTATTAGGTTTGGAAAATAATCCAAGCTACCTGACCTGCAAATGCATAGTATGGGAGGCCTCTATGTTTATCAGTAAGAAAGTTTATTCAGAATTTGACTTTTTTCCTCTTCAAATCCCTAATCATCTCATTTTTACATTTAAAATGTCACATTGCAACAAAAATTTCAATTTTTGGATGATGGATTCTAGATAGTATTCATTTCCTCTCTTCATTTGCATTTCTTCTCCTAAATTTATAACAGAGTTAATTTTCTTTATTAGGACAATCAGCAAATAAAGCACAGTTAACAACATAATCTAATAATGTGTAGAAATAGTTTCCTTTTTAAATAAATGTCACTAGTTGAATATTACCCCTTCAATACCACTAAAACTATGCTAAATGCAACTTAATCTTTTTTACAAATTTCATAAAAAACTTCAGGATTTATAATACCTCAAGGTCATTATTAATATTTTATTATGGATGCATGAAAAAATGCCAATTACAACTTTATTAACTGGAATAATGGCCAGGAGAAGGCCATGAATAAGCTAAAACCCAAATTAAAACTGATCACGATGTTGTACAAAGTGATTTTAATGTAAGTTTATTAAACTAGTATTCAGTACTCAAGATGTATGTACTCAGTGCATTTATTATTCAACAGATTTTTACATGTAATTGTGGGCTTCTGTTTCTATTATTAAAGTGATTGTCCACTATGGCAATACATAATGATTCTTTGGTGACAGCACCCAAGAATGTGAGATTCTGCCTTAACAAAGTCAACACATCCCCCTGAGCTCCCTCAAAAAGGCAATGATCATTTTATTACTGACTGGATTTGAACCCCATTCACAGTTTTCTGGAAAGTTTGGTGTGAACCCAAAGCTTGACCTAGGACTGTCCCAAATACGAGGCCAGTTTCTGCCCCAGCCCTGTTTAGTCCCTCAGCCTCTCTAAATGAGAAACCATGTGAAAGAAAGAAAAGAGAGAATGTGAACATGACACCCAGCTTGAATGAATGACTACAACTAGGAAAGAACCTGAAGAGAGCGGAAGCAAAATGGCCAGGGCCTGGCCGTAGTTATCATTCTAGCCTCACGAATAAACAGACCTGACATAAAGAATCATGTTCAGTCTTACCCCAGAGTCACTATCAACCAATTAATGTCAGAAGCAGGCTCAATCAGATTAGTTTTCTCTCTAGAAGAAATACAAAGAGAAAAGGAGGAACTAAAAGGGTTGAGGGAGATTTTCTTCCCACTTACATGAAAACAAAAATAGAGTCAAAACTATATGTGGAACATAATATTTTAAATATCTTGACCAATAACAACTAAAATGTTACCATATGTTAAAATGTCAGTTGGTTTTTGCTGGATATAGAAATCTAAAGTGACTTCTTCCTTTTTTCTTTCAGTATTAAGTATCATTCCATTGTCTCATAACTTCTATGTATTTTGATGAGAAATTTGTCAAAATTCTTGTATCCTTTTTTTCCCCCCTGCTCTTGTAGGAGATGTGTCCTTTTCTCTGATTACTTTTAAGATTCTCTTCATCTTTTGTTTTCAGCAATATGACTACGTGTTGCCTAGGTTTGCTTTCCTTTGTATTATCCTAGTTGAGTTTACTGAGCTTCTTGAATCTATGGGTATGTTCTTTACCAAACTTAAAACACAGGAAAGCATTAGGTCTTAAACTTTTTTTTCTGTTCCACTTTTTTCTCTACTAATTCTCCTGAGACCTCAGTTACATCTATTTAGTTCTTGATATTTTCCCACAGGCCCCTGATGTTTGACATTTTAAATCTGTCTTGTTTTGATTAATTTCTATTAAAATGTCTTCAAATCACTAATTTTTACGCAATTAAAGCTATTCAATAAGTAACTGATTTCAAATATTATATTCTCTAATCTATAATCTCTCTTAGCATCTCCATCTCTCTCCTGAAAATTTCCATCTCAGAACCTGTGACTTTTTTTGTTTTTAAAAAATTCTTTAACTTATTTATAATAGTTGTTTTTAAAGTTCTTGTCTGTTAATTTTAATATCTGGATAACCTTGAGTCTCTTCCTAGTAACTAATTTTTCTCCTATTTAATAAAGAGTCAAAGTGTATTTTGTTGCATTTCCGTTATTTTTATTCTATTTTAGACACTAGGTTTAAAAGAGTGGAAAATTAAGTATATATTTGTTACTTTTTTTTCGTCCCCCCAAGAGAGCATAAGCCTTTGTAATGAGCATGAGGGGCTGATCTTCAAATTCCCTAAGCGTCAAATTGAACTGAGGTAGACCAGTGCTTTAATTAAAATACGCTTCTGCTTAGCTAACACTCAATCTCCTATACTGCCAATGTCAAGGACACAGATATTGTTGCTAATCAAATATTTGCCAATATTTGAACTAACGGTTGAGGTTACAGTTTCCAATAGTTTCGCCTTTTTTAAAAATTTTAATTCCAGTATAATTGACATAATGTTATATTAGTTTCATGTATACAATTTTCAATACTTCTGGTTCTCCTTTGAATTAAACTCTAGCATGGCCCTAAACTCCAAATACTTTAAGACTGCCCAGGCCTATATCAATTACATGTTCTCCAATCCCCCTCCAGTATTGTTTTCTTCGCAAAATTCTGGGATCTGGGTCAGGGAAGATTGCTCATTGTCAGATTGAATAATTTGTTTCTGCATTTGGGATCCTCCAGATTTCAGCTGATCTTTCAATCATACTATTATTAAAGATTCTTGTTTGTTCCTTCCTGAAAGAGATTACAAAGCCTTTTCAGGTCTATTTCTCTTCCTATGCATACCCTGATCAGGCAATAGCCCTCGGGTATGAAAGTTCCCACAGGTCACCTATAAATACTTGTCTATCTATAGAACTTAGTCTAATGCACCATCCTTAAGCTCAGGACTTCAATAACTTCAAAGAAAAGTATTATTTTTTGGGAAAAGTATGATTTTTATTTTATCCATTTCCTTTTGTTATTGTTACCAATGAAATAAAAGTTTTTCACCATCTTTCTACAGGAAGAATACGGGGAAGTGAAATTCCCCCTATTTCTCTTTGAAATTAGTAATACCAAAATAGGACAAAATACATCTCAGTGGTAAATATTAGGACATTGTGATACTATAATCTCCCAAATCTTAAGGAGTCCTTTTTAAGACTTTAAACACATGAATGATATGTCATTTTGATGTTTCAGATATGTTTCTGTAGCTCAAGTGCAAGAAATCATTTCTTTGAAAAACAAATCGAATAAACCCCAGCATGAATGCAAGATTTCTCTCTCACGCAGAGAGAAAATGGCTGAAAATAAGAACATGAAAGAATACAGTTAAGTGGAGACAGCAGAAACACATATGAATGTAACAATACCTTCTTCGTAATGTACTCTAAGTGATGCTTCCATGACTGCTCTTCCTGCAGGTGGCAGTGCTCTGCACAGTGTTTAACAAAGCCTCAGAAAATTACTGACTACTACAAACAAATATGGAAAATAAAATCTTACATTCGTGCATAGTTTCCTTCTATTTGATTTGATCACAACACTGGTGTTCTAGTGTAATATTAGGCCAGATAAATGAGAAATGCCAGGATAAAAAAAACAAAAGTAATCAGTCTGTATTAGTTGAACTTAAATTCGAATACATACAACTAAAAAAAAAAAATAGTAGCTTAAATAAGTTAAAAGTTGAATGTGAAAACTGGTTTAACTGCAGTAAAAACCATCGAGGAACAGGCTTATATCTTTCTATGACATGATCCTAGTGATGCAAGATGACAATTCTAGCAGCTGTGGCCATCATATCAAGTGCAGACCAGAAGACAAAGGGAAGGCAGACAGGTACCAAAAAAGTCCCTCTCAGTTAGGTAGCTCCCTTTAAGAAACACTTTATTTTATACAAGTAGCGGCCAGATTTTATTTACACAGTCACTCTAAGAAAGGGAGAATGATAAATATAAACTTTTTATTCTAGAAGACAATGTTTCCACCTCAAAAACACAGAGTTCTCTTGCTAAGGAAGACATTAAGATGACTACTGTAACAGGCAACTAAGAGTCTCTTTCTCAGCCTCCTTTCTCAAGGGGCCTAGGCAAAGACTGAACAGTAATAAATGAGAGTAAAATATACATATTATAAATATCTATATCTTTTGCCATATATAGGAATGCAGATAATGTTAATCTATTTCATATTACATTAATCATTCTTAAGCTAATTAGGCCTATATCAGTCAGGATATCCCACCAGGAGACAGACAACAGTGATCTGAACAGGAAAGTTTACTAAAAAGAACTATTAACTGTAACAGGAGATTTCAGTAACAAAGGATTGGCTATTAAAAGTAAAGAAAACTCTAAAGAATACATGTGAAGTAAATACAGGGAGCAACTATCTCCTGGAGGGCTGAGCACCAAAAGAAGAGAGAACCCGCACTCCTTCTAAGCATAAAGGGTAGTGGCTTGTTGGATGGTGGTCACTGTGGTATCTGGCCAGTAGAGCTTGCTAGAAATTGTCCGCTGGAATTCTTCAGGAAAGCCATCCACAGGGAGATGCCACAGCTCAGAATGCATTATAAAACTGCCCAGGATGGGGACACACTGTTCATGAGGAAGTGCCTGCCTTCAGCACTGCACTGTGAGGCCACCAGAGGGCACATCCGGAAAGGTTTTCACTACTGGGCACCACTAGTCAGGTGGGCTGCAGAAGCTGAGGGCTAGAGAAACTGTGCACTCCAGGAACCAGAAGTGAGAGAACCCAGAGATTCAGGAGCCCTTGAGAGGAGAACTCTGAACCCAGAAAGAAAACTCCTTTCTTCACTATAGAATCCTCTAGTGACAAAAGTCTGAAGTTGTTTCAGCTGCTCTATTTTCACAGAGAAATTGATGAAAGATGATTTGGAGATGAGGGGCAACAAATTGGTAATACAAGGCCTAAATAATTCCAGAGAAAGCATACAATGAGGCCTTCTGAATTTCACCCTTTGACCCATATCTGAATTTTAGCATGTATCACTACAAGCTAAAAAGATGGATTCCAACATGTACCTGCATCACAAAGAAAAGAAGCAGAGAAAGAGCCAGACACACAAAAAACACATCTTACTTTAACGTTAATTCCCGAACTTGTAAAGGATCGTTATTCCATGGAAGACATAAAAATAAGAGAGTTGACACATATGTGCACTGAACTTTTCATGTACGTGGACCTCTCAACCTGCACAGTTAGTTCAATTAGTGTCCTAGAATCTGGCCAGTGAAATTAGCACAGCTTCTTTTTTGAGACAGTGTGATAAAGTAAAAGGAATACTTCCCAATAGAACCAACTTCTTCCACATATGCCTCCAGCTGCAGTTTCCTTTTTCGTTTCCTAGTTAGGTTTATCTCTGAATCAAAAAATAAAATAATAGTGACACTAAACTTTATATTCTTCTTTTACCTGGGTTCAAACTATTTAAATAAGGTCATATGTAATTTCCACTCCCCAAAATGTGGAAGTATAGATTTCCACCTGTAAGGAAAACAAAATGGTATGTTTTCCCCACATAAAATATTCCATACTTTAAAAAAAAAAAGAACGGGTGCTGGATGGGTCAGGCGGTTAAGCATCCAACTCTTGATTTCGGCTCCAGTTAAGTGTGCAATTCTTGATTTCAACTCACGTCATGATCTCAGGGTTGTGAGATTCAGCCTCTCAGTAGGCTCCATGCTGGGTGTGGAGCCTGCCTAAGACTCTCCCTCCCCTACTTCCCCTCCCCCACTTCAAAGAAAAGAAAAAATGCAGAATCAGATCAAATGCCTTTCAATATAGAATCACAGAAATAAGAAAAAAAATATTAGAAGGTAAAATGTTATTTTTTTCTCATTAAGCACTATTAATTAATGGTAGGAAAATGTAATGCACAATGAAAAACTCAAAAATTTTGACTTCTATTTCTTAACAATCATATTTCATATTTTAAAGCCTTGCAATACTTTATATGTGTATGTTCATAAACACAGAGATTTCTTTTTTTTTTTTTTTTAAGGATTTATTTATTTGAGAGAGAGAGAAAGAGCATGAGTGGGAGGGGCAGAGGGAGAGGAAGAGAGAATCTCAACCCGACTCTACGCTGAGCATGGAGCCCGACAGGGGGCTCAATCTCACGACCCTGAGATCATGACCTGAGCCAAAACCAAGAGGCAGACACTTAACCAACTGTGCCGCCCAGGTGCTCCTAAACATAGAGATTTTCAAAGAAATTCATATTTTCTAAAATTCATATTTTCAAAGAAATTCATAGTTTTGTACTTTTTAACATACTGATATGGATAGCTTCCAATATAATTATGGCTTAAGAGTACTTACAATTTGGGGCACCCACGTGGCTCCGTCAGTTAAATGTCTGTCTTTGGCTCTGGTCATGATTTCTGGGTCCTGGGATCGAGCCCCGTCTGGAGCTCCCCGTTCAGAAGGAAGTCTGCTTCTCCCTCTCCTTCTGCCCTTCCCCCCAGCTTGTATTCTCTCTCTCCTCAATAAATATTTTTTTTTTAAAAAATGAGTATTTATAATGAACACTAAGATTTGTTAGAGAACATTAAGAACATAAGGTTTACAGTATTAGTATATTACTTCTTGATCTTTTAGCAAAAGGGCAACTGTACTACCAGAGAAAACAGGAAAACATTTTTAAAGAAAAAAAAAATCACAAAGTCAAAATGTTTTCAGGATTGACAAATATTTCAATTCATAATAAGGAATACTGATGCACCAAAATGATACCCACTGATATGAGTGCTTTCCAAAGAGTGATAGTCAGCACTGGGTGGTCCTATGGGACAAGCAATCACAGCACCTGAGGCCAGCACACAATCCAATGAAATCTCAGCACCCTGAGAAGACAGAAATGTCTCTGTAGGACATGGTTCCACTTGTGCTCCCACTGAAGCAGTGGAGGAGGGCATTTGAGAGCATAGGTCCTGGTGTTAAGTCCCCATTCATTAGTGCCATGTAGTGATACCTCTTATCTTCTCTTAGCCTATCTTCCACTGTAAAAAAATACAGGCATACCTCAGAGACAGTGTGGGTTTGGTTCCAGACTATCCCAATAAAGCAAATGTCCCAAGAAAGCAAGCCAAATATTTTTTTTGGTTTCCCAGCACATATGAAAGTTATGTTTACTCTATACTATAGTGTGCAATAGCATTATGTCTAAAAAAAACCAACGTATATACCTTAATTTAAAAATACCTTATTTCTAAAAAATGCTAACCATCATCTGAGGTTTCAGTGAGTTGTAATCTTTTTGCTGGTGGAGGGTCTTGCCTCATAGTTGATGGCTGCTGAATGATCAGAGTGGTGGTTGCTGAAGGCTGGGGTGGCTGTGCAGCAATTTCTTAAAATAAGACAATAGCAAAGTTCTGCCACATCACTTAACTCTTCCTCTCATGAATGATTTCCTTATAGCATGTGATGCTGTTTGATAGCCTTTTCCCATAGTGGAACTTCTTTCAAAATTGGAGTCATTGCTTTATCAACTAATTGCCATTGCCTTATCAACTAAGCAGATGTTATATTCTAAATATTTTTAGCATTTCAACAATCTTCACAGCATCTTCACCAGGAGTAGATTCCATCTCACTTTCTTTGCTCATCCATAAGAAACAATTCCTCATTGTTAAATTTTTATCCTGAGACTGCAGCAATGCAGACACATCTTCAGGCACCTCTTTCAATTCTCCAGTTTTTCCACATTTGCAGTTACCTCCTGCACTGAAGTCTTGAAACCTTAAAGTCATCCATGAGGACTGGAATCAGCTTCTTCCAAATCTGTTCCTATAAATATTTTAACCTCTTTCCATGAAACATGAATGTTCTTAATGGCAAGTAGAATGGTGAATCTTGCTAGAAGGTTTTCAAGTTACTTTGTCCAGATCTATCAAAGGAATCACTATCTATGGCAACTAAATCCTTTTATAAAATGTATTTCTTTTTTTTTTTTTAAGATTTTATCTATTCATTTGAGAGAGAGAACACAAGAGGGGGGGAGGAGGGGCAGAGGGAGAGGGACAAGCAGACTCTGAGCTACCCAAGAGTTCCTAAAATGTATTTCTTAGTAAGATTTGAAAGTCAAAATTACTCCTTGATCCATGGGCTCCAGAATGGATGTTGTGTTAGCAGACACGAAAACAACATTAATCCTACTGTACATCTCCATCAGAGCACTTGGGTGACCAAGCACACTGTCAATAAGCAACAGTATTTTAAGAGGCATCTTTTTTCCTGAGCAGATCTTAACAGTGGGCTTATAATATTCAAACAACCACGTTATAAACAAATGTGCTGCCATCCAAGCTTTTTTGTTCCATTTACAGAGCACAAGCAAAGTAGAGTTACCGTCTCTTAAGGGCCCTAGAATTTCTGGAATGGTGAATGAGCACTAGATTCAACTTAAAGTAACCAGGTACCCTAAGTCCCTAGGGAGAAAGTCAGCCTGTCCTTTCAAACTTTGAAGCCAGGCATTATTCATTGACTTTTCTCTAGCTATGCGGTCCTAGATGGCATCTTCTTCCAATAAAAGCTGTTGGTCTACACTGAAAATCTGTTGTTCAGTGTAGCCATCTTCATTAGTTATCTTAGCCAGATGTTTTGGATAACTTGCTAGAACTTCTACATCAGTACCTGCTGCTTCACCTTGCACTTTCATGTTATGGAGATGGCTTCTTTCCTTAAACTGCATGAACCAACCTCTACTAGATTCAGACTTTTTCTCTACAGCTTCCTCACCTTTCCTAGCCTTCATAAAATTGAAGAGAGGCAGGGCCTTCCTCTGAATCAGGGAAATGCTGTGGCTGACCTGATCTTCTATCCAGACCACTAAAACTTCCTCCGTATCAGCAATAAGGCTGTTTTGCTTTCTTATCATTCACACGTTCACTAGAGTAGCACATGTAATTTCCTTCAAGAACTTTTCCTTTACATTCACAACTTGACTAACAAGCAAGATGCCTAGCTTTTGGTCTGTCTCAGCTTTCAACATGCCTTCCTCACTAAGCTTAAACATTTCTAGCTTCTGATTTAAAGTGAGAGACATGCGACTCTTCTTTTCACTTGATCACTCAGAGGCCACTGTAGGGTTATTAACTGGCCTAATTTCAGTATTGTTGTGTCTTAGGGAATAGGGCGACCCCAGGAGGAGAGAGAGATGGGGAAGAGCCGGTCAGTAGAGTAGTCAGAACACACACAACATGTATCAATTAAGTTTGCCCTTATATGGGTGGCTTGTGGTTCTCCAAAACAATTACAATATTAACATCAAAGATCGCTGATCACTGATCACCATAACAAATAAAAAAAAATGAAAAGACTTGAAATATTACAAGATTTACCAAGATGTGACACTCTAGAGACATGAAAGTGAGCAAATGCTCTTGGAAAAATGGCACCAACAGACCTGCTCAATGCCACACACCTTTCATTTGTGAAAAAACATTATCTACAAAGTGCAATAAAGCAAAGCACGATGAAACAAGGTATGCCTGTATGTAATAATACCAACACCTACCAACCACAACAATTGTGAGAATAATGTGTATAAAGCTCTTAGTATAGTGTAAGAAGCATAATAAACTCTGAACATAGGATATAAATCTGAGAATGTGCCCAGGGTTCTGGGCAGAATTCCAGTGACCTCATTAACTTTTTCAACCACTAACAAATATTGAATTTCTTTATGTTCAAATACTCATTATGTATTAACCTAGAAAAATCCTTAAAACTACTACACATCATAAAAAATAATTGGAAGACTTTATAAAAGGTTTTACTACGTACTTTCACAAAACTAACGGCAAGAGTAAGAGGCTAAAGCAAAAGCAACAAAAATCACTGTAGGTATTACCAAATACTGAGCCAAATTCTGAACAGATCTAGAGGTTTTTTCAGATACGTGCATTTTATGTATACTCCATTTTCTTCAGGTATGTATGTATACTTATTTACACATGTATAAATATATATTATGACAAAAGTCAACTTATATGCGTTGACAAAGAAACTTTTAAATATTTTTTATTCCTTTCAAATGGGAATTCTCAGTGATTCCTAACATAATCACTAAGGTAAACTAGACTGACTTAATGATGTTAAACTTGTCGTATTCTTCAAATATGCCACACTGAATCAATTTTTTTCATAAATTGCATGAATGTTATACATTTATTGATTTTTATTGATATTTATCATTCTAAATTTATAACATTATTGTTTTCATTGCATTTATTTTTATTAACATTCCATAAAAGAATGATGCCAAGTAATTATATGGCTATTAATAGTGAAACAAAATTCCCTTTTTAAAATACATGTATTTTTATTTGAAAAATGAATTCTAATGAAAAATAATGATTAATTTTATAATAGTATAATTACAATAGTATAATATTAACAGTATAAATAATAGTATGATATGATACTTATTTTTCAATAAAAAGTTATTAGGTAATAAAATAAGAGATACACTGATAGAGCTAACTACTGAAATTTGGTAGAATGAGAATATATGACACCAAAAAAGAATAATTTTTACAATGTAAAAATCTTTTAAATAATTGCCAAGTCAATTCCAACAAAAAAATAATTAGTAATATACTGTTATCAGATATTTTATTTTATAAATGATAATGTTTTGTTAGAAAAACAGATTACATTTACCTTAGAAATTGGTCAAAAAAGCTAAAAATATCATTTAGTGGTACTGAAAAATCACTCAGAAAAGACATTTTAACTGTCACTTATTTTTAAAGAATTTATTTATTTTAGAGAGAAAGAGAGGGCATGTGCACGAGTGAGGGGGAGAGGCAGAAGAAGAGGAAGAGAGAGACTTTCAAGCAGATTCAACGCTGAGCAGGGAGCCTGACTCAGGGCTTGATCTCACAACTCTCAGATCAAAACCTGAGCTGAAATCAAGAGTCAGACACTCAACCAACTGAAGAACCCGGGTGCCCCATTAACTGTCATATATATTTTTTTAAATTTCTGTTTATTTGGAATGGCAAGGTATTTTTGTTGTATAATTAACATATATCTTAAAATGCCAACATTACACTGAATGCTGAAGCCACAGAGCTCTTCTCATTGAACCCAAGTATGTGTCCAGAGCAAACCTCATCTCTGATACTGAGTTCCAACCATTACAATAAATGACTAACAAATATATATGCTCTCCAGTGTAATAAATAGTAAGACTGAGCACACAGGGAAATCTCTCCTCCTTACCACCCTAACTTTCTAGAAATGTCAGAAAAATATATTTAAATTAATAAATAAATATGTAATATTGCTGAAAAATATGAATGGAATTGAGAAGCTAGGAGAAAACTGAAATGTGTAGAAGAGGAATACTGCTTTATGAGAGCACACATCAAAAAAGCCAATAAACAAGATTAGTATTTAATTTCACAAGTAATTAAATGCATCCAAAATAAAACACCAACATAATACCATTTTTATAGCTAAATTTCAGAGCTTATATCAAGAAGTTATTCTGCTTCGTGAGTCTGCAGTGATGCACATCTTCACATGCAGCGACTTAGAGTATAAATTGTCACAAATGAGACGTAAACTAATTTACCAATACGTGTCAAAAGTCTTCAAATTCTATGAATATAATAAATATCTGGGGGGCTATCAAGTTGGCAAAACAAATATTAAACACTGTTGTTGCAGCATCTCTTCTCCTTTAGCGCGCACAGTTCTTGGTGACACAGCTTCAAAGAATGAAGAGGTACAGAGTCGTGGGCAGTGAAGCAAGGTTTATTGAGTTATAGTAAAGCAAAGTTTATTAAGTGGTATTACGAAGATTCCAAAAGGGAAGTGGACCTGAGAGGGCTGCCAATGGAGTTTCTAAGTCTAGGGTTTTTATGGTCTGGTTGGTGGGCTGTTTTGATCTAATTAACCCTCCCTGCGCCCGTCACCCAATCAGGTTTTTGTCATCTACCAATCACGTGGGAAAGGGTGGAGGGCTCCTACCAGGGTGTTGTAAAATCCTTTTAAGGGTGGTTTCCTTTTGGGGAGAGGGGTTTGCCCCTACCTGCCTTTCTTCCAACTAGCCTTCATTAATGAGACCCTTCAGATGTATATGGGTGAATCATATCCTTGGGGGATGACTACCAACATCTATCTTGGGGGGCAGAGATAATATATTTTTATATATATTTAATATATAAAGTAGACTTATAGGATCTTGGGAGTCAGGCTAAGATTGCCTTTTGCCCTTAGCGAAGTATTAACATCGAGGCAACTGAGTTCCTAAAGGAACATCACTCTGCTGGTTTCGAGGTCTTGTCAATGGGCTGTAGGTAGTAAGGAAATTTAATTTTTTTTTGCCTTTGTTTCCTACATCACTACCACTAATACCAAAAATTGTATTAATAGTATTACTAAGCATTTGCGTAAGTCAGGCAATATTCTGAGGTCCTCACATGTATTATGTCATTTTACCTTTACGAAACCATGTGGAATTGTGTTAGGATTATTTTTATTCCTATATATACAAAGGAAACACAAAATTTCTGACCCCAAAGTCAGTGTTTTTAACCACCACTTATACCACTGTAGTAGTACCTATACATCTGCCTACTTGGTCTTTTACCATACTAAGATTCCCCTAGGGCCATGACTGTGTTTCTTTTTTGTATCCCCTAGGAGAAAGGCATAGCTTCGTGGTTTGTTTAATCTGTATTTTCAACATGCAGCTCCAACTCACAACCCCAAGGTCAAGAGTCACATGGTCTATGGACTGAGCCAGCCAGGGGCTCCTGTGTTTCTTTTTTGTATATTCTTTATCCCCAGTACAGTGTCTAAAACATTAATGACCCAACGACTATTTGGGAAAGAAAAGAGGAATAAAGAACAAAAGGAGAAAATGAAGGAGAAAGAGGTCAGAGAGCACTGGGATGAAAGGAAAATGGAAGAAAGGATGAAGAAATAAAGGGGGAGAAGAGAGGGATGAAAGGAGGGAAGTTAGCTTAGGGTAAGAGTAGAAGGGAAGGAGCTGGAAATGGTAGGAGATCAAAACAGATTATGGAATTTATGTTTTAACAATTATAAAGAAGGAAATAGAGATACAACTTTTAATCTACAAATAAGATAAGTTTTTGCAGCTCAAGTGCAACTTTACAATATTACTTATACAAACTCTGATAGTCATAGAATAATTTGATACCACAGGAATAGATTCACTTGAGGAAACAGTCATACAACTGCCTATACTTATGGTTCAGTCTTTTGAGAATCATGAAATTTTAAAGACATATTAGCACTCTATCTAGTACAACTCTCTTTTTAAGGCTCACATAAATTATCTGCCCATAGATATTGAATTAGAACACTAATCTGATTGCAATCTACTATTGTTTCCAACACATTCCTCTACCTCAATGATTATTCTCAAAGTTAAAGGTATTAATGACTCCAGAAATACCTGGGCAACTCTTATGGATAATCCTTGTTTACCATATGCCTAAATTCAAAAGCAATGTCTTCCTCCCGTTGAGAAATTACAAACTACAAATACTGTATATTTTAAAACTCATTTGGAACATTCCAAACCCATTCTTGTAATGGAAACATAACGTTTGTTTACAAACATAAAATTTCAAATAAAATAACCATTTTCAGCACGGTCTTCAGGAAAATACATTTCAGTGTCACTAAAATTTTCAAGGATATAAGCTGTTACCCATCATATTTTAGCAGATACATCATGTTAGTCTCCATTACATGTGACTGGCGGTTATGTACTATAATAAAATCTGTCAGTGTGGCAATTTTTTTTTTTTTATTTGACAGTTTTCTAGGAAAAAAAAAAAAATCTTGCTCTGGCTACCAATTAAAACTTGATTTTCCCCCTCCATTTTATCTCTTTATTGCATTTTAGTTAACTGAGCACTTCCTGTTAATTTTTTTCTAGCAGTAAATTGACAGCACAAAGTAATTAAAAACCTAGAAACAATTCTTTCTATAAACTACTCCCTGCCTTCTATTAGCCAATGCTGTGTTAATGTGACAGATATGTCATTTGGGGACTGACATTTCATGTCCACTGAATCAGCACTTCACTTAGTTATAGGATCACTTCTTTTAAGGATTTAATATAGGAAAAAATGCCGTACTATTGGAAATGACATACAGGAAAGTGTCAGAACGCTTGACAATAAGTATGTAAAATCTTATACTGTCAATAGGGCTATGTTTAGAAATTCAGAAACTTAAGTTAAAAATAAAAACAGAAAGATGTTTGGAAAAGAAGAGCAAAGAGGACACCAATTATCTCGGCAAACTGTATTTTAAAAGAGTCTTTAAGTTTACATATCAGCAGAATCAAGGTGATACAGATGGTTCTCTTATAGTAATTATTTTTTTGTAGTTTAATATTTATACCTCTTCAAATATGTTGAAACATAAATTAACATTTTCAGTGAGACTTAGCTTAAATTATTTCAGTCTTTAGATATCATCTTACTTTGCCGCGAAATATAAATCTAGTTAAGAATATCAGATGATTCAGAAGTTTGTAAAATATCTAACAGTGCTCAAGCACATGTATTTTGGTTTTGTTTTTATTTTTCTCCACTGAACTCTTCTCACTCTGTATGTGGTTTCTCAGGTATAAAATAATAGGGTTCAGCTATCTGTGATGTAATGTCTCTCCTAGAGACTCAATTATCTCATCCCAACATCACTAGAAAATTAACAGTACAAATTAAAGCACGAATATTTTTCTAGAAATGTATTTTAAGATTTGATTGCCTAATTAAACCTAAAACATTCTATTACATAATATTCTATTTAGAAGATATTTTTTATTCATCAAAAAAAGGTTATTCATTGAATAACCATTATGTACCATGTACTGGGCTAAAAACAATGGAAAAAGACTACACAGAGCTTAGTCTCTACATAAAACTTCCTATGTTTTTTTTTTTCAGTTTTTATCAAATATTTGCTGTTGCTTCCATTTGTTTGCCATAGTAAAGTGAATACACACTGTGAAAACAATCAACTGGTAAGGCAACATTTAGATCAAACTATATTCCTCATATAATTTTCCTGGTAAAACAAAGTTTCTTTACAAATAATTACTTAAGGAAAGTTTGTGCGTTGAAGAAATGAGATCATTCAGGCTCCCATTGTAAAATACAGTGAGGGAAAATCAAATTTTTTTTATTAAAAATGGTCTTAGAGTAGACTGCTTGTTCTGATGAGCTTTGTGTACGGTATTTAAAAGGTTAAAAAAGAAGCCAAACTATGAAATGATTAGAAGCAACTAAGCTTACTTAGTACTTATACCAAAAGTTGTAACTAGAAAACCACACAATCTTCTTTTATATATTAAATAGATCACTGTTATGCCAGAAAAAAACAGAATAGACTCTTCCTGGTTTCAGGTAATTATATGGTACAAACTCCCTGTATACATTATTGAGATTTCATTTATGTACATCCTTCCTTAATGCACAGTTAACAAGTATCTACTGAAGGTCTACAATGTTCCCATCGCTGCTACAGAAACAGGGAATATGGCAATCATCAAATAAATTCACCATGATCACAAAGCATTCACTCTATATGATAAAAATACAGTAAGCAAAAAACTATGTAATAGAACAGGTAGTAATGAACATATTTTAAAAAATTAAGCAGGTAGGGGATACAGAGTATGGAGTTACTCTATTAAAAAGAGTGACAAACATTCCCTCAGAGAGAATTTCAACAAATACCCGAGTGAAATGAGAAATTAGTCCATTACAGTATTTAGGGAGTGCATTACAGGCAAAGGCAAAAGCAAAGGCAGAGGCTCAGAACATAAACCTTTTTATGCTGATAGAGTTCATTATAAGAATTTAATTAGTAAAAAATATTACATTTTGGTGAAGAATTTTTGAATTAAATATCTGCAGTAGTAGGTATAAGGCAAACACTCTCTTTACCTGCTGAAATATTTCTTTTGAAAAGATGATTAACAAAACAATGTCTTTCATGTATAACTTTAATGTCGAGTGGTTATGTACATGTTTTCATAATCACATTTGCACTAGAACGTAAGCTCTGTGAGGGCAGAAATTTTGTTATCTGTTATGTTGACAAGGACACCAGTGTCTCAAACACTGTTACAATGTAGATAACTGACAAATATGTGTCAAATAAATGAACAAATAATTGTGCATTGAATTATTTTTTCACAAAATATATTTATATAAATACTAAATGTGGACAGGGTTCTAAATTCTTTCAATAGCATTATCATAATATACAATATTCAATTGTCTAGGCAACTTACTGATAATGCTGATGTATTCTCCGTATCAAAAGAAGAATTTGATTAAATCAAATGATGAAATTTTAATGTCTGAAATTTTGCATCCCAGCAGAAATCGCAGGATCAATAAGTTCAATCAATTATTGATGTAAGTGTGATTCCTTCTGAATTTCCAATGAACTCTCTAAAAGAAAAAAAAAATACATCCCTGGTTTCTTACTCTCTAAGTCACAAGTACATCTAAACTATTGTGCAATTTCAAGGAAAAGATCTGATATGAAAAGACAAAGAGGCAAAAATAGTGAAGGTGATCATTAAGATCCATTTATAATTGAAGTCTGAAAAGAAAATGGGTAGAAGAAAAGTATACAACATAATTATTCAGGACTATAATGAATCAAAAGGGGGAAATGCATGTGAAGTATATTAGATAAATTCAACTTCTATATATAGGCCTAACAACTAAGAATTAGTTAAAAAACATGGGTTAAATATAAATTACGTGTGTGTGTGTGTATATTTCAGAACATCATTTATACATATTATGTATATGTATTTACAGCAGTTTTAAAAAGTTCTATACATTTTAATAACTTACTAAGTGTTAAGTATATTAGGCACCTGTAACTCATATTTAATACTGACAGACAAGTATTATCATACATATTTTATAGATAAGCCAGATTACCCTTCTCTCAACTGTACCCGCTTGTCTACAAATAAATATTTCTTAGCAGAATCACTGCTATTTATTTCCTCAAAAGGACTTGAAATGATAATAGTAATTCCACATGAAGTTTTTGGTTCCTAGATCACAGACATCCCCACAACACAGGTGTAGTCTACCAAATAATATTAATGATAATTTAATAATTCCTGATTTATTTTCCATTTTAAAATCAAACTTCTTAAGTACAACTTAGGTGCAAACTATGATTCCCCACAAATTGCTACTGGAATATACGACATTAATTTTGTTCCTGAAGAATGGCCCTGATCACTGGCAGCAGAGCTTTAAAAAAAAAACATTTTTTGTTGCAGGCAGACCGAAAAACTCTCAGCACCTGGGAAGTAGTCACTTTCAGGAACTGCCACATACAGGATGGGCTGGCATTCCAAAGACATATTACAAGGTCTTTTTCCCATTTGGACATTGTACAAAGTCAAGGACAAAAACAGGAAATAGACTACAAAGCAGCTGTAAATAGTAATAATATGACAGGAACCATTTTAGAGGCATTTATATATGACATATATACGACATACATATATGGCATATATACAACATATGTTGTATAACACATATATATGTTAACATACATATATGACATATTCTTTTTTAAGAACTTTACATATATAAATTTATTATTTAATCCTTACAACCTATATGGTAGATGCTATTATTACCCCTCCTTTATGGAAGCTGAAAGTGAAACAGAGATGAAATATCTTGCTCAGGCTGTCTAGAAAAATGCGTAGGAAATTTAAAAAGCAAAGATAAGCCACATTACTCAGACAACCACTGTAATGGAAAGGTCACCGAAAGAAGGGTTTTCAGAGGACTATGGAGTGCAAGCCAGTATGTCCAAAAAACTTGAGGTTTTTGTTTGGTTTTGTTTTTAAATACAATTTTACTGGGACTTCATTGATAAGAAAACATAAAGAGAATTTAGTTTCAGTTAAAATTAAAAAGAAATAAAAAATTACCAACCGTTTATTGAACACCAACTGGGTTCTGAGCACTGCCTAAAAGAATAGGCTTATCAAGATTATGACAACATTCACATCACTGAAGAGTTTAAAATCTAGTGTGAAAGATGCATACAAGGAAACAATTATAACTCAACATTACAATTGCTCTATTGAATGAATACAAAAAGCTTGAGAGGAACAAAGAAAAAATGATCCAATGTGTCTTTGCTATGAAGGAAAGACATTTAGAGCTATCAGCTTAAGCATAAACTTTGCGTGTAACTGTGAAAGGTACTGTGAACAGAAAAAACATTATGTGAATGGGCAACAGGAGTGAGAAGGCATATTAAAAAAATCAGATATATTTCAGTATCATTCAAGATTTACCCTAAAGTGGGAAAGTCATGGAAGATGCTGCTGAACAGATAAACAAAATGCAAAGCAATTAAAAAATTACAGAGACATTAATAAATTCTGTACCTGACAGTCTGAAAATAATGAGCCCATATTATTTAATATAAAAACTACACTCTGTATTCTTTCATTCAACCTGGCTAATCAAATGATGCATAAAGCCTGAAAGTGCAGGATTCTAATTAGAATCTGTTAATGAACAAACTATGGAGTGGATAAAAGTTAATGACACAGGTGTGGTGTGGAGAGAAGTCTCTGGAATATATAAACATTTACAGCCTGAATTCCTACAACATTTGATTTGGAGATGCTAGGAAGTTCAATACCAAATCAGACTGGAGTATTTTTTAATCATATATTCATTTAATCAAAAATACATACATATAAATGTATACATATACAGTTTTTGTTTACTGTGGTTCAAATTACCAAAGCTTGCAAGTGATAAGTATAATGTATATAGTGCATGGGTACATGACAAAAGTAGTAAGTTACACTGAGTTCACAAAAAATTATTTAAACCTATTCATCAATACATATGCATTATTCAATAAATCAGCAAACATCCACCGACCATCTACAATGTTCAGCAGCATACTCCAAGTATTGAATATTTTTAATAAATATATGCCACCTATTATCCTGTCACTTCCAAAAATCATATAAAATACACATGTGATGAAACACATGAATAACAAAAATAAAATGAACTTACAATATAAGGCAAACTCAAACTACGACTGTCATAAAACTCAAAGTTCTCTGAAATTTAAACAAGCAAATGATCACGTCTTTTTTAAATATATATATTAATTTAAATTCAATTAACATATTACATTCTGTATGTTATATATATAACATATATATTATATATAAATTATTAATTTCAGAGGTAGAGGTCAGTGATTCATCAGTCTTATATAATACCCAGTGCTCACTACATCACGTGCCTTCCTTAATGTCCAACAAATGATCACATCTCGTTTGGCTTATAATTATTAGGGATGCTGGAAATTGCTGAGAAATCTAATATTAGACTAGGCATTTAAGCATTTGACATGTACAGTTTTGAGAAACAAATGTGAACAGGATAGATATGTAAAATCACACTACACTTTGATCAACTGAATTGATGTTACTGGTTAAAGTTATATTGAAATGGGCAATGTAAATATAATGCCATTTAAAATAATATGTATTTTAACTCAGTGTAAATATTTTATTGTTGTACCTTACATTTTCATTGGAAATCCAATTGTGCATAATGTTGAATCCCCCTTGACTGTCTTCTATACTTATCTTTTGTTTTCTCAACTTCTTTGAATAACTTCTTTATTAAATGTTTTCAATTCTATCCTTGTCTGTTACTGGTTTTGTGTACGATCTATTCTCCTTTGTGCTCCTTGTAATGTAGTCTTCATTTCTCAAATGATTTTGTCTTTTTCTTCTGTTTATTTCTTGAGTTCTACATGTTTCTGTTTTGGAATGTTTCTACTTTGTGGCAGCATCTTTTCAATGAATTTTGCTAATGTGTAAAAAAAGACAAAACAAAAAACTTGTACTGCTATTTTTCTCTTGTGCTCTGTAATATTTTTGTATGAATCTTGTATATCTTCATTTTTTTGGTCCTATTTGAATTGATGCATTTTCCTAAACGGTTCTTTGTAAGCATTTTCTTAAGATGGGATGAATGAGCCAGGGTAACTTTTCAGACTTTCCTACTCATGAATTCTCTTGTTGAGAGCTAGAGATTGTAAACATCACTTCTCTATCTTTGCTAAACTAACTTGGCTCAAGAAGATTTTTAATAGAAGCTCTGAGTTTTAAGTTTCTTCACAAGATATTGACTAGCTTGGGACACACTGTGGGCTTTAGTATGATTTACTTGATAATTAGAATAGACAATTTGCTTTTACTTTCTGAGCTTCCATTTCTGGGTCACTCTGATCTTCCCATACCATCTCTCTGTTCACCAGGCATTCAAGTCCTGTACATTCTGCATTGTTCACAATAGGCCAAGTGTTAGAGTTCCTCTAGTGCTTCTTCCTTAAGGTATTGACTAATTCCTGGAGATTTTCTAAAATGTTTTAATACGATGCCCACCACCCCCCCATCCAGATCTGTTGCCTCTTAAGTATTGACAATATTGGGTTTTGAGGTTTTTCTCAGTCTTCCAATTTTGCTAAAAATATATATTTTTTTGCTTTTATGATTCTTACTTTGTCACTCCATCTACTTACTTAAAAAGAACTTTTAAGCATACATTCCTCTACTTACCAATGGTTATAACTTTGTAATGAGTCCTTAGATACTATATTCTATTCCTGGGAATATTCCCTATGTTTTAAGAAAATGGATTACTTTATTTCCCCAAGACACTTTTAAACTGTTGAATGTGTGTTTTTTCTATATAGTCTCCTCTTCCATCCATTTGTAAAACTCTTTCATAAACCATGCTAAATTACACTTCATAGAACTTTTCTTGATGGTATTCAATTGGTTTCTAAGCTCTTTCCTAAACTCTCAAGATGATTTTTTTTTTTTAGCTCTTTGTGGATGGTTTCTTCTAATTTTTATTTGGTATATATGTGAATATCAGTGTGTGTGGATGTGCTGTATGCTTCTGTCATATCCTTCTTATTAGATATATGTTCTTTGAGGGTAGGTATTAATTCATTTCACTAATATTTATGTCACCTGGAGGCTATTCAATATATACTTCTAAATTGTTGAAGAAAAAAAAATCAAGTGTTTTTGACACAATTCATGGGAGACACAAGAGACAAAAAACACAAGGTATGCCTTAAGGACTGGATAGTATATTTGAAGAAATAAGATTAAACTTGCAAAATTTTTATGACTATTAGTAAAGTTGAAATAATAAGGATAGACAATGCATGGCTTCTATGTAACAATGAGCAAATTTGTAAAAATTCTATGCTTATTTTTTATAAACAAAACACCAAAAACTATATTTATTTTAGATAAAATATTTCATTTGGCAAAATCTGAAAACATGATTTGCTTTTTGTAGCTTTTAACTGCATTACAGGGGCACCTGGGTGACTCAATCAGTTAAGTGCCCAACTCTTGGTTTCAGCTCAGGTCATGATCTCAGGGTCATGAGATCGAGCCCCATGTCCAGCTCCTTGCATTGGGCTCCGTGCTCAGCACGGAGTCTGCTTGAGATTCTCTCCCTCTCCCTCCCCTTCTACCCTCACCCACCCGCATGCATACGCTCTCTCTAAAACAAAATCTTTTTAAAAAATTTAACTGCATTACACATTTTCTTTACCTTTTTAATATAGCATAATGTGATGACTTTACAAAAAGACATCACGTATAAATGTCACTACTATATAGGGCTGCAAGTCGAGACAGTATAGCAGACTGAATAACATTTATGTGTTATGACAATGAGTTCAGGTCTTCTTACAATATTTGCTGTATTACTGGACATTTCTGAAGCACTGCTTTGAGAGATTGGCAGGGAAATTAATGTCCTTAATGCAATCCACCTGAATGCTTGACAGTGAAATGTCATGAGAGAGTCAAGCTTCAATGTATCTCAAAGCTAAGATATTCTGAAGAGGAAGTGTGGTGTCAGGTGAGTGGTTAATTGGATGTCCACTTTCCTCATCAGATTCTGATGATGGAAAGGAAAGAACACCACTAAGTGAAATTTGAACAGCTTCAAAAGTACAGTGAAACAAAACGAACAATTTAAACTTTCAAACTCTTTTGGTATTAAAGCTAAAATAAAAGACAAGGTCTTCTTATCATAAATTAGCGTATGACTGTTCAATTAAAGCTGCAAGAGAGCTATGATTATAAGATTCATCTATGACATATACACTGTCATTCAGTATGTGAACTAACCTGCAGGTAGACATCATGGTCTCAGACCTTGCTTCACATCAAGCTGCTACCATTTTGTATAAACCATGAAATCTTTAGGAGGATGCTATTAGAAGAGTTTATGACATTTAATATACTTTTGCATTTTGTTTCATCATTACTATATGTACAGATATACACACTCAAATTCTATTCTCAAGTAGAATTTTTACCAGCTGGTTTAGAAATTTTGATTGATAAAGCAAAATTTTATGAAATGTGTTGAATTTTATTTGATGGGTCTGCGGATGACAGTTAACAACATAACTTGTTTCTCAAAATAATCTAGATGTAACAGATACATATGTTTTGAATTAAAAACATTAATTTTATAAAGTTCTCTACTTTCTGTCCATTTCTCCCTCCTCTCCTTTCCTTCCCTAGAAACTAAAGTCTGTTTCAACTGCTAGCTTATGATTATTCAAGTAACAGATATATGATAAAATGGAAAAGACACAGAAATAAATGTCTGGTTTCAGTTCCACTGTTCACTGCCAAGATGACCCTAGGCTTTGCAAGGTATACTAAAACACTACCTGTACAACCCAGGGGAAAGGATGTTCTTCTTAATCAAGATACCATAAAACCTTAATGTTATAATTGAAACAAAGTGCTATTTTCAATCAACTAATTAGAATGAAAATTTTTTATATTAAAAATCAGGCTTAAGACAAAACCAATAAATACTGAAAATAATATATTTGAAATATTTACAACACAAGGTACAGACAGGATTAATTTTTTCAAAGACACAATGTGCTTTTTACAAATTGGTAAGAAAACAGCCAGTTGTACAAGAGAAAAACTGTAAAATGTGACTCAGCAATTCACAGAAGAGCAAGTTCAAATGACCAACAGTTACAGAATCATGATTAAATTCAGTAATAGGAAATGCAAATTATTAAATTTTAAATAACTGAGAACTTTTTACCACCCTGGAAGCATTGAAAAAAGGACAATTTTGAGGTAATGTAGAAAAATATACTTGCACATATTGTCCATAGAAGTATAATTTGTTACATTTTAAAACAGACAGAAGTATTTTATAAATCCTCAAAGGTTTAAAAATTAGTCCAAAGAATAGGATGATCACAAAAAGGAAAAAGTCACTTGTATGTGTGTGCATAAGTTACACTGTTAAGAGATAAACTGAAGTTTTTAAAATCCTGAAAATAGGGGCGCCTGGGTGGCTCAGTCAGTTGAGCATCTGCCTTCAGCTCAGGTCATGATCCCAGGGTCCTGGGATGGATGGAGCCCAACATTGGGCTCCTTGCTCAACAGTGAGGCTGCTTCTCCCTCTACCCCTCTCCCCTTCTTGTGCGCATGTGCACTCTAATAAATAAAACCTTTTAAAAAATTACTAAAATCCTGAAAATAAGCTGCACACTATTAAGAGGATAACTAAGAAATATGAATTTTTGTACTTCCAATGACCAACAGCATGCAGAAAAAACACAGGCAAAACGCATTTTAGCCATTCCAATATTAATTGCTAAGTAATATTTATGGTGAAATTTAGCTAAAGACTTTCCAAAATACAATCACTATAGAAAATTTAAAGTGATGAAATATTTGTTTTTGTATAAAATGAGACAATTTTGACTTAAACACTACACACAAATTCTGAAGAGAATCTTGACACAAACTTACTTGAATTTTGCAGCTAATTAAAGGGTTTTAATTTTAGTTGTTACTAATTGCCTTTTTCCTTTTATTCTGTACCCAAATTCCATAATTCTAATCAATAATGAATTTTTTTTTTAAAAAGTGAATATAGCAAATAGACTGTATGGTCACCTTTGTATTAAGGCTCTGAAACATTTCTTATGTTTTTCACTTTCTCTGATCTCATTCACTTTTTAAAAATAGTTATTTTTAGAATAAACAGATACGCAGTACAATCAAGCCAGAAGAATATTTTAAAAGTACATACTATCATGTCCCCTTACTTCCCATAAAAAAAAAAAAAATTATATGAAGAGAAAGCTGATAATAATAGCAATGGGAAATGGCAAGGGAGTAATTATCCAAGCAAGACAGAGAAAAGCCATATGCTTTGCTTAGAAATTGGAACTGCACAGATATGGTAATTGATTTCATATTTTGACCTTTCATGCATTGGCATTCCATCTATTCCAGTTCCACAACAAAAAATAACAAAAATAACAATAGCAATTTAAGCAAGAATTTGGATCTGCTGTTACCTGTTTTTTTCTCCTTGTGAAATGATCACGTAAACTTTTTAAAAAGAAGTAAAGTGATATATAGCTACAGCATACAGAATTTGTTCTAAGTTACAGTTAGCTAAAATGGTCAAGCACCTGAACATTTTTCTCAAAGTAAATCAGGCACCTAGCCCTTGGTTTACTGCAATTCCATAAATGCCTTGGTGCAAAACAACGTATATAAGACAAGTAAAGCAATCTGTTTTTCATCATCATCAGGATTCTTGCCCCACCATTCGCAACTATTTTATTTTTTGTTCTCTTTTCTATCAGTGCTTGCCTTACTTCTGGGTTACTTTCAAAGGAAGAAATTCTCAAGCCAATTTTTCTATTGTAAAACCGTTTATTATATATTGGTGACCTGAGTTAGGACCCATAAAAATACTTTGTAAGACTCTAGGATATGTATCAATTTGGAATCTGGGATGCATATTGATTTACAAAAAATAGCTTAAAGGAGGCATTGTTTAATGCTGCATATCAAAACTGCATTGTTTTGACCTATATACCCATCATCTTCCCCATGACCCCCAGGAGTCAGTTTTTACTCAGTTGTACTTGGAATTATGGTGCCGTTTTACACCGAAGGTTGAGTGTGGAAATCCTACAACCTGTCATGAGAATTAATAATAATATTGTCTGGGACACTTTTAAATTAATAAACTTTTTAGAACAGTTTTAGGTTCAGCAAAATGGAGTGGAAAGCAGAGAATTCCCTTTTACCTCTTGTCCTCCCTACCACACACGCAACCTCCCCACTACCAACATGCCACACCATAATGGTATATTTGTTACAAATCACAAACCTACACTGTCACATCTGGGATCTCTTTTAAAGGGTGTTTTCACTAAAAGGAGGCACAGAATATATTTCTGTAGTTTTAGACCAAGAATCAGTGTGCTTCTCTGAAGCAATGGATTGGTTTGACAGAGTATAATACTAACCATTTGTTTTTCTGTGTCTGTTTTCACTAATAAAATGGTTGAAGCCAAGTATGTGTCCAACTCTCAAAAGTCTATCAGTATGTATTCTGTGAATTAATCTTAATCCTGCTACATTTTATTTTCTCCAATTTCTTTCTCTTAACACCCAGATATTTGTATAGCTATTCCTTAAATTGCTGCAATTTTGGCATTTTTGTAAGTCATATTAACTTTTTGAAACAAAGAGGGATAAAAAGTTATATAAATTAATAAAAATATAATCTTATTTGAATTTAATTAGTAGCTTTTTAATTATCATTTTCATTTGGGGATAGATTAAAAAACTATCAAATTTTATTTTCTTTTTTATCAATTTTTTAAACAATCCCTACACTAGCAGAAAATACAAAATTCAAAATGTTCCTTATAAAAAAATTCCATTTGCACTGATGAAAGTAACCAGGAGGCAACCCTAACACATATGTTGGGGACAATATATAAACATATTCCCTAAATTATGCACAGTATGTTTACTTAGTGGAGCTTTGTATAACAAGTACATGTGGGCACAGTGATTATATGTTGACCTGTATAATTAAGAAAGTGATTTGCTTAGCAAGTAATTTGTAATAAAATGCCTAACCAGTAATCATAAGCACAAGCCATATGTTTTTAAATATGACCCAAGCATTTGCATAGTGTTTATGTACAATAAATTAAGGCATAATGAAAAATCTGCTGACAAGAAATAAGTAGCAATAAGGGTAGAGCAATGTATTAAATCCTTCATTTTGGATCATTTAGGTAATGTTCCATTCATTTTAGATTCATGAATAGAAGCCTTTACAGATTGGACATGCATACCATAAATCTGGAGTTATCCATTATTAGGTGGCATTTTGCTGTTTACAGTTGTACATGTTTACTTTGTGCATAATTAACTGCATAATAGCAGTCTGTGTTTTGTACAGAATTTACACTCAGGCTCTCATCAAAACAAATGGCTCCAGAAAGTAGGACACTTCCATTAAGTTCCCTGCAATCATCATTTTCTAATACAGGTTTATAGAAATGGTTTTGATTGTGACTGTTAGTATAGTGTTTCCAGCAGCTAATGTGTATGTTGGAGTTTAATTTATTAAAACACTAAGATGCAGAAAGGGTATGGATGGGTAGAAGTGGAAGAAAATAGAGCATACCTAAGAATAGCCAAGAAGGAATTTCCATGAAAATAATAAGTGCAGAGTCAAGTTGGACAGGCAACTGATCACCGTGCAGCATAATACAATGGATCAAATATATATCCCAGCAGTTCTTTTGCAGTGTACAATTACGACAGCCAGATCAACAACTTGAGAGACAGCAGTTCTCTGAAAGTGAGCTGTCAGGAGAAGAACCAGGATTTACTCCAGCCACACCCTTTGTTTAGAGCAATATACTTAGAAGGAAAAATGTCCAAATTAATCTAACCAAAAAGAAACTGGTAGAATTAAATAACAAAGAATAAGTAGAGATTAAATAAATATTAACAGCACTGAGTGTGGAGTGTATTGATTATGACTACTAGTTGAAGTAGAAGTTGATAAATTTTTAAAAATCATGATAAATGAGACCGCATATGCAGTCTCATTTAACAGTATCACTGTGTTCTTATCAACAGTTGAATAAAACATTAAAAAATATTTGCTTTCAAGAAATGGTCATTTTAGGACAAAGAGGGAAAAATAAAATAGTTTAACCAGTTCTCAAAGCAAAAATAATAAAACTGTACTAATAAAGTTAACATACATTTTATAACAAAGTATGAACTTTTTAAAAATTGGACCTTGAAACAAAAATGTGATAAATACTAGTTAACTTTCTCCTTTATTAAATATAAAATTTTATTTAATAAGTGTAGATAACATGTCTTATATACATAACAAATGACCCCCAGAAATATTCACCATCAAAGTTATAATTCCATGTTATCTGCTTCCATTTAAAATATTTACTCCATTTTATAAAAAGTATTTTCTACATTTTTATTGATATTTTCTTCTTTTATTATCCTAAGTCTCTAAAGATGTAATTCTATACAATAGATATTTCGTGAAATTTTTAAATTTCATATATATCCAAGTAATTACTTTTCAAAACACTCTGAAGCACTATTTTGGTTATAAAATTAGGTATTTTAAAGAATCAGTTCAGATAATAAAAATCAAGAAAGAATTCACTGGGATTCTGGCCAAGATGGTGGGGTAATTCAAACTGCTTCACTTAGTATAATGATTTTATATATAGACACACACATTTATATATGTATACATTTACATAACCATCCAATGTAAATGTATATATGCAAATATATATAATGATTATATTTAACATATGTAATATATAAATAAATATATGAAAACATAAAAAAAGTATCCTTGGTAGGAAAAATGGTAAACGATAAATACTTCTATGGACCAGAAACAGATCAGAAATCTGTTTCTGATTCAATCCATGAGTAGATTGGAAGATTTGGTATTGGAAATCTCATGGATTGGAAGATTTGGTATTACAAAAATGCCAAATAGAACTATATTTTCAGTGCTACTCTGATAAAAGTAAATAATCATTATGGTTTTTCATGGAGACTGGCAAAGAGATACTCAGTTAATATAAAAGAACTCATAGCAAAAATCTGTAAGATAATTTTTAAGGAAAACATAAGGTGAAAGATATTAAAAAGTTCACTGTAATTACTCATCTGGTCTCTATCACAATACCTTCAGTCTTCCTAGGCACTGCTGGCCTTTGCAACTGAGGAAGACCACATTCAGTGGTTCTCTTTGGCTGAGGAGACCTCACTTCAGTTCTTGCTGTCATGTAGGTATCTATGAATCTGTGCCTCATCCTACGGAGTTTTTCCTGAAGCCTCTGTTGTGAGCCACCTTTTTTTTTTTTCAACAGTCGCTAAAATGGAAAGCTGATTCAAAAAGAACTGAGTTCCTTCACAGTCTTTTCTGTGGCGGAATTAAAGAACTTCTAAGTCTCTCAATGCCAAGTGAGTTCCTAGAGTCTCCAGAACACTAAACTTAAGAAAGCCAAGACCTAAGATACTTAAAGTTAGATTGGAAGGGTTAGGGAAGGTGTCTTCCAAGTCCAGGAGTCGCTCAGCTGAAGCATGTTAAGAATTAACAATCTTAACTATGAAAGCAGTGCATAGCTGCTGTGCCTGTAAGGTTACTTCAGTGGGGTATATCCCAGATTGGAGCAAGAGAATTAAAGGAGCATTGAGTCAGAGTCGCAGTATTATCAACAGGTTTAAAAGTGTTTTCAGTACAGGTGCCTGGCTGGCTCAGTTGGTGGAGTATGAGACTCCTGATGTCAGGGTCACGAGTTCAAGCCCCATACTGGGCATACAGCTTACTTAAAAATTTTTAAAAAATTTTTAAAAGTGTTTGGGTCTACCTCTTGAGGTATTCAACACCTTACCTTCTCTGAGACACGTATGCCTCATCTTATGCCTGTCCTATCTTTTCTCATCTCCCTACTTCGCACCAAAATTTCCCTGGGACGAAAAGTGTGGATTTCACTTCTCTTTCCTAGTGCAACTAAGTCTTACTCCAACTGATATCCTTGTCTATTACTACTACTTCAGCTTAGAGGCAAAGATTTACTGGAACATAGAGTGAAGAGAGGAAGATCAGAAAACCAGAATCTAAATCAGGAAACATATGAAAAGTATTTATTACCTGCACTAATTTCCAAACAGTTTTCTCCCATGAACTATTCTAAAATATTGTATTTATAGATGCTTTAGATACTTAGGAAAAGGGACTAAGATTTCTAGTATAGTTTGAAATTAGTGAACTGTCAGATTCATTTAAAAATTAAACAAGAAACTGGGATGCCTCTGTAGCTCAGTCTGTTAAGTATATAGGACTCTTGATTTCAGCTCAGGTCATGATCTCAGGGTGGTGGGATCGTGCCCCACCCCCACCGCCCATCCGGCTCCACACTGGGCATGGAGCCTGCTGAAGATTCTCTCTCTCCCTCTGCCCCACCCACCCCTGGTTCGCACAGGCACTCGAGCACATGCTTGCACACTCTCAAAAAAAAGAAAAAAAGGAAACAGGAAACTAAGAAAACATTCAATATGTATGATGGGGAAAACTGCAACTCTTAATATGTAAAATGCTATTGCAAGTTAATAATAAAATACAAATCTCAGGAGAAAAAACAGTTAATGGGCATAAGAAAGTGTACTGTACAAAGTTTTCAGCTTAAAACAGAGCCTACTCTAGCTGGAATACATGAAAATGAATTTATTGGAGTATTATTAAATTTACAGAATTTCCAGAAGGAAAAGAAACCAAATTCCGATACTGTTTAACCAGAAGTGATACAGTCAGGAGTAATGCCCAGTCACAGCAAGAGACTACTCCAATAGAAATAATGTTCTTGGCACCACCTGCCATTGCTATCAGACACCCAGGAAGCCAGGGATCTGACAATACAACTCCCAAATACTGTTGCAGCAGGGGAAGCAAACAAGAAACAAGCAAAACCTAAACACACTGACTGTATTTGACAGAGGGGCCTCATGGACTCCTGCTGGTCTATTTAGGAAATAGATATTTATTTGTCAGGTTTTATCTTAAGGAAGGCAGACTAAAAGAGAAAATGAGGTAATGCTGAATGAGCCAGTGTGCTGTCACAACAGACAATTACAGAACGAATACAAATAGCCAAAATATAACAAACTTGATTAGTAATCAAACTACATATATGACAACAACAAAACAGCATTCTTCTTTATGAAATTGTCAAAGGTATCACAATACAGTATTTACCAGAATATAGAGAAATATGTCCATGTACTATTTCCAAAAATATAAATGAGCAAGATGTTTTTTGAAAGAATATCATTTATGTCAAAAGTTAGCCAAATAATTACTCCTTTAACCAAGTAACTTTACTTCAAAGAATCTATATTAAGGGAATAATAAAATTTTAAGAATGTACTTAAAAAGATTTTTCTACAAATACACTCTGCATTGCTCATTCTGTGATGGTATAGAGGTTTTATCAAACTAAATATCCAACTTTAGTGAATTGTTTTAAATCAATTGTTCTGTATGATGGAATGACCTGCAGGCTACAAAATACATGATACAAAATACATGATGGACTTGTTGACATAGAGAGACATTTGTGATATATCACTGAGAAAAAAAAATCAGTTTATGTAAAAGTATGTATAACATAATTCCATTTGTTATGCTAAATTTATATATAGATATATATACCTATGGGTAATTAGGAAATACATAAAAATGCTAACAAAGATTACCTGATATTTAATAATTCAGGCAATTGTTTCCTTTCTGCTTATATTTATTTTCCTAATTTTACTAAGTGAATATGTACTAATTTTCAAGGGAAAGCAGAAAGTACATCAAGTAATATAGCTATCACTGTCCATTTCCTATACAGCTTTATCACTGCGTTATCATTTCCCCCTGCCCACTGCTACTTCCCTTCTAACTAGGATTTCCATATAAAATACAAATTTTCTAGTTCTATTTGAATTTCAGATAAACAATGATAGATATTTTAGTATAAGTCTATTCCAAATATTGCGTGACATCCTGTGTTAATTTGCTAAGCATGGCAATTCTACTTCCAGCATCCCACACTTGGCATATATTCTGGAAGTTATGCAACAAAGGACATTTGCCAAAATAACAAAAGTAAAAACATACATATACATACATATATATATATATAGCTTATAACTTATAAGACATAAACTTTCATAGTTTTCTTAGTAACACTGTAAGATACACAAAAGGAATAGAAGCTCAGAGACAGTAAATGATCGGATACTTAATAAGCAGTAGAGCTGATAGGCAGACCCAGGTTTTTAATTTCAACTCATGTTCTCTTATGTTAAAACGGAGTTCTACGGAGGACTCTAGTTCCACTACTGTCATGTTTGCCATTTTTATCAAATTCTATGAATTTTAAGATATTTGCATAGAAAAATTCCTGTACTTGTTGCTGCAGTGTTTTTCTTCTGGTAACCACTCAATTATATGCATGGTATCTGCTTAAACAATATAAACAGGCCTTTTAGGTCATCCAATAGTAAGCGGTCTGCTTTACTCAGTTTCACTTTGAGTCACTCACTCCTACAGTTTCCTCTGCTTAAAATAAACCTGACCCCTTCACCTAACTGAACCTCACCTTAATACTCATTTTAGATGTCACTTTCTCCTGGAAGTTTTACCGTAAGTTAAGTTACTTGGCTCTTTTTACAGATTTACAGATTCTACTGTACTTTCATAGTACAGTAGCTATCACTCTATTGTTGTAACCTGTTTGTTAGTCCTTATTCTCTGCTAAACTGTGAGTTCTCTGAAAGCAGGCAGGTTCTTGTCTATCTCCAAATTACCATAACCTTAACAATTTGAATCCATTAGTAAATAAACTGATCTATCCAACCAACCATCCATCCATCAATCAAGAAGTGTAAGGGTTATGTACAGAGCTCTCTGCTTGCCTGACTTAATTCAGGAATGTATTTTAGGGTAGTTAGCAACAGCTATCAGTTTTCTTCATTTACCGAATCTAATTAGTATTATCTGATTTTCTATACTGAGAAGAATTATCCGAGTTTACCAAAAAGAAAATGAAGTAACTGTTAAAGAAATTAACCTGCAAGGAGAAGTGTTGGCAGAGAGCCAAATATTTTTTAATATTAATTTCTGTACTCATTTTATTGAGTACCTTTTCATTTCCCCATTGGCCATTTGAATATCTTCTTTGGGAAAAAAAATTCTATTTAGGTACTTTGCCCATTTTTTAATTGGATCATTTGGTCTTCTGCTATTGAGTTGTATGAGTTCCTTATATATTTCGACATTAACCCCTTCCTTGACACGGCTCTTGGCAATGATTTCAATGATTTTTTGAATGAGACCTAAAGCAGAAGAAACAAAATAAACAAGTGGGACTATATCAAACTTCTGCACAGCAAATGAAACAACCAACAAAATGAAAAGGCAACCTACGACATGAGAGAAAAAATACATATTTTTAAATACTGATCTTGAGAAACAGATCAACTGCAAATGCTTGAGAAAACTGCTATCAGCTGTAGTATTGATATAAAAATGACCTATGGTGAGTTTGGAGTTATGCCATGTTTGGAGCATGGAAGAGCTTTTAGAGTCATACTGGTCATTCCTGCCCATCATAGGCCTCCTCTAACAGTATATTTTTTGACTCTTCTCTTCAGCCTGATGGAGTCTTTTGAGAAGGCCACTGCTGTCTGAAGCTCTTCCTGCCCAGTCCCCTTCTTACTTGCTTTTCCTTCACAGGGCTCAATCCTACACCATGGTCTGGAGGCTTTCCCTGCTTTCTCCTGCTCCGTCTTCCTTTATTCTTCACAAAGATTTACCCCAAATAAATCTCCTTCATGTCTCATCTCATGCCATTTTGTGCCTTCTTGGAGAATCTGAACTGATGCATTCAGCAGGCTCAGAATTGTGGATATCCTCTTTTATGACTTTTTCTCTTTTTAGGCTTCAACGAATACCATTAGTCACTGAAAACAATGGTAATGAGTATGGATGATTCATGTGACGCCATTATCACTGTAAAAATATGGCAAAGCTACTATTTCTTATTATTGGGTCTGAATCAGCTTTTTTACATGGAAAAATCCATTTCAACATTTAATTCTTGCTTAATTAATTCTAGTATAATACTACCTTACACTATCCATGGAAACACTCAAAATCTGAAACCATTCTGGAAACTAATAGCAAGTTCAAAAGCTTTAGTTTAATTACATTTATTTTCTAAAGCCTATGGTGCTAGTAAGTGACCAGCAGTCTAAATCTATACAAGAAGAGTCCCCAAGGATCAAAATCCCTATCGTAGTTTTTTTCTTTTTTTTTTTTTAATTTCTAATATGGATATTGATTTCTCAAAAGCAGAAATGGACAACACTGATGGCATGTTTAAGAGAAAAGTATTGTTGAATTAGGCACGCTGGTGCAAGGGGGAGTTTTAAGCTGTTGACTGACTCCCTTCATACATGTAAGGAAGACAGTGATGTTGCCAAAGATGCTATCTTGCCCCAAGTATGAATTTAAAAGCAGCAATGCTCACTTTTTGCAGCTAGTTCTTTTCCATAGTAAGTGATGAGGGAACAGAAGGCAAGCTGAGGACAAAGCAGAAACTGATGCCCTGCAACCCCCCCCCGCCAAGGGATGTACGTGACATTCCTCAGGCACCCCAAGCTGCCCAAAAGCTAAGGAAAAGAAAAACAAATGGTTAACTAACAGAGATCACGGTCCTGCAAGACCTGAGTCTCCCTCAGCTTACACATGTCCTAGTGATTTACAAGGAGGAAGCTTTCTTATCAATAGCCTAACTTCCAGAGATCCATAATTCAATTTCCTGGAGCCCTAACATTACCATCCCCTCCATAAAATTGAGGGAGGCTGAGGCAGAAAGAAATGTAAATAAAATGGAATTTCTTTTAAACCTGAAGCCCACTGACAAGGACTTGTGATCATTCCTCTGGGAGACCCAAGGTCTTCATGTTAGTGCCTCACTAGAGGGAGGGACAGCCTTGGCTAGACAATAGCAAGGCCTCCAACAGCCTGTGAGTCTTCTTTAACATATGAAAGTGCTTTCTCAGCCTCCCCTTTTCCTCACCTCTCCCAACTCCATGGTATATAATCAGCCCCCTCTCACAACCCAGGGCAGCAGCTCTTTCTGCCCACGGGTCCTATCCCCGTGCTTTAATAAACCACCAATTTTGCACCAAAGATGTCTCAAGAATTCTTTCTTGGTCATTGGCTTCGGACTCCACCCCACTGAACCTCACCTATATTCCACAACCTCATCAGTAAGGACAACATAATATGTAAGAATATGAACAAGGAACTGACAATGTGAAAAGTAACAAACTTAAAAAGTACAATGGCATAGATAAAAAAAGATTAAGGAAAAAATGATGATACAGAAATGAAACTTACCTAACTTCCCGTATATTTTCACATTTAACTGAGACTTGTAAACCAGACCATAATAACTGGCACTTATTACATGTTTACCATGTGATAAACAATTTCCTAAGTGTTTTACATTCATTTTCCACTTAACTCTTATGAGATCTTTAGAGCAGAGACACTATTTACCCAATTTGCAGATAAGGAAAATGATTATTTAAGAGGTAAATATTTTCCTCAAAGCATAACAACATTAATTGATGGATTACGGATTTAAACCCAATTTTGAATGATCCTACAGCCCAAGCCCTTAGCTACAATACTGTACAGTAATCCCCCTTATCTATGAAGGATATGCTCCAAGGCCCCCAATGGACGCCTGAAATCACGAACAGTACCAAATCCTACATGTATTATGCTTCTTCCTGTGCATAGACATCTATATAAAGTTTAATTTATAAATAAGGCATAGTAAGAGATTAACAATAACTAATAAAATAGAACAATTATAACAATATACTGTAATAAAAGTTATGGGAATGTGGTTTCTCTCTCTCTCTCAAAATATCTTGTGCCATATTCACCTTTCTTGTGATAATGTGGGATAATAAAATGCCTACCTGATGAGATGAAATGAGGTGAATGATATAGGCATTGTGACATAATATCAGGCTACTTTGACCTTTATAGGACTATTCACAAAGAGGATCATCTGCTTTCAGACTACAATTTGCTGCAGGTAATTAAAACTGTGGATAAAAAGGAACTACTGCACTGACTTTTCAACCAATGTTCTGACTATCCCTTGCAGATAACTCAAAAAAAAAAAAAAATCCCATTATCCTTCTCCTCATCTTGGAAATTCTCTTTTGGAGATTTCCATTCATTTAAAAAATATCTACCTATCGAGACATATGCATTTGTATTTGTACCTAAATTTCTTTGTTGTATAAGACATGATACTACAAATGGCATGGAAACAATAAAACATATTTGTTTATGATCTCGAGATGCTTCAAATCAATGAGTTAAAACTAGAATACATTTAAGTATTTAGGATGCATTTAATCTACAGCCTTAAAAATACTGAAGTCAAGAAGAGAGGAATAAGAATATTGTTCTTGAAAAAAATGATACTCTTGTTTTATGACTGTACAACCTAAATTCCTAAAATAATTATTTAAAATTAGAGGACACTATGCCCTAATTCTCCAAGTTACCTCAACCATCTCCAGTAAATTTTATGATGTTTGAGCACAGAGAGGTTTCAATCACCTCTATCCTCTGAGCTAGTAATATTTATTGATATAAATTTCAAATAAATGCCTATTTAAGGATTCAAAGAAACATCAAGAGTATACTTTTCTCAAGCAAAAATGACTCTTACTCCTTCGCCAATTATTATGGCTGCTATCAAGGTACTTTTGTCTTTGTTTAATTTGTAGACACACTTACCTATTTCACCAACGTATAAATCAGCTTAAAATGCTCAGTGAGAGTTAAATACATTCATATATTCTATTTTAGTAAAGAGAGTGGTCAAATATTATATTTGCCTTATATGTAATAATTCCAAAGCTTCACTTTTTATTTTATTTTAATATTAAAATGACTTTATTCCATTCTTATTGTTCTTAAAACTGGTCCTTGATTTATTTTTGCTTTGTCTTCCTAATTAGATATTCATTTTGACATCCGGGTCCCAGAAGAAATAACATTAACTCCATACTTATCCATCTGGTTATCTGTTATAGCTCGTGAATTGCTGCTTATAATTTTCCAGGGACATGTGGGCGCCCTTCCAGTTAGGCTATTAAAATCCCTTACACTTTAACAACATGCTAATTAATATCCTCTCACGTTTGTAGATGCACAGCAAAAACAGAGCCATGTAGAGGAAATGTCGCTTCTTCAATACTGAAATGCAGAAATTTTAGATTAAAAGTTAAGCCAGCAATTCTTTATAGAACTACACCTTTCTAAGGAACCAAAACCTTTTATCTTCAATTTTATGAAAATGTTTAATTCACACATCATCTTAAAATTTAATAACCATCATTTTAAAAAAGCTGCACTGTGAAGAAGTATCTTTTCACCCACATTCAGAGAAGGGTGTTTCCTAGCAACCCCATACAATCAGAATCAATCCTTGGTAGAATTATGACTCCAAGTGCTGTTAGAAGTAATCATTTGCATGAAAAAGAGACCAATGTCTGTTCTGATTAGGAACAACAATTCTTTCCTAATATTGGTCAGCCTCAGTCCAAAATCAGGCAGCTGTTTAGAGATGTCTTTGTTGTCATGAAATTTTGCCTGAGGTAGGCAAACATCATATCCCCACAGACAGAGCACAGAGGCCACTAAAACTTCACAAATTAATCCAATCAGAGATCTCGTCTCCCCACCACACTAAAATGTGTGACATTCTTTATTTTGTTTACATTTCTTAACTCATTTTTATTTCCTTTCACCTTGTATTTATCCCTGTTTAAGGATTAAACATTAAGTAATGATTTTATAGACAGTTATCATTTTACCTAATTTGTATAAACATGTATTTGCACATTATTTTTTTCTCTATTAAGTGACTATTGTTGCCCCTGCACATAGATGCTACAACAGTCTGTTTCAAATTATACTGTCCTTTTCAACATTTTCACAGTAACAGTATCAAAGTGCTTTGTTTTTCATTCTAGGAAAAAATGCTGTATTCTTTCAGACAAGAATAAATGCGATTATTCAGTAGATTAACTCCCCCACTTGTTTTCTTCTTACTGTGGAAATTAGCTATTGTTGATCATTTCTGTTGTTGCTGTTTTGTCATTGTCCCTATAGATCCAAAACAGACCTGCTGTCAAAGTGGATTGTATAAAGTACATTTGGAACTATCTGAAAACACAAAATTATCAGGATCAAATGAACTATGATTACTGCTGCTAGTGATGCCTCAAAGACCACAGGCTACCAGGGACAGCTTCCTAGGAGGGATAACCTCTCCATCACAAATTTAGAAATCATATGTTATTCCTAGATCTAAATTATGGCATTTACTTTATAATAAATTTATTCCAGAAGGATACTAACAAGGTAAGTAAGGAGACAATATCAAAATAATTAGACTATTCTGAAAATATTTCTTGAAACTCACTCGATAATAAATTACCCAAAACACAAGTGAAGAATTCAAGGTACCAAAAAGGAATGAACATATTTGTGGATACTGGGTTATTTATTAAACTATACACACTGATCCTCTTCTCACTGAGTATACAATTATTAGGACACCCCAAAAATATGTATATTCATTACATTAAAATTATTTAATTTTAAAAGGATTAAAATAACATTTTTAAACACAATTATTTTAGCAAACAAATTTAATCTCAAAATCTCTTAGATGCTTTTTTCTTCTTATACAAGCCATATAATTAATATATAATGAAGTTGTAAAAGTCTAGAAATACGGTTATCTACTTCACATAATTTTAAGGAAGTAAAATTAAAAACTAAATCTTCTCCAAACCCAGAAAACCTCTCCACAGAGGTAGAAGAGAAAGAATATTATTTTAGTAAGCATTAAACCAGAATGTGATGTGCATCACAGGCGATCTAAGAAATCTGCAAAGACAGAAAAAAAACTCACCTCTTTATATGGTCAAGCAAATACAACCCATTACATATATATTTTCAAGATAAACAATAACTAGTCCTTATAAGAGGACAGTAAGCACCATTCATTCATACTAAATTTACTTGGTAGTTGGGGTGACCACCTGTGTTAGCCAACAAGCTTTATCCAAAGGAAAAATAAACTTCTTGAATCTTTACATCAGGAAGTAGTTTTGTAAGGTGAGCAGGACACCCCACAGAAGTTGGTGTCTACCCCTCCACAGAAACTGGGAGGTAAGCACTCCACCTTCCTTGATGTTTACATTTCAAAGAGATGGTTCCCAGGTTCTTGAGAAAGACATTCATGGATCTTAAAACTTCCAAGAGTTTGATTTAGCTTTTAAAAAGATTTACATACATTTCAATGAGAAAGAGAAAGAATTTACAATTACAAGCATTCTAAAATAAATGCTGGAAGGCAAGGCAGGAAAATAAGCCTTGTATTTTAAATTTGTATTTACCCTTAAGATATGCATTATTCTGCCCTAAATGTAGCAAATCCTTACAAACTTAGTAACTCTCAATTTACCTAAACATCTCTAACCATACACATTTCCAATTTTCTATCACTAATAATTTTACTGGCATTTGCTTTTTAATAATTGTAGTTTTTAACCCCCAGATGATTTAGTAGGCTTTGAACAAACTTAGAGAACAAGAAATAGAGTTAAGAACTAAAGAAAAACAGAGGTAAGAATTCCACTCTTGTTTAAGGAATGTAGAATAAATCTTGCTAAACATATAGTAATATGTCAAAAAGCTAATATCTAATATGTCTATTAAGATTATTGTTGAGGACTTTGCTTTCTAATTTTTTTCAATAAAATGGCTTTTATTTTGGTTATATAAACAATACATACACACTATAAAATTGCAAATAGCATATATAAATATTAAGAAGAAATTATGGTTCATCTGACATCTCATGTGTACACTGAGCTAAATCATTATCCTATAACCCATATTTCATAAATTCCAATTGAGTGTGTGCTCTGGATCTTTTTCTTTTAGGAGACAAAGGGAAGGATGAACATATGGCAAATATACATGTAATATGTCAATACTAATTCCAAAAATAAATTATACTCTGTAGAAATTGCATATTGAATCAATCTTTTGGAGTTTAAACCAATCTTCAATGGATGATATTAATGGAAGTATCTACTTTGCCTTGTGCTGTACAAGATAGATTCTTATTGAGAAGCAATATAAAATGGCTAATTTATGCAAAAGGGGATTTTTTGGAAGAATATTTGGGGCATAGAGGAGGAAGGGTAGAGGATCAGGCTCGGGACTAAGCAGAAACAATGAATGTTCCAGAAAGCAAAGAAACGCATAGGAAGTAAGAATCACAGCACATCTCTCCCTGTTTGAAAGTCTAGTCAAGGGGACAAGGGGGAGCAGATAACTTCCAAACATTCATTCTCAGACTTCCATCAATTGTTTGAGATTCAAATTCCTAGGAGAGAGCTCCTGATTAATCTTCCATGATGAAGACTTCATGCAGAATTGCCATCCCAGAAACTCTACATACAGTAAGGAAGAATTATTTGCCAACTAGGAAATGAGGTACAATCAAGAAGATAATGGATTCTGTACAACTAAAAAATGTCAAATTACCTTGGTAGTGCTCAATAAATATTTGTTCCACTATCTCTTTTTAATTCATAAGAAATCATGTAATTACTTTAATAACACTGAATAACCAAGCCAAATACCATTTAATATGATATATTAACACACCATTTAATATAAATAATATGACACTCAAGTTTTTATTAAATAAAAATAAAAATGAAAACTCTAGGTACTGTGGTGTCTAAATGTGGTGTTTCTCCTGACTGGACAGGGTCCCCCAAGTGTGAAGTAATGATCAGGCAGAAGCCAGTGGTGCAGGTATTCACCCAAGTATTACCCAAGTATTCACCCAAGGCAGAACAAAGGAGATAGAAGTTTACTGAATACACCTCAAGGAAACAGTAGGCAGGACAGCAGAGCAGAGACTGCAATGAGGCAGTGGATGGGGGCTGCTTATAAAGGGGGAAATGGAGGAGGTATGGCCATGTATGGAGTTCTCCCTTTTTGGTAACTGTGCCTGGTTGTAAGTAGCTCATTGGTTAGTTAGGACCTTTGGATATTTTGATGTGGGTCGCCTTATCAGCCCTTGTCTGTATTCAGCCAGGGGGTCTCTGTGGGCCTTTTTTCCTTGATCAAGTTTCCATTGCTCAAGCCTGTTGTCTAAAAGTGGCCTCTACAGGTACAAAATGTAAACCACTGTCATGGAACTCAACCAAAGACTAGGTTGAACTGACTTCATTTCATACAAGGAACTAGCTCAGAAAGTTCCTCAATTTTTGACTACCCTATTTCTGCTTTCTTAGTTATCCTCTACCTTACTCTACTATCAGCTACTTACTACCCCTTAACTCTCCTGTTTTTTATTTTGAATCTTCTCTTTTCTATATTTCATTTGGAAACTTTTTCAGTAAAGGCCGTACTTCACTGGTTATTTTTGAACATTCAGCCTCTGCATATCTCCTAATTCTCGAGAAAAAAAAAAGTACCTGAATAAAACAATAACAGCAAACACTAGCTTAGAAAATAACAGAATAATATCTTCGACGAGTTTCCAAAACATGAATCCTACTTTTAAAAAAATGCTCTACCGTGCAATTTCAATACACCTGAGTCATGACTAATTTTCTTGCTAACGCCTTCCCATTTGTTGCTTTTCTGAAAGGTGAGCTAACCATGGGAAGCCTTCACCCTCCTCCAAATGTTTATTCCAAATAAGTTCCTCTCTAGAAAAAAAATATGTATCAGAAATGCACTTTCCCTTTTTCCACAGAATATCTGCTTTTCTCCAAAGCATTTGCATTTACTGTGCAGATCACACCAGTGTCCAGCAAATGCTTATATACAAAAACCTCATCACAGTTCCCCTGCTTTTTCCTCTATTTTAGATTCCCCAACTCTGCACCACCAGCATAGCTGAACCGGGTCCCAGGGACCCATGATTTAGTGACCTCACATGCCTCCTCTTGCAAGTGCGCCCAGAATTTCTTAGTGGAATCTTTCACTCCTTAAGGGAATTGCAAAATGTTAGCAGATGTTTATTTCTCTCCTCTGATTCAAGCAGAGGCAGGCATTGACCACAATAAAGCTGGCCTCAGAATTGTCTAGCAAAAACCTGAGCTCATGTGGAGGCACCTTTATGGTAAAACTAAACAGCTTATTGGGGAGACATGATGGAGAAGAAGTTTAATTAGTCCTACTGTCTGGGGAGAAGAAGAGATTTGGAAGTGAGTCTCAGAGAGAGTATCTGTAGCTGTAACACTGTTTGTGTTAAACCTTGCTTGGGTTTAAACAAACATACATGGAGCCCCTGGGTGGCTTAGTCAATTAAGCGTTTGACTCTTGGTTTTCAGCTCAGGTTATGATCTCTGGGTTCTGGGATCAAGCCCCACATTTGGTTCCACTCTCAGTGCAGGGTCTGCTTGGAATTCTTTCTCTCTCTCTCCCTTTATCCCTCCTGCTCACGTACTCTCTGTCTCTAAAATAAATAAATCTTCCAAAAAAAAAAAAAAAAAGCTAACACAAATATACACACTCTCAACTCCATTACATTTAGATAGAGGAGTCAAACATATGGAGATCAAAACAACAGCTTTTTCATAAATTTGAATTGGAGAAGACTATTTGAAACTGGCCCCAAAGCAGACTTACTAACATGCTCTCTATCAATCTAGACCTTAGGACACCAAGAGTGTTCAAAAGACAGACACATTAGACATATTTGCGAAAGTTATTCACTGTTTCGAACACACTAGCCCTGATATTCTGACCCTGCTACCAAATGTTGCCTGTGGTTCAACAGCATGGGCATCACCTGGGAGCTTGCTGGAAATGCAGAATTTCAGGCTCCAGCTGAGACCGAATGATTCAGAGCCTGCTTGTTAGCAAGATCCCTAAGGTATATGAATACATGGTTACGTTTAAAAAGTGCTGTTCTATACTGTGAGATGGGCTTCCAACATTTCCCATATTTCTCCAGGATTCTCCCTTACAGATTCTGAAGCAGCAGGATAGATCTCGAGAATCTACATTTTTATAAAATCATCCCATATAATTCTTATTATCTTGGAAGTTTGGGTAAAATAAATCAGCACTTTAGAAATATTAATGGCATATGAACCATCTGAGAGTTTTGTTAAAAAGTAGGTTCCGATTCAGGGGGTCTAGGGTAAGTCCCAAGATTCTGAAATATGAGGTCTAGGAGAACAAGGCCCACTCCCCAACCTGTTTCCCATTTTAAATTACACCCAGTGAACTTTCAAACACCCAATTTGAACTTTCAAATTCACCCAAGATAATTCATTGAGTCCATAAATCATCATAAAAATACAGTGATAACAATATTTGAAGAAAAAACAAAATTTTCCAAATTTCAACAGTGTTAATGGCCCTGTACCTTCTCAGGGACAAACTGAAATCTAAAGATCATCTCATCTTCTCCTTATAAATTAAAGATAAAAGTAAATTCAAAAGTATAAAGTTAATGTTAAAACCAAAATCACCTCCCCCCAATTTTTGAGCCCCACTCTTGACTCACTAACCCAGAATCTCTTGGAACAGAGCCAGAAAATCTGCATTTCAAACAAGTCCCCAGATGATGCTGATGCTCTTGCTCTGGGAACCACACTACAAGAAAAAGTGCATTAGAAGGAGCCAACATGGCTCACCTGGCAAAACCAAGAGCCTTTTTTTTTTTTTTTTTTTTTTAATGGCAGTATGCCTTCATTAAGTCAAGTCTTTACTGGAACTAAGAGCCTCTCTCTTTTGGTGATCTGATTCCTTTAGCCATCCTACTCAGGTCAAAATCAGCAGCATAGCCTTGTTCCTAGCATTCAGGCCTGTGCTCATTGAAAAAATAAATCCGTCACTGGTGAACAACAGATGGCTTTCACTCTTACTGGAAAAAAAACTGAATAAATCTAATAAATTAAACTTGTTAGTTTGTTTCCAAAATGAATGTCTGGGTCTATTCAAAGGGTTTTCTGGCTTATGCACCTTATTTTGGGGGGTTTATCAAAACCAATAAATCAGAACTCTATTCAGATATGATTTAATGTCAAAGTAGAAAAAATAGTAGTTTTAGTACTGATACACTTGAAATAGAAAATGCAATCTGGACCTCTAAAAAAATAAAATTTTCAAAACACACACAATTCTTACCCAATTCAACTCAACGGAGAATCTACTTCTCATCTGTGGAGCTCCAAGGGCAGAAAAAAAACCACACCCCTGCCCTGTTTCCTACATGGCCCTGGACCACTCTCCTAGTAGGGCGGGAGCAAAAGGAGGTTAGTGTTCTGTACACACTTAGAAACAATGGAGAGCAGTCCTCGCTTCCCATATCATTAATCAAATTAGCAAATTACTCCTTTGCTCTAAGAAGAATGAAAGACCAAGCGAAGGGGTCATATTCTTTCCAGTAGCTCCTCTCCTATAAAGTACAGTGGAAATTTTGTCATGGAAATGGGAAAGAAAGATAAGAGTCCTAACACTTAAGGGCCAACAGGGAGTTGAAGGAATGTGTGCATTTTTAAACATTTAGTACCAATGGTTTGATTCAATTTCAGTGACTCCTATGTTTTGCGTATTGCTTTAACACTTAAGAGCATAATACTTATTTATTCAAATTAAAAAAATACTTTATGTCCTAATAATAAAGAACCAGTCCTTTATCCACATCTCCCAAAGGCTGTTTGTAAGAGTAGTGGCTCCCTTCTCAAAATTCCACATGTGGGAGTGGGAGGAGCAAACCCTGAACCAAAAGTGACCCACTCTGCACTCCCGGACATAACTGGTCCGGGGGTCGTCATCTTGTTCAAGCCGGGCCAAGTCTGCTCCCCATGAAAGTCTGAAATTAAAAGTTAATGATGCAGTCTTAATCTGGTTATTATCTTGAATGAGAGGTACTAGTCACCATATTACAACAGAGAAAACTGACCTGCAGTAAGAGAATAAAGTAGACACAAAAAATGAGTAGCAGTAAAAGAAGCAAAAAGTGTTCCAGATCTTTTCAAATTTTTCTGAGACCAAGGTGGACCCCCTGCTCTTAGTTTCCATGAGATACTTCTAACTTTTACCTTAAATAAGCAGGTTACTTTTACTTGAAATAATAAGATACCAACTGATGTACCTACTTCCTCATGTTTTCCCCTCTACATCCTCCTGTTTCCTGAAGCTCCCAAGACACACGTTCATCAGCTGCTCAATACCCTTAATGATTAGGACAAATCTCTCAGTTAACGTCCCCTTCTTGCTCCTGGTCTGTGATTTTGTTTGTTTTTACTGAGGCAAAGGCTATAATAAAGTATTTATTTCTTAAAAGATTTATCTTTCCCTTGGTAATTCTTTTTTTTTTTTTTTAAAGATTTTATTTATTTATTTATTTGACAGAGAGAGAGAGAGAGACAGCCAGCGAGAGAGGGAACACAAGCAGGGCGAGTGGGAGAGGAAGAAGCAGGCTCCCAGCGCAGGAGCCTGACGTGGGGCTCGATCCCAGAACCCCGGGATCACGCCCTGAGCCAAAGGCAGACTCTTAACAACTGAGCCACCCAGGCGCCCCCATCGTAATTCTTTTTAAGGTGAGTAATGCAAAACAAATGTTAGACAAAAAATACACAAGGCTTTATTCTATTTAATTCAGACAGTTCTTAATGATCACCTACTATATAACAATAGGCTCCTCACTAAAAATGGGAAGTCAAAGAACTTCAAATAATCCATATTCTTAAGGAAATTGCAAGCTGGTTATAAGGAGAAGTAAAATCAAATAAGCAAACTAACCAGCTTATTACAACAGAATGACATATATAAATAAACTATGAAGAAGGTGCTATCATAAAGGAGAAGAGGAAATGCTAAATTTTACTTTGGGAATTTGAGGAAGACATCACAGCAATTAAATGTGAACTGTGGCCTGAAGAAGAGGTAACTGTATAAATATAGTTACAAATCATGAAGAGTGCATATTCATTAAAGAAATGCTGGCTGCACTTAAGGCTAAAGAATTGGACTGAGGCCCACTTGTTGAGGTCCCTGCTAAGGTGATGGTTCAGCATCCCTGAAGCAAGGAGGAGACTTCAAAGGTTTTTAAAGAGAGAATTCCACCAGACCTATGTTTTAGAAAAATAACACTCAGAAATCTGAAATGATCATGTAGGTGTGCTACTCAAACTGGGAATTTACTTAAAAAGTTACTGCAATAATCTTGGTGAGAGATAATAAGTTTAACCTAAGTTTTTAGGAATAAAGTTTATGGAATCAACAAATATTTTGGAGATAGAATTGGAGATTTAATTATTAAGACTCACTGATCAGACAGACACTGGTGTCTGGAGAAAAGGAGGACTCAATTATGCAGTGGTCTCATCAGAATAAACAAGATCATATCCCCCCATATGAAGGCCTAACATTAGCAGTTCCATTCTTACCAGGAGAGATAGACAGATGTAAATAGAGAGAGACAGAGATGATATACATACAGATGCAGATGTAAGTACAGACATAAAGAAAGATAAAGATACATGTGCTATTGCATAATCCCTCTTATAAAGCACTGAACAGGGGCACCGCAATGGTTCAGTAGGTTGAGCCCCCAACTACTGGTTTTGGCTCAGGTCATGATCTCAGGGTTGTGGGATGGAGTCCCATGCCGGAGATGCTCTCTCTCCTTCTCCCTCTGCCTCTCCCCCTCCAGGACAAACACTCTCTCTCTCTCAAATAAATAAGTAAATCTTTAATGAATAAATTTTTTTTTTTAAATAAAGCACTGAACTTTTTAAAAAGATTTTTATTTATTTATTTAGAGAGCCTGTGGGGGGGCACAGGGAGAGGGAGAGAATCTCAAGCAGACTCCGTGCTCAGCAGAGTCCAATGTGGGGCTCAATTCCACAACCAAGATCATGACCTGAGTTGAAATCAAGAGTTGGATGCTCAATGAACTGAGCTATCCAGGCACCCTAAAGCACCGAACATTTCTAAAATGGCTTAAGTACCAACATTTTTGACCAACTGCAGAAACTGCTACCCAAACCAAGCAATTCACTCCTACAACTAGGTTTATATGTACCTGCTTGAAAGCTTATATGAAGTAGTATATAAAATAAGAATATATATATATATATACACACATACATGGCAAATCTACACACACATGGCAAATCTATATATATGTCAACAATCTAATGGAAGTATACTCATAACACTTGGATCTTGAGAAATAATACTACAATAATAAGAGGAAGGAAGAGTTGACTTCCTCAGTGAGCAGTTTAACGGCATACATTGGTTCTAGTCACCTGTGATTACAGAAATGTTAGTTCTGTAATTTCCATGAAAAAAGACATCCTATTTCCTCAGTATATTTAAAGTGGAAAAATATAGACAAATATATCGAAAATATGTTGCACAATACAATGTTGATCAGAGCAAATTAATAGACCACTGTTAATCTGTGCAATTTATGCTGATTTCGCCTTCATTAAAATTAATGGCGCAAACTCTCTCTCTCTGCTACACGTGTAGGAAACAAAGACAAGTCATATTATCTGACCTTGAAAGTACCAAGTAACTTTGGAGGTCTCTTAGGAACGTTAAGTATAGGCCTGGTGCTCTTCTGCAGCTCAGGATTAATTGTGTCAGGTGATTACTTCAAAGTAACATTACAAAAAGGAAAAGGGCATTTTTATCTTTCTGTCCCATACAGAGATAAGAAGGCAAAAAAATTCTTATATCTCCATGAATAAATATAAAACTTCTTCTTGGTGTATTTTTTTAAGTGATAGAAAAATCTAGTTTGTAACTAATACAGTTTTAACATAAAGTATTATGAAACCTCACATTATACTTTGGTATACAAAAGAAATAAAGATAGAACACAGCGTATTTTAGTTGGTTGTTAAAAATTGTATGGGCATCAGCTATAATTCAGGGATAATAATGCCTTCTAAGGGTTGTTACGAGGTTTAAATAAAAGAAGCATGTGAAAGTCTTTCTTAAACTATAAAAACACTTTGTACTCTAATTCAGAGGCTATAGGTCCTACAGAAAATAAATGGGTAAGACTCTTAGGAAGCATGGACCTAGGACTATCAGCCCCAATAATAACTGCCTACGGAACCTTCAAGTTTGGAAAATATTTGAAGTGAAACATCAGAATATAGAGAAATATTTTTCTCATTGCGTATAAAATTAAAGAATTTTTAGGTACTTATAAATAGAAAAATATCTACAAGACAAAGATAACTAATTCTGGGTTTGTGTGTACTGCTCAAAAAATCATCACTGTGGGAAGGTTAGAGTTCTATAAATAGGAGCACACACCTAATACTGCTCTAACTCCAAAATCAAATAATAACAAGGTACTGTAGTTTGCCCATTATGTGCAAAGTCATTGAAGTTAAACAACCTGAATCCAGATTTTGGTTTCCATAACTTCATAAATGCATGATATTGAACCAATTATATAATCTTGTTGACACTCTCAGATTCACTGATATATTCAACTTTACTGAGTGCCTGCTAGGTGCGAGGCTGAAGGACACAGTGAGGTATCACAGAGCTTACTGCAGCTGAGGGAGTCAGACAATTGAATAATCAGTCACACTGCAGCTCAATAAATACCAGTATAAGATAAACAGTGAGTGCTATTAGAAAGCATAATAACCTGTGCCAGGGAAGTAAAAGTCAGGAAATGTTTCTTAGAGACGAACATACAGGGTGCAGAAGTTAGCTTCCCAGAGAAGAGACAGAAGGAAGCAATGACACTAGCGAAAGAAACAGCTTTTACAAAAGCCAGGAGGCAAGGGAGGGCAGGACATGGTAGAGGAACGGAAAAAAAGACTCCATTTTGGCTACAGCAGTGTGTGACAACAGAGTTACAAAGGGTAAGGTGGGAGGTAGAAAGGCACCATCATAAAGGACCTTCCTGAAACTTGTACAGGTGTTGGTACTTTATCCTTAGGCAGGAGAAAATCATAAAGTTGTTTTAAACAAGAAAGTCACATCACCAGATTTGAAGTTGTTAAAGATGACTGCCAAAGGTTTTGAAATGAAGGGCTATGGCTTGGCATCTGAATGAAGATCATGAAGACAGGAAAAGGCAAACATGGAGAGAAAATAAAAGATTTAAGGGACGGGAGGATTTGACCGGGTAAGAGACAAGTATACAGAGCAACGGAATGAATGTAGAGAAGGCTGTCTTCAGAGAGTAGTTCTGTGAAAACAATATTCTGACAAAGTAATTTAAGTGTTCAGAGGCTCTTGGTTATAGCCCATAGGAGCAAGTAGCGGGACATGCATTGAGGTAATCATGGTAAAGCTGCCTGGAGTTACTGGAGCATCTTAATGATTTCACTTAGACCATTTTCCCCATGTAGGTGTTCTGGGTTTTTTGTGGGTTTTTTTAGTTGACTGAATTTTTGTTCTTTATCATGGTAAGTTCTCAAATTCAGATCTGTTCATAAAGGGGGGAAAGCACCTGGCCACCTAGCCTAATCAAAAAAGCTTTTCCTGTGGTCTATCCCATTTATTAGCTTTCTACATGGTAAGGTGGGGTAAGAACCCTGGTTAACAATAAACTGCTACAGTTCTCAGTTTACATTGTTTCCTTGAGAACGATGGGAGGAGATATTCCTGCAGAAAGCAGAATGAGGGTATTCCTGGGTCCCCATCCTCATGCCATCTTTTTATTTTAAAAGCTTCCCATTCCATGCTAAGCAAGGGGAAAAAAAAAAAAAAAAACCCACACACACACTTGTTATTCAACTGGTTTTTCAGATAATCAAAGTTAACAAGAACTACTCAAAGCAGCCAGTGGACCGAGGGAGTGGAAGCATTATGAAGAAGGAAAGATTCTCTTGAATCAGAAGTTGAGATCATGCTAACATCTCAGTGTTTTATTCTTTATGTTATACAGGTAGCATATTATAGCTCATAGAACAATTTCTCATTGGTTCAACCCAAATATATCTTAGATTACAGTATAGGGGCACCATTATTTAAAATCCAAAACAAAAGGCCTAATTTATTATTTTCTCTTTTGAACGAAAAAATATCTAAATGGTAAATACAAATGACTAGACTGAATAAAATGGTATAGAGAGCATAAAAGTCAATGTTATCCACATTTATAAAGATTAAATCCACATCCATATCCATACTTATAAGGATTAAATATAATAGAGTAAGTCCTAATTATGGAATGTTAAAGAAAATGTGGAACTTCTGCTAGAAAAGGGTAAAGAACATTAATGACTGTAGTTTATAAATTCTAACCAAAATGACTATGGCTTTGCTCCTTGATGTATAATTGTATTTTAGTATGGAATATCTCAGAGTATCCATGTCAGGAAGTCATCTTATTTCTTTAGGTGAGAAAAATTATCCATGCTATTGTGTTAGAGTTAAAAGGTCATATATTTTGTTACATAATGTGCACCATGCAACAAAATATTTCTCCTTTATAGAGAAATTTTCATCTGATCAACAAAAATGCAGGATAATATGAACTCTGACAGATACAGTTCTAGAAACTGCCCATGAGTGAGGCTTGTGATTGGTGGCAAACTTTGTGTTGGCACAACTCTAAAGGCAATCCCAGATGAAAGAGCCAATGTATTTGAGCGTTAGTTTCAGGAAAAAAACAACATTGGACGTTGTATCAAAATGTTCTTAGCCAAAAGGAAGCTAAGCAAAGCAGACATACAAAATTTAAAACAATTCAGGCAAAATCTCAAGCGCTACACATAGCACAAACCTGGGCATACAGCAGTGGTTATCTACATTTTATTAAAAATTGTGTCAATTAGGATGACTCAGTCAATGGAAAATTGCCAACCTTAACTCTCTCCTAAATTTAGAACATCATGGCTATTTATTATATAATTAGAAAGATATCAGTTATCTTAACAGCTTTTATTGCTTTTCTCCCTACCCAGAACATTCAAGAAATCAGGCAAATAGGAGTAAATAAGGATCTTGACTTCCTCAGACAAGTGTGGTCACACAAGGGAAACCAGTGCAATACCTTTGTGTTCTCAACCCCCTATCGGGGAATTGAAAAACACTTTACTTAAGCAAGCTGCTCACGCAAGGCAGTATCCAGGCCACGAAGATTAGATTATTGTAACTCCCTGTTGGCTGACTCGTTCCATAAGGCCTTACATAAACTCCAGCTGGTGAAGGACAAAGCTGCCAGGTTCCCTCTGAAAAGGGCAAAATTAATCAAAATACATTTCTCCCTATCTGAAATCCCTATGTTAGCTACTGGTTAAAAAATATAAAGGAGTATCCTGATTTTTAAATTACTCTTTTAATTCAGGGGGTAATATCTGGACCAATTCCAATGTGCTTTTTTACAATCTCTCAGCAATTTATGCTTCCTGGCCAGCTTCTGAACTCTGCTGAAACAAATCTTCATGTCCCAAGACCATTTCAGGGTTTTGTGAAACAAGGGTATTTCTATAATCTTTACCATGTATAATTCTGCTTTGATTACAATGTATTAGCTTTGGAATTATATTAATTTAGATAAAACTTTGTAGCAAGTACGCCTTGGAATAACATAGAATGATGTCATTTTATTTCTTGTTACCCAAGGGTAATTAGACATTTCCCTCAGTCTGGGCTTAGAGCTGAAACTAAAGACTGGAATGTATAGATCAAATATTCTTTAAAAAGGTATCAGCTAGCATGCATGAACATGCACACAGGCACACATGCACCAACAAATTATTTGTATTGCTAAGTTCAAAATCAAACATAGATATATAGAGGGACTTCTGCAATAGAGTATGTTCCCTTGTTAAGTAGCCAAATCGATCTTACTTTATTGACTGAAAGCAAAACAAACTAAAAACAGCCTGAATCTTTTGGGTATCCAAACAACACAACCAAGTGTATAATGTTTATTAATCAAAGCTGAGGATGCAGGTTAAACACCCAGAAATATGGAAAGGTCAATGAAAAACTTCTGTTATCTGCCCTGAGAATTCTACTAAAGTTCAAAGAATGTGGTAGAACAAGCGGTCTGTTGAATCTCTTCAGTGGTACAGTTTCAGTCCAAAATCCTCCGCAGGAGGCCATCACTCCAGAAAAAATTTGAATCAACTTTCCCTAACAGTCATCCCTTCGTATTCCAATGCAAGTGGATCCAACAACATTATCTGTCTCAGATTCATTAAACAAAGTAAGTAGTGACTTTCTTCAAGTCAACTTATGGCCAAAGATAAGGATCTAACACCAGTCCCACGCATATTTTATGTCTGACGTTCTGACTTTATATATATTACTTATGCTTATTACAAATTTACAAGGTACATATTATTCTGCTCCTTTATTTCCTTACTTTATTAAATCAAATACTATAAATATATGTAAGAAAAATCAGCATAATTAAATATTTTCTGTAATACATAAAAGTTAATCATGTATTTTTAATATCATTGGCTAACGTATCAATTGAACAAAGTAGGCAGACTTTAGAAATAAGTCAAAACTTGGAGGAAGCAACCAGCAAAGTGTAAGTTTTCCACTTTACAGCTTTGCTCTGAGGACAGCAACAGTTACAGGGTGTTACAGGGCGGCTAAAACCTCAGTAGAAAGTCAACCATCTTTCTTGGTGAAGGAACCTGCAGGAAAAAGCCTGCAGCATCTAGGGCTGATAGACAGTAGGATGAGGAGTAAGAGAAATCTCAGAAAGGAATGAGCCAGCGAAGGGAAACATCAGATTGTACATACAAAACTTGATCCAAGCCTCTGACCCTCCAACCACATATTTGAAAATCAGACTTCAAAGTATGAAGTGAGAATTCCGTTGCCATCCACCTTAAATTAAGAAAAAGTTTGTGTTTGAGTCTAACCAAGATAATCGCCTACTAAACCCAAAATATCAATACTTCTCAGAATATAAGAGAATCCAGAGTTCCCAAAAAGAAATATTCACAATGTACAAGAAAAACCCAAAATTACTCAATCCATGAACAACTAGGAAAACTGGCCTCATTCTCAAAAGAAAGAAAATCAACAGAGGCTAATCCCACAATGACAGACACACTGAAGTTTCCAGAGAGAAACTTTAGGTTTGATATTATAATATGCTAATCAGGCAAAATAAACTATGCTAACAATGAATGAAAAGTGAATAGATTTCAGAGAAATACAAAATAATGGAAAGAACCAAATGCAAACTTAGAACTGAAAAATACGACCCCGGGGGTGGGGGGTGTGGGGGGGAAGAATCAGAAGAAGAAGGAACCAAAATACTGGATGGGCTTAATAGCAGAATAATGGAATGATAGAGAGAAAAGAGTCAATGAACCTGATGCTAAATCAGTGAAATTCATTCACCTGAATAAGATTTTTTACAATTGCAGGAAAAAATGGACAGAGTCCTAGGTAACTGTGGCACAAAATTAAAAGGCCTAACATCTGTATAATTGAAAAGTCAAGAGTGGAAAGAGAATAAAGGAGAAAAAAATGAAATCTAATAAAGGACTGTTATCCAAAATAGATAAAGAATTCTTAAAAACGAACAGTAAGAAAATAATTAAATTAAAAAATGGGCTAAAGACTTTAATGAACACCTCATTAAAGAGGATATACAGATGGCAAATAACCATATGAAAAGACGTCCCATATCATTTGTCACCAGGGAAATGCAAATTGAAACAACGAGATACCTCTACGAACTTATTAGAATGGCCAAAATCCAGAACACTGACAACACCAAATGCTGATGAGTTTTCTGGAGCAGCATAAATTCTCATTCCATTCTGGTAGAAATACGAAATAGTGTAGCTACTTTGGAAGACAGTTTGGTGGTTTCTTACAAAACTAAACATACTCTTAACATATGATCCAGCAATCACACTTCTTGGTATTTTCCTGAAGAAAGTGAAAAGTTATTTCCACACAAAACCTTCAATCACGTTTACAGAAGCTTTATTCATATTTGTCAAAACTTGGAAGCAACCAAAATGTCCTTTAGTAGGTAGAGGGATAAATAAACTAGTATAAAAGACAATGGGATATTTATTATTCAGTGCTACAAAGAAATTAGCTATCAAGTCACAATAAGACATGGAGGACCCTTAATGCAAAGGCAATATTGTGATTTTTAAGAAATATACATTTGGTCCTTTAGATAACCATAATACATTTATTTCTCATATATATTTGATCTTCACTTAATAGTTCCTGACTCACAGCTCCCAAAACTCCTTGGAATTTCCTAGTCATTGACAGAAATAAAGGTGTCTGCTGTTATGTGAACGGCTTAACTTCTGAAAGGACCTAAGAATGGGGGAAAGTTGCCAGGAGAACTAACCATGTGATTAGAGGGCTGGAACTTTTAGTCCCACCTCCCCACCTTTGGGGAGGGGAGAAGGGCTAGGGGTTGATTCAATCAACGATGGGCAAGTGTTTAATCAATCACACCTATGTAATAAAGCCTCCATAAAAAAACCCAAAAGGACAGAATTCAGAGAGCTTCTGTGCTGGTGAAGTCATTGAGATGTGAAAAGAGTGGGACACCTGGAAAAGGCATGGAAACTCTGGACCTCTCCTCACAGCTCGCTTGCTCTATGCTTCTCTTCCATCTGGCTGTTCCTGAGTTATATCTTTTTAAAATAAACGGGTGATCTAGTAAGTAAAATGTTTCTCTGAGTTCTGAGAGCTGCTCTAGCAAATTAATTGAACCCAAAGAGGAGGTCATGGGAACCTCTGATTTATAGCCAGTTGGTCAGAAGTATAGGTAACAACCTGGATTTGAGACCCAAATCTGAATTCCAGGGAGGGACTCATAGGAATTTCCAATCTGTGGCCAGTTGGTCAGAAGCAGAGGTAACAACCTAGGCTTGTGATTGTTGTCTAAAGTGAAGGGTGGATGGTAGGTTGTATTATAGGACTGAACACTTAACCTGTGGAATCTGATGCTCTATCGGGGTACACAGTGTCAGAACCCAATCTAATTTTAGGACACCCAGTTGGTGTTCCCAGCATTGCTTGTTGGTGTGGGGTAGTCCCTCCCAACCCCTCAGATTGGAATTGGTACCACAGCCTATTTAGCATATAACTAAGTTAAAGAACCCAATCTGAAAGGGCTACATACCCTGTAAGTCCATCTATAGGACATTCTATAATTTATGAGATAACTAGGTAAATCAGTACTGGAAAATTTTAAAACAGTCTCAATTATCAACATGTCAACAACAAATTCTCAAGAGAAATTATAAAATATTCTGAAAGGATAAGAAAGCTACAACAATTTGGACATTGTGAGAGAAAGCTGAAACGGGGTCGAAGACAAAATTACAACCAAAATTATTTTGGTCTTTAATGACCTAAGATTCCATCTCAACAACAAAGTAGAAAAGGACTAAAAAATAATAATTTGTTACTCTATTATTATTAATAAAATAGCAAGAAGTTGAGGATGAAGAGGGAAAGGGGGAGGAAAACAGAAACAAGAGAACTTTAGTCAATGAAATAGAAAAGAGAGCCCTGGTACCTGGAGAATATTCACAAAAACAATTAATACCTAGACTAATCAAGGTAAAAATGAGAGAGCATAAATTGTTGTAGTAAATCCTAAAGACATTAAAATCACAGTAAGAGATTATTATGAACAATTTTATGCCAAATAATTTGACAGCCTCAATTAAGTGGAAAAGTTATTGCAACATACAGTTTACCAAAACTGACCCAAGATAAAACAAAAAACTAAAAACACTATCTTTATGTAAAATACTAAATCCCTCAGGGACACCTGGGTGGCTCAGGTCATTAAACTCTGGCCTTCAGCTCAGGATCCCAGGATCTAGTCTGGCATGGGGCTCTTTGCTCAGCGGGAGCCTGCTTCTCCCTCTGCCTGCTGCTCCCTCTGCTCATGCTCTCGCAGGCACTAGCTCTCTCTCTGTCTCTGACAAATAAAATCTTAATAAACAAACAAACAAAAACAAACACTAAATCCCTCATATAAATATGCCGACTACAAAATTCCAGGCCCACAAGCGTTCTCTCTGATGAGTTCTATTACAGTTCAAAGAAAAAACATGAAACCTATAAAACCTCTTCAAAAAATAAAGGTGAAAATACTTCCCAACATATTTCATGAGGCCGTATTACCTTTAGATCAAACTCAAAAGCATCACAAGACAACTTCAGAATAACATAACCACAAAAATCTTACTATATGTCCTACTAATAGTCACAAAAACCTTAATAAAATCTAGCAAATCAAATTCAACAATATATAAAAAAGGTAACAAATCATGACTGATGGGGTTTTTCTAGGAATGAAAGATTAGTTCAGTATCAGAAAACCAATCAGTGTAATTCACCATACATACTCGTTTTCTACTGCTCCATAAACAATTACAACAAATTTAGCACTTTAAAACTCTAAATTCTAAACATCATGAGAGAATTCATCTGTAAGTACCTTAAAGCGCACCTCTAAAAGATATGGGCATTTCTTACATAACCCTAAAATCATTATCAAACCAAACAGATCAACAATTCCTTACAATTAATTTCTTCCTCAATTTTATCCAATATATTTTATAGCTGGTTTGTTCAAATGAGGAAATATCTCTTTGTAGTTTTGAGTTACATTTCCGTAATGGAACTAATGATGTTGAGCATCTTTTCCTGTATTTATTGGCCATTTGTATAGCCTCTTTGGAGAAATATCTACTCAAATCCTTTAGACCATTTTTAAATTAGATTATGTGTCTTTTATTATTGAGTTGTTAGAGTTCTGAATATATTCTGGATATAAGATATGTGATTTGCAAACATTTTTCCCCATTCTGTGGATTGGATTTTTTTTTTTTTTTGCCACCTTTATATTATTTGACTTTAAGATACACAGAAATATACACTTTGTATAATGCACTATAAAACATGCAGACTGGTATTATCTTTATATCTTAATTTGACCAGATATTTCAGTACCGGCGGAAAAATTTTATTTCAAATATACCCCCAAATTTTCCCATTTATTTCATTAAAGGAAAAAATAACACTTTAGTTTCCCTTCATTTATGAAGGCAGAGAAAGTCATCTTATGGTGAAGACATGTTACCCCAAATTTCATATAGAATTGTATTCATCTCTTCCTTAAAGATTAGATCAAACTGCCGTAAACTCATGAATGGTAAATTTCTAATTTCCCTTCAATCTCTTACTTGGAAATTAGTCTATTCAAATTTTCTTTTTATTTTGCTAAGGAATTGTCCATTTATTTGGCTTTCAAACTTGCTGCCACAGATATGAGCTATTCTTTTAATCTCTTCTGGCTTTTCAGTTGTGCTCTTTTCTCATTCCAAATCCTACATACTTTTGCTCTCTCACGCTTTCTTGTCTGTTTGCTTAATTGGATTTTATCTAACTTACTGATATTTTAAAAGAGGTACCTTTTGGATTTATTTATCCTTTCTATTATGTTTTGACTTTTTATTTTTTGAGATATAATTAACACATATTAGTTTCAGGTGTGCAACATAATGATTTACTATAACACATATATTGTGAAATGATCATCACAGTAAGTCTGGTTAATATCCATCACCGCACACAGTTACAATTTTTTTTTCTTGCGATGAGAACTTTCAAGATCTACTCCCTCAGAAACTTCCAAAAATACAAGACAGGGCACAGGACCTGAACACACATTTCTCTAAAGAGGACATACAGATGGTCAACAGGTACGTGAAAAGGTACTCAACATCACCAATCATCAGGGATATTAAAACTACAATAAAAGATCCCCTCACACCTGTAAAACAGCTATCCTCAAAAGGACAAGCTACGGTAATAAATGCTGGCTAGGAGGCGGAGACTTACGCACAGCTGGTGGGAATGTAAACTGTGCAGCCGCGGAAACACAGCATGGAGATTTCTCAAGAAATAAAAAAAAATAAATAAAACTACTTACCATGTGATCCTGTGATCCAGCAATCCCACTTCTGGGTGTTTATTTGATGGGAATTAAATCACTATTCCGAAGCGTTATCTGCACCTTCATGTTCACTGCAGCACTATCTCCCATGGCCAAGATATGGAAGCAAACTAAGTCCGCCCATAGATGAGTGGTGTTTAAGAGAGAAGCTTCCAGACGTAGGGACTTGCGCGAAGGCACCAGGTCCCCCACTGCTGTGCTGGCTGTGGCGCGAACGTAGACAATGCTCTGAGGCTGTTCTTCAGAGGAAAGGCACGAAGAACAGGCAGTGATGTTCTCTCACGACGAATTCTAGACACCTCACAGCTGCTGGGAGGAGCTAGCCCCAAGGCTAACGTGGCGTGCTGGGGTCGCTGTGGCCCTAGGCCTTGGTAGACGTAAGATCAGCGACCAGCGCCCGACGCCAGAAGCCTGACTCACCCTGCCTGAGGCCTTCCGCTTCCTGGAAGACGGTAGAGGGGCTGCCTGGGCATGCGCAGTTCGTGCCCCGTGCTGGCCGCAGGCAGGCTCCTCGCTGTGCAGTCTTTTGGCCACAGCCGAGCGTGGGCACAGCCGCACTGTGACTCTGAGAGGTGGGGAACAGGGCGGTGACAAGGATTGGGATTTGCTAGATAGGTGTTAGGAGCCAGATTCCTAATGGACGAGTCTGGGATGAGGGTGCTCTGGCAGCGCAGCACCCAGGTGTTTCTCATCTCAGGACTCCCTCAAGACTGGGCCTCCCCTGGGAAGATGGGCCCAGCAGCAGCGCTTCTGGCCAGATTCTGCCATTCTCTGAGCGGCTCCTGACTCTGACGACATCCCAGACGCTCCCTCATGATCTGCCATCGGAACCATCACTCTCCCCAACACACATGAAGCCTTGTAGAGGAAAAAAAAAAATTTTTTTTTTAGTTTCAAAAAGATGTCAATTGAGACCTTTTGCAGATGAAACTTATTGACTTCCTAGAAGTCAATTGGCCAAACGTGTACAGCTAGAGACAACAGATTGTGAAAATAGGCCCAGCTGCAAAATATTTCGGGTACCCAATTAGATCCAGTTATTCTGTCTGTGGATTTAAAATAACCATCCTCCACAGTGGAAAAGATGTATCCCTCCTTGCTAAGAAAATCCACAGCTGGCTTGATTGATGCTGCAGTCAGGGGTTGGAGCTAGTTCTTGAGATCCTGAAAGCTCAATCCTTCAGGTCTTGGGCGGGTCTTAATTAAATTCAGCACCCGATTTTAGGCCACAATGAAGCCATTTGCTGGCATGAAGCTATTCCCACCAAAGTTCCCTTCTTCCCGGATTTCTGGATTGCTGATAGGGGTGTTCAGGGCCTCAAAGTCCGAAATCAGGTGTTGGCCAGACTGAGCTCTCATCTGGAGTTTCTGGGGAAGAATCTCCTTCCAAGCTCATTCAGGTTGTTGGCAGAATTCAGTTCCTTTCAGTTGTAGGACTCACAACCCCCTTTCCTTGCATGCTGGCAGCCCCTGGTATGTTCTCAACCGCTAGAAACTGCCCACATTCTTTACTATATGACCCCCACCTTCTTCATACCAACACTGAGAATTTCTCTCTTGTCAAATCCCATTCACACTAATTGTTCTGAATTTCTCTCTGACCTTTAGACCCAGATTTAAAGGGTTTATTTGATTAGGTCAGACCCACCCAGATTATTTCCCCGTTTTAAGGTCAGTTGATTTGGGGCCTTAATTATATCTGCAGAATCCCTTCATGGCAATTAGTGTTTAATTGGATAATTGGTAGAAGGTGTATAAACAGGAGGGACATGGAAATGTGGGTGCCATCTTAGAATTTTACCTAACACAGCATATTAACAGAATAAATATGCCATTTCAGTAGATGCAGAAAAGCATTTCAACACCAATTCACAATTAGGATATATTAAAATAAAAATTTGATTTCAATTTCAATTCAAAATTCATTCACAATTAAAACCTCTCATCAAATGATGAAATAAAAGGAAACCTCTTTTGATAAAGTAAATCTACAAAAACCCTAGACCTAGTATCATACTTAATGGTAAAAAACTGACCACATTCCTCCTAAAATCAAGAACGTGGGAACAATATCTAATCTCACAATCTCTATTAATGTTACACTAGGGGCCCTAATGATTGCACGAAGGCAATAAAAAAGAAGGAAGGAAGAAGAGAAAGAAGGGAAGAAAGGAAGTAAAATTATCTCCATTTTTACCTGACATGATTATGATTATTTTAAAAAAGAAAAAATCTAATTACTATAAGTAATAATTTTGCAAATTCACAAATTATAAATGTAATACATATAAAAATTTTATTTTTATAAATAGTAGCAAATTGGAAAATGTTATTTTAATAGAGTCCATTTATAATCAAAGAAACATAAAATATACTAGTGTCTCATTGCACATATTAGATCCCTAAAAACTAGGGAAAAGAGCATTCTTATCTTCAGGATCTCAGGAATACAAGAATTTTTGAAAATCTATTTAGTTTCGGGGTGCCTGGGTGGCACAGCGGTTAAGCGTCTGCCTTCGGCTCAGGGCGTGATCCCGGCGTTATTGGATCGAGCCTCACATCAGGCTCCTCCGCTATGAGCCTGCTTCTTCCTCTCCCACTCTCCCTGCTTGTGTTCCCTCTCTCTCTGGCTGTCTCTGTCTCTGTCAAATAAATAAATAAAATCTTAAAAAAAAAATCTATTTAGTTTCATTTGGAATATTATTTATTATCACATTTTCGTGTACTAATAAATGACAGTATCTTGTTAGAGATTGTTTTCCTAATCTCTCTTAAAGGAATCCACGCATCTGTCGTTTATATCTCAGTTTCCATTTATCTTTAAGCATTTTCAGCATGGAATAACCATGAAAAAAAATCTGTAAGTCGGTAACAATGTGTGAACTAGTGACAAGAAAGTTAGGACGGGACAAATTGATCCAGACAAATCATCATTTCCCATTCACAACTTTTCTGTCTACAAATTGAGTTCCAGTGACCCTAGCCCCTGGGCACCAAGACAGAGCTCTAGGCCATGACAGAACTTAAGAACTTCATGAAACTTTATAGCCCAGAGTTTTGCAACCTAAATTACCACATTTGGGCAGAAAGGATAATGCTTGAGCCCGCTGTTGGCAGACATTTAGCCTCTGAGCTGACCAGATATGAATTCTATAAGGTAAGAATGAAAAAAGACATAAAGCTTAACTCTTACTTGTGTGGTCTTGGATATCCCATAGTTGGGTCATCATGAATTATCATCAGCTGATACTTGCAGAAATAGTTCCTTTTTCTGGAACTGTTGCTATAAGTATTATTAGTATCATGGCAAAGAAAGCCAAGGGGGAAAGTTAGCCTAATGTGATAAAAAATTAAAAAGACTTTCATAATGTCAGTCCTGCCAAGGCTTGTGTGTATGTGTGTGTATGTGTGTTGTCTGTGTGTGTGTTTTCATTCAATATCCTGATGACTGGGAACCTATTTACTCACTAGCATGTATATTAAAGTTGACATGACCTTCAAAGTAGGAATTTTTCCAATATACTAGTACCCTTTGAATTGCTCTGTACAAGATTAAAAGAAAACAAACAAACAAACAAACAAACAGAAAGACCTAGTCCTAAGGATGCAATTCAAGTTGCTTTTTGTTTTGTTTTTCATTGTTTGCTATTTAACTTACACAATCAATGTTTTTATGCTTCAATGAATTATTGCATTATAGTTATAATTAAAATCATATAATTAAAATTGCCATCCAATGTACAGAATTTTACCTTAAATTTTTTTTCAGGGATGTCACACTTTGAATATTGAAATGCACCAGAACATTTGTAATTATGCTAATGTACATAAAGAATACAAATTGATAATACAGTATATGGCAAGATTATCCTAAATTGAGGATAGGGAGAACAAGAGGTTAATTAAAATTTATTAAGTACCTATTGAGTTCTGGGAATTGTGCTAAATTTTCCCATTATATTTTAATAAGATGTTTACTTTTAATTGCAACATATCTATAAATGTGATGAATTTACTTTACTAACAAATTTAAATATGTCCAATGTGATGAATTTCTTTCTTAGACATCTAGTTGTGCCACCTACTTCCATTCTAACATCTTTAAGGAAAAAAGGCTCTGATACGTGGTGAGGAAAGTGTGTAATTATTAGAGGAACAGCTGCTTTGGAACAACCTGCTGGGTGGCAGGGAGATGTTGAGACTTTGGTGCAAGGAGAGAAGAGATAACTCTCTTTTTTATTTGATAAATAATGCATTTCTTTAACAAATATTTACTGACTACTTACTATGCATTCAGCTCCATTTTAGTGCTACAAATTACAGCAATGGATAAGACAATGTGTCAAACTTCTAGCTAGTCCTCATCCTTGAAGAGAACATAGAAGGATCTGAAGTATAAAGTCTAACTAGAGCTCAAAAGTGACCATTACACTAAAATATGACCTGTCACATATATCAGAAATCTGCCATTAATACCAAGGCGATTTTATTTGGCAAAGAAGAGTGAGAGAAGAGATGGAGATTAGCTAGTACTGAAAGAAAGAATCCTAAATACTAATTCTCATATGGACTGAGTTCTATGCCTTTGAATAAGTCATTTCATTTTGCTGAACTCCTTTTTCATGTGTAATATGGGAAAAATAACATTAGCTCATTTACCTTCCTATTAAGAGCACCTTGAGACTTAGTACATAGTTCTGGATTCAGAGGAATAAAATCAGAATCATGATCAGGAAGGTTATGAGACTTGGGGGCCAGAGTTACTCACAAAACAGCTGTGTTTAGCCAAGTTTTATAATTTCATATTCCCCTAATAAAAACACTTAAGATCCCCTGCCTTTGTGTAACCATAAATGGGAACCTGTGATGTAAAGTTATTTTGAAAAGGAGAACTGCTATTAGTTATTTATGTCTAGGGATTATCTTAAATATATTTCAGAGAACACTTGTGATGGTTTTAAAGATCTATGTTATGTCTATGCAATCAAAATACAATTGTGAATAATTAAGCAATGAATTTAATCGTTATGTGTTTGCTTAAAAATATGACTTTCCTGTGCAGCCCATGTTTCCCCAGGAGGGGAAAAATTACTTTCTTCAAGAGGCCAGTGGAATTATCTAGAGATTTAAATAAGGATATATATTATACTAGTTATTCAAACTGACTTATGGCATTCCATAGAGACCTTCTTTTTGCTTTATATTTATCTGTTATTAAACACAGATATTGAAATATTAGCTATTTATATAATGTTATCTTGATGTTATTCTCTAGAATTTTTTTCATTTAACAAATATATTTTGAGCTCTGATCTCACAGGGTTGTTATGAGAATCAAATGAGAAAATACTTATGAAAATGACACAGAAACACTAACATGGCATTTTGAAAGGTAGTCATTAAATCTTTATCACTTCCAAGACCTCTGCCAGGCACTTGGGCAAAAGTTTCAGTATCTCCTCTTAACGATTAGGATTATATATGTTCTATAGTTTCAGATAGGTTGAAAATGAACTGTATCTTTTGCAGCTTCTATTAACTATTCTCTTACCTACCTGTTTATGCTTAATAAAATGTGGACAATTGTTTACACAAAAAAAGTACACTAAAAGACTTGATTAATGAATAATTGCATAACTCCTTATTGGATCATAATTAACATTTGTGTTCTGTTCTATAAAGTACTACATATTTTAAACATTATATGTCATAAATGGCATTAAAAAAGCTATATTTAAGTACGGAATTCTTACCAGGAGGATTAGTTTCACTCGCCAATAAGTGAAGTGGTTTACTATGCAGCTTTGCTTTAGGACTATTTTCTTTTAAGTCTTATAGTGATCCAAGGTACTTGGGTATAGATGGAAAATGAATTATAATGGAAACCATCATTTAAAACCAAAATATGAATTATTAGAAAATTGTACAATAGTTTTATATTATAAGGTAGAATGGAAAAGATTGAATTTATCCATAAACACAAGTTAATCATCAAGTCAAATCACCATGATTTGACTGGGAAGAAATAATCTTTGGTAAATGCTTAAAATAGGATTGTGAATACTTTAGTTACTAATAAAGTACAGAGAACAAAAGATCAATTAAATTTCTAGAAGAAATTATGTAAGAAAATCTTCATAACTTTGGATATGCAAAGACATCCTAGCACACAAAAGGATTAATTTAAAAATTGATAAATTGACTTCATTAAAAATAAGAACTTTTGCTCTTCAGAAAACATCATTGAAAAAAGGAAGGAGATAATACTCTTAATACCACAGTCTGACAGAAGAATTGTATGCCAAATATATTTTAAAATCTTTTAATAATTATAAGACAAATAACTCAATTTAAAAATGGACAAAATATTTGAATGGACACATTATAATAAAAAAATACATTTATGGTCGATAAGCACATAGAAAGATGCTCAGCATCTTTAGTCATCAATGCAATGCAAATTAAAACTTGAATAAGATGCCACTACATAGTCACTAGCATGGCTAAGATTAAAGACTGGCAAATACCAAATATTAATGGACACTCAGAATAGTAAGAATTTTCCTACATTGCTGGTGAGAATGTCAAATGATACTTTTTTTTTCAAAAAAGCAGTTTCCCATAAAATTAACCACATACTTGCCTTTGACTTTGTAATTCCACTCCGAGATAGTTGCCAATGAGAAATAAAAATATATTTCCACACAAAGACTTGTACATGAATGCTCACAGCAAGTTTATTATCATAGCTTAAAAATGAAAACAGCGAGATACTTCAATCATTAAATGGCTAAACAATGCAACATAGTACAAAATAATACTATTTGACAATAAAAAATGCAGCATCATAGATAAATCTCAAGAACATTTTGCTATGCAAAAGAAGTCACATACAAAAGACAAAATTGTATATGATTTTTACACAAAATGCAAAAAGAGGCAAAAGTAACGGACAGTCACAGAAAGTAGATATGTTTGCATTTGGCTGATCATGGGTAGGCTTACTGCAAAGAGACACGAATGAACTTTTGGGGGTGATGAATATTCTCTATCTTGATTGTTATGAGGAATATACAGTTGTATATGTTTGCCAAAATAACAGAACTGTACTCTTAAAATGGGTATATTTTATTGTATATAAATTATCCTTCGATAACATTAATTTAAAAATCAAAGAGTGAACACAGTCAATCAAATGCCATAAAATTATAGAAGAAAATATTCTGGCAGAAACACAATGAAACATCAAAACTTTTTCCCAAAAATCTTTTAGCATGTTCTACTACTTATCCGTTGAAGGGTCAATGGATAAATTCAGCCTAATTTTATAGGCTCCAATTATTTTTCTTGTTGCCTATGTATAATTTAGAGCTGCTGAAATCCCCTGACTTTCTTAATCACTTAAGGAAATATCTTTTGTCGATTACTGTCAGTTATCTTAGATGAAATTGGGATTAAAAGAAAATTACTAGAAAACAAAGTGAAATCAAGATACATATTCTGGTAGGGTCTTTTTTAAAGGTTTGTTTATTTATTTTGGAGAGAGAGAGAGTAAGAGAGATGACTGGGTCTGCGGGCAGGGACAGAGGGAGAAGGAGAGAGAGTCTTAAGCAGACTCCACGTTGGGCGCAGAGCCAGATGTGGGCTTGATCTCACAATCCTGATATGATGACCTGAGCCGAAACCAAGAGTCTGGTGCTTAGCCCACTGTGCCACATAGGCACCCCTATTCTTGTGTTTTCTTAACTGTGTTTCTGTTCAGATTTGCCTGTCCTTGGAATCTTGGAGGAAGTAAGTGAAGCAGTAACATAGCCGGGTCAAAGCCCAAGTCAAGATCATTCTCAAGGACATGAAAAAGTGGAGGGAGACCCAGGCTACATGCTTCTCCAGAAAAGTTTGTTTATTCCTACCCAGCTTCACAGGCTTGAACTTCTCATTCTAGCAAAAGAGTATGGACACTATAGGAAGGTCTGCAGGGAAAAGAATATAGAGTAAGTGTAGTCTTGAATCCCCTCTAAAAGATGAGAAAAAATACTTCTGCTGATTGTCTCTGATCATTCCTTTCCTAGCAGTTAAATGATTGGTCCTTGGTCTGTTAAGCAGAGGTTTTGACTGGGATCTTGGCAACTACCTTGGGTAACAGGAACAAAAGAAACAAAGAAATAAACTCTAAAAATTACCTAATATATTAGTTTTCTATTCTCCATAAAAACTACCACAAATTTAGTAGCTAAAAAGAGCACACACACTTACTATTTCACATTTTCTGTGTGTCAGGAGTTTGGACCCATTGTACTTAGGTCCTCTGCAAGGCTTCACTCAGGGTGCCTGCCAGGCTGCATCCTCTTGTAGAAGCTCAATTAGGGAAAGGCTCCCTTCCAAGCTCCCTCCTGTTGGCAGAATTCATTTCCTTGTGGCAATAAATCTGGGAGCCACAGCTTCCTGCTGACTGTTGGCTACAGGCTGCCCTCAGCTCCTAGAGTCTGCCTGCAGCTTCTTGCCATGCCACATAGGTCTGCTAATGTGGCACTTTCTTCAAAGCAAGCAGAGGAGAAAGTCTTCAGAGCAAGTCAAGTTTACTAGCAATGTGGAGTCCTACATAATGTAAGATAGTCAAAAGAGTGACATCCCATCACCACAGCCTTATTCTGGTACTGGTAGTAGGAAGTCACAGGTTCTACCCAGACCCAAGCCGGGGGTGGGGGGGGGGGAGACTAAGTGAGAGATAAGGATCCTAGCAGCAACTTTAAAGTCTTGCCCACTTTACACTTACTGGGTTATGACACGCTTTAATATTATTTGTATTGGCTAGGGCAATGGTAAACACTCAATAAGTAGTAGTTATTACCTGTTTTTTAATATGTCTCTATATTCATAAAATATATAAAAACATTATATATATAACATGGAACAAAGTTTATAATGCTTTATAACAAAGGTGAGTCAGTGGTTATGTTGGTACATGTTTCATTGGCCCTCTAGCAAGGAAAAGCCAATTTGTACCACAACTTATTTCCATGATGTAAATACTTCCACAATGACCAAATCCAAGCTTCCACTGTGTTATTACTAAATGCGGTGTTGAGAAAGATACAAGAAGGTATGCACTGGCTCTTGCACACCATTGGAATCATTGTGAGGAACAAATGAGATACTGACTACATTTAAAATATTACCTGTCATATAATAGCATTAAATAAATGGTCGTCTTCCTTTTATGATATTGACAGTGTTGCTAATGAGGATATGATTGGAAAGGTGATGATAACAGTGGTGATTGACGGTGATAAGCTAACAGGAAACTTATTGACAAGTGGAGAAAATAAAAAGAACTTCAAAAACTATAAGAAATTTCACCTGCACACACAAAATAATCCACAAAAAAGCATGCACCAATGCTGTAAGCACACAACCTATATTTTAATTTTTTAAAGATTTTATGTATTTATTTCTAGAGGAGGGTGGAGGGACCAAGGGGGAGGGAGAGGGACAAGCAGACTCCATGCTGAGCGCAGAGCCAGACATGGGGCTTGATCTCAAGACTCCTGAGATCATGACTTGAGCCAAAGCCAAGAATCAGACGTGCTTAACCAACTGAGCCACCCAGGCCTCCCTCACAAGCTGTATTTTAACTGTCTATGAGTAACATCATAAAAAAATCTATTACAAAAAAAGTAGCTTTCTGAGTCAAATAGTCCCCCTTACTCTTCCTATTTCCTGCCTACTCTTATGCATGTTCAAATATGGCCCCTCTGGAGGGTCAGAAAGAAGATGGAGTCCTGTTTAGAGGTACTCACTGAGTGTGAACTGGAGTGTGAATTCACAGGTAAAACCATGAGATCTGTTATGACAGGGTAAATATGGAGGCTGAGAATCAAATATTCAAGGGAGGGACAAACCATGACATTAGCTAATTACATTTGCTTTCTCTCATCTCCCTTCTCTTAACATTCTCAAACTCTTTAAAATAATTTGTTTTCTGATAATTTAAATGTGATAAGATAATTTAGATTAAAAATTCATCTAAATAAATGTTTGTTTCACTAAACCGAGGACTCCATGTATGTAATGAGGTAGTAAAATCTCAGGAAAATCATATCTGATTTAAAAATGACCTAAGGTATGCACAACAACCAAGAAGTAGAGAAAATCTGAATAATTTTGAGAGAAATAATCATAGTCCTTTCTAAAATGGAAGCATTTGGAACTTGGGAAACCACCTCAAACCTACCTCTTAATAATTTTGTATAATTTAGCTGTATGTCCAAATTTTTTTTTTAAGATTCATTTATTTGAGAGAGAGAGTACATGAACGTGGGGAGAGGCAAAGGAAGAGGGAGAGGGAGAGAATCTCAAGAAGATCCCCTGCTGAGTGAGGAGTGGAACACAGGGCTCCATGTCATGACCCTGAGACCATGACCTCAGCTGAAACCAAGAGTCAGACACTCAACTGACTGAGCCACCCAGGCACCCCTGCATATCCAAATTTTTAAGGACTAATGGCATCATAGAAGAGTAAATTTTAATGTTAATAACTTCCACTATATTTGTAAACAATCAAGAGTAAGACTGAGTAATTCAGACCTTGAGAAAATTAAGAGCATCATATAGTTTTATGGTGACTGTAGGAATCAGTGGGTAGGAATGGGGGATTTGGCCTGAAGATCATAAATATTCCTTTTAATTTAAGGAGGAGATTAATTGGAGTCAGAAGATTAGGTGGTCTTTGGACTCCTCTGGAGAAAACAGAGCGATATTGGTAACCCTGTAGTAGAAAGCCAAGAGGATCAACAATGAAGAGAAGAAGTTTATACCATCATCATTATCATTGTCAGCATCCCTTATTGAGCAATTCCTATATGCCAGGCATTTTATGTGGATTATTTAATTTAATTCTCATGATAACTCTTGGGAAGCATGCAGTTATTATCTCCAATTTAGAGGCTTAAGTAACTTGCCCAAAGTCACAGAGCCCTATAAATGGTTGAGCTAAGATTTAAACTCCAGCCTTTTGACTCCAGTGACCATGCCATTAAGGTCTTAGGCTAGGGGCACCTGGGTGGCTTGGCTGGTTGAGGATTGGAATCTTGGTTTCAGCTCAGGTCATGATCTTGCGGTCCTAAGATCAAGCCCCGCATCTGGCTCAGTGGGGAGTCTGCTTGGGATTCTCTCTCTCACTCTCCCTCTGACCCTCCTCCTCCTCACATGCACTCTCTCTCTCTCTCTCAAATAAACAGATAAATCTTAAAAAAAAAAAAAAAGTCTTAGGCTATGGTTGTAGAACCCAACAACACCCCCGCCACTCCCCACTCCCAGAATACACCTGCAATTCTTATGCCTCCAGTGAGCAGAGCGAGGACTAATCCTTGGGACAGCAGCTCCTTTAAGAAGCCCCAGTGGACCATCAGCAGAGGTCAGATGACCACTGGCCAGCAATGGAGATCTCCAGCAACAGAAGCAGCAGAGTTGTGGCAAGATAAGATGACCTCAGCTGGAGAACAGAAGATTTATGTCCTAAAACACATGTGACCCAGTATGATTAGTAAAGCCAGGAGCTTTCTCAGCATGAGGAGAACCTCATTTCCAGTGAATAGGCTACTGGGGAAAAGGGTTCCACTCAACCATTAGCTATACGGGCAAAATCTATTCTTAGACTGTGAAAAACAAGCATATTTTAGTACATATAATATAGGTTTTTAATCAGGCCTTATGTTATCAAATGTTTTTAGGAAACTATTATAGTATGTAATATTTTCTATTATGCACATAAATGTAAATTTATAATCTTAATGCCATAATCACAAATATACTTACTAAAAGTAATTTTAAATTCCCAGTTATATCCTCAAATTCTCATTCATATTGTCACTAATTCAAAATTACAAGATATATATATAACCAACTCCTAGAAATCTTACCCAGGAGGCTAAAATCAATTCTGTAATCGACACCACAATAACCATATGAAGTAGATGCTATTATTGGCCCCATTTTGCAGATAAGAAACCTGAGGCAGAGTAAAGGTCCCAGTTTGTACATCCAATATGAAGCCCCATCAAGATCTGAACTCTGAACATATACTCTTACTATGAGCCCAACATGAGCTCTGTTTGTAAAGGAACCAAGGGCATGTGCCTAATATTTGAACTCTTCTACTCTTCAGTTCCAGCATCATAGTTGCAGACTTGTAGCATTATGATCAAGGATTCTGACTTTGCCTAAGAATCCATCAGTCAAACCAGAGAAAAACAAAACAAAGCTGAACTTCTACATCCTCATTTCCTAGTGCTTCTCCTCAACATCCAGGACCCTGCTATATCTGCAACTGATTTTGAAAATTCCATAAAGTAAAACAAATTTTTCTAACCCAAAGCAGCTAGTAGACTGAAAGAGAAAAGAATGAAGAATTTTGCATGAAACTGGTCATATAAAGATTGAGCATTATCATTAAATAAAAGAGAGAGAACTAGAAAGATTGGAGGAAAAAAGAGAGGGAGTGTGGGAGAGAGAGTGAAGGGAGGGAAAGAAGGTAGGAAGAGAGGGAGGGAAGCAAAGCTTGTGGAGAAGAATGATTCACTGACACACTTAATTAGATACAGTCCTTCTTGTTCCAGGAATATTTGAATGATTATCAGATATTTTATTTTACCCTATTAAGTATTTTTGTTTGGACACATTTCTCCATGAAGAATTAAGCAATTAGTAAAAAGGCACTCTGAGCTCATTCCCCAGTGTGTGGTGACTTCACAAGATAGTGCAGTATTTAGACCTACCACTCACATAACCTCCTGGAATTATTTGAAATGAGACTTTTCATAGATAAGTTACTGTGAAAGTATAAAGCAGTTATCCAAATAACGTTCTCATCTTATAAATTCAGGGGTTTTAAAAAATGTATTTTATACATTGTCCAGAAGGAAAAAAGTTTTGCTTTATCTCTGATGAAATGGCTTAGGTAGGTAGGAAAATGTAGTTCTGTTTTAAACATAAATCCCCAAACTGCTTTTGTACATTAATATTCATATATGGACATATGGTAATCAAATCAGATGTTGTCAATATATAATTATTGGGCTTGATCTAAAACTTTAATTTAGCCCACCTGTAAACTAATCCACAATGTGTAAATTATTATGTAACTAAAAGAAGTTTTCACCAAATTCATTTTAATTTCTACAAATGTAATTTTAATAACTAATGGTAAAATCCCTATATATAAGGTTTATTAATTTTACAAGTTGTATAAATTATAAATATATGTGCATATATGTCATCTATTATATGATAAAAAACATGAATACTAGTCCTAAATGTTTTAATAGCCCAGCCTCCTTACATTTTCATTTAAAATACAAATGTAAAGGGGTGCCTCTATGACTCGGTTAAGCGTCAAACTCTTGATTTCAGCTTAGGTCATGATCTCAGGGTTGTGAGATCAAGCCCCACATTGGGTTCTGCGCTCAGTGCAGAGTCTGCTTAAGATTCCTCTCTCCTGGGGCGCCTGGGTGGCACAGCGGTTAAGTGTCTGCCTTTGGCTCAGGGCGTGATCCCGGCGTTATGGGATCGAGCCCCACATCAGGCTCCTCCGCTATGAGCCTGCTTCTTCCTCTCCCACTCCCCCTGCTTGTGTTCCCTCTCTCGCTGGCTGTCTCTATCTCTGTCGAATAAATAAATAAAATCTTAAAAAAAAAAGAAAAAAGATTCTTCTCTCCTTCTCCCTCTGCCCCTTCCCACACTCGCACGTGTGCTCTCTCTCTCTAAAAATAAATAAATAAATCCTTAAACAAGAAAGAAGTATGAAGGATTTTGTTTGCCATGTAAAATAATTTACTTGTTTGTGTTTGGTATATGTGTGAGATAATGTATGTAATTCAGATATCCACCTTATCTACTAAAATACATATGCTAGTCATAATTATGCATATTTCTAGTCATAAATTGGTGAAATACATTAACTATGGTATTTATGTTCTCTATCTCTAGCAAACCTTCTCTATAACTTCTCTCTTACCAGTTAATTCTTTAGTAGATAAAACTTTGTAACTCTGTCTATCAAGTTGTTCGAGTATGACAATAGGATGAACTACTGCTAGCTCCTTAATGGTAGAATTCATATCATGTATTTACTTTGAAAATTATCAATCAAACTAGAACAGTCCTTCAAGTGTCAAGAAAAAAGTATTAATGCCTCTGGGGATTTTATATAGGGCGAAGTAAAAGAGTTTTTAGGTAGAAAATGCAACTCTAATCTTGTCCTTCCTTTGTTGGAAAATGAAATATGGGGAATTTATACTTGATAAGTGAAAAATAAAGCATATAGGTCATCTATATCTATATATATATAAACTTTAAAAATAACTAACTTTCAAATAATGAATTGTGTATTATGACCACTGATTCATGGATTATGATAAGAGAATGAACAAATGATAATTGAAAGGAGTATATATATATATATTCTCTTATCTGGTATTAAGTAATCTTCACTTCAAAGAAATGTTTCCACGGATTGTGATTTAATCTTGAGATTCTCAAGCCTAGGTCTTTCTTAAAACCTATTTGTTTTTAGATCAAAACTTTTTTTTTCACTATTTTTCATTTTGACTAGAAAACCTGACTCTCAATTTCTGAAGAATGCTATCTTGCTGGTGATACTTCCCATATTTCATTTACCATTGAACTTTATAGTGTTGCTCTCAGAGGCAGTTTCTATAACTGAGGAAAAAAGTAGAAGATTTACACAATTTCCAGGCTATAAAATTGATGAAGAAGGGCAATGCAACCATATTCTAACTTATAGTAGATAATAGTTTATAAAAATTAGAAATTAAATACGTTCAAGCACTGTAACTTGAAAACCACTTTAATTTCTATAGCAACAGGGATAGATAAGGTATGGACCAAGGATCAAATTGAAATGACCCATTTCTCATTTTTTTAAATAAAATATTTTTGCAACATTACCATGCTTGTTATTTCTGGATTGTCTGTGGTGGCTTTTGCACTACAACAGCAGAGTTGAGTAGTTGTAACAGAGACCATAAGCTACACAAAGCCTAAAATATTTACTATTGAGCACAGAAAAACAATTTACTGACTCCTGTTTTAGACATATCACTTGAATTTTATGTTGTTGAAATCAAAAGGATTATAAGGAAAATACAAACAAATGTTAGAGAAGCACTTTTTTTTTTTTAAGAACTTTGAGGTTATATTTGGCTAGGTGTTCTGAAATTTCCTCTAATTTTCCTAATATTTTCAAATAAATTCACAATATTAATCTATTAAATCCCAAACTGTTTTGGTCCTGTATGTATGTATATATGTATATATGTATACATATATATGTGTGTGTGTATTGTATGTGTATATAATTCACCCTGTCTCTGTGCAATAAACTTTTAATATTATTCAAAAGGCAGTTAACTTCTTCAGTATTTAAATCACCAAATACTTAAGTTAGCTTCTTCCAATGCCAGGTATCAACTAGTATATTTCCCTCTCTCTCCTGCAAGATAGCTATGCTTTAGTGATATTTGGATCACAATCTAAAACTCATCTTTCTGGTTTGACATTTACCTAATAATTTTTCTCTATTTGTTTCTACAAAGATTTTGCCTCCAGGATTAAGTTGGAGTCCTGAATGGAGCGTGTGTGTGTGTGTGTGTGTGTGTGTGTGTGTATGTGTGTGTGTGTGTGTGTGTGTGTGTGTGGTGTGTTTTAAAAACAAAGCTGCATTTTAAAAGATATTTATGTAATACTTGGTCATTAATATATAAGTATATAAATATGTTTATAAATATATTGATGTAAAAGAAATACAAATTAAAAATCAGAAGGAATCTTTTTTTGTGTTTAAAGTCCATTTTTTAGGAGGGCCTAAGTTTCCTAGGCTATCAGTAGCATTTGAAAATTTTCTTGTGAATTTATGCAAAAAGAAGGGATAAAAAGGAAAGTCCATGAATATGTCATGAATATGTACTTATCTGATGATATAATAGGGCAAATCTTGAGAGTCTTCCGCTTAAACACTCAATAGAATTTTTAGGTAAATAGGAAAATATACCTGGGAGAAAATGGCCTAAGAAAAAAATTGTTTAGGTCTCAACATAACATACTAACTAACACCTGAATACATTGTTGCAGATGTCCACCTAACTTTCAGGATGGCAATAAATGAAACTAGAGTAGTAACACATCAGAATAATTTTCATGACTTTCAGAGCTAACAGTCTCTCAGAGGTGACTCAACTCATTCGGTCACCATTTCTAATATCTACCATCAGTGCAACACTCTCCAACGAGAAAGACGAATGAGCAATGGTCATTTCATTCAAGGACTCTGCCTCCTAATGAATGAAATAAAGCTAAAGGAGGATATACACAAAAACCCAAAGATTTGGAAAGAAAAATTTTAAAATAGCTTTTTAGAAAAATATATCTTGGCAATGGTTTTCTTACTGTAAATTTCTTACAAATAGTTTCTTACTATAGTTTACAGGAAGGAATATATTTTATTTTACAACCAAGTACACATATACAGATACACAAATCGCTCCAATAAAACAGAAACAAAATGGCAAGAAACAATATCTATTCTTACCTCTAGTGGTATACTCTGATCTATTCTATTCCATTTTATGTTATTTTGGGTACAAATGTCAAACATTAAATTCGTAACATGAGTCATTAATGGTCATAACCTGCAGTATAGAGAACACTGCACTAAGATATTATTAAGGACCTAAACATTTTCAGATATTTTCAGATAAAGGATTGGGCAGTGAGATATACAAGAAAGATAACTGAATTTGAAATCAAAATATCTTGATATTGCCATTCTGCTGTGCACTGACTTTATGGGCTACTCTAAGTCAAGCAACTTCAGAGCCTTAGTTTTTCATCTCTAAAAACAGAAACAGAAAATAAAGTGTGTATATCCCACCAAATATGCCGTTTATGAAAATAAGCTGTAATAATGGATGTGGAAGCATTTTGTAAATTGTAGTAACAGAAATTATACTTTATTTGAATGTTTAAATAAACATAGAGCACACCACTATACTAAGTTTCTAGACACTCATGGGTATTTTACAGTAATTTTAATTTCTCAATTCTATCTTTGTAGTGAAGAAAATATTCTGCGGCAACTAGGGGGAAATGGTAGTTCTTTGAGTCAGCGCACGTGGGAGTGTAGACGTAGATGTCTGGAATAGAGGCCAGAAACCCTGCTGTCCTTGGGAGATTCAGTCTCTTATCTCTCTTAATCTGCAAGGGCTGCCATAACAACATACCACAGACTGGGGAGCCTCAACAGATTGCTTTTTTTCTTTTTTAACATTTCTGGGGCCTAGATGTCCAAGATCAAGGTGTCTGCAGGGTTGGTTTTTTTCTGAGGCCTCTTTCTTTGGCTGATAGATGGCCATCTTCTTCCTGTGTCCTCACACGGTCTTTTTTCTGTGCACATCTATGTCCTAATGTCCTCTTCTTATAAGGATGCTAGTAATATTGGATTAGGACCCACCCTAATGGCCTTATCGAAATTTAATTACCTCTAAAGACCTTATTTCCAAATACAGTCAAATTCTGAAGTGCTGAAGAGCAGGACTTCACCATACGAATTTTGAAAGAACACAACTCAGCCCATAACACCATCAGATTTCTTTTCTTTCTTTTTTTTGTGTTTGTTTTTGTTAGTTATACTTTGTCAATATTAAGGAAACATGCTATTTACTTCTGCGTATGTTTCATGTATAACCAAAAATAACTCAATAATTTTTTCAATGATTCAAAATTGAATCATCTCTATATTACCAAAATGGCCATGTCTCATTGAGAATTTATCACACTGTATTAATGTTTAATAAGATCAATTATTATTTAACAAAAACCATTCTTTAATGCTTCCTTTTAACAAAAAGGAAACATTGTGGGGGGTGGGGAGAGCATAGCAACTTGATTAATTCCCAACTTGAATATGGAGGCAGTATTTGTTTCTTTGAAGATAGATTTTTAAGCAGAAATTAACATAGTCAAAAAGTAAAATGAAGATCTTAAGATAAAATATTAATATATTCACATATTTTAAAGTAAACAAAAGCTTTTGATGACTACTAAATTTTGTTTCAAGTTGCTTAGGTCCCCACCAAAGTAAATAGAAACTTTTTTTTCTTTTTCACAGCAGCCTAGGACTAATAAAAATTCATTTTAATTAGCAAGAATACATTACTGCATTTTCAGCTACAGACACAAATGCATTCCCGTAGTTTGCAATTGTATGAAAATTGTATATGCTTAGATTTTGCACTTACACAAAACTCCTTTACTCACAGTGAGCATCACTGCATTCCTTCAATACAATTGAGAAGATGGGATTTCCATCGACCTTTCTGGAAACAGTAAAAAATCATATCCTTTATATTATGAAAAAACATCATTGCAGAAGGAGTAAATGCCAGGAAAAAGGTGGTACAGATATCAGGGATTTTTAAAAAGATTCTTAGCAGGATAAGTCCCATCTTCTTGGAGAAAGGGAGAATGGCAGAGATTCAATGAGGCTTATTTAAAGAACGCTGCCAGCTTCTAACTATCCAAGTAGGTAGGTCTTAGTGTAGAAATGTCCAGGCCACCTTTGCCTAGAAATCCATGGAGGGAGCTGGAGGAGGAGACATCAAGCAAAATTCTAGACCCCAGTGTTGTCCAGCCAATGAGCTAAGGAGCCTGCATCTACCTACCTGCATCTATCTATCATATTCTACCAGGGAGAGGCACATAATACATAATATAGATGCATAAAAGCAAATTCCAGTGTTTCTTATATAAATAATGGATGCTGTGATATTGTCCTAATTTACATAGAATGATCAAAGAAGTCTTTATTGAATAGGGTGACCAGTAATTAATCATTCCAACATTATCACATTTAAAAGTGACAGGTGACACATCATAATTACACTGGGACCACAGATGTAAATCAAATTTCTTCCAGGTAAACAAGAATTTCAACCTATTATTTGAGCTGAGATCTAAAGGAATAAAAGAAGTCAAGAATGCAGAAAAGCAGGGACAAGAATATTCTAAGTAGTGGAACAGCACCTGCAGTGGGGAAGAGCTTTTCTTGTTTGGGGAGCTAAAGGATGAAAAATGCCAACGTGGCTGATGAACAATGCCTTGGAGCAAGTGGTTGGCAAACTACAGCCCCCAGGCTGAATCCCTTCTATGCTTTCATGAATAGTTTCATTTGAACACAGCCGTACTCATTTGTTTATTACTGCCTATGGCTCTTTGATGCTACAAAGGAAAGTGAAAAGCCTGGTGGAAAAGTCCAGCACGCCTGCATCTCTCTGTAGGTCTGGGCTGTCGCTGCATCATCAGCCACCACATCCCACCAGGAGACCACCACATTTAGCGATCTGGACTTCCGCAGGAAGTATCTGAACTGGTCTTAGCCTCCGGACAATGATTCAGACACCTTGCCACCCTCCTAGGAGCCAGCCTCTCACCTTCCGTGCAGCCCATTCTCTCTCCACTCCCAGGAACCTTTTCTAGTCCTAGCAGATGGCTTCTGGAGCCCTAGGGTGCTTAGCAGCCAAACAGGTCATTTCACCTTTGAATCAGTTAGTTTTGCCCAAATTCCTGATCTTTTCTGAATTTGCCGCATTTTCTTAGTTATGTGCCCATTGGGCAAAAAAATAACTCCTGCACTCTGTTCAACTCTTCAGTGCCACCTGCCAGAAGTCTATTTCTTATTTTCAATAAATGTCAGACAATGTTTAAAAAGACTAGTTGACTAGTTGCAACAGATCATATGACCTGCGAAACTTAAAATACTTCCAATCTAGCCATTTACTGAAAAACTTTGCTAATCTCCGATCTAGGGAAAGATTAGCATGAAATGCAGTTGGAGAGGTAGGTACCCTGCTATTAAGACAGAAATATCTCAGAGTGCTCAAAGCAATCATTATTGCAGTGTTTCAATTTAAATATCCATAATTATAGAATGATAGAAGCAGAAGGTACCTCAAGAGACAAATCTGCCATCATTATATAAATGGATTATGTAGGTTGATAGGACATTTTCCACATCATTCACCATTTGCTTTTTCCATTAGTAATTTTCTTGGATGAAATAGAGCTTCTCTTTTAAAATAGACCTATAGTTATTTCAGCTAAACAATAAGGTACATTTTGATAGCATACAATACCCTCAGCTGTGAAATATATATATATAAATGATTTCTACCCATTTATAATCTGTACAGTGGGAATAAGAAACAGTGATACATGAAAAGAAATAAAAAGTAATACAAAGATCCCTCATAATCATGTGCCCAGCATAATCCATACTTATGAAGAATGAAGCAATTTATAAATAATGCTTGTGAGCCACCTAAGTCATATGGCTGTTTAATGGTGTCGCACAGGAAGTGACACGATGCAAGCAATCAGAAAGCACTCTATAAGGGCTTTTTTTTTCCCTTTAATATTTCTCCCTGATCACAGAAAGGGGGGAGGGAGTCATACAATACAAAGGAAGAAAACAGACATAGTCTATATTTAAAAAAGCAGATGGCTTTATCTAAAAGCCATTTTTATTTTGGAGAGCATGATGAAGGAAAGTAAAATCAGATACTCAATCCTGAGTGTAAACTTTGAAAACTTTCAGCTACAAAAACTAAGCACTTTGTACTAGTTAGAGAACTAATGACTAAGATAGAGCTCAGTGATAGTCATTCAGTGGGAAACAAGAACCACATGGAACCCACAACTGAGCATGAGTGCAGCACAAGAAAACATTTCAGGCCAGAAATGTTTACCTCTGCACCCTAATCAGCAAAGGTGCTTGATAAAGTGAAGTTTTAACCTTGATCTGTATCTTCGGTGAAAAAGATCAGAGCTTCCTATTCATGCCAAGGGTATACCATCAAGTCAATGTATCAGAAACATAGCATAGTTCTTATTTCAAAGCTTGAGATCAGTAACTTTCAACTAATGGGTTCCTTGTTTCATAAAGTCCCGAGTTATGGAGAGATATCTGAAGAGGGTAGGCAATTCTGTTGCCTGGGTTCAGGTAGCACCGTTACACAGTGGTCTTAAATAAGGCTCATTTCTATCTGCATTATATGAATCCAATTTCCTGACCTACTCCCTTACTCTCTAACTCCCTAGAGAATCTGTTCTGTGAGACAGGAGGTCCTCCTTGGTAAACATTTAGACCAATTTTGTATTTAAAACGTTTGTGTTACTATAATATTCTTGTCCAGGATTAAATGCCAGGATAATCATATGGTTGTTAATGTCCAGCCTAAAACTAATTTCAAGAGATGATTCTATCTCACCTTCCAGGTTGGTAGTCTTTATCCAGTCTAGACAGGCCTACCAATAATTAGATTTTCCTTAGGTACTTACAGTGCATTGCTAGTTGTATTAAGTGACCACGGAGAGGCAGCTACACAGCTGGAAATACTACTGCCTCCGCATCCACTTTGTGTGGCCCTGCAGGGGCCCTGAACTGACGCAAGCTCCTTCCATGAACACATGCCTTTGAGGACAGCCTGCAGAGTCTCAAATAACTGTAAGTTCCTAATATAACTTTCCCGGGACCCATGTAATAAGCATTCTCCCTTGCCTTGCAGGTCCTTCCCCTTCAGCACCCGCCCCTTAGATAAGAACCCTGTGAATCTCACCAAAACCACTTTTTAAAATTTGAATTGTCCAATCCAGCCCCAGCAAAGGAATCTCAAAGCACTCCACCCATGGGCCCTAATAAAGGCCTGTGTCCCAGGTCCTGCCTCACTCGCTCTGCAGGCATCCTGCCTTGAGCCCCCTGTGAGGCCTCTCCAGGCATGCAGGGTACCTCCTTCAGGATTTATGAGTCATAAACATCTCTATTTCACTTTCCCTTAACCTTTGTTGAAGGGAAACATCTTCAACATCCAGTACCCCAGGGCTGCACTTAACAAATGTTAATTTAACAAAATAATCACAATGACTATTTCTATGTTTTTATTATGTTCAGTTAGCCACTGTATATCAAAAACTAACGATGTACTAGACAATGGATAATAATGACTATTTCTAGAAGCCTCATACTGGTCTGATGTTAAAAAAATCACCATCAATATGTATTTATGTTTTTAAAAAATACTCATTTTTAGTATTTTTGTTTTATTTGTCTTCAGGGAGACCAATAATTCGATGTTAGTTTGATTATTTGTATATATTTGATATGCTGAGGAGAGACGGAAAATAAACTCAAAGCAATTCATAAATTAGATCTAGATTTGTCTTTTCTGGTTTTTGGGATAGGAAGAATTACATTTCACCTTCGTAAAGACTATATGTACTTCTGCTGTTTCTTTTGCTTAACAATTTCTTCACCTATTAAATTGCATAGGTTCTAAGATGAATCTATAAGAGTGGGGGCAATTTGGGATATTTTTAAAAGATTTAGGCATAGGTGAAAGTGAAATAGAATCTATATCCTGAACTGGTAAAATAACTTTCATTGGACTCCTTACATGTATTTCAGTTTGATTGCCCTAAAACAGGCTATAGAAAGAAAAAATGCACCATCCATCACTAGGAGTCCTGAAGAAAAACTCTCAGATTATGTAGTTGCAGGTTTGCGGGGCTCCTTATAATGAACTAGAATCCTTTGCACCTTTTCTAAATGCTTCATAATGCTAACCTTTATTTTAGAAGAAAAAAAAAAAAGCTTTTTTAAGGTATACAGTTTGGTGGTTAGAGTAGAATCTGACATGTTTTTAGTGCTTTATTAATTTTACTAAGAAAAATAATGAACAAAAACAAACAAAAAAAGAATGAAGAATACAACATAGACACATGGTATATTTTATTGGTGGACTTTGCATCCATAATCTAAAGTACATAAGAATGAGTGAAATTTCTTTCTGACGAAGAAATAAAGATTTGATTTTAAATGTTAGGTTTGGGCAAATCTACCTCCCAAATTTTTCTAATGTTAGTGTATTTGTATATTCAACCAATTAATCAGTATCTATGAAGAACCCACTAAGTTATAAGACCTATGAGAAAAAAGAAAGGAAAAGCATTATCTTTGCCCTCAAAAAGCTTACAATTTTGGGGGGGGAGGGGGATGAGAAAAAACAACTGATACATGGCAATAAATAATAAGTTTCAAGTGTGTTGGAGTAAGTCCATGAAAAATTTGGAAGCAAATTTCAAGTATTTGCTTATGGTATAGTATCATTTAAATATTTATTATAAAGCTCATGTGGACTTTTGTTTTTTAGTGATTACACTGGCTAGCCTATTTATCTACATAAAAAGGAAAATTTTATAAAACCTCCAAAAAAAAAACTATGAATTCTACTGCACTGGGAGTAGAACACAAGAGATGGCGTGTAAGGAGGCCCATCTGGGAGCGCTGTTACTTTACCAGGTCTGACTTTAATTCCCAGGAAGCTGTGGGGTAGTTTGTTAATGGATACATTTTGTAAATAGAATTTTCAAAAGAATGTTCACAGTTGGGCCTCCTGTTGTTTTCTATTGGTTTGAAAGGGGGCATTCACAGCTGCAGAAAGCAGTTCACAATTATCAAATTGGCTTTTTCTACACGTAAGATAAGACAAACACATGCAATTTCTGGCATTGTCATAAGAACTACAAGCCAATCATCTGCATTTGCACATTAGGTGTGAACATTTCCTCTCTGGGTCTAATTGACCTTACCCAAGTTATAGAGAAGGAAAGTTGAAAGAGTTAGAGAACACTCCATTTTCAAAATCAAATCACTGAACCTGAATCAGATTAAGGGCATCTAAATTAAGCTGCCTGATGGGTAGGTTTGCCCCTCCCTGCACACTGGTTTCCACTTCTCAAATATCCCTCTAAGAGAAGTATCAAAGGAACTGCCATGCAGATACACTAAGGCAGACACACTTGACTAAATCCAGACAAGAGATAGAGGATTTTGTAGGATCTTAAAATGAAATTACATCCAAATAACACCACATAAGACCCTCATGATTAACATTATGACAGTGAATACAAAATGACTAGAGTAGTTGAGCATTTATTTCCAAATATAGCTCAGTATTTTAATGTCCTTATATTGACAGCTTTTTAAAATTAGCATAAGGAAAAACAGTGCAAATGACTGATCTCATAGCTTATATTGTCATAAATAATGACACAGTATTGGGGCTCATGTTGAGTCTTAATCACAATACACAAACCACCACTCTGGGAGCAAGTATGAAAGCTGATCAAAATCTATTAAACAGCAGCACAGCAAAGTAGATGTTCATGTTTTAATTACAATTAATAGAGTGTGTCAAATGGGTAGTTCTTATAGCTTATGAAGATTGGTTCCTTGTAGAGAAGAGATGGCTCTTACAGTTTGGTAAGAAGACTATTTCTACTGGGCACGCATCATTAACTTGATTTCATCTCTTTTGTAAGATATTGATTAAGCAACGACTAAATATATTTTTTAAGCTACAAGTGAAATATGCATTTTAGTAATTTTCAAAATGGAAAGTGGAAAAGGAAAAGCTGGCATTTATCTTGTAAGATGTTAATAGCTTAAGCTAGGGCCCATTTTTAAAATTGATTAATTCTAGCCTAAAACCCAATAATGATTGTGCATTGCCATTGCTTATGGTCCAGCAGATCTTTGTTCTTTACAGACTTAATATTTACTGTTTCAATGATATGCTATTGATGGTGATTATCCATGACACAGATTAATCTGTCTTTTTTTTTAATCCAAATTTGAATCACATGTGCTACAAAGCTAAATGCTACTGGAAGCAACATAACTAGGACATGCACTCACTCCCTGCACATTTACATCTAACATTCTATACACAATAATTCTATCGTAGTGATAAAAAGAACTTTCTTAGGTTAAATAAGCATTGTGAATTCATCACAAATATCATTAAAAAGAAACTATGTGCCTATGCTATGTGTATTGCTATTGCTTCAAAGATTAGACAGAATATCCAGAAGATATCCAGACATGTATCATGAGTCTACTGCATATTCTAAGTAGAACAGAACAGACCTTCACATTTGCTAGTAATATTACCCATGATCTTTGCAAATAGCTAAATGTTTGCATGTGACAAGAGCATATAATTTCCAGCATTACAAAAGACCCACTGCACCCCTGGAAAGTGCAGTAAATTATACATGTGAAAAACAGTTCATATATGAGAAAAGTAAAGACTGGTGGAGATGCAAATATCGAGGGATTCAGCTAGATCCATACACTAGCTAAGACTGGGCTAAGTTTACTACACAAGTCAGACAATTTTAACACTAAGATTCCAATACTAAATGTGTTTTGAAATAGATCTCATAGAGCTGGTACTATAGATCCTAAATCTGGGAATACCAAAGAACTATTTTAGTAAAAGGTAATACTGACCATGAGCTATTTAAACCCCAGGACATGATGATTCAACTTAGAATTTATAAACCCATAAGAGAACATCACTTCTACCCCAACAACAACAAAAAGCCAGAGAAAAAAATACAAAAATCATAACATTTCAAGCCCATCTGAGAACTGAAGTGAAGGGCAAAGTAAATCCCAGAGCATAAGAAAGAAGTGACTGGCATGAGAATAAAGTAAAAGAAAACAGCTGAAATATCAATGAGTTATTAAAATGAATTGATGACCAGGGTGGAAATTTAGAATACGAGGGACAAGGTGTCTATAATCACCCCATAGTTCTTTACTATGAGCCTCCATCATGTGCAAAGGAGGAGACCAAATAGTTTCCTCTTCACAGGGTACAGGCACAAATCCATACTCACTTCTTGAACTTTCTTATGGGAATCAAAGGTTATAAGCCACTGAGTAAGGGCCAAGAAAACTTAGCTTCTGCTCCCAGCAAAGGTAAATTGTAGGAACCAAAACTGTCTGACCCTGGGAAAGGGTCAGGAAATCTCCCCTTCTACCCCAAGCCTTGCCTCAAAGAACAGGCATAAGACTCTTCTGCTGGGAGTGCTGGGAAAAGGGGAGAAACCCTCTGTCACCAGTCCAGGCAAAGGCACACTGCTCCTAGATAGAGATGCAAAAACAAAGTTGTCTGCCTTGTGACAAACGCCAGCTTTTATTGCTGGAGCGGCAGAAGCCTCTCCAAATCAAGAATCTCACAGATACAAACCAGAGTGTTTCTATCCTGAAGGAATACAGGAACGCTGAGAAAGACCCGTCATTATGGCCCAGATAGAGAGGACCTGGCTAAGACTAACTTTGGATCATAAAATCCGAGAGACATCTCTCACTCTTACCATGTGTCCCATACCTTATAATAAGCACCATCAATATACCATTGGAGGAGGGGGAAATGGCATGGAAAAGATTCCCTTTGTAGTGCAGTCGTGTAAGGTCTGCTGAAAGCTGAGAGTGGAACAGGAATTCAAAGGAAATCTCACCAACACCCTAGGGCCCAGACTGAACAAGAGGTAGCAATCCATTGCTGGGGAATTTGAAACCTGTTATGCCGCAGCAAAATCAAACCCAGCTCAACTACTGGCAGTTCAACTCAACGCCCCACAGTAACAGCCTGACAAAAAAAGAGGCATGCACCTTCCCAGGCATGGGTCCTATTTGCCTCAGTGTCTATTGTTTATATATAATTCCAGAAGTCATTAAAAAGTTATCATACACAAATATAGCAGGGGAATAAGATGAATCTTTGCCAAGTGAAAAGCAGACAACAGAACCAGACACAGAGATGATTTAGATGTTAGAACTACCAAAGATTTTAATTACCATTAATATGTTAAAGGAGCTAGTGGAAAAGGACAACATGCATAAATAGTCATCACAGAATTTCAGCAGAAAGGTGGAAACTATAAAGATGGCAAAATTGAAAACTTAAAATTAAGAAGTATGATATCAGAGATGAAGAATTCTTTAACGGTAGGTAGGAGACAGCAGAAGACAGAACCAGTGAACTTAAAAATAGATCAATAGAAATTATTCAGATTGAAATAAACAGAGGAAAAAAATGAATTGAAAACAGAAATAAAATAGAAGCATGAATCCAAGAATTGTGGGACAGTATCAAAGGATCTAACCCCTGAGCAGAGATTGCTAGTTTTCCTTGAGTATCTCTTCTTCCCTTCTGACATGATTGTGGAAATGCAGGTGATACACATGAATACCTAGATAAGAACTAGTTACCAGCCTATTTTGTATCTAGGAGTAACCATTAGGCCAGATTAGGGTCAACAGGATTTGATACAATGTTGTATGAGTGATTTTTTTAGATTATGCTCTTAAAAGAAGGGGAAAACCCTTTCCCCCTTTTCCCTACTTACTAGCTGAATGGGGATGTCACACTGAGAATGGTAAACCAATAATTCTATAAAAACCTAAGTTCTTGGTATGGTGGACTTGTTATTTCAGCCCTGAGGTAATTATACTTCATTATTATCTGTGAGATAAACAAGTACGTATTTTGTAATATACTGTTACTTGTGGTGGTGCGATGGTGGCCAAACATATATAGTCCACTGACTCTAAGCTCCCAGATAGTGAAAGCTGAGAGTGAAATTTGGAGTTACTTTATGACTTCTGGCTGTAAAACTAACACAATTAGTGTCCCCTTTCACAGATAATCATCAGAAAATACCTAAAAAATGGCAGGACATATTATTAATCACGAGAAAATCTTTCCAAGTTTAGACAAATGCGGGCTAACTATTTTACACATTCTGAAACCAAAATTTGAGTACTATGATAAATGCCATGATTAGATACAGAAAAATGAGGCATCTACAATACACTAGATACAAACAGCTAGAGAAGTGAATAACATATCCAAATATATAGTTTGGCAGCATATAAATTTCATCAAAAAGTTGGTTCTCTGAAGTAATGAATAACTAAAATAATTTCAGCCTGTGAAAATAAACACCGTCTAAAATTATATAAAGCCACTGTGAAACATAAAAGCTATTAAATGATCCAAATATTGTCCCTTGTAATATTCTTAAGTTTATTCTCAATATAGATTTAACTATTATATCAAACTGCCAGTAAAATTGATAATCTAATTTATGATTATAATCCTATTTTCTTCATTCAGCCATCCACTCACTCAAAAAAATAATTTTGACTATTTACGACATGTAAACCTCTATACTGTGAAACAACACATTGTATCTCAAAATGTTCTTACAGAGCTGATTGAGTTGATTTAATTATGAATGCAGTGCATATTAAAGGAGTTATAAACAGAAATAAAAACCAAAACTGTTGTGCAGTTGTAAATCAGTAATATTTCTTCTCTGGCCAGATTTCATAAGAGAAGGTTTCATTACTGGGCAAAATTACACTTTCATAGACTCTAAGAATTGAAAAGCATGTTGGGATAGAAAGGCGAAACCATGAAGACTTAGAATACAATAGTGCTTTTGTAAAAGAAACAAATATAAGACATAGAAAGAGCACTTATTTGGGTACTGGGAAACCTGAGTACTGTTTCTGGTTTTTCACTACTTCTTTTTGATCTTAGAAAAATTACCACGCCTTAGATTTCTCATTTATGAGAGGAAGGTAAATTCTAATGATCTGAGTTTTCTTCTTCTTTTCTAACACAAAGTTATGTTATGTGAACATATGTATCACACGTATGTGCTTAAAGCCCTCCTCTCGACCTTTTATTCTGAGGGTCCCCATCCTCCCTATATTTTCACCAGGTAAATTATGATTATCAGTCAACTGCTCTTTGGGTTTTTATGCCACTGAGGTTGTTGAATACCTGCTCTTCTGGAACACAAATAAGAAAGATCCAAGAAGCAGTAGGCCAAGGTTAAGAACAATCTGAAAACACTGAACAGAGTAAACCTAGTGGGACTGCAGTCTTCACTATTGCCATGTCCTCATAAACTGGCCTAACCAAAGCCTGAAAGCCCACAAGCTGTCCCCTACATGGATGCTCTAGTAACTTTAAAGAGCTGTGGTTATACAAAGTCACAATCACAACATGTCCATTGATTGAATAGGAACATCTTAATTTTTTCTTGGTGCACTTGCAGAATGCTTATGGATGCCAACTGGGGACACTCAAGTTAGTGAACTGAGGAGGCAAACGATATGAAGTTAGAATAATGGCCCATGCTATTACTTTATACACAAATGACTTTGTTTCAAGATGCTTAAATCTTTTATGTATAAAGGCACACTCCTCAAGAGGAAGGGAGTTAGCATATTTTATTACCCCACTTTTGGACACAGAGAAACATAGGTGCAGAGGGATTTGGCAACCTGTTAAAAACAGGCTAGCATCAGAGTGAGGGGGGTAAAAAAAATCCAAATTCTTTTATCATAGAGATGCTGTATTATTTCAAAATAATGTTGCACAAATGTCAGTATGACTGCAAAATCCCAGTGTGAAGACGCTTTTTTTTTGAAAAAGTTAAAACCTGGAAATGTTGACAAAGTCCTTTGTGAAATCCACACTCCTTGGAAATTACAAGGACAACATTGATGACTTAACTATTTCAAAAAAGATACTTATGTCTTCACTTTTTTTACATATGAATTTATATTCCATTTCATTCCACAAAGGATTTGAGAGATCATATAGAACTAAAATCATGTAATAACAAGGGGTGGAAAGAAAGGAGAGCACAAATAAACTAAAAGGAAAATGGTAGTCAAATAGTAAAATAAAATAGAAGACAATACATGGTAATGGATGTTACAATGCCCCTATAAAAGTTGCTGAAAATGCACAAAGAAAGTCATTAACAATTATAAAATTAATTCTCCCACAATATAAACATAATATTTGCTTAAGAAAAGCACAACTTTACCTAACATTGAGAGTCGGAAATGTTTCCCCTGGTTTCACATAAAATCTATTCATTGATTGATGGAGTGAAAGACATTTTTAGAAAAAATATTATAGCCAGCATCTTGTGACAGTTTCCTATAAGCCATAATAGCAGAACTCACTCTAGGAATTATTACAAGCCCTGCAATAGGACAGTGTAAGGGCTCTGATGGGAAGCGATGTATGTAAATAATGTATTTTAAATACATAGCTCCAAATCTCTGACTGTTTTAATTTCATTCAAAAAAATTTTTTTTCAATTTATCTGGAATAGGGGTTATTATTTCAAGGCCCCAAGATGGGCTTTGCAGTGGGGGAGGGGTATAGGAATTCTAAAATTGAATGCACATTTAGTACGTTTGCACATTTTTGGAGGGATAATTCATAACTTCCATAATATTCTCAAAGATCCTCAGCCCCAAAGATCAGTTGCCACTGATGTACAAAAAAAAGCTGGTGAGCAATTAATCTTGCAGTTAATATTTCATTTAGATCATTTCTTTTTTGTTTGTTTTTTTTGTTTTTGTTTTTTTTAATGATTTTTTATTATATTATGTTAGTCACCATACAGTACATCCCCGGTTTTCGATGTAAGGCTCGATGATTCATTAGTTGCGTATAACACCCAGTGCACCATGCAATACGTGCCCTCCTTACTACCCATCACCGGTCTATCCCATTCCCCCACCCCCCTCCCCTCTGAGGCCCTCAGTTTGTTTCTTATAGTCCATAGTCTCTCATGTTTCTAAACTTATTTTAAGAATGCAGGCTATGATATATTAGGAGCAGCAAATTAGTGGCTGATGTTATGTATATTGGCAGGAGCCTACAGTACAGATGTTGTATTGCTAATTATGTGCACAATATAGACTTTTAAAACCTTCTGAAGAAAGAAAGAAAAAAAACCGCGTAGAAGTTTGAAAGACATGAAGAAGGATAGTTAGGAAACCTAGGAGGACTAGATTTTAAACTGTCGAGATAGATCCAAGTTCTTAAACTATTTGTGCCTGAGAATACAGTTAAATGAGGAAAACGATATATCTCCTGGGTTGTCTGACAAGTAACTATTACATATAAAGTGCTATAAATATGTTTATTATTGCTACTACTATTATGAATTCCGCATCCATGTGTAAAAACTGTATAGTCATAGGGAAGTCTCAGATATTCCCTTTAAAATCGCTTTATTTACCTTTGAAAAATGAATAAAATAATTCTACATCATATAGTACACCTACTATATATATGGTTTAACATATGATTTATACTGGGAGATATTTTTGCATACTACATCACTCCAATTTTAGTGGTTTAAACCACGGTCATTTATTAATTGCTGCCATGTCTACAAGTCGCCCAGGTGGTCCTTCGAGTCTGAACCAGGTCTGGCTGTACTTGCTCATGTGTCTGAGATCAACAGTAAGTTAGCTGAGACTAGCTTAACTAAAAGGGCCTCACTCACATGTCTGCTTATTGCTTAGGTGTTGATTGGGCCAGGGTTAACTGAGCCAGATGTAGTCCACCATTCAAATGATCAGCTTTTTCATATGGTGGCTCAGGAAGTTCCTAGAAGGGAAAAGAGGAATATGCAAGCTTTCTTGAGGTCCAAACTTCAAACGGGCACAATTCTACTCATACTATGTCTAATGGGGAAAACCAAGTCACAAGCCTGAACCAAATTCAGAACCTAAGGAAATAACCCCACCTTGTAATAGGGGAAAATTCAAAGCTGCTTTGCAAAGGGATGGGAATACAGAGAGGAGTGGAAATGTTTTGCTGTTTTTGTAATGCACTGCATTATTAAGCAAAAAATAAACTCTCCACAATGTCCATGGGAAAATTTGAATAAACCATCTAAAAAAATCCAAATTAAAGTGGTGTGATGACACATTTAAGATATATTAGATATAAAATGTTCTCCTATGTGAATAAATAAAATTAATCTGCTACTTAAGGTTAGCAAAAATGTTTTGGTTTTAGCATAAGGAATATCTGTCTTCCTGGCAAGATGGAGTTTGTTTTCATTCCAGCACCAAATATCTGTTCCCCTTATGATCACAGCATATAAAAGAATATTTATATTGTGTTTTGCCTTTAGAGAAAGTAATTCATATGGCTAATCCTAAAGGACTTGTTGGAACCTAATATCATGGCAACATTAAAAGTGAAGACTGAAATCAGACTGTGTAAATTCAAATCCTGTTTCCCCTTACTAGTGTAGTGACCTTCAGCGGGTTACATAATCTTTCTGAATCTCTTCATTACGGGCAAAGTAGGGATGACAGATACACCTATCTCATAGAGATTTTATGTAAAATGAATTAGGCAACCAAGATAAAGCTCCTGTGCATAGCACAAGTCATACAGTAAATTATTCAAGAAATGTTGACTATTTTTTATAGTAGATATTAAAATCCAATGTACAATAAAAGGACCCAAAACATACGTGAAATATTATTTGAAATTCTTACTTAATTTATCATAATAAAATTCCTATTACTTAATTTATCATGATAAAAATCCCATTAACTTCAACTCTAAGATAGTATTAAAATTCATATTCTAAATGACCTAAGGAACCAGCTTCTGATGTGCTCAGCCTGTCACTAACTCCTATTTACAAACTCATAGAATGGGAAACAATAAATAAAAAATAAAATTATAAGGATGGTAAGAACTATAGTAGTGAAAGGAGACTTCCTGTGAAGAGTTTCGAAGCTGTCATTCCCATATTTACAAGAAAAAGCTGAAGAACCTGAAACTCAGTGACTTTTCTTGGGCCTATTACAGCACTGAGTTCAGGACAAACTGCTGTGCCCAAACTGGAGACTCAGGTAGACCTAGAATCATGGCAGAGATGTGCTTACCTGGAGCAGAGGCTGCTTGAGCTATAAAATGACAGAAAATCTGAATGATAACCTGAGTGAATTTCTGGGGGGCTGAGTGGGACTAGTGTGGGAATGAGAAACACCTAAGGGCCACAGTCTTGGGGGAGATCTCATACTTTCATAGGCTTTACCTCTAGAAACCCCAATAGGTTTGTGCAGTAAAGATCTAGAAAGACCACCACATGGCTCTAACAAGAAGACTAGATGAGTAATCCTCGTGAAATGTTCCTAGAACCTTATTCATAACAAAGGTCTGCTTCCCCTGGAAAGAGCACTTTGCCAGAACCTTAGCCAGCCTGGGGAAGGGAATTCCTGCCACTCCAGTGCCCTGCAGCTTTCCTATCTCACTTAAAGCTAGCAGGTGTGGGGAAAGTTATACCATGAAAGTCACAGTTCACAGACACAGGCCCACTTAAAGACTGAGATTGAATTGGAAGATAATAGAACTCTCCTACCCCCTCCCATTTTACCACAACACCAGCAGGACTCCAACATAATAATAGCAGATCACAGTTGAAACACATACAAAATACAACTATCTTTGAGGAAGGGTACTTAGAAAGCCCAAGGCAAAGATGGGAAACAAAAACAAGGACACTGGAAACACATGAGGTCTATGGTTCTCTTTGGCCAATGTAAGCACAGAAAACATTAAACAAAACCCAACTTCCAGACAGATGAACATGAATCCTCACAAAAGAGACTAATTTGTCTCTAGTGTATCCTATCATGTCCAGCTTTCTACACAAAATTAGAAAACACATCAAAGGCAAGAAAAACATCTGAGAAGACAAAGTAATTATCAAAACCTGACTCAGATAGATGGAGATGTTAGAATTAACAGAAAGGGAATTTAAAATAAGACTAATATGTGGGGCGCCTGGGTGGCACAGCGGTTAAGCGTCTGCCTTCGGCTCAGGGCGTGATCCCGGCGTTATGGGATCGAGCCCCACATCAGGCTCCTCCGCTGTGAGCCTGCTTCTTCCTCTCCCACTCCCCCTGCTTGTGTTCCCTCTCTCTCTGGCTGTCTCTATCTCTGTCAAATAAATAAATAAAATCTTTAAAAAAATAAATAAATAAAATAAAATAAGACTAATATGTTAAAGGCTCTAATAGAAAACCAAGACAGATGGTTATGTAAGCAGAAATAAGGAAATTCTAAGAAAGAACCAAAATGAAATACCATCAGTAAAAAAACACTGTAATGGAAAGAATGTCTTTAATTGGCTTATTAGTAGACTTGACAAAGCTGAGGAAAGAATAAGTGAGCTTGAAGATGAATTAATAGGAACTTTACAAACTGAGAGTCAAAGAAAAAAAAAACACAGAAAAACAATCCAATATTTGTGAGAAAATTCCACAGGTATAATATATGGTTAATTGGAATACCAGAAAGAGAAGAGAGAATAGTGCAGAAGAAATATTTGAAGAAATAAAAACGTCTTTGGGAATATTTGAAAAAATGAAAACTCTTCAAAAGTAATGAAAGATACCAAACCACAGATCCAGGAAGCTCAGAAAGTAGTAAACAGAATAAATACCAAAAACTACACCTAGCTGTATTATCTTCAAACTCCAGGAAACCAAAGGCAAAATGAAAATACTAAAAAAAAAAAAAAAAAAAAAAGCCAGAAGAGGAAACACCTTACCTAGAGGGAAAAAGATAAGAATTATAGTAGATTTCTCATAGAAACCATACAACAAGAAGAAAGTGAGTGAAATACTTCAAATGCCAACATACAAAAAAATGAAAATCTAGTATTTTATATCCAGTGAAATTAAAGTTAAATATTTTTCATACAAATAAAAACTGAGGGTATTCACCACCAGCAATCCTGCCCTGCAAGAAGTATTAGGGGATTTTTTTTTCTTTTGGCAGAGGAAAATGATATGGGTCAGAAACATAATCACATAGGGAGAGGAAGAATATCAGAGAAGAAATAAAGGTTAAATTTTTTTGTATTCTTAATTAACCCAAAAAGATATGTTTGTTTAAAGTAATAACAGTAACTATGCATTTGGTGACTATTGTATATGGATACCTGAAATGAATGAGAGAAATATCACAAGAGAAGAGAAGGAAGAATTACAAGGTACTTGAAGTCCACATAAAATGGAATACTGCCATTTGACACACACTGGGTTATTTAAAAATGTATGCTAAAAACTCTAAGGAAAAAACTAAAACACATTTTTAAAGGAAAATAATTAATACACTGAGAGGGGATAAAATGGAGTCATATAAAATAACCAAAACCAAAGAAAACAGAAAAAGAAGGACAGGGAAAAGGCAGAAAACAGTTACAAACACCATATATATTAAGCATAATATATCAATAATTCCTTTAAATGTGAATGGTCTATATATACATTGAAAAGACAAAGGTTGTCAGAGTTGATAAAACAAAACAAAACAAAAAGACTCAACTATACATTAGCTACCAGAAACTCACTTTAAATATAAAGGCTCAGATATGTGAAAAATAAAGGTGTGGAGAAAGATACACCATGTAACACTAATCAAAAGAAATATGAAGTTGCTGTGTTAATTTTAGACAAAGAAGACTTCAAAACAAAATTTTCAGACATAGAGACAAGCACAACATAATGATGAGTAGATCAATTTTCTAAGAAGACATAACAATCCTAGACATATACACACCTAAGAGCATAGTATCAAATATGTGAGGCAAAAACTGATAGAACAGAAAAAAGAAATAGACAAATATACTACTATAATTGAAGAATTGAGAACTTCTCTATCAGTAATATAAGACTAAGTGGGCAGAAAATCATGAAAGATATAATTCGTCATAAGAGCACTATCAATCAATTTGATCCAATTGACACTGATTGACTATTCCATCCAACATCAGCAGAATATACATTCCTCTCAAACTTGCTTTGAACTTTCACCATGATAACCCACATTCTGATCATTAAATCATACCTTAACAAATTTAAAAGAATATAAATTATACAAAGTTAGTTCAGACCACATAGGATTAAGCTATGAACCAATTAAAATAAATTAAACTAGAAACTAATAGAACAACAGCTTAAAAAAATCTAGAAAAACAACATACTTCTAATTATAATATTGACCAAAGACAAATCTCAAGAAATTAAAATGTATTTTGAAATAAAGGAAGATGAAAGCACAACTCCTCAGAATTTGTGGGATGCTCTCCCTTCAAGCAGTACTTAAAGGCAAATTTATAGCATTAAGGGCATATATTAGAAAATATCTAAAATGTAATAAAAGCTGCCTGCTTCTCAGATAGATTATTAAACTGCTGAGCCTATAATTTAAGCAGATTGCCCTTTTGAAAAGTCAGATAAAGTGCATTATGAAGCCATGCAAATGATACCAAACTTATACTGTGTTATTTCTGTGTCATGTCCAGTGTGCCTAAAATAGAATGAGCAATAGAGAAAGTAGTAGGAATTGAGGACCAAGGGAAAAAAACTCAGAGCAAGATTGTATAGGGCCTTATGGAATTGCATTAAATTTGTTTTTGATTTATTATGAAATGTATTCATTATGAAATACAAGGCCATTAGAATAGGAATGACTTAAGCATTCTAATTTGACAGACATGAAAGAAAAAAGAAAGAAGAAAGAAAGAAAGAAAGAAAGAAAGAAAGAAAGAAAGAAAGAAAGAAAGAAAGAAAAAGAATAGAGGGAGAAAACGAATTATTACAGATTCTAGATTAAGAATACATGACAGGGGCCAAGGACAAATGTAAAAAGACCACTTACAAAAATGCAGAAATTTTAGTGACTTGACCCCTAAAGGTAGATAAAGATGGTGAGATTTGAGGTATATTTTCAAAATAGAGCCAATAGGATTAGTAACTAGAAAGACTTAATTGCCATTAATTAAGCTGGAGCACACTGTGAGTTCATTTAAGGCATACGATTCAACCAAGAAAAAGGAATAAAGTACTGAAACAACAAGGATGAACCTTGAGAACATTATGCTAAGTGAAAGAAGGCAGACACAAAAGGCCACAAACTATGTGATCATACTTACTAGAAATGCTTAGAATAGGAAAATCCATAGGAAGAACAGGTCCATCAATAGTTGCCAGGGGCAAGGAAGGGAGACATATGGGGAATAACTGCTGAAGAACACAGGGTCTCTTTCTGGGGTGATAAAAATACTCTGAAATTAGATGGTGGTGATAGAATTCATAGCGTCAAAAGTTTAGCTCTGAATATAAGTTTGATATGCAGATTATAAATAAGGGAGTTGAGGGTGTAAGTTGCAATGTCAAGAAGGCAGGTGAATATCTAATTTTTTAACGTAGAGTTTGGCCTCAACTGGAGCTATAAATTTTGGAGTGATCAGTGTTTAAACATGGTATTTAACGTCCTGACACTGGATGTAATCATCAAGTAAGTAAATGGAAATAAAAAGAAGTGGTCCAATGACTGAGCCCCTGTACGTGTTAAAAGGTCAGAAAGAGGAAGTGGAGCTAGCAAAAGAAAATGAGAAAAAGCACCTAGTGAAGTATCCTAGCGATCAACCGGGAATAAAATGATCAACCACGGTCAAATACTGCAGAAATGTCAAGTAAGATGAGCTCTGAGAATTCATAATTACTATAGGAACTTTGTTAAGGGTACTGGTAAACTTGATTAGAATAGTTCTAGTAATGATGTAAGAAAAAATTCAGTTTGGAGTGCTTCAAGAAACAATGCTAGAAGAAGAATTAGAGAAGAAGATCTCTAGAAGACTCTTTAAAGGAACTGGTATCTTAAAGGAAAAGATGAATGGGGGAAAGAAAATTCAAGAGAGATTTGTGTTTTATTTTGTTACTGTTGCTATAGCTGGCAGAACAAAATGGCATTTGTACAGCTACGGGAGAAATCCAACAGAAAGGGGGAAAATGAAGTTGCAGGATAGAAAAAAAAAATGCTAGAGCAACATCTTTGTGCCGACTGCAGGGAATGGGATATTATATACAAATGTGGAGCTCTCCTGAAGGAGGAACATGAAGAGGTCGTTCATAGTGAGGAGGGAAGACAGAGTCCATGGGCATAGGTGGGTAACTGTGGTGAGAGTAGATGAGTTACCTTCTGACTCTATTTTTTTCTGTTGCATGGAGATCAAGCTCATCAGCTGAAAGTGAGGGCGGTGGAATGGTTTTAGAGGTCTGTGCAAGAGAAATTAGAAATCATCTTGTTTATGAGTGGGAGATTAACTGGACTAGGGAAATACAGCATAATAGCTAGGCCTCATATTAATCGTGAACCTAAAATCATGCATGTAAACCAATCAGCACGTTATCTGTGTATACGTATGTAGTGGTGGCGGTGGTGTTTCCAGCCATGTTCAATTGCATGAGTTTTGTGCCCAGGGTAGAGGGTTTTATTTTAACAAAGGTTGGTGGTTTAGTGAAGAGAAGAACATGAAGTAAGATTGTCAAGCAAGGAGGGAACTATAATAACTGTGCGTCATGGAGTTTATGCTGGATAAATAAGAAAAAGAGGGGGACCTACATTTGGGCTACTAGAGGTAATGAACTGGAAGACAGAATAGAGTTGTCAGAGAATGAGGTATTTGACAACGGGATTATAGCAGGCATACAGTATTGTTCATGACAATGTCTACCACATGGCATAAAAGCGAGTGGCTGAGGAAAGGGGATGACAGTAACGCAAAAGCAGAGAAGACCAGGAACAGGAGGTAAAGCGTTGGAAGGACACCTGCATTAACTTTGAAATCTTCAAAATGATGATCTAGGTAGTGACAATAACCCTAAGTTATGAGCCAAAATCTTTAAGAAATGAAGAGGAGTGACTAAAATTGGGGAGGAAGACATGGAAGGGTAAGTAGACGACTTGTAACAAGGTATGAAAGTGTAAAGTTTGATGACATAAGTTATGCAAATGACTTTTAGGGACAAAGGAGAGATAGTCATTGGAAATTGCAAGAGAAGCAAAGTAAAAACCTTCCCACCCCTGAATGCAGAGGTACAAGAGAGGCAGAGAGAAACATCCACTACTTAAGAGTGATATAGGAGGGACGCCTACATGGCTCAGTCGGTTTAACATCAGTCTTCAGCTCTGGTCACAATCTCAGGGCCCTTGGATCCAGCCCCGAGTTGGGTTCCCTGCTCGGTGGGGTGCCCCCCACTTGTGCTCTCACTCTCTCTCTCAAAGAAATAAATAAAATTTTTGTAAAAAAAAAATAGTGATATAGGAAAGCAGTGTCTCAGAGGAAACAGGTTTCAAGAAAGCAGAGCAAGAAGGTGAGGGAATGGCACAGAAGAGCAAGATACAGGCCATAACTTCCAAAAGCACAGTGAGAGTGGTTCGAGCCATTGCACAGAGCTCTCCGGGGATTAGAGTCTGTCGGACAAGGGATAACATGGTGGCCCCACACAAGTAAATAATGGGCATGGTAAGGCTGGTCCTGACATTTATAAGGCTGAGAGTAGGCCTGAGCTATGAGGGTACATGCCTGCCCTTGGGGAAGTATGTGCAGAGTACTAGAGGTCCCTATTTTTTTGGTTTTGTTTTGATTTTGTTTTTATAATTGACCTTTTTAATCATCCATAAAATAGAAAGAATATTACTGGAGTATGAGCTATACAGAATTGAGCCAAAATTGTTCCCGGATTACAAATCTGGAAAATTAAGCCTCCTATTAATGAGGATATGGGCTTCTCTGATCTCATTCAGCAGAGTCCTATCACAGCTTATAACATTCTAGAATCTGCTTTAAAAAAAATAAATTGTATTTTTAGTGCTATCATCTCTAAGTTAAAAAGGTTGAGATCAAAAAGAGGAAAAATATATTTATTTTCAGATCAGACACCTGCTGCTTCCAATTTAGATATTGGGTGAACTATCAGAAGTGAAAACAGCAGAGTGAAATGTACTGGGTTCTAACGTCCCTAATTAACAGCAGTCAGTTCAGAGCAAACTTACTCGGGGTCTCCCTTTCCTCATTGAGCTGACCAGGGGAGACCTTGAAGGCAAAACGTGTGAGCCCTGTCAAAGAAAACCTCAAACAACAGATAAGCACTGAAGTCTTTGAAGAAACTGTGAACACCCTCTGGGGAGAAAATTAGACTTGTGAACTTAAAAAAATGGCACACAAACATTTTAACACAAAACCGAAGACAGAGGTCAACAGGGATATTCCAGCCGAAGATTGCCTGTTGAGGAAGAAATTAGTTTTGAACATCAAAAATAAATGAACAAAGTGAGCAGAAAACAACATTAGAGTTCTTTCCTTGTGAAAAAAAAAAACAAAACTCCTCAACCCTCCCCACACACAAACACACTAATTGAGCTTTACTACTGGAAAAGAAAATATCTTTCCAAACAAGAAAATCTAATACTAGGAAACCAATTGTAGAAAGAGTTGTTTTTATAAACACCTCTCTCTATTCTTGCTACTTCAATAAAGCAGATAATTTTGACTCACCTCTTATTCTTATATTTATCTGCAATTTATGATCTTATATTAATTTATCATTTGGTCATTCTATTTTTAGCATTAAACAGAAAAGTAAAAGCCTTCCAACTAAGCACAGTTTATGCCATTTTTTTCCTCACAGTGAAGGTCTCCAGGTTTAGAGTTGGCTGCCTTCACAGACCTCGAAGGGATGTCGATAGAGGGACATTCAAACCAAGCACTCCCTTTTTATTATTACTAGGCTTTCTCCAACCCCTCTGCCAACTCCTTTTGTGTTATTGCTCCATAAATCAGGAAAATCATCTTTGCCTAAACCGTAGTGATGGTCTCCAAGTGTTCTTGCTTGAGGACCCTGTTAAAGAAGTTTGAAAAACACGTGCTCTCTCTCCTTGTCACACCCGGGTCTTCCCTGGCTTGTTTAGGGCACACTTGGGACAGCGGGGCACACTTGGCTCTATCAGTCACGTGCTGCTTCCAATGGGAGAGAGGCAAAATCAGCACAATGAAAGAAGTTACAGGAGACAAGAGTGAGGACAAGGCCATAGAGAGGGCAGCGAATGAGAGATTTACAATTTGCTCCTGTCACCCCTCAGTTCCTGGAATGGGTTTCTCTGTCCTTGCCACTTCCCCCTGAGAGAATGAGGGACAGGACAAGCCAAGGGAAGCTTACTCAAGTTGCCCCTCAAGCCTGGCGTTTGCTGATAGAGAACTAGCACACTGTTTAACCAAACCAGCCTTTCTGTTGTGTTGCTACCGGCAACAAGCTCTGTCCCCTAGATCAAGTCACTGACCCTCTCCATCAAAATAATGTGGATGACAACAGTACTTAACTCATTATTTTTTGGTGAGTCTTCAATGAAATGTGCATATGCTAGGCACAATGCCTGGCACACTGCAGATGCTCAGTCAACCCCAGCATTCAATGCAGTGCTTACATTTTCCCACTGAAATTTTTTTCATGTTTCAAGCCCCTTCAAAGGATAGCTTTTCTTTTTCTTTTTTTCTTAAGATTTTATTTATTTATTTGAGAGAGAGAGAGACAGGGAGAGAGAGAGTGAGAGAGCAAGAGCATAAGCCAGGAGGAGAGTAAAGAAGCAGATTCCTTACTGAGCAGGGAGCCTGATGAGGGGCTCCATCCCAGGACCCTGGGATCAGGACCTGAGCCAAAGGCAGATGCTTAACCGACTGAGCCACCCAGGTGCCCCAAAGGATAGCTTTTCTGTAGAGCAGCTCACCTCCTCACCCTCTTCATCTAGATGTGAGCTAATCAACTCCATCCAGGTAAATTAGCAGCACTTTATAGCTTGGTTGTAGCAATGATTCCCAAACTTTGCTAATCCTTTGCCAGGGAAGTATGTTATAAAATGCAGGTTTTAATTTTTATGTGTATACTTTTTGTTCAGTAGATCCTCTGATAATCTGTCACATTTAGAAGATCCTGAGAAGATAATCTGCAATATCCTATTCAATTCTAAATCATATAAAATTTCCTGCTACTTTGAATGCCTCCTTTTGTTCCCAGGTTACTGTTGTGCATTGGAGTTGGGGGAGGGGTGGATATGCAGACTGGGGAGACTGAATAGGTGGGGCCTATAGGAAAGGAGTTTCAGTTTGAGGGATTTTTCCATGGGGAAGGAGGGGTCTCTGTAAGACCTTCATACAATGACCATGTGGGCAAAAATGAGCTAAAGTTATTTAATGGTAAGTTTTACCTGGAGCACTTACTAGAAATTAAGATGCTAGGACTTTTCTCGCCCCCTTGAAAATTATCTTAAAATTAAACATGGATTTAAACATAAATATGATTTCATGAATTTCTTCTTGGAGAAAGCCAACACATAATTTTCAATTTTGATCCTCTTCCTTACTCATTTTTATTTCAATGACCGATGCCCTGAGCTTATTTTTGATTATATGTTGCCTTCTATATCATATTTCAAAAAGTTTCTTTTTATGACCTTCTGAAATATTGCAGGGCAGATTGAAACATGTCCCAAGCAGGCACTGAAATTTTAATGCATTTTTATGGGAACCAGTCACAGCCCCTTCAATACAGCATTTATTTGTCCAGAAGGATGTTAGCGAAATATCCTTCTATTTATAACTTGGTAAGCAAATTGTTCCCATACCCTGAGTATGCAGAATAATTTGCATTTTTCAATTCATTTCATTAGTTTATCAATGTCATATAAGTATTATAAAATGCATGTAGTGCAGCTGAATAAGTCCATCATATTAGCTAATCTAATAACTACAATGATGTCCAAGGGGACCCTTTTAATTAACGTGAGATTTTTCTGAAGTTCAAAACAATGTTGTTATCGCCACTTCCATTAATGTCTGTCTTGACACAGACCAAATAAAAACTCTTGCCACCAGTATTATCATTCTAATCCCACTGCTTAGTGTAGCGCACACCACAAAGTAGACATTAAACATATGTTGAATCAATATATTGCAACTATTTTTTTCTCTTTTATGAAGGACAGTTACAATGAAGTTCTAGCATTACCTTGTTTTTTAAGTATAGAAGCAAATGAAGCTATTAATTTTCAATATCTGCAAAGTGAAATGGAGAAGTGTAAGAACTCCATAGCCCCAATTCCCCAGATCAATGCAATAAAGTGAGATTTACGTGAGTAAGCCAGATAATAAACTTATTTAACCACATGCCTTTATATAGATAGATAATCTTAGATTTAGGGACATGTGTATTGATTCCCGCTTCACTTGATAAAGGATATAATTGTTCTTGTCATTTCTTAATTACAACAAATCACACTCATATGATTGGGTGTTTCCCTCCTATTTTGCTTCTTTTCGATGCAATTTCCACTTATTCCAGATACTTGATGTTTAAAATTCTAAATTTAAATACTTGAGATTGCTCCCTGGTAGACTGAAAATGCCTCAAAGGTTCTACCTTGGAGAATTCCATTCTACTTACCGGAAACTCTCATCTAATTTTATTGTGTAAAATAGGGGTCAGCAAACTCGTGCCCCCAGGCCAAATCTAGCTGTAGCTGTTTTTATATGGCTCCCAAGCCAAGACTGTTTCTTAAATGGTTGAAAAAAAAAACCCAACAAATCAAAGGGTGTGAGAAGTGAAAATCACTAGAGATTCAAATTTCCGTGTCCCTCACTTGAGTTTTATGGGAACACAGTTCTGCATTGTCTTTGACCACTTTCACACCACAGTGAGAGTGGAGCAGCTGGGATAGAGATCACGTGACCTAAAAAGCCTACTTAGCCCTTTACAGAATTTTACTTACTACTTAGCCCTTTACAGAAAGGGCTTGGCCACGCCTGGTGCAGAGGATCTATCTCTACTTTCTCTCCGACAACATTATTTATTACCAATGTCCTCTTTGGTAGTTGCTCCCCCCCCACCCAAATTCATGTCTTCGGGGCATTGGTTCGGTAAGATTAAAGATGGGTTGCACTGGTACAAATACAGTAACTCTCCCGTGTTTCCATCTTAACATTTAAGAAAAATTCTAAACAGATTTTCTCAGAAAACACAACTTGTTTCTTTGTGGCCAATTTCTATAGCACCAAATATGGGACCTATTTCTACCCCAATGATCTCAACAGCAGTCTGTCAAATGCTTCAGGATATTATGCCATAATTGATTTAAATTTTTTGACAACTAAAATGATACATAATTATAAACCCACCACTGAAATATGCAATTATTATCCTCACAAGCCAAATATATTACTGAAGAATTTCCAGTGGACTTGCTAAGTGAACTGCATTGTTCTAACTTGTAAAAACGAACATAAGTACAGTTCTGCAACTCTCATGGTTGAAAAGAGAAAAATTCTGGATCACTTATTAAACCTTCATTTTCCTGACTGAACACCATGTGATGCTTTTCACTTCCTCCCTTGAATGTCAATAAAATATAAAATGACTCATGGACTAGTTGAGATATCTTTGTATAACTTCATTCCACCTCTAAGGTTTTCTTAAGACTATTTTGAAGATATTTTAACTTTTTTTCTGAAAAAAATTATATCAGTTTTCTACTTCAAAAAATAATAAGGTAGCTTAACTGGTGTTAGAAGTCATAATATGACAAAGAAATGAGTCAGAAAGACACTGAAAAACACAAAAGTTTAAACAGAAAGAAGCAGAAAGAAAAAGAATTTTCAGTTGTTTCTTGAAACTGCTAGTTGTATTATTTCGCCTTTTCCTTCCTTTTCAAATTTCGTAGGGTTATGAAGAGAGTACTTCCTGGGTGAAAATTAATCAATGTTTGAGTTGATTATGCAATAAATTAATTGAGAATTAATTGGCCCATGTGTCTTGTTTCAACCAAAGGACTTCTTACTCTCAGCAAAAACTTGAAATTAACATTGAAAGGCCCTCACCCTTCTCCCAGAATCTTTTAAGCTCTATATTTAGGACAGAAACCCTAATATAGTTTATAGTTTCATATAAGTAAACATGGCATTTAAAATTAGTGGGAAAAGAATGGATAGTAGGTAAACCTTACCATAGTAACTATTTCTAAAAAATAAAAGAATAATAAGGTACCACACCCCATACCCCAAAATGCATTTTTAAAAAAATCTAAAGAATTATGTTCATGGATATGAATCATAAATTAATTTTAAAAATGGGCAAATATTTATGTGATTTAGTGTGAGAATGGACTTTCCAAATAATTTTTACAAATAAATAAGTACAAATAAGCCAGACAAAAATGGACAAAGTATATTATTGTTATTTTGTGCACAATGATACACATCAGATGGAACCATATAAAACCACAGTTTTTAATGGCCAAATATATTTGACCATTAAGCATTTCATATGGTTGATTCTAACACACTGATGTGAGAGGCTGGTCAAAGTTTCTCTTGGGATGGATGAAAATAAGAGTCTCAGATATCAAGTACACTTGGTTTCATTTATATATTGATTTTATATATTTTAAGGAAAATGAAGGAAAAGCTTAACAATGATTCTGTCCACATCATGCTTAAAAATTAGACATTAGAAAAGTCTAAAAGCTCAGCAACAATATAATGGCTAGATAAACAATAAAGTATCTTCACAGAAGACTATGCAGCCAATAAAATCAGCAGGAGAAAATCTGATCATATTAGACCATCAGGAGGTGGTAGGAGGGGGTAGAAAATGTCTCTTTTTTCTTCTCATTAACCATCCTCCACATTTTCCCTTCCTAGTTACTCCTGTTCTAACACCATCTCGCTCCAACTTCTGGAATACTATCTTACTAATATTGCTTCTATTTGTCCAGAGGCAACCAAAGAATAGAAGCTGGCAAAGCAGGGTAATCAACTCCAAATGGTTCACATGGGTCAGGCAGCAGGGCAGTTTTATAACTACAGAGCTGAAGAAGAAGGGAATCTGTGATGTGAAGAGTATCTGGTGATGGTGAGATCAGTAATCCTGGATCAAGAAAGAATGGTCAGAAAGAACCACAGGGTAGCTCAGAGATAATGGAGGTTGCAGCTGAGATGGGAAATAGGGGTCCACAGCCCGAGATGAGCTCTAGATGGAGTGAGTAATAAAGACAAATCTTTGGAACCAGAGGCCAGGGTAGAAACCACTTATAGTCACTGAAATTTTATCCAAATGTTCCTTGGCGATGTGAATATACTTTTCCATATTGTGATGTTATCTTACTTTAGAACGTTATCTAGAAATACTTCATATTATTCAATAGTTTTCTTTCTGTGCCTCATGTGCTAGGCCATAGAAAGGCTTTATAAGTTTTATTTGCACTTCAAGACACGTAACTTTTAAGCATTTGAATCTGTATTTTAAAAAATAGACATGGAACATTGATCAGTAATAAAGTATAATAATAGTCATAGTGGTAGTAAAAAATAGTGATAAACAAAATTTGTAATCAGTTAAGGAAAGAAGGTTATACGGCATAATGATAATCTTGGCAATTAAATATTATGGTTTTCTATTTAGGGTAGGAGATTTTGAAGATTGAAAAAAATCTTAACATTCTTTTATATTGTTCCATACTTGAATCACAATAAAGGATATAGTAAAATTTCACTCAAGTAAGGAAATACTTTTTTTTCTAATAATATCATGGAATGTCCTTGAAAAACAAATATATGCCACAGAATAATTTGGCTCTAGTCTCACACCCACCATCAATATAATGTAAGATGGGGGTAAATACTGGAGTTAAGAAAAACATGTTTATACTTTTAAGACACAATTAAATGGAAAAAAATTTCAGAATGCTTGTAAAATGTCCTAAAGTCCAACTTTACTTGTAATATTTCCTGTGGAAACAACAGCCAGTTTTCTTCAATTTCTAGGTTTTCAAGAAGCATTGATTAAAATAGCCAGTGGTGCCTCCCTCACCACACATACACAACATGGACCTAGAAGACCCTTCTCTGCCTGAGCTACAACTATGAAGTCTTTCCTCTTGGAAGATGAAGAAAATGGCCTCAACAATTACCCATGGAGCTGAACAATGTCAAAGAATAATTGTACCAGATGGAGCTAAACAGAAAAGGAAGAGTTTATTCAGGACTATTGCAATAAGGAAGAAGACCTCAAATCTGAAAGTTTTTAAGTACTGGAGTGAGCTAGTGGAAAAGTACTGGAGGACATTAGAGGCAAGACTGGACAACGTGATTTGATCGCCCATGTTTGTAAACTGGTGCTTCTTGGAATTAGGCTTCTCCCCTCCCACAGAGATTGGGAGACACTTTTCCTGATGGTTGCTTTCCATAGAGATGACCCCCAGGTCCTTGAGAAAGGCATTCCTGGGTTGTAGAAGATTGACATGTCAAAGGAACAGTGGAAGAATTTACAGGTCACAAGTTTTCTAAAGTAAATGCTCTAAGAAAAGGGAGATCAGGGGCCTATAGTCAGGAAGAAATCAGTCCAAAATTCAATCGTGCTGAGAGGAACGTGAAGGTGTTCTTGATTAGCTGCTTTATGTGACCTATCAGCACATGGATACTCAGCCTGCCAATTCACTGAGGTGAAGAAATTACCTGGTAGAAGACAAGCAAGCTTAGAGTCAGAGGGGATGTATTCTGACATGGTAAAATGATTCCTAACTCCTTTTTCTTTCTCTTCGAGAGAGAGAGAGAGAGAGAGGGAGAGAGAGCAAGCGGGGCTGGAAAGGCGGGCAGAGGGAGAGGGAGAGAAAGAATCTTAAGCAGGCTCCATGCCCAGGGCAGAGCCTACATGGTATCAATCTCATGACCCTGAGATCATGACCTGAGCTGAAATCAAGAGTTGTACGCTTAACTGAATGAGCCACTGAGGCACCCCAATTCTTAACTCCTTTTGAAGGCTACTCTATACTTGCTATGAGGCAAGGTCAGTAGTCAAATTTAACCTGAGTCCATACCAAATACCAACAATGAATGATGACACTGTTAAGTGTTCAGAGGAAACCAAGACTGTGTGATGGCTCTGGTCTCAAAACCACCATCAATGTATATTTTATTTTGTTTTTCTGACTCAATGGCTCCAAGCAGAGACATTAGAAGCCAAGTTAATATTCTTTTTATTTTTTTCTGATTAACCACAGAGAACACTTAACAATTTACTTATCTGGATTTTGACTTCAGATTCTTTTAATGACTCTAGTGAACAGTCATGAAATATTCTTTTTGCACTCAAGCTGTTATTGAGAATTTTGCATATGTGTTCATACAAGGTCCCACTTAATAAATGTATAAGTACTTAGTGCCAGGAAAAACCGTCTCCTGAGGAACTGGTTTTCTACTTTCTGACAAGGGAATTTTCCACTGCAGAAACAGCATTATGCCTAAATAAATAGTTAAACTTGCAGTCTCTGAAGCCAGATTCCTGGGTCAGAATCCCAGTGGTAACAGTTATGCTGTGTATCCCAGAGCAAGTTACTTCACCATTCTGTGTCGGTTTCCTCCTATTTAAAATAAGGTCTTCAATAAAACTTACCTAACAGGGCTACTATGACAATCACATGAATTAATGCATGCAAATCTTTGAACATGGTAAGATCTGAAAAACGATACATAGCATTTCATTCTCTTTCCTTCTCTCTCCTTCCCTTCTTTTATTCCTCTCCTTCCCTCCCCTTCTCCTTCTATCTCTCTTCCTTTTTAATCTGGCTAGAAGGAAATTCAGTGCTTAATACAGCCACTATGCAGTCTCTTATATAAACTGCTTAAAACAATGCCCATATATATATTATATATATATATTATATATATATATAATATATATTATATATATATAATATATATATATTATATATATATAATATATATTATATATTATATATATATTATATATATATAATATATATATATATATTATATATATATAATCCCTAGAACTCATATTTCCCATTTGGAGTTGGGGTTTATTGCTCATATTTTATGTGTCCAAATTAATTGGTTCCTCAAGCATTCTGTGAGTTCAAAATAAAATATAAAATAGACTATGGTAGAACATAATGTTCCATGGATTAGAAGTCACAAATATCTGCACAATGTGCTATGAGAGGAAATAAAACTCGGAGGCCCTTTTGAAGTTCATATTTTGGAAGTCAGCTTGAAAAGAATAAACATAGTGCCACAGTACCATACATAAATGCTGAAGTTCTGCAATATTTAAGGAAATAAGTTTTGGTAGTAAAGTGATTTGCAAAAAGTTTATTGTAAATCTTTGATAGTGGAATACGTGTCTACATGCTCAATTTTCTGTAAGTTATTTTGAATAAAATAAATACATGGTTGAAACTTATAAGAACGCATGAAAAAATTTATGACAGAATAGTATGTTAAAGATACTGAATAAAACAGAGAAGGTATAAAACCTAATTAGAGCCCTCCCAAATAATTTGTTATGAATCTTCAGACAAGACACTTTCCCTCTTTTTACCTTATTTTTGTGTCAAACAATGATAACAACACCTGTTCTGCTTATCCAAAGGGCTCTTGTGAAGATCAAGTGACAATGAATTTGAAAACTTTGCTAAAACAACATACAAACATATGCAGTATACTGATGTACCTAGTAGTATAATTAGAAGATTGGATTTTCAAAATGTTAGAAATTAGTTGCAGTATCTTCAACATCTACAACTTTAAAGTAAACAGATGGATAAGAATAGCTCTTGGTTGCCAAATTTAGCATGCTGTGTTTTCTTGTAGGTATGCCTGAAAGTTGTATCTCAAAAGAAAGTACAGAAATAAAATATTGAGTGCCCAAATAGCAAACAGATAAAAAAGGGCTGTTTTTTGTTTTTGTTTTTGTTTTTCCAAACAAGCAAAGGAATAAAAAGATAAACTAAATAAAGCATGAATATATTCATCAGACTCATAAATGGGTTGATGCAACTACAAACAGCTACAAAGTTCAAAGATAGCGTTCACTATAGGGTTAAAAATCTTTGGGTCTGTTGCTTGGTATTATCAAAGTAATTAACCTTAACCATTTCTGTCTTCTACATACTGATCCTTAATCACTTCCGTACGTGTGTTTCTTTCTCATTGTTATAGTGGCCTTTCCACTTTTAGTTGATGAGAAAGTTTATAAATGCTTTGGCTTCTACTCTCAGATGGAAAGATCTCTTATCTAATTGGCTATTTTTAAAGTAGCTCTTAATTACAACTGGTTCCTGCATCTAATTTCCAGTCCATCAGTTTCTCTTTTCCCAATAGCTCCCTATTTATGTTCTATAGACTTTATTAACTTATAATCATTTTTATGATACCAAGTGGTTATTACACCTTCGTGATGTTTTTAGAATTGGCAGCATTCGATTTTCTAGGTAACAAACTGCTAGAATTATGAAAATCATTGAAATTTTTAATTATGTAATTATTATAAGAAATTATTACTGCAACAAGAAAAGACACTAGTCAATTGTAAGGCACATTATATGAGGCCTAATTCTAAAGTCAAGGGGAAGAGGAAAAGGGCATTTGCTTGCTATATATATTTGAACGTCAGGAAACAGCATAGCTATCAAATAAACAGATTCTGTCAACTTACATTAATTATAAAATCAGAATTTTTAATAATATTTTAAATGGAAATTATGATGGAAGGAAAAATGAAACAGACAAGATAATAGGGAACATTTCTGAAATATAACAAGGGGCTGAGAGGCCCACGTTAGAGAAGACCGCTAGGTTTCTGTATGTTCTACCACAGGATAAGCAAATGTCATAACTCATGTCCTAAAGGAGAGGTTCTACGAAAGCCTGATGGCTTAAGTGCAACTTTTTATTCTATGGCTAAACAGAAATAAATCTTAAAAAAGGTTAGGAATTATTTTTTCATCAGCAACAATCATGTTGCCTCATGCATTTGAGCCATGACTTCACTATGATGAGATGAAAGTTAAGACATAGATGCAAAAATTGCACAATGTGGGGGCACCTGGGTGGTTCAGTCGGTTAAGCAGTTAAGCATCTACCTTTGGCTCAGGTGATGGTTCTGGGATCCTGTGATGGAGCCTGGAGGCTGGAGCCTTGCCTCTGGCTCTCTGCTCAGTGGGGAGCCCGCTTCTTCCTCTATCCCTCCCCCTGCTCCCTGCTCCTGCTCTTTCTCTCAAATAAATAAATAAAGTAAAATTTAAAAATTACACAATATGCCGCAGATCTGGGCAATAAATTTCTTTATTACCACATGACAATGGGAAATAAAACAAAATCAGAATATTTTTTTTCTGGCAAATAATGTGCAAGATGCATGTATGGAGAGCTGTGAGGATGCTAGAAATGTGAGCAGTAAGCACTGAAAGAATACTGGGGACTCCGTGTCCTCTCAAAGTAACCCTGCCCTGAGATCCCTTCCTTACCCAGAAAATATAAATAAAAGTGAAAATGATTTCATAAAATTTAAGTAAGATTTTACTCACATATTTTCCCCACTAGAAAACGTTCAAAAAAAAAAAAAAAAAGATGGGGTGCAGAAAATGTATGGTCAATAAAATAAAAGAATCAGGTTGACTTTGTAACCTGTCAGTATGACACGGATGATGACAATGAAGGAAATGGTAAAATAGCTGGCATCAGGGACACCTGAGTGGCTGATTCCCTTAAGCATCTGACTCTTGATTTGGGCTCAGGTCATGAGGGTCATGGGATTAAGCCCTGTGTCATCTGGCTTCTTGCTCAGCAGGAAGTCTGCTGGAGATTCTCTCTCTCCCTCTGCCTCCTCCCCCACCACCCCAGTTTCACGCTTTCTCTTTTTCTCAAATGAAATGAATAAATCTTTTTAAAAAATGGCACTTACTGAGTAGAAATTGAGTGCTTACTATATGCCAGGCCCTGTGTGAGCTGCGCTATCCTTCTATGCCTGTAAATATGGAGCATGCCATCCAGCCTAGATTTTAAGTTAGGCCACTCTAACATTAACCTTCAAATTTGGTGAAAATCCATTTAAACATTTTTTTTGTTATTGTTGCAATGATAGACAGATGGGCAGACTTATCTTTTTAGTCACATGGATATTATTTCCTATTAAAAAAAAAAAGCAACTGAAGTTGAAAAAATAAGTAAATAAATACTTACCGCTTCTTTATCATTTTAACTTTCAATAACCAGGAACTTGGCTGTAATTCCACATTGAGGTGTATTATCTCCCTTAGGTAACATGGGGCCTGTTTTTGGATTTGCTTTTTTGTTTTTTGTTTTTTTCACTCTAATCTAATGGACTTCTAGTGGCCTCCCTAAGCATCTAACTATAGACAAAGCGAATTAGGCAATAGGGAAAACCCGGCTCATTAGGATCCAATGTGCTGTACTCAGAATTAAATTAAAGAGTCTCACCTCATCAAACTCAAGAATCTGCCATAACAGACACTGATGAACAAAGGCCATTGCTTCACAATAGAAGATTTGGATCTGGAACTTTTGGATTTGGAACGTATACAATATAAGCTCCTATTTTGATGTTTCTTGCCAATTCATGAGGTCATCAGAGTTTTTCAAAGGTTATATTCCAGAGTTTCATATGGGTGTCCTGGGATTGGGATGCTCAATATATTTCAATTTATTTCTTACCACGTTTCATCCAAATGCTTCCCCAACTATAACTCTGTGCTCAGACTATAAAACAACACAAGCAATGTGGGGGCTAAGAAAACAGTAGAAGTGAATTAGGGCATAGATGGAGATGTTAAATCCAAGCTTGCCTAGTGCTCCATTTATTTCTGAAATAAACTGATATCATTAAAATCTAGAAAAGGCTTTTTAATTTTTATTGTGTAGTCATTGGCACAAAAGTGATAATTAAAGCCACTGAATGTAATCAACATACGTAAGGGGAAAAATAACTGTGGTTTTCAGATGGTTTGTTAAAACAAAAAGCTCTCAAACCACAGCAAGAGAGAATTCAAGAAAGTAAAACTGTTTTTGTAAGAAAAGAAAAAAAAAACACAACAGATTTGTTGGAAAGCAATGGCTCTGGTCATGGAGGGACTTTGTGAATGAGGGATTAAGTTTATTTTTTTAGATTCCACAAGTAAACCTAGAGCAATTTCCAAACAATTCCAGCATCTCCAAATATCTGGTCATTGAACTTTTTAAAGAAGTTAATCTATTTTGATGGGATGTTCTACAGAAAATGCTTTTAGAAACATTGTTTTTGAAAGATATCTGTGGTTTTATTCATTTAAATACCAAAATAGTCTTTTAGTTTAACCTCGTTGTTTATAAATGTTACAAAATGTTCTGTTTTGAAATTAATGTTTTGGTTGTGTTTGTGGACCCACACCAACCTTTGCTGGTGTCTCAGGATCAGCAGGACCCAGATCAATAAGAACCACATGTTGTAGGCAGTGATCACTTCCAAACACACTGAGGCATATCAACATGCTTGTGGCTACACGCAAAGTCTATACACTGCACGTTTTGGTTGGTTTATTTTGGGTTTTTTAATTAATTTGGGTGTCTGCTTTTAATTCTTCTGCATTTCACTTTATGACTTGTCCTATATCATCTACAGTGACCATGTAAACCACGTACAAAACTTGTTAGAACATAAAAAGACAAGAGTTAGCCGAGGAACTCTTCTATCAGTAAAATAAACAAATAAGCTTAAGAATACCTTGAACTCATACTAAATAGTTAACATGGGCATAGATACAGTTAGCAGATGACGCAGTCTACCTAGAGTAATTCCGATATAAATTTCCAATTTAGAATTTAAGATTGGTGAAAGCCCTGAACCAAATATATTATGTGTGATCCTAATTTATTTTCTTTTTGTTTTGTCCTAATTATCTTTTCCTATGTTTTATATGCTACTTTTTCTTTGATGAATTAATTACCTACACCTGCGTCCTAATTACTCAGGAAATAGTAAATCATGGCTCATGAGTTTGAATGAAGTCTATAGTCAGTTGCCTCAGTATTCTGACCACATTGTGCTAATGAGAGGTATATTTTGTTACTACTTTTTAGAAGGAATAAAAGATACTTTGAAATTGTATTAATTCTGAAAATAATATGTAGAAAAATGGATACTATACTACTTCCTTTGTGAGATACCAAAGTCCACAATAGCTCAGATATTTTACTCCTTAACTATTTCACCTCCAATATTTTCAAGGGCTGCAAATGGACTTTGGGGTAGTGATTGTAGTAGCTTGAAGGTCTTTAAAAATTCCTGGTGTCCAGGTTCATTTGAACAGGGCACCTTGTAAATTATCTGAGTTCATGACAGGGAGACATGGCTATACAAGTAATGTAGTTCTTATAATTTAGGAGAAAATGAAAGGAAATGATGGAGCATTAAAAGATTGGAACTGAAAGAAAATTCAACTCTATAAACAGGTTCTTAGTGTAGCTTGCTAACTAGGAGAGACATAGTGCCCAAGGATATGCGGTGGAATGTTGGTAGTTTTCAATTCAAGCATATTTGTCGAGCATCTAGTATGTGCCATGGTACAACACATAGAATGCAAAAATGGGTAAAACACAATGCTTGTTCGTAGGGATTTTACAGAGGAGAGAGATGGACAGAAAGAATAATAATTCAATAATTTCAACAAATATAGGCCTAAGAAATCAGTTCTAGACAGAGAAGGGAAGGTGATATTGCAGATGACATCAGAACTGTGTGTTCAAGGATGAAAAGGAATTCCCCAAGTGTATAAAGCTAAAGATCAACAACCTAGGGACCAGCCATGTATAAAAGGGTTAGAAGTATCAGAGAATAGGATCTGTCTTGGCAATTCTGAGCACTTGCTATGGCTTAACTTTAGGTATCCTGTGATAAGACGTGAGGGATAAAAAAGGAGATAGAAACAAAACATAAAGGGCCATGAGACACCAAGGGCCATATGATGGAAAGGGAGTCGTTTGGCTTTTATCTAATGAAAGAATCTACTGAAGTCTTTACAAACCAATTGACAATTTGGGAAAGTAAAAGATGAGGAGAGAAAGTAGAATTGAAAAGCTAGAAGGGCCATAACAAAAAGGATAACAAAACATATTTATGGTGAGCATAGATTCTTACCTTCTCTGCCACTGGAAGGTTAACTGAGTTGCGTGTCAAAATCCCAGACATAACAATGAACTAAACTTTGATTAGCCAGCATCTTCTCTCTTCATGTTACGATGATTGTCATATCATTCTGATATTCTGCATTGACTGCTGTTTTCCATAACTGGAAAATGAATTCAAGGACAGTAGGTGTAAATCCTGATGCATCCTTAGCTGGACTGTGATCTTGTTAAAAACTTCCAACAGAAAGTAGCATACACTGCTAGAAGAAAATTTCTTTGAAGTTTTAACAAAGAACAAACAGGCATGCACGCATTGTTGTTCCTCCCAGAGCTGGCAAAGCAAGAACTCTTTAGGTCATCCATCTTTCTAGGAACAGACCAAGCATCTCATTCTAATCAAAGACTGTTTCCAACAAACATGCTTTATGTTGGCCATGGGAATGAAAGCTTAGATAGAACTCCAAGAAAATGACAATTTTATTTCTTCATTTCTCCTTTATTGAACACCACAAAGATACTGTAAGTAGTCACTAACATCTGGGCTGTCATAGCACCTCCACTACAAAAACAAAGTATTTTTCAATACTGTCCTCTTCACAGTAAATAGAAAAAGCATCTTACTTTGTTTGCTGAGGTTTGACCCATAGCTTGTCAGTTCTGTATTGAAAGAAAAATACCCCTTTTAAAAGTTGCATGAAATAATCAAGAGAGATAAACAGACACCATACTATATTTTCTGTTGTGTAAAATAATCCAGAGAGATTTACACAGTAAATCAAGTTTACTATTGTGTTGCACTCAATGACCTATGAAGTTTTCTCTTCTCTCTTTTTTTGGTTCAGCAATGTATCCCAACTGAAATGTATTCTTTTTTAAAACAGCTTCAAAATCATACACTTTAGTATCATTTACACAGAATCAAAATCTGAGTAAGTGGCAAATTTTCAGTTGTAGGCAAAAAAAATGATGTTAAAATGCAGTTAAATTTTGGTGCCTCGCTGGTTCAGTCAGTAGGGCATTCAACTTGATCTTGGGGTCATGAGTTGAAGCCCCATGTAGGACATAGAGCTTACTTAAAAAAAAAAAAAAAAGAATAAGCAACAGATCCCCCCAAATTTAAAAAACAAACAAAATTAACATGTGGTTAAATTTTAATTATGTCTTACTAAAAACAAAGGTATAAATCATGGAATAGTATAAAATTAATGAAGTCAATTTGCTGTTTTACTTTAAACTATTTCAGGAAATTTTTCAATCTTTATAAAAATAAATGTTTTCCATATACATGTAGAAATGAAAATAGACTATGTTTACTTATCAAAGGCTAGGTGATAAGAACATTTTTTTCCTATATTGCTATTTTTAATTCTGAAAATCTACTACAGTTAAAGAAAAGGGAGAAATTATTTCTGTAATTCAGGATTCTTAACTTTACTCTGGAGAAGTAATTAATAGATACTTTTTCATTAGTTTCATGGAGCAATGCATGTTAAATCTGTGAATACAGAGCAATTTTAGAACTTTGAGGATATCTTTATATATCTGTACATTTCTCAGTACTGTTCACTTCTCTCCACTACTATTAATTAAGTCATCTATTCAACATATTTTACCAAACATTTACTATATGTTACACACTTCTGGCTGCTCAAATAAACTTAGCGCTATCCATGAAATACCTGGTGAAGAATGCTCTATGAGGAAACACCATCACCAAAACTCACATGTGGAACAGTTTCGTTCTCATGTTGTCTAGGCCCCAATATTCTGGCAAAGAATTATGCAGTGTTTCTTCAGAGCTCAGTAGCAATAATGATTTTATAGAGAACAAATTCCAACCACACTGAAGTGCCTTAATGGGATTATTTCCTTTTTTTCTGAACAGTACTAGAGGCTATGGAGGATGCAAAGGTGAACTCACATGAAATCTGCTCAAGCCAATAAGAAAAAGAAATTGCAAAATGTAGAATATTCTTTTCATTTATAAGCAATAGATTACAGAAATAGAGAGGCGAATCTACACTTACTAAGAGAGGATGGTTGACAAGAAAGTTCTATAAAAATGGACCTTGAAAGAGAGGTAACAGATTACCAACAGAGCCAGAGGGGAAAACCATTTTAGACAGAATGAATGAAGTTAAAAAACACATGGAGATAAGACAAACAAGACTGGGTAGAGACATGAAACCACAATAATGCTAAATGTTCTGCCTAAGTGGAGAAAGTTATGAGAAATATTCAGAATTCCATTAAATATAAGTTAAAATATGTAATAGTTGTACAGTGCCATCAGGAAAAAACCATAAGAAAAAGAATGTGATTCTTTAAATTCAAAGATCTTTAGACTTTGGTGGGAATGAATTTACCTTCTTTAGAGCCAAAGAAATACAAAATCCAGTCAAGTGAATAGAAGCAGGCTGGGTGAGGTTTACAGTCTTTTGTTATTAAAAGGAAGAATTAGGTAATACAGAACTTGAATATAAAGTAGATTATGTAACTCCCCTCATCTTTTTGGTCCACCTTTGGTCACTGATAGGGCAACTGTATTTAGGGCTTAGTACATCCCGTCAGCACTGAATACAAAAATTCAATCACAAAGCAAGCTGAAACTTTTGGTCATTTAGCAAACCACAGGAACTGAGAAGGCAAACTCAGGAAATTTGCATGAAATGTACATCAATCGGATATTGAATATGTGTCTTCTAAAAGGGCCTAGAAGCAATGCATCACAGTATTTTTTCTAATTTGAGCCATATATAAAAAAATATACTTGTACATACAGGAAATATTACAATATTGGATTTCCAATATATTGGAAATAAATATATAAATGACAGTAGTAATGAGCACACCTAGCACTCATATCTTGGTTTCTAAGTACCTATTCTCCACTAAAGGAAACCAGAACTCCTTAAAAAAAAATGACTGACTTCAGGGCTGGGGCAGGTATGAATCTGGAAAAGTCTTGACAGACCAAAAAGTTGGGAAGTACTCAGAGAATGATGAGGACATATCAAAACAACACAGGATTAAAGAGGCTACTATCGGCCAAATCAGGGAATACTTGGTAGTAATGTACTATAACTTATTGTAGAAAATAGAAAGATGTGAGTTTATGATGACATGAATGAGTGAGAAAGAGAAATGAGAGAGAGAGAATAAAATTCACTAAACCTATTTCCACCAAAGTAGTACTCACTACTGTCTTTTCTATATACTGGGCTTTTATTTTACTAAAGTCCCCATGCTAGAATTAAATGTTTGGAAACCACTGGCCTAGTGCTAGTATTCTACGGGTATTAGACAGTTCTGTTTAAAGCCCTTCCTTCTTTTTTTTTTTTTTTTTTTTAAATTTTATTTATTTATTCGACAGAGACAGAGACAGCCAGCGAGAGAGGGAACACAAGCAGGGGGAGTGGGAGAGGAAGAAGCAGGCTCACAGTGGAGGAGCCCGATGTGGGGCTCGATCCCACAACGCCGGGATCACGCCCTGAGCCGAAGGCAGACGCTTAACCGCTGTGCCACCCAGGCGCCCCTAAAGCCCTTCCTTCTTTCATTAAATCTTCTCCACAGTGCCTAACAATGAGGTTTAGCTTTGGAAACAGGTTGGATTAATCTGGCACTGTTACTTAAATAAGAATACCTACTCCACAGCATAAATGTGAGGACTTAAATAAGATGATGCAGCACGAGGAAGTTTAGGCAATCAATAAATGTAATTATTTCCTTCTTTTTCTAGCACACCAGTGAGCATATAGTTGATTCTTAACAGGTATTTGTTAAAATGAATTACATCTCAGCATTTTACCACTTAATACTAACCTGTCTTGATTCCAGATAGCTTTTATTGAAGGTTTATAAACAATTCATTTTGACCAATATTTCCAAACAAGCTAGTTGGTTTTCAATTTGCTTCTTCCAGGTAGTTCTTTGTGGTAGGTAGGATGTGGGCAGGAGACAAAGGGATCCAGAAAATTGGAAGTTAAGGTTATCTGTGGAAAATTTGATTAAACTGGGGAAAATCAACATGCAATAAATGAAATTCATCATCTATAAAATAATTCACCTTAAATGATATTAGGAGCTAAGATGTACTGAGCACTTCTTCTGGGCCAGACATATTGCAAAGGTCTTCATAAACAATCAGATTCAGTTATCAGTCTTATGACATAGATGAGAAAACTGAAGCTTAGTGAAGTAATTTGCCCAAGGTCAAAAAACTACAAGTACCTGGATTCAAACCCTAATAATCTGATTTCAACCTGCGCTCTTAACTAATTAACCTACAATACCATAATCTGTGAATGGAAGTTTGATTGTTTTTGAAAAGATTAATTTTTAAAGGTATTTATTAAGGTAATATGGTATGCCAGGTACTGTAGTAAATGCTATCAATATAGCAATGGATTATACATTTCCTCTAGTAGGATAAGACTAGACACATAAACCCAAAAAATAAAATTTTTATCATGATGAACATGAGTATATTAACATATTTAATTGGCAGGCTTATTGGTTACATTATATTCACTGTGAATAAAGAGCTTAATAAAAGCTCGGAGATATATGTGTATAACACATACTAGAAAAAGGGAACCTTAAGAATAACACTTTTTCATTTGGTCATAAGCCTTGTCTAGGGGAGGGGATGATATAACGGACCATGTTCCCTGGGTAGGTATCTCCGAAATGGAGATGGATGTAGTAAACTATCAGAGCTCAAAAACACTAACCATCAAGAATACATGTAGTATCCTTGCTGTCATTTCATGCTGTTCCTCTTAAGTTATATTTCTAACTGCAAATGATTAAATGAGCATAGTAATGGTTTTATGGAGACCTAAAGAGTTTGGTCAGGTTTAACAAATCCACCATAGCTTAGTCAATTGTCAATGAAATAACAACAAATAAACAAGCTTTTTACTATGCAGAGACAGAGAACAGACTGAAATATGGCACCGCAGAGTGCCTACCACTACGAGCCCTTTCTGGGTAACCAGCGGCCCCTCGAGATAACTGCTTTAAGGGTAGTGTTTCTCCGCTTTTTTCTTCCTTAGTTTCCTCCTTCAGATTGTTAGTGACATTTTACTCCTGAAAGTAGCAATAGAATCAGTAATTCTAGCTGTTCCCACTAATTCCTGATAGCTGAAAACTTTCCATCAGCACTTTTATTAAGTACTTTTCAAACACATGTGCGCCTGTGCATGCGCACTGACACACGCACAAGCACACGTACACACGTCTGACTCCCACTTTCCTAATAACAATGCCTCTCGTTAGGCAACCTTGGATGGTAGTCCAGACTTCTAACCAAATTCACTTTTATGATCAATTAGGTGGCTTATTTCAGGGTTTGTCACAAATACTCCTGTTTTTAGAAAGGAGGGAAAAACAAACTTTGCAAAATCCACTCTGTAACTGTCAGGTAGAAACTAGGTGCGAGAAGTACAAAGAACGCCCCAAGGCCGAGTCCTAAGTCCTTGAAAGGAAATGATAGAGACTTGAGCTAGCAGCAAGGACGGTGATAAACAACCTACACATTAAAATGGGGGGGGGAGCACAACATCCTGACCCTGGGGCTTCAGAGACCTTGGGACTTACAAATCAGGAAGGAGCCACGGGTGCAGAACATTCGCTCTCTTCTTCCACCTCTGCCCCAAGGTAACCCCTAAACTCATTATAATGCATTTGCCTTGTGAGTACAGCCTCCCCGTGGTGAAAGGCTGCCATGACACTTCCGGTGAAAACGTTGTAGCTTTAAAAATTCCCCCGCCCAACCTGTGGGCGGAGTTTCCCAAATGATTGGAAGCTGCTTCTGTTAAAGGCCACCCCAATGTACTCACAGCTCCTCCCAACCTTCAGAGACACTACAAAAGTCTAATCCCAAAACAACCTCCAGCCAGTTACACCTCCCAGAACCTGCCCACTCTCCCACCTTGAGGGTGTGCTTTTGCTTCAGTAAACTGCTTTGTGCTTGCTACTTTCCTTCTGGCTGGCTCTATTCCAGCACGGATCCCCACCTAAATCGTCTCCTGGGGAATCCAAGGACAGAGTCCTCCATTCCCACAATAGACTCTCCCACCAGTAACATAACCTTATCTCTTTGGGTAATATCTTCAAGACATTCATCAAGAGCAGAGCTTCTCACTCAGAACTATTCATGCCCTGCTAATGGGCAAGGCTTTTATTTAAATCCTGGCTAGAACCTACTGATGGCATTAGACAGACTTTCCTGATTTGCTTTGGGAAAATATAATCCAATTTAACATCAACAAAATAAACGTTCTGGTAATATTTGCTTGAATTTAATATTTAGTCTTAAGTATATAATTCAACATTCTCTCTTATAAAATATGGTTGCTCAATACAAATTTTTGAAACGTTAAGTTTTGTCCCCAATTCTATTTATGCTGATCTCCCCATTGTTCAGAGCACTGTGGTCAACTTTGTAAAGAAATGCTTTTGTAATGTGTCCGATTTTCATTAATGGCTTATCCAGGTAATAAAACTATTCATGAAACTCAGGGATGCTTTTTAAGTTACCTCTTGGGAAGCAATTTGACGCTAAAGAAAATAGAGGAAGAAAGTCATTTTTTCCGGACACTTTACCTATCATCAAAGTTTCAGAAATAATTAACATATTAAAAAAAGTTTTTCTGTGTTTGCTTCATAGACTACTATGTGTACTTCCAATTCAAAGAAGTATGTGGAGTGATATGATTGTTCAGATGAATTCATATTTTTATTAACAGGTTTACAAACAAGTCCTTAAGGATGAAATATTACCTTCATTTAGATTAAAATTTGTTCTTTAAATATTCATAAATATTAATAAAAATGTATAAACTGTAATTAACTCTCCTCACCCTAATATTGGCATGCATGTCCATTTGCATGAGACCTGATGTTACTGCTGAGGCTTGAAGATCACACTGATTCTTCTGAAGTTAAACGCAGCAATTTAATTCAGTCACGGACAGAATGGTGCATTAATAGGACACCTGGCCTATGGTGCCACCAAAACTGAAAAATGAGAAGAAAACCCAAGCATGAAAAAACAAACCCGTTACAAAAAAAAAAAAAAAAAAAAAAGAACATAATCACAAGGGAGCTAATTTACTTGCTAGAGAAAATATGCTCTCATTTTAACACTTCTGAAAATAAAACTGTTGTTCTTGATTGAAACCTAATTTTTAAGTGTAACAGAGTAATTACTAAAGTGAAGTAAAAAAATAAATATGGATAACTTAATCTCTGTGGTTACAACAAACTGTGTTGTCTGATACAGGTTCCCAAATGTAGGTTTTGAACCACTGCATCTGAACCACCTGAAGCACTTGGTAAAAACAAATGCTTGAGTCCCATCTATTAAAAGAGATCCCACAGTACTTTAAAAAAAAAAAAAGCTCCACAGGTGATTGTAATGCTCACTTAAATTTGATCATCAATGAGCAAATTCCAACATTTCTTCCCTCTTGCTCATCTGTGAAGTACTCAAAGGAATAATCATTAATATGATTTGTTTTTCAGAGACATAGAAAGAAATAAGAGATCATAAATACTGTTAATGATCATAACTGCAATACTGAACAGAGTCCCAGCTCCCTACTTCAATGTTAGCATGGTCATTGCAGGTGGGCAGGAGGTAAAAGGCTTGCTAATGATGGGATTACTTTTACTATGGGGCTTGGAAAATGGCTTGAAAAGCATGTATGTCTCTTGGTTGCTTCTAATAAAAATAGAGCTGAAAAAAGGAGCCAGCAGGAAACATGTGGAGGATTTTGAGAGGAAAGGGACATGGAGAAAGGGAACTGATTCTTTCCAATATGGAAATTCTAATTCAGTACTCTTTTTCTCTGAAAAAAGCTGCTGAAACATGGAGTTGGAAGTACTGGCGAGCAAGAGTATGCAAATTTGCATAATGAATCCAAATAACAGTTGTGTACACCCTGAATGACTCAAGATTATCATAAGAGGAAAGAAGAGAGGAAATATTCTTACCAGAGGCAATTTGGGGGGTCCATGGCATTTAACATTCAGAAACAGTTGTTACCATATTTTATAATCTGAGCAGGGAGCAGAACACAATGTTTAAATGATTTCCTTTTCCAGTTACATAGACTTCTGTACTCTACACTGTCATACTAACTCCAACCTATTATCAATGCTATATGTTGTGTCAGCAAAAGTGCTAGCCCTTCTCTTGGATTAGGTTGATAACGTGTCATCTCATCCTGAGCTTTCCTGTACATGAAGTTCCTCTGAAGTCAGCAGCAAATTTAGTCTTCTAATTAATTTGGTTCAAGATTAGGAGGCTAAGAAAAATGTTAGGGGATGGGGCACAACATTATCCCTCATCTGGAAATTTCCTTAAGGCTAGAAGCGAAAGGAAATAATGCCCTCTTTCTACCCTTCCTACACCAGAAAATAACAGAGAATGTACCTGTAGGGAGAGTCATAGGTGAGAACGGGACAAAAGAAGTTCTTCTCTCTGCTTTTTTTGCAGATAATAATTTCTAACATATGGAAGGAAAATTCTAGCCCATCAATGTGTAGCTTATGAAAGCTTCCATTAAGTGATGAATTCTTTGAAAAGCATAAGATTCTGCTTCCTTTATAAATCAGCAATAGTGTCCTAGTGTCTGTGTTTTTTCTCCCATCGCTGGGTAATGTGCTGCCATTTGATACTCACTGAGGAGATGCACTCCTTATAATACCCACTTTTCATGAGAAATCATTAGAGCTGCAGTATAAAAATCCACCTTGATTACAAACATGCACACTTTCCATGCTACTAATATAAAATAAATGTCATACATTTTATCAGTTTTTCTTCCCCAAAGAGTTGATATTAAGGAGCCATTAAGAAAACCTAAATCATGGACCATTATTCATTCAATAGTCAAAAAAGAAGAAAAGAAGTATCTGTGTTAGATGCTATTAACACATGCCAAATGCCAGTTATAATGATCTCATTAAATCAGATATGATGAATAGTTCATGAAATCTGACTTCACGTTATTTCTGGAACTTCTGTTTATATATATTCTTTCTGGAAATAATGGTCCAAGACCTGATCTGCCTAGGGGTTTTACTGTTGTGTTTTGTTTTGTTTTGTTTTCCACAAGATTTCTTTGATTCTAGCTCTAGGGAGTTAGAGTTTCCTATTCAGACACTGGGGAGAGAAAAGGTCATCTCCCAAACACTGCTAAGAGAACATTGTTTCTTTTACTTCTTAAACTAGAGGTTGAAAATGAACAAGAAATCTTTTTAAAAGAGAAAAGGGTGAACCTAAAAGCCTTTCAGGGCCCCTCCCATATCTCATTCATTGTGTTCCTTGTTCTGGTGGCAAGCATTTCCTATTCTACTCGTTTTGTAATCATTGTGTCTTTAGTAGTTTGTCTGGGGGATGTAGCTACAGTGCAAGTATCAAAAGGAGTCAATTAAGACAATTTTTTTTAAAGCTTTTATATGAAGCAGAGACTCTTTGTTTAGTGCTGTCAGGCCCATAACAAATGAAGATTAAATAGTGGCTCATCTGGACAGGGTGGTGGCAAAACTTGGACCTCTATTTAACACACAGGCTTTCCACCGTGCTCAGCTTATCAAGGATTGCTGCTGAAGACGCCGGAACCTGGGAGACCCTGCCTAACAAAAACTACGCTTCTGGACAAAAGGGGAAGAGCTAATAAATTTCAAGTATGCTAATGGGGGTCAAGACAGGATTTGCTGTTAGTTTGGCATGCATATTCAGAGACTCCTAAGAAAAGTGAATAAAGTGCAAGAGGTTATGGTGGTTAGAAAGAAACTGAAATCCTACTCAGAAGGAAATGAAGACACCAGTGTGAATTTCCAAGGAACGGTACATATAAGAAACATTCAAGCAGTCTTTTGGTAGGTAACAAATTAGTAGGGGGTGGAAAGACTTCAAGAGAAAAAAAAAAAAAAAGGAAAAATGCTATAAAGAAAGATAAACAGGTAATAAGGAATATTTGGGAGAGGATTTAATTAGTAACCAAATTTCAAAATTCAAAACTGTTCCTCCGATTTTTTGATATCTGGTGCACACACAGGAAAACACCACCTGCATAATATTGCAGCAGTTCAGAACAGGTCTCCCCAAAGTGTGGCACCTGGGCATGTGGACTGTTTTGAGCTGAAAACATTCGAGGCCCCTTGGGCTCAAGAGAAACTTTCCTCCCCACCCACTATGTAGAAACATCTAAAATGGGTATCTTTTCCAGAATAAGAGTTTTTACCAGAGAGAGAGATTATCTGAGTGACCCATCTGTATGGTAAAGGCAAGCATCTAATTACCAAACATCTGCTCTTCTTATTGCCCTGTGAATTGTCCTCCTCCGTTTTGAAGCCCCAGGCTTCTATCCCACGTCTTAGCTCAGGATGGCATATAGACCTCATTTTATCTTTTTGTCTTTGAACATTTCATGTATGTGGGGTACTTGTATGTATGAAATTAAATTTGATTTTCCCTTATTAATCTGTCTCATGTCAATTTAATTCTTAAACCAGCTAGAAGAATCTTTGAAAGGTAGAAAGTTTTCCTTCCCAACAATATAAATTAAGGACTAAAATCATTGGTATACCAAAATAATATATATTGACACAAAATCGTAAATAAACTTTTATATAATGTGTTAATGACTGAAATGAGAGAAGTTAATTGAATCAAGTTTTCCCACTCCATAAAGAAAATCAGTATGAGAAAATCATAGACTTCTGGGCTAAAAGGAACTTTGGAGTCACCTTGTTCAGCTACATATGCTTAAGCTCCAGACACCACAATTACCGATTCCTGACAAGACACTTAGATGAGAAGATTTACAGAATTCCTGTAACGGCTTTACCAAAAATTGTAATTAGAAAGTTGACTTTTCCTAGTTATATTAAGGTCCCTTAGATGTACAATCCTTACCCAACCCTTGAAGGGGAAATATAATTAAAAATAAAATATTTTCCCAACCCAGAAATCCTCTCCACAAAGGTAGTAGAGAGAGAAAACACTTTTATTATTGAATAAGCATTAAACCAGAATGTGATGTGCGTTACAGGCGATCTGCTAAGAGACTGCAAAGACAGAAAGAAATCTCAACCTTTTATATAGCCAAGCACATACAACCTGGAGGGGAGCAGAATTTGCTCCCAAAATATGTCTCTTTGGCGTAAGGATTATTTTAGGCTAATTATTTTTAAGAAACAGCAGAGGTAAGAAAAGCTCTAAAAACTGAGAAGTTGCTCCTTTGTGAGAGACATTTACGTTTATAAGGGAAATCCCCATTTGTAAGGGTGTCTCTCTGTACCAGGAACTGAAGGATGTCTAAATCAGTAGACACTCTGTCAATGGTGAAGGCAGAAACTGAAATCTGTATAACCACCATACCCTTGATTACTATACTTTTCTGGGTAATCTGCCATAACTGCCCTCCCCTTTCTTCCAAGATCCTTTGTTTTTAGTAGAGATGGTATATAAGGTGGTGGTTTGAGCCATTTGGAAGTGTTACTCAGTTTTCCCAGGTACGCCTCATGAACACAGGAAATATACATGTTATTAAACATCTGTTTGTTTTTCTCCTGTTACTCTCTCTTTTATTACAGGGGCAGGGTGGAGGGGGGAGAGGCTGAGTGAGGAATCTAGAAGGGTAGAGGGAAATTATCTTTTTCTTCCCCACAAATGCATTACATAGAAGTTTCTTTCAAGATATACAATAACTATCCTCAAGTAAAAGGACTTGAAAATAGCATTTGTCATACACAGTTTATCTTAACCTTCTCTGGTAGTTGAGCTTACCATCTGTGTTAGCTAACTAGCTTTATCTAGAGAAAAACAAACTTCTTAAATCTTTATGATAGGAGATAGTTTTGCAAAATGTGAGCAAGGTGCCCACCCTGCTACAGAAACTGGGAGATAGGGGGGTTTTACATTTCAAAGAGATGGTTCCCATGTCCTAGAGAAAGACATTTGTCACAAAAAGACATCCCAGACATTTTCAAAAAGAGGGCTGATTACTCTTCAAAAGGATTTACATACATTTCAAAGAGAAGAGCTAGTACTTACAAGTTTTCTAAAGGAAATGCTCTGAGAAAAAGGGGTGTGGGAAGTCTCTTTCCTTATTTTCAACTGGGATAATTAAACCTCTTCTTTTATATGTATTTGTGTCTCAACACCTTACAGTCACCTTGGTTTTCCCATACTGGCACCCTGAGTTGGCCCAGTCCTCTACCTGCTGCTTTCTATAGTGGCTGGTATTGTCCACTGATGTCTGTGAATGGCAGTCAGAGGACCCATGAACCTGCTGAAATTGTTTTTTGAATGTGTTTTTTGGGTAAATGGGCAAAGGATGTATAACTCTCAGGATTTTCTCATTTTGTGGCGTCAAGAAATCCCTCTACATGTTCCGTTACCTGCTAGGATTCTCTGTCTGCTTCCTAATGTATATCTGATAGTATCATCTTCTTCACAGCCTAACAAGGAAGACCCTCATTTTCCTATATTTCGTGTATCAAGTCTAGCATTTTCCTGGATCCCTGTTGCCAATTTCCAGACCATTCTTCTGCAAATCTCCTTTAATAACTTATCTTCTTCTGGTCTGTGAAATCCAGTGTCTATGCCATCTTTTTTCAGCCATTTTGTTCACAATCTACTGGTACCCAGTCATCTGTGTAGTAATAGTAGGTAATGAAAAATAGCTATCATGATAAGCTGTTCACTAGTGGATTTCATAATTCCTTTTGCAGTGTGGTGGGGTTTCATAATTCCTTAACTTCTATACCAGGTGCTTTCAATTCTATTCATTTTTGTATCTATTCAGATGGCCACAAATCTGGATCTTTATTTCTACTTCTAGATAATTTAACATTTAGATTTCACTCTTTTATCAAGTCCTTTTATCCTACAACCTATTTGTCCTCCTGTATATTTCATCCTCTAGTATATTCTCCCAAATATTGACTGAGCTTTGTGTCTTTAGTTTTTTGCTCTCCTGGCCACCGCTTCTTCATCATCCAGACAAATTCAAGTTTTACCTATCACTTCCTTAGGACAAGCAACCAAACAAATGAAACTTTCCTCTAATTTTATCTCTGCCTATTCTTGTGCTTAAAAACAACTTTGTGGAGTCCCCATTTTATGCAAGATAAATTCCAAGTCGTTTAACATGGCCTTTTGCATCTTAGCTTTGGCTACGTTTTCCAATTTCATTTCCACACACTTCCTATACTCTATTAGAATTCTTGTCTGGATATAGCAATCGCTTTGATTCTCCCATGCCTTTATTTATTATATTATTTGTGAACAGAATAGCCTTTCCTCTTTTAAATCTCTTTTACGTGACTTTTGTTCATTTCTTTCAATTCTCTCTGCCATTGGCCTGGTCAGGCCAGTGGCACTTAATGTATATTGGATCATCACATCTTCCATCAAAGTAATCTTTGAAACACCTACCTGGAACACATTAAACACTGCTTAAAATTTATTTTCTTCATTTTATAAATGAATATTCTCTTCTATATCTAATGCCAAACTATTTTTCCAGCAATATCCATTTTACTTATCTAAATCTTTTCAGTCAATTTAGTTTATTCATTGTTCCAGAAACAACTCCCATTTCTACTTTGCTCGTAATTCCTTATTCCATACGCTTCATATTTCTAAATCCAAAAGATAATTCAAAGGTTGATTCATCTCACATCCTCCTTTAAACCCTTCCTGACCACCATAACTTCATGTGATTTATCCTTTCTGTGATGGATAATTCAGTAAGTCATACACCTGTACTTTGTTTTTGTACTATTTTGTATACATAATTACCATTAAATGATGAAAAGTATGGCTTATTAAAAATGTTAAATTGGTCATAATTTTTCTACTTATTCCATTTTCTTATATTGCTAACTAAGGGAAGTAAAGATGTGCATGACTCATTTAGGGAGGTCAGTTTGGAAAGCACTTCCAACTGATAAGCTGACCTGCCAGTCAAGCTATGAGAGCTGCCAGAAGCTGCAGAGAGAAATGATAGTCCTAACTAATTCTCTGAAAATAATATGTTACTCTTTGCAAAGTAAAAGTAATTTTGACCTGAATATACAGTTTTAATTTATAGGTAATGTAACACTACTTTAAATGCAATATTCTTTGAGTAAATACGGCCTCTTGGATTTTAATCATTGTTATAAAAAGTCACAGAAGTTGACTATAGTTGAGGCTTGAACAACATGGGTTTGAACTGCATGAGCCCACTTATGTGCAGATTATTTTTTCAACAAATATATTGGAAAAATTTTTGGAGATTTGTGACAATTTGAAAAAAGTCACACATGAACCATGTAGCCTAGAAATGTCGAACAGTAATGTTTTTAATACTGTATTTGAATATGACCGTAACACTATATGCTAAAAATTTTTATAATGATTCATTCATTAGTGTATAGGCCAGACTACCATGAAGGAATCATATCAATTATACTAGGCTATCACAGAGCAATCACATTGCTGCTTCTTTACTATCAATGCATGGATCATTATATCTGTAAATAAATATTAATTTTTCACATTTTCTTTTCATTTTTGATGTCTAGTGTTAGTAATATGTACAGTATCTATAATGTTTTGTATCATATAAGACAATATTGATGTGGTTGAGATAACTCATTTTGTAACAGATGACATAAACTTATGGTATTAACAAATACAGTATAGTACTGTAAATGTGTTTTCTCTATGATTTTCTTAATAGCACTTTATTTTCTCTAGCCTGCTTTATTGTAATAACACCATATATAATACATATAACATATAAAATATGTGTTAATATGTTATTAGTAAGGCTTCTGGTCAACAGGAGGCTATTAATAGTTAAGTTCTGGGGAAGTCAAAGTTATACCTCGATTTTTTTTAATGTCCGGTCAGCACCCCTAACTAACACCTATAATGTGCAAGAGTCAACTGCGTATAGTCATGCTATTTACTTTCATCTGGTTTTCTCACTTTTCTCAGAAATTCAAATATTCAACTCATTACTCCATAAAATTTTTACATTTTCCCACTCATCTCCAGAGCACCCAAGTTTCTTGACATGGACTCCAATGACTCCATGTCTCTGACTTCCTTCCTGTCGCAAAGGAAAAGTAGTTCCTCTCCTTCCTGAAGTCAGCTTGTACTTTGGTTCCTTTTCTCACTGGTCTCTTCCCAAACCTTATATCATCAGCAGAGAAAACTATTCTCACTTAGCATCATCCTCTCCTTCTATACCAAGACAAACATGCGAACCAAAAAAAAAAGAAAAAAGGTACTACTCTCTTAATTTCTCTCTTTCTCAAAAAAAGTCTCAGAAAAGAAGTCAATACTACACTGGTTACTTTTTATTTTTAAAGCTTTTATTTATTTGAAAGAGACACAGAGGTGAGGGACAGAGGGAGAAGCAGACCCCCCACCTCCACCCCATGCTGAGCAGGGAGCCAGATGCAGGGTTCAATCCCAGGACTCTGAGATCATGGCCTGAGCTGAAGGCAGATGCTCAACCGACTGAGCCACCCAAGGGCCCCTAAACCTGTTACTTCAAACAGAATATGAATCTCAATGTAGGTGATGACTAATCATGTGACTTTAAGCAGCCCATGTAACCTACCCGAGTTTCAGTTTTCTCATTTAAAAATGAAATCATTCTTACCTCACATAATATTAATTTAAAAAAATGGAATACCCTGTTCAATATTATCACTTTGCAAATCATTCTCAAGTATTTCTAGGGAAAATCTTTTGAATCTAGTCTTACATATTCAACAATCTGCTTGACAAAGCTGCTGAATCTTGCCCCCCATTTCATTCAAACATCCATTGTTCTTACAGCCATTCCAGAATTATGTTTTCTTTTCCCTATCCTTCATTATGCAATTAGTCTCTGTGTCTAAGTGATTCCTCTTTCCTTTCAAACCTGATTGGCTATTGCCTAACGTATAACAATAGATTCCAAAAAATTTTTGCATTCTTCCCATCAGCCCTTCTTCCCATCCATCTCTACTTCTAGTCATTTTTTTTGTAAACCACAGAAATCCCTCCCTCAAAATCCTTCAAGTACTTCCCAATGTCAACGAAAACAAACAAAAATGTATCATTTCTTCAATATGATCTGGTATTCAGGTTCAAATTCTGCTATTGATATTTTACTTCAGCCAAATTGATCTATTTACCTTCCTTTGGATATATCCCTTGCCTCTTAGCCTCTGGGCCTTTACTCCAGCCCTTACCTCCCTCTGGAATTTTTTCTCATCCATCCAACTTTGAAAACTCAACTACATTCTGATTTTGACATCAGCTCCTTTTATCTAGAAATGGTCTTGTTCTTCTTGGAACACACTGATACTGCATTTTATCCCTTTGGTGGCTTCCTTCTCAGATAATACCACTGGATTAAACATAAAATGCCACCCCTCAGTACACACACACACCCATAAAAGAATTAGAGGAGGGATTAGTTCCATCCACTTAGTATCCTGTAAAGTAGACAGTAAGTACTTTCCAATGAAGAAATTTTGAAAATCTAAGGGCACCTGGGTGATTCAGTTAGTCAAGCATCCAGATCTTGATCTCAACTCAGGTCTTGACCTCGGGGTCATGAATTCAAGCCCCATTGAGCTCCATACTGGGCATGAAGTCTACTTAAAAATAAATAATTAATAAAAAGAAAAGAAAAGGGATGCCTGGGTGGGTCTGTTGGTTAAGCGGCTGCCTTCGGCTCAGGTCATGATCCCAGGGTCCTGGAATCGAGTCCTGCATCAGGCTCCTTGCTGAGAGGGGAGCCTGCTTCTCCCTTTGCCTGCTCTGCCTGCCCCTCCCCTTGCTTGTGCTCTCTATCTGTGACAAATAAATAAATAAAATTAAAAAAGAAAAGAAAATCTACTGTTCAATGGTAGTAGAGATAGAAATATAAATATAGATATAGAAAAATAGACATAAAGATAGATGTAAATTTACCAGTTAACTAATATTAATCTATAAAAACATATTCACATAAATAAATATAAAGCCTTACAATTATCTGCATTTGAAAGGACAGCTGTCAGAGATTCTCCTGATCAGGGTTTAGATTATGTTATTTAAGTGGAAAGATACTTTATGGATGATTTTAACCAAGCCATTCATTTTATAGATGAAGAAACAGATACCCAGAAGTATTAAAGGGCTTCTCAGTCTCCTTCTCTATATTTCTGCTCAGTTAAGAATTTCTATTTATTCTGTGCCTAAACCTTTATAGGAAAGGACCTGTTAATTAGGTAATTGTCCTTATACCTCAAATTAAAATGTTCTTCTTTAATTTGGCAGATGAACAGAAAATTGTTTCCTCTTTCCAACTATCACTAAACAAACATTTTTCCTTCTGACTTTCTTCCTGCTTTTCTATTGCCAAACAGGAAACTTTGGGGATAATTAAGTAAATAGGACAAATCACAAAGTCCTTGTTCCCTTCAGCTATCAGTAAGTTAATTCCGAAATATTTTAGTTTTTCTTGAAATTATTCCTTGACCTACACATTAAGTTGTTAACTGATAACAAATATGTAATTCCTTAGATATGACCATAACTGGCTTGGTCTCATCTAAGGGAAAGGAATGATGTGGAACCAGACTAGGACTTCTGTGGGGTGATTATAGGATAAAATTTTTGGAGCGGCACAGAGTCCTGTCCTCTAGGTAGCAGCAGTCCCTAACATGAAGGTTTTCCAGATATTTAGAAAGGGAAGATCCCAGAAGAGATAAAGGGTTTAAGAAGAAACCCATTAATTGAAAGGAACAAATAGGAACCAGGGGAGAGTCAGAACTCAAGTGTACCAGAACTGGGAGGTGGGGTGGTACTCTCTGCCCCACAGGAAACTGGCTTCAGGTATTCAAGGAAATAAGGAAAAATCTGTGTTAAAAGAACTTGGAGGTTTGAAGTTGTTGACCAGAAATTCTGCAGAAAAGATGACAATATAAATTAGAACATTGGGAATGGAATCTGCAGCATTGTCAGAGGTGCTGGGACACAAACCATTTCCCTTTATCTGGCTGTCTGGACCAATCCAATAAAATGGGCAGCTGATTTCAGGCTGCAATAGGCAAGTCCAACAGAAATCACACTCACTCTTTCAGTTCTCTGAGTAAGTAACTGTAAGAAATAACTAAAATCATAGAAGATAACTTGAAAATGATTAATATATAGGATATTGCCACTCAAATTGTTAATCGTGTATAAAAGATATGAAATAAATTCAATAATATGTGTAAATATTTTAAATCTTAAGTCATAATCAAAATGTAAAAATAAGTTACAAGATATTAATTTTAATATAACTGTATGTTTTGCTATAGTTTTCAGTCATTATTACATGTTTTAATAACACAAATTTATTGGTTAATATAATTTCAATTTTTATTTCTAAAGGAAGTACTTCTCTAAAAGAAGTATTTCTCTAATGTGGTTCATAACAAATCTTGTAGGAATAGGTAGACCAGAAGTAGCTAACAATATATCTGCAACTAGTTTAAGATAGCAGTAAAACTAAAGCACTATAATAAAATTGTAAGTAGAGTCACATGACCAGAGGTGAAACTCACCATTACAAAAAGTTTATTATGTATTTATCATGTCAGTGCCAGGAATGCTACCTTCCAAATGTTAGTCATTTGATGAATATTTTTGATTAATTTAATTATAAATACTGTCTTTTTAAATAGAATATTTTGTCTTATATTGGTCTGGGGATCAGAAAAACATGAATTTGAATTCCAATGTGCTACCTACCATCTGTTTGGGTCTGGGGATATTAGCTAACTTTCCTAAGGCTCTATGGTTTCTCGTCCATAGGTGAAATTTACTAAGACCTACTTCATTCAGTTGTTTTGAGGATTTAATGATTAAAAAATACGTTATTGTTAACTTACACTCTGACATGGGATTCCCTAATATTATTCCGTTTGAGTTACAGAGGCTAAATGAAGAAAAAAGAGATGTCAATTTCATCATCACAAGCAACAGTCTCTGAAAACATTTACTAAACATATTGTGACATTGTACAGCACTGAGAAAACCTTAGTGGCTTTTTATGGTCTGGGTGATAATTTTCTTTAAAACCTTTCCCAAGTTAAAAAAAACAAAAGGTCTTTTCTGACCGGACACCCTCATCAAGGGAAAAGATTGAATGTCTCATCAGGCAGTACACCCCTGACTGTTTTAAGTACAAGTCCTCCTGGAGAACTCGAAGTTTTGCTCACTGAACCACAAAATTAAAGTACCATGGAAGAAATCCAGAATAGCCCCAATGCCAAAATATGTATCACACAATACTGAAAGCCTTCAAAATTACTGTATTTACAAAAGCGTTTAACAGATGAAGTAAATGAAAGTTTTATGATCTAAGAAAGGAAACACAATTTTAGTTAACTAGCACTTTTCTACTGTTCTAAACCTTTTAATGGGTGCGGAGGGAATTTGCACTTACTGAAGTAGATCAGTGAAATGATAATTTGTCTTTGAATAGAGTACTTTTATCCCATTAATTTCTGCCATTATGGTAGGAGATAAGATGTAAGCCAATGACTAACTGAAAATTAAGGTCCAAAAAAGAGGAAACGAAACAAAAGAATAGCTTATGTCACATTATACAATATGTAGGATAAAATGAATCTTACATAACCATTTATTATAATCATTTAATGTCAATTATATGCACTTAATTGTGCTTGATTTGCCTTTATAGTTATTATAAATCACTCCCTTTAAAAGCTACATTTTATTATTTTTTTACAGTTAAAATAAGCGATCTAGAGCAGAGCCAATAGAGCCAATAACAAACAGGTTAAAAAAATATCAAAGAGAGGTGCCTGGGTGGCTCAGTCATTCAGTGTCTGCCTTTGGCCCAGGGCATAATCCCAGGGTCCTGGGATCGAAAGGGGCATCAGCCTTCCTGCTCTGCTGGGAGCCTGCTTCTTCCTCTCCCACTACCCCTGCCTCTGTTCCCTCTCTCGCTGGCTCTCTCTCTCTCTCTGTCAAATGAATAAATAAAATCTTTAAAAAAAAATCAAAGAATAAGTAAAGATAACTTTAAGACCTTCGATGGGATATTAAGTGTCTTAAAATTATAACATTTCCTCTTGTGTTTTCTAGATTTGGTGCTAAAGAACAAAACTGATGCCCTTTGTAAAAAAATACTGACAAAGGAAAAATATTTAGATTACTAATGTGGGTAAACAACATTTCTAAAATTCAAAAAACATTTACTGAATGTAAAATAGTAATGAGTAAGTTACTAATCAGGGAGATGAGTAATTATAAATTTTTATTTTATTATTTTGATTAAATAAACTTTCTTTGTTATTTCAACGTTATTATAAAACAGTCATGTAGAAAACAAACTACTACAAGTGCACACATATCCACTACTTATCTTAAGAAACAAAACATAGCCAGTACAGTTGTAAGTCCCTGTGTATCTTGCCAAAACACATTTTCTTCTCTTCTACACACAGGTAACCATGACTATTAATTCAGTGTTTATCATTCTTATGAATTTCTTTATAATTTATACACATACAATTATTTCTTCTCATTTTATTTAGGCTCATTCTGTTTCCTAACTTGGTATGTAGGATGTTTGGTTCATTAATTTTCAGCCTTTGTTCTTTCCTTATAAAATTTTTAAAAAGCAATTAATTTTTTCTCTATTTACTACTTTAGATGGATCCCCAAAGTTTTGATATCTAATTCTTTATTGTCATTCAGTCCCAAATATGTTCCTTTTTTTTTTTTTTTCCAAATATGTTCCCTTTTGCATTATAATTCCTTAACGGATATGCTATTTAGAAGATGTTTGTTTAAAGTTATCTTTTAAAATTGGGCCTTAACTTTATTAACACTAACATTACAGCTATATAAACCAGATCTTTGAAATTTGTTGAGACTCTGTGGCCTAGCACATGGTCAATTTTTGTAAATACCCCATGAGTGCATGTGAAGCATGTGACCACTAACTTCTAGCAAAAACTGTCCAGTATCTGTAAAAGCCACTTCGGTTTAAGACCGTTAGCTGTACAGTGGAATTTCACTTCTGATAATTCTACTAAAGTACACCCAAAGGAACTTATAAGGACATATGTACAAAGCTACTCACAGCAGCCTTAGTGGAAAAAAAATTAATATCCAACAGGAGAAAATTTATTAATAAATTATTACTATTCAACATTTTAAAAAATGAGACAAATACTTAAGTATAAACATGAAGAAGCATCTATTATAGATTTTAGAGTAATATATGTAAATACACACAAATTTACATATGTGTGTTTGGATTTTGAGAGAGAGAGAGAGATAAGAGCTGGAGGGAGAGAGCTGAGAAAGGGGGAGGGGATAGAGAGGGAAAGGCAGTGAGGGAAGAAAGGGACAGAAAAGAAAGCTCTTTCTACCTATTATTTAAAATTTTCACCTGTTATTTTATATAGTATTAAGTTGCTCATTCCTCTCCCACTTCAACAAAAGGGGTGGAGGTAAATTTCTTAAATTGGGTGGTATAATTACGAGAGATAAATTGTGTCCCATAATTTCCATTTATATTTCCTCTCTTTCTGGAGTGACAATATGTTTGTTCAGTAGAGAAAAAGAAAAATATGAGAAGCCATATCTGCAATCCAGGCTGGAAAACTGACGGTCTGCAAGACATCAATAAAATAGGGAAGATCATTTACAGAAGGATTCAACAAAAACGGAGACCGGATCAATGGGTCAAGACGGCTGATAGAATGTAAACAAGGAGTCTGGGAAAGCATTAAGAAAAGTGTTCAAGTTACAGGGATGGACAACAGGGTGGATTGGGCTATTACTATTTACTGAGCTAAGGAAAACAAGAGGAAGGACAGATTTTAGGGGAGGGACAGTAGTTGTAAATGCTAAGTTTATCTGTAACATTTAGGTGGAGAATTTTAGTAGATAGCTAACTCTGAGTGTCAGGAATTAAAGAGAAAGAGCTAGGTTGGGATATTTATATTTCATAACTGAAATCATGGGATTAAATAAGATTTTCTGTATGAATAATTCGTTTTAAAAATGTGAACATTTTGCTTTTCCATTGTTGGTGGTTTCAGCCCTGATACTAGCCATGGTCAAAATCATTGGTGTACCAGCGATTACCCTAGCTTCACTGTCTGTTCATCTCAAGATATTTAATTTTCAAAGAGTTATTAATACTTTTCAAACTGCTTTTAAATAAGCCAAAGGATGGTTGTCAGGGCAAAGGCCACAGAAGGGGCTTAGATGCTAGTGTACCAGATATGTAAACTGACATGATTTTCTAAAGGGCTTCACCAAGCTTTCCTTAACACCGATTAAATAGCACGTTTAAAATGTACAATTTGAGAAGGTTTGACAAATGTTTACACCATGACACCATCACCACGATTAAGAGGAGGAAAATATCCATCACCCCAAAATGTCCTCTGCTCTTTTAAATCCCTATTACTGACCTTCCCTATAAATCCCCTCTACCCTTAGTCTCTAGGAAACCACTGAACTGCGTTGTGCCACTACAGAATATTGGTATTTTCCAGAAATTTATATAAATGGAATCATGCAATACACACTAATTTTTATCTGCCTTCTTTAAGAAAAATAATCCTGAGATTCATCCATATTGATGGATATGTTAAAAATTTATTTGTATTTTTGAGTAGTATCCCATCACATAGAGACACCACAATTGGTCCATTCATCTGTTAAAGAGCATTTCGGTTGTTTCCAGTTTTTGTCTATTACAAATAAGGCTGAAGTCTTTATATGAGCATATGTTTTAATTTCTCTTAATACTTAGGAGAAGAATGGCTAATGCATTGTTTTAGGTGCATGTTTAACCTTTAAAAAAAAACTGCCAATTATTTCCCTACATGTTTTTACTATTTACATTCCAAACATAAGTATACAAGAATTCCAGCCAGGTTACATCTTTGCCAATAATTGGTATAGTCTTTTTAAAAATTTTAACTTTCTAATATGTATGTAGGATATTTCCTTGTGAGTTTGATTTACATTTTCCCAATAACTAATTATGTTGGGTAGTTTTATCATGTGTTTACCATCAGCATATCTTTTTTTGAAGTATCTGTAAAATCTTTTACTGATATTTGAATTATTTTTTATAAATCTTATATGCAAGTCTTTTCTCATCTATGTTATTTTCCAAATGTGGCCTATCTTTTCATTCTCTTAAAAGTGAACTGAAAAACAAAGGTTCTTAATTTTGTTGACAACCAATTTCAATATTTTTGTGCATCATGCATTTTCATTTGTGAATCACGTTTCTAAGAAATCTTGCCTGACTTGGTGCATCTGGGTGGCAGAGTCAGTTGGGCGTCCAACTGTTGGTTTCGGCTCAGGTCATGATATTGGGGTCGTGAGAAGGAGCCCTGTATCCAGCTCCATGCTCAGTCTGCTTGAGATTGTCTCTCCCTCTCCTCTCCCTCTGCCCCTCCCACTTGTGCTGGCTCTCTCTCTAAAAATAAAAATTAAAAAAAAAAAAAAAAGATTTGTACTGTGTCTTCTTCTAGAATTGTTATATTTTTAGGTGCTGTATTTAAGTCTATGATCTGTTTTGAGCAAATCATTGTATATGGTAGAAGGTACTGATCGATGTTCACTATTTTGCATATGACTACCTGATTATCCTAGTATGCGTTGGAAATATTATCCTATTTCCACTGAATTGCATTTTGAGGCCTTTATTTTTACTTTAAAAGGGCTACTATGCTTGATGATATATGCTACTACATATTATAAAACTTTCTAAGTGTTAAAATGACCTATGAGATTATGAGATGCCTTAAAATGGGGAACAAATTGAAAAAAATGACCATAGGTCCTCAAATAGATTAATATTGAGTTACGGTTGAGAATCTCCTACCTGTTCATCCTTACGGCAAGACAGATGCTTTGTCTGAAATGTAATAAATTAATATTCTGGAGGCAGGGATCAAATTAAATAATTCTATCTCAGGGGCTCAATGATGCTTAGAAGACCAGGGAGTGAATGTCCCTTTCCAACTACAGTCAGCACATTATCAGTAGAATACAGGACACCATGTTTTGTCACACCCAACTTGAGAAATCATTATACCTTCAAAATTAAATTTATTAAAATTCATATTTGAGAAAAACCTGATTATTTACATCTTGGCATCTATATATCACAAATCAAATGTGATGGGCTGGTAAGAAATGGAGCTCAGATACCAAGAGAGATAAAGACTGTTTTGATACTAATTAGTGTTGCCAGATTGAAAGCTTACCCCCATGTGATTCCTGTTCAGCTCGAGGTTCATTAATCACTTACGTTTAGTGGGACCCTCCTGAGAAATGCTGCCATGTGTTAAACAAATATTATGTAAAATTTAAAAAGTAATAATTTTCTCTAAAATTGAGCTCAATTCATCCTTCAAGGACATGTGAACAACTCACAGGTATGATCAGAATTCCCAAGATAAGCAGAAGCAGCTCTACTAAGTTCTTCAAGAGCTATCCAGAGAATACCCTTTGTGTTTCTTCAGGGATTAGCTCTATCTTTGTTGGCTGAAGGAGAATCAGATATATCATATTCTGTTCATATTCTACTATCTGAAGCCTTTGCTCAGGATTCAGTCACTTACAGTAATTACAGTCTACCCATCCATTTCTCAAATGCAAATGCCCCTGAGAAGAAGATAAAATTAAGCTCCTCATGTCCTAGAGAATGTGTTCTTAGAGTGGAATATACAGCCTCTGCCCCCAGAAGTTCTTCAAAAAAGCCACCCATCCCTGAAAAGTGCCAACTTTTGTGTGCAGGAGAGGGTGTCTATACCATCAGATAAATAGCAAGCCCCTGGGTGAGGAAATATTAAGAAGTACCAACCGGGGAGGTATGTATAGTTCTATTAAATGGCCTTCTGTGTGAATGGCTTTATTCATTTAGTGCTGTATAAAGGATTTTTTCACATTTTTTCATTGTGCTTATAATTAATGTGAATGGCAACATATTGTGTAGTATTGTTGTCTCATATTTACATAACACCTCCTTTATTTTTATTATCTTTTATTTTCCTATTGCAAAATATTTTTTTAAAGATTTATTTATTCATTTTAGCAAGAGAGAGCACATGCAAGTTGGGGGAGAGGTAGAGAGAAAGAATCTTCAAGCAGACTCCCTGCTGAGTACAGAGTCCAACTCTGGGTTCGATCTTACAACCCGTGACCATGACCTGAGCTGAAACCAAGAATTGGATGCTCAACCGACTGAGCCACTCAGGCCACCCAATTGCAAAATAATTTTTATCCTATCTATTTCATATCTACATTTTGGTACAATTCCCTTGAGCTGACTATAAAAGAACGTTTTCTATACCTCAGTTATCATTAAACTGCTTTTAAACAAAATTTTAATTTTAATAAAAGGAAAACTGTCTTACACAGTGTACATGTCTGACCTTTCTTCCAGGGTCCATTTTAGTGATACAGCTTTGCTGATGACCTATCTTAGACATCACTTTGTTTGTTCCCCTGGGCTTTAGGCACACTGCCAAGTGAGGAACTTACATGACTTTAGAGAGCCAACTTGGCCAACCTAGCTCTATTTCGGACAAAGCAAACATTAAAGTCTCTAATCAATGGAAGAGAGGACTGCTGTAGCACTTGCAAGCTCATGATGCCCCTAGGAAAGGACTGTGCCAGTTGCCTAAAGGGCAAATAGTGCCTTCATTAACCCCCTCTTCCTCTAGGCAAAAGTTTTCAGTATAGGACTCGGATAGGATTCTGGCAGAAGTCTGTCGAATTCTGTCTTGGGTACCTGGGGCAAGGCTTTGAATGACCCTATGGATATGAAAAGTTATACTAAGCATGGGTCAAAGTTTTATGGCAAACAGGACCCAATACATAGGAAAATATGAAGACAGCAAGTGCTAAACACTATGCAATGTACCTGAGCTATACATACGAACAAAATACGGCTTCCGTGTGCCAGAGGTACATTTAGTGGTGCGGAAGCGAAATAAAAATACATAACACTGTAGGAAGACTGCGGTCATCTCAAGTACTCCAGATGAAGAACTTTACAAAAATTCCCCAAAGGTAGAAATGTAAATGATTTTTAAATAATATAAAAATATTCAGTATCATTATGATGGAGTTGGAATTTATTGGTTGCTGCGTGGCAGGAATAACCTGAGCTTCTCCCTAAAGCGGACCTCAGTTAGAGGCACCAGCAGAACGGGTCCAGGACACAAATTTTGAGAGCAACTCTGCAGCCATCCAAATATATGCCGTACCAGTTGGGTAGGCCAGCTTTTCTCTCTTCCTCACTTTCTTTGGGATATCTAGAAAGAGAAAGTGAATCCTTTTCGTGACACATGTAGGATCCCAGTTAGACCAAAGATGCTAAAATGCCTATTCCTGCTAGATACTCTACTTCACTGGAGCAGAATCTGTGTTCTATCTTGATACCGTATTGCCTAGACGGTAACTCGCAATGGTAGTGTTCAATAAATAGTTTCTGAATGAATGAATGCGTGGATTTCTTCCCTAGAGTATAATGCTGAAGAGAGCTGCCAAATGGTTCATTAAGTAATGTGATGGGAAGGTTTCTGCATATGTGCATGTGTGTGTGGAGCTCAACAGAAATAGATGGGCAGTTTCTAATTGTGTTGACAGAACCTAGGCCTAAACTTTCGTGAGAATTGTATTTCCCTAAAGGTTTCATGCAGGATCTTACAAGCATGCTCCACCAAAGTGATGTTCTATATTAAAACCCCTGTATAAATAAAGCAGTTTATTAAATGATAGTTATTTCTACCTCCTTGGAATTTAAACCACGGGCATATCCTTACGGACTTAGACCATGTCGTATACACACCATGGCAAATACGTGACAATAATTGAAACTGGATGTTACTTTTTTTAGAGTAAAAAATGTTCCAGTCTTAGTATAAAAGAGCTGAGTAGAGGGGCGCCTGGGTGGCGCAGTCGTTAAGGCGTCTGCCTTCGGCTAGGGGCGTGATCCCGGCGTACCGGGATCGAGCCCCACATAGGGCTCCTCCGCTATGAGCCTGCTTCTTCCTCTCCCACTCCCCCTGCTATGTTCCCTCTCTCGCTGGCTGTCTCTCTGTCACATAAATAAATAAAATCTTTAAAAAAAAAAAGAGCTGAGTAGAGATTTGGACAGCTGCCTGGCACTTAGACTGTGCCACAATTTGCTATGCCGAAGATTCAAATTGGAAAATATCAACAGGGTATTAACTGAAATAAGTTATTCTGTTAATATAGTTAACCTTCCCCCCTTGGTTAATGTCAGGGGCTTCTGTTCAATATAGCAAAGTGAATTTTAGTGAAAATAAACAGAAATATTTGGAAATTACAGTTTGTCAGAAAGTCTGGATATACTGATAAGCAGTGTGTTTACATTTACATATCGCAAAATCATGTTCTTAGATTTGAAAATCATGTGAAATATTAGCCTAAAGCAAAATTTATTGTAATGGGACAGACACTTAACCAAAAAGTGATATTGTACCTCTAACTTAATGCCTACCAAAAGGGTATATAAATTACAGTGAACGAAATAATTTGGAGTTGAAATGATCCTTCTGAGGGAGTTGACTGAATCTTGGTTTGTTTTCTCAGTGCTTCAGTATTTCAGTATTCATTTACCCTAGGAAATATGGAGTTTAGACCTCTGATGCATAGAAGGGAGATATGTCAAATTTCACTGCATTAATCCTTTAGTACTTTGCTTTTCAAAAAAGTGGAAGGGAAGTATGTTGCTGCCTATTTGTACAGTTTATATATACATATATAGATAGATGATAGATAGATAGATAGATTTTATTTTATTTATTTATTTATTTATTTGACAGAGACAGCCAGCGACAGAGGGAACACAAGCAGGGGGAGTGGGAGAGGAAGAAGTAGGCTCCCAGCAGAAGAGCCTGATGTGGGGCTCGATCCCAGAACGCTGGGATCACGCCCTGAGCCGAAGGCAGACGCTTAACGACTGCACCACCCACGCACCCCAGTTTAGTTTATATTTTAACAAACTCTAATTTGGTATTTTCCACTTCATGAAAATGCAGCAAAAGACATGATAGCAATATAAACAAGGCAGGGATTCATTACCTCTTTTGATGCTGAAATTAAGCAATTAGCTGGTTCCCTCTAACAGTTACTTTTCTGGAGTCTCTCTCCCTCTCTCCACCTATGTCCCTCCCCTCCCCTCCCTTTCTCTTCCCTCCCCACCACCCCCGGTGGCCATGGGTGGCCTACATTTTCTTCTCCGACTTTGGGAGAAGGATTGCAAGATCAGCGCTATCCTCAGAAACTCTGAATTGTTGCCTGCCTATTGGGACTCCTCACTCACTTTGGGAAATTGGTTAATTCTTAAAGATAAGTATTTTGTTAATTTTGCTTAGTTTCCCACATTTCCTTTCTAGTTTTCAGCTATCTGGTGTTACCTGACTAAGAAAAAAATGTTGTAAAGTGTGACATGCAACTGTTAAGATATTAAAGAATTTTTTTTTGCAAATGTGATGTGAAAGTAGAGCCCTAGGATACCAAATAATTTTCAGTAAATGCTTCACTGTAGTGTATATTAACAGTTGGATATCACATCCACATTCTGCCAACTTCTAGATGCTGAGGTAGGACAAGGAAGGAGGTGCTGAGATTATAGTCGAGTGCTCATCAGTGGGTTCAGTGCTCCTGCTGAGCTAGCCACTGGGTCTCAGGCTCATGGGTACAGCTGGTGGCAAGTCCCTGCAATCAGGAGCCATCACTAACAGAAAGACTCTGCAGTCATTTTAATCAGTCTTCAGCAACGCTAGCAGTAAATGTACTGAGTGGATACGTTTTCCTGGGAATTGCCACTGTGGCTTTAGTATTCTGCTTGAATTGAGATAGCATAATACAATGTAGAAATCAGTGATGATGGAATCAAATATTCTACTGGATATGAGCCTAGCTTGAGTCTATAAAGTTACCCTAATTCTCGATCTAGGGAAGAGCATTGTTAATTATTCACAAAGTAGACATACAGAAGGCATGTATAGTATGTCTAAGACATTATGTAAGTGGACCCTAGAATATTTGCACAATGGTGAAGAGTTCAGAAATACAGTAGCTTATGTTTAAGCAAAATGTGTAAGACTTGATCTAATGAATTTTTTAAAGTTTTTTCTTTTTACACACGTGTGTGTAATTCAAAATGTCAAATGAACCGATAAGGTTTTGTTAAAAACCAACAGTTCCTGTCCCTCTCCTCCCTACCCTACTCCATACCAATAAATATATTTCTCTCTCTGAGCTAGCTATGTATATATCCAGAGATTTGCCACATATTTCTTAAGTAACATGCTTATGGTGTTATACCATGATTTTTTTTTTCATTTTCTCTATTTCCTATTGACCTCTTATTATGGAAGATGAGGCTATAGTTCTTCCACATTTCTGCTCTCATGCATTTCTCCATCCATCTTGCATACATCATTATGTCATTTAAAAAAAAAAAACCCAAAGTTGTTATACTTTAGTTAAACTAATATTTGGTATTTATATTATTATTACTATTTAAATATTACACACAGATGAGCCATGAAATCTTCTCAAATTATACTTTCTGTCTTGTATAATGTTTGCTTCCCCCTGGAGTTCATAAATATTTCAGGTTCTCCATTGTCTGATTTTTTCATCATCACTAATTTTTTCCTTAAATGTAAATCTTCTCTCAAATCATTTTTTAAAAATCCAAATAATCTCTTAGTTTTTTCTACCTAGAAATTTATTTCCTGCTCTTGTACAGAAAGCTTACAAAAGATACAAAAAGGTAAAAAGAATAATTCTATAAGTACTTGGGTACTCAATGTTTAGTTTGAGAAATAAAGGATTACATGAAATATAAGAGCTTCATGTACCTTCCCGATATATCCCCCCTCATTCATGTAAACTGTCCCAAATGCAATGTTCATGATTCCAATTTATTGTTCTATACTTTTTCCATGAATATATACATATCAAAGAAAAAAGTATTTGAGCTCAGGGTATTTTAAAATATTTTAGAAATGCTACCATACTGGACCAATTTCTTATGCCATACACACAAATAAATTTAAAATGGAAGAAAGACCTAAATGTGAGACAAGAAACCATCAAAATTCTAGAGGAGAACACAGGCAGTAACCCCTTTGACCTCAGCTGTAGCAACTTCTTGCTAGATACATCTCTGGAGGAAAGGGAAACAAAAGCAAAACTAAACTATTGGGATCTCATCAAGATAAAAAGCTACTGCACAGTAAAGGAAATAATCAACAAAATTCCGAATGGGAGAAGATATTGGCAAATAATAAAGGATTAGTATCCAAAAATCTGTAAAGAACCTATCAAACTCAACACCCAAGAACAAATAATCTAGTTAAGAAATGGTCAGAAGACATGCACAATCCAAAGAAGACATCCAGACACATGAAAAGATGCTCAATATCACTCATCATCAGGGAAATCAAAACTACTAATAAGATATCACCTCACACCTGTCAGAATGGCTAAAATTAACAACACAGGAAGCAACAGATGTTGGCAAGGATGCAGAGAAAGGGGAACCTTTTTGCACTGGTGGGGGGAATGCAAACTGGTGCAGCCACTCTGGAAAACAGAATGGAGGTTCCTCAGAAAGTTAAAACAGAGCTACCCTAGAACCCAGCAATTGCATTACTAAGTATTTATGCAAAGGATACAAAAATACTGATTTGAAGGGACACATGCACCTCAATGTTTATTGCAGCACTACCAGCAATAGCCAAGTTATGCAAAAAGCCCAGATGTCCATTGACAGATGAATGGATAAAGAAGAGGTGGTATATAAATGATGAAATATTACTCAGCCTTAAAAAGGAATGAAAGCTTGTCATTTGCAAAGAGGTGGATGGAGCTACATAGTATTATGCTAAGCAAAGTAAGTCAGAGAAAGACAAATACCATATGATTTCACTCATATGTTGAATTTAAGAAACAAAATGGATGAATATGGGGGAAAAAAGAGAGAAGCAAATCGTAAAAGACTCTCAACTATAGAGAACAAACTAAGGGGTACTGGAGGGGAGGTGGATAGGGAATGTGTTAAGTATTAAGGATGAGCACTGGGTGTTATATGTAAGTGGCGAATCACTAAATTCTACTCTTGAAACTAATATTACACTGTATGTTAACTAACTGGAATTTAAATAAAGATTTCAAATTACAAAAAATCAATAAAACAAAAAAAGAAATCCTACTATACTGTCGTCAAAATACAAAATGAAGACCAAATGTGAAAATTCCCTGACCAGACAAAACCAATTAAATCATGTAAGCAAAACTAAATCTAGTTTATTTCATGAATATAAGCAAAAGTTAATTTAGGTTATTTCTTGCAAATTCCTCTAATAATCTAAAAGAAACTTAAGTCATTTTCCTAAAATAGTATAAAACAATCATGCTTAACTGATCCCTGCCATCTAGAACCCCCATTGTAATAACCAACCATTGCAAAGGTTAAACAACTACCTGTTTCATCCTGTAAAGTCATGCCTCCAAGCTTCATTATCAGTGCCGGGTTTGGAAGCTCCCAGCTCATGAACTGTTCTTATATATATAATAAACTTTTACTAAATACTATTTCACTGATCTGGTTTAAATTTTTACTGTTTCTAGATTTTTTTTTTAAGATTTATTTATTTATTTATTTTGAGAGAGAGAGAGAGAGAGACAGCCAGCGAGAGAGGGAACACAAGCAGGGGGAGTGGGAGAGGAAGAAGCAGGCTCCCAGCAGAGCAGGGAGCCCGATGCGGAGCTCGATCCCAGGACCCTGTGATCACGCCCTGGGCCAAAGGCAGGTGCTTAACAACTGAGACACCCAGGTGCCCGTTTCTAGATTTTTAACACAGTACCAATTTTTCATTCTTCTACTTTTTCACTTGACATTACAATGTTCATGAGTTCATTTATGTTGACACACGTAATTCTAATTCAGCGACTTTCACTGCTCTATGGCATAACCATTATGTTCAACATGCGTGACTAGTGCAAGTAAACATAAAGCCACTTCATTTTTATCTTTTCATGTCACTTTAGATCATCCGTGTGTTTCTACTACTTCCCGAGACGGAGAATGAAAAATTCAGATAGATCTAGGACTGCGTGGATCCTTTGAGAGCTTAGGTCACAAAACAGTATCAATTTACTGTTTAAAGGTCCAGTCATATATGATTATCAAAGTCCAAATCTGTTTTGAACTAGAAAGAAGGACATGGAAGTTTCTTAGCATTGACTCCCTTTCTCTCAACAACCTAACATCAGGGAAGCTATCTCTCAAACACAAGGCAAAGTCCAAGAGAATCACAAAGAAGCTTACCCCAACATTTTTGAACTAGGCCAGAGCCAGCAATTGCAACTTGTGGACTTTTTTTCCCCCAGACTTTTTTATATGACTACAATAACACCAATTCTTTTCAGCCATAGTTCAGTGACATTGAGCATAACTTGCAGCCAAGTACATTTCAAAAAAACACTTTCACTATTATTAAAGTGAATTATCTGCATCTTCTGTGACAATTACATATCTTTTTTCTTTTTCTATTGTAATCTGTTAGCATAGTGAAGTACCTTAAAGGTTTTCTAAATAAAAATAACCTTGTATGTCTGTTTTATTTTTTTTATTTTTTATTTTTATTTTTTTTAAAGATTTTATTTATTTATGTGATAGAGAGACAGCCAGCGAGAGAGGGAACACAGCAGGGGAGAGGGAGAGGAAGAAGCAGGCTCCCAGCGGAGGAGCCCAATGTGGGACTTGATCCCGGAATGCCGGGATCACGCCCTGAGCCGAAGGCAGACGCTTAACGACTGCGCTACCCAGGCGCCCCTTGTATGTCTGTTTTAAACCTAATATTTGTGGGGCGCCTGGGTGGCACAGCGGTTAAGCGTCTGCCTTCGGCTCAGGGCATGATCCCGGCGTTATGGGATCGAGCCCCACATCAGGCTCCTCCGCTATGAGCCTGCTTCTTCCTCTCCCACTCCCCCTGCTTGTGTTCCCTGTCTCGCTGGCTGTCTCTATCTCTGTCGAATAAAATAAAATCTTTAAAAAAAAAGAAAAAAAACAAAAAAAAAAACACCTAATATTTGTGTGTATACATATATACGTATATCCCATACATACAGTCTTTATTCTTACATGTTTTTTTTTACTTCTAAAACTCTGATTGTATGTGTGTTGAATATTCTCATTTCATCTCCTTATCTTTCATAATTTCTTTTTTCATCCTACAATTTAAATTCCATATACTATTTTTTAAAATATTTTTTTATTTACTCATTGAGACTTTTTTTTTGTTTTTTCATTTATTCATGAGAGACAGAGAGAGACAGCATGCGCAGAGGAGAGAGGCAGAGGGAGAGAGAGAAGCAGACTCCCTCCTGAGCTGGAAGCTGGATGCAGGGCATCGATCCCAGGATCTGATCATGACCTGAGCCGAAGGCAGACACAAAACCACCTGAGCCACCCAGGCACCCCTCTGTATATTTTTATGTCTGCTAGCTTACTAATTCTTTTTCTAGTCATTTTTTTTTTTTTTTAAGTAGGATCCATGCCCAGTGTGGAGCCCAATGTGAGGCTTGAACTCACAACCCTGAAATCAAGACCTGAGCTGAGATCAAGAATTGGATGCTTCACCGACTGAGCCACCTAGGTGCCCCTAGCCATGCTTGATTACTGTTTATCCAGTTTTTTGAATTTCTAATAAATTCTCAAATTTCTCTTTGGTTCTTTTTTAAACTTGCCTTTTCAATTTTCATTGTCTCTTGGTTTTTAGTTATTAATATACTTTTTCATTTCTTTAAATATATTAAACATATTTATTCTACATTCCATGACTAAAATTCCAGAATCTGCAGATGTCGCCGCGATGTTATTTCATGACTCTTCCTTCTGTTATCTTTTTCTTTATGCGATAAGTGATTTTGGATAACAAGGTCAAGTTCCTTAGCACCATACTACAAGGAATTATTTGACGCCTGGATTTGAAGTTTGTTTTTTCAGAGATCTGATCCTCAGGCTCAGAACCTTGAGCTAATCTTAGTTTATCAATGTATAGGGATATGAATTGGCCATTTTATTTTCAGATTTAACATTTCAAGGATAAAATTTCTCATTTTCATGTTATGCTCTTGAACTGAAATTTTACCTCATTTTTTTGCATTTTTAAAAATTTGGTATACTTTATTTACTTATTTATTTATTTTGGTTTTATTGAAATCCAGGTTAGTTAACATATAGTGTATTATTAATTTAGCAGGAGAATTTAGTGATTCTTACCTTTCTTTTATTAATGTGGAATATCATTTTGATTGATTTGCAGGTGTTAAACCACACTTGTAGCCCAGGAATAAAACCGTCTTGGTCGTGGTGAATAATTCTTTTAATGTACTGTTGGACCCGATTAGCTAGTATCTTGTTGAGAATTTTTGCATCCATGTTCATCAGGGATATTGGTCTGTAATTCTCTTTTTTTAGCAGGGTCTTTGTCAGGTTTTGGGATCAAGGTAATGGTGGCCTGATAGGATGAGTTTGGAAGTTTTCCTTCCATTTCTATCTTTTGGAACAGTTTCAGAAGAAGAGATATTAATTCTTTAACTGTTCTGTAGAATTCACCTGGGAAGCCATCTGGCCCTAGGCTCTTATTTATTGGGAGATTTTTGATTACTGATTCAATTTCTTTGCTGGTTATGGGTCTTTTCAGATTTTCTATTTCTTCCTGTTCTAGTTTTGATAGTTTATATGTTTCTAGGAATTTGCCCATTTCTTCCAGATTGCCTAATTTGCTGGTACATAATTACTTGTAATATTCTGATTGTTTTTATTTCTGCAGTGTTGGTTGTGATCTCTCTTCTTTTGTTCATGATTTTATTTATTTGGATCCTTTCTCTTCTTTTTGATAAGTCTGGCTAGGGGTTTATCAATCTTGTTAATTCTTTCAAAGAACCAGCTCCTAGTTTCGTTGATCTGTTCTAATGTTTTTTTTTTTTTTTTTTTTTTTGTCTGTTTTGTTTGGTTTTTTGGGGTTTTTTTGCTTTGTTTTATAATTTCTGTATCATTGATTTCTGCTGTAATCTTTACTGTTTCTCTTTTCCTGCTGGATTTAGATTCTATTTGCTATTCTTTTTCCAACTCCTTTAGGTGTAAGTTTAGGTTGTGTATTTGAGACTTTTCTTGCCTCTTGAGGTAGGCTTGTATTGCAATATACTTTCTTCTTAGGATTGCCTTTGCTGCATCCCAAAGGTTTTGAATTGTCGTGTTTTCATCTTCATTTGCTTCCATGTATTTTTTAAATTCTTCTTTAAGTTCCTTCTTGACCGTTCATTCTTTAGTAGAAAGTTCTTTAACACCCAGGTATTTGTGGTCCTTCCAAATTTATTCTCGTTTCTTCCAAATTTATTCAAGCTTCACAGCACTGTGGTCTGAAACTATACAAGGTATGATCTCAATCTTTTTGTACCAGTTAAGGGCTGATTTATGACCAAATATGTTCCATGTGCCCTTGAAAAGAATGTGTATTCTGCTGCTTTAGGATGAAATGCTCTGAATTTATCTGTTAAGTCCATCTAGTCCAGTGTGTCATTCAAAGACCTTGTTTCCTTGTTGATTTTCTGCTTAGATGATCTGTCTATTGCTGTGAGTGGGGTGTGAAAGTCCCCTACTATTATTATGTTATTATCAACGAGTTTCTTTATGTTTGTTATTAATTGATTTATATATTTGGCTGCTCCCAAGACAGGAGCATAAATATTTACAATTGCTAAATCTTTTTTTGGATAGACCCTTTTATTATGATATAATGTCCTTCTTCATCTCTTATTACAGTCTTTGGTTTAAAATCTAGTTAATCTGATATAAAGATGGATACTCCAGCTTCCTTTTAATGTCCATTAACATGATATATGGTTCTCTACCCTCTCTCTTTCAATCTGGAGGTGTCTTTGGGTCTAAAATGAGTATATTGTAGGCAACATTTCACTGGGTCTTGTTTTTTTATCCATCCTGATACCCTATATCTTTTGATTGGAGCATTGAGTGCATTTACATTCAGAGTAATTATTGAAAGATATGAATTTAGTGTCTTTGTATTACCTATAAAGTTACTGTTCCTGTAGACTGTCTCTGTTCCTTTCAAGTCTTTGTTACTTTCGATCTTTCTTTCCTGCTCAAAGGGTCCCCTTTAATATTTCTTGCAGGGCTGATTTAGTGTTCACGAACTCTTTTAGTTTCTGTTTATCTTGGAAACTCTTTTTCTCTCCTTCTATTCGGAATGACAGCCTTGCTGGATAAAGTATTCTTGATTGCATATTTTTCCCACTTTGCATGTTGAATATATCATGCCAGGACTTTCTGGCCTGCTAGGTCTCTGTGGACAGGACTGCTGTCAGCCTTATGTGTCTAGGTTAAGGACTTTTTCTCCCAAGCTGCTTTCAGGATTCTCTTTACCTTTGTATTTTGCAAGTTTCACTTTAATATGTCATGGTGTTTACCTGTTTTTGTTGATTTTGAGGGGAGTTCTCTGTGTCTCTTGGACTCGAATGCCTGTTTCCTTCCCCAGAGTAGGGAAGTTCTCAGCTATAATTTGTTCAAATAAACCTCTGCCCCTCTTTCCTTTCTTCCTCTTTTGGGACTCCTATGATACAGATGTTATTTCAATTTATCAATTGCTGAGTTCCCTAAGTCTACCTTCATGATCTAATAATGTTCTTTCCCCCTTTTTTTCAGCTCCATTATTTTCCATAATTTATTTTCTGTATCACCTATCCTCTCCCTGCTTCTTCAGTCCTCAGGGTGATTATATCCAGTCTGTTTTTGCATCTCAGTTATAGTATTTTCTAATTTCAGTCTGACTAGCTTTCAGGTCTTTTATCTCTGCAGCAAAGGTTTCTCTGTTGTCTTATATGCTTTTTTTCAAATGCAACTGGTAGTCTTATAACTGTTGATCTAAATTCTTTTTCAGATATATTGTTTATATCTGCTTTGAGCAAATCCCTGGCTGTGATATCTTTTTTTTTTTAAGCTTTTATTTATTTGACAGAGAGAGACAGCCAGCGAGAGAGGGAACACAAGCAGGGGGAGTGGGAGAGGAAGAAACAGGCTCCTAGCAGAGAAGCCTGATGTGGGGCTTGATCCCAGAACTCCGGGATCGCGCCGAGCTGAAGGCAGATGCTTAACGACTGCACCACCCAGGTGTCCCTCTGGCTGTGATATCTTCCTGACCTTTCTTTTGGGGAGAATTCCTCAGCCTTGTCATTTTGGCCAAGTTTCTATCTTTTGTGTGTTATGAAAGCTTGTTTCCTGAACCTCAGAGTAATGCTATATTAAAAAGAGGTCATAAACCATCCAGGGCCTGGCACTTCAGGAAGTTTTTCTGGTATATGCCGTGTGCACTCTGTTGTGTTTTGGCAGCTTTTTCCCACTGGTCCATCCCCCACAGATTTCTTCCTTGCTTGCACTGGGAAGTGCTTGTACCCTTAACTTAGGTGTGCTTTGATTTGTTTTTAAGATAAGCCTGGAAAAGAGAAAAAAAAAAAAAGCCCGATCCTAGACAAGAGAAAAGGATAAGGAACTAAAACGTAAACAAGCAGACAAACAAAAAACTATAAGCCTGATTCTAAAGAATAAGAAAGAAAGAAGGAAACAGAGTAAGGAAAGAAGAAAATAATAATAATAATAATAATAATAATAATAATAAAAATAATAAGCCTGATCTGAAAAATAAGAGAAAGAAACAAACAAACCAACAAATGAACCAAAAATTGTAAGCTTGAATTCAGAAAAAAAAAGACTAAAAAAGATATATATATGTGAAATAAAAGACAAAAAATATAATTAAAAGTGATAACAATAATATATTATATGTAAGTATTAATAATAATTAATAATAAAATAATTAATAACAATTAAAAATAAGAAGAAAATTAAAAATTTAAAAATTTAAAAAGCAAGCCTGGTCCTATTTCCACCAGAACTGAAGCTGAGGCTTTGGTGTACTCTTTAATCAGTAGACTTGGTAAATGCGGGGGGCCTGTGCTGGTCTTTGGAGAGAGTGGCCTGCAGGGCTGGCTCACAAGCTGACTTCTCCTTGTTAAGATGTCCCTGCCAGGTACGGGGGGGAGGGGGGGGCAAGGGTTTGGTGGAAGGGACTCCAGCCTCCACTGGAAGTACTATATTTCTCTCTCAAGTCTGACAGTGCTGGTGGGCAAGGGGAAGGGAGGGGTGGTGGATGAGGAAGATGGCATCACCCTGCCCTCTCGTCCCTGGGGAGGGAAACTCCTAGACACCGCTGTTCAGGGGCCCCTCAGAGAAAAACAAAAAAATCTCCTGTTGTCCTGGGTGTTCGTCAGATCTCTGCCCTTAAACTATCTGTTCCTGGCCATTGGCACACTGAGCACCCCAGATCTCCTGTATTTTATCCCTGGCCCATAGCTGGTACTCAAAACTCCAAGTTTTGAAGGACCTGGCAAGGTGCAGACCCAGTCTAGCCGTGAGTCCAGCACTGTCCTGTCCCAGAGAAGCTGTTGCACAGGGTGCACACAGGGGCTAGAATCTATTGTGAGGCACAGCAAAAAGCTGCAGCCAGGTAACCTGCAGTCTGCATGTGTCTCTGTTCCCTGCTCTGTTCTGTCCTGGAAGAGCAGCTGCTCTGAGTGTGCATGGTGGCTCAAATCTACTGTGGCAAAAAGCTGCTTCCAGGTTATCAGCCCTTAGCGCCCACCTCTGTCCCTGCTGTTGAGCACTGCTTTGAGAGACAAAATACGCTCTTTCAAATGTACTCTGGGAAGGGGAGCGATCTCTCCCAGTACAACCCAGGGGATCCCCTTACCAAGGCTTATTGGGCAAACCCTACCCACTGTACTCCCTTCCTGCTCTCTCCCTCTCCCTGACTTTGCTCAGTGAAAAGGGTTCCCTTTGCGGCCTCATGGCTTTCCTCTCCCCCAAATCATGGCTCAGACCTCGCATCTGCCCCGTTCTCTCCTTTGAACTGTGCAGATGGTTTTCTTAATCCTCAGATTATATCCCTAGTTGTTCAAAATAGTTTGATGCTGATCTAGCTGTGCTTGAGGGAGGAAGCAAGCTCAGGGTCCCCCGACTACTCTGCATTTTAACTAAAAACATTTACACCATCATTATAACTACTCTTTTTGCATCCGCATTTCTTATCTGGTTAATCCTGAGAAATCAAAGGTCCAAAATCCCAAAGTAGCAGGAAATTCTTTTTGATTATGAAAGAAAGACATTCAGTCACCTGATTCTACATTTCAAACTGTGTATGGAAGATAATTGATGTGCTTTCTAATAACTTTCATGTATTGGGATTGACAGGAGTTACATCTAACAGCTCTATAATTTTAAGAATTTCCTGTTTTGTTGACATCTTACAAAATGTTTGTCTTAATTTCCTACATCTCTCTCATTTCTGTGAAAGTTTTAACTTAAACATGGAAGAACTAAGCTGTGTTTATAAGTGTTAAAGAAGGAACTGAATGATCAATATATTATGTCATATAAAACCCTAATTAAAAATCAAATGCTCAAAGTGATGACAGTAATGAGCAATATTGATGAAAAACAGAATAGCCAGAGATGGAAACAATTTAAAAAGCAGTATTTCTATCATATTTTTTATCATATTTTTTCAATTACCACATAACTATAATTGTGTAGTTTTGTAGTGGTCCATGAATAAATTGTAAGACTTGTTTTTTCACTTAAATCCCCTAAAAGAATTTATAAAATAATAATAATAACAACAACAATGGCAGCAACAATAATTTACTTTATGGACCTTACATAAGTTGAGAGCCATTGAATATAAGATTCAAAGAAACAGTTTAGAAATCCAAGACAGAAAACAAATCTTGGTGTTTAGCTGTCAGAGATGGCAATATATGAAGTAAGTGTTTGTAGTTGAGGTAGCATTTGTAACCCCTAATACATTTCAAGAACAAGTTCACTCTGGCTAATAATGTACAGCTATGAAGTCAGGCCACTGGAGCTCAACTCCTACTCGTGTGACCCTCAGCAAGATCCTAAACCCTCTAGGCATCATTACCCCTATCCGGTAAATGTGGATGATAATAGTATCCACATCAGAGAGGTATTTTGGAGATTTAAAAGGTAATATTTTGAAATCTTCAGCATAAAGCCTAGCACAGACAAGTGTCCAAATGGACATTCATCTCCTCAGGCTCTGAAAAAGTTAAGATTTTCAAAGGCCAGTCTGGGAAAATAAACCTAAATGTTGAAGTAGAAGCTAATGGCTTAGTCAACACCATATTTATGTAGCCCACAGTCTTCAAACACCTTCTCTTTCTGGTTTATCTTTCAAACCGTTTTAACAGAGAGCAAGCAAAGAAAATTGGCTGGAGGCCATGGGGGTGGAGTAAGTTCACTGTGCATCCAATCATTAGCTCTGCCATTTTCTTCTTGCACAATATTTTGAGTCTTTGATGGGGGCTAGTGATTGAAGACATTGGTTTTGTGCCACATAGACCTGGTTTCTCAGAGACCAGATTTGGTCACTTAGTATTTGGTGACCTAGACCAAGAATAACTTGACAGCACATGGCTGAGAGCAAAGTAAAAACTTAATAAACACTAGCTATAATTTATTATTATTATGAATAATTTAAGAGTTGACATAATTTTTCCTTAATGTATGTGAGAAATTTTATGTGAAAAATAACTTAATCCAGTTGCAAATTTGGTTACATTATCTAGAATAACCCAGCAGTGTTTGTCTAGTCCTCTTCACGTTAGAAATGCTTAAATAATCAGCTTATTGCATTTGCTAGGGTGGATATAATCTTTTAATTAAGGGCTTTCATTTGATGTCTCATTTTATTCTTATAATTTCTCTATGTGGTAGGACAAAAATCATTGCCATCATTCACAAATGAGAACACCAATGCACCAAGTGGCTAAGAGATTTGACTAAAATCACAAAGACTTACAGTGGCAGAAGTGTAGGGGGGAAAATGAACCAGGAAACCTAAGTTCTGGTCCTGACTTCACCTTTAATGAGCTTGTCTTTGTATGTACAATAGGAACAAAACTCCCTGCTCTACCCAAAGTTTCACAGTATCATTCTGAGAAGTAAAGACAATAATATGTAAAATGTGAAAGTACCTTCAAACCCACACATTGCTAGACAAATATAAGGTGATATTATGTAAGAAAAATCACATTATGCAGTTCAGGTTAAATCTAGCTCTAGCTTCTATGTAAAAAAAAAAAAAAAGATGACTTTTCTATACCACTCTTGGAGAGAAAAGTGACAGAAATATTTTATGATAGGAAAAAAATTGTTGTATTTCCTAAGGAAAGGAAAGTTTTATTATTTCCTACTGGGAGAGAAAAGAACTCTTAGAGGACAATGTCACAAGAGTCATGAACTCTAAATCAGGATAGTTGGGTTTAAATCCTGCCTTTGGCACCAAATAACTGTTAACTTTTCTTAAATTCTTAAAAAATGTGGACCTCAATTTACTCTGTGTAAAGTGAACTTACACTAGAAAATGCTGAAGGTCTTTTTCAGCTCTGACTCTCCATTGCTACAGTTCTGCTCTCCAAGCATAGGGCCTTTGTGAAATTGCTAAATTATAGTAACACCTCAGTTGAATTGTGGGACCTGTAAATGCAATGCTCTTAATAATGGAATTTTCCAGTTGACCGGGAGGCAAGTTTATCTCAGGATTTTATCTTTTCATATTCCTCCTCTCACGACTTTTTTGTTTTTGCTAACTCCTCACAGATTTTCCTTGCAAAATTGCCTGTGACATCCCCCTTCCCTAGCCCTCCCTCAACTTTTTCAAGTCCACACTGCCCTCTTGCATCTGCAGCCAGAGAGTTTCAAAACTATCCTTATTTTGCAATTCAAACTATCACAACACCTTCAGTGCTCCACATTTTTACAGTAAGGAGATAACCAGCATCTAAACATTATTGGAGAGTCTGTGATAAGCAGAATAGCGGCCCTCCAAAGATGCCCACATCCTAATACCCAGAACCTGTGCATATATTACCCTTCAGGGTAAAAGGGACTTTACAGATATATTAGATTAAGGCTCTTGAGGTAGGGAGAGTATCCTAGATTACCCAGGAGGACCCAGTGTAATCACAAGGGCCTTATAAGGAAAATATCCGAGGCAAGAGAATCGGAGTTAGAAGAGATGTGACTACAGAAGCAGAAGTCAGAAAAGGGAATTTAAAGATGCCCCACAGTTGGTTTTGAGGCTGGTGTTCAAGGCCACAAGTCAAGAAATGTAGGCAGCTTCTAGAAACTGGAAAAGGCAAGGATACAGATTCACCTTAGGGTCTCCAGAAAGAACTCACCTCTGCTGAGCTCGGAAATACCCATTTTGAACTTCTAACTTGCATAACTGTAAGATAATAAATTTATGTTTTTTTAAGCCATCAGTTTTGTGGTAATTTGTTACAATGGCAAACGGAAACGAATACAGATTCCTCCACTATTCTCAGTAGTCTGTCTCATTGCTAAATTGGGTTTTGTCTTAACTTCTAGTTACTGGAAGATCTTCAGAAGTTGTGTATATTTTGAAATTTTCCAGTGATGGGGCTCAAGGCAGGCCATCCCCAAATATGCCAAAGTGGCATACAAATTGTTTTGAGTTAGTTACTTGAGAAACAGCTGGTGCAAGGACACTCTGATGCTCCTCTCTATTTCCCTAAAAGCAGAAAATAAATCTTCAACATGAAAAGGAACCTCCCTGATCCAGGAGGCAGAGAAACATCCATATTGCCAGATATCAGGAATTCAGGGCTAAGAAGGCTATGTAAACAAACTCAGCTTAATTTACTCACTAATTCATACCCAAGCCTAAGTTTCTTTGTCTTGTCAGTTCTTCATAAATTTATTGTTTGTCTAAAGGTATAAAAGCTGCTTGTTTTGATCTCTTCTCAGACACTAATATCTTTGGAGTTTCCATATACAGGAATTAAATTTGTTTTGTTTTTCCTATTAATCTGTCATGTGTCAATGTAATTATTAGATCAGCCAAAAGAACCAAGAAGGGTAGGAAGAAGTTTTCCCCTCCCTGATACCAGAATGCTCCAATCACCAAGTTAGTTACTGAGGTTTAAAAAAAAAAAAAAAATTAAGGAGAAGTACTTTATAGAACAATGCAATTTGCATTGTATTTACATTCCCCTTAATCTACTGCTAGCATAATTGATACCCTCAGATAATCACAGTGAACTAGCTTATATTTCTAGATAACGTTTGAGGTTGTTTGCAACCCTGAGTTTTATGATTATAGTGTAAAAACAAATGAGAAGTTATGCAAACGTATCAACTCATATCTCCTTACTGAAGTATACTCTGAGTGACTCTAATTAACAGAATATATCATCTTAAATCTCATTATCTGATATATGTCGAAGTTTATTTCAATTACTGATTACTGATACTTGGATATTTTTATGTATGGGGTTATCTACTTTGAAAATCCTTTCTTCTTTATTCATGAAGAACTTGGGGAACAGCTCTCTCATCACCCAAACATCCTGTATGGGACCACACTCTTATTCCACTGTGGAACCACACTATTTCTGGATTCCTTAATAATAACAGTAAGAACGGGAAATTTGAAAATGTGAAAGTAATAGTTACCCACTGATGATCATGGAGGCACACATGGAAGAAAACTTAATTCAGTAGCTTTTTTTGATGATATAGTAAGTCACAGAGGAAACAGGGTTAGCCCATCTGGGAAATAAGGAAAGAGAACAAGAATAACTTTAAAAATAGGAAGTATACATAAAGTAAGAACACAAAGTGTCCTTACAGTGTCATGAGATATGGAAGCTATTATACAAGCCAAGTATTTCAGAAGCATGGGATTTAGGTGACATAGATTTAAGAGATGAGGCTCAAGAAGTAAGGAGGACCAAATCAAAAAGCCCTGATAAATCAGTGCTAAGGAATTTGGACTTTACTGTACTGAATGCATAAAGCAAACTGAGTGCCTTAAATGGAGAAATAATATGGCCAGTATTGTGTTTTAAACCCTTGGGACTGTATATAGATGACAGATTTGAGTGAGATGGTTATATGGGCAGGAATCCAAATTCAGACTGTTGTTAACACTTCGATTGAAAGTGAGAGTCAATAGTGACAGGTATGGGGTAGTGGATATTTATTAATTGGGTGTGAAGGTTAAGTTGAGTTTGAATGTCCCTCCCCACCATCACTATCACCAACACCACGTTGTAATATTTTCTGTCATGAGCACTGCCAAATAAGAGGAATAAAGATAATCAATTTCATTTTAAATACACAACTCCCTGCAAAACTAAGAATAAAAGGAGGTATCAAATAAGCAGTTGACAAAGCATGGTGGAAAATAAAATTGGGACATTATTGGTGTTGAGATGGATAAGAACATTTGGCTTTGGAGAATTGATCCCCCAGTCTTAGTAAAGATGTGTAGTAACTGGAAACATTACTTATTTACTCTGAGCCCCAGTTTCTCATGTAAGTATTATAATACCTTAACTCATGAAGTTTTGTATAGTTCTTACACATATAAAATATTTAGCACAATATCTATCCAAAGAAAAAGCTTAATAAGAATTAACCAATCTCAAGACACCTGGGTGGCTTAGCTGGTTAAGCATCCACCTTTGGCTCAGGTCATGATCCCAGGGTCCTGAGATCGAGTCCTGCATCAGGCTCCTTGCTCAGCAGGGAGTCTGCTTCTCCCTCAGCCTGCAGCTCCCCCTGCTTGTGCATGCTCTCTCTCTCTCTTTCTCTCTCACTCTCTGACAAATAAATAAACCTTAAAAAAAAAAAAAGAATTAGCCAATGTAGATGAAGCGATGACAATAAATACTACAACAATCCCCCACAGGATGACATCAGAAGATGAAAAGAACAAAGGCATGGAGTCACGCATCCATATTTAACTTGGGTACAAACAAGAAGGTGATAAGAATTATTAAAATGAAAGACAGAAGAGAGGAGAGGGAAGCAGGAGAGTGTCATATTGTGGAAGTTGTAGGAAATATTTTTTTCTTTCCTGGCTGTCCATCACTGACCAGCAAAGGATAAGATCAGTGACACTGGATAAATCTATTGAATTTCCTCTCCCAAGTCCTTGACTCTTAGCACTGTGATTCAAAAACACAAAAAAATTCCAGTGACCCTTATTCATTCTTTAAAGTAATGACCTGACCAAACTGGTGGATAGCACTTTGCTCCTTTGCTCATTTTATAACATCTTTCCCTTAAGAGTTGGTATATGCTGCTTGCAAGCAAAAACCTCTAATTGATATAGAAGGAAGACAACAAAATAGGGATTTTAGGATAAAATACGAACTAATAAATCTCCATTGGCTTTGGCAGTTAGAAACCGAACTGCAGTGTATTATGAAAAATGTGAGATATAAAGTAGTGGGGGTAGTGAATTTGGGGTTCTCTGAGGAAAAATGAGAAAAATAAGATAAAAATCAAGTGGTGCTAAAGGATACAGAATGAGTATCCTCATTTTGTTTGGACTGTTTGGATTATTTCTTTCCTTAGATGTGAGAAACGTAAGTTTCTTTATAGTCCAGGAGAAGCCAATAGGGAGGGAGATTTTTAGGAAGTATGTGGAAGAGGACTGACGAAGGGAGTAAAACAGGAAAGAGGCAGATGAAAAGGCAATAAGACGTATGTGTGGAGGGCTTAGCATTAAACAGGCCAAAGTGTACTGTGACTCAGGGACTGATTACACTTGAAGATAGTGTGAATAGGGGAGCAAAGAAAAATCATCTGTTGACCTCAGTTTTCTCCTTAAAATAGGCATCAAGATCACCAACTGAGAATGAATGTGCGGATAAAAACGTGGTTTGAAAACTATACTACAGAAGCTTCAGAATATCTTTTAAGGAGGGTAAGAGATCAACATGGATAAGGACAAGGGAAAGAATAAACAGAATGTGCTGAGATTGGCAGTGAAATTGAGACCATGAATATATGTAAGTTTTCAGACGCCCACATAAAGGAACAGAAAATGGAGATTTTTGAAGTTGGGCTCTGTGATTAGATTGTGGTGGTCAAAAGAAGGTATAAAATAGAATCTATGAATTGAGGCTGGTGAAAAGAAAAGGTGAAAGAGAAGGAGAAGAGGAAAAGAGTGTCACAGAGAAGGACTGGGGAGGGTGGCTGCTGTTGGTTGAGAGAAAATTGAGGGAGTCTGAAATTAGTTAACATGAGAATTATCTTTGAGGTTGCATAGCATGTATACTGGAATGAGAACCAGAAATCGGGAAACATAAGTGGTTACTGAAGAGTGGACTATCATTTCATGTTAACATTGCACAGGTCCCTGATGTGGATAGATCCACAAGGAGACATTGAAAATAGCTGGGCAAGAGGTCACTGGATTTAAGTAGAGCCAGGAATATTAAGGCTAATCTGTTGATGGATTGAAAACTCTCAAGATTATGGCAGAATGGTAAGAAAAGGGGAAAAGGCAATATCTTCCATAAATGAGAGAGTGTGAATAAATAATTGAGAGGTTGTTTGATGAAAGAAGCAACATTAGGGCAGCTAGATGAGAGGAACCAGAGAAGAAAAAGTATTCTGCATAAAAATGGATTTTCTTTTTTTTAAAGAATGGATTAATAAAGAGGTAGAAAGCAACAGAAGGGAGTTAAGAGAATATAAACTCTCTCCTTTAATCTATTGAGAAAAGGGGATAACAATTTTAAAAAGTGAATGAAAAATAGACACATTTCTACATTTGATTAGATGAAAATTAGATGCAAATTAAGTAGGTTACATCATCACACAACCCAATATAGCTCTTAGTCATCTGGGATATTTTGGCTTTGGTTTTTTTTTTTTTTTTTTTTTGGTGTGTGTGATTATTCAAGATATAAAAATGATCCTGCTTAGCAAAGTTCTTCATTCTCCCCAAGACTTCTCTCATGGGTAAGAGTTTGGCAGGAATCATCACAATATTGATGCTGCTGGCTTCCTAGAGGTCAATTTTCTTATACATTGCCTGTCTTTATTAGATAAGAATGATCTGGGGTGTCTTGGCCCTCAGCATTCTCTTTTGGAAATTACATTTTGGCTGGTGTATAGCAGCTGGTTTTAAGATTTGTTTATGCCTAAATCTTTTACTCTCAAAATACAACTGTATAAAACATACCAAAAAATAATACAATACGTATAGTATTTGCAGCTATAGCTTAAAACAAATAATTGCTTAATAACTATGACACACATGTGATGACCAAAAATATGTACTCTAAGAACAATAAAAATGTGGCAAACAAGCATACAATTTTTGGCAAAATTATTTTCAAATTTTTTAAATTCTTATGTAAAGTGTTGGCTCCAAATTAAGACAGAATTAGCTAAAATGAAGTAATTTTATACAATAAGTCTGCCCAATTGTTTTAAGAAGTATACTTATTTTAAAAAAATGAAACGTGTGTTGTTTAAAATTCAAGAAAATTATATGTATTTCCAGAGGATGTTTAGCTTCCTCAGAGTACCAATATAAGACACTCCAGATTAAAATGTTGTTTAAAAATTCTGAATAAAAAGCTCTTTCAAAAAAAAGTACCACAGATCATATTTTAATCTCTGTACAGCATTTACTGAGTAGTACATTCAATCTGAACCAAAGGACTCAGTTTATTCAGTGAGGTGCACCATTTTTTTTTTTTTTTTTTAGTTCCCTTTTGGCAAGATTTCAGAACCATTATTACCCAGAAAATATAATACTACTTCACATCAAACAAAACTGAGCAAAGCTAATCACTGGTTTTTACAGACATCTTCAAAACACCTTGGTTCTCTGCTTTGAGCCATATTTTTATGTCTACACGTAGCCCTAACATTAGTCCTACTAACATTTTTCACAATTTCACAATGGCCTCTTAACTGGCCTCTCAGCATCATTCCTGAATGCTCCTTCAATCTATCCCTATAAGACAGGCAGGGTGATCTTCTCAGAATGCAATTCCAATTATGTTATTCTCATGCTTTAATCATTTCTATGGACATAATCAGCTCTGTAGGCTTAATTCTTGCCTTTTCTCTGATTTCTACATTTGTCTCTCAACTATGTCTCTCTGGCACTCTGTCTCTCTACTATGACCATATTCCCTTCCTCCACAGGGACTTTGCATAAGATATCTTCTCTTCATGAGCTGCCCTCTCTCCTCTCCCTCAATCACTACCGTCCTTACCTATTTAACTGTTTCTATTTGTCCTTTAGGACTCAGCTCACAGTTTATTGCCTTGGGGAAGTTTCCCTGACATCATCCCATGGTCCCTCAAACTTACTTTGTTGAATACTGTGCTTTGCTAGCACTTATAACACTTTCATTGATGACTGTCTCACCACAAGACTGTGAGCTCCATGAGAAAGACCGGGCAGCATGTATATATTGTCCATCATTGTGTTGTCTATACCTAGCTCAGCACCTGGCATACAACGGTCCTTTAATATGTTTGGCAGAATGAAGAAAACAATAAATGAAATAAAATGACATTATATAAAGCTTTCAATTATCAATCCTTACTCTAAATTATACAATTTTAATACAGGAACTTAGAACATTTATGTTGTTGTTGTTTTTTTAAATCTGAAATTAACTGCAAATAAAGGTGTTATTTTAGGGAAAACTGCAAAATAATTTATAACAGGCAAATGATTATTGAGTATCCTCTCAATGGAATGCTAGGTTTTTTTCTAGTAACCCCCTCAGAGTTATTTGATTTTAAAGAAGTCTGTACGTTTTTCACTGTTTTGACCAAGCTGTATTACAGCCCCCTAAGTTGTAGAAAAGGATTAGTAATACAAATGACTCCCATAGAAATGCAAATGAATTTTGCACCAGAGATATAATCAATTACTTCCTTATAAAAAAGATGATTCCACCGATTATGGTTAATGCCCTAGAGGATATCAACCCATTTTTTAAATTCCTTTCAGCATTCCTGACTGCTCATATATATATCTACTCTTCAGATTCTTCATCAAACTAGATGTGACTTATTGGTTCTTTAATTAACGAGTTAAATAGTATCTCTGACATGTGTATATATATTTATAGGACGGCCATTATCTTACTATTTGGAAAATTATCTTTTAATAGCTGTTTATGCTATTTAAGATACAAGTACCAAAAACAATCACCTTTCATTGTCACACATTCATTAAAATATGTTAATAATGGGGGTGCCTGAGTGGCTCAGTCGGTTAAGCATCTGACTCTTGGTTTTGGCTCAGGTCATGATCTCAGGGACCTGGGATCAAGCCCTGCGTCAGACTTCACGCTTAGCAGGGAGTCTGTTTGAGATTTTCTCTCTCCCTTTCCCTCCCCCCCCACTCTCTTTCTCCAAAATAAATAAATTTTTGAAGTATGTTCATAATGGCATACTGACTGACTCTTTTGTGGGAAGAAGATTTAATATACCAATTAGTAGTTTGTATCAAGTGACCCTTCACAGTATATACATATATATCCTATGCATACCACGTATTTGCATTCATACCACAAAATGCATACTTAGACATGTATTCAAAACACTATACATGTGTATGTATACACATATATGTGTGTATGTGTGTATATATATATATATATAATACATGGTTGCATGTGTGCCATTATATATGCATATGCATACATACCACATACATGCATGACCCCTTAACTATATATACATATATAAATGTTAGTTCAATGACTATATATATATATATATATATATATATATATATATAAAATAGAGAGTATGTATATGTGGAGACAGCAAGAGAGAATTGTTTTTATTCTAACAAGGATTGAAAAGCAATAGGTATTTCTTTGCTTTGTTTTTCATAAGAGCAGGTACTGATTAAATTGCTGGTATTTTATGTGATGTACTTGTATCAAGGACTGAAACAGTAGGAAGATCACAAGTGTTATCGGGCTCTTTTTCTCATCATTAGTGAAATTGATTGCAAGATGTTGTTTTAACCAAAGGACTACCTCCTATCATAGACAATAAAAGAGAAAAAAAAAAGTCATTTAAATAATTACTTTAAATAATCATTTTAAACTAAACTAGTATGGCCAGAACAAAAATTAAATGCCTGTTGAAGTACATTATAAGAAGTGAACTTCACATACTGAAGATCTAACTACAAATTGTTCATTTTACCTTTACTTTAAATTAAACTAGACTACAAATGACCAGCACAATATATGGTACGTTTGTATGTTTTACATGTGCAATAGTTTTCACATTCTCGGTGGCTCTTACATTCATTATTTTATATGTTCTACATTCAAAGGTAAGTTTCTTTTTAAAAAGTAGTCATAAGGGGCGCCTGGGTGGCACAGCGGTTAAGCGTCTGCCTTTGGCTCAGGGCGTGAACCCCGCGTTATGGGATTGAGCCCCACATCAGGCTCCTCCGTTGTGAGCCTGCTTCTTCCTCTCCCACTCCCCCTGCTTGTGTTCCCTCTCTCACTGGCTGTCTCTATCTCTGTCGAATAAATAAATTTAAAAAATCTTAAAAAATAAATAAATAAAAAGTAGTCATAAAAACTTAGTGAAATTTGCTTTTCGCCAAAAAACATATTGAAGATAAACATTTCCAGAGACATGACAAATGGGGTAAGTTTGTATGTGCTGACATGTAAACACTTTCAGGACATATTTTAAGTGAAAAATATAAAGTACAGATATATTTGTGGATTGCAGTTCACTGGTTGTGCAAAAACAAAACAAAACAAAACTATGTACACATGCTTAGGAAATTTCTGCACAAGCTATTAACATAATGTTTAAGTCAGGAATTTGGAGTAAGGTGTATCATTATATGCCTTTACTTTTGGCCTGTTTGAACTTTTTTTTACTATATGTATATGTTACTTTCAACAAAGAAAAGCTGTTTTATCTCATTTTGATTAAAAGTACTTATTTTAGTATTGCCCATGCATTCTCAGAGATTGTTCGCATGATCAGTAAGAGAAGATAGTAAGAATGAGATGATGTGGACTAGATCATGTATAAGCCATTCAGAAGGATCATGCCAAGCACTCTAGTTCTGTAAATGGGCTATGACCTCAAAGCTATTCCTCGAAAGAAAGTAAGAGCCTAGAAGAAATTCTCATGAAAGTGGAAGACTTTTCAGAAGGAAGGTCATTTTGAATTAGTAGCATCAATAAGCAAAGCATAAACCAGTTGGAATAACTCAAATGATGGTGCCCGACTAGGGATCACTGTGCCTCTAGAGTAGGCAAAATAATAGCCCCTCAAAAATGCCCATGCCATGATCCCCCAGAACCTGTGAATGTTTTATGTTGTATGGCAAATAGGACTTTGCAGATGCGATTAAGTGTATAAACCTTAAAATAAGGAGAGTATCCTGGATAATCCAGGTAAGCCTAACCCAATCACATGAGCCCTTAACAGCAGAGATTTTCTCTAGCTGGTTGCAAAAGAGACATGGGAGAAGGGGAAATGAGGAGAGTCAAAGCATGAGAAACACTTGATGTGCTCTTGCAGGGTTGAAGATGGAAGAGGCAACATGACAAAGAACCCCAGCAGCCCTACGAAGCTGGAAGAGATTCATGGCTGACAACCAGCAAAGAAATCAGTCAACCCTACAACCTCAAGGAACTGAATTCTGTCAACAACCTGAATGAATTGGGAAGCAAGTTCATCTTTAGTGCCTCCAGGAAAGAATACAGCCCTGTGGACCCCTTGACTTCAATCTGTGAAATGAAGCAGAGGACCCAACTGAGCCATGCTATACCAGGACTTCTGACTTACAGAAGTGTGAAATAATAACTTTGTATTGCTTTAAGCTGCTAAATTTGTTGGGATTTTAGTCCAGAATAATAAAGACAAACCCATTTGCTTCTGACGAGGCAAAAAATTAATTACGGCATGATTAATGAGCTAATTGTAAAGACAACCAATCAACAAAAGTATCACAGAATGAGAATTCAATAAAAAGAAGTGATTTATATACATAAGCCAAAAGAGGTCTCTAAACAGTGGACAAAATGTAAAAGCCATAGTTGAAGCATTGAGAAAATTGATTATAGTAAGATGTAAATGCTTTTGCATATCAGAATTGCCATAAAGAATGTTAAAACAAGACATAGACTGGGCTTGTTTCTTACGTGTAGAGCATGTGAAAAAGAATCCTTCAAATTACAAAGAAAAAATCCAAACCTACTAACAAAAAATAGAACAAAGGCAATAAAGAAGAGAAGAAATGTTACTTAACTATGTATATTAAAACAATGAGATACCATTTTTCATCCATGAGATGGGCAACTGTTGTTGGAATTTGAGGAAATACATATTCTTATCCACTGCTGAGAGGAACTAGAAATTGATTCAACCTTTTAAACTCAATATGGTAGCGTGTCATAATTTTATATATGCCGCTTCTTTGATCATGAAATTCTACCCTAGAGATACAAAAAGATGTTAGTTTCCCTAATGATTAGAACACATTGATAAGCATATGTTGATCTTATGGAGAAGTGATTATATAAGTAACAGTACATTTATGCAGAGGAATGCTATGCATCAATACAAAAATGCAGCAAATCAACAAATAAGGAAGCTGAAAGATCTCCGGATATTAGATTCGGGGCAAAAAGGTTTTCGGATGATACATACAGTATATGTTTTCACTAATTTGAAGTCCACAAAACAGAAGGATATTTTTCTACACGTCCATATATATGTACATGCACACAAATACTTAGAAAATAGTATGGAAATGGGGCTCATGGGAGGTGCACTTGGTTAAGTGTCTGACTCTTGGTTTCAGCTCAAGTCATGATCTCAGGGTCATGCGATTGAGCCCTGTGTTGGGCTCAGTGGGGAGTCTGCTTGAGATTCTCTCTCCTTCTCCCTCTGTCCCTCCCACTGGTTCTCTCTCTCATAAAATAAATAAATAAATCTTAAAAAAATAGTCTGGAAGGTATTTGCCAATTAATGATACTTGTATTTGAGAAAGAAACTCAGACTAGACCATCAGGCAGTGGGTACTCAGGGATAATCAAATCACTGGTAGTGTTTGAGTAAAACAACAATAAAAATTAAATTGAATTTAGATATATTTTTTAAATGTAGAAAAAAACTAACATGGATAAGTTACACTGAAGGGGTAAACTTATAATCACTAGTTCCAGCAGCAGTGAGTGAGTACAGCTCTAGCAATAAAGATGATTTTATCTCTGGCATTTGAACTAAGGAAAGGATATTTGTGCCAGATCTGAAAATGTTCTTCATTAAGGAAAACCTAAGAGACTGTTGCACAAACTGTTCTACCGTCCTCTTCCAAATGTAAGGATATCAAAGGGGACTGAAAATGCAGGAGTTCTCTCCCAGATCTGTCTTGAGCAAGAATCTCAGCTCTCAGAGGTACTTCTAGGATCACTTCTGAGCAGTGGCATCTCAAAACCCCCTAGCATTTAACTTGGGTCTTCAAGAAGTATAGATCAGGGTTTATAACTGAACTCTTTACAGATTCCTTATATTTTAAAACTTTCCTGTGCTTGTCATTTTCTCTTACCTATTTCACTTATGCTTATTCTTAGGAAGAAAAAGAAGCTGGGAAAGTAAGAAAATCAGTCAATCTTAAGGGAGCAATATTGAGCTGGTAATAGTAGTTTCATAAAGAAAAAACAAAAGGCAAGCAAGATACCAGGGGTTCACTGGTAAGGTAGGCAGAATACTAATTTCCCAAAGATATCCACATCCTAATCCCTGGAAACTGTGAATATATTACTTTATATGGCAAAGGAGACTTTGTAGGTATGATTTAGGATCTTAAAATAGGAAAATTATCCTGGTTATCCAGATAGGCCCAGTACAATCACAAGAGTCTTTATTAGAGTGAGGCAGGTGTTTCAGAGAGAGATGCAAACATGTTATGGTGCTGGCCTTGAAGATGAAGAAAGGAGCCATGAGTCAACACATCACATAGCCCCTAGTCATACCTTGATCTTAGCCCTATAAGACCCATTTTAGCTTCTTGACATGCAGAATTGTAAGATTAGTGTGTATTGCTTTAAGCAACTAAACTTGGGGTAATTTTTTTACAACATCAACAGGAAACTGACACAACTGGGAAGTGACTTTAAGAACTAAACCATTGGAAAGATGTGTCATTTTCAAACATATATACAAAAGATACCTAATACTTCTTCCCTAGGAAGAAAGAACTGTTTGTTAGAAAACACTTTCCAAAATGCTTTGACTAAAAGATCCTGACTTTATATCTATACATTAATGGTCATGACCTTTAGGTACTAAGGGGCTTTAGAAAAATTTCTAGTCAAACCCCTTTTCTATTACAGATAAGAAAATTTAAGCCTAAAGAAGTGAGGTGATTTGACACTTAGCTATTAGTGAAATAATCAGAACTAAGATGTCCTGATATCTCCTGACTGTACAAAAGAAGGAGAAAGAAGAGAAAGTGTAACTCCTCCCTTTTTACTCCAACTATAGGTAGCTAGAAAATTTTAAATTAAGTAATATTGGGTACATGCTAAGATTAGCCCACTCACATGCATGGCAAAAGGAATATATTAGTAAAAGCTTGAGATTGCTGAATGCAGAGTCGAGTTGTCAAGAGATGTATGCAGAGTCAGATTTTAAAGGAAATAAGAGACATTTATTTTCTACTTTCCTCTAAATATCTCTGGAGTAACTTTAAAAGGTACATTAATGAAAGATAAGAGCACAAAGATGGGATCCTTTGCATGCCAATAGATAACTAACCAAAGACTAATAAAGATTCAGTGATCATGCTGATTAGATTATTCTGGATTGTTTCTCACTCTGCAAGCAGTGCCTATACCAAGCTCCTATTACAAATTATGCAATTAATGTAGCTTTGGAAATTGTATTTGCATCTATCACAGAATGTCTATTTGTTGTAACAGTGCAGAAGGATAATGTCTTGAAAGTTCTAAGGATCAAGATAATCATCTGAAACCTTTTACATAAGCTAACTTTTTGTATTGACAATTAACACACACAAAGGACAAGAGAAAAAAATCTTTGTATGAATTAATTGAGTAAAATTCTAGATACTCTGAATTACAATGCATTTAAAATGACCAGTTCTTAACATGAACTTGTTCAGGAACACTCAAAGCCAATATACTGATACTTGTATTCCCACCATTAAATCCTGACAATTAGACCACATGTATATGTATTATGCCAAATAGGACTAAAAAATAAAAACATTAAAAGTCTGTGATGATTTGGATCCTTTTTAAAGTACACTGGAATACCCTGAAATTAATATTTCTTAATCTATAAGTGGATAGTTCCCAGCTGGTATGTTTCTCATCTAATTGAAATGCATAAGAATGAGTCCACACAATCACCGTATTTGTAATTAAATTTTGGGTTTAAGTTAAATCCACTTGAATCACAAAAGCTTGTGGACAAATCTCTTCTCAGCAATAATGCAAATAGAAATATTCGCATAGTATGAAATGCTAATTTTTGGAAACTAGCAACAAATAATACACACAGAAAAATACTTAGACTGTTATAATGAAAAACATTCATCCAAACTGACACTTACTTTGAGATGAGTTAGTTCTGCAATTTCTCATCCTAAAACATCATTTGTATCATTCCAATATAATTCAAAATCCTTCGCCAGCTTGTAAGACTGGGAATAAATTCACATCCTCATTACTTCTTAGGCGTCTTTTGATTAATTAAATCTTTTCTGATTTAGCTCTACAGACTACCTTAAACATAATGTGGATATTTACAATAAGTAGAGAATAAAAAAGAAAGAATATATCATTCAGTGAGAACTAATACTTTGGGAGGGTTCTTAAGAGCTGAAATTAAAGCTCAGAGCTTTTCACAGTTGTACATAGCCCTTGATCCCCAAGTCCTGCACTTGGGAGGGTCATTGTGAAGGGTTAGCCTTGGGTTTTAATATCCACTGTAAAGGGATCATCCAGGGAAAACAAACTATCTTGAGAAGACTTTGCATAAGATTGTTCAGCTACAACATTTTTTAAGGGCTCCCAGCATCTTTTAGACAAACTCTCTGAGGAGGAAAAAAAAATGCTTATCACACATGTTTTAAATAGAAAAAGCCTGAAATGCACAATTTTCTGCTCGCCTTTTTTTTTAAACCCTTAAACTAATATAAATAGTTGAGAAAAAATTCAAATTCCTCCCTCTTCTTTTTTTTTTTTAATATCTTGACTAGTAAATTATGATCAATTTTAGTGGAATATTGCAAGCTTAAACTACATGCAGGTTCATTTCTTCCTGATCAATTTCCTTCCCCCCACATGTGACAAATGTACAATATTAATGTAACTGTACACTACATGTAATATAAAATGTTAATAATTAGGGAAACCAGGTTGGAAGATATGGGGACTCTATATAGCTTTTTTCTGCAAATCTAAAACAATTCCAAAACTTAAAAAAACACAAAAGCCTTTATTTTACAAATGGCGGCTCCAAAAAAAGATACTTTTTGCCTATCATTTGCAAAACACAACTAAACTAGGAAAAATGAAGGGATATTTCCTAAGAAATTTCAGTTAAGTATTCTAAAAAAACTTCGGAATTTTCATAGAAAAGTCTTATCCAGGTGTATTATTATAGGATTATTTACTATCCCTTCTAGGGATTTTCCAAGGACAACAACAGAAAAGGCAGTACTTAAAACAAATTAAACAAAGTTTTGTTTATTTACAATTACCGTTTTGTATGAAATTCTCATATTATGGAAACAAAAATGAGATTCTAAAAAACTGATAATTCAAACAATTATACAGGGACAATTAGCTAATAATTCTAGGGAAAAAAGAGTTATATCCCAATTTTATTTATTATTAATTTATTTATATTTATTTATATTTATTTATGATGCCAAAATAAATTTAAATAACTAAATATATCTGATATTTAAATAGCAACAATAATAACAACACTATGTAAACATGTGGAAGAAAATTTTATGAATTTTCTTGGACTGGGAAAACTTTCTAAGCATAAGAAAAATCAAGAATCATAACACAAAAGTATATAAGTTTGAATACCCTAAATTTCAATATTTCTACTTGACTAAAGACACAGCATAAACAAAAGCAAATTAAAAACTGCAAAAATATATTTTCAGCATTTATAACACATTTGGGGTTAATTTATGGCATCAAAAAAAAAAAAAAAAAAAAAACCAAACAACAACCAAACAATGAAATGGAAAACATTAAAAACGACCATAAGGAAGAGTTAAGAAAAGGAAAATCCAGTAATTTTGGTGGAAAAGTTACTTTATGGTAACTATCTCTAGTAGTGGGTGCTGACATTTGGTTTTCACTTTTTTTTTTTTAAAGACAAAGGCAGACATTCTTTTTCTTTTTTTTTAAAGATTTTATTTATTTATTCGACAGAGATAGAGACAGCCAGCGAGAGAGGGAACACAAGCAGGGGGAGTGGGAGAGGAAGAAGCAGGCTCATAGCGGAGGAGCCTGATGTGGGGCTCGATCCCATAATGCCGGGATCATGCCCTGAGCCGAAGGCAGACGCTTAACCACTGTGCCACCCAGGCGCCCCTCATGTTTGTTTGTTTTTTAATTAATCTTGAATTTGTCTTCAAATCTCATTTTTATCCTTTTTCCCCAAATTGAAATACAGATTGACATAGATCCCAAGTTTGGATATTAAAGCATCTTTAAATATATTTGGTGATCACATATAAGCATGTTCCTTCCCATTCAAATATTTTAAATAGTTTCTTTTAACATTCAAAAAATAAAATGATTCTCTAGCTTCATAAAAACAAAGTTTATTCATCCAAGGACCAATTATTTTAGGAAGTTTTAAGTATATGAAAGCAAGGGTACTCAATGTACGTTAACAACTATAAAAAGGATTATTATCACCTCCTACATTGCCTTAATATTACTTGTTTCAACAAGACTTGCCATTAGTATAATTGCTGCAAAGTAGTCTTTAGTGAAATATTTTAAGCAGGCAGTAAGGTGTGATTACATACATTATTACACACCACAAAGTATAGGGGGAAAAACTTTTAACAGGGATTCTTCAATGCCTGTAATTTATTTTCCCCTCAAAATTCCCATTACTTTCTCAAATATTATAAATTGTCCAACCCACAGTAAAAGCTTCAAACAGGGAATCTTGTGAAAGGTAAAAGAATGAGCCATCATCTAAATATTTCCTGAAGTAGAAGTAGTCTTGTTTATGTCATGTAGAAGAAACACACGCAGTAATTACCTAAATTCTAGAACAAAATATTATGCAGTGGGAAGTCTACTGGACAGAAGTAGAACCTTTATGGTGCCTCTGACTTATTGCGTGACTCAGAAAGAAGCAGCCTGAATATCCTACTTGCAAAGTGAAAGGCCTAAGTGGAAACCTAATGGAAAGCTTTTCTGACTTTCAAGCCAGGAACATGAATCTGAACCACTATATTGCTATTTTGGGTAGTAACTAGTTACCACCAATCCACAGAGCAATGAGAGAGCTAATGACTTCCCTCAATCCTGACTAGTCTACATCTGAACACACTATCTTTAACTATACTTGCTCTTTCAGGAAGATATTAATTCTGCTCATTAGAATGTGAACCACCCCAGCCTATAATCTCCTGTGTGTAGGTTTGTGCAAGGGTCCTTCTTCCCACATTTCCTCTATGCTTTGAAACTGGAACCATGTCATCCCTTCTTGTATTTAGGTCCCCCTGAGATCCAGATATATGATGTTTTAAAATACATCATAATAGCAAAATGCTCCTCAAATCCTCTTGCCCTAGTCAGTTGCTGAAACAGATGTTTAAGCCTTGATCCGCGCTAACCCAGTCTAGAACATTTGGAGTTCCAAATAAGCAGCAGCCAGACTCTGGAATTCCTTTGCTGCTCCCAGCCTTCAGTGGGTCTAGCAAAGCCCTGGACACCTGCCCAGTGAGTACTATCTCTCACCTACTCCCATCATTCTACCTGTACTATTTTGGTATAATTGCATGCCTGCCTCATTTCCCTTACCCCAGTCTAATGTAATTGGGACCGTGAAAACCTGCCTAAACATTTCTAGTCCTGTCTCCTAAGAAATTGAAACTTACGGTTGTACCTCCAATCACTGCCTGGGGTTTCACTTCAACACAGATATCAACGTCCTTGCATAAACCAAACTCTGCGTAAGAGTAAAACAATTGCCCGGGCTATTCTAGTGCCCACATGGGATCCCTTTTGTTAATGTCAACAGCTGACAAATGGGTCTAGGTAAACCAGGCCTCCTTAGAGATTGTGATTTGTCCATAATCTTTGGTGACTCCCACTAAGCTACGTGGTCCAAATTGAGCCCAAAACATTCCCAGTGCTACCAACAGTCTATTGGTAAAGATCCAAAATGCTTTATACCTAAATTCACATAAGCTATGACACTTATATCTGACAGATATCCTCTTCCCTATTTAACTGGGTTCCTGTCATGTTCTAGAACTAGATATTAGCCTTATACATGGAAAAGTTTTTTCTCTGCATACAAATTACAATGTCTTTATGACATGGTTGGATAAAATAGCAAATAAAAACTAATTTATTCCAAAGCGTCCAATGTCCTAAACTAGTTTACTTCAGATATTCTCCCTCTTACCTAAACACTCCTATAATTTAAATGATTTGACTATTATTCATATGTTCCAGATAATGTGGCTCGTGTGTACTTGTGAAAAATGTATTTAGAGCTATAAAAACTATTTGAGTTTTCAAATTTTTTTCAGCAATTCAACACCTCTAAATAACAATGAAAAGTGAACTCTTTTTGAAATTAATACATATTTCACAAAATTGACACAAAATAACATATTTTGTACAATTTCATTATCTACGAATTGCTACTTTTTTAAAGAACAAATTTTCCACATTAGGGCAATTCATTTATGTTTAATAACGGCTATACTGTAATACTCTTCACTATCAATTTTGTTTACATTATATTTTCTTTTATTATGCTCATTAATAGTTTAATAATCAGACTTAAATCATTGGAAATGTAGTACTAAAATCTTTGCCTCAGTTACTTAATTTTGTTACTTTAAAAATTAACCTCCTCAATTCTATTCAGCACCTTCTGTACCTACAATATAGGAAATGCTTAATCAAAATAATAAATACCTTCATAAAGCTAAAATATAATTAAGCATAAACAAAATGAAAATCTAGGGAGTGATGGCAGCATGAGTCCTTCTTTCCTTCTCTCCTCTTTAATTTACGACTAACTGGACAGCCACAATGAAAAAACAGCACTGCTGCATAGTGTACTGGGACACCCAAGAGATCCACCCATCTGTGCGCGCAAAGAGGGTGGATAAGACTGGAAGGAACCTGGGGAAATGAAGAAAATGGCCGTGGAGCTGGCGGCAACTGAGGCTCTGATGGCAGAGAAGGTGGTGGCCAGTCTGGCAGTGAACCTGCACGACCTTTCTGGCAGAGAGGATGGAGAGTGAAGGCAGTAAGAGGGGGTCGGCCAGCCATACACGGCTGCTGGAGAGACCAGTGGCTCTCTCTGAAGAGAGACTACAGTGAGTGAGGAGAAAAAGGACAGAGAAGTAGGCAGACAAAAACTAAAGGAAAGCACCTCCAGCAGTCAGCCCTGGGATACAAGAGGACCACCCATGAATCCCACCACCCTTTGCCTTCTTTTTTCTTCTCTTCTTTCTCTTTTCCTTTCTCTTCTCTTTTCTTTCTTTTTTTTTTATTCGACAGAGATAGAGACAGCCAGTGAGAGAGGGAACACAAGCAGGGGGAGTGGGAGAGGAAGAAGCAGGCTCATTGCGGAGGAGTCTGATGTGGGGCTCGATCCCATAACGCCGGGATCATGCCCTGAGCCGAAGGCAGACGCTTAACCGCTGTGCCACCCAGGCGCCCCTCTTCTTTTTCTTTTCTTTTCTTTTCTTTTCTTTTCTTTTCTTTCTTTTTTTTTTTTTTAATGCACAGTACTCCCAAACTTAGCCGGGAGTCAGCGCCAGTAAGAGAAACCAAAAACTTGCACTATAGCGCCATCTTCTGGAAAACAAAAGGAAGGCTCCAAACTACCAGTCTGTTGAACTGTTAGACTGGAACTAAACAAAACCTTGCCTGAATAAGAAAGTGTTGGCTACTTCACACCTGGCAGCAGAGGCACTTCTCATCAAACACTATGAAAAATCATGGGAATGTTGTAGCACATAAAGAAAATGACAATTTTCCAGCAACAGAACCCAAATACATGTAATATTGCACACTAACTGGAAAGAAGTTAAAATAGCTATCATGAAAAAATTTAGTGAGCTACAAGAAAACTCAGAAAGGCAATACAACGACCAGCAGGAATAACATTAACAAACAAAATGAGTATTTTACCAAAGAGACTGAGATTCTTAGAAAGAACCAAACAGAAATTCTACAGCTGCAGAATTCAATAAATGCGATGAAGAATGCATTAGAATACATTCATATGAGCAGATCATATGAAAGAGAGAATTAGTGAGTTTAAAGATAGAAATATGGAAATAATTCAGGTGAAAGAGGAGAGAGAACTAATATTTTTAAAAAGTGACAAAAATCCTATGAGAATTCCTATTTGACTTCATTAAAAAAAAACAAACATAAGAATATAGGTATCCCAGAGGAGAAGAGAGTGAGAATGGGATAGAGAGTACATTTAAAGAAGTAATAACTAAGAACTTTTCCAACCTGGGGAAAGCACTGTATATATAAGTCCATGACACTAATGGGACACCTTATTATCTCAACACAAAAAACCTTTCACAAGCACATTATATCAAAACTGTTGAAAGTCAATGATAAAGAACTTTAAAGGTAGCCAGGGGAAGAAAAGACAACAACCTACAAAAGTACCCTTATTAGGCTATCAGCAGATTTCTCAGCAGAAACTCTACAGGCCAGAAACGAGTGGAATGCCACACTCAAAATATTTAAAAATTAAAAAGTGCCTGCCAAGAATACTCTATCTGGTAAAGTTATCCTTCAGATATGGAGGATATATAAAGGCTTTCCCACAAACAAAAAGCTGAGGAAACTCACCACCACAGACCTGACTTACAAGAAAGTTTGAAAGAAATTCTATAGACTGAAAAGACAAAAACACACAAAACTCTGATGAAGGCGATCAATAGTCAGTCAAAATCAGAATGCTGTAGCTTTTTAAAAATAGCATATTTAGCTCAACAACAGCATAAAGGTTAAAGGAAAAGAGCTTTGAAAATAAGTATAGTTACTACAACTTGGTAACAAAATCACAGCATAAAAAGAGATCATTTTGATAATAAAAATATAAAAGAGAAGAGTAAAAGGATACAATCCTATAGGCAAATGAAGATAAATTACCATCACCAGGAAAAAACCCACTATTATATATATATGATGTTTTGTATAAACCTCAAGGTAACCACAAAGCAAAACTCCAGAGCAGAGATACAAATGTAAAAAAAAGGGGGGAGACAGAAATTTACCCTGAAGAAATGCCAACTTACAAGGGCAGACAGAAACAGAAGGAAAAAGAATGGAGAGAATGACCAGAAGGCAAAAGAAAAAATGGCAGTGGTGAATCCTTACACATTATTCATCATCTTCAATGTAAATAGAGCAAACTCCTCAATCAAAACACAGAATGGCTGATTGTTTAAAAAAATTAGCAAGACCCAACTTTATGCTTCCTACAGGATAAAAGATGATATTCCAAGCAAATGGAAACAAAATGAAGGTGGGTGTAGTACTAAATGTACTTGACATACTTAGACAAAAGACTTAAAGCCAAAAAGGGTAACAAGAGACAAAGAAGGTCATTCTTTATTCTTTATCCTTATTCTTTATTCTATATCCTTATATAAGGATAAAAGGGTCAATACATCAAGAATCAGGAAGGCATAACAATCGGAAATATATACACTCCCAACACCCAAGCACCAAAATGGATTAAGTAGTTAATAACAGATCTTAAGAGAAATAGACAATACCAATGCAATAATTGTGGGGAACTTCAATACCCCACTATCAGCAATGGATAGATCATCTAGACAGGAAGTCAACAAGGAAACACTGGGATTGAAACAATGAAACTAAACTGAAATTTTAGAATAAATGGACTTAAAAGACATACACAGAACATTCCATTCAACAGTAGAATATACATTCTTATCAAGTACACATGAAACATTCCCCAGGATAGATCATATGATAGGCCATAAAACAAATCTTAGCAAATTTAAGAAGACTGAAATCATACCAACAATCTTCTTTGACAATGGCATGAAACTGAAATCAACAAGAGGAAAGTAATAAGGTCTACAGATTTGTGGAAACTAAACAACACACTTCTAAACAACCATTGGGTGAAAGAAGAAATAAATAGGGAAATAAAAATTTTCTCAAAACAAATGAAAATGAAAACAAACATATCAAATGTTGCAGCAAAAGCAGTTCTGGGAAGAAAGTTTAAACCAATAAACAGAGATATTAAGAAGCTAGAAATATCTCAAATAAACAATCTAACTGAACACCTCAGGAACTAGAAGAAAAAATTAGGCCCCAAAAGGATATAATAGAAAATAATAAGGACTAGAGCAAAAATCAATGAAATAGAGACCAGAAGAACAATAGAAAAGATTAACAAAACTGAGAGCTGGTTTTTCAAAAGGATAAACAAAATTGACAAAACTTTAGCCAGACTAACTAGAAAAAGAGAGTAAAAACTCAGATAAAATTAGAAATGAAATGGGGTGCTGGGTGGCTCAGTCATTAAGCATCTGCCTTAGGCTTGGGTCATGATCCCAGAGTCCTGCGATCGAGCCCCACGTCAGGTTCAGCAGGAAGCCTGCTTCTCCCTCTCCCACTCCCCCTGCTTGTGTTCCCTCTCTTGCTGTGTCTCTCTCTCTGTCGAATAAATAAATAAAATCTTTTTAAAAAATTAAAAAATGAAAAAGGAGAAATTACAACTGATGCTGCAGAAATACATAGACTAATAGGCTGCTATGAACAATTATGTGCCAATAAATTACATAACCTAGAAGAAATTGTTACATTTCTAGAAACACATAACCTATTAAAGCCGAATCAGGAATAAATAGAAAATCTGAACAGATCAGTAATGAGTAAAGAGACTGAATCGGTTAAAAAAAAAAAAAAAAAAAGTTCCCTACAAAGAAAAATTTTTAGGAACAGATGATTTCACTGGAGAATTCTACCGAACATTTAAAGAGGAATTAACACCAGTTCTCTTCAAACTCTTCCAAACTCTTGAGGAGAAGGGGATATTTCCAAACTCATTCCATGAGGCATTACTTTGATGCCAAAACCAGATATAAGGATACTACGAGAAAATAAAACTCTTGACCAATATCCCTGATGAATACAGATGCAAAATTCTCAACAAATATTAGCAAGCCTAATTCAAGAACGCATTATAAGGACATACCATGACTAAGTGAGCTTTACCCCTGGGATGCAAGAGTGGTTCAACATACACAAATCTATAAATGTAATACACCACAACAATAAAATGAAAGATAAAAAATCATATGATCATCTCCATAAGTGCAAAAAAAGCATCTGATAAAATACAACATCCTTTCATGATAAAAGCCTTTAAAACATTGGATATAGAAGAAATATATCTCAACATAATAAAGGCCGTATGTGACAAACCCACAGCTAATGGAAAGACTCAATGGAAAAAAAAACCCACACTCAATGGAAAGAAAATAAAAGTGCTTCCCCTTCAGAAACAAAGTAAGGATTTCCACTCTAACGATTCCTATTAAAATTAGTACTAGAAGTTTTCACCAGAGCAAATAGGCAAGACTAAATAAATAAATAAATAAATAAATAAATAAAAGGCATCCATGTAGGAAAGGAAGACATAAAATTGTCATTATTTGCTGAAGATATGATCCCATATATAGAACATCACAGAAAATCAGTAAAAAAACTGTTGGAGTTAATCAAATCTCAGTAAGTGGCAGGATACAAAATCAACATACAGAAATCATTTGCATTTCTTTACGCTAATCAAAAAGCATCCAAAAAATAAATAAATAAAACTATCACATTTGCAACAACATTAAAAATAATAAAATACTTAGGAATAAATTTAACCAAGGAAATAAAAGATCTGTATAAGAAAAACTACAAATTTTTGCTGAAAGAAATTGAAGATGACAAATGGAAAGATATCCCATGTTCATGGATCAGAAGAATTAATATTGTTAAAATGACCATACTACTTAAAGCAATTACAGATTCAATGCAATCCCCATTAAAATGCCAAAGGCATTCTTCAAAGAGACAGAAAAAATAATCCAAAAATTTGTGTGGAACCACAAAAGACCCAAATAGCTAAAGCAATCTTGAAAAAAAGAACAAAGCACTTCAAGATTTCAAACTATACTAGAAGCCACAGAATAAAAACAGTAGAGTACTGGCACAAAAATAGGCATATTGACCAAAGGAATAGAGAACCCAGAATAAAACCACAGCATATACAGTCAATTAATATTCAACAGGGGAATCAAGAATATCCAGTGGGGAAAGGATAGTATCTTCAATAAATAGTGCTGGGAAAACTGGAGAAACACAGGCAGAATAACGAAATTGGACTATTTCATACTACTCATAAAAATTAAATAGAAATGGATCAAAGACTTAAGCTTAAGACCTGATACCATAAAACTCCTAGAAGAAAACATAGGGAAAAAAATCATTGATACTGGTCTTGGCAGTAATTTGGGGGTCATGATGCCAAAAGCACAAATAAAAATAAAAATCAACAAATAGGACTATATCAAACACAGAAGCTTCTTCACAGCAAAAGAAACAATTAACAAATGAAAACCTACAGAATGGGAGAAAATTTTTGCAAATCACATATCAGATAAGAGTTAATATCCAAAATATATAAAGAACTCAGTCAACTCACTAATTTTTAAAAATCTGATTAAAAAATGGGCAGAATAATTAAATAGACATTTCTCCAAAGAGGACATCAAAAAGGCCAACAGACACATGAAAAGATGTTCAACGTCACTAATCATCAGGGAAATATCAAAACCATAATGAGATACCACTCACATCTGTTGAAATGGTTATACTCAAGAAGAGTCAACAGATGCTAGTGAGGACACGGTGAAAATGGAACCCTTACATACATTGTTGGTGGGAATGTATATTAATCCAACCACTATGGAAAAACAACATGGAGGTTCCTCAAAAAATTAAAAATAGTTCTATATGACCCAGCAATTTATGCCCAAAGAAAATGAAGACATGGTTTTGACAAGATATATGCACTCCCATGTTTACCAAAGCATTATACACAATAGCCAAGATATGGAAATAACTCAAATGTTCATCATCAGATTAATGAATAAAAAAGATGCGGTCCATATACACCATGGGATATTATTCAGCCATGAGAAAGGAAGATATCTTCTCATCTGCAACAACATGGATGGACCCCATGCCATTATGCTAAGCAAGATAAGTCTGAGAAAGTCAAATACTGTCTGGTATCACTTATATGTGTAATCTAAAAAAGTTAAAGCTGTAAAGAACAAAAAGTTAAATGGTGGTTACCAGGGGGCTGGTTGGGGAAGGTAAGAATGATGACAATGTTTAAGGGTACGGACTTGTAAAGAGTAATAAACAAGCCACAGAGATCTAATGCACACACAGTACAATGAATATAGAGAAAAATATGGCACTTTAATTATGCACTGGATAAATACTGCTAAATCAGCAATTATATTACAATATATAAATGTAGCAAAGTAACATGCTGTATACCTTAACAATGTTACATATCAAATTTATTCAATAAAAATAAAAACAAAATTAAAATCTATAATTCTCAATCTACATGAAATAGAGATCATTAGATATTAAATGTATTTTTCTTTAAGATTTTATTCATACATTTGCTATAGAGAGAAAGAGCACAAGCAGGGGGAGCGGCAGGCAGAGGGAGAGGGAGAAGCAGGCTCCCTGCTGAGCGGAGAGCCTGAAGACATGGGACTCAACCCCTGGATCCTGGGATCATGACCCGAGCAGAAGGCAGACGTTTAACCAACTGAGCCACCCAGGAGCTCCTAAATGTCTTTTTAAAATACAAATTAGGAATAAAATTGTTTATATTTGAGGACTATTGTTCATATTTCCAAAGTCAGAATGAAGAAACATTGCCCCAAACCCAGAAAATTATAACAGGTAGAACCTACATTTTACTTAGGTCTAGCTTAATGGCTTATATTTTTAAATTCCTTTGTAACAACTTCTTTCTGTGATCTATCACAATTTTAGAACATTCTGAGCCTGATGTCTTAGCAAAGGTTTCAACTCTGTCAATCATTCAGCAGTCAGATTGGTCCTGCTTGAAAAAGCTTTAATAGAAAAGAAGTCATAAATCAAGAGAAATACTCAGAAAGATGCCCTTATGGAATTACTTTATAGAAAGATCAATTATTCTGGCTAAGAAAGGTGAGTTTGGGCTTTGTTTCAGCGCCTGTACGTGTGTGTGTGTGTGTGTGTGTGTGTGTGTGTGTGTGTGTGTGTGTGTGTAAATAACTGAAGATATATTTATCCTGTTTTTTCCTTTTCCGATGTAACTGAAGTACATTAAAATCCTACCAGACTATTCAAAATGGAATATTTCTACAAATAGATCTCACTTGACAGAAATCTCATAATTTCTGAAATAATATTTCTAGAGAATACATAAATACCTGCCTTGTACTTGCAGCTCTTTTGAAATTAGATAACACATAGGTCAGCCCTTAGCACTCACCCAACTGATTGGAGAACTGAATAGTTCCCATCTTATGCCTCAACATCAGCTCTGCCTTTTTTTTTTTTAATGTGTATCAGCAAACAGCCTTCTGAATCATAAAAGGACTAGTTAGAACCTAATAAAAATGCAGCCATTAATTATAATGGACTGGTATTCATGCTGCAATTAAATTTCCCAACCCTATGTACTTTGTTGTAGTAGTTTCAGATACAGAGTTTTACAGGTAACCATGTAAACTTGTTAATATTTTGGTAGGGAAGACAGCATAAAAACTCCTACAGTGATAAACCATGGTTCATCATATTCATTCATTGAGTACATGATGGGATGTTTAGCACATAACGACATACATTATTCTGCGTACCTCCTGAGTGCAGGGCTCTGCACTGGGCACCCGGCATAACAAAGAATACGACATAGTCTGTTTCTCATGTTATTTAACCTCCAGCAACATCTGACATAGTTGATCACTTCTCATAATCTTTTTCTCTTGGGTTTCCAATACTACACACTCAGTTTTTCTCCTACTCCTTGGCCTATTTTTGTCATTGCTGCTACCAGATTTCTTTCTGTACCAGATTTCTTTCTGTACCAGATTTCTGAATTTCTGAATGATAGAATTTGCTAGGGCTAAATTGAGGGTATCTTTCCTTTCTCCTTCCCTCAGATAATCCCATTCATTCCTTGGCCTAAAATGCTATCAATATACTGATGATCCATTTACATACCTTTTAGGTTTTTTTGTTTCTTTGTTTGTTTTTCAAAGTCAGAGGATAAGACTCAAATCACTGATGGTCAAAATTACCCTTGAGTATCCTTTGGAAAATTACCTTCTTAGAGACCAACCTACCACCTTTTATTCCTCCAGAACAGACAGAGATTACTGTTTTGTTTTTGTTTTTTTTGATAACCAAGTAAAATATCTAGCATGTATTCTGGATCTACATCATATCAAAGACAACTGAAATCTCAAAGTCTGGCAAGATGCCCACACTGTGAGAGCTATGTAGGGGCTGTGATTGCTCAAGAACCATTGGACTCAGCCCTGTAGGCCCACACTCATCCTGGGGTATATTCTCAGCGAGTTGAAGGGGGAGTTATTCAAACTATTTAAACTAGGGTGTACGTGTGTGTGTAAAACTAACTGCACTTTATCTGCAACCTAAACGTTCTTTGTAATTCCCAGACTCTTCTACATCTCCACCTGAATATTACACAACCCTTTGAAATATAACATAACCAAATCAGAATTCTGATTTTCCCACAAAAAAACAACTCCTCCTGCAGCCTTCTGCCGTTCAGTAAGAGCAACCTCCTTTTATTTAGTTGCTTAGAGCAAGAAACTTAATCATAATGCTTTATTCTTCTATCTGATTCTTTACTTATTAAACCACTTACAAACACCTTGACTTCTACCTTTAAAATATATCAGGAACTGATTCACAGTTCCCCATCCACACTTCTATCACCTCAACCCAGCCCAGAGTCTCCCATCTCCCCAGGACATCTGGTCTTTTTGCTTCTACTTTAATTCCCACCACCATTCTCACACCTTACCCCCAAGTGATACAAAGACACGTGGATTTATTGTCCACATATCTCAGAGAGAGCAATCCATTGGATTATGTCAATGCAAGGTCCTGCTCAAAGGCCTTTAGTAAGTCTTTAGTAATCTCTCTTTTTATTTCATATAAAATCCAAACTCTCTATCTTGAGGAGCCCCTACACACCATTACAACCTCATTCCTTGCTACTCTCCCACTCTTGACTTTCTCTGTTCATTTATTTTCATCAATTCTCTAAGTTCTATACAATTTTGCAGCTGTTCCCTCTATCTGGATAAATCTTTTCTAGTATTCTATGAGTATAGTTATTTCTCATTGATTAGGATTAGATCTCACTGCTACCCCAAAAGAGCCTTCACTGACTACCCTGATGTTCCTTCACAAAGCACTCTGTTTCCTTTATTGCACAAACATCAGTTCTGTAAACAGTTTTACTGCGGTAAAATTAACAATAAAAAACACATATTTAAACGATAAATTTTGACCTACATATAGACCCATGAAGCCCTCTACAACGCTAAGATAGTAGATATATCCATCACTTCTAAAATTTCCTTATGTCCCTTTGTCATCTCTGTTGTACCCCTCTCTGCCCACCTCCCCACCACATCCCATACCCACTGATTTATTATCGTCACTATATTTTGCATTTTTAAGAATTTTATGTAAACAGAATCCAATTCAAGCCCTTAAGCTGGGATTCCAAACATACAAAACATTATGCTGTGTGGAGATAGAAATATTAAGAAATATTTTCTTTAACCAGAAGAAGCTAGAGAAAGAAATACAAACATCACAAATATAATTTTTAAAAAACCCAAATACTTGCATAAGACAGATATTAACAATTCTGTGTGGCTTTAGGGGAGGGAAATGCAACACCCTGTTGGTGGAATCAAGAAAGACCATGAAAAAACTAGCATTCTGAACTTTGCCTTGAACAGAGGATTTAATTTTTGACAGGGGAAGTTGGAAAAAGCTAAAGAGCTATTGCAAGCTGGTTAGGAACTATATCAGGCAAAAGAATGATATAACTAAAGGGATGAAAAAGGGAAAACATGAAGTTTATGTGGGGGGTGGGGCCCTGAGTAATCTATTTTGAGTAGAAGTTTCTGACGGTATAAGGGAGACTATGGAGGTATATTAGGGCGGTACTTGGAGAGCCTTTTAAGTGAGACAAAGGAATTGACCTTAATGCAGTAGGCACAAATTGCTTGGGAATCCATTTCCAGTAAGATTTCCAACTCAAGCAGTTGGTATATTGAAAAATATATTCCCTTTAGCTCTTGTTCTGGAATTTTGGGGAACAACCTGGAATAATGAAAGACTACACTCAGTACTTAGGTTTCTTCAATCTCTCTCTTTCCAAGGAAATGCAATCCAGAAGTGCAGGGGTCTTTTACTATTCCCCCAATCCCCAGATTTACCTCGTGCTTCTTGGTGATATTAGTTCACTTTGTAAACACGGAGGACAATCTTTGGAAAACAAAAGGATTTGAGGCATGGTATATTTAAATATTAAAAACGCTCCTAAAAAAAAAAAATAGACACTAATCTCTTGGACATTGTCTTTACCAATATATTTGTGGATATTTAGACAAAAGAAACAAAAACAAAATTAAACTATTGAGATTATACCAAAATTAAAAGCTTTTGCACAGCAAAGGAAACCATCAACAAAATAAAAAGGCAGCCTACTTGAATGAGAAAAGATATTTGCAAATGACATTTGATAAAATATTAATATACAAAGTATATAAAGAATTCATACAACTCAATGCCAAAAAAACCCAAGGAATTCAATTAAAAAATGGGCAGAGGACCTGAATAGATATTTTTCCAAAAAAACCCACATACAGATGGCCAAAAGACACATGAAAAGATGCTCATCACTAATCATCAAGGAAATGAAAATCAAAACCACAATGAGATATCACGTCACGAGAGCCAGAACAGCTAGTATCAAAAAGGGAAGAAATAACAAGTGTTGGCAAGGATGTAGAGAAAAGGCAACTTTTGTGCACTGTTGATGGGAATGTAAATTGGTGTAACCATTATGGAAAACAGTATGGACTTTCCTCAAAAATTTAAAAATAGAAATACCACATGATCCAGTAATTTCACTATTGGGAATTTACCCAAAGAAAACAAAAACACTAATTCAAAAAGATAATATGAACCCCTATGTTTATTGCAGCAGTATTTATAATAGTCAAGATATGGAAGCAACCCAGGTGGCTATCAATAGATGGATAAAGAAGATGTGGTATCTATACACAATGGAATATTATTTTATTTATTTATTTATTTACTTCAAGTTTTTATTTAAATTCCAGTTAGTTAATATACAGTGTAATAATATTAGTTTCAGGAGTAGAATTTAGTGATTCATCACTTACATACAATACCCTTTGCTCTTCACAACAAGTGCCCTCCTTAATACACATGAAACATTTAACTCATTCCCCCCCCACTTCCCCTCCAGCAACTTTCAGTGTGTTCTCTATAGTTAAGAGTCTGTCTTACAATGTGCCTCTCTATTTTGCCCCCCTATGTTCATCTGTTTCATTTCTTAAATTCTACATGAGTGCAATCATATGGCATTTATCTTTCTCTGACTGACTTATTTCCCTTAGCACAATATACTTTAGCTCCATCCACGTTGTTGCAAATGACAAGATTTCATTCTTTTTTATGGCTGAGTAATATTCCAATGTACATGTATACCATCTCTTCTTTATGCATTCATCTGTTGATGGACATTTGGGCTTTTTGTTGATAATCCTGCTATAAACATCAGAGTGCATGTGCTGCTTTGAATCAGTATTTTTGTATCCTTTGAGTAAATACCTTATAGTGCAAGTGCTGGGTTGTAGGGCAATTCTAGTTTTAACTTTTTAAGGCATCTCCATACAGTTTTCCAGAGTGGCTGCACCAGTTTGCATTCCCACCGACAGTGTAAGAGGGTTGCCCTTTCTCCACATCCTTGCCAACACCTACTGTTTCCTGTGTTGTTAATTTTAGCCATTCTGACAGATATGAGGTAATACGTCATTGCAGTTTTGACTCACGTTTCCCTGATGATGAGTGATGTTCAGCATCTTTTCATGTGTCTGTTGGCCATCTGAATGTCTTCTTTGGAAGAATGTCTGTTCATGTCCTCTGCCCATCTTTTAACTGGGTTATTTGTTTCTTGGGTGTTGTGTTTGATAAATTATTTATATATTTTGGATACTAACCCTTTATTAAATCTGTCATTTGCAAATATCTTCTTCCATTACAAAGGCTGCCTTTTAGTTTTGTTGATTGTCTCCTTTGCTGTGTAGAAGATTTTTTATCTTGATGAAGTCCCAATAGTTCATTTTTGCTTTTGTTTCCTTTGCTTCCGGAGATGTATCTAGTAAGAATTTGCTACAGCCAATATCAAAGAGGTTACTGCCTGTGTTCTCCTCTAGGATTTTGATGATTTCCCACCTCAAATTCTGGTGTTTCATCCATTTTGAATTTATTTTACACATGGAATATTACTCAACCATAAAAAAGAATGAGATCTTGCCATTTGTAAGAACACAGATGGACCCAGAGGGTATTATGTTAAATAAGTTAGACAGAAAAAGATAAATACCATATAATTTCACTTATATGTGGAATCTAAAGAACAAATGGACAAACAAACAAACAAAAACCAAAGAGACTCAAATACAGAGAACTGATGGTTACCAGAGGGGAGGGGGTAGGGGATAGGTGAAACAGGTTAAAGGGAGTGAGAGGTACAAACTTCTAGTTATAAAATAAATAAGTCACAAAGATTAAAAGTACAGCATAGGGAATATAGTCAATAATGTTGTAACAACATTTTATGGTGACAGATGGTGACTACACTTAACCATGTTGAGCACTGAGTAATATATAGAATTGTCTAATTACTATGTTGCACACCTGAAATTAAGATAATGTATGTCAATTATACTTCAATAATAAATTTAAAAATAGATAAACAGGGTGAATGTCTGCTAAAATTGAAAATTTAAATAAAAGCCTGAATTTTATAACATAATACCCAAAAGCACCAGGCTACAACTGAAAATCATTTGTTATACAACCTCGTCACATCTCTACTTAAATAAGACAAGATAATCAAAAGTAGCCAAAAATGAGATGGCATATTGTAGGGATTATCTGGTCAGAAAACATACTTAGTATAATTTCAATTAAAAAAATCACATATATGTGAAATACTGCTTATTTGAATAAGGACGTTTCTTTAAGAAAGAAAAAAATCAATGATTCAACCATAAAATAATTTAAAATATCTGTATTAAAAAAAAACTCACACAAAACTAAAAGAAACAACAAAGAAAGATATCTACAAAATACAAAAGATTGGCTTATGTACTCTTTTTTCCAGATAAACCGTAAGTTCCTGCCAAAAAATCTTAAATGAAAAACAACAATTTAAATTGTTCAGTGAGAATCCACCTGTCAGCTCCTTCAATGAGCAAAGAGCTAATGCCTCTAAGTTCTGGAAAATGTCTTATATGACTTTTGAAAGAAAGTCAGAGTGACTTCAAAACGTGTGCTCATTCTACTACCTTAAACTGAAATATGAAAAACACACTAATGTCCTCAAATTCACAAAATAAGTAAGTGCATCTTCCTCTTTTATCATTTTACTAAAAATTGGAAAAATGTATTTTATTTTGATATTAAAACAAATCTTTCTCTATTATGGTATCTGATACAAAATTCTCATGAATTTGACAATCTGAAAGTTATGACCTTAAAGTTGCTTGTTTGGTTCCTATTATGGCCCTGGGCATTTGTATTATCCTTTGCTTTTGGAATATTTAGTTGTGAAATTTTAAGACCAATACACCAAAATATTTTTATTTTTTGAAATAGAGTTAGGGATTGCCTACTTTCATTTAAGTGCATTGGCTTCTCCCCTGAAAAAGTGTGATAGCTTGATATAGCTATATTGCTGAAAACATAAAAGTGAAATATTACACACTACTTAACTACCATATTTGTAAAAAGATCATAAGACAATCTTAACTTCCTAGATACTAGGGGATGACAAATACACTTATTTCCACTTCTCTTCCATTGCAATTTGAAAGACTTAAACAAATTCCAGGATCTTTAAAAACAATCAACAATCTCAAATTTCTCATAAAATCTAAAGCTCTAGGAATATTTTTCTGTGTCACTGTGGGGCACGTAACCCTGATTATACTCTGCTAACTGCCTAGGGGATATTTTGCTCTTGTTCCCAAAGAGTCAATGGATTTCTTGGCAAAACTGCTTAATTCTACTTTCCTGGTCAAATTTATCTTGGGGTAATTATATTTTGACTGTCCTAAACCTGAGCCACTATGCTTTCAGTCAGACTTGATGTTCCTCCTGGGTGATGGAATCGATCTGGTGCTATGTTGTGTGCATTGCAAAGCAGATGCCACATTTCACCCTGGAGTATAATATAGTCGAAGGTGCAGCAATTCCTACATATCCACTTAACAAACTTGTGCAATCACTGGAAATAAAAGACACCACTCAAAGAATGTTTAATCAAATGAAATAAATGGTATATTAGAAAAATGCAAAGATAGCCATGGGAAGTTTAATCGGTTCTTTTTTTGACACCATCACTTTTAGTCATTCATTTATTTACTGATGAAATAATTATTGAATTCCTACTACATGCAGCATACAGACCTTAAATTAAAAATAAAAGTGTGCATAATCAACTTCCAAAATTTACAGTCTAAGAAGGAAAACAAACATATTCAACGTAAGTGTAAAGCAAAAGGTTATAAAGTAGGTATATTTCTATTCTATCATGTAAGAATGTAAGCTTGAGAGTGAAGAGAAAAAAAAGTAATTCACTTTCATACAGAGCAGTATTTCCTAACATTGTTTGACTCTGTGTAAATTTCCTGATCTCTCCCTGGAGATTTTATAGTCTCTAGTTACATTTTTTCTTGCATGTTATATGATAAGGTAGGAGTTTAAATAAATACTTAAAATTTCCATGTAAGAATATTCACAATATAGAAGTAACCCTTTTATAAGATGAATTGTGCCCTCCAAAATACATATGTTGAAGTCCTCACCCCAGTACCTCAGAATGTGGCCTATCTTTGGAAACACAGTCACTGAAGAGGGGATTAGTTAAGATGAGGTCATACTGGAATAGGGTGGGCCCCTAATTGAATATGACTGTCTTTTTATAAAAAGCAGAACTTTGGACACGAAGGGAGAAATTAGGGTGGTCCGCCTATAAGCAAAAGAACACAAAGACTGTCAGCAAACCAGCAGAAGCTAGGGGAGAGGCGTGGAACAGATTCTCCTTCACAGCTCTCAAAAGGAAGCAATTCTGAGGACATCTTGATCTCAGACTTCCAGCCTCCAGAACTGTGAGAACATGAATTTGTTAGGCCCCCTAGTTTATGTCATTTTGTGAGGGCAGCCCTAGGAAAGTGTTAAAATTCTTAAAATATTTATAACATAAGGGGTGCCTGGGTGGCTCAGTTGGTTATGCATCTGCCTCAGGTCATGATCCCAGGGTCCTGGGATCGAGCCCCGCATCTGGCTCCCTGCTCAATGGGAGCCCTCTCCCTCTGCCCCTCCCCACTGTTCTTGCTCTCTCTCTCAAGTAAATAAAATCTTTAAAAGAAATTTTAAAAATATAGGCAAATTTTGACATACTGCATTTTACAATGCAATAAGAACATTATTTTAATTATATAATGAAAGGACTTACTGATAAAATTCAACATAGGATTTTTATGTATTTTATCATGTTTGATATTAGAAATTAAAATATATATGAAGTGTATACTTAAATTTAGGTTGAAAAAAGTTACTTGTTTTTGATGCTAATGTTTGAAATTCTTAAATTTTACACTCAAGGAAGAAATGGATCATGAATGTGCTCACTTTGTCCTCACTAAATGCCATACATACACTATCGTTATGTACTCAGAACCTCTCCATCTATTTCATTTTAGAGAGAAAAGTACTTAAAATCTCCTTATATATTTATTTTTAAAACATAGAAATTAAAGCAAATGCGATTCACTGAAAATTACAAAGCATTACTAGGAGGAATTGAAGGAATATACCATATTTGTGGTTTGGAAAGCTCAATATTATAAATATGTTCATTCTCACCAAAGCAGTGTATAGATATAACAAGATCCCAATAAAACTCCATCAAGTTTTACTGTGGAAATTGAAAGGCCAACTCAAAAAATTATAGGGAATACAAAGGGCATAAAACAGCAAAGATAATGAAGAACTATACAAAGTAGTTATATTACCAGACCTTAATACTTATTATGAAAATTCAGTAATTAAGATTTTGACAGAAGAATGAATAAACAGACTGATGGAACAGAGTAGAAGTTATTGTCCCATACCAATTTTCAATTTTACCAAATATTCCTATTTCAGAATGTCAATACAGGTCTTCTATTTTTCTGGAGAGTTTTATTGGATTGTAATCTTAAATATTAAATCGGGTTCCATTGCTTTATCTTTTTCAGAGACTCCGTTTTTGTTTTGTTTTGTTTTGTTTTTTTAAAGATTTTATTTATTTATTTGACAGAGAAGGAGAGAGAGCACAAGCAGGGGGAGCAGCAGAGGGAGACGGAGAAGAAGATCTTGCTAAGCAAGGAGCCTGATGTGGAGCTCGGTCCCAGGCCCCTGGGATCATTACTGAGCCGAAGGCAGACACTCAACTGAGTCATCCAGGTGCCCCTAATTACGCAGTATTCCTAGCTGGAGAATGTATCACTTATAAGGTGTGTTTGGTTGCTGGCAACAGAAATCTGGAATAATAACAGCTTCAAAAGATTTTGTTTTTTGCTCATAGAGAGGTCTGAAGGCAGGGATCCACTGTGAGGACTGTGCAATGTCACCATTACCCCAGAATCCTTCGCTTCATTTCTACATATGCATCATTAGGATGTGGCTTCCATTCTCAAGGCTGCCTCAATGTTGCAAGATGCTGAAGACTCAGTTTACCACTTTTATGTTCCAAACAGAAAAAAGGAAAAAGAATGAAGGGTAAAATGGGGGCACTCTCCCAGATGACTCAGCTCCCTTTAAATGAGTGCTCTAAAAAGTCTGCCCAGTAACTCCTTGTTTATGTCTCATTAGTTACCGCTACCTGCAGGAAAGATGAGAAAATGCAGTGTTTAGTTAGGCACCTTTCTAACCCCAATAAAGGCACTGTTCTCTAAGGAGAAGGGGAAAATAGGTACTTGATAGGTGCTGGAAGTTTCTGCAATAGGAAGTAAAAGTCTTTGTTTATATAATATGGGTGGCTTGCCTTTTCTCCATGCCTAATATATTTCTATGTCAAGGCATCCATTACCTTAAATGATTATGTATTTGAAGTGAATAATAGTCGGAATATATTTAGTTCAGCTAACTCATTTTAAATCTGTACATGCACTAACCATATTTTATACTAATATGTGTTAGCTCAACTTTATAATCTAAAGGTATTAACTCAGCAAAATATGGCAAGTTAAGAAAAATCTTATAAATCTGAACAACTCCTTTAGCTGGAGAAGTCAAATCATTGTAAATTTTTCTGTTATGCATGCATTTGAATAGTCTTTGATATTAAATAACTATATTTTAAATCTAATAGCTCTAATAATAGTTTTGATATATGTCTTTCTACTTGAATCATTCAATATTTTACCACTGACTAAAAATTTCTGGTTAGCAGTATAACTGTCATTCAGCTTCTAGCTTCAGAGTTAGAAATTTATTTATTTGATTAATACTGAACTTTTACTACTCTGAAGAGCTTAAGGCAGTGAATGGCTAAGTCGAACCTTGAAATATTTAGCATTACAAAGGCAAAAAGAGGCGAGGCAATAAATAGAGTGTAGAAAATGGGAGAAGGCAGATGGTGACAACTTCAAGCCCAGGTAACACTCTAGGCAGTGTTCTCTAAGAGTGATGCATTAGGAAAAGAAAAAGGTTCCCCACGCTTCCTCCTTAGTGGCTGCTTTAGTAATTTACGAGGAGTAAAATTACCTCTTCCTCAACCATATTTTTCAGATTTCCAAATTACTGCATATACCTTCCAAACTTTCTCTTACCCTATCTTACAAAAACACATATTCATGCATTTATACAAAAGGAGCATATAATTTAAACGGTTTCTTTCTTTTTTTAAAAAAAGATTTTATGTATTTATTTGCCATAGAGAGAGAGAAAGAGCACAAGCAGGGGGAGAAGCAGGCTCCCCGCTGAGCAAGGAACCTGAGGGCTCCATCCCAGGACCCTGAGGTCATGACCTGAGCTGAAGGGAGCCACTCAACCGACTGAGCCACCCAGGCGCCCTAAATGGTTTCTACATATCCTAAAGCTTATCCAAATGTCTCAAAGTTGGGAACCAGTGACTTAAAATGTGAGTTTGTTAATTAGACAGAAGGGAGAGGAAGGAAATTATTCCAGGCAGATTAGGTAGATGAGCAATGGTTTCAAGCTGCCATATCTTCAAGTTATAGTATTTAGGGACTGCTAATAATTTTACATTTATTATAAAATATTATAATGTTGATAAGTCTGACTGACTTATCAACTGACTGTTGATAAATGACTGACTTAATAATTTGTTATTTAGAGTTACAGTGAATGCCTTAATGGGTAAGTACAGTCCACATTAGTCTCCTCAAGCTGTCATAACAAAATACCAGCGACAGGGTGGCTTAAACAACAGAAATTCATTTTCTCACCGTTCTGCAGACTAGAAGGCCCAGAGCAAGATTCAACAAGATTGATTTCTGGTGGGAGCATTTTCTGGCTTGCAGATGGCCCCCTGCTCACTATATCCTCACATGGCCTTTCCTTTCAAGGTGAGCAAGAGTAAGCCAGAGAACAAGCACGTGAGCATGTTCTGCTGGTGTCTCTTTATGGACTAATCCTGTGGGATCAGAGCCCCATACTTATGACCCAAGTTAATCTTGAGTTGCTTTCTTAGTGGTCCCATCTCCAAAAACAGGCGCATTGGGGGATAAGGCTTCAACATATGAATTTTGGGAAGACACTAACATTCAATCCATAACAAGGTCTAACCAGAGCATTTAACAAGGCACCTGATTTAATCTGCATTACTAGGGAGTGCTATGAGAAGGTAGTAATTGAGTTCTGAAAATTATTAAAGAATAAGAGAAAGGAAATTATATAGACAAAGAGAACAGCACATAAGAAGGCCCTGGGAGTAGCATGCCATATTGAGAGACCTGACGCAAAGGCAGTATTGTATAACATGAGGCAAAGCTGGAGAGGCAGGTAGGGACCAGAACTTATACGGCCTTGTGGGCCAAGTTAAATACTGGGCAGACACTGAACAACTTTTTAAGCAGAGGAGTGACGCTTAGATAGGCCTGTTATAAAGGAAATCACTCTGATTGCAGTACAAAGAATCAATTAAAGAGGATCAAGAATGTTAGTTATAAGGGTATGGCACCATTCCACGCTGGATTTGATGGTGGCTCAGGATATAGTAGTGACTCTGGAAATGGAAAGACATGGACAGAATTGGATATACAATAGTCCCCCTTATCTGTACTTTTGCTTTCTGTTGTTTTAGTGACACAAGGTTAACTGTGGTCAGGAAGCAAATTCCTCCTTCTGGTGTACGGTCAGAAAGTCATATGTAGCCTAATGCTATGTCACAATACCTACATCACTCATCTCACTTCATCTCATGACGCAGGCATTTTATCATCTCACATCATCACAAGAAGGGCGAGTGCAGTACAGTAAGATATTTTGAGAGATACCACATTCATATAACTTTTATTATAGTATATTGTTACAATTGTTCTATTATTGTTACTAAACTCTTCCTGTGCCTAATATATAAATTAAACTTTATCACAGGTATGCATATATAGGGAAAAAACACAGTGTATACATAGGGCTCAGTACTATCCATGGTTTCAGGCATTCACTACAGGTCTTAGAATATATTCCCTGTGGATAAGGTGAAGGGGGGACTACTATATTTTAGAGGTATAACTGAAATAACTTGATGCTGATTAGCTAAGAAAGGAGATGAAGAAGTCAAGGATGACTGGGATTTCTGGTGGAATTTGGACCCATTCGTGACCATGGAGAAGGATAAACATTTTTGGTGAGGGATGGATATAGATAGAGAAAGAATCATGTGTTCAGTTTGGAACATGTTGAATTTTTGGTGCCTATGATATATCCAGTTGGGTATATGTGCTGCAGATAATTTTAAAAGCTCTGGGATAAAGATTTTAAATTTCAGAATTATCAGCCATTCATGATAAATGAAGCCATTAGTTCTAGCTGAGAGCTCTAGTGAGAAAGTACAGAAAAGAGAACAAAAGCTTAGGACAGAGACTTGAAAAAAGCCAAGATTTAAAGTTCAATGAAAGGACACTGTCCTGCTAAGGACACTTAGAAGAGATTATCAGACAGAGGGGAGGAAAAGCCCAGGGACTTGTGTGTTTCAAAGTAGGAAGAAACAACGGGGACAACTGGTAAGAAGTAGGTTGAGGTCTAAAATCTGACAAATGTAGTTAGCCAAACAGAGTGAATGAGAGCTATCTCAGTGAAAGACTAGTGATCGGAACCAAACTGGAGGGGGTGGAAGAATGATTGACATTGGAGAGAACAGCAGGACCAGGGATCTCCTGCCATTAACCTGGATGCTTAACTAGAAACTCTCAGAGCTGTAAAAGGAATGAATGAATGAATGAATGAATGAATGAATGAATGGACTTTCTTAAAAAAATGAATTTGAAACTCAGAACATCCAAATGTATTTAACTAGAAATCAAACAACAATGCTGTTACCATTTTTTTTTTTCTGGTGCCATCAAGATTTATCATGGTATTTAAGGGTTTATACACTATTTGAGTAGCTTTTTACTGCCTAAACAAAATAACTGAAATTGAAATCCTATGTATTTTATCAGGGCACAAGAGCACAATTTTCAAACACGTTTATTCTAACAAGAGTGAAATTTCATTTGGCCAGAAAAAAGTGAAATGGATATTGAAAATAGGTAAAATTATAAGAAAATTTAAGAAAAAACCTACTGTATTGTGGTACTAAAAGGAGTAACTAGGAGATAAATGTAAATTATATTGTGATAAATTGTTTACAGATCCACACAAGATTTTTTTAATTTTTAATTTTTTTTAACGTTTAAGTAATCTTTACACCAAATGTGCGGCTTTAACCCCAAGATCGAGAGTCACATGCTCTTCTGATAAAATAATGAAATGCTGGAAAAATAGTTTACTAGAACAGCCCACTATGATATATGAGAGCAGTTTTGAACACCAAGGGCAATCTATAATACTTCATTATTCAATTTTCTCCAAACTCATATTAGTGTGTGAAACAGTATTTTGGGGTTGGACACCAGCAATTGTTCAATTTCCACTGAGAACAGAAGAAAAGGAAATAAATAGATAAAAGAAAAATATAGGGAGAATCCTCTGTTAAATGAATCATTGCATGTGTCCCACCAATATCTGTGACTAAATCAAGTACTAGTCATAAGAATGAGATAATAAGATCATTGTGGGATCAATTTCCTTAAAGATTTTAAGAAGGGAAAACATGTTCTACTGGAAGAGTGAAATACAGTCCTACAAATAGCCAAGAAAGTCTTTGTGTGATTTTGACTCACTCTGAGTTTCCCTACGTTTAGACATGGGAGAAAATGAGAAGAAGAAAAATAGTTTTGTTTAAGAAGACTCAGAGAAATAGTTATGTTCTAGTGAAAAATTTTCTGAATAAAGACTCTGCACAATTCTAAAAGTTTACATGCTCGGTGCCAATGGACAACTTTCACAATGTCTATAAACAACTCTTATTCCAGACCCAAACACCTCCCTGCTGTGGGATGGCGAGTAAGCAAGTACAAGCTGTCAAATCACACCTCGGGGGCACATTGCACACTCAGAGGAGCATGGTCTGCGTGCACGCTGATTCATGTGCACAGCACGCCGTTTTCCAATAGTCGAACTTCAATTTAAAAAGGGGGATTTGGGAAACCAAATCTATTTGGTAAATAAAATACAACTTTTCTCAAGCTACCTTTCTCTTTCTATTCTCTCTTAAACATCATAAAGAAAACTCAAATACCAACTGACTATTTATGAAAGAGAAAACCTGACGTAGAGAAACAGTGTGTGTTAAGCATTTGTACCGTATGTGGCCAGGGGAAGGAGGAGTACAGTCTAGTAGGGAAGACAATGACAAAGACTGTGGACTCCATTCCAGGGACTTTTGTTTAAAGACGTAATCTTTGGGAAAGGAGGTATAAAACAACAAAAAACAGAGACATAAGTGAAATACAGAATCTTGTCACCCATGACACTTACATAGAACGGCAACCCAGAGAAAAAATAGTTGACATGCTCAATTAAGAGAGGTTTTGAAGTTTGTCACTGTATGTCATTTGACTCTATTGTCTCCTTAAAGGAAAAACAAATAAAAAACATTGGCATATTTCAACAGTGGGACCTGGTGTATCTCTTAACTCTGGATGTACGATTCCGAATTCAACATTTAACTACCGACAGGAAGGATGTCCCCCATATCTTCAAAATGTTTCCGTAGTCAATCAACAAATCATATATTTATAAGTTCATCACTGTCTTAACATCCCTGAAAAGTATCTGCCAAACCTGAGGATACATTGCTGCTTTGGTCATGACTGGTCTAAATTCTTTTAATTGTATGGAAGTGGAAACGTTAGGAGACTATTGCGAGACACAGGTCAATAGGCTTCACTATTTACTGGTCAGTGCATTGTCCAAATAATATCCAGATGGTTCAGTCCCTCCTTTAAGGTGGGGAATTGCCCCTCATAAGAAATGTCCTTGCTTTCACATATGTCGGGTAAATAACTTGGGGGCTGCCCACAGCCGTCCAACGGGTTATATGTGAGCTAGACCAGAAAACATGAAAGAGGGAAGACTGGGACCTGTTCAGTCTTCATGCGAGTCAGAAAATGGACTTCTAATGAAGGAGAATAAACCTTTCTTTTCCTTATTTAGGATAAAAAGGCCAATCTCTCTCTAATCTATTTATCTTCATCTCTCTATAATCTATCTTTATCTATATATCTAAAGAGCAAGGAAGCACGTTTATTCAAATCATAGACTAGAGGGCATTTCTCGTTTCTCCTCAGAGTATCCAAGTAGCCTGTATTTCAGGGGGAAAGAAAAGGGCAGAGAGATTTTGGTTGACACTGCATTTTCATGACCTGTTCGTATTCCTTCTCTAAGAAAGCAAAAACAGTTAAATACTTTGTCCTAAAACTCTCAGGACTCATTTGAGGGTTGATCCTGAGCAACAGCTCTAACCTCACGATTGGAAATGGTATAAACTGTGCCCACTTCCGAGGCACTTAGAAGCAATTTACTCAAGACTAACACATGAAATAAAGTTAAAGAATATGTCAGAAAAGCTAAATTATGTTATATGCTAAATACGCCGTGGAAGAGGAAGTTTAAAGGAGATATTCACTAGCATCTGCCCCCATTCTTTCCTACATTCTTCTTGCTGAGATGAAAGCATCTTTTCTCCTCACCACTGACAGGATAATCCTGCTTTCCTATCCATATTAACAATGGCTCAAGTCTCTCCCATTTAAAAAATATCTCTCCAACTTGATAATGCCTTCAACCCATCTTTTTTTTTTTTTTTTAAGATTTTATTTATTTATTTGACAGAGATAGAGACAGCCAGCAAGGGAGGGAACACAAGCAGGGGGAGTGGGAGAGGAAGAAGCAGGCTCATAGCGGAGGAGCCTGATGTGGGGCTCGATCCCATAATGGCGGGATCACGCCCTGAGCCGAAGGCAGACGCTTAACCGCTGTGCCACCCAGGCCCCCCTGCCTTCAACCCATCTTAATAAAATTTCTTGAAAAAAAAAAGATGTTTCTACTCAGTTTCTACTTTCTTGTAAGTTGTCACGTCTCAAGCCACAGACATGAAACTGTTGGCTGAGGAATGAATTATATGTATGTAGTTAAAGCATAAAGTGTAGAAGTCTCTTCTCTCTGATATGTGAACATCCCTTAGGGTCTGCCCTGTGGAGCTCCATCCCTCCCCGGTAGACTCATTCTACTCCATGGCTTCAGTGATGACTGTGTGCTAATGGCTTCAAGATCTGGATCATCAGCACATTTCTCTCTCTTGAGCTTTATACACACATTTGAAGAGTAAAGTTTCTCTCTCTCTCCCTCTCTCTCTCTCTCTATATATATCTTTGAATTTCCTGTTCATATATAAAATTAAATATGTTCAAAACTGAAATTATCATTACCCTTTCCTACCCCATACCTATCAATAAACCCCATTCACTTCCTTTCCCCTTCTCTCCAGCATACTGGTAAAATTCTAGGTTATTATTTGGATGTGCCAAGACTACATAGATTTTTTTTTTTTAAGATTTTATTTATTTATTTGACAGAGAGAGAGACAGCCAGCGAGAGAGGGAACACAAGCAGGGGGAGTGGGAAAGGAAGAAGCAGGCTCCCATCAGAGAAGCCTGATGTGGGGCTTGATCCCAGAATGCCCGGATCACGCCCTGAGCCAAAGGCAGACGCTTAACAACTGAGCCACCCAGGTGCCCCCAAGACTGCATAGATTATTGCAATGATCTCCTTATTTGTATTTTCTAGTCCATTCTTATTCTGCCCAATTAATTTCTCATGTACTAGATACAACAATCTTTAAAACATTAGAAATAAATAAATCTGATTATGCTTACTCTCTTTAAAACATTTCAAGGTCTCATTATTTACAGGATAAAATAGGATTTTCTTAATAGGGCTGATATGTCCTTTGGGATACAACCCCTGATTAATTCTTCAACTTCGTTTCTTGATACTCTCCCCTGCCATGCAACAGTCCAGCTGCCTCATGTATCTTCAATCCTCCAAGGGCACTGGACTTTAGCACAGACTGTTCCTCCTGCTTAGTAGACTCTTTTCCATCTACACCTGTCATCATTCATGTACTGTTTCTCTGCACACTTCCCTTCATCTTTGAAGTCTTTCTTCAAATCCACACCACGCAGTACTTCTCCCACAGCAGTGCTATTAGACGCCTGATTATCTTTACTTCAGCTTTCATCAGCTATACCTCTTTGATTAGGCTCAGTGGGGTCAAGGAGTATAACTACCTTAAATCCCTTAGTCTCCCCATAATTAAGTACAATGTCTCAGATGCAATATCTGCTCAATAAATGTGGCCAGAAAATAATATTCACACAAAATCTCTTGACTGGAATTAAAGTGCAGGTGGGCATTTCAGGAAATAATGAGTATGAAAAGAATTCTCTCTATGACCCTTTAAAGACTGGCCAAATTTAGCAGTCCACTTATATTGATTATATGACAGGAAAAAAAAAAAAAAAGATGAAACCTTACCCATCTAGGCCAAGTAGGAAAAAAATCAATCAGGACTAAATGGGGAAAAATTATGGCATGATGTTAAAATGAATGCAATTGTCTTAGTTTTAACTACGATGTTCCCATCTAGACTAACAAGCTCCTGTACAGCTGCTAAGGAACGTGGTCTAAAGCAAATAAATGCTTTCAAGATGGCATGTAAATTGTAAACATGTGGGTGTTTCTAAAAGTGTTTCAAAATCACCCATTCACCTAAGTATTTTAAACACTCCTCCTGCAATTTAGCACAAGATGCAATTTAGAACAATTTGGGGAAAGATTTGCTAAGTAAAAATAATTTTCCATCAGCCCCCTTTTCCAAATTATAAGCTTTCAATTTATAATATTAGCTGTCCTAATAAATGAGATTTAAATGCCTTTGAAATTGGAACGAAAGTCCTTGGTCCTGGGTGATATATGGTGCTAAAAAGTAAACATATGATTTTTAAAAAGTATTATCCCACAGCTGTGGGGCAAAAGAGAATGTCCTCCTCAAAAGCAAACGGTAGCTTTTGGAAAGCTGCCGAAGACACTTAACTTGTGAGTCATCACCTTAATCCAGCAGTGTGAGTCAGCAGACCGCTCTAGTCATGGACCACACCTGGACTGGCTCTGAGGCTACTCAGGCACCTTTCGCTTAGAATGTCACAGAGCAGCGATTCCCAAGGCGGAGCACGTGTGCAGAGATCAGAGTGAACTGGCAGGCCCCCTGAGGAGAGCATTTCAGAACAGCATAAATCAATGTTTGTTTTGACAATGAAGTGCCTTCATTATATTTGAGGTGTGGGTTCTTATGTTTGCAAGGTCAAATTTCATCACACAATGTGTCATATGGTTTTCCTAGAGCAGATTTTATTTATACAATTTAATCATTTTAAATATCATACATGTGTATCTAACACATAAGTTTCTGTGTACACAGATATATGAAAATATTCTGCATCAAAAGATGAAGCATTGAAAATATGATATATTTTAATATATTTATTCTCATCTTTATCACAATCATTTTCATTTCAAAGAAAAAAAATGATCCAGACTCCATTTTTAGGTTTTAAGAATTTAAGAAATGCTATCATTTTCATCCCTACATCTTTTATAGAATTAGATCTAAAAAAAACCCCAAAACTAATGAGGAAACATTTTGTGTATAAAGACCTTCAGAAAAAGAGATCCACAAACCTCTTTCAATAATGCATTCCTGAAAAAAAATACCTAAAAACTTTTGCCTGAGGAAACTATTTTCTATAATAACATGAATTCCTCAGATAGCAGCAGAAGCCCATTTCCTGCTGTTAGCTCTCAATAGGAAGGAGCTGAATAGTTTTTCTTCATATCTTTGAACAATGTTTAAATTATTCCCCAATCTTCTCTGTTTCACACTAAATAATTCCTCACTCCCTGAGCACTTCTTCATGGGTGTTACTTGAAATTATCGTTGTTGATCTCTATTACACTCACTTCAGAGTCTTTTTATGAGTTATAGAAACCTAGACTCAAAAATTTAATAAGAGTAAAACTCAGATTTCACATTTTTCATAGTCTTATTTGTAGATTCCAATCTTCGAGTTCAGAAAGAAAGAAAGAAAGAAAGAAAGAAAGAAAGAAAGAAAGAAAGAAAGAAAGAAAGAGGGGAAATAGCAACACAACATCTTAGAACTTATTTTCTAAGGCTGTTCATATTTGCTGTCATCTTCATGTGACCTGTAAACCTCCCCTTATCCCCATGTTCATTCCCTCCTTTTCCAGAAAAGTGCAATGTTTTATACATTGGAACCTCTGGACTCTATTAATATCACTGTGAAACAGGGCCCCATGAGACTGTTTAAATAAAATTAGAGCACAAAAGCCCTTTGCTAAGTTAGGACAGGATTCTGTTGTACAGAACAATACTGATTTCTCCGGTGGAGAGAGGAGAACAGTTTTAATTGGATTAGCGATGTGACCCTTGGGTCCCATAGAAATTTATAATACTTAGTTAGATAAAATTTACCTAACTCAAAGGATTTGCTTAGGAGATGTGATTTTCCCTCTAGGTTTATTGAGAAATAACGGACACACATCACTGTGTGAGTCTAAGGCATACAGCATGATGGTTTGATTTACATATATTGTGAAATGATTGCCACAATAGATTCAGCTAATATCTATCTTCTCATATAGATAGAACAAAAAGAAAAAAAAAAAGAAAAAATTCTCCTTATGAGAATTCAGGAGTTACTCTCTTAACTTCCCTCTGTATCATACAACAGTGTTAGATACACTTGTCACGTTGAACATTATATCCCTAGTACTTATTTATCTCATAACTGTAGGTTTGTACCTTTTGATCACCTGCTTCCAACCTTCCCTCCACCTACCCCTTGCCTCTGGTAACCACGAGTCTGATCTCTTTTTCTATGAGTTTGGTGGAGTTTTTTGTTTTTGTTTTTTTAGATACCATGTGTATGTGAGACCATACAGTACTTGTCTTTCTCTCTCCGATTTGTTTGAGCATAAGGCCCTTGAGGTTCATCCACGTTATGGCAAATGGTGGGATTTCCTTGTTTTTTTATAGTTGAATAATATGCTATCATGTGTGTATGCGTGTGTGTATACACACATAGTGTGAATGTACACACATACATACCACAGCTCTTTTATCCATTCACCCATCAATTAACACTTAGGTTGTTTCCATGTCTTGGCTATTAAAAATAATGCTGATATGAAAATGGGGGTACGGGCCGCCTGGGTGGCTCAGTCGTGTAGTGTCCGCCTTCGGTTCCTGTCATGATTTCAGGTCCTGGGATCGAGCCCCATGCCAGGCTCCTTGCTCAGTGGGGAGTCTGCTTTTACCTTTCCCTTTGCCTGCCACTCCCCCTGCTCATTCTCTCTTTTTCTTTCTCAAATAGATAAAATCTTAAAAAAAGGAAATGGGGGTGCATAAATGTTCCCAAGTTAGTGTTTTTATTACCTTTGGATACATTCCCACAAATGGAATTGCTGGCCCATATGTTTGTTTGTTTGTTTGTTTTTGCTGTGAAGAAGTTTTTTAGTTTGATGCAGTCCCACTTGTTTATTTTCTATTTTATTGGCTTGTGCTTTAGGTGTCGTAGCCAAAAAATCATTACTAAGCTTGTTCGTATGTTTTCTTCTAGGAGTTTCATGGTTTGTAGACTTACATTTAAGTCTTTAATTTATTTTCAGTTAATTTTTGTAAGTGGTTTAAGATATGGGTCCGTTTCATTCTTTCACATGTGAATATCCAATTATCTGAGCACCATTTATTGAAGAGATGGTCTTTTCTGCATTGAGTATTCTTGGCTCTTTTCAAATATTAGTTGACCATATATGCTTGGGTTTATTTCTGAGCTCTCATTTCTATTGTATTGGTCAATTATTTGTCTGTTTTTATGTCAGCACCATACTGTTTTGATGACTATAGCTTTATAATATAGCTTGCAATCAGGAAGTGCAGTAGCTCTTGCTTTGCTCCTCTCTCAGGAATTCTGTGGCTATTTGTGGTCTTTTGTGATTCCATATAAATTTTAGGAGTGTTTTTTCTAAGTCACTGGAATCTAATGTAGTCTGTCTTAGTCTCTGAGGTGCAGGGGGCTGCTTCGGCTTTACCCCATGTTCTAAGATTCTCTCAGTGGTGTGTTGTTCTTGAATAAATATTAGTTGTTCTTGTGAAGGTGACAAAGTCAGGAATAACCTATGTTGCCCTCTTGGTGACATCATTCTAACTGATTTTTTTTTAAGTTCCCTAGAATGAACTGGGTTGTTAGAGCAGTATATGTCAGTCACATTGTAGACTATGGGATTTAAGTTTTATTGTTTGATCAGGAACTCCTTCAGACCTGTAAAGGATGAGCTAGGCATTCTCAGTATGAACTTATTTGTAGTTACACTGAATCACCCAAGAGCCTCATTATTTGATGGATTTAATTACAACACTGTGTAAGTTGATATAATGTATTTCTTCTAATACTGAAAATGCTTTATCTTCCTTAGTGAAAGACAGCACATTGCATGGGTAAGCATATTGCATGGAGACCTCTGGAGTTAGACTGCCTGAGCTGGAATCTTTCATCTTCCACATATCATCTCTGTATTCTTGGACAAGTTAAATTCACGTCTCACTGCTCTTATATGTAAAATGGAGACAATACCACCTTTTGAGTGGTTGCTAGAAAGAATTAATACTTAATTACTTAGCTAGTTTCTAGAACACAGTAAGTGCTCACTAAATTATAAATATAATAGTCATTACCATTGTTCAAATTTATGATTTTTAAAAAAATATTCAAGAGTTTTATGTCAAACCTAACCTTTCCTCGTACTTTAAGAGTGATAATCATGTTAAGCCTGGTTAAAAACTAAGCTATATGCAAAAAGTACTGAAAGCACCGAGTAACTTGAAACCATGAAGCTGGGGGGAATAGTACTATAATAATCCAAAAAAAAAAAAATGAGAACATAATTTTCTCTTAAAAATGTTTAAACAAACAGACAAAATCTTCAATGGAAAAGTAACTTTATGAATTCTTTAGTCCCAAATTTGAGAGTAGGCACTAAACTCTCTTATAAGGAGAGGGATGAACAGAGAAGTTAGAATGAACAAGGACAAATTTACTGTTTGATGCCGTCTTTCCTTCTCAACTCCTAGAGAAAATGCCAAGTAGCTCTCTCTCTCTCTCAGTAGTTTGAAATCTAGGAAGGGGAGCTCATATAGGCACAGGTAGTCTCCAAATGAACTCTGGAAGCACAACAGATAACACAGACCCAGATTACTCCATTACTCACCATTAGACAGGCTTCGAAGTTAACAAAATGGTCTTTCACATGCAAATACTCCTGAGGATAAATCTTCTCATTCTTTCCTGCATTATTTTGATGGACTTTACTCATACAGCGACTTTATTTGGCATTTAGCTGCATCAGTACAAATGGTAATTTTAATACAAGCGAGGAGAGGAGTTAATTCTATATATTTTTATGGAGCTTATTCTGTGAGGGATGCATTAGCTAGACCATGCAAGAGATAACAGGATGAGCACATTTTTGCCATCAAGGAATAAATATTTTAATGAAGACAAAAGAGATGGCATGCAAGGTAGGATCAATAAATTCTTTACCTCCTGGTAAGACATGAGACATAAAGAGACAAAAGATTCATGGTCCATTCTGGCTTTACAACAGGAAACCACCTGCAGATATACTTACTTGGCAAGTACATGTTTTAAATTTTTAAAATATGTTGTAATATTTTTAAGCCATGAATTTTCACATAAAAATTCATGTTTCTAGTTTCTCTTTAAAATTTGGAAGTTCTGGAAAGACTGGCCTTCATAATTTAGGGCAGCTGCTGATGGGAGGCTACTGAGAGACAAGGCAGGCACTCTGGACATCACTGAAGTCCAGATCCTGCTACCTCCTACACATATTAAGGAGACCTGAGTCCTGTGAGCATTTAAAATTAAGGTTTTTGTCGTACATGGTATTACTTCGAAACATTTAATACCCCTCTTTGCCCTATACCTAATTTTATAAACTGGGGGCAACTGGTGTTCAATATGCTTTAAGAGGAAGCAAGAATATTGCATTTAAACTATTATAGAATATGGAAATGCATAGTAGAAAGCCCAAAAAAGTTGAAATGCTTCAAGGAGGAAGCATTTAAGGCATATTTAGAAGAACAGGAAATGCTTACTGACTGGGAAAATGAAAAGAGGGAAGCATTCCAGATGTAAGCAAAGGAATGAAGGAAGAATCTTTGGGTCTGTTTTAAGGAACACAAGTTCTCCTTTTTAAAACCTACATGGGATGTATTTGAGGAATAGCAAGACTCTGGAATTTCATGTGGCTCTCTACTCCCAGCTCCAATACAATGTATCACCAGCCATCCTTCCTTGCCAGAGCTGTTGCTGGGGCCAGAAAATGGGAGCCATCTGATGAGTCAAGGAAATGAAGTCTATTGGAATCTGGTTAAAGAGCAAAATCAAGCCTAATCAAGACTTTCCTCATCTGGTCCTGAGGAGAACCTGGAAACTAGCAGCCAAGAGTCCATGGGCAAAAATTAAAAAAAAAAAAAAAAATGGTGATACGGTGAAAATAAGTCCCTAGAGACCTTAAAGAGGAAAAACCCAACAGGCTTTGCACATCTACCTGGTAGCACCTAGGTATCTCCTTGCTCCCACAGAGAACTAGGGCCTCCGAGGGGTCAACTGTGGGCTAGGTATTCTCTACCCCTTAAATTGGGAGCCTGCTTGTCATTGCAGCTAAGAAGCCCAGGGTGCAGAGCACTTTCCTCTGGGGCTTTATACAGCTGGCCCTCAGAATAGGAGACTGCTTTCCACTCTCAAGATAGTCACTGCTTAAGTGAACCAGAATGATCTTAAGCCAAGTAAGTCAGGAACGGGTAGAGGAAAATAACATGTCAGGAAACCTATCAAGTTGGAGAAGAAAAAGAAGCAGAACACCAGATCAAGCTGCAACTACTGAGAAAGAATTGCTAAGGAAGCTGTTGATGATTTGGATAAAACAGTAATGAGCACTAACAAAAATACAAATATGGCACAAACAACAGTCAAAAGAAAAAATAACACTGGATGAATTAAAAATGATTTTTAAATTTAAAAATCTACCAGTTGATAAAAGGAGATGATCAGTACCCGTGAGAATCCAACCAGTGGCCCATAAGACCATGGAATGAAAATCTCACAAAATAGTAGTAAAAATACGAAAAGACGGAAATCAGGAGAAGAGAGTTGGAGGGCCAAACTGGGAGATACAGGATGCAGATAACAGGAATTCCTTCTGCAATATGCAGATAATAAGAATTTTAGAAGAGGGAAAAAAAGAGGAGAGACAGGAATTGAAAAACAAATCATTAAAAATCCCAATTAATGAAAAAATACTGAGTCTATAGTTTAAAACAAAATACTCAGAATAAAAGGCACAGCATAAGGAACATAGTTAATGATACTATAATAGGGCTGTACAGTGACAGACAGTAGTTATACTTCTGAGCAGAGTATAATGTATAAACTTCTATCACTGTGTTGTATACCTGAAACTAATGTAACATTGTGTGTCAGCTCTATTTAACTAAAACAAACAAACAAACAAACAAAACCTCAGAGAAACCATGTTAAAATTTCTTTTTTTTTTTTTTTTTAGATTTTATTTATTTATTTATTTGACAGAGAGAGAGAGACAGCCAGAGAGAGAGGGAACACAGGCAGGGGGAGTGGGAGAGGAAGAAGCAGGCTCATAGCGGAGGAGCCTGATGTGGGGCTCGATCCCAGAACGCCGAGATCACACCCTGAGCCGAAGGCAAACGCTTAACGACTGAGCCACCCAGGCGCCCCCATGTTAAAATTTCTGAACAAACTCTTTATTTCTCTAATTTAAATAATGCAGGAATTGCTATATGTATAACTTTGTTAATTATATTATTCAATGTTTTGCACTTATTGTCTTTACTATTATAGCTGTCCACTTCTGAAAGTATTAAACTCTCCTACTATAATTTTATTTTTAGATCATTTTGCATTTCTGACCATATACTGCATTGCTATAGTATTGGTGCACAGAGGTTTTATTTTTATTTTTTTAAGGATTTTATATTTATTTGAGAGAGAGAGAGCAAGCAAGAGAGAGTACGAGTGGGGAATGAGGGGCAGAGGGAGAGGAAGAAGGAGACTCCCTCCTGAGCAGGGAGGCTGAGGAGGGCCTTGATCCCAGGACCTGAGCCCAAGACAGATGCTTAGCCAACAAAGCTACCCAGGCACCCCAACAGAGGTTTTAAATTGTTCATTTTTCTTCATGACATCACATGGTGCTCATCTCATAGTACTTTCCTTCTTAATATTAACTAATTATAATGTTGTCATTCCTGTTGTTTCCCTCCTGCCTTTTTTTTTTCCTTCCTCAACCCCCCTTTTTTTGCATTTTCTGGTACATTATCATCAATATCCTTTAATGGTGTGAGGTATAGATACAATTTCTTATAGAGAGAGAGTAGTGTAAATTAAATAATATTTTTTTCTGGGGAGAATGCTTAAGATCTACTCTCAGCAAATTTCAAATTTACAATACAGAGTTATTAACCATAGTCACCAGGCTGTAGATCCTCAGAACTTACTCATCTTATAACTACAAGTTTATGCCCTTTGACCAATCTCTTCCCATTTCCTCCCCCCACCCGAACCCCTACCATTCCACTCTGCATTTGTATGCGTTTGATTCAGGGATCCTATCTACAGTTCTTACAGGTTTTCATATTGTGTGTGATCTTAGTATTTGAAGGAATGCAAATTAAAATAACAATAAAATATCACTTTGTACCTACGAGAAGGGGAAAATCCTTCACAATTATTAATTCAAACTGTTGCTGAGATTTCAGGTGATGATGATATAGTAACATCATTTTAGAGAGTAGACTGGTAATATTTGTTAACTGTAAAAATTTAGTCACTCCACACCTAAACATCTATTTCATAGAAACAAATGTGCAAGTATAAGGAAACACATGCCGAAGCAGAGAGAAGTGGCAAAAAATGTAATGTTGTATCTGGAGAATGGTTGAATGAATCCAACATTCCCATGAAATATTACGAATGTATTAAGAAGAAAAGGTTATATATACCTATTGATCGGAGGCATTGCCATGATAGAATGTTAAGAGAGAAAACAAGCCAGATGCTGAGGGGTGTTTTATTAGTACTAGTCCTACAAGAAGCAGACACTAAGATGGATTAGACATGCAAGAAATTTATAAGGAAAATCTCTGTAGGGCAAATGGGGCGGATGCTGGAGGGGTTTGGGAAAGTCCCCTCTGAAGGACAGAATGAGGCAGGAGGTTTGATGAAAGAGATATGAATTACAGTGGACTTTTTCCCCCCTACATTGGACTTCCAAGAAGGTTTGGCCAGGCTGATAGAGAGCCTTCCACCAAAGTTGCATCTCAGAGTCCCAATCTTTGCAGCATTAGGCCTGCCTCATTTCTCTGCCACTTTCAGTGACTGGTTGTATGTAGCCCATAAGAAGTATGGCCTTTGTGTCAGCATGACAATGGATTTCTGAGTTCACCAGCTGGGGTGATGGGTATTAAGGAGGGCACGTATTGCATGGTGCACAGGGTGTTATACACAAGTAATGAATCATGGAACTTTACATCAAAAACTAGGGATGTACTGTATGGTGACTAACATAATAAAAAAATATTATTAAAAAAAAAAAAAAAAAGCTCCCTGCCATCAGAGACCAAGGAGGCACATTTTCATGGTGGTCACAAATATCTAAATTATTTTTTTTCAGCATAGAAACAATAATGGATGAACATGTACTGATGGTATCATTGTTTACATTTGTCCTGGAAAGGGGGTAGGGGAAAGAGGTAAATAATAAGGTAAAATAAATAAGGCAAAATAAAAATTACCTACAAAACTATGATTTTATAAAAGTACATAAGATGAAAAACTATGTTTTATGTATTCTTTTTTTAAAATTTATTTATGTTTGAGAGAGAGAGAGCATGAGCAGGGGAAGGGGCAGAGGGAGAAGCGGGCTCCCCTCTGAGCAGGGAGCCTGATGCGAGACTTGATTCCAGGACCCCAAGATCATGACCTGAGCAGAAGGCAGATGCTTAACTGACTAAGCCATCCAGATGCCCAAAGATTCTATTTATATAAAATATATGTATTTAAATAAATGTGGCTATTTTAAAATAGCCATGAATATATTTTATGATATGCTAAGATTGTCAATACTCCTTAACCAATCTTTTAAAACAAAGTAATCCATATCAAAACTGCAGCATCCCTTTTTTATGGAAATTTATATGCTTATTTTAAAATTCATACAAAAATGCAAAGGACTTAGAATCCCAGCACAACTTTGAAAAAGAAGAGAGTTGGAGACCCACCTGATTTCAAAATTATAAAAATATAATAAGACAAGATGGTTTTGGCAACAGGATAGCCAAATAGATAATAGAAAAGAATAGAGAGTCCATTAATAATCCAATAAGACCAATACATATATGGCCAATTGACTTTTAACAAAGATGCAAAGGTAATTCAGTGGGAAAAAAAAAAGATGTATACATGTTGTCATTTCAATAAGTGATGTTGGAACAACTGAATGTCCACATACCAAAAAAATGCACTTTGATTCATAGTTTTCACCACATGAAAAACAATAACTCAAATGGATCACAGAGTTAAATATAAAACCTAAAACTATAAAACTTCTAGAAGAAAACAAGAAAATCTTTGTGGCCTTCAGTACAGCAAATATTTCATATGCATAATACCAAAAGAATGATTCCTAGAATAAAAACTTGATAAATTGGAACCCATGCAAATTAAGAAATCTTGTTCTTTGAGGGGAAAAAAAACACTTTTTTTTTCTAATTTTTTTTTAAAGTAATCTCTATGCCCAACATGGAGTTCAAACTCATAACCTCGAGATCAAGAGTCATATGCTATACGACTGAGCCAGCCAGGCTCCCCACAAAACTCCTAAAACAAATGAAACTAAGTCAGAAATTGTGAGAAAATTTTTGTAATCCACAGATCTGGTAAAGGACTTGTATCCAGAATATATAAAGACTTCTCAAAATTGATAAGAAAACAACCCGATAACAAAAACTAGGCCTCTTGCCTAATATAACAAATTTAGTACATTTTGGACCTAGGATTTAAACATACATCTGATTGATTCTGACCAAAGATTTGAAAAGACAGCACTGAAGAAGATTTATGGATAGCAAATAAGCACTTAAAAAGATGTTCAACATCATTAGTCAATAGGGAAATACAAACTGAAAGCACAATGAGATAGCACATATCCATTAGAACATCTTGAAACCAAAAGCTGATCATAACAAGCATTTGTGAGGCTGTGGAAAAACTGGACCATGACTCTCATACACTGTTGATAGTAATGTACAATAGTATAACCGTTTTGGAAAAACATTTGGAAATTTTAAAAATTAAGTACATACCCACCATAAGACCCAGTCGTTCTACTCCTAGGTATTTGAGTAGGAGGAATGAAAGCATATGTCTACACAGGCTTATATTCAAATTCCCATAGCAACTTATTTGTAATAGTCAAAAACTCAGTATAACCCAAATGCCCATCACAGACTACTGGATAAACAAATTGTGATATATTATACTACTGTATACTATTCAGCAATAAGTGAACTATTGATATATGAAACAATATAAATAAATCTCAAAATAGTTATGCTAAGTGAAAGAAGTCAGACAAAAAAGAGTATATGTTATGTGATTCTATTCATATAACATCCTAGAAGATACAAACTAATCCAGAGAGACAGAAACCAGGGTAGGCAGGAACGAGGGATCATAAGAATGGTATAAAGAAACTTTCTGGGTTACGGATATAGTCATTATCTGGATTGTGGTGACGGTTTCATGGTGTATACACATGCAAAATTTTTTGAATTATATACTTTAAATATGTGCACCTGATTTCGATACTGGATGGTACAGAGGGAAGAAAGACAAAAGGCGAGGCACTGTCATCAAGAAAACCTCAGGTCCTTCTCTCAGGCTCACAACTTACGAGGAATTCTAGTGTCTTTCCTACTGCTTGAGGCAAATTTTGTGAGGCACTGTTGATATTACTCTAACAGGAGAAGCCATTTATTGGGTGGTGCTCTCCCACCCAATTTGGGGATCCCCTTGGAGAAAATAGGATGGCAAGGCCTATTGTCTTCTCAGGGGAAGCCTTGAGGCACAGATCTCAAGGTTGCAGTCTCTAGGAAGAGCCTGGTAGAGACTCAGTCAGTCTGTGGGGTGAGCAGAAAAGACCCAGCACTCCACCTGCCTGGCTTGGCTGGGTGAGGCCCTCATTCCCCTTGCTCCATGTAGTAATCTATCAATGGGAAAGAAGGAAGGGGGATGAGCTTCTCACCTGGGTCAACTGCAGTGGAGCAGACATGTGACATCTGCAGAGTCATATAACTCATTTCATCTCTAAAATTTTGTAAAGTGAGTGCTACTGTTTCCATTTTGGAAATGAACAAACACTCGAAAATGGCACTTCCATGGTCACATTAGCTATGTCTCCAAATCAGGATCTGAAGCCAGTTGTTCTGACTTATGGTCCAAAAATCATTTCTTCAAAACAGACATACAAGAAAAAAGACTAACAAATCCATGTTATGAAGTAAAGGATCTAACTATAATTTTTGGTCCCATTTCTTTAGAAGTCTCCTTTCAGTTAGAGAAAAGTCCCTACCTACTTCCTATCTACTCCAATTGGACATAAATTTACTCCAGGACTAATATTCATCTGTCTGAATGCAAGGAAATGGATTAAAAAGAAAAGCTTTAAGGGCATATAAGGGAGCAGCAGGCAACAATGTGGGCTATCTCTCTTCATGAGGGTGGAGGGGCCCCTTCAGACCATACTGCGATTTGTACCGAAAATACTGGACAGTTCTAATGTGCAGGGCATTTTTCTGGGCATAGAGGTTAGAGCAGCAAGTGAGACAGATGTAGTCACCATCAAAGAGTTTATGTTCTAATGAGGGCTTCGGAAAATAACTAAATAAACAAGATAACTTCAGAGCACGATAAATTCAGTGAAATAAAGGGCATAACAGGATAGAGAAAAACTGAGGTGGCTCCTTCAAAGTGTGCGGTCACTTGGTACCACTAGAGCAATGCCATGGGGCAGCTAGACAGTGATGGAGCCAAGAACCTCCCACGGACCAGGCATCAACCCTGCTCAGCGGGGAGTTGGCTAATCCTGTGCTTGCACCAAACAATTTTATTGTGATTCACTTGCAGAGTCAAAAGTCTACGAGTACAAGCCCAGGGTGTGACAGTGTGATGTTCCAAACCTTATCGACACCAGGACCCACTCGCCTGGGACACCGATCTACTATCTTCCTGCACCTCACAGCTGTCCAAATCCTGATGTCTTAAACAGTGACCTATTACACAGTCTCATCCATTCTTCTGGCTTTAAATGTCACCTATATGGTGATAATTACACATTTTATCTCTAACTTGACAGCTCCAATCAGATTACTAATGAACATCTCAAATTTATTCATCCAAAACCGAGGTGCTGATATTCATCTGTCCCCCTACACCTGTTCTTCTTATAGTTCTTCCCTCTCAGTAAATGGAAACTCCATTATTTTTGTTATTCAAGCAAAACAAACAAACAAACAAACAAACACCAGGTCTTATCTTAACCTCTTTCTTTCCCTTACATTCAACCAATATTTTTTACTCAACTATCAAAATAAAAATAAGGATCTGACAGCTTCACCTTCTCAATCAGTTCCACGGCTATCACTTTGCCTGTGTCTTACACAGAACACTGCCATAGCCCTAGCTGGTCTCCAAGCATCACTTCGTGCCCCCACTACAGTCCTTCCTAACAGCAACTAGAAAGTCTCCATTGACACGTGGGCCAAGGCTTACCACTCGCCCAACTTTCAGAACCCTCTCTGTTGAGCTCACCCTGAGTAAAAGCCAAGCTCCTTACAATGCTCCCACCTACAAAAGCCTAAGGAAGCCTTCCTCCTCTTTTGCCCCCATTTCCTTCTGAGCTGCATCTCCTACTACTCTATCCTATTCAACTGGGCATATCCAGAATGTTCCTTCAATTCACCAGGTATGTTCTGCCTGAAGGCCTGTCACTCAGGATTTCCTAGGCTGTGCTTTCCCTGGACACCCTTGCAGCTTATTCTGTTATTTCCTTTGAGTCTTCACTCAGTAATCAGTTTCCCAGGAAGGCCTTCCTTGCACAATGATCTAAAATTGCAGTCTCCCCTAATGTTTCACAACTCTCTTGCCTGTCTCATTTCTTCTCACATCATTTGAAATAATCCAATATGGTTTATATTTTATTTATTTTGCTCTTAATCCAGCCCTTTCAACAGAATGAAAGCTCCATGAAAACAGAAATTGTCTCTTTTGTTCACTGTTGTTTGCAAAGTTCTTAAAATGATGTCAGATATATAATAGTTGTGTGGTAAATACTTGTTAAGTAAATGAATGACTAAATGAACATATGGTTATAAATAAGGAAAATTTAATTGAAAGAAATACAGCCCAGTAAGTCTGATAATTTGCTAAGTTTCTATTTGCTGTTATCCCTAGAGATGTAATCTTTAATGAAAAATAAAACTGCTTCATCTTGCATTCCTAGAATTTCATCCACTTGGACTGGAGGGCCAGTCTCCACACAGGTCTCATACCTACCAAGCACCTTATCATGTGTTTCCATTAATGGAAAGAATATAGCTAGGATTTTATTTTACACAAAGGTGAGAAAATTCAAAGTGATAGTTGCCATACCAACTACAACTTGGCCCCTGAGCTCATATGAATTTTTGCTATTACTTATATCTGCTCTTAACTTTTATGCCTTAAAATATATAAAGGCAATTTGTCTGCCTTACTACTGCTGTGGGATTTGTCTACAATTTACGCTTCAGGGCTCACCACAGGACTGTGACATACAGAACACACAAAATTCTTCTCTTTCTTTGGCATTGACAATAGGATGCATTTGCTTTACTACTGAAGTCCACCCATAAAAGAGACCATTCACTTTTTAAACTTGCTCCTCCACATTCAAGAGGGAAAAAAAACTAGAATACTTTTACACTCCACATCAGCCTCAGTTCTCCCCAAACCTAGGCCTTATTAAGGTGCCTTCTCCTGACACATGTGATGCTCATTTTTATCTATCTCATAGGCTCCAGGCACAAAGCCTCCTCCTTAATCTTGCAATTCATGTGGAAATTAGAGCCATATAGATTCATCTGTCTCAACGAGATTACTTCTTGTCTAAAGTTGTCTTTGAGAATAATGGAATTAAAGTAGCTGTGATGTCACTCTTTAGACCTCTGCAGAATGAATATTTGATGCCAGTAATATTTCATAACATTAATTTGTTTCTTCCATCACTATAGAAAATTTGTAAGTTCCTAAATACAGCTTCTGAGCTTTTGGTGCATTGCTATTGTATCAAATTTGTGTACATTGTATCTATAAGATTATATCCTAATTAGACAATTTTAAAAGACAGTCTAGATCAAATTCACCAAAGTCTATGGCAGCCAGACAAGAAAGACACTCTGCCCTTTGGCACACCACAAACACTGGCCTCAGCCAATGGGGTCAGCAGATCCGCTCAGATGAGAAATAACCTAGAAGGTATCATTTTCTTTCTTTTTAAATTAATTTTAAATTTGTTTGAAAAGATATGCATTTACATGGTTCCCAAACAAGAAAATATGAACACGTATACATGACAAGTTTTCTCTCCATCCTGATTTCCTCATCTGGCCAGTTCTGACTCCAGTCCACAACCAAAATTCTAGAATAGGGACCCACTCTTCTGAATTTGTCATATACCCTTCCAGAGTTACTTTATGCATGTATAAGCAAGTATCAAAAGGACATCTTATTTTTCCCTTATAAAATCAGAACTAAATAAATAAAGCTGCACCCAGATTTTAAGCACAGCTAAAATTTGCTTACATTTTCCTCAGGATAATTGATCATTCCCACCAACCCCTTTCCTCCCTTCTTCTCTTTCCAAATGGATTAGGATATATTGACTTTTTCTTAAAGTATGTCAATTAGGTATTATTAAGTACATCTTTATTCTGAAGTGTAAAAGATCTTTAAGACAATTTTAAAGTAACAGAAAATACATTTACTAATATCTTTTTTAGGAAAACTAAGAATTGCAAAGTCTTTAGGTGCTGTGGTACAGAGTAATTAAGATATTAAATATATAAATAGATTTCTTAATTTTAATGGCTTATTACATTGTGGTTTAGCTGGTTAGTAAGAAATTAACATAATTATCTTCAATTTATAGCTTATATATAATACTTATAATTTATAAATTTATACAAAACATATATAATTATATGTTTAATGATATATATAGCAAGCTCATAGCTAATTCCAAGTTATTTTTTATATTACATAATTATTAGAATTATATAATTCTAAGTTACATATTTTTTAATGCAGAATTCAAATTCAAGGGCAATAATAATATGTTCTCTTTAGCCTGCCCATTTTAAGGGGCATGTGCACTTTGAGATATTCGTTTCTTAGCGATAAAAATTTTAAAATATATATCAACTTCGTAAAGTAGATTGTTTTAGTGGAAGAATGACTGAATTTGAAGGGAGGAAAAATTTTATATCTAGTTCTGCCACTTCCTAATAGAGTGTGATTTTGAGCAACTTACCTGATCTATTACTTTAAAAGTGTTTGGTTTGCTCCAAAACTATTTAATTCCTCTATGGGGAATTAGATATGAAAGAGAAGTGACAGACAAAAAAAGGAAATTATAGCAAAGTGACTAAAACTAAAAACAAAAATAATGAAATGAGACAGGTAAGTAAAAGTAAAGAAAATGTAACTTATAAGAATAAATATTTATGGTGAATCTTTCAGACTTACTGTTTATCTGTTCCTTCCGTCCCTCCTACAAAATAAACCGCAAGAAAAATCTCTAAGTTTTCTTTTCCAAAGGACTGATGTAACAGTTGGTCGTGCTACAGGAATAAGGTGAAAGAAAGAATATTAATATTTATTGTGTATCTATTACCTGAAGGACACCATGCTGGGTCCTTTATACATGTTAGCTCATTCCTGCAGGAAGAGCTTGTGCCAACTATGAAATTACTATACTCAGGAAAATCCTGCTTGGCAGTTCTCTATTCCCTAGTTCATTTATTACTGTGACAATTATTTTATGTGTCCACTCGACTGGCAGACAGATATTTGGCCCAGATAGTTGATTAAGCATTATTAGAGGTGTTTCTGTTAAGGTGTTTTTCAATGAGATTAACATTTAAATAGGTAGATGAGTAAAGCAGATTGCTCTCCCTAGTGTGGGTGGGCCTCATCCAATCAGTTGAAGATGTGAATAGAAGAAAAAAGGCTGAACCTCTTCCAAGTAAGAAAGACTTCTTCCTGCCTGACTGCCTTCAAATTGGAACACTTTTTTCCTACCTTCAGGCTCTAACTGAAAGATTGGCTCTTCCTGGGTCTCAAGGCTACTGTCCTTTAGACTGGAATCCCACTATCAGCTCTCCTGATTCTCCAGTTTGTCAATGCACCATGAAGATCTTGAACTTGCTAACCTCCATAATCATGTAAGCCTACTTCTTATAATCTTTCTCTCTCTCTGTCTCTATTTCTTATAATTTATCTTTCTCTTTCTATATATATACTCACACACACACACACACACACACACGCACATATATACACAGCTGACCCTTGAACAATGTGGGGGTTAGGGGTGCTGATCCTCTGTGTGTCGAAAATCAGTGTATAACTTTTCAATCCTCCAAAAGTTAACTATTAATAGCAAGAACCAGGAAAAATCACTTTTTACTGTGATAGAGAGAAAGAAGAAGAGAAACAAGCTGCTCACAGGAAGCAGATTATTGTTATACCGTGTTTTAAGAGAATACGCACAAGACTTGAGCTCACTGCAATAGCAACAGGAAGTGGCTACAAAATAATTATAATAGTACAGTATGTACTCTGGTTAATTTTATGCACTTATGATTTAATACTACATCTTTACATTTGTTTACATTTCTCTCAACTGCAAATGGTACCCTGTATGAACGATGTTTGTGTGCATAAATTTTAATAAATTTTAACTTTTTATAATAGATTTGCATTTTATGGTAATAAATTATAGACAAGTATCTACGCATACATCATGCATTCATGATGTACCTAATTATTTCTCTTTTTTTTTTTTTGATAATTCTACACTGTGTGGTTTGTCTGCAAGTGTTTTCAAATTGTCACAAATCTCCAAGAAATTTTTAATATGTTTACTGAAAAAAATCCACATGTAAGTGTGCTTGTGCAGTTCAAACCTCTGTTGTTTGAGGGCTAACACAGTATGTGTGTGTATATATATATGTGTGTGTGTATTTATATATGTACCATTATATGTAGTGTGTATATAATATACTATAGTTCTGTTTCCTTGAGAACCCTAATAAAATAAGCATTATTAGGCTGCTGAAAAAAATAACTTGATGTTATGAACTGAATGTTTGTGTGCCCCCAAATTTATATGTTGAAGTTCTAATGCCCAGTGTTATGGTATTTGGAGATGGGTACTTTGGAAGATAATCACGGTTAGATGAGATCATGTAGGTGGGGCCCTCATCACAGGATTAATGCCTTTATAAGGAGACACGCCAGAAAGTTTGCTTGCTGGGCGCTCACTCATGTGAGAGTGCACACTCTCTTTCTCTATGCTTGCACAAAGAAGAGATCATGTGAGTACAGAGTGGGAAAGCGACCTGCTACAACTCAGGAGGAGAACTTACAACAGAAACTAACCACGTGGCACCTTGCTCTTGGACTTCCAGTCCCAGAACCGTAATACAATAAATTTCTGTTGTCTAGCTCACCTAATCTGGTATTTTGTTATGGTAGCCTAAGCTAATACACTTGATTGATATTGTACTCTATATTTTTAAATATATTCATCATCCCATTAAAGTCTCATGAAAATCTGTGAAATAGATATTTTACCCATTCCTAGGCATGAAGAAACTGCAACACACCACATCTGGCCACACAGAAACTGACCTAATATCAAGACAACTTAATACCACAGAAATGTTTAAAATGTAGTTCACGCAAACACTATTTTGAAGAATTACCTTAGTATTCGGGGTTACACTTTCCTCAGATCCACATAATCTTAGTGTCAATCAAAGTAAGCCAAAATTCCATTTATCTTTAGCACAAGCATAATCTCCCCCACCATCCTGTCTGTGGACATCTGTTGTCATTAATGATAAACAACACTCCTACATTCTCTTATCTATTACATTAAAAGTCATATAGGTCACATTCTGGTCTTTGTAGAACATCTGAGATGCTGATCACATAATGACTTCTCAGATTATTTACTATATACAGGATCAACTCATGAACCATAGGAGAATAAAGCACAGTCCAAGTTTCTCCAAGTTTCTAGTAAAAGCAAAAGGGCAAGACTGTGAAATACTGTTTTTCATTCAAACTTTGAGTCATTGTTAATGAAGGGATGAGTTTGCAGCCTTAAAGATATAATTTCCCAATCTTGTCAATCATTTTATATTTTAATGTAAGAGTCTATAGAAATAGAACACACAGTGCCATGGCTTTTAATGGATAGAACTGACTTGTAGATTAGCTTTATATCAGACCCCAAAAAAATAATTTTGTCTAAATTAACTTAGACATACAAACTGGCAAAGATCAGAAAAGCACAAGACAGGAATTAATGTCTCCCGTAATTTCAACCTAGAGATAAATATTAAGAACATTTTATGTGTAATGATCCCATTTTCTTTATATATTTTTGTGTCTATACATCCATGCATATACACACAAAAACAATTTCATACAAGCCATCATCCAGCTACCTCCATCCCTCCTCCAGCTTGTATAAGATGACACAAGGAGAAAGGAAGAGAGGAGGAGTCAAGGGAGTCATCAAGAGTACAGCATTCCTGTGGAAGTTGTTCAGGATCACCCCAGAAGGGGACACTATCATTCTTCTTGTCAGTGAGACTTATGATCTACCTGAGAACTTATCCTTCTGCCCTTTGGCATTTCTTAACAATGAAAAAGAGAATTCAGACAGGCCAAACAAAGTAGCCTGCACTTCCAGGATTTGGCCTAACAAGAATATGCAAACTTCTCCTGAGCAAGTGGCACTGTGGAAAGTTACCGGGTTGAGCAATCTTGCTAGAATGCCCTCTAAGAGAGCTCCCTGTCAGCTGAGGGAACTCTGGCAGCAAGTGGATGTGGAGAATAGAACTGATAAGTGAATCTGGGAGCAGGTTGTAGAATAGGAGGCCAAGCCAGATCTCCTGAAAGGGGGAGTGAAGAGAGAGCGGCTGACTCAGGACCTTCTGAGAAACCCACAGGTGTGTCCTTCAGAAGGGCCAGCAACCTATCCCAAGTGTTACTTGGGATCAAATCACTGTTAACCAGTAAAGCAACAACAACTGTCTAGGAGGAAATCAGATCATGGCCAGCTAATAAACATTTTCCTGTTCCTCTATTCTGTTTACCTGTTTCCAACCCTAGACCCAAAAAAATGTCAAGAAGGAGACGTCCCAAGGCTAGGGCTAGTCCAAGCTGCTTCTTCTGCTCCAGGGTTATGCAATAGGAACAGGAGTGAAAAAGGAGTCGTGCCTTGTGTTAAATTTTGGTCTGAAGACATGCTCTATAAAATTTGATTTTTTTAAACCCATTGAAACGTATTTTATGGTCCAGTATATGGTCTAATCTCCCGCATGGTCTTGAAAGTATATTCTGCAGTTATCAGGTATAGTGTTCTAAATGTCAGTTATGTGATGATGTTTTAAAATTTTCTATATCCTTACATTTGTCAAAGGAATATCTCTTATGATGTAGATTTTTTTCCCTGTAATGATTTCAGACTTTGAATCATGCATTTTGAACCTCTGCTATTAGGAAGGAAAATGTCTATTAGCTGGCATTTAAGATTGTTAAGGCTTGCTGATTGATGCTTTTATTATTTAAAAAACCCTCTTTATATTTGGTAATATTACTTTTAAGTTGTCTGATATTACTATTTGTGTTATATATCTCTTTCCATCATTTTACTCTCTACCTGCTTGTGTCTTTATTTTCAAAGTGTATAGTATGTAGTTAGGTCTTGATTTTTTTACCTACTCATGAATTGTTCAGTCCACTTACATTTAATTTTTCATGTGTCTGGCTTTAAATGTACAATCTTGTTATTTGTTTACTATTTGTTTCATCATTATTTTACCCACATTTTTTAAGAATATTTTTTCTGGGTATATAGTCCAGTGCTGTAACCTGCCCTCCCTGCCTCAGCAATTTAAAGATATTTTCATTGTCTTCTGAATTCAGTTGTTTCTTATAGTGAGTTTATTGTTCTTCATATGGTACTTTCTCTGTGTATAATATGACTTGTTCCAGCTGCTTATAAGGTTTTCTCTTAACCTTCCTTGTTACCTTTGACTATGAAGTGCTTAGGTGTGGTTTTCTTTGAAGTTACCCTACTTGAGATGCCTGAACCTACAGGATATATTGGATGATTTTTTTTTTTACTTCAAATTTTGGAATTTTTGAGCAATTAAATCTTTGAATATATATATCTTTATGTCCACTATCATCCTCCTATTCTTCTGAAACTCTTATTTTGAGAGTCCAATTACAACTATGTTATTTGGCTGATATTATTCCGCAGATCACTGATTATATATTCATTTATTTTTAGTAATTTCTTTTTCTCTGTGATCCTCAGATTGGATAATTTCTATTGATTGGTTTTCCAGTTCCCACTATTCCTTCTGCAGTCTCCAATCTGCAAAGCCCACTGAATGAATTTACTATCTCAGATATTATACTTTTTCATTACAGAATTTTCCTTTGATTCTGAGTTTCCATTTCTCTATTGATATTGCCCATCATCTCCTGATAATCATATTTTAAGGAATTGAACATATTTTTTAATAGTCATTTAAAATCCTTGTCTTCCAATGTCAATAATTGTGTCCCTTTAGAATTGATTTATACCAAGTATTTTTTCATCATAAGTCATATTTTTCTGCTTTTGTGTATATCTAGCAATTGTTGATTATATGTTAAACATTGTGATTGATATGTTTTTGGTAGTCAGGATTATGTTCTCTTTTGGTAGGCAATTACATTGCAGGCATATCCTGCCGGCTCCTCTCCCCTTTGCTTTATTTGTAAATGCTGATTTAATTTTGCTCTTCCCTTACTCCTGGGATACAGCCCTTACATTACAGCAGAGTCATGGCCTTTCTTGGGACTTTGACTGAATGCCCAAGTTGGTCCACAAGGTATGCCCTCTCTGACTAGGCTGGACCTTCATTTTCTCTCAGTTTTGAATGACTTTGTGTTATCTCCATTCAGCTCTCAGCTTAACCACAAGTGCTCTCTCTTAGGCTTAACAGAGTCTTTCTCTGAATCCAGCATTTAGCCAGGAATCTATGGAGAGGTCCTGATTAAACGGACTTAGCAGGGTTCTAGCTAAAACTAGATTTTAGGAGGAAGTGCACAAACAGGCCTAGAAGAAGAGTTAGGACCTGGACTTCCAGAAAGTTCTTTAATTCCTGAAGTCCTGGGGTTGAAAAGCTACAGGATGCAGAGTAAAAATTTGTTGAATGTCTTCATTAAGGTTAAGTTAAACAGAAGAAAGTGTTGGTTGAATGTAAAGAAAATCTAAATGAGCTAAGTCCATGAGACTGTGAAATGGACTCCCTAGGGGCAGCCTCTCAAAGGAGTCTTTCAAAATTACCCAAGCAAAATTCTTTCTGGCAAGGACTGTAGAATTTTTTTTTTCTCTAACATTTTTGAAAAAGCAGAGTATGTGAATCAGAAACGAATTATTCAAACCTATAAGGCATTATGATCCTCAATTTCTACTCTCACCTGAGTATATATGTGCTCTCTAATCCTTGACGTAAAAATGTCTTTGTAACCTTGGCTATGCTGCCACCCCAAGACTAGCTCTTGCCATGCTCAGCATGCAGATGTGGAAACAGGCCTGGCTAGAAAATGCTCCCAAGGCAAATGGTCAGTGCTTAAAATTAGGCCACATTCAGAATTCTAGACAAATTGCATTACTTCTGCTTGGAAGGTGAAGTTGTTTGCTGTCTGTTATATACCTAGGAACTTCCTGATCCTTTTAGCAGCAGTTTTTGGAATCCATATCCTTGGATTTTCCTTTGACCACTGTTTCTCAAAATTGTCTGAATACTTAGAATCTCTTCTAGACTCTGGATACAAATGTCTACTGACTTATTTTCTGACTGTTTTGACTTTAAGCTCATATGTTTCTCTGCCACTGGGTAATTGAATACACTTTACTTACTTATCTGGCCTTGACCACAAAACATCTGACACTTTTGTTAATTTCTTGCCTCATTTATTCACATTTCCTGTAATACCCCACTCCCCTGATCCCTGGGTCTACCTCCATGATCTCTTCCTTGTTTTCATTCTTTGTTTCAGAATTACATTAACAGATGTAGATTATATAATGGGCTGACTGGAAAAATGGAAACCTAAACACTACGTTAGATGAAGAAATAATTCCTATTGATTGATAATTTATTTATCTCCACATTTTACCAAGTAACTGGTATGTATTTCAGATCGCACAACATGAAGAAATTATAGAAGGCCCTGGGGCTAAGAATGCTACAATAGATTTGTTTGTGTGAAGGAAATAAGATGTTAGCAGAAAGCTGGTGACCACAGAAAATAACCAACAATTTCCCTGGGTAGTTTCTGATGAATTTTCTTGAAAGAAAGTACAAATAGATGACCAAATTATATCATCCGTAAATACTTTAGGCTTTGGCCACAGGAAATTTAACAGACTTATATTTAAGCTAGGCTAAAGGGGAAATCCTAGTATGAAGTAGAAAATGAAATTATTTCCAAATTTTGCCTGGGAGGTTACTTTAATTTTACCCTTCTAGACACCAAAGAACAGAGAGATTCTTTGAAAGAAATTCTTTACATAGTTTTTAATTCTAGGAGGCAAACTGACAACATCACCTACCTAAGCTAAACTCTAAAACATAAGAAACAAATGAAACAAACAATATGAATATAGTTACAATTATCTAACTACATAAAACTGCCTTTTTGTCTGCTCTTATAACGCCAAAAATCAGGGTTTGCATATGATCAACTATTTCTCCTGCCAGCAAACTGTTGTGCCACTGTAATGAGTACAATGATCTGAGCTAGGAAGCAGAAGAAAACGGGTGTTAGCATTTTATTTTTTTTATTTTTTAAAATAATACTTTGTGCTTTTTAAACAGATTTTATTTATTTGTCAGAGAGAGAGAGAGCACAAGCAGGGGGAGCAGCAGGCAGAGGGAGAAACAGGGGACTCTATCCTAGGACCCTAGGGTCATGTGCTGAGCCAGCCGAAGGCAGACGCTTAACCCACTGAGCCACCCAGGCATCCCAGGTATTAGCATTTTAACATGCATCTTCCTTAATAAATCTTAGATAAGGTATAGGCAAGCTCCTCTTTGTTTCATATAATAAAGAGAACATTTGTAAGAAGGATGTTACTTTGTTTCTGCTCCAATAGAAGAACTTTATCTTTCTGAAGCATATTTTATCTCAGGTGTCTCCCAAATTGCATTTTTTTTAAAGATTTATTTGAAAGAGAGAGAGTGAATGCCTGAGCCAGTATGAATGGGGGGGGGGCAGAGGAAGAGAAGCTTCAAGCCGACTCCCAGCTGAGCTAGGAGCCTGACAGGGCTCAATCTCAGGACCCATGAGATCATGACCTGAACCAAAACCAAGAGTTGGACACTTAAATGACTGAGCCACCCAGCCGCCCCTCTAAAATTGTATTTTAAAGAGTATGGTCTATACTTGTTGCTTCTTATTGAGTAAGAATTTAAGTAAGTATTTCTGGAATTTAAGTAAGTAAACAATTAATGGTATATTTTATGAAAGTTTTAAGTTCCCAAATAGGAAATAATGATGAAATGGCTTGATAATTTCATACCATCCTCCAAATAGCCCAAAGCATGATAAGGTTGAGATTGTAAATCTGACTCTGGCTTCAGGGTTGACTAAGAATCCTGCTACATGACAAAGCCTGCCAATGGTGGGCCCAAAATGAACATGATGGAGTAGTAGGGAAGGATAAAGTTTGGGGAAAATAAGCAGAAACTGCTAGATGAATATGAACTTCAGAATGAGAGCCTCATCATCTACCTGCTGGGTCACCCTCCTAGATCTGGGATTAATGGAATGGATCATCCATAAATGTTGAATTTCTTGAGTCACTTATCAAATCACCAGAATGTATAGAAGCCTGAAGCAGGGAATATTTGTTTTTTTCTAAGACACAGCTCTCTCCTTTTCTATCTCATCCCAATCATAAAGGCTGGGATTCCACCTTATTTCTTAATCTACCTGCTGGTTAGTCTGCCTAATGTCCAGGTTTCCTTTGGGCCCATCTACTAGGCTATGTGGGGCCCTTTCCTATGTGTCATTGTCTCCTTTAAATTGGTTCTTTGCATCAAACTGTATACATTTACTTGAGTTATCCTACAATAAGAATCCCATTTTTAGAATCCCTTATTTCCAAGTACAACAGTTATCATGACTCTCAGCTACCATGACCCGTGCAGCTAATTAAACCCTCTGAATCACACCTGAGCTTTCTTTTTTTTTTTTTTTAAGATTTTTTATTTATTTATTTGACAGAGATAGAGACAGCCAGCGAGAGAGGGAACACAAGCAGGGGGAGTGGGAGAGGAAGAAGCAGGCTCATAGCGGAGGAGCCTGATGTGGGGCTCGATCCCAGAACGCCGGGATCATGCCCTGAGCCGAAGGCAGACGCTTAAATGCTGTGCCACCCAGGTGCCCCTAGGGTGTTTCAGTTTTATGTTGTAAATATCATGGTGATTAACATTTGGTAATTAAACATCCATATGCATCTTTTTTTTCCCTTAGGATAATTCCTAGAAATTAGTCAAAAGATATAAATATTTCAGTGATTTTAATTGTTAAATTTCCCTCCAGAGAAAACTATATTCTCCCAGCAGCTATGTCAAGGACTGCCATTTTCCCATTTCAACACACCATCAATGATACCAGTTATTACAATTTCTTAAATGCTTTTTTTTTTAAACGGGATATTTTATTGTGTGAAATGGTATTGTTTTGGGTGCTAGAGCTTTCTGGAAGTTGGCCAGCAAAATTAAAACACATAGTACTAAAGTAATGCAACTGATTTCAACCTGTTACCTAATGATACATCTCATAAGGTTGTGTCATACTACTTTGATTTGTCACGTGTACCTATTAAAACCTGGTCTTAATTATAATGTATTTATGTTCATATCCTGCATATGGAATTATAATAATGAAATATATTATTATTAAAAGAAATCTTGTTAAACTCTTAAAGTACATATTCATGGTACTTAGAAATATAAAAGGGATTATATTTTATATTTCTGGAAAGAGTTTTTCTAAGCAAGGAAAATTTATTTTGAATGTAAAGATCTTAAATTGTACCTAAAACTCTACAAATGTGTAACATTTTAAAACAGTATTGGTATATACTGAGAGTAATATAATGTCCATTAAAATATACTGCATACAGAACTATGGAGTAGGTTCTGATGTAACATAATTAGTTCATAAAACTTATTACGTCTTCCTCCCTACATTGAGCATTACAGAAGAGCTTCATTGGTTTTGGCAGTGGCTTGATTTATCATTAATAATATACTCTGACACAACCCAAAACATGGATCATTGGGCATGATTTTATAGAAAGCATCTAAATAGACTATGCAATGATATTGGAAAGAAAAACAAAACCATGATTCTGCTCAACCATGGTACTGCACCGTTATAGAGCAATTTCTCCTTGGATTGCACACCTGCTTTCTGGCCCATTAAGTCCTGCTGTCTTTACAAGGAACTGAGGTTGTAATGTCTTTCCCAAATGCATATTTTTATGGGACCATGCATAACAAGTACACATGAATGTACACGTGGCCAACTCATTTTTAATATGTTCAATCTGACTGGAACAGGAAAACAGTCACCTTAGAAGATAAATCTCTTAATTACTTAAAGCTCTGCAGCAGTCATTCCTGACAAGCATTTCAAGAGTCCCCTGTAGCTGTAGGGAATTATTATTCTGTTCACTTATACATTCCTAGAAACATGATCTGATATCATTTTTCATAAAGAAGTGGTATTTAGGAATAATAGTGTGCACATCAGATCTGATTTTATTTTTATGCACATCAAAATTCCAGTGCGCCAAACCCCTGCAGTCACCTATGATTATAGTAATTCTAGTTGGCTATTTCTTCCCTTTCACTGATGTGCACAGACCACTTCTCAATGATATTTTCATGGTTTGCAGAACATATCAAGAGTTAGCTAAGAAATCATTTCAACAGTATACTTCCATTGGGAATGTCAATGAGCTAAAGGCATTCTGGACACACTATCTGAATTTCTGAGCTTAATTTTATTTGCAGGATTAAAAACATTTGAGATAAAAAAGCAGTGATCTGTACCTGATGGAACAATAGTCTTTCATCAGAGATCTATGTGTGTTGAAAAGGCAAGATAGCTGCCTTGAGGAGATTATAAAATTGGGTTCTGGGCTCTTTGAAATACAATCTGGAACCCAAATGTGCACATTTCTTTACCTTCACATTTTTTGATACAAAAGTTTAGAAGTTATCATTACTGAACTTCCTTTATACACTCCATACACAACTTTTTTTTTTTTTTAACCATCTTGACTATTAAGTCAGCTAAAATTAAATGTTAAATAAAATTGTCTTGGTGGATTAATTAGGGTCCAAATGGTCAACTCATTTTTCCTCCATGTAAATATAGTGATCTTAATGAGCAATTATTAAATGACAATATTTCTTAAAATAGCATATGCAAGGCTATTTAGTTTCTCTCAATCTTTAGGAAATAATGAAAAAAGATAAAATGTACATTAGAAGCCTTTTCTTCAAATTCCTAGTAGAGGATGATATTTAAAGAAAAGGAGTAAGTGGCAACTCCAACTTCTGATTTAACTTGAAAGAGAACAACTTCTAAAAATATCAGGACTTTTCTTTAAAAAAAAAAAGGGGGGGTGCCTGGGTGGCTCAGTCATTAAGCGTCTGCCTTTGGCTCAGGGTGTGATCCCAGCATTCTGGTATCGAGCCCCACATCAGGCTCCTCCACTACGAGCCTGCTTCTTCCTCTCCCACTCCCCCTGCTTGTGTCCCCTCTCTCGCTGGCTGTCTCTATCTCTGCCAAATAAATAAATAAAATCTTTAAAAAATAATAAAAATAAAAAAATAAAATAAAAATATCAGGATTTTGAATTTTTGTTTAATGATGCTAATTTTAAAGAAATAACCTTAAAGACATCTCAGGAAATACAGATGTCACAATCATCAGAAAATAATCTGAACATCATTTTTTAGTATTGCTATGTATTTTGCTCAGTTTATTCCATTTCTTTTGTTCTCTAACAATATATTCTCTCCATATTTTGTAAACTTGAGGTTGTTACTGTGAAGAGGTAAGAAAAAAAGCATGCAAGCTCTTCTCAAGGACAGAGTCAATGTACCAAAGGGAAAATCAACCAGAGAAAGAACCACCATCTGTCTGTCCCCTACGAAAATGTAAAAATGTAAAATGCAAAAATGTAAAAGTCTTTCAGCAAAGGAAACATTAAAAAGTTAGATATAAATCAGATATAAAATTAGGTTCTTAGAAAACCTAAGGTCTAACTTCAATAGTTACAATAATATTTTATTTACATTTTCACATTATTATTTCAGTGTAGTAGTTGACTTAAATATACTAAGTTCTTCACATCTCTTCATTATAACTGACATGTATAAAAGATATTTGGGGGAAGTTCTGAATAATCTGAATAGGAAATACCTACCTGGCTCAACAAAACTAAAACGAGTAACAAGGACAACCAATGTCTAAAGCTTGTATCATATAATCCCCTTGAGTTTTTAAATAATACAGTTCTTTGGCCAGTACACTCATTCATAGAAAAAAATTTCAAATTGTATCAAAATGCTTTGTGATTTAACTTTGGGGGAATATCTCACTGTGCATGCTATCTTGGTTATGCCCCTGTGTTACAAAATCAGGTTTTCTGAAAATTGCTTGATTATATGTTGTTTCTAACTACTTGAAAAGTGAAAACTCTAACCATTTAATTTCCCGATCCAGTGGACGCCAAAACACTCATTAGTCTCTTTAACTAAATCAATCATATATACTATGCTTTTGCAAACCGATCATTCCCAACCCTCATTTTGTAATGTTCACAGATACCTATCTGAAGTTCTCAAAAAGCTGATTTCACTGTAATGTATTTAAAATAAAATGTATACCACTTTTGCAGGAAATAGGAGTCTAAAGTTATTTAAATGTTATTCAGGAGGTACAGGGGGGTGTAATAATAAATAGCTGCAAAAGTATTGCATATTTATCTTATTTAATCTTTTTGACAATCCTGTGAAAAAATAATAATAGTAATAATAACAATAATATCTTGTGCATTTCCTTAGATGAGGTACTTAAGATTCAGAGAAGTTAAACAATTCACCCAATATTCCATAGCTCTGATTTGAAGGGTTAGCATTTTGATTTGCACATCTGTGCTGCTGGTGAGGAATAATAGGTATAGGCAAGTCCATGTAGTGAAGAAACAAAAATAACTCTAGACTGGATGACATAAAAACACTTCATCACTTCAGGAATAATTCTGCTATCCATGTATTTTCTACCTCGTGCCAAATACATTGACTGAAGAACTAAACAAGAAGCTGCCCATCACCAGGCTGATACATGTTCACATTCTCCTTTCACTCAGAGGAGTCCTCAAGTTCTCTGGTCCAGGAAACAGAGTAATGATGAAGGATATGGAAGTCAGTGGGAACCAATCCTGGACCTAAGGCTTACCAGTTCAGTCAGACTGGCTTGCTTTTAACTTCTCTCAGTGAGAATTCCTTCATCTAAAAGTGAGAATAATCATCAGATGGAAAGAGGGATGTGAGAATTGGAAGAAATAGATGAATCATATTTCCAGTTAAGAATAAATTTAATTCTGCATCTCTAAACAGATTGGCAAAAATTTAAGCTCACATGGAAGAGATCTCCATATAGTTTCATCTAGTTTTTACTGTATATATTAGTTTCTGTTACCATTTGAAAGAAGCAAAACAAAACAAAAACACACTAGGCAAAAAAATGAAGGTGTTTTCCAATGTGATATCCACAATGGATGGTTATATACTGTAAACTTGTAAAAATAAAAAGAATCACTATTAATTGGGGAGAGACTAGAAAAATAATAGAAATCTCCAGAAAATTCCTGATTTTTCTTTTGATTCAAAGAGTATCCCAGCTTCTTGACTGTTCATCGTACCGTGGACAACAATCTTTTGAGTTAAAATTGTGTTGTGGTGAAGGCAATTTGTCCGGAAAATTGAATATGGCTCTGCAATAGTATGGCCGGGGGAAAACCAGTTCATGATTGTCATGAACTTACGATGTACATGGGCAACCACAACTTTAACCAATTCTGCCCCAGTTGCTGTTGTAAAAATGTACTGCATATTTGCACATTATGTGAACTCTATCCTTAAAATTTCTCAAAAAAAGTGAATGTTTCATTTCCATCGTTAAATATTCTGGAAAAGGCAAAACTGTGGAGACAGTAAAAAGATCAGCGGTTATCAGGGCTAAGGGGGAAAGGATGAATAGATGAAATCCTATAAGGCACTAAAGAAGTAAAAAAAAAAAAAGTAAAAAAAGATTTTTAACGCAGTAAAACTACTCTGTATGATACTATAATGACAGTTACATGTCATTATACATTTGTCCAAATCCATAGAATATACAACACCAGGAATTAACTCTAATGTAAGCAATGGACTTGGGTGGTAATGATGTGTCAATGTAGGTTCATCAGTTGTGACAAACATTCACTCTGATGGGGGATGTTGATAATAGGGAAGGTTGTGCATGTCTAGGGGCAAGGGGGACATGGGAACTCTTTGTATTTTTTGCTTAATTTTGCTGTGAATATAAAACTGCTCTAAAAAATAAAGTCTATTTAAAAGAAAAAAATTAGGATAATCAGAGAAATGTTATTGTATTATTTAATGTGGGAATCCTAGCTCTGTGTATTAGGTGTATTTATACCAAATAATTTGTATTTGTATTAAATGTGCCGGAAATTTTAATTAAAAATATAAGTGGCCAGGGGGTCTGGGTGGCACAGTTGGTTGAGCAACTGACTCTTGGTTTCAGCTCAGGTCACGATCTCACGGTCTTGGGGTCAAGCCCCGTGTTGGGCTCTGAGCTCAGCATGGAGTCTGCTTGAGATTCTCTCCCCCTCTCCCTCTGCACCTCCCACTCATTCTTGCCCTCTCTCTAAAATAAATAAATAAATCTTAAAAAAATACATAAATGGCCAATGAACATCTAAATATACTCATTCATTAGTCATCGTGGAATGAAAGTTAATTTATAATGAGATATGTCTAAATATTAAGATGAAAAATAAATGGGTAATAAACTTTGGCATAAATGAGAAACAAAAGAAATCATCATATACTATAAATGGTACAACCACTGTGGAAAACCATTTGGTAGAATCTATTAACACCCAATATACACATGACCCTTAATCCAAAAATATAAATTATTGTGGTCATATCATTATTTTAATAGCCAAAATATTGAGACACCCCAATGTTCATCAAAGGTAGAATAAATAAGTAAATGCTGATATACTCACATAATAGAAATTACATAGCAATGAGAGTAAACAAACTTCAACTATGCAAGAGTATGAATATCATATATATAACTTAAACAAAAGAGGCTGGATTCCAAAAAGAGATCAGACTTCATTATTCCGTATTTACTATGCACAAAAACAAATAAAAAGAACCTAAAATACAAAGTTAAAAGTCAAGCTAGACATTTCCTTTGGCAGGAATAGTGAGTGGAAGGAGGCTAAAGGGAAGCTTGGGCTTCAGGCAATGTTGTTTTTTGATTTCTGTGATGCTACATGATGGCGTACAGTATATGAAAATTCCTTGAGGTGAATATTAATGGCACACCTATTCTCCCACATTAGCTGAATATGACGAAGAAGTAGGAGCACAGAAGCCAACATAAAGTCCATTCCAAACTGGAAATGATGGTATTTTGCAATAATTATTCTTGTGTTTCTACAGGTTGCAGTATTAAACATGACATAACAGTTGTTACATGAACACATTCCATTGAGAATAATTCCAAAGTTCCTAATTTGTCCAAAAATTATGAGAAACTCGTGATGATCATAATGGAGACTTTCTTTTGCTGAGATACCAAAATACGTAAGTGCAAGATAGTTCTCTGAATATTATTTTTATCTACCAAATGTTTTCACACATATAAGAATGTATTTATAATAAAGTGCTTTAAGAATTTTTAAGGGGTGCTAAAAAGAAAAAAGATAGCCCTTGAGAAAATTTGACATTTCGACTAAAGGGCTATATAACAATGAGGATTATAAACTAAGTGGTTTTCTCTACACTAAGTTAACAGTTTTAACTGGTCATGTAAACTTTTGGAGGTATGTCAATCTTCTATGGTCATTAGTTTATTATCCTACAGGTTATTAATTTCATACATAACATATATGCCCCTCAAACTATTAATAGGTGTCTTAGACTGGTTCCCCAGAAGCAGATGCTGAGGGGAAGATTTACAAAAATATGATTTATTAGGAAATGTTCCCAGAAAAAAAAAATCAGTAGAATAGTAAGGAAGTGGGACCAAGGAGAAATGGAGCCAGACAAGCCTAAGGTATCAAGCCAAGTCCCACAGTGTCTAACTGTGGCTCAATCTGGCAGGAAGCTCTGGAGCCACTACAGGAAACACCTCATAGTAGCCTGGATCACAGGCAGAGAGCTGGAGTATTTAGATGCCCAGGTCTAAAACCCTTGGCTAAGAGCTGGCTTCAAAGGACATATCTTTTTTAAACATTTCTGGCTCCCAGTGTGCACAGGCAAAGCAATGGCAGCCTGAGGCAATTCTCTGACAAAGAGTCACAGATGCTGGCTTGGGAGCGAAATCCCAACAAGAGCAGGTGTGCACTGTAAAGAGATCTGAGGGGATTCGGACGGAGCACCAATGGCATCTGATACAGTGGGTTTTCTTTCTTTTAAAATCAGAAGACAAAACAGAATGACTGTTCACTTAATAAAATGTCCCTTCAAAAAACTTTTTTTTTTTTCCTGAAGAATCCTTTTAAATAATGGGGATGAATTCATATACTCATTCAGGAAGTGTTTTAGGCATGTCATCAAATATCATGGCAAAAAGATAGAAAAAGGAATAAGAAGAGTTAATAGAGCATTGCTTCCTTTCCTTCAGATTAAAATATAGCAGGCAAGAAAAGAATAAATTGCAGAAATACAGGAAAAGTACACTATGAGGTGCCATGGAAGGAGCAGAAAGCACCTACATAAACTCAGTAGTTGGCTTCACAGAGGAAGCAACTTCTGATGGTATTGATCCAGTGTTGGGGATTTCCATGTGAATATAGGAGAAAGATAATTCATTAAGATCCCTGGTGGGACAGTAGTGGTAGTGACGGTACGTATATTTCAGATTGGCCGAATATAGCTCATAGACTAAGAGGCAGGGCTAACATATTAGAAATTTCTGGAATTAAAAAAAAGAAATTTCTCTAAGCAATTTTAAAAGATTACCATAAGAACAAAGGCATAAGAGAGAGTAGTTAGAATATCAAAGCACTGAACATAGGAATTTAAGAATTAAGAGGTTGTTCTCATCTGTCCAGGCTGCTGTAATAGAATACCATAGACTAGGTAGTTTATAACACCAGCAATTAGTTTCTTATGATTCTGGAGACTGAAAAGTCCAAGGTCAAGACACTGGAAGACTTGGTGACTGGTGAGAGCCTGCTCCCTGGCTCATAAACAACTGCTTCTCACTGTCCTCACATGGCAAAAGAGCTCCATGGGGTCTCCTTTATAAGGGATCCACCCTCATGACCTAATCAACTCCCAAAGTTCACACTTCCAAAAACCATTACATTGAGGATTAGGTTTAAACATATACATTTGGGGGGGGGGGGGAACCACAAACATTTAGTCTATAGCAAAAGTAGAAAAATTTAAAAAACAGGGAAAATATCTGATTCTAGGTTGTAAATTGAGTTTGGATGTGAAGGTAATCCAAATGAAATCAAGGAACTAAAGAGTTAAAATTCTGAATGATTTGAGCCAGAGTTAAAGATTTGAATGAATTGTCATAGTACTTAATGATGTGAAGAATACCTAGAAGTTAGTAGAGAAAGAAAAAGAAGGCTAGAGTGGTATAACTATCAAAAGATAAATTTAAAAAATACCCTGATAAAAATGAAAATGGAGGAGCACCTGGGTGGTGCAGTAGGTTAAGCGTCAGACTCTTGGGTTTGGCTCAGGTCATGATCTCAGGGTCATGAGACTGAGCCTACCGATGGGCTCCATGCTCAGCGTGGAGTCTACTTGGAATCTCTCTCCCTCTACCCCTCCCCACCACGTTGTCTCTCTCTCTCGCCCGTTCACTCTCTCTCTAAAATAAATAAATAAATCTTTTAAAAAAGTGAAAATGGAAAAACACATGCCAAAATTTATGGGATGCAGCAAAACCACTTCATAACAATAAACGCCTATATCAAAAAACATAAAAACAGGGGTGCCTGGGTGGCTCAGTGGGTTGGGCATCAGACTCTTGATTTCAGCCCAGGTTATGATCTCAGGGTTGTGAGATCGAGTCCCACAGCAGGCTCTGCACTGGTTGTGGAGGCTGCTTAAAATCCTCTCTCTCACTCTCTCTTCCTCTCCCCCTCCGCCTCTACCCCCTCCCATGTGTGCTCTTTCACTGTCTAACAAACAAACAAAACAAAACCAAAACCAAAAAAATTTCAAACAACCTGACTTTACACTTTATGGAAGTAGAAAAAGAAGAACAAAGCCCAAAATTAGCAAAGGAAGAAAATAACAACAAAGAGTGGAAATAAATGAAATAGAAACGAAAAAGACAATAGAAAAGATCAATGAAACTAGGAGCAGAGAATACACAATGAGGGAAAGACCTTCAATAAATGTCCCTTCAATAAATGTCACTGGGAAAACTGGACAGCCATATGCCAAAGAAGGAAGGGGACCACTAACTTACACCATACACAAAAATTAACTCAAAATGGATGGAAGACTTGAATGTAACACCTGAAATCAAAAAATTCCTAATTAAAAATAAAAAGGTGGTAAGCTCATCTTGGTGGTGAACTTTTTGGATTTGACACCAAAAGCAAAGGCTACAAAAGCAAAAATAAAGCAAGTGAGGCTACATCAAACTAAAAAGCTTCTGAACAGCCAAGGAAACCATTAACAAAATGAAAAGTCAACTTGCCAAATGGTAGAAAATATTTGCAAATTATGTATCTGATGTGGTGTTAATATTAAATATTAAATATTAAAGAACTCATACAACTTAATAGAAAAAAATTTAAAAATGGGCAGATTTAAATAAACATTTTTACAAAGAAGACATAAAGATGGCTAAGAGATGCATCAAAAGATGCTCTATCAGTCTCACTAATTATCAGGGAAAGGCACAAACCACAATAAGATATCATCTATACCTCTTAGTATGACTATTATAAAAAAGACAAGAATTACCTAGCTTTGATTGGTATGTGGAAAAAAGGGAACCCTTATGTAGTGGGGATGTAAATGTACAGCTACTATGGAAAACAATGTGGAAGTTCCTCAAAAAAATTAAAAATAGAACTATCTTACGATCCAGCAATTTCACTTCTGGGTATTTATCCAAAGAAAATGAAAACATGAACTTGAAAAGATATATGCACCCCTTTGTTCATTGCAGCATTATCTACAATAGTGAAAATATGGAAACAACCTAAACGTTCACAAATGAATGAATAAAGGGAATCTATACACACACACATTCATACACATACAATGGAGTATTAGGCACAACAAGAAGGGAATCCAGCCATTTGTGACAACATGGATGGACCTCGAGGGCATTATGCTAAGTGAAAAAACTAAGACAGAGAAAGACAAATACAGTATGATCTCACAGATATGTGGAATCTAAAATCAATAAAACCATAAAAGATCACCCAAACTTATACATTTAGAAAGCAGATTGGTGGTTGCCAGAAGCAGAAGGTAAGGAGGTGGGTTAAACAACTGAAGAGGGTCAAAAGGTCTAAACTTTCTGTTATAAAATAAGTCATGGGGAAATCATGTACAGCATAGTGATTATAGTTAGCAATACTCAACTGCATACTTAACAGCTGCTAAGAGAGTAAATCTTAAAAAGTTCTCATCACAAGAAAAAATAGTAACTATGTATGGTAATGCATGTTAATGAGACTTATTGTGGTGATCATTTTGCAGTATACACAAATATTGAATCATTACATTGTACATCTGAATTTAATATAATGCTATATGCCAATTATACCTCAATATTTTTAAAAAAGAGTGGTAAAACCAGATGCCGTATCTTTCAGAAACAAGGGGCTTTGCACTAGGGAGGAAGAGCAGTAACTTTAAAGTAGCTGTGATGATCCTGTTAATGATGTTAATGTCGTGTCTCAGACCTTTGATCCGCCTCCACCTGAGCAATCAAAGAGGAAGAGGATTGTAACTGAGAAGTACCATGCTTCAGTTAGGGTATAAAGTAGTGAATGATGCATGGGAGCTTGCTGAAAAAGAAAGAGGATTCCTGGGGCACCATGAAAAAATTATGGAGGGAGTAGGGCTAGGTAAGAATGAGTCTTGGGGAGAATATGTAGAGTAACAAGGAACAAGAATTGGAGAGAGACTGGGTAACAAAAGGCTTACATTCGGGATAAAGCCCAGGGATAAATGCTATGACTGGACCTTACCGCTTTGGGATTTTAAGTGAAATCTTTATGTACTAGCATAGTGTGTATGTGAGGGGGCTGGTGGCCAGGCAGTGAGAGGAGATTGGGGTAGAGCAGAGAAAAAGGAACATTGAAAAGGAAGTAGTCAGATCATAGCATTACCCTTACCCTCAGATCATTGCGAAGGAATCAAGATTAAAAGGGCTTTAACTGAAGTGATGATGGTGGATACCCTGAGTATTCGTTTCAATATATTAAAATAGTAAAATATCTTCAACTTTTGTTTCAGAGTTTATAAAAACTGATCTCATCTAAAACAATATTTCAGGTTTTGTCATATGTGACGAGGTACCAGATTATCGTGCTGGGTGACAGTGGGACAATTTGGTGGCTGTAAATTCTAGAATGGAAAGGGACCTTGTGAGACGGGGGAGGGGGTAGGCCACACTTGACTATGATGTGAGGGCTTGGGGCAAGAGCTGCTTTGATGTAAGATAGACTTTTGGTAAAAGGTGGTTCATATTTCTCCTCAGGCTGCAATTTTTGTGTTGTTTGGAAAAGCCTTCCCTTTCTTCTAGATCAGTCTGAAGTGGCCTTGACTGGCAGACATTTAAGGCATGTTTTAAGATTTAAAGAAATAAATGAATAAAATTAAAGAAAAAACACCACCACCAAGTTGGTTAGCAGAATCAGTTGAAATGCCAAACAGATTTTAGTATAAGCAGTCTGAAGTTTATGTTCGTTTTTTTTTAAGCTTTTATTTATGTACTTGTCAGAGAGAGAGAGCACAAGCAGGGGGAGTGACCAGCAGAGGGAGAAGCAGGCTCCCCAGCACAGGGCTTGATCCCAGGACCCAGGGATCATGACCTGAGCCAATGGCAGATGCTTAACTGACTGAGCCACCCAGACACCCATGAAGTTTATCCTAATGGTCTTTTTACTAATACGCAATTATAAATGGCAGCTTCAGTTTATTTACAACAACTGATTTTCATAAAGTAAATATTTCCTCAAAATTTACTATTTTTTCCCATTCATCCATTCACTAATACAAAAAAAAAATAGTTTCTGAGTCTTTGACATGCACCAAGATCAGATGAGGCAATAGATCTACAAAGGTAAACCAGAAACACACAGTCCCTACATTCCCATTCTATACAGTTCAACTAGATCACCTTCAGAGACATAGGCCCCAACTAGGGAAAAATCACACTATTAGGTAAACAGGTGAAAGAGTTTTCAAAGATGATTAAAATCTTTTAAAAATCCAAAAATCTTTAATTTTCAAGATAGTATTTTCATCTGGATAGATATAATATTATACACATACAAACTTTTAAAATTTTTAATACATATTTAAAATTTAATAGTTACCATATTCATCCTAGTCAAATCTCTAATAACTTTAATGTTAAACCCAAACCGAAGATATTTTCTCTTCATTTCAATGCTAACATAAATTTTCTCTTTATCTCTAGGCGGTGCTCACACTTTATGTAACCATGTTTTATTCCCTTATTTTTTATTTCCATGGCTTCCTCACAGTCATGAATCAATAAATGACTGCATAAAAATTCCATATTTCCTGACAGATGTGATTTTTATACTGGATAGAGGAAAGATAAACAGCATATACCGGGGGTGTAATTGCCAAAGTCAATTTAAAGGGGATGGGAGCTTTGGTCTCTGCTCTATCTGTTACTATCACATTCAAAATATGGTAGCTAACAAAATGTACACTGATGTCGAACAAGCAAATCACTCCCAGGGCATTCCATTCCTTTTTATTTGCAATTGCGATCATTGGATCCTATATGAAATGGGCCCTGCTTACATAAGTGGATTTTTGTAATTTTCAAATATGAGTTCTGGCTTTATGACAATTACCATAAAATAGCTAATGTGAAACATACTAAAAAATATTTTTAGTAGTGACAGGGTGTATTTAACCTTTTCCCATATTTGCAGACTTTTTAAACTAAGATCAAAAGACTCAAAGGACACAGTACTAATAAAGTCAATAGTCTATGTGTTCATATGTCACATTAACTCATTATGAACTGAGAAGAAGGCAGACAACACAAAATAAACCTTGCTTGAACCCATGAGCCTGTGTGTAGTAAAAGTGTTTTGTAGCTTCGCTTTATTGTTATTGAACTTCATTTCGCATTTTTAGCTCTTCAAAAGACAGTTGATTAAATAAGCTACTTATTGAATTTATGTATAGTAAATAAGCATTTCAGTATATCCTTTGAAAATAGCATACCTCTACATATTTAGACTATTTCCCAAAGGTTACTCTGACATTATTCTCCATTTGCAGTGCTACCAGGACTTGTGATATAAACTCCTCATTTACCCGAAGACTGAATTTTCTGATTGAGAAATTTTTATTGATAAGTAACTGTTAGGAACATTCATTTCTCTTAAGTCTGCTGTCAACCATAATCTGCAAAAGCAAATTATACTTAAATTACAATGTTCAACAAAGTGAATTAAAAAAAAAAGGCAGCCACCAATGAACTAAGCACAACGTGTTTTCTATTTTCTTGCTGATCAGTTAAACAAACACTTCTATTATTTAACTGATTCATAGCTTAAGCTGTCTCTGATTTTAAAAGTAATTGTCAATCTAGTGTCTAACCAGTTACAGTAATTGGAAAAAAATGGGCTCCCTTTTCCTCTGTTCCATTTAAAATACCTTTCTGAGGCAGAGAGCACTCATGGTGCAACATTTTCAGTTTTATGATGGCAAGGAACCATTAATTCAATTTTTCATTTTTGAGATGTTTATATTGGTGCATGTCTTACATAGATTTACACTCACATGGTGATTGGATATGCATATTCCCATATTTATGAAATTATTACATAGGAGACTGAATGGATTCAGAGTCCTCATTTCAAACTCAACATGTTTTTGAGTCACCAATAGTATGCACATATTTTAACCTCCCAGCTGGATTTTCCATTAAACAACAATAGACCTTCTCACTACAAAACATGATCATGATGAGCTCAAATACCACTGGCAAATGCCAATTATGTGTATATTCACTTTCTAGACCCATCTACATATAATTAAATCATAAGTATGGAATTTTTTTCAATACTCCCATATTTTTATATTGGCTCTGAGCAATAGTATAGTGAATTGGTTGTTTCAGATACACTTAACATATCAATGATGTTAAGTGTTTCAACTGAATGCCTCCTAAAAACAAACAGAACTAGAAATAGAATGAGATTTCTTTAATGCAGAAACAGCATTTTAATTAAGATCACCCTTCCTTTTTGAATGGATGGAATTCTGTCAATACATGCCACTCCTTTTGTTCAAAATACTCCCTAATCTGTAAAGACTAAAGCAATTGTTAGGTCAAAATTATGTATTTACCCACAGCTGTGAAGATTTTCTGCAACGAATACTGGCAGCCAGCCACAGGCTTGCTCTATTAAAGTATGTATAGCTTCCGTTTTAAGATCAAGCTCATGTACTGTCAGTGACTACCACATGCACACCAGTTTTCATCAGTGAAGTGCACTCACTCCCCAGTTTTAAAGACTACATCAAAATATAGTTTATAAACATAAAAAAAATTCACCCATAGGCAATAAAAAGGCACACACAGTCTTTGCGATATGAGTTTGGCAAATATACTCTATCTTATTTTATATTCAAAATCATCTTATGAGATGCTTTGGTATCATTACACCAATAAATAAAGCAACCAACTTTCTAAGAGTTAGAGTAATTTTGAGATACACTTCACATTGGAATACAGAATCCCTTTTATGTGACTGGTTTTTTCATTGAGGAAAGCTTCCTACTTTTACATATTTGTTGTAAAGTAATATAGTAGACGCTATTTTGTGGTTTTCAAAATGTTATCTTGATGTATTTGGGTGCCAAGTGATGAGGAGGAAGAAAGATGAGTTAGGCTGAAAGAGATTATGTTTTTCTTTTTTTTTAATTTAAATTCAATTAACCAACATATAGTACATAATTAGTTTCAGATGTAGTGTTCAATAATTTATCAGTTGCTTATAACACCCAGTGCTCCTCACATCATGTGTCCTCCTTAATGCCCATCACCCAATTACCCCATCCTGCCCCTCCACTACCCCTCAATTTGTTTCCTATGGTTTAAAGTCTCTCATGGTTTTTCTCCCTCTTTGATGACTTCCCATTCAGTTTTCCCTCCCTTCCCCTATGATCTTCTGCACTGTTTCTTATATTCCACATATGAGTGAAACCATATGATAATTGTCTTTCTCTGATTGACTTATCTCATTCAGCATAATACCCTCCAGTCCATCTACATCGATGTAAATGGTAAGCATTCATTCTTTCTGATGGCTGAATAATATTCCATTGTATATGTATATATGTGTGTGTGTATGTATATGTATATATATATATCACATCTTCTTTATCCATTCATCTGTTGAAGGACATCTCAACTGTTTCCATAGTTTGGATATTGTAGATATTGCTGCTATGAACATTGGGGTGCAGGTGACCCTTTGGATCAATACATTTGTATCTTTGGGGTAAATACCTAGTAATGCAATTGCTGGGTCATATAGTAGCTCTATTTTTAACTTCCTGAGGAACCTCCATATGGTTTTCCAAAATGGCTGTACCAGCTTGCATTCCCACCAACAGTGTAAGAGTGTTCCCCTTTCTCCACATGCTTACCAATAATTGCTATTTCCTATCTTGTTGATTTTAGCCATTCTGACTGGTGTGAGGTGGTATCTCATTGTAGTTTTGATTTGTACTTCCCTGATGCCAAGTGATGTGGAGCATTTTTTTCATGTGTCTGTTGGCCATTTGGATGTCTTCTTTAGAGAAATGTCTGTTCATGTCTTCTGCCCATTTCTTGACTGGATTATTTGTTCTTTGTGTGTTGAGTTTGATAAGTTCTTTACAGATCTTGGATACTAGCCCTTTATCTGATACGCCATTTGCAAATATCTTCTCCCATTCCATAGATTGCCTATAAGTTTTGTTGACTGTTCCCTTTGCTGTGCAGAAGCTTTCTATCTTGATGAAGTCCCAATAGTTCGTTTTTGCTTTTGTTTCCCTTGCCTTTGGAGACATGTCTAGCAAGAAGTTGCTGCAACTGAGGTCCAAGAGGTTGCTGCCTGGGTTCTCCTCTAAGATTTCATGGATTCCTATCTCACATTTAGGTCTTTCATCCATTTTGAGTTTATCTTTGTGTGTGGTGCAAGAAAACGGTCCAGTTTCATTCTTCTACATGTGCCTGTCCAATTTTCCCAGCACCATTTACTGAAGAGACTATCCTTTTTCCACTGGATATTCTTTCCTGTTTTGTTGAAGATTAGTTGACCACAGAGTTGAGGTTTCATTTCTGGGTTCTCTACTCTGTTCCATTAATTTATGTGTCTGTTTTTGTGCCAGTACCATACTGTCTTGATGATTATAGCTTTGTAGTACGGCTTGAAGTCTGGCATTGTGATGCCACCAACTTTAGTTTTCTTTTTCAACATTCTTTTGGCTACTCTGGATCTTTTCTGCTTCCATACAAATTTCAGGGTTATTTGCTCCAGTTCTGTGGAAAAAGTTGATGGTATTTTGATAGGGATTGCATTGAATGTGTAGATTGCTCTGGGGAGCATAGATATTTTAACAATATCTGTTCTTCCAATCCATGAGCATGGATCATTTCTCCATTTCTTCGTGTCTTCCTCAACTTCTTTCATGAGTGTTCTATAGCTTTCTGAGTACAGATCCTTTGCCTCTTTGGTTAGGTTAATTTCTAGGTATCATACGTTTTGGGTGTAATTATAAATGGAATCGATTCTTAATTTCTTTCTTTTGTCTCACTGTTAGTGTATAGAAATGCAACTGATTTCTGTGCATTGACTTTTTTATCCTGCCATGTTGCTGAATTCTTGTATGGGTTCTAGCAATTTCGGGTAGTCTTTTGGATTTTCCATGTCATCTGCAAAGAGTGAGAGTTTCACTTTTTCTTTGCCAATTGGAATGCCTTTTAATACTTTTTGTTATCTGACTGCTGAGGCTAGGACTTCTAGTACTACGTTGAACAAAAAGGTGAGAGTGGACATCCCTGTCATGCTCCTGACCTTAGGGGAAAAGCTCTCAGTTTTTCCCCATTGAGAATTATATTCACTGTGGGCTTTTTGTAGATGGTTTTTATGATACTAGGTATGTTTCCTCTATCCATTCACTGTGGAGAGTTTTAATCAAGAAAGGAAGATGTATTTTATCAAATGCTTTTTCTGCATCAAATGCAAAGATCATATGGTTCTTGTCCTTTCTTTTATTAATGTGATATGTCACCTTGATTGATCTGCAAATGTTGAACCACCCTTGCGGCCTAGGAATAAATCCTATTTGGTAGTGGTGAATAATCCTTTTAATGTACTGTTAGATCCTATTTATTGGCTAATATCTTGGTGAGAATTTTGGCATCCATGTTCATCAGGAATATTGGTCTGTAATTCTCCTTTTAGATGGGGTCTTTGTCTGGTTTTGGGATCAAGATAATGCTGGCCTCATAGAACAAGTTTGGAAGTTTTCCTTCCATTTCTATTCTTTGAAACAGCTTCAGAAGAATAGTATTAGTTCTTTAAATGTTTGATAGAATTCCCCCTGGGAATCCATCTGACTCTGGACTCTTGTTTTTTAGGAGATTTTTGATCACTGCTTCAATTTCCTTGCTGGTTATGAGTCTGTTCAGGTTTTCTATTTCTTCCTGTTTTAGTTTTGGTAGTTTATAAGTTTCCAGGAATGCATCCATTTCTTCCAGATTGCCTAATTTGTTGGCATATAGTTGCTCATAATATGTTCTTTAAATTGTTTGTATTTCTGTGGTGTTGGTTGTGATCTCACCTCTTTCATTCATGATTTTACTTATTTGGGTCCTTTCTCTTCTCTTTTTTTTTTTTTTTTAAGATTTTATTTATTTATTTAACAGAGATAGAGACAGCCAGTGAGAGAGGGAACACAAGCAGGGGGAGTGGGAGAGGAAGAAGCAGGCTCACAGTGGAGGAGCCTGATGTGGGGCTCGATCCCATAACGCCGGGATCATGCCCTGAGCCGAAGGCAGACGCTTAACCGCTGTGCCACCCAGGCGCCCCTTTCTCTTCTCTTCTTAATAAGTCTGGCTAGAGGTTTATCAATCTTGTTAATTATTTCAAAGAACCAGCTTCTAGTTTCACTGATCTGTTCTACTGTTCTTCTGGTTTCTATTTTATTGATTTCTGCTCTAATATTTATTATTTTTCTTTTCCTCCTTGGTTTAGGTTTTATTTGCTGTTCTTTCTCCAGGTCCTTTATGTATAAGGCTAGCTCGTGTATTTGAGACTTTTCTAATTTTTGGAGAAAGTCTTGTATTGCAATGTACTTCCCTCTTAGGACAGCCTTTGCTACACCCCAAAGGTTTTGAACAGTTTTCATTTTCATTTGTTTCCCTGAATTCTTTTAAATTCTTCTTTAATTTCCTCATTGATCTACTAATTCTTTACTAGGATGCTCTTTAACGTCCAAGTGTTTGAGTTTCTTCCAAATTTCCTCTTGTGATTGAGTTCAAGTTTCAAAGCATTGCAGTCCTAAAATATGCAGGGAATAATCCCAATCTTTTAGTATTGGTTGAGACCTGACTTGTGACCCAGTATGTGATCTATTCTGGAGAATGTTCCATGTGCACTCGAGAAGAATGTGTATTCTGTTGCTTTAGGATGGAATGTTCTATATATACCTGTGAAGTCCATCTGGTCCAGTGTGTCATTCAAAACCCTTGTTTCCTTGTTGATTTTCTGCTTAGATGATCTGTCCACTGCTGTGAGTGGGGTGTTGAAGTCCCCTACTATTATTATATTATTATTAATGTGTTTCTTTAATTTGGTTATTAATTGGTTTATATAACTGGCTGCTCCCAAGTTAGGAGCATACATATTTATAATTGTTAGATCTTCTTTTTGAACAGACCCTTTAAGTATGATATAGCGCCTCTCTTCATCCCCTTCTATAGTCTTTGGTTTAAAATCTAATTTGTCTGATATGAGGATTGCTACCCCAGCTTTTTTTTGATGTCCTTTAGCATGATAAATGGTTCTCCACCCTCTCACTTTCAATCTGGAGGTGTCGTTAGGTCTGCAATAAGTCTCTTATAGACAGCATATTAATGGGTCTTGCTTTTTTAATTCAGTCCGATACCCTAAATTTTTTTATTGGAGCATTTAGCCCATTTACATTGAGAGTAACTTTTGAAAGATATGAATTTAGTACACTGTATTACCCATAAAGTCCCTGTTTCTGTAGATTGTCTCTGTTTCATTCTGGTCTGTTATTTTGGGCTCTCTCTTCACTTACAGGATCCGTTTTAATATTTCTTGCAAGGCTGGTTGAGTGGTCACAAGTTCTATTAGTTTCTGTTTGACTTTTCTCTCTCCTTCCATTCTGAATGACAGCCTTGCTGAATAAAGTATTCTTGGCTGCATGCTTTTCTCATTTAGTATCCTGACTATATCATGCCAGCCCTTTCTGGCCTGCCAGGTCTCTGTGAATAGGTCTGCTGCCAGCCTAATGTTTCTAACCCAGTATGTTAAGAACCTCTTGTCTCAAGCTGCTTTTAGGATTTTTCTCATTATCTCTGAAATTTGCAAGCTTCACTACTACAGGTCAGAGTGTTCATCTAATTCTATTGATGTTGAGGGGGGTTCTCTCTACCTCTTGGACTTGAATGCCTATTTCCTTCCCCAGATTAAGGAAGTTCTCAGCTATGAATTGCTCAAATATATTTTCTGTCCCTCTCTCTTTCTTCTTCCTCAGGGACCCCAATAGTTCTAATATTGTTTTACTTTATGGTATCACTGATTTCTCGAAGCCTCCCCTCATGGTCCATTAGTTGTTTTTCTCTCTTTTTCTCAGCTTCCTTCCTTTCCATCAACTTGTCTTATATGTCACTGACTCTCTCTTCTGCCTCATTTACCCTAGCTGTTAGAACATTCAATTTAGACTGCATCTCAGTTAAAGTATTTTTAATTTCAGCCTATTTAGATTTCATTTCTGCACTAAGAGATTCTCTAATATCTTTTATGTTTTTTCCAAGCCCAGCTATTAACTTCATAATTGTTATCTGGAATTCCAGCTCTGACATTTTACTTATATCCGTATCGATTAGATCAGTGGCAGAGAGTTTTACTTCTGGTTCTTCCTTTTGCTGTGAATTCCTCCTTCCAGTCATTTTGCCAAGAGAAGAAAGGATGAACAAGAGAACAAAATAAAAAATATCAACCACGATCCAAGCAAAATACATACTAGACAAATCTGAAGAGGTCAGAAACCAAAAAAAAAAAAAAAAAAAAGGGGGGGGGGATATAATCTACCTGGTGGGCAAAACAGGGTGATCCTCTTGGTCCTGCGTGTTTTTTGGTCTGTTTGTTAGAAGACACTAAATCCCAAATTAGTAAAGAAAGCAAGACTTATATAATATATATATAATATATTACATATATTATATAAAAATAAAATTCAATACAGTGAAAGGAAGCCAAAAATGAACAATATATCTATAAAATGTAAATGTAAAAAATGAAAGTTAAAAAAGACTTAAAAAGAAAGAGTTGATAAAATAAGAAACTAGTTGAAAAGGAAAAAAAGAAAAAAGAAAAAGAAAATTTTAAACTGAAATTTTAAACTGAATCTTCAGAAAAAAAACCTTGAATTCTTTATACTGTTTTCCTATAGCACTGGAGTTTTGCAGTCATATGTGCTCCGTAAACTTGGTGTTCACCTGTTGTTTCAGCTGGTCTTCTGTGGGAGGGGCCTGCTGCACTGATTCTGAGGTGTCTATGCCTGGACAGAGTTGCACCATCCCTTGCCAAGAGGCCTGGCTCAGTGTAAGCTGCTTCTGGCTGCTCTATGGGGCTTTAGTTCCCTGAAGCTTTCCCCACCTCTTTAGAGGATGAAAATAAAAATGGCCAGCCCCATCTCCAGCCCTAGAGCTAAAAGATCACAGTCCCCTCTCTTCAGTAAACCCTCAGGGATAATCAGTCTTCACTTTTGTGTGTGCCAATCTCTGCAGACTCCTGCAGTACATGCCCGTACCAATCCTCCCAGTGGAAGGTGGAGAGTCAGTGTTTTTGCCCTTTGTAGGACTCCCCATGGAGAATGGTCACCTTGTTGTGCATGCAGCCCCTCCCAAAGGAAGCGAGATTATATTTTTCTTCTTGGTCACTCAACTTGACCAAAATACATAACAGTCATCTAGGATATTTCTAGTGTTTGGGACAACATGATTTGCATGCCTTGAGAAGGGAAGGGAAATACAAATGATATAGTTGGGTTAATGAGCATCCTTGGAAATCTTTCCTAGGTTCTAACGAGGTGACAACAAATTCTTCGTGATATGATATTTGCCATCTGATCATATATTCGTCAATGGTAAATTGTTTAAGAGGAATATAATATCTGCACTGGAACATAAAACTTCAATTGGTTGCTGGTAAAATGAGAAGCTGAGGTTTTGGAGGTTTAGATACAAAGCTAGTGGAACATACATAGAATATAAAGAGCTGGCCTGCAGTTCACAGAGGAGTAAAGAATTTGGCAGAAAGCTGGTTCTAAGGATCACAGAGGCAGCAGTCCTTCAGTTAAGTGGCCAGGATCAAGGAGATTTTTAAGAGCTGAAGACACAAGGTCATAGCAAGCAACACTGAAGTCAAAGAGCCTTAGTACCAAGCAAATCCTTGATCTCAACCAGGAAGTTTTGTACATTTCCTCTTCAAGGCAAGAAGACATGTCCCAGGTTTCTTAGAACTCACCAGGCAAAGTATGTATAACAAGATCAACAGAAGATGACTGAACTATCAGCATAAAGAATCATGCTTGTTTTCTTATAAAACCAACCTAGGTATATTTACATAAAATAAGAAATGATATTCTGGCACACTTATGGATATTTCCATGTCCCCCTTATAAAGGAATATTCAAATCAATAGCCCATATAAACTCTCTTTTTTGTTCTATATTTTTGTTTGTTTTGCTTTCCTTTATGGACTATTATCTTCTTGGTGTATAAGCTGTTCTTCCTAGACAGTTTTTTTTAAGTCTTTCTTAGAGATTTTATTTATTTATTTATTTATTTATTTGAGAGAGAGTGCAAGGAGAAGAGTAGAGGGAAATGAGCAAGCAGACTCCGTAATGAGCACAGAGACAGAGGCAGGGCTCAATACCACAATCCCAGGATCATGACTGGAGCCAATATCAAGAGTTGCATGCTCAACCTACTGAGCCACCAAGGTGCCCCTCTTCCTAGACAGTTTTTAACAAATTATTTTTTTATTCTTATTAGTGTCTCTTTCTGAGCTTAGCCTTTAAGTTTAGTCAGGATCAACTGACCCCTACAGAGATTAGTTTTCCCAAAACATTTACAGAATATCTGAATGTCTACTTAGCTCTACTTTCAGTGTGCTCTTTTTGCTTCTTAACTAGCAAAAGTAGGTATATTATACTCAGTTTATTTTTGTGGGGTGAGTAGTTTTTTGATGTCTCTGAACTCAACAGTGATGCCCCATTTGGAAGAACCTAAGAAAGCAATAATGCTTCTCAACCCAGTTGTGGCAACCTGTTTTATTCATCACACACCTAACATCACATAGACTATACAAGCCTGAGTAAACTGTTACTTGTCAGTATTCTTCAAAGTCTGAACCACAAACAACCTGAATTCACATCACTTGTAAGTCTTGTTAAAAATGTACCTTTTGGAGGGCCCAGTTTTTTGAGTCAGAATATCTCAGGACTGCCCAGAGACCGTGCACATTCAGTACAAATCCACAAGTGATTTTAATACAAATTAAGATTGATAAGAATTGTGAGGTGATGCTCTCTACTAATTCCAGGTAAGTAAGATCCCCTTTTCAAGAGAGATACTTCTCACTACTCCTCTAACAGTGTTTAGGATCTCAACAACAAAAGTTAGAACACCTAGAACACTTTGGTCCAAGCCAAGTCCTAACTCAATGTTGAACAAGGACAAGTATCTCAACTTTTCTAGTCTTTCTTAATTTAAACTGTACCATCATAAGAGTGTACTTACACATATTTAAGGCAGTTCTTAGCACATATACAGAAACTATGATCAGGTTAACAAAAAGCACTTACTGAGAAATCAGTGTATGCATTTAAAATGGAAACACAGTATCATTGATTTAGGTAATTAAACCCAGAAAATATAGGAAACCCATGATTCTATAAGTCACTATTACTAACTATGAAAGTAAAAAAATCACTTTATAATTATAATTTTTCAAAGCAGATCAGCCATTGCAAATTTGACAAATGAATAAATGAGATGTTAAATTTTTGAAAATTTTGACAGTAGGGAAATATATAGGGATAGCAATCTATTTTATTTTTTTTTTTATTTTTTTTTTTTAAATATTTTATTTATTCGACAGACATAGAGACAGCCAGCGAGAGAGGGAACACAAGCAGGGTGAGTGGGAAAGGAAGAAGCAGGCTCATAGCAGAAGAGCCTGATGTGGGGCTCGATCCCATAACGCCAGGATCACGCCCTGAGCCGAAGGCAGACGCCCAACCACTGTGCCACCCAGGTGCCCCAGCAATCTATTTTAAAACAAGTTTCATCATAAATTATTTCTAGTATATGATTATTTTTAAAATGTTATCATTTTATGATTTTATGATACACATACATAACATATACATTCATATATGATTATATTAAAAAGCGTAAAATATCCCTACCCTAAAACAAAGGTTATGCTTTAGTTGTGGAGAAAAGAGTAAAATATGTGAAACAGAGAGGTGTCAAGAGCTGGAATATAAAGACCTAACAGATTATTTTCAAGAGTGACGATCTTCTAACTTTGGCAATAGGTGATGAAAAGAATCAGTGCTAGTAAGACTTGCTTGGCTATGAAGAGAAATACGGATTTGAAAGGGCAAAAAGAAAAGGATAGAGGGGTCCTGGAGATGGGAAAAGCATGAGCAAGGAGAGGTAGAGACTATGTACAATGCAAAGATAGAAGTAGGTTTGACTAAAGTTAGTTAAATGTAGGTGAATGGTGGGCAGAAAAGCAACTTAGTCAAGTCACACTTGGGAAGGCAAGACAGAGATGAATTTGATATGGTAGGAAATAAGGCCATTATTGAATTTTGAACATGCAAGTGATAAGACCAAACTATTATTTTGTTAATTTTAAAATACAGTAGTGTATAGATAGACAAACAGGGAAAACAAATAGGCCATCTTTGAAATAATCTAGATACATGAAGCACTGAAGGAATACAAGTAAATCAGACAAGTTCAAGGAAGAAATAAGAGATAATTTTTGTGTTTTTAACATAGCACACAAAGGAGAAAGAATTTAGCATAGGGAAGTTGTTGTCAACTTGAAGAAGGCATTACTAAGTGTATTAGTGTTCTACTGCTGCTGTAACAAGTATCACAAACTCAGTGGCATAAAACAAATTTATTCTCCCTTTTATAATGATCCTTGTAATCATATTAGGCAAACCCAAATAATCCAGCATAATTTTTCATATCAAAAATCTAAACTTAAGCACATCTAAAAGGCCCCCTTTGCCCTGAAAGGCAATATATTCGCAGATACCAAGGATTTGGATATGGGCATATTTTGATGGCCATTATTCTGGTTACTATGCCAAGGAATGAATAGGAGAACAATTCATGTTATTGAGCCAGATATATAGTCTCACACACCTAATCTCATTTCTCTCCAAAAAATTTACAAGAACAGGGAAGAAAAACTTCCCCTGTAATGTTATAGCTAATAAGATGTAGAACTGAGTTTGAACCCAGTTCTATTTGACTCCAGAGACCATCTTCTTAATGGAAAAGTTGGGGGTAATTTGAAGGGAGTGGGCTGGGAATTCTATTTTAAACATGTTGTTTTGACATTACTATTACAGACAGTTGGAAATAAACAAAAGTGAAGTATCAAGGATGCAGATGAAAATTTAGAAATAATCAACATAACTAATAATTGAAATTATTAGAACAGATGGATAATTAAAGATAATTTAAAAAGAATAATCAGTGCTCTTCAGCAAGTTGAAAGATGGGAAAGGAAGAGCTTAGGGGTAGAAGGAGAATAAGGAGAGTAAATTATTACAGAAGGCAAAAAGGAAAACATGTTAATGAGACAGAGATCAAGAGTGTGAAAGGCTGCCAAGAGGGACAGGGAGAGGAGAACTGAAGGAAGGCCTTGGCTTTTGGTAAGGAGAAAATAATATTTGGATCATTAGTGTCTTGAATCAAATTATTTGGGTAATAAATTACTTGAAGAAAAGAGATACCTACATTTCAGTGAAGTTTATATTGCTGCCCAATAAACTTTTTATGATTGAAACTTTGTAAAGAAAAAAAAAAGATTGTTTAGATACTGTTTGTCTTGAAAAGAGAACATAATATTCTATTACATAATGTTCTGTTTTTCAAGAAAAAAGCAAATAATATGAAATCCTTTTATGCACTTTTTAAAAAATAATTACCCACTTGTACTCTAAATTCCCTAAGACCCTTCAGAATGGTGTGACTGGGCTCTCGCCTCTCGCCTATTCCCTATTCCCTTTGCACTCACTGCCCCACCATGTTCTTCTCATTTTTCAACATCACTGATAGAGTAATTCTAATCTGAACAAAATCTCTCACTGGGACTCCAGCTCTCCAGGGCTAAATTATCTTTATATTTCCCTCTGCAGAAACAATTTTATCTTCTATAACACTCTCTTCTGCTATCACCTCAATGTATTTGTATTTTCTTCTAGCAGGAGAAATGTTCATGAATCAAAGTGATTCTTTTCTCATTTTGATGGAATTATTAATACTTGGGCCCTGGGTTTCATCTGTGAAATGCTAAGAATCCTTCCAAGATTTAGCCACAAATAATTATATTCTGTGATAAAACCTAAGATATTGTTCTTAAATTACAAAATTTAAATTAAAATGATTTAGAATATTAAAGAACAGAATATATGAGCATGAACACTGGTGTATGAGTGTTCAAGGATAGGCACTGACAAAGGGGTATTTTTAAAATAAGTTTTGCATGGTGTTCCCACACATATACACACATGTAGCATATAACTATACATTATATATATAACTGTATCTTTAATTTAATTTTATATATAACAATACTATATGCACATATATTAATATGTAGACATACCTCATTTTATTAAGATTAACTTCATTGTGATTCACAGACATCATATTTCTTACAAATTGAAGGTTTGTGGAAACCCTGCTTCAAGCAAGTCTACTGATGCTGTTTTTCCAACAGCATGATTAAACTGCTTATCTCTGTGCCACATTTTGGTAATTCTCACAGTATTTCAAACTTTTTCATTATTATTATATTTGCTATGGTGATGTGTGATCAGATCTTTGTGGTTATTGTTATAATGATTTTGGGATGCCACAAAACTTGCCCATATAAGACCACAAACTTACCGGATAAATGTGTATGTTCTGACTGCTTGACTTACTGGCTGCTTCCCTATCCCTCTCTCTCTCCTTGGGCCTCTGACACAGCAATATTGAAATTAAGCCAGGTAATAACCCTACAATGGCCTCTAAGTGTTCAAGTGAAAGGAAGAGTTGCATGTCTCTCACTTAAAATTGAAAGCTAGAAATAATTAAGCTCAGTGAGGAAAGCTTGTTGAGAGGCGAGAAAGGCCCAAAGCCAGGTCTTTTGCACCAGTTAGCCAAATTGTAAATGCAAAGTAGAAGTTCTTGAAGGAAATTAGAAGTGCTACTTTAGAGAACACAAAAATCATAAAGTGAAACAGCCTTACTGCTGATATGGAAAACGTTTTAGTGGTCGGGATAGAAGATCAAACCAGCCACAACATTCCCTTAAGCCAAAGCCTAATGCAGAGCAAAACCCTAAAGGTCTTCAAATCTATTAAGGCTGAGAGGTGATAAGGCTATAGGAGAAAAGTCTGAAGCTACCATAAACTGGTTCATGTGGTTTAAGAAGCTGTCTCCAGAACAGGGAAGTGCAAGGTGAAGCAGCAAGTGCTCATGTCGAAGCTGCAGCAAGTTCTCCCGAAGATCGAGCTCGGATCATTCATGAAGGTGGCTACACTAAACAACAGATTTTCAATGTAGACATAAAAGCCTTCTATTGGAAGCTTCTACTGGAAGAAGATGCCGTCTATCACTAGAAAGAAGATATACCCACCTTCAAACCTTCAAAGGACAGGCTGACTCTCTTGTTTAGGAGCCAGTACAGCTGGTGGCCTTAAGTTGAGGCCAATGCTAATTTACCATTCTGAAAATCCTAGGGCCCTTAAGAATGATATTAAATCTACTCTGTCTGTGCTCTATAAATGCATCAACAAAGCCTTGATGACAGCACATGGTTTACTAAATATTTTAAGCTCACAGAAAAAAAGATGCCTTTTAAAATATTACTGCTCATTGACCTGATCACCCAAGAGCTCTAATGGAGATGTACAACAAGATTAATGTTGTTTTCATGCCTGCTAACACAACATCCATTCTGCCGCCCATGGATCAAGGAGTAATTTCAACTATCAAAATGTATTATTTAAGAAATACATTTAGTAAAGTTATACCTGCCATAGATAGTGATTCCTCTGATGGATCTGGGCAAAGTGAATTGAAACCTTCTTGCAAGAATTTACCATTCTAGATGCCATTAGGAAAATCCATGGGAAGAGTCAAAATATTTACAAGAGTTTGGAAGAAGTTGATCCCAACCTTTACAGATGACTTTGAGGGGTTCAAGACTTCAGTGGAGTAACTAACTGAAGACGGAGTGGAAATAGCAAGAGAACCAGAAGTGGAGCCATTAGAAGACGTAACCGAATTGCTGCAATCTCATGATAAAACTTTAACAGCTGAGGAATGACTTCTATGAATGAGCAAAGAAAGTGATTTCTTGAGATGGAATCTACACCCGGTGAAGATGCTGTGAAGATTGTTGACATGACAAGGGATTTAGAATATATATAAATTCAGTTGATGAAGTGGCAGGGTTTGAGAGAATTGACTCCAGTTTTGAAAGAAGTTCTACATGTAAAATGCTATCAAACAGTATCACTGTGGGGTGCCGGGGTGGCTCGGGGGGTTAAGCATCTGCCTTCGGCTCAGGTCATGATCACAGGGTCCCTGGATCCAGCCCCAAGTCGGGCTTCTTGCACAGGAAGGAGTCTGCTTCTCCCTCTCCCTCTGCCTCTCTCCCTGGCTCATGCTCCCTCCTAACCTCTCTGTCAAATAAATAAAGTTAAAAACTAAACAAACAAACAAACAAACAGTGTCACTGCTACAGAGAAATTTTTCATGAAAAGAGGAGTCAATCAATGCAGCCAACTTCGTTATCTTAACAATTTGCCGCAGCCACCCCAGCCTTCAGCAACCACCCCCTGATCATTCAGCTGCCATCAAAACAGAGGCAAGATCCTCTACCAGAAAAATACGATGACTTTAAAAGCCCCAGATAATGGTTAGCATTTTTTAGTAGTATTTTAAGGTATGTACTTCTTTTGGTGCTATGCTATTGTACATTTAGTAAACTACAGTATAGTGTAAACATAACTCATAAGCACTGAGAAGTAAAAAAAAAAAAAAGTTCATTTGACTCACTTTATTGTGGCATTCACTTTTTTGCACTGAACCAAACCCATAATATCTCCAAGGAGTGCCTGTATTTCAATTCTTTCTATACTAATTCATAGAATTAATAATCTCCAGTCCCAAATCTCTTTTGAAATTTGACAAGATCATTCTAAATTTCGTTTAGAAGAAATCAAGACTGATGTCAGAAAAGAAAATGTGGGGAAGGATAAAAAAACAAGAAAGTACTTGACATTCCAAATACAAAAATATATTATAAATAAAAAATAAAAATATTTTCCTTGGCCTGGAATTAAACTAGAACTCCTCTTCTCCTTCCTTCCCCAAAAAAGATATTTCCTACAGATTTAACAGAATAAAGGAGAATAATATCTGAGCAAAAAGATTATTTACTACATGGTGATGGTGATACAAGTTAATTATTTGGGAAAAAATGTTTATGTCATCCTTCAAATTATATCCCAGATCAAGTATCATAAAATTTAAGCTTCATAAATACTAAGAATATAGTATAAGAAAATACCTAACTTAAAGGCAGAAATAGTCTTCCTAAGCATAAAGGCATTGAAAGAAAGCAAAACAGAAAATTCAGCAGATTTTTTAAAAAGATTTTATTTATTTGACACAGAGAGAGAGCAGCAGCAGCAGGAGAGGGAGAAGCAGCCTCCCTGCTGAGCAGGGAGTCCAATGCAGGACTTGATCCCAGGCCCCTGGGAACATGACCTGAGCTGAAGGCAGATACTTAACCAACTGAGCCACACAGGCACCCATTTGGCAGATTTTTAAAAAAAGATTTATTTGTTTGAAAGAGAGAGGGCAGGCACGAGTGGCAGGATGGGCAAACGGAGAGAATCTTAAGTAGGCTCCATGCCCAGGGTGGAGCTCATGAGGGGCTCCATCTCAGGATCCATGAGATAATGACCTGAGCTGAAACCTAGGACAATTATCTGACTGAGCCACACAGGTGCCCCTCAGCAGATTTGACTAGATATTATTTTTAACTGTTTGCACCTCTTCAAGCAACAAACTTTAAAATATCATTTGCCCCAAATGTAAAAGATAAAGTTTACTGTTCTCATTATATGAAGATCTCATACAAATCAAACCTAAGCACTAAAACCCCAACAGAATAATTGGCAAGGGACATGAAAGATGATTCATGGAATTTACATATGTGATAAAATATTAAAAATTTCAGTCTCAATAATAATGAGAGGCAAATTGAGATAATAAATACAATTGTTCATTTATCAATTTAAAAAGTTTTATTCAACTATTATTACCTAAATTTGGAAAACCTAAAGTAGCATTTGCCCTCTTATACACTGGCAGAAGGACTTTATTGTCAGATATTTTGGGGAGAATAACTTGAATACTGAGCCTTTATTTATATTAAGTAAGCTATAAATTTGGACATGATTATACACTAAGGTATTTTTAGTAGCTCTATTGCTATCATTTGTGCTGAGTAACAAATTACCGCAAATTTAGCAGCTTTGTAACACTGCTTATAGCTCACAGCTCGAAAGGTTAGAGGCATGGCGTGTCTCAGGCAGAGAATCCAGCCACATGCCAAAGGCTAAAACCAAGGTGTCCTTAAGGCTGTGCTCCTTTCTGGAGGCTCTGGGCAAGATCCACTTCTAAACTGAGCAATGGTTTTGATAAGATTCAGTTCCTTGTAGTTACAGGACTGGGGACCCTTTTTCTTATTGGCTGCCTCTGAATCTAAACAGCTTCCAGAGGCTACTTGCGTTCTGTAGCACATGGCCCCCTCCATCTTCAGAGCTGACAATAGTGCACAGACTCCTCCTTGTGCTTTTAAACCCTGATTTCCTCCTCTGCTATGAGTCAAAAACAAAACAAAACAAAACCTCCACTCTTAAAGGGACTCAGGTGCCAGAATTAGGTCCACCTGGATAATCTCCCTGCTTGGAGGTCAACTGTGAGATACCCTAGGAATGACATCTCATCATTTGGACAGGTTCTAGCAGCGAGGGCATGACAACGTGGGGGCCATGTTTAGAATTCTTCTTGCCACAACAGCAGTGTTTTTAGTTGTGAAAAATTAGGAAACAAGTTGGTGAATAACAGCGGAACGGTTAAATAAATGACCGTGTGTCTGTATTTTACATTATGAGGCAGCCATCAAACTGATGCCTTCACATAATAATTATTGCCTGGAGAACTTAAGGCATAATGTTAGAAGAAAAAAGAAGAAAAAAAAAAACTTCCTAGAAACATAGGAAGCTAAGATGCTACAATTAAATATCCGTATATTTTTTTTGACTTAGGGGCTGTTTTTAAAATCTAGTAAGAGTTATAAATCTTTTCTCTGAAAGAACATCTATGTATATACACAGGTTAGTTATAATATAGATTGTCCCTAGAGTCCCTAGAGATCCCAGATTGTCAGAGGGTGGAGGACGGTCAATAAAGTATCCTCTAAACTGAGGGCGCTTTGAGACCAGAAAATGACACAAGCCACCCCATACCGTTTACACAGTTTTATCCAGGGTAACACTCTGACAGGGGGAGCCCAGTGGACGGACAACCAGGCACGATGCAGCTTTTCTATGCCCAGTCCAGACCTCCACCCACAGCTTTTATAGACCAAGAGGCACTATCGTGAGGTCAAAGATAGTTACCTGAAGTGGGCCCACCCGTGTACCAGTCATCTCTACTAGTTATCTAAGGTGGCCCCTTGTGTGTGTGCTACTTTAGGGAAGAGCAGAACAAGCCCTCTGCATTCCGGTCAGAGCGCATAGTAACCTCCACAGGGCCTGGAACATATAACCCCCTGAGTCAGTATTGTCAGCACTCCCACACAGATTAAGAACCCTTCATTAATCGTATGTAATTCTAAAGGTAACACTAAAGGCAATACATTCTCCTACCTTCACTTTAATAATTTACTATATAAAGCACCCCATCCTGTGTTCCTGTAGTCTTTTATCATGTTCTTATCACTCACTATTTCTGAGAATCCCTAGGGAAGGCTTACATACTCCACTAATCAATTCTCACCATCCCTTTCTACCTTTTGTTCTAGGCCACTGCTCCCTGCTACTTGGTGCCTGGTAACCAATTCTTTGTGCAGTTGCAGCTAGATCTTCAAAACTAATGAGCCCAAATGTGAACACAGTCTCCCTCCTGAGTTCCCTCAAAGCTCAGTTAACATAGGCCATAAAGTTTAGCCAAACTTTATAAAACGTTACCTTACATAAATATGTTACAGGGCAGAAAATAAAAGCCCAAGGCTAGATGTCAGAGGCTTCTCTTCTACAAGCTACTGGCCATACACCTGTTCAGGGCATCCTCGACCTGGCATCTCACAGGCCGTCTTACTCCTGAAACTCACCTGCAAGTATGCTGGAAGTGCCCTCTTATTTCTCTGAAAGGACTCTCCTTAGGCATGTCCTCTTTCTTCTAGGATCCAGTATGCTACTTGGCCCTCCCTAAAGGAGCTCCTCTCCTCTTCCAATTCAAGATTCATCTTTATCTTGTCTCGTTTCTTGATGAATGTGACACAATATTCAAAGACTATGGCTAGGATGAGATAAACATAGTAGTCAACAATAAATATTCCACATTCTTGATTAATCAGTTGGTCAGATGTCCCACTTGGGGACATCGTCAGTCTAATTGTTGTAGCTCTATATCCAACCTGGTTGAGTTCCACTGGGTATACTGTCTAATCCTGTCAAGGTAAAGGAAGGAAGTCTGCTCTGCCCCACTAGACAGGTCAGGCTTGCAATACACGGAGGCAGGCACATCCTTCCTATGAACAGTATTTCTCAGAGACAGTCCACTATTAATCACAGTCAGAAAAAAATTTATAGCCTAAGAACTTACTAAAATATATTCATCCCACAAACTGGACGAAATATAATCAGTGGAACAGTCTCAAACCTCCTATTTGGATTACTTAACTTCCTCTAGATATCCTCTGGAAATGTGGAGGCCTATCCAAGGAAAACCTGCCTACGATGGTCCTGCTATCCCGAAAAGTTCCTGTCACACCAAAGGCAGGTCCTAAGCCCAGCTTGAGTTTGCATCCTATATAGAATGCAATACTTTAAAAAAAACTGGCATTTTTCTAAAGACAATACTCAAGAAATCCAAATTTCATCTCCAGGAAAAATAAAAGCAGAATGACAACTTCAAAGCAGTTTATCTTTGGTCCAAACACAAACTCACCCATTTATAAAAATATACTAAAAGAAAAAACAAAAAATATAGATGTTATTTTATGACTTTTAGTTTGTATGTGTTTCTCTTATTTTATACACTTTATATATTATAGTCCCTTAAGAATATATTGTCAAAAATAAAATACAGACATGCTGGATCCAACTTGATCCTTATGTAGATACTTTGTAAGATTCTCAATGATAATTATTCTTGCTAGGCTAGATTACATTTTCGCTATGTTTAAACTGAAAAACACTGATTTTATTCCAATGTTAACAAGAATGATTGCAGGGAAAAAATGAGCACTCTGAGACCTAAGATAGTTTATTTTAAAATGAAAATATCTAATTGTTACTCAACTACCTATAATGAGAAATGAGTGGACACACAGTTTACCCAGACCTAGTGGAGATAATTTATTAACTACATATTGGCATGCTGAATGTAACTGCTCTGTGTTCCCTGTGACAACAGGAAGATGAGACTCTACTTACTTCAGAAACTTGTTTTGAAGAAGAGATTATTTAAATATAGGCTGTAAATAAACCATTAAAATAACAAGAATATGAATAGGTTCAGCCACCTGAGCTACAGAAAACGCAATCAGGAATGAGTGACTTACTGTTTACATGCCTACTCTTAATGATGGGCATTTAACACCCAAAGTTAAATTTAACATATAAGGTGGTTTCTTAGTATGCTAAAGGGAAGATGGACTTTATTTTAAGCCACCTAACTAACTCACAGGGGAAACCGCTGTAGAATCCATCTAAAATACTCTCACTGTTTAAAAATCATGAAGATATTTTGAGATAGGAGACAAGAAAGAGGATTCAATGTGGCTGTATCTCTCAGGAAGGTTTATATTCTAAGAAAAATATAAGGGTACAATTATAGGCTCTTTTATAGTTATCATCTTACATTTTTATTTCCATCCCAAGGGACCAGTTACTAAATAAAGTCTGGAGGTTGTTCAGGAGTTGGCCCCGAAATAGGTAAGGTGGTGAGCAGGAGACTGCTACTAGAGCAAGCCCCATTTCCAGCACGCGATAGAAGCAGGTAGAGCTAAACACGGATTGGTTGTATGGAAGGGAGCAGGGGAACAATCTGTCAGAGAACCATTCAACACCAACTTCCAAGAATAAGGAGAGTTGAGAAATAAGCTCTTGGTTTAAGTGATGCCAACTTCCCAGTTCCAATGAACCTGTTCATTTCCATAGCTTTCATCACACAATGCTGCTATTGCATATAATGGATTTGTTCATGGAAAAGTAATATGGCTTGTTTAGCCATGAACATTGTACTCACACGTTGCTATTCTTCTGGTTTGGGCCCAGTCTCTTATTTCAAGGAAAGCTTTCAGTGAAAGATCATTTCCACATCTTGTGAGGCAACATCTCTAAATAGGCTTCTAAGCTGGCATGTGGTCTCAGAATTCTCTTAAAATATTAGGTCATCCTAATATATTTAGACTTAAATATTATTTGGGGCTTTACATATAAAACTACAGAGTCAATAGTTTCTAAACACACAGCCTGTCGACTTCATAGCAATAAAGAGCACTAGATAAGGTTGAGTATTGGCCCTTCTTACATTTAGATACAATGTTCATCATCAAGTACAGGGCTGAACTTGTGGCATAATTTATACAATATCAGAATTGAAATTATGAAAATAAACTGTTACTAAAATAGAAGACTTAGAATGTAGGCATACTCTAGTTGGGATTCATTTTCATGCACTAGAAAAAAAAATGTATGGAATACCTGCACTTTCTATTCTAACATTTAGGACAACTTAAACTAAAATAAGTTTTAATGTAAATCTTCATTCACTGTGTGCCTTTTATGACAGAAGCAGCCAATTTTGTCCTACTCCTTTTATAACTCCATTGCCTGGCATGTTGTAGGTGAATTATTAATGAAGGAAGGAAGTATATGTGAGTGCACATACAAAAGAATTCTCTGGTGTTTATTTGCTGATCTAGAGAAAACTTTGTTGTTAGCCAAATTTGCCTTGTTTCCTCAGCTGTGCGTGTCCTGATCCGTGTAAATTATCTTATTTCCTTTACAAAATCCTAGTGTTCTGTTTCTTTCAGGAAAGGAAGTGGTATCAAATATTTACATTTTAATATGAAAGGAAAATCTGTCTTGGTTTTCAGTACTACTACTAAAATGTGGAAGTAAAGAAGTTTTGCAGATAGGACTTTTTTTTTTTTTTTTTTTACTTTATAGCATAGTCAGTGAGGGATAAAGGGAACACAGTAACTGATAATTCCAGGAAAGAATCAAGACATTTCTCCCTCTTAGTGACTTGTTTCCACAGAATGATGAAATATTTAGAACAACAAATACCACTTTTACTTTCGAGATACAAACAGATGCCCTTAGGTATCCAATCTCAAAACAGTAAATTGTCAGTGTGTCCCTTCCTCTCTGTCCTCGTTGAAATCGGACAGAACTCCTATTACAAATTCTCTCCTACAAAACCAACAGCCCCACAAACGGGGTCAATGGTGTAACCAAAAATACACCTCCAGTTTCTACTCTTAGAGGTAAAATGCCAGCTGTGATATGCATGATGGTTCAAATTGAATCCTTCAATTCAACTTTGTCTCAATTTCCCCCGCCCAAATCCTAGTCATCTCTCTTTACCTTTGTATGTTAGCACCATGCCTAGGAATGAAGGTTTCTCCACCTACCACCCTCCACTGTAACCAGCAGCGGAGTCTCAACTAGCTGTATCTCCCTCTGGCCTTCTAAGAGCTGGTGTCCCCATAATGCGGACAACTGCCATTGGAAGGTATCCACATTAGCGAGCTAACACAGCAACAGGAAGTCTTTAATGAAATCAAACCTTTTCCACTTAGTATCACTTAAAATGAACTAATACCATGAAGAAATGAACTAAAAGAAAACTTTGTGGGCTAGGGGACTAGAAGTCAGTAGAAGACAATAGGAAAACAATGACGATTCAGTAATCTCCCAACATCCTTTTTTAAATAGTTTCTGAAAATGCTTAAAAGTATCATTTCTTTGAATAAAATACATATATGAAAGATATTCATTAAGCAAATATTTATAATATATATATATACACACACATATATCAATGAACTGTAAGATAGACATTAACACAGATTTATAAATTTAAAGGGTAAAAACCCAAAGATTGTTCTAATGAGGGGGTTTCTGAGCCACAGTGAGTCCAGATGCTATCTGACAGTGGGATTTGGAGGATAATAAACTTGGAATTGAAATCACAGAATAGTCACTAAAAGTAGTAAGTTTTTAATTTATCCTATTTTTTTTCCATGTTCACATTTTTGTAACCAGAAAAGTATAAAAGGCCTTAAATATTTTCATGTAATTTCAGACTATTACTTTTCACAAGAGCTCTATTCTTTATGGTTTCACTCCCTGTCAACCTGTGGCTTGGAAGGTATCAGGAAGATTAGGAAATGATCTGATGATATTGATGCCGTAAGCAAGAGTCTAGTGTTTACCAGTCAGCTAGTAAATTGCCTTAGCAGGACAAACCGTGCATAGGTGAGTGCTTGCTTGTTGTTTTTAAAAACGGAAGATACATTAGAGTGTTTAAATGTTGATGGCTGGAATTCCTTTGAGAGAAAAACAGTTAAATAAAATAAGGGAGATAATTCATAAGTCATAGGTTCTAGAAAGGAAAAAGAACTAAAGCCCACAGAGGAGGTAGAAGAACCAGCCTCAGACAGGAGGTAAAAAAGCTCTGTTCTAACAGGATGAAAAGTAGGCAAGATGTAATACTACTGCAGGGGAAGTTGTGCAATCGTATCAGGCTGCTTCTGTGTTCTGTGCAAAAGAAGATGAGGTCCCAGAGGAGTCTGGCTGCTAGTTAAAAACCTATATGTGATTTTTCAGATGTGGCCATAGGCAAAAAGAAAGGCTTTGCCTTTCAGGCCTCACAGGGGAAGGTGCCCTCCCCACAGCTGACTCTATGCATAGCCAAGGCAGTGCAGTCCCCGAGAGGAGCTGCAGTCATGGACTCAGGCACCTCTCCTCGCTCAGCTCATATTCCTCGCATTTTTACATTCCTAGCTCTGGTGCCTTCATCCCTAGGTCTCTTTATTGGAGGCCTTGGGCAGAGGTCTTGAAATCACTTTTTCCTACTGACTCAGTATTTTCCACACTATCTCATGCTCCCCTCAACCCAGGGTCCGTAAAACTACGGAGGCTTTTGTTCTCTGCTCCCTCAACAATTAGACAACGCCCAGATCTGTACTGATCCACCCGATTCTCCACCAGGGTGCCTTTCCACAGGGCAAAAGGAACAGGGAGTGTTGACATTTTTTCCAATTTTAGCCTCTTGCTTATACCATCACAGTAAGGGATTAAAGATTTAACTCCTTCACTTCAGGCTTGTTGCTTTAATTGGCTACTCTGCCACCTGACAGCCCAGCTCTCACCCCCAGCTCTGCTGAGCTCCTGACAGTCTCTTCTGAGAGGCTTGTCAAGAGTCCTGACTTCAGAGTCTTAGTTTTTCATTCCCAGCTGTGTGCTCTTGAGCAAGGTGCTTCATATATCTAAACCTCAATTTTCCCACCTATAAAATAGGGATTAACTAGAGGGATTAACTGAGGATTAACTAATATGAGGCATATAAAATACTTAACTCTGAAAAATTTGGGATGCCAAGTTGAGTTATTTGTACACTACTAAGCAAATGTCATAAATGTTTCTTTTTTTGAATAGGTAATATATGAGCATGGTAAAAAAATTTGCAAAGGAAAAATATATATGTAAGCTAAGGATAAGTCTTAACTCCTGGTCCCAACTGCCCATTAATAATACATATATGGTGTAATCCTGCAAATTTTAGTGTTACTCATAGGTAGGCAGAACTCGATCTCCCCAGAATGTAAATAAAATATCTAATCATATAAATTTAATATGCTATATATAGCAAATGTGTGTCCTTAATTAGTTCAAGTTTTTTTCTTCACCAATTTCATATCATAAAATGAAAATATCCACTATAATTCTAGAGTCTAAGCATGTTTTTCTGTGTATCATACCTTGCTGGTAAGTTATATTAACTGCTTGAGAAACAAATACCAGCCTTTCCCCTGAAATCTGTGAAACTTTTCTAATTACCCAGAGCAGTCCTTTATGTTCTTAAACAGTTAAAGACTTAAGCAAAAGGAATAGTGAAATTTATCAATTATGTTTTCAGAAAAGGCTTTAGTTTTAATTCTGAAGGTGACATGGATTCTTAACTAGCCATTATTATTAGGAATTATCTGTTTGGTGTATGTGAATGCCTTTTATTTTTGCGTATCCAGTAATACTGTTGGAAATAAAAAACAGAAAATAGATTCATAATGAAAATGAAAGAAAGTTACTCATTTTTGAATAGTGTATCTTCCATTCCTAAGTGGAATTACTAGAACAAACGACGTTTACATTTAACATTTCTGCCTCTGTCTTGAGAGATCAGTGAGCCGCTCATGCTATAAAAGTAAGTCAGCCCCAACTCTGGCCTCCCTTGCTGGAGCCATATGGAAGTTCTAGACTTTGCATGTTGGCAGGCTATCAAGCCATTTCTCCTCCTCAGTACTCATTAGACTTATTTCATTATATCTTTTTCCTCCATTTATGTCAATCTCTATAAGAAACTCAAGTTGTCTTCCAGATCTCACTCTACACTGTTCTGCGCATTCCCACTTCAATCTAATATCCCTTCCCAACTCCCTAAATCTTCCCGAATTCATAACTAATCATCAGCAAAATCCCTAAAATCCTTACCGCATCTCCAGTGTTTCTTTCCTCTCTTTTGTCTAACTGAAATCTAACTTTCCACTAAGGAAACTGCTTCCCCTGAGGACTGGACATGTTCTCCTCCATAGCCCTCCTAACACCAGAAATAACAATGATTAAAGGATATGGAAACTAAATGTAATACACGATCCCAGATTATATCCTGGGCCAGGAAAACACAGACAGTAGATAAGAAAATAGTATTCTATCAATATTTACCTGGACAATTATATTATCCAATATCCCTATCACATATATGTCACATAATTATACTGTGGTAACATAAGACATTGGCCTATCCTTAGAAAATACACACTGACATTTTTTGAAACAAAGGGATATTATATTTCAATTTACTATAAAGTGTTTCAAAAGTTATGCGTATATTGAGAGAAAGAAAATGAGAGAGAGAGAAGAATAAAAAGAAATGAGGCAAAGCATAAACAACTCCTAAATCTGATAACTGACATACAGGTGGTACTCGTGCAAAATTTTTATAAGAATTTGAAATTTTATCCAAAGAACAAGTTACAAGCAATCAATCATGGCTGACCCCAAAGTTTTGAGTTTGAATGACTAGAAGATGAGCAGCTCTACTAGGAATGCCAGACGAAAGTAAGAAAGGGTGGAAGGGGAGATAGAACTGAATTGTGACCATGTGATTCTGAGGTGTAACACATTTGGTAGGGCATTATTCCCAAGGAACAGCTGGAACTTTATATCTGGAAAAGAGATGGTGGCAGAAAGACAGATTCCCTATTACTACTATGAAGGAGCTAATAAATACATCTGAAACCTTCCAGGAAAAAAAAAAAAAAAAGAAAAAAGAAAAAAGACGTTAAAAATGGTGATGTGGAGGTTATTTTAAAAAGCCAATAATCAGAAATCTCAGTAAGAAAACCCAATGAAATATACTATTCATGGTTCAGCAAACCGCAGAAGCGTGTCTTAAAGTAAATGCTGATTTAATTCAGGCTGATCCCTGTCCTTTGTTTCTCTATATTGTGTTGACTCACAAATCTTGAAGGCTGGACTGATGTTAATTGTTACTTTAATTGTGGTGCGGGGGATGAAAGGGACATTTCATACTTTAGCATTACTTCTTTTTATTTCTGAAAGCACCAGAGAATTATGTGGCCTTTAAATTATACTTCAGAAGCAGCTCATGACTGCAGACAGTGCTGCATTTTAATAGACAAGCTTAATTGACTTCTGTTCTTGAATGACTGATGTGTGGTCTCTCTGGTAATGCTGAATGCCACCTGTTCTGTAATCATTTTAATCATCGAATTACCACATGGCACCATGGACGCCTCCAGTCTGCAACATGATAGACATTTTAAGGGCCATTTGTTTTTCTATTTATATTGTACTGATGAACTGAATTGGGGAGATATTGATGGTCCAAAGGGGACTCATTGAGGCTATGGATGGACCCCTCCTGTCTCTAAAATAGTGCTTCCCTAACACCCAAGAACCACTGAGCCCCTCCATCAAATCAGAGAAAACATGTTTGCTCTGCATAGATAAATATAAAATTGGTCTGAAACTGTTTTTTTTTCTTTTCTCCTAAAAAATGTCTTATAAAACTGAAATGTTACTCAAACAACTATTTTAAGAAGTGGTTGCTAGAAGGATGCTGCATACCAAAGGGGATCTTTTTAAAAAACTTCAGTCTCCAATGCAAATTCATTTCTTGGATCACACCACGCAGCTGTGTAGTAAATGTATGTGCTTTTGGCTATAGTTATGATACATTCTTTGAAGAAAACCTTCTCCATATAAACATCAGTCAAGAGGTCCAGAAAACAGAGTATGCATTCCACTCGATTACTTTCGTGCTTACTGCTTTCACACACGATAGTTCCATGCTTGTCTGAGCACTTATATAATCATATTTATTTTAAAGAATTGGTTTCATTGTATATCTTAAAGCAATACCCAAGCACATACAAGTACCTGTGGGAATAGGAAATGCTACTCTTACCATTAAAGCATGGTGATGAAATATGCCCCTATTTTAAGACAAAAATGTTTATGGAAAACTATCTTTCCTTTGCGGTGGTTGTTTTAGCACTAGTCTTGACCCCAAAGTACAGTTCAGTTTATTTACTCCTCCAACAATACTACTGCTAGCTGTAGAGGATTTAAGTAACACAGGAGAAAAACTTAATCAAAATCATGCTCCCATTGCTTCAGAGTACGTTTTACAATGGTATTTCTAGTTTTTATGGAGCTACCCGGGCTGCAACTAAATTAATTCTTTTAATCATTTTATACAATATTTACTAAAGTAAAACTGCTATATAACACATATTTTCTGCTTTGTGAATATAAAACTACAGCAATTATTTGGTGCATTTACTACACAAAAAGTGTGCTTGTTTAATTAAAAGGAACATATCTATTATTCCTTTCAATGGCATTCTACATTTTTAATGCTACTGATGATAAAATTTTATTTCCAACTCATTATACGAGATCCTATATGGTATTTCTGAATGGGAAATGACTGACAACCATTCAGACTGTGGTGACATTATTTGACTAAAATTAAGTGCTGTTTAAATAAGCAAGATGAAGTGTAGACAAACAAAAAATAGAAGAATAGGAAACCTGTTAATGGCAGTTGGATGAACTAAAAAAATAAATAAATAACTAGCAAGATGAGTAGATTTCATTGGTCATCTGAGAACAGTGGATCCATTCTGCGGGGAGCTTCACAGAGGGGACACAGCTGGAAGGAAGAGTAAAGATCTGGGAGTGCGCGAGGGAGGTGTAGGGGAGCTCAGAGCTTATCCTCAGCTTCCTGTCTATGCTCCAGTCAGAACAGGTCCACAGGCATTCTCTTTCTTTCTCTCTCTCTCTCTCTTTTAAAAATATTTACAAGTTTACTCATGTGACTCTAATTAAATTTACAATGGAATCTCCCTATTAAATTTTAAAACAGGAGATTTCATTTTCTCCAGATGTCTCAAAGAGGGGTGAGAAGGGAAGTGGGAGGGAAAGGGAGAGAAAGAAACTGTGTCTGTTAGGAAATAAGTTAATAATAAACTGATTTTTTTTTTTACAAATATAAGCGATAGAAAGTTAAAAAAAATTGAGCAGCTACTTCACCACAATAAAACAAGGGCAATTTTAAATTGCATTTACATCTTAATAAATTGCCAACTAATTGTTTAGATATTGTTTAAAAAGGGTTATCTCTATAAAGACTAAGGATTGTCTTGTCAATTGAAATTATCAGAAACAATTAAGACACAGTATAGAGTCAGCTTCTATAAGGTATAGAAAAAGCAGCTTTACTATAGAGCAATCCTCATTTATCTTCAATAAGACTTATTGAAGGTACACATAACCATTGCCTTAGGAAGAAATTTTGACACAGTATTTGTCTTAAGGGGGCTTAAAATGTAGTTGAAACCAGCCATTAGAGTATGTATAAAGGTACATATGTGTCTATAAAGCACTCGCACACACTGTAAGGGATTAGAGTAATAGGAACAGAAATAACAGAATAAATATTGCAGATATTGAACCAAAGGTGTCAGAGGGAAAGAAACAGAAGAAATAAGATTTGATGTGTGCAGGGGAGACAAATAGCCATAGAAGCAATGTGATAATGATGGCAATAAAAACAACCACAATTAATGCATTGTATACTAGACTATAAGCTTAAGACAGATTTTTATATTTTGTTTTTTACTGCTATGCCTTCAGTTCCTACAACTCTGCCTGACACACAACAGGTGCTCAATAAATGTTTTTTTGGATAATTAAATAAACTGCCAGATGGCTTATGTACACCATGTTTAATCCTTTGGTCTCCTGCAACATTATTTTTATTCCTATTTTTATATTTTTAAAAATTTATTAGTAAAAAATTAGTGAGTTTAAATTTTTTATTATGGAAATATAGTTGACATGCCATGTTAACATTAGGTCCAGATACACAGCTTAGTGATTTTGATTCCCATTTTTAAAACTAAAAACTAAGGCTCAGAATGGCTAAGAGCCAAGCTAGAGTCACACAGATAAACTTCCTTCTGCAGCATAAGGCAACCTTACCAGGAAAGACACACTGAATTAAAAGGAAGACCTCTAGACTTTGATCTTTTTTAAAACAAATATAGCAGTTGGTAGTAATAATATTTGTTGGCCACATAGTGTTGATGGCAAAGATCAGATTGGTCCATATAAAAGTGCTTTAAAAACTTGTTATGTTGTATAAATAAAACATATTAATAGGAAGGGCCCAAATAGTTTAAATCGTGTCATTGAAATAAATAAGAATATATGAAAAAAATATGGAAGGGATGTTGCTTCTTTTTGGGGGGTTGCTTTCTTTGAGAGAGTGATTTGTTTTGTGGCTATTGCATTGAGGTATCCATGGAACGCCCAGGAAACAGAAATGGCCTCTTACACAATTAAAGATAAAGGCATAAAGCTGGTTGTCAAGGGCATATATTTGAAGTCATCTGGAGAGTAGTTAAACTCATGAGAAGAATCCATTTTAAAAAGAAACAACACAGAGTTAAGGAAGGTAAAGGGTGAGAGAATGCCCAGGATGAGTGAAGAAAGGACTAGGAATAGATACGAAGAGAGGAGTAGAAAGAGAAGTGATGTAGCACAAGATCAAAACGGTAGAAAGGAAGCAGTCCTATTACGGAAGCCCTGCTTGGTAACATCTACTGTGAAGGACAGATGACATGGAAACACCATTGCATTTGGCATGTGACTTTAGTTGCGTATGGAGAATAATTTTAGTATCTGATTGGGCAGAAGCCAGTTTAAAAGAGAAATATGATGCATCCTCATTTTATGTTTAATCTTTGGGAAACCTTAAGTATTTTTAAAACAGAGTGCAAGAGGCAGTGGAGAAATGAGATTGAAAATGTGAAAAAGAGCACTGAGGTTGCAAAGGCAGGAAAGATCGAAATGCAGGATAGGAGGAATAGGCTTAGAATTCTGCCAAAGTGAAAGAAATTTATACAGAAACAGGATACAGAAATATTTTGGTGCAAATAGGAAGGAAGTTTACTGGCTCAGCTTCCATTTTAAGGTATGTGGTATTTAGAAGCACGTGTTGGGATGAGCACTGGGTGTTATATGCAACTAATGAATCGTGGAACACTACAACAAAACCTTATGATGTACTATATATTGGCTAACTGAACACCCTGAAAAATAAAAATTAAAAAAATACAAAATAAAAAAGAAGATATCAAGGAAAGAAAACAGCTATTTGGAAAATAAACTATGCACTTGTTAATAAAAAAATAAATAAAATTTTAAAAAAATTAATAAAAGCACTAGAACTACAGCAACAAACAAAGCCAGCACAGTGGCCGCTGTCCCAAACTTGCCCGATACGGGGGACAGCAGCCACTGAACAGAAGCAAGGTTGAGGCGGCGTGCATGGAAAGTAGAAACGATGTGTGAACTCATGTGAGAAATGTGATAAGCAGTTAAAAAAAAAAAAAGAATAGGGGCGCCTGGGTGGCACAGAGGTTAAGCGTCTGCCTTCGGCTCAGGGCGTGATCCCGGCGTTATGGGATCGAGCCCCACATCAGGCTCCTCTGCTATGAGCCTGCTTCTTCCTCTCCCACTCCCCTGCATGTGTTCCCTCTCTCGTTGGCTGTCTCTATCTCTGTCAGATAAATAAATAAAATCTCAAAAAAAAATTAAAAAAAAATAAAGAATTGCCAAATGACAGTTCTTGCTCAAATGATGAAGCTCAGAATGGATTTGTGTTGCATGAAATCTGGGGGGCTACATTATTTAAGTTATTTATTTATTTATTTAGAGTGCAGGGGGAGAGGAAAGGGAGAGGGAGAAAAAGAATCTCCAGCAGACGCTGCACTGAGTGCAGAGCCCTACATGGGGTTCAGTTCCAGGACCCTGAGATCATAACCTGAGCCAAAATCAAGAGTCAGACACTTAACCAACTGAGCCACCCAGGTGTCCCCCCAACACTTAACTTTTGATAATCTACACACAGGAATAGATAAAGATGGCAAAAGTTGATGAATGGCATTTCTATGTGGATTTTTAAAAAATCTTTTACAGTATATATTTTTCAATGTTAAGTAGCATGAGACTTTTATGAAGTTTGGCCGAACCCAGGTACTGAAACAATTGCTTTCTGTAGAATAAATATTTGATTTGAAAAAGTAATCAATGAATCAAAATATTTATATCAGCTGTAGAGCTCCAAGATGAGGAGTTATGGTGTTAGAAGCTTTTGAGAAAGATGAGACTGACTTATGAGGGATGGTGGAGATTTATTAAAGGTCAAATCTTGCTATACCTAAGCTGGCACAGAAACTTAGTTTCTCCCACACAAGAAATAACACTAATATTGATCAATCTCAAAGCATGAAGGTGAGATGTGGAAAAACTTAAATACCACATCTAATTTTATTGTTAGGAAAGAGCTGAATTAAACACAGGTTCCACAGATCAGTTAATCGTTCTCAAGGAAGTTAGCATGAAGCAAAATATCTAGCATGCTGGTGATCACATATTAGAATAAAACAGAGTTTTTAATGACAAGTCTGAAGCCCAAGAGAAGCACGTAGCTGAAGTAGAATTAAACCTAAGAGTTGTAATCACTTGGTTACCTTAACAGTATTAGTAGAAGTTAAAATTTCATAAGGCCAGACCAATGAATGGTTTCCATGTTGGTGTTTTTCTTTTTTTTAAATGGGCTAATGTTCACATCTTCTTAAAAGTTCAAGTCTAGGGTCATCTCGGTGACTCAATCGGTTAAGCATCTGCCTTTGGCTCAGGTCATGATCTCAGGGTCCCGGTATCAAGCCCGGCATTGGGCTCCCTGCTCAGCAAGAAGTCTGCTTGTTCCTCTCCCTCCACCCCTCCACCCAGCTCAGCTCTCTCTCTCCTCTCAAATAAATATAATCTTAAAAAAAAAGAAAATAAAGCTCAAGTCTATATTAGTAAAGGTTAACAATTATATACATGGTAAGATTTTTAGTGCAACAGTGAATCACACTTCTACTTTTTCTACCTAAGACCTGAACCAACTGAGACAAAGGAGTCAGTCAGATGGTCATCAATAATGTCAGCCTTGTCACTGATGGCTTGAAGAAGAAGGCTTAGTTAGGGAACATACAGGCTTCCTAATAATGAATCTTTGAATTAGGCATATTTATAAAACTAGTCACCACAAACATGGATATGGCAGGATCCCCTTGAAAGGTCCAGAATGTGGCTGCCACATTTGCCAAATGGCTGGGAGAAAGGGCTTATACTCCTTGCAGGCAGCCAGATGCCAAAGGGTAGAAGGTGAGGGGGGAGAGCCACAGAGACCGACCCATCTCCTTCTCCCTACACAGCAAGGGAAGTAGGGCAAACAGAGGCCAAGAGCAAATAATAATGGAGACCCCTGGAGGGGGGAAAAGGGTAAAGGGGTTCTCCTGTAACAACCCAGAATTGTATTTCAAAGAAAAAAATACTTTATAAGGCTGGGTATTCTCATGGGAAAGTTACAAATTCAACCTCAGAAAGACCTTACAAAGCCAGACATTAAGTGACAGAAATATCCTAGCTGTAAATGGTGTGGATAATTGCCACTTCTCCTTGCTTCATTTTGACCCTAAAAGACAATTGAATGGGACATTCCTAGTTAGATTCCCTTACATTATGGAAACAAACAAACAAACAAACAAAACCAACCCAACACACTCATGGCTAGGATCTGCAAAGATGATTTTATCACATTCATAGCATCAAAATGAGCCCGAGAGAACAGGTTTTATAATCCAATGTTTAATCTTTATGTAATAGTATCCTTCTCTCTGTAAACACAGCCAAGCCCAATCCCCAGAAATGCAGTTTTTAACAAAGGTAATCAAGAATGTCATATAAAATGAATGCCAGTATTCACAGCATGTGAATCCAAGTTCAAAATCTTATCTTTCAACGAGTCTGGAAAAACTCTGAAAGGTTGCTAGACTATTTTTTTAATCTCATCCAGAATCTTTTCCAACTTGAGTTCCAAGTATAAAAAAACACCCAATCAAGTTCCAAAACATTCTGAGACTTTGAAAAATCATCACTTTAATGGACATATTTTCATTCTATTCCTGTCAGTGATGAACAGTATGATTATGGTAGGTCCTTTGATCTTATTATTGAGTTTCCTATAAGCACAGAGACTGACAGGAGATACCTCATTAAATCTTGTCTCATTGCCTCCTGTTTTCCTTTTTCCCCTCACTTTGTTTTCTCAAAATAATATTGTGTAGCTCACATGTTTTTGAGAAGGTGCTTTATCATTCTGTTTTTATTCAATGCACTAGTATTATGAATATATCAACTATTCTTCCCCTGCCATGTGCAAAGAACTGTAAACTGAGGGTGGATAAATTCCTACAATCTGACCACTGCCCTCAGGGTGTCTATACCATAACTGGAGAAAACAACAGCAAAATGTAATATGTGGGGTCTTATCCTACTCCATGATATCAAAATCCATGCATACATGCAGAGCTAGACCCTAATAGACACTGTGTACCTCCAGATAGTTTAACTAGCCTCAACCTGCCATTTATTGATCTTCAAACTATAAAATTATTGTTAAATGTTTTGAAATCTTGTGAGACAACCAAAGATTTTTATGCCTGTCCTCAAAAGACTTTTACAACTAAATCATTATTTTTATTAAATACAATTTAGTAATTCTGCTTTTCTATTAGAATTAGAATTTTCCTTTATGACCTGATGAATGAAAGATAAACTATTTTTTTTTAAATTGAAGGCTTTCTAGTATTTCCATTGTGAATGTATTTCCTCTTTGATTTCAGAATACAAGCAATACAAAGAAACTCTTTGAAAATAAGCACCTTTCATATATTATGGATAAGTAATTCCTGATGATTGTATTATAGAATACAAAAGTAATCTTTGGAACTCAAATTAGAGATTTTTCACAAAGTAGTTGAGTAAGAAAATGCACTATGCTCTCTTCTTGTAAAGAAATTACTTTCCTGTCTAAGAACTGAGATGCCTGATACAGAGAGCCGTATTTTCAACTAAAAGGGTTAACAGATTAGCAAAAACAGATTGACACTTTGTGGAGTACAACATAATTCATAACCATGATATAAATAAAAGTAATTTAACTTAAAGAATTACATTATATATAGAATTAAACTGAGTGTTGTCATTTAATGTTGGAGAATGAGGCAAGAAAAAACTGAAAGGTAAAAACAAAACATTAATCTTGATATATATTTTTCACTACAAACTTGTTGAGGAAATTAAGGGTTTCACTAACTTAGAAATATCTTTAAAAGATCATATCACTTGTAGGGAAAGACAAAACACTACTTGCAAATTGTCAGGCTCAGAGAAGATGGAAAACATCAGTGCTAAGCACTCAGTGAGGGCGGTGATGATGAGCCTGGGCACTTGAAAATGTATGGACCCAAACAGACAGTAAGGGAGAATGAATTATCAGACTTTGTCTTTTTGAAGCCAGCCAGTGAAATTTTCCAAGAGCTTCTATAAACTTACTTATTATCCGATTTAATCCTATAATAATGGAGAGAAAAATTTGTATTACCAATAAGTTTATTCTTTTTATCTAATATCATGTAGAAAAGTATATATTAGAGAACAAAATACAAAATTGCTGAGATTGATGTAGTTAATATTCTTCTTGATGTAGTTAATGTTTTGATAACTTGGTTTCTAAAATATTGTACCTGGAAGGTCATACACTAACAGTTTCAGTAAACCAAGATCTTAAAAAAATGTAAAGAGACAGAGAGAGACAGACAAAGGCAGAGACACCTTGCAATTTAAATGGCTTTTTTTTTTCTAATGGAAGTTTCTACCTACTCTTCCAATAATAAAGTTAAGAAGCTCTGAAGAGAGAGCAATGATATAAATAGAAAACATCCATAATGATTTTTGCTAAAATTACAGTTTTTAAAAAATTATGATTAGCCAATTGCAGAGAACCACCTAACAAAAGAAAGTATGAAAATTAAACTAATCAATTATTAGCATAAATTGCTGATAATCAAAAATATTTATCACAAGGTAAAGTGAAAAGTTCCAAACATATAAAGGCATATTTTTGGAAAATAATTCTACATTGTTATTCTAAAGCAAATTTTATTTTTATATTTCAGTGGACAAAATTCTACAGTACCCCCAGGCAAGTTCACTATTTTACCTGTAAAAAGATCTCTAAAAAATGTCAAGTAGTGTTTCTACTAGACAATTCCTGCTTCTGTATGTCACAAGAGAACTATTAAAGAACATTACATAAACCTTTTGTTGTTTGTACCCTTTCTTGAAGTAGGAAAGGCCACAATTTCTCACTGATTTGACTTAAGCAATATAATCTGTATTATTTGAACATTTCTTCAAAAGTTTGTTCTTCTAGAGACATAATTATTCCTGTTATCTCCTTCCAGTTGGTCAAAACATTCCCTTCAGTTGACCAAAACTTTCTCAGTACAGGTGACCCAAATTCAAACCAAACCCCTACAATCAGACAGGAATGAGATACACCTGTGGGTGTTTTCCATTCAGTCTACAGATAAGCATCCCAAAAGATGTCATTTACTACTACCAAAGATTAAAAGCTTATTTTTGTTATCCAACACCACCCATTACTCATCTAGAAGACTACCAGTCATTACTACATTCTAAATGTTTTTCAATTTATTTTTTGAGGTATAATTGATAAATAACACTATATTAGTTATAGGTATATCACACAATTCAAGATTTATGTATAGTGAAATGATCACCACAGTCAATAAATCTAATTAACATGTCACCATACATAGTTACGTAAGTTTTTTCTTTACAATTTACTCTTTTAACCACTTTCAAATATGCAATAAAGTATTATTACCTACAATCGCTATGCTTAACATTATATCCCCAAGACTCATTTGTTTCATAACCAGAAGTTTTACTATTTGACCACATCCACCCATTTCACCTACCCCCTACCTCCTGCTTCTGGTAACCACCAATTTGTTCTCTGTCTATGAAGGGTTTTGGTTTTGGTTTTGGGTTTGTTTGGTTTTTTTTCATTCCACATATAAGTGAAATCATATAGTATTTATCTTTCTCTCACTTATTTCACTTAACATAAGATTCTCAAGGTGCATACATGTTGTAATTGGTGAGATTGCTTTTTTTTTTTTACAGCCAAGTAATACTTCATTGTATATACCACATTTTCTTTACCCATTCATCCATTAATGAATATTTAAGTTGTTTCCATATCTTGGCTAATGTAAATAATATTGCAATGACCATGGGGGTGTATGTATCTTTTCAAGTTAGTGTTTCCATTTTTTTTTTTTTCAGATAAATACTCAGAGGTAGAATTGCTGGATCATATGGTAGTTCTATTTTTTGAGGAAACTCCATACCGTTTTCCAGAGTGGCTGCTCCAGTTTTCATTCCTAACAACATTGCACAAGGGTTTCCTTTTCTCCACATTCTCACCAATATTTGTTATTTCTTGTCTTTTTGATAACAGCCATTCTAACAGATGTGAGGTGATAGCTCTCTGTGGTTTTGATTTGCATTTCCCTGATAATTAGTGAGAGTAATTGAGCATCTTTTCATGTACCTGTTGACCATCTGTACATCTTCTTTGGAAAAATGTGTATTCAGATCCTCTGCCCATTTTTAATCAGATTGTTTTTACCTACTGAACTACACGAGTTCTTTATGTATTTTGGATATTAACCCCTTATCAGATATATGACTTGCAAATATTTTCTCCTAGCAGATTGCCTTTTCATTTTGTTGGTGGTTTTCTTTGCGATGAAGCAACTTTTTAGTTTGATGTAGTCCCATTCGTCTACTTTTGCTTTGGTTGCTTTTGGTGTCAAGTCCAAAAATCATTGCCAAGACTAACACCAGTAAAATTACAGTAAGATTTCCTTTTCTTCTAGGAATTTATGGTTTAAGGTGTTACATTCAAGTCTTTAATCCATTTTGGGTTAATTTTGGGGTATGGTGTCCAACAGTAGTCCACTTTCACTCTTTTCCACGTGGCTGTCCAGTTCCTCCAACATCATTTATTGAAGAGATTGTCCTTTATCCATTGTATATTCTTAGCTCCTTTATTGTGAATTAATTGACCATGTATGTGTGGGTTTATTTCTGGGCTATTTCCATTCTGTTTCATTGATCTATGTGTCTGCCTTTATGCCAATACCATTTGTTTGAATTACTATAGCTTTATAATATAGTTTCAAATCATGGAAGTATCCAGCACTGTTCTCATTTCTCAAGATTGCTTCAGATATTTGGTGTCTTTTCTGGTTCTATACAAAGTTTAGAATTGTTTACTCTAGTTCTGTGAAAAATGCCATTGGGATTTTGATAGTAACTGCACTGAATCTGCAGATTGTTTTGGGTAATACAGACATTTTAACAATATCAATTCTTTCAATCCCTGAGCACGAAATATCTTTCCATTTACTCATGGCTTCAATTTCTTTCATCAATGTTTTATAGTTTTCAGTGTACAGATCTTTCATCTCTTGGTTAAATTTAGTCTTAGATATTTTATTCTTTTTGATGCAGTTGTAAATGAGGTTGTTTTCTTTGTTCAGAAATGTAACAGATTTCTCTAGGTTGATTTTATATTCTGAAACTCTACTGAATTCACTTATTAGTTCTAATAGTTCTTTTGGTGAAGGACTTTAGAAAAGTTTTCTATATAGGTTTTTGTATCATGTCATCTACAAATAATAGCAGTTTTTTACTTCTCCTTTTCCAATTTGACTGTCTTTTCTTTTTTAAAAGTTTTTATTTAAATTCCAGTCAGCATACAGTATAATATTAGTTTTAGGTGTACAATATTCAACATTTCCATACAACACCCAGTGCTTATCACATCAAGTGCACTCCTTAATTCCCATCACCTAATTAACCCATACCCCCACCCACCTCCCCTCTTGTAAACATCATTTTGTTCTCAATAGTTAAGAATCTGTTTCTTTGTTTGCCTCTCTTCTTTTCCCTTTGCTTGTTTTGTTTCTTAAATTGCACATTAGTGAAATGATGTGGTATTTGTCCTTTTCTGACTAATTTCACTTAGCATAATACTCTATAGCTCCATCCACGTTGTTGCAAATAGCAAGATTTCATTCCTTTTTATGGCTAATATTCCAGTGTGTGTGTGTGTGTGTGTGTGTGTGTGTGTGTGTGTGTGCGTGAATACATCTCTCTCTTCAAATATATATATATACATATATATATGTATATATATATCACATCTTTTTCCCCCATTAGATCTAGGGGTTAGGGTTAAGGCCAGGGTGAGGGTATGTGCCTGATATCCTGCAGTTCAGAGACTCCTCTAGATGGTTGGGGTTAGGGGCTAGTGTTAGTGTACGTGCCTGGCATCCTGCAGTTCAGAGACCTGTCCAGAGAATAAAACCCCAGACTTCTGCTGGAGTGAGAATAGACAAGGCAGCCATCTATGAAGTTGAGGCAAAGAGGGGATTTGGGACAATTTCTTTTTCTTGATAACAAAGATTAGTATCAGCTGTCTCAAGATAATATTAATACTGGCCTCATCCCCCAGAAAGTAGCAGAGAATTTCCTCATATTTTTTATAATTTTATATTACTGTTTTCTTCTTCTTCTTTCTCCTCTTTGTAGAGTTTTATGCTTTTTGGATCAAGATATCAGGCTACTGTTATCAGTATTTAGAGCATTCTCATTTTGTATTATGGCCTGCCGACAAAACAATTTGTTTTTAGTTGGTTTATTCATCATTTATTGAGCAGCAACTAAAGCTATATATGGCATGAACAAGAAAATTGATCAGTGGCCTCAACCAACTCATTTTCCAAGGAAGGCTGATATTTAAACTAGTATATTTCAATACAAAAGAAATACCTACAGGAAATATAGGAGAACTTAATTCCACCTGAAATCAGTTCTAAACTCCAAATTGAATTGTTGATTTACAAATGAATTTTTGGAAACACAGTAGCTTCATGAGTCAGGTACTGTGTCTCTATAAATATCCCATAATGTCATTCATGAATGTTGATTTTGCAACCTAATTTGAAGGCGACAGAAACCGCCAAATCCTTAAAGATTGGTAAACATTAAGTCCACTTTTGATTCTTCTAGGAAAATTTGAGTATAAACATAAAAAATAAAAATTTTAAATAATTATTCAGTTCTTTTTGCTCACAAATTACAAAAAGGATCCATTAGGAGAAATAGTTTTTTTCAGAAAGTAAACAGTTAAAGATCAATATTTTATCTCTGCAATTGGCTACTCTTGACTCCTGTTTCTCAGTTACTCATTCTCCACTATTCTTATGGTTGTTTCTCATCATTCTTACCCGATATGCATTCGGAGTCCTGACTAAGGAGGTGAACTGTCATTATTTTTAAGCACTTTAGTGCAGTCAAAGATTTTAGTTTCCCTGAGGCATCATGCTGTATCAACAGTTCAATAAACCTGCCAAATGTTTTACTTATTCTGAAGGAAAAACAAGTTTAGGAAATATTAAGCCCTTAATATTTTGTGGACTTATATGAAGTGACTCTCCAGTAGGAATAAATGTCAAAAATAGAATCTTCCCTCACAATGTCAAGCTCAGCCAGATACAGTGCTTGTTGCAGGTCAATTGAATGGAGGGAAGTATATCATTTTCCTTAGATTATATTTTATCATGACTGGCTTTGTTCTAATTTGTTGGTAAAACACAGTGGGACTGAAATCAGTCTCAAATGTAAATATAGAAATAGAAGAAGCAATACATGGCAGGTATGTCTCTATAAATCCTACCCCAACTAAGGCAGAGTTACAAAGCCTTCTACTGATAAATTTAAAAATATTAATTTATTTTGCAACAAAAATAATATAAACCAAGGTTACTCATTACTACTGAATGTCAATTACATTTAAGGAGTGAACTTCTGTAGATACACAAATAAATTTAGCAAAAAAATGCTTTTTCAAGAATGCTTTCCACTACTTACTTTTAATATCCTAAGTTTGATTTAACTGGGAGATTTGAGTGAAATTCCAAAGAAAGAGTGGATGTCATTTCTCTAATCGACTTGGAGAAAACATACTTATACTGAAAGATTGTCCCTGAGGTCCACTAAAAACTCTATGACATGTGTAAGGTTACTTAGAAATAATGCAGAAACAAATGCAGAAGGAGAAAATCGTTAGTGTCCAAGGATTTTTTTTTTGCCTCAGTCACAATATATTTATACATTTAAAGCTACAACTTAAAACAAAGACATTATATGTTGTATCATGCATCTGTGAAAATTTTAAAGGGAAATAGCTTATGATTTATTTATGTTTCACTCGCTAGAAGAGCAAATAAAATTCATTTCAAAATGCCATACTGCATTTTTAATAGACTATATTGATTATAGTTCTTATTCCTTTCAGGGGAAAACAAGGTAGTAAAGAACTACAAGGGAAGTTATGGGAGAAAAAGGCAACTCAGTGAGGTGAACTTGGACACTGCTTTTGCCCTAGATGTACCTGATCATTCCAGAAGAGACAGGTGAGAAAGAGGCTGAGAAATTGAACAAAATTTTCAATCAACTTTGAGTAGAGATTTCAACAGACTTATAAAGCTAGAGAGGTAAAACACTGAACTTCAAACTACAGATTTCAAAATGCGCTTTGAACATCAAGAAACACAGATCCAACAAGTAACTCACACCTGGGCACATGATGGTAAAATGACTGAAAAGCAAAAACAAAACAAAACAAAAAGAAGAATTCCTTAAAGCAGCCAGAGGAAGAAAGACTCATTACCTTCAAAGGAGAGTCAATCAGACTTACAGCTGACTTCTCAACAGAAACAGCTGGAAGCTGGAAGACGATGAAATATTATGAAATGATAACTTTAAGGTGCTAAAAGGAAACAAATAAAGACCTTCATCCTACACCAAGAAAAAAAAGCTTTCAAAAATGAAAATTTTTTAAAAAGACATTTATAAAGAAAGAAATTCCGACAGAATTATCAGTAGGCTACACTAAAGATGATCCAGGAAAAGGAAACTATGTGAAAAACAGACAGTTCCTAACTTACAAGGATCAATCATGATTTTTTTGACTTTATGATGGTGCTAAAGAAATACATACTCAGTAGAAACCACACTTCAAATTTTAAAATTTGATTTTTTTTCTGGGTTAGGGATGCGCAGGATACTCTCTCATGATGCTGGCCAGGGGCAGTGAGCAGCTGCTCTCAGTTGGCCACGTGATCACAAAGGTAAACAACCCAATACACTTGGAACCATTCCGTATCCATGCAACCATATGTTTTTTACTTTCAGTACAGTATTTAATAAATTACACGAGCTATTCAACACTCATTATAAAATAGGCTTTGTGTATTAAGATTTTGCCCAGCTGTAGGATAATGTAAGGGTCTGAGCATGTTTAAGGTAAGCTGGGCTGAGCTATGATGTTCAGTAGGTTAGGAACACTAAAGGCATTTTTACTTATAATATTTTCAACTTTGGATGGGTTCATCAGGACATAACCCCATTGGAGGTCAAGGAAGATTTGTAAAGAGATGCAAGTGGAAATGAAAAATATTGGTGAATGAAGAAAGGGTGAATAGAATATGTAGTTGAATCTCAGTATTAATGAAATTAAATAGTAATTATAATTTGTGGTGTTTTAAATGTACAGAGAATTACAATACTTGACACTTATAACACATAAATTAAACAAGCAGTAAACGATGTTAAATATTTTTGGACTTTTGCACACTCAAGGAAGGGGTAAAGATACTATTTATATCAGACATTGAGATATTGTAGGGTGGCAACCACAATAATAGTTGTAAAACGGCATAAAAATACCAAGCTACTTGAGGAGAGGAAGGAGAGGAAGGGAAATAGTGTAACAAAAGACTGTTTACAAGAGACATACATAGAACAAAAAAAACTTTTTTTTAAAGATTTTATTTATTTATTCGACAGAGATAGAGACAGCCAGTGAGAGAGGGAACACAAGCAGGGGAGTGGGAGAGAAAGAAGCAGGCTCATAGCGGAAGAGCCTGACGTGGGCCTCGATCCCGTAACGCCGGGATCACGCCCTGAGCTGAAGGCAGACGCTTAACCGCTGTGCCACCCAGGCGCCCCAACAAAAAAATTTTTTAAGATTTTATTTATTTGTCAGAGAGAGAGAGCATGCACACAAGTGGGGGAGCTGCAGGCAGAGGGAGAAGCAGGCTCCCTGCTGAGCAGGGAGATCCATGCGGGACTTGATCCCGGGATTCTGGGATCACGACCTGAGTCAAAGGCAGATGCTTCACTGACTGAGCCAACCAGGCATTCCCTAGAACAAAGTTTTTAAAAGTAGAAAATAAAAGGCTGGACCAACAGTAGACAAAGATTTGTTAAACAACACACAATGAATACTAGCAATAATGGAAAATATTGATAAAATGTATTACATTAAAATTAAGAACTTCAGTTCACCAAAGATACCATAAGAAAGAAAGGACAAAATACAGAGTAGGGAAAACTATTTACAAAACCTGTATACTGATGAAAAGCTCTTATCTGGAATATTTAAATATTTTATTTACAAATAAAGGTTTACAAATAGAAAATGGGCACGATAATTCAACAGACACAACATAAATACAATATCCACATAACCATTAGAACATGAAAAGATGCTTACATTGTACTGTCTTTTATTAGCTTGGTATCACTCCTAGCCATAGTTAACTTCTCTGCCTCACAAAGAAGCAGCCAACAATTATATTATCTAGAATCCCCTCCACCCTATGAGTCTGGTTTAGAGTTTGCTAATAAAAGGCATTTATACTACAGTTTGAAAATTGGAAGAGAAAGCAAGGCCTGGGGACCAGAAGAGTGGGATGAGATTTATAGGAACTGCATGATGAACACGTCCAGGTATATTTCCAACCAAATTCTCCACGTATATGCACAAAACATGTACAAGAATCTTCATAAAGCATAATATCAAAACAGTGAATGACCCAAATGTCTATTCACTCTATATTTTGATTTACCCATAAAATGAAATTGTAATAGTAAAAAATGAATGAACTACATACAGATGTATGCATCAAATACTGCGTCCCAAGATAAATAGGTTTAAAACCAAGCCCATTTATTATTTTATTTCTCTTTCCAATTTAAAGATGTTTCTCCTTGGTTGTGAGGAAACAAAAACCAAAAGGACCAAATGAGAAATTGAGGCTGTAATGTTTACTTCTTCTGTATCTTTACACTCCAGTCTCCAAATACTGTCTGGTCTAAAGATAATGGGTGAAACATATAATTTTTTTAATATGCCAGTCCCTATATTAATACAGTCTAACGTATTAATGTGCCAGTCATTGTATGTATACAATCCAATTTGATCCTGGCAATGATCCTGTACGGTAAGTGTGTTTATCCCCTTTTTTGATAAGGAAACTGAGGCACAGCAAGTTTGAATAACTTGCCAAGCCCCACAGCTAGGAAATGCTAAAGCCAGGATTTAAACCCAACCCCGATCTGAGAAACTGTATTCTGAACAACTCCCCCCTGCAACTAATTTGGCTCTGAAACAGCCTCAAAATCTATTCCCACCCATCTTTCAATGTATTGTATTTATAAGAGCCTCTTATTTATTTGTATCCATTCTTTTTTTTTTTCCTTGATAAGTCTAGCTAGAGGTTTATCAATTTTATTGATTATTTTCAAAGGATTATCTCCTGGTTTCATTGATCTGTTCTATTTTTTTTTTTTAATTTCAATATCATGTATTTCTTCTCTAATCTTTATTATTTCCTTTTTTCCTGCTGGTTTTAGAATTTGTTTTTTGCTCTTTTTCTAGCTCCTTTAAGTGTAAGGTTAGGTTGTTTGAGATTTTTCTTGCATCTTGATATAGGCCTGCATTGCTATAAGTATCTCTCTTAGAACAACTTTTGTGGCATCCCAAAGGTTTCAAACCATTGTGTTTTCATTTTCATTTGTTTCCATGTACTTGTTTATTTCTCCTTTTATTTCCTGGTTGGCCCATTCATTGTTTAGTAACCTCCATGTATTTGTGGTCTTCCCAGATTTTTTCTTGTGGTTGACTTCGAGTTTCATAGTGTTGTGGTCAGAAAAATGCATAGGATAGGGGTGCCTGGGTGGCTCAGCCATTAAGCGTCTGCCTTTGGCTCAGGTCAAGATCCCAGGGTCCAGGGATCAAGCCCCGCATCGGGCTCCCTGCTCAGCAGGAAGCCTGCTTCTCCCTCTCACACTCCCCTTGCTTGTGTTCCCTCTCTCACTGTCTCTCTCTGTCAAATAAATAAATAAAATCTTAAAAAAAAAAAAAAGAAAAAAGAAAAATGCATAGGATGACTTTGATCTTTTTAAATTTGTTGAGGCTTGTTTTGTGGCCTAATATGTGATCTATTCTGGAGAATGTTCCATGTGCACTTGAAAAGACTGTGTATCTGCTGTTTTAGGATGGAATGTTCTGAATATATCTGTTAGACCCATCTGGCCCAATGTGTCATTCAAAGTCATTGTTTCCTTGTTGATTTTCTGTTTATGTGATCTGTCCAATGATGCAAATGGGGTGTTAAAGTCCCCTACTATTAATGTATTATTATCGATTAGTTTCTTTATTTTTGTTATTAACTGTTTTATGTACTTAGGTGCTTCTGTGTTGGCTCTATAAATATTATAACAATTGTTACAGCTTCTCACTGCATTGTCCCCCTAAGTAGCTGTTTTAATGTAACAAGCCTCTCAAATCTTCTCAGAAGTAAATGGGCTAAAAATAAAACAAAGAGAACATAATTATAATTAAAATGCCGCTATAAACATCAGGGTGCAAGTGCCCCTTCAAATCAGTATTTCTGTATCCTTTGGGTAAATACCTAGAAGTGCAATTGCTGGGTCATAGGGTAGATCTAGTTTTAACTTTTTGAGGAACCTCCATACTGTTTTCCAAAGTGGGTGCACCAGTTTGCATTCTTACCAACAGTGCAAGAGTGTTTTCCTTTCTCCACATCCTTGCCAGCATCTGTCGTTTCCTGTGTTAATTTTAGCCATTCTGACAGGTGTGATGTCCTACCCATAGAAATTGGCAGGCCTGAAGAGAATGGCATGATATATTCAACATGCTGAATAGAAAAAGTATGCAGCCAAGAATAGTTTATCCAGCAAGCCTGTCATTCAGAATAGAAAGAGAGATAAAGAGTTTCCCAGATAAACAAAAGAAGGCGTTTGTGACCACTAAACCAGCCCTGCAAGAGATATTAAAAGGGATTGGGAAAGAAAGACCAAAAGTGATAAAGACTAGAAAGGAACAGAGGAAATCTCCAGAAACAATGACTCTACAGGTAATACAATAGCATTAAATTCATATCTATCAATAATCACTCTGAATGTAAATGGACTAAATGCTCCAACCAAAAGACAAAGGGTATCAGAAGGGATAAAAAAAACAAGACCCATCTATATGCTGCCTTCAAGAGACTCATTTTAGACCTAAAGACACCTGCAGGTTGAAAGTGAGGGGATGGAGAACGATTTATCATGCTAATGGATGTCAAAAGAAAGCCGGAGCAGCCATTCTTAGATCAAACTAGTTTTTAAACCATAGCAACTTCTTTCTAGATATATCTCCTGAGGCAAGGGAAACAAAAGCAGAAATAAACTATTGGGATTCATCAAAATAAAAAACTTCTGCACAGCAAAGGAAATGATCAATGAAAGTAAAAGACAACCTATGGAATAGGAGAAGATATTTACAAATGACTTATCTGTAAAGGGTTATATCCACAATATATAAAGTACTGATACAATTCAATACCCAAAAAGCAAATAATCCAATTAAAAAATGGGCAGAAGGCATGAATAGACATTTCTCCAAAGAAGACATCCAGATGGCCACAGGCACATGAAGAGAGGCTCATCACCACTTATCATCAGGGAAATACAAATCAAAACTACAATTTGATATCACCTCATACCTGTCAGAATGGCTAAAATAAAAACTTAAGAAACAACAGGTTTCTATGAAGCAGCATTTATAATAGCCAAAATATGGAAGCATCCCAAGTGTCCATGGATTGATAAATGGATAAAGATGTGATATATATTTACACACACAAAGGAATATTATTCAGCCATACAAAGAATGAAATCTTGCTGTTTGCAATGGCACAGATGGACCTAGAGAGTATAATGCTAAGTGAAACAGGTCAGTCAGAAAAAGATATAGGGTTTCACTCATATGTGGAATTTAAGAAATAAAACATATGAGAAATAAGAAAAGAGAGACAGAGAGAGAAATCAAGAAACATATTCTTTTTTTTTTTTTGAGATTTTATTTATTTATTTGACAGAGAGAGAGACAGCCAGCGAGAGAGGGAACACAGGCAGGGGGAGTGGGAGAGGAAGAAGCAGGCTCACAGCGGAGGAGCCTGATGTGGGGCTCGATCCCAGAACGCTGGGATCACCCCCTGAGCTGAAGGCAGACGCTTAACGACTGTGCCACCCAGGCGCCCCAAGAAACAGATTCTTAACCATAGAGAACAAACCGATGGTTATTAGAGGGGAGGTGGGTGAGAGAATGAGTGAAATAGGTGATGCGGGTTAAGGAGTGCACTTGTGATGATCACTGGGTGATTAAAATAAAAACTTCAAAACAAAACAAAACAGCTAGTCAGGGGGACAAAGGCCAGGAGAAAAGATGTTACTGTGCATTTGCTGCAGCTGACATTGAGTACACACTGATCATTGTAGCAGCTGAGACAAATAGGGTATCACATCAGTTTTCTTCTGGTCAGAGGAAGCACACATGCACAGTAGTTAATATTACAGTCTCCACATCCCCAGGTGGGACTTCTCAGCTTACAGGGATGAATGCTGTGTGAAAATTCTCTGGTAAAAAGCCAGCAGTGTTTAATTTATTGTTCTCTTGGGCCAGTTGACGCCCCATTGCCTGTAGAGGTAGACTATAAAGTAAACTCTATTTGGCAGTATTATTACAAAGGCTCTTTCCCTTCTGGCCCCAAACCTGTCCCTGGGCCTTATCACTACCCCACTGCTACCTCTTCTGTAGCATGGACTATTCATCGGAATCCTAATTGGTCTCCCTGCTTCTACCTTTATCCTTCCTACAGTCAGCTCTCCTGGAAGTAGACAAAGTTATCTCTTAAAGTGTAAACCTCATGTGGGTACAGCCTTGCTCAAAGTCTTTCAGTATTTCCCAGCACACTGAAGATAGAATGCAGCACTCTTCCATGGCCTAAAACCCCTGCAGTATTGTCTCTGGCATCATCTTCTACTATCCATGCTGTACTATTGCTGGAAATCCCAAACACATTCCTACCTCAGGATCTTTGCACTTGCCACTCCCTTTGATTAAATTGCTCTTGCATCAAATACGCTTAAGGTTTTCTCCCTCATTTCTCTCCAGATAGACTTCCTTTGCCCTCCTACCTAATAAAATATCTCTCATTATTCCCCATGCTCTTGCTCCACTTTATTTCACAATCTAGAATTTATCACATCAACCAGCATTATCTATTCGATGATGTCATTATAGTCTTCTTTCCTCTTTGGAATGTTAGCAAGAACTTTGTTTCTGTCATTTACATTGATCCGAGCCCCTAGAATAGTGCATGGCAGAGATTAGGTACTCTATAAAATTTTTTTGGTAGTCAATATATTTTGAATGAATGAATGAATGAATGAATGAATAATGAACATGTGAATGAAGCATATGACTCATCTACTTAAAAATGCTTCAGTCTTCAGACAAAGGCACTCATTCTAAGTCTCTCACAAAGAAGTTCCACCTGCCTCTAGTGTCTACGCAGCCTTCTTACAACCTACAGGACTAACCCGGATCACGTGTCATTTCCTAAACAGCTTCAAGATGTATCTTCTTCCTTGAAACCTCTGCATTGTCTTCTCTACTTAGTGAAATTCTATTCATCCATCAAGACACATCTCAACTACTACCTCTTTTGTGAAAGCCCCACTGGAAAATGTTTATCTTTAATTAATAAAAAGTATGGTTTTACTCACATAATACTGGATGCAAACAAAATTCATTTTTTTTTGAATGATAATAAATTTGCTTCAAGTCCATCTTTGGCCAGGCTAGTGGGACATTCATTCTCCATCATTACTAGGATTTTCTCAGGGCTGTAAATGAGGGTCTTGGAATCTTATAAAGGCTAGGTAATTTGTGAAAATGTTCTGTAGCCTTCACACCATGCCTATCTCTGCCAATATGCCCATTATCTAACCTGGATTTTTCCTGCGGGAGGGAGGCTCCAGGGCTTCCAGGTTAAGCTCAGTCACAGACTCATAATTCTGGGATGGTTAGTGTTTGATTTCTCCAACTTGGGGAGAAATACCTCATCTAGTAACCTGCCAGTAAATGGGCCAGGTGTCTACTCTGGGTAGATTCACAGCCCCAGAATCCATCATTTCTGCATTTTCATCCTTTCTTTTAATCTTAGAGATTCTTCAGGTATCCCACTTCCATTCAAGTCTGACCTTAAAACCAAATATTAAACTCCATCTTTTCCTCTTTTCTAGGACATTCTAATATATACTCATTAGTTAGCTAAATCAAAGCCAATAGGGAAGAACAGCCACAAAAAAGCCAGGATACCTTCTTGAGATGTGTGCAGAAAAAGCAGTGAGAACAAAATAGAAATTATCATCTCTAGAAATTATCCTTGCTACCTGGACAAATGTGATATTTAAAAAAAAACACGTCAATTTCTATATTCACAAGAAAGACAGAAAAGTCACTTAAAAGTAAATTTTATTGTTGTAGGGCTATTCTATTTCAGTGCAAATATAAATAAAGTAGGATACACCTATTATATGAGTGAAGAGAGTAATATACGTATTATTTCCCTGTGGCTTTGGTGTGCTTCCATAATCATGATTATTCGCGAGGGAGGGGGTAAGAAAATCTTTAAAAGGAACAAAGAGGCCTATTTTGAGGGAAGTGCTTGAGATTTCAATCACTTCTCCAGGAGATTCTCAATTAAGAACATTTGTTAGAAAAGGTGGTTCTGACTAATTAGTGCTGCTAGGAAAGGACTCCAAAATCCCCACAGTGAAATAACCATGAGGGAAGGAGTCTGTGCTTATGACCAAGGCTCAGCACAACAAAAAATTCAGGGGAAAAGGTCAGTTCCAAGAGCACGTGGTATTAGCCCAGTCAACTGGGAAACAGGCTGAGCTTGAGGATGAACAAAGTGTACTCTTTTAAGAAAGGCATCACCAGGGAATAGATCTATCAGACTCTGAAGGAATGATGTTTAACAATGATATTGTGCTTTAACAACGACATTGTGCTTTAACAACCAAAGAAAGGTAATCAGGTTTCATAGTTTAGACATCTTTCCTTGACCTACATGAACTCCAGGATGCTTCCAAAATCAGAAAAAACATGTGGGGACATGCATAATTAATTAGAAAAAATTATAAACGTGTAGCCATATTTTTCCCCAAATGGTGAAAATGATGCAGTTTAGATGTGTCTGTATCTCCAAAAAGACTGAATTCTTTGAGGTCTAGACTGAATTTTCTTTTTTTTTATAATCTCAGTATGAAAAAGAAAGTTCAATAACATTACTAAAAGAACAGTTGATTATTCTCCACTTTAACACTCTATATGAGATAGAAAATGTGTATCACCTTATCTTATTTGGCCAATGTCCCAGCATTCAATGTTGAGAGTTTTCAAAAACGTATTCATTCCAGGAACCAGATCCTAGGAGCACTATTGATTTTTCCTTTCTCCTATCTGGCTTCTTCTAATTCTAAAAATCCCAGTTTGGCTGAGTCAAAATACTGTAGTATATTCAGTTTGGCTTTTTTCTCCCCATGTTATCAGAATATCACCTTTAAATTGTGGAAGGAGCTGAGTTGCCCTTCAACAGATGACTGGATTAAGAAGATGTGGTCCATACAGACAATGGAATATTACTCAGCCATCAGAAAGAACGATTACCCAATATTTGCAGCAACATGGACGGGACTGGAAGAGATTATGCTAAGTGAAATAAGTCAAGCAGAGAAAGACAATTATCATATGGTTTCACTCATGTATGGAACATAAGAAATAGCAGCAAGATCAGTAGGAGAAGGAAGGGAAGAATGAAGTGGGGGTAAACAGAAGGGGGAATGAACCATGAGAGACTATGGACTCCGGGAAACAAACTGAGGGCTTCAGAGGGGAGGGGGGTGGAAGATTGGGATAGGCTGGTGATGGGTAGTAAGGAGGGCACAGATTGCATGGAGCACTGGGCGTTACATGCAAATAATGAATCATGGAACATTACATCAAAAACTAAGAATGTACTGCATGGTGACTAACATAACATAATAAAAAATTATTATTAAAAAAAAGAATATCACCCTTAAAATTCCGATAATGTGGGTTTTATTAAAATATTCATATGTACAACTAATGAGGTTTTCTGTTAAATATTTAACAAGAAAAAGAGGAAATCTGTGTTTTGCCTAAATTGTGTCAGTACCTAAAGAGGGAAAGGATGTTTCATTGTAGAAGAGTTCTCTATATTAGTTCCCAGTTCAGTTCTCCTCTGTCATGCGTTAAAGCAGATTTTGAGGATTCTGGTCCCCACAGACGTTGCTCATCCACAGGCTCCTGGAAGCATTCATTTGTGTTCTACTTTGACTGAAGGATCATTTATGAGCAGCCGACTCAAAGCAAAGCATCAGTTCTCTCATTGCCTGAGACACATTGATCTTTGGGGAGAGAGTGACACAATAGTGAACACAAGGTAAGCAGACTCTAAAGCAGAAATATATCACCCCCATGAAACACACAGAAAAACACAGGCACCACGTGGGATATCTATAAATCAGAAAGGAAATTCATTATAATCCTCTTCCTGCCTGTCAGTATCTATCACCCAAAGAACCAGGAAAGCCTTAGGCAAGCAACATTTACTTTAGACTCAGCAGGATGGCAGGTTCACTGATACCACTGGAACTGATCCCATCTGAATATTATGTATGTCTTCCTTCCAAGCTACCTGATATAAGTGCCTGTCTCTCACCACCACTCTGTTCAGATATAGAATAAAAAATGGTCAAGGTTTTAAATTACTCTTTGATAAGACTAAGTCTTTTTAAGTTCCTTTCGAAAGAAGATTGGCCAAAGGTCCAATGATTTAGCCTGACTTACAGTTTTACAAATAATAAGAGACTCTGGGTTCACCAAATCAAAAAACACACTTGCCATATCCTGATGTAAAATGTGCCAGTCAACACTTCTCCTTCAGGACTTAGAATTTCTCAGTTCTCAGTTAATCTACTGACTATCAACAAACCCATGCCAACCCTATGATATGGGAGATATTTGGGATGTCATCTATTATATTTTGGCTTTCAGAGAAATAGAGCATAATTCAATCAGTTAATGTCACCTAATTAAAAATAAATATAGTTGTTACTGTTATCTTTTTCAGAACTATCTCCTACAATTTCTTACCTTATACACGAATTTCCCTTGCTGAAGCACCATTTCAGTTACAGTTGACTTCAGAGCAGGACTGCCCATTTTGATACAGCACAAAAACCATATTGAAATTTTAGTGGGAGGGAATAATCAACCGCCTCTTCCTCATAATTATTACTTTCACACCATTAATTTTTCATTTCCAGAAAAAACTCTATTTGATGCTTCTATCTGGAGATACCACCCTTTTACCCTTGTCGCCATTATCTACCTGACACCTTTTATCAAGGACTTCAACACTGAATCAGAGTCATCTTCTCCTTGACATAATTCTAGATGGTAGTAATATTCTGTGCACATCATTTATTCAATATCTTAACAGTTCTTTGATCTCTTAAACCCCAGGGAGATTCTTCACACTCTACTTAATCATCTACTCACAGACCTCAAGAGGTGGGCATTTTTCCTTATCCAACCCATTCTCTTAAATTTTAAACTGAAATGTTTACCTTGCAACCATAAATTGGCAGGGGTTAAAGCAAACAGGAAAGAGGAACACTTACTCTGGCTGAGGACACAGTGACAGGGAGTCTGGAGGAAATTATGTCTAAGTTTAACTTTAAAGGAAAAGCAAGTAAAGCCTGGCCTGGTAGATGATGAGGGAGGTATGATGGGACAAGAAACGATAATAAATAAAGAAGAAAGAATTCTACTCAACTCAGATTCATACATAATGGGAAAGGGATAAAAAATATTTTAAAAAATTATCTGGTTGGGGATTAACTATATGATGTTTAGTGAGGCTGGGATGATAATAAAGGTCAAAGGAGACAGTAGGGATTTGATCATATCTTGCTAAGGAATTTTAATTTTATTTATGGGCAATGCAGAGCTGTTGAGCAGAAAACTGATATTCTGGTGGTGATATACACCTATTTGAGTAATATTCATGTCTTTCTTGAATTCTGAAAAATTATAAGCCTTCACAGCTTTGAATATTTTCCCATCTCTTTATTTTCTATTTCTTGGGGGTCTATCAGACATATTTTGGAATTTTTTTTCTTCTGTGTCTCTTATAATTTCTTTTGTATTTTCCACCTCCATATTTCTCTGTGCTGAGTGATTTCTTCATACACCTTGAAATTCACTAATTTTTTTGACTATTACTAGGCTGTTGTTTAATTCATCTATTCAATTTTAAATTTCACTGAGTATATTTTTTATGTTTAGAAATACTGTTTGGGTACTTTCATTTCTGCTGGATTATTTTCATAATGTTTTATTCTTGTTATATCAATTCTATTACTTTTACTTAACAATTTAAACATACTCGTTCTGATTTCTTCTCATTTTTTATTCCTAGAGTATAATTTACTTATTTTGGCACATTCTTCCTCATAGTATCAATCTTTTCTATACTGCTTGTAATTTTTTGTCTTTGAGCTCATTTTCAAAATAACTATCTTCTGCATAAGCTGAGTATGGGTGTAGTCCTGCTATGATATAAGTAGTTTATTTTTCACTATTGGATCATTTGCTTGTAACTTTCACTAGAGTCTTTTAGAGTTCCATTTTTACTTTATTATCTTTGTGTTTCTTAAATTCCAAGATTTGTAGAACAATTTAAGGTTTAGACTCACAAGTGGGACTGTTTAGAGGTCCAATGTACCACAATATTATCTCTTACAACCCCTGTTGAGAATAGTCAGCCTACTTTGATGTGTTGACCTTTGAGAGCCATATTTTTTTGGCTCCTAGAGACCAATCCTGACAGCTTTATCTCCTGTGTGGCCTCATTCTTCTATATCTATCACTTTTCTACCATAAATTCCATTTGTGCATCAGTGGAATCCCCAGATTATTAAAAAAAAAAAAGAATCTGGATTTATAGATTAAAAAATTTAGGCTCAATGTATCCAATATTTGTTTTATGTATCAAATTAAGGGATACATATGTATTATATTTCTAGTTATAATTCCACTTGAAATATCATTCCTGGGGTGCCTGGGTATCTCAGTCAGTTAGGCATCTCCTTTGGCTTGAGTCATGACCCTAGGGTCTTGGGATCAATCCCTGCATCCATGGGAAGCCTGCTTCTCCCTCTGCCTGCTGCTCACCCTTCTTGTTCGTGTGCTCTCTCTGTCAAATAAATAAATAAAATCTTTAAAAAATATATCACCCCTATTATTGTTATTGTTGTTTTAAAAAGCCCTCCTAAGGTTGAATTTTGGAAAGTAAAGAAACAGCCCTAAAATTTTCTATAGGACTCATAAATATGTATTGATTCTTAAGTATTTTATAAACAGTTATAATGAAGACAACATATTTCATAGATTAATATTAATAAAATAACTATTTTATTAGGATATTTTTCAAATTAACCTGCCTCAAGGTTTAAAATATAAGAAGAAAAATCGCATTAACTTGTTTAAGATTCCATCAAGTCAAAATTTGAAAGACATCCTCAACTGTGCTCTTTTGTCCAATGTCCTTCCATCAGAAAGGCCAAGTGATATTAAATGGAGTTAGACTGGTATCCAGCATAGATTTTATGATAAAGCTGATAGTGTTTATGACAGTCATATTGATGTATTTCTCCTGATAAAGGGGCCTCACTCAAACTCAGAAGCCCTAAAATAAATATTCTATAATCATTTTGCATGTGCTAAGTTCTGTCTATTTTAAAAGGTGTCTTTAGATATCTGGAAATCAATCAGGAAAGAACATAATAGCCCTATAGTATGTCTTTCTAGGGCTGTTATGACAGATAGACTTAAAATATTCAAAGAAAACCATAGTTCAGACTCTTATTGGAATTTTATACAATATTTTTATCATCCCAAACTGTCCAATAAATCATTCTTTAAGGCTTAGTCTTCATGTCAGCACTTAAGTACCTGGGCATAACTTTAAAAATATATCCTTAAACTTGTATGGAACCAGAAAAGGCCCCGAATCTCCAAGGAACTGTTGAAAAGGAAAAACAAAGCTGGGGGCATCACAATGCCGGATTTCGAGCTGTACTACAAAGCTGTGATCACAAAGACAGCATGGTACTGGCACAAAAACAGACACATGAACCAATGGAACAGAATAGAGAACCCAGAAATGGACCCTCAGCTCTTTGGGCAACTAATCTTTGATAAACCAGGAAAAAACATCCGGTGGAAAAAAGACAGTCTCTTCAATAAATGGTGCTGGGAAAATTGGACAGCTACATGCAAAAGAATGAAACTTGACCACTCTCTCACACCATACACAAAGATAAACTCCAAATGGACGAAAGACCTTGATGTGAGACAGGAATCCATCAAAATCCTAGAGGAGAACATAGGCAGCAACCTCTAGGACATCGGCCAAAGCAACCTTTTTCATGACACATCTCCAAAGGCAAGAGAAAAAAAAGATAAAATGAACTTGTGGGACTTCCTCAAGATAAAAAGCTTCTGCACAGCCAAGGAAACAGTCAAAAAAACTAAGAGGCAGCCCACGGAATGGGAGAATATATTTGCAAATGATGCTACAGATAAAAGACTGGTATACAAGATCTACAAAGAACTTCTCAAACTCAATACGCGAGAAACAAATAAACAAATCATAAAATGGGCAGACGATATGAACAGACACTTTTCCAATGAGGACATACAAACAGCTAACAGACACATGAAAAATGTTGAAAATCATTAGCCATCAGGGAAATTCAAATCAAAACCACACTAAGATACCACCTTACGCCAGTTAGAATGGCAAAAATAGACAAGGCAAGAAACAACAATTGTTGGAGAGGATGTGGAGAAAGGGGATCCCTCCTACATTGTTGGTGGGAATGCAGGTTGGTGCAGCCACTCTGGAAAACAGTGTGGAGGTCCCTTAAAAAGTTAAAAATTGAGCTACCCTATGACCCAGCCATTGCACTACTGGGTATTTACCCCAAAGATACAGACGTAGTGAAGAGAAGGGCCATATGCACCCCCATGTTCATAGCAGCATTGCCCACAATAGCTAAATCGTGGAAAGAACCAAGATGCCCTTCAACAGATGAATGGATTAAGAAGTTGTGGTCCATATATACAATGGAATATTACTCAGCTATCAGAAAGAACGAATTCTCAACATTTGCTGCAACATGGACGGCACTGGAGGAGATAATGCTAAGTGAAATAAGTCAAGCAGAGAAAGATAATTATCATATGATTTCTCTCATCTATGGAACATAAGAACTAGGAAGATTGGTAGGGGAGGAAGGGGATAATGAAAGGGGGGGTGATCAGAGGGGAGAATGAAGCATGAGAGACTATGGACTCTGAGAAACAGACTGAGGGCTTCAGAGGGAAGGAGGGTGGGGGAATGGGATGGACTGGTGATGGGTAGTAAGGAGGGCACGTATTGCATGGTGCACTGGGTGTTATATGCAACTAATGAAGCATCGAGCTTTGCATCAGAAACCAGGGATGTACTGTATGGTGACTAACATAATATAATAAAAAAACATTTAAAAAAATCAAATAAAATATCCTCTTTTATAAAAAAAATATATTCTTGCTTTCTTCATAAATTTCACACCTGGTCCACCCAATATTGTACAGAAGACATAAGCTAATTAAAGACACAATTTTTAAACAACTGATCACTGTTATTTGCTGTTAGGCAAATTTCTAACAATAACAGAAGGTATTTGTATAGTAGTCATAAATCTCTTAATAAGGGAAAGCCTTTTTTTTTTAACAGATTGCAAACTAATACATATTGGAGGACTGATAAAATTAGAAAATCACTACTTTGCAGCACCCAGTGAAGTAATTGAACAAGGCAAGGATCATCAACTGATGCAAAAACTATTAGGTAAAATGTATAGGATATTCACAGGGTACAAAAGCATCACACCACAGATAACTTGCTAACTACAAAGAGGAAAAATTTACTCCAGAAAAGAGTGGTCTGGTGATTACTACCTTCCAGCTGTTAAATATAGCATCACTAATAATTAGGGATCACCTGACATTAGGCGTTTTCTGATGTAATACAAAAGAAAATTATGGCTTTGCCTTTGAAATATTCTTGCATATAATGTTTAACCTAAATTGAATCAAGTCACAGACCTAATTTTCAATATGTAAGAAATACAGGGAATAGAACTCCATAAGGAAATAATAGGCAAATTCAGAATGTGGAATGCTATTGACATTTTTTCTTCAAAAAGAAAGTGCCACTGGAGAAATAAACACTTAGAGACTATTCTAGATTAAAAGAGATTAAGGGAGGTATAACCAAAAGCAAATGTGATCCTTGATGGGAAATTTGATTGGTTAGAGAAAGCAAATATAAAAGATATACTGGGGATACCAAGGAAATCAGTACATAGTCTGGAGACTAGATGATTTGAGGGATTTGTAATTATTTTGTAAGTGTGACAATGGTATTGTGACTGCACAGTTAATGCCATTTATAGAAAATGCATGCTAAATATCTAGGCACAAAATGTCACTTTTTTGTTTTTTTTACAAAGTGCCATGATTACTTTCAAATGGTCCAGCCTCCTTCTCCCCCCAAAAAGATAGCTGGGTAAAATAGTAGTAATTATTAAACCCAGATGGTAAGAATATAAATGTTTATGTTCTGTCCATCCGGGTTCAGTCAAAGGTGCAGAACCATCATGAATGAAACAGAAGGGAAAGAGACCTTTGCACTCATGGGATTGAAGGGAGCAGTCTATGTGCACCGTTTGCCCTGTGTCTAGGGTTGAGCCTAAAATTCTACGGGTCATCCAGGTGGGCAGCTGGGAAGGAAAGCTGGGTGTGGACAAGAACCAGAACAAACTGAAAGATACAAGGATGAAACTAGAACCCCATCTGCCCCACAGCATCTCCAGCCTCATTGTCTTGGGTAACCTGCAGGAAAATCTGGCAGCATTTACAGAAGAGCTGCACACGGACCTGCCCAGAGATGGAAAAGCTGAAGGAGGAGATCTAGCAGGAGCCAGGGAAAAGGCCAGGCGAGGCTCTGCCCCACTCCCACAAAGTGAGCTGCCAATGCAGCAACAGTATGCCTGCCCCCCCCCCATAAACTTAGAGCATAATAAAGCTCGTGCTTCACATCTGCTTTTCAAAAATCAGGAATTCTGGGAAATTAAGATGATACAATACAAAGCCACCACAATTCACTTACCTTCTGTACATATAAAAACTTCTACAAGTTTAAAAAATGCCTTATTATTCTTATAATGCAGCAGAAATCTTTATAAGCTAATATTTACAATCTAAATATGAAAACTAGACTTTTCAAAATTATCTATTTTGTAATCCTGATAAATTAGGAAGGGTAGGAACAGTCCTTTGGCAAATGAAACTCCAGTTTAATTGTTGTAAGCTACGGCTTTCTCTTTTGTACCATAAGTAAAAGCTTGAATATAAATAAACCGACACATAAATAAGTTGAAATAGATTCATGCCTATCTGCCAAAGCAAACAGTTAAATAAGAATCTTTCTTCTTCCAGATTATATAAACCAAAAAGTGCTAATAATGTACATGGATTTATCATTTTTAGAAAGCAAGTCTTAAATATCACCTACCCAAAACAGTGGATTTGACCATCTTTCCAAAACGGTCAGTCCTAAGTCATTTCATGCAAATGAATTAAATGATTAAAGCATTCAAACAAATGACTAAAGTAACAGGGGCAGTTTGCTAGAAAATGAGAAGTTCTGTCAGGGGTGTTCAGTCTTACATACGTGTTAGAATCCCCTGGAGAAAGTCTGAGCCCTACTTCACGTGACTACCTAAACTACTACGGTCTCCGGTCTCCGAGAGGCTGAGCTCTGGCATCCGGCATCAGGTTTTAAAAATCTCGCTGGTTGAGGGGGGAGGCGCCTGGGTGGCTCAGTCAGCTGAGTGTCCAACTCTTGATTTTAGCTCAGGTCATGATCTCAAGGTCATGAGATTGATCAATCAAGCCCCTCCTTGGAGTCTGCACTCAGCAGGGAGTCTGCTTGAGATCCCCTCCCTCTACCTCTGCCCCTTGTCCGGCTCATGCTTGTGCAAGCTCTCTCTCTCTCGAAAAATAAATAAATCTTTAAAAAAAAAGCGGGGGGGGGGGACACCTGAGTGGCATAGTTGGTTGTGCCTCCAGCTCTTGATTTTGGCTCAGGTCATGATCTCAGGGTCTTGAGATGGAGCCCCATGTCAGGTTCTGCACTCGGCAGGGAGTCTGCTTGAGATCCTCTCTCTCCCTCTTCCCCTCCCCACCTGTTCTCTTTCTCTAAAATATATAAATAAATCTTAAAAAATTTTTTTTAATTAAAAAAAAAAAAGCTCTCTAACTGTAGTAATGCCCAAAAGGTAAAAAACCACTGGAAATCAGGGTGGAGAACTGATTTGATAAGAACTGAGAAGGTAAGTACTATAATTCGAGGTAAAAACAAAGAGAATTAGAGATGGAAAAAATTAATTCTAAATAGGTAACTCGGAAGAATTTATGGAAGAGACAGAATTTAACTTAGACCTTGAAAATATGTATAAATTTATTAAATGGATTTTGAAAAGGAAGGATATTCCTGGGAATGATAGCTAAGCTAAACACTGTGGTTAAGAAAGCATAGGAGAGATTGGACAAAAGGCAAGAAATCCTCTTTCTGGGTGAATAGGGAGCAAGAAGACGACATAAAGAATCTAGGAGTAGTGAATTTGAATGGACACTGTTTACCTTTCCCAGAGATAACCTTTAAAGTCAAGAGAGATCTTTTAGATTTATTGAAGTATAAGCAGAGCCTCTCCATTCTAAGGTTGTGGGGTAGGAAGGTGCTATTTCTGGACTCCCCAAACTTAGGCGGACATGGCTGGGCCCACAGGGTGGTTGTCTTATCTGCAAGTAGCCCCCTGTGTATACCTCAGCACCTGTAGAGACAGTATCATTCTGTACGTGTGCCAGGACACAAGAAAGTTTGGAAAGCACCCATCTACCCTACACAACCACCTTGCTTGATATATGGGGCTGACTGCCTGTCCTTAGAATTCTCATTTCCTATGAAAGCCTAAACTTTAAATAGAAAAGGGAAATTTTAAATGTTAATGAAAATAACCAAATATTTTAAGAAAAATAAAGTAAAATTTAGATAAGGAGGAAAACTTTCATTTTAAAATAGAATATCTCAGTGAATATTTTTAATCTTTGTTTTCAAAGAAGTACGTGGTGACAAACTAAAAAGGATAGAAAAGTGCATATATCGAAGACAGCATCTTTCATTAAATGTCTTCCTGTCCTTCAGCATTTGCTTACTTTTTTCCTAAAGAAACCACCATCACTGACTAATTTTTATAGTTGCCGAGATATTCGACATAGAAGCTGTGCAGAAAAGAGTTGAGGTAGCAGGCTTGAGATTGCTCTCCTCGGGCCGACTCCTTACAAGGCTGGCCATGACTGGTGTTTGGAAATTTGGATTTGTTCCCACTACACCCTAGCTAAAAACGTAGCTTTGTCTGGCTGGCTAGGCGGTTAAGCGTCTTAACTCTTAGTTTCAGCTCAGGTCATGACCTCATGGCTCTGAGATAGAGCCCCCGCATCAGGCTCAGCGCTCAGCATGGTTTGCTTTTCCCTCTCCCTCTGCTCCTCCTACCTCATTCTCTCTTTCTCTCTCATAAATAAATAAAATCTTTAAAATAATTTTTAAAAGAGCAGCTTACTGTGCCTAGGCTGTCTGTGCTAACATTATGGTTTATGCTGAACATATTCCTTCTGGAAATCTGGACTTCTGGTACATGCTCTTCAGGGGATGCCTATGCGACCAGCTCCCAATGAAAACCCTGGCCACTGAGTCTCTGCTGGGCTTCCCTTGTAGATTACACTTCACCCAGATGATCACAGTTTGTAGCTAAAGGAAGTAGTGTGTCCTGCATGATTCCACGGGGAGAGGACTCATGGAAGTTTGCACTAACTTTCCTCCAGACTTTGTATCGTGTGCCTTTTCCTGTGCTGGCTTTGCTTTGTATCTTTTGCTGTAATAAATCCTAGTCATGAATATGACTGTATCCTGAGTCTTAGGAGTCTTCCTATCAATCACTGAAGCTGGGATGGCCTTTCTCCCCATACACAAGCACATGCATGACATATTTTTACACAATGGTAGCACCCTATATATACATTGTTGGGTCTTTTATATATAGTATCTCTTGGACATTTTTCTTATTCCTATAGGCCCAGTTTATCATTCTAACAGCTCAACAGTAGTTCACTATATGAATATTATCATAATTTGATTAGTCCTTTATGAGGAATATTTGGGCATATCCAGTCCTTTACTATTAAAAAAAAACTCTGCAATGAGAATCCTTGTAAATGGTTCACTTCTCTTTTGTGTGAGTAGATCCATCTGCTTGAAGAAAATCAACAGGGAGCACTACCAGGTCAAAGGTGATGCACATTTTTTAATTGTAATTGCTTTACAATTATGTTTCTTACAAATCAGTTCAATTTTACCTATACTTTTGTATGAAATTGTTTCCCTTAGAATTTGCCAGCACTGTGGTTTATTTTAAAAAGTTGATCTTCGCTAATCTGAAAAGTGGGAAAGGATATTGTAGTTTCAACAAACATTTCTCTTATTAATGGGGCTGAGCATCTTTTTACAGGAACCATTTGCATTTTTTTCTGTTAACTATCTTATGCTTGATTTATTTTTCTATTATATATTTAGCATTTTTCTCCCTGATTCGTAGTAGTTCTTTATGCTTTAAGGAAATTAGCACATTTTGTGTGATATGAATTGCAAATATTTTCCCCCAGGTTGTTGTTTATCTATTGCCCTTGTTTATGTCAAGTTTTAAAGCAGAAATATTTTATGACTATATAAATTTTTGTTACTTTTTAGGTTTGTGTCAAAATGGGATTTTCCTCAATGTAAATAAAACATTTACGTTCCAGACTTTCTACCTGAAATATGAAAACATGAATGAAAAAAAATGGAAGTGTACAAAAGTATATTTAAAAGAGAAAACTAAAACTTCTTAAATTCTATTTCAAGCAAAGATGAATTGGCAGGTTTACATCACACCTGTTTCATCCCTTCCTGATCTACCATTAAGAACATTAACATCCCAAGTGACACTTTCTAAGGACACCATATTTCAATTTCTTTGGCACTAGCATATAAATAAATCTCAATTTTGGGCTCTGGTTGACATTTCAACTGGCTGTTATAAATTACTTGAATTATTTTTCTAGGGAATTTGATTTAAAAGCCTTTAAAAGAAGCTGATAGACAGGATGTGACAATAACCAACCTCTATATTCACTACAAATTTTAGACATGCATATCTGAAATCTCTCAATATTTATCCGACTATTGCCTTGCAGGAATTGCATTTAAGACAAAGAAAACCTGGTGCATATCTTTCTATGAAGTATATAACTTACCTACAAATTTCACATTAAAACCCAAAATAACTTTGTTCTGATAAACTATTTTTCTCCCCTCCCTCTGCGCTTCCTTTCTTTTCTCCACCCACCCACCGACCCACCCACCCATCCTTTCCTTCCCAGTATTTACTTAATCTTAGTAAGAGCTAATCTAAATACCGAATTTATGTCGAGATCTGTGCTGATTGCTTTACGTGAAGACCATGTGAAGTGGGATGCACTTAAAGTCTCATTTTACAGGTGAAGAAACTGAGGCTTGAAACTGTTCAATAATTTGATCAGATCACAAAAATAGGATAGGAATGGAACGCCAGCTGTGTGTAACTCTATCCCATACCTTTAACTTACGCTTCCTGGTATATTTAAGTGTAAGTCATCTGACTGTATTTTGGCTTTTTATTTTGTTCGCATATATAAATCTTGCCCCTTTCATTTACCAGCAGAAACAAAATAACCTACAAATTTACTTAAAAAACCAAAAGGGAATATTACCAATATTACCCCCAAATACTATTCCTCATGGGAAATGAGCCCTCAATTCAGTCTACACTCCTCACAAAACAGTCATAAGTTAGTGAAATAATTTGTTCACAGACAAATAGTTTTCTATCTCCCTTACCATTAAAATATAATGTCCTGTCTAGTTCAGACAGGATTAGAGCCTCATTAAAGACTAACAAAATTGGGCTGGCTGGCCTGAATTTCCAAGTGCGAGCACTTTAGCTTAGAGTGCTATCCTGACTATTTTAAAAATTTTCCTCTGTCCTTTTTAACTTTTTATGTTCCCTTCCTTCACTTATCAAAAACACCTCTTTCTAATCCTATCTTTTCTTCCCTCCAACCCTTATTACTCTAAATTGCTTTTCCTTGGTTCTCTAACCTTGATAAGTCAGCCAATGCCTTAGCTTTCACCACAGTCCTTAGTTGCTTTCCCTCCACTCTCCCAATTTCATTTATTTTATCTAACTTTCCTGTGACAATATCCAGCTTTCTTAAATTTGTATTTACCTAAGAGTGTGAATCCCAAGTTCCTACACAGTAGTATGCCAAGTCGTTCCCCTCACAACCAGAGTTTAGAAAGGAAAAAAACATATATTGACACCTATTACACATTAGGCATTTTATATGAATTCCTGACCTAAGAACTTAAGACCTAAAGGTGAAACTCAGACACTGTAAGTAGTGCATCCATTATCACACAGATAAAATAGGACCTTCCCAGGATATGAAGCTTATATTGCTTGAATTTCTTTTCTTTTTATTCAACTACCCAGACACACTGCTTCTTTTGTGGAATTCCAAGTACTGAAATTTTTGTTTTACTCATAACTATACAAGTCCTCTGGCCATTTATTTGCATTAATTCTTATATACTGGAAAAATCCAAAATATTTTTATTGCTTTTTTCCTTGTTCATATTTGAACACAGGATATGGTAGGCAATTTTATAGATTTGTTGAATATCATCTTTCTAATTGATACAGTTTTCTTAAGTGTCTGAGACTGTATTATAGCAATTCTTCAGCTCCTCACAATTATATGTATAGACACTCATATTAGACTCTCCACTTCCTAACTATGTGTATCTTAAGTATCAGCATGTACCCTTCATACATTCAAGGTTCACACTGAGGTTTACTCTTAAAGTGCCTATTTCATTTCCCAGTGTTATGTGAGATTTCACAAGCTACAATTGATCCAAATAGCTTCAACAAGCATGAAGCAATGCCATACTTAAGCTAATTTTTGAATATGTAATTATACAAAAAGAAAAATGGAATTTTGTGACTATCATTACCCTAACATTATAAATGCAAATATATATATATATATATATATAAAATTTTAAAAATTGATCAAAAGATTAGAATCTTGGTATTCCTAAAATAAAAAATCTTTATTTAACATGCAGGTAGAATGATTCATTAGCCATACCTCAAAATTTCTTAAAGATTATCATATAAATCCTAGTTAATAAAATTCAGATTTTTTATTCTATTAACTACACTATAACACAATTTAAGTTGTCAGAAATCACTATGACTAATGCTTTAAGCTGAATAGAAGCCATTTTATTTTGAAAAGTTGCTCCAACCTCCTCCCTAATAGTTGGCAAGAGTCTATGTCATTACAATAGCCTCGACCATGGATAACATGGTTTTTATTTAAATGAATGCAGCCTTTATTATGTTTTCCCTTTTTAAATCGAAATACTATCACTTCATATTGAGTGTTTTCTTTTTGGCTTGGTCTTACCCTCTAATAGCTATAGTAATGTGAAACAACAAATTGAATCTTCAAACAAGTGCCCTAGATTCATCTTTACACTTTTATAATTTTTATTTTAACTCACTCATCTATAAAATGAATTCCTGGACTAGATGATTTCTAAAATCCTCCCAGCCTGAACACTCTACGTGCCTCAAGTTGATGGAAAACAGTGTACTGCCCAAGCATAGAAAACAATTTTCAGGCTCAAATACATATTTCAAAATTTCAAGCCCAACAGTTACTGCCATAAAATTTTGCACAGGGTTTTACATCTTACTACTTGAGTAAAGGCACTTCCATTTCAAAATGCAACAAACTATAATTGTAAATGCCTTTTTTTATAAGTATGCACTTATGCACAGAAAAGTAGGATATACTCTAATCAAGAGTTAAAATTTAAGAGAGCTTAAAAGAGCTGCTGAAGTTGCCTTGTATCAATCACACATCTGCCTTTCAATCTTCCCTGACAGCTTCCTTTCCTTCTCCTTCCCTCACATCTTCCATTGAAGTAATGTGTCATTCATCGCAAGGGAAAACTCCTGCGGGTGTTTCAGAATTTCAGTTGGGGTTTACAGCTCACTCCTTTTGTTTACTACATTCTTTAATGTATTCCTTGGCAGATGGTAAAAGCAAAGTAATTAAGGAATACAGCTTTATTACTGATTATGGATTTGATATTTATGACCAGAAGGTAATTTATAATCTTTGATTCTAAATACCATTATCCAAAACAAATGTTTTATTTACACGTTCAAAGGCACGGTAACAAGATATTAAGGTGCACTGAATGAAAACAAAACAGACTTGTAAATTTTTGACAATGGTCCTTAAATACTCATATTTCTAAGTTCTTAAATAAAACATGTAAAGTCATGAGACTTTTCATTTCCTCTTTGTTTCAAGGAACTTTCAAGACAATTGAAAGAGAAGGAAGAGCAGATGAGTAATGGAGCTACCCCATGACAACAGAGTAGGAGGAAAAGACCTAGGAAAGAAGTAAGAGTGAAATACAAAATTTGGTTCAGAAAGCCCCCATGGAACATAATGCATTTCAAGACCAGTGATGGGGGTGGGTGGGTAGGTGCAGCCTGGGGAGAGGGGCAGGAAAAGAGAATTTACAGAAATCTTGGCTAGTATGTGAATTTTGTAAGGAAGAATCAGCCAAACTAAACTCAAGATAATGAGGACATGGTTGGCTCTGTTCATAAGGAAGGCTGTAGGGGAGCTATGGGGCTATGATAAGGCAAATGCATGATACTTGTATGGTTAGTGGGAAGGTCCCAGTAAAAGTTTGACTACTGAAGCCATACCAAAGTTGAAAGAAACGTTTAGTGGGGTCTTACATTATGTGGGTGTGAGTCTTTTCCTTGCAATGTGCCATGTTGTTTTTAAGATTTGAATTTTTAGAGCAGGTTTAGGTTCACAGCAAAACTGAGATGAAGACACAGATTTCCCATAGACCCCCTAGCCCACACATACCTAGCCTCCCTATCAACATTCCTCACCAGAGTGGTACATTTGTTACAAATGATGAACCTACATTGACACATTATCACCAAGAGCCACAGTTTATGTTAGGGTTCGTTCATTCCTTGTGTTGTGCGTTCTATGGGTTTAGACAAAAGTACCATGACATGTACCCACCATTATAGTATTATACAGAGTAGTTTCACTGCCCTGTCAATCTTCTCTGCTCCATCTATTCACCCCTCCCTTCCCCCAACCCCTGGCAACCACTTATCTTTTTATTATCTCCACAGTTTTACCTTTTTCAGAATGTCAGGGAGTTGGAATCATATTATAGTCTTTTCAGATTGGTTTCTTTCACTTAGTAATATACATCTAAGTTTCCTTCACGTCTTTTCACAGAGGATCATTTTTTACATGTTTTTATAAACACAAGAATATCATTCAGAGGATCACAACGACAGCACAATGAGAAGCATTTGGGCAACTGAAGCTGCCTCAAGGAACGGTGGCTTCATCACCCACTTCAGGGTAAGTACTAATGAGCAGAACAGCAGACAGAATCACTCACATTCTTAAATTGTTATATTTTTCTCGTTAGAATTTTTGTTTGTTTTACTTTTAAATATTTTATTGTTTTATTTTTGCCAAACTCTTACATTCAAAATTTTGTAAGCTTAATGCAAAGTATTATGAGCACACTCAATGATTATGGTTTTTATCATCTCAATAGAATTGTATTACATGGCATTACGAACAAAAAAAATAGGAGAGATTTGTGCAGGAAGATTCTCCCTTCTGTATATTGTACAGAAAATAATGAGCTGAGGGTGAAGTAACCTTGAAAGGTATTGCCATCTGCTCCCTCCACTGGGGCAGACATTTATTTTTACAGCACCTCACAAAGTTATAGTGAATGCAGAAGATGGGTTTCCACAGGCACTCTGGCATTCTAGTAATCCACAGCACCAGGATTTTCATTCATCATCGTATAAGAGATATTCTGCTTCCTTCCAGTATGATGATAAATAGCAAATGGCAATGGTATTAAGGTCACAAAGACACTAGGGAATGTTTGGGTGTGTGGGATTGCCTGCCCCATCTAAGGAGGGCAGCTACCCAACACTTAAAGATTTTTGCTATAAAGATGAGCCCAGTGTTCCCAGATCTTTTGATGGTGCAAAAAAATTTGGAAATTCAGATTTTTTGGTAACATTTCTAAATTTCAGAAATCAATTCTGTGATGGCCAGTAGTGTTCCAACCAAACAGAGCACAGTTTTAGGCTGAAGGATGCCTAAACCAATGTGGAAGGTTCAAGGTTGTAGCTGATCTGAGTGAAATAACTGAAGGAGAAACCCCAATCCTGAGGCCAATTATGATCAAAAAGTGTTTCTCTGAAGATGCACTACCCGACACAGAGTTTTCCTGGAAAACGCCATGCCCATAATCCCCTGCAAAGCTGAAAACCCTCCCTAATCATGCCAAATACAGAGGGTCAATAGTACATGCTGATCAATATCTTCCATTCCCCAACAGTATGTCTTACTAATATATATCCCAGGGCCAGAGAGCACAAAAGGAGGAAAAACTCAGTTAGGAGGTAGAAGCACCCTAACAATTGACTGGAAAGGTCAAAGCTTGCGATATGATAAACAAGTGCAAAACAAGTTGAGAGTGTTCAGCAGTTTTTAAAAGTAAGATGTGAATACTTTTTTAAAAAAATTAGAAATTTTTATTAGAAAAGCTCTTTATTAGAAAAGCCATGTAAGCTGAGGGTGGTGGAAGGGGAGGTGGGGGGGGGCAGGATGGGGCAACTGGGTAATGGGCATTAAGGAGGGCACGTGATGTGATGAGCACTGGGTGTTATACGCAACTGATGAATTACTGAATACTACATCTGAAACTAATGTACTATATGTTGGCTAATTGAATTTAAATTAGAAAAATAAAAAATAAATAAATTTAAAAAAATAAAGAAAAGCTATCTTTGGCTATAGCTAATTTCAAGTATGTTATCCATTCCTTTTTCATCTGCTTGCCCCATATTGCTTCATATTTTTACTAATGTTTACTATGATATACTGCATATGGTAGATACTATGCTAAGTTGATGAGTTGATTTGTCATTGCAAGGACAGAAAAAGAATGTGTACTAAATATATTTTTTCTTCTATCTCAGTGTAAAAATTTCTACACGAAGGTGTTTATAAGTCCCACAGAAATCTTTAAATATTTAACAAAAAAATTAAACAAAAAGAAATATATGAAGAGGAAATAGTGAACAAAAATGATCATTCTTTTCTAGACTTCTTTTCTTTAAGATGTTATTTATTTATTTGAGAGAGAGCAAGCATGAGGTGGGGGAAGGGGCAGAGGGAAAGGGAGAAGGAGAGTTCCTGCTGAGCGGGAAGCCCAACAGAACCCTGGGATTTCAAAACACTTTGTTTCAAAACAGTAGGGAAGAGCAATGAGAAAGAGACGTGAGTGGGCAGATCCTAAGTCTTTAAACATGTATGTATTTTCTCATAAATATGGAAGTTACAAAACCAGTACCAAGATTTCTCTACACCCTTCATCTAACTTCCTCTAATATCAACAGATTGCATAACCATTGTACAACTAAGAAAACTAAGAAATTCCGTTAATAACGCTATATAGACTACACTCAAATTTCACCTATGTTTCCAACTTTTTTGCATTCCAGGATCCAGCCCAGTGTCTCACACCTCGTTTCGTTGTCATCTCTCCCTAGTACCCTGTAACCGTTACACTTCCTCAACCTTCCCTTGTCCATCACAACAGTGACACTTCGTACAATGTCGTTTGATTTGTGTCTGCCTGATGTTTTTTATGCTTAGATTGAGTTTATTCACCTGTAACAAGAATAACACAAAAATGACATTGTGTCCTTCTCAAAGCTTTACATCAGAGGGTGGCTCATTCTTTTTAACAACTGCAGTATTGCTTTATATGATGGTCCACAGATGAGCATCTTTAACTTTTTTTCTTTTTATAAGTACTAAGAACAATGCTACAATACATAGCTTCAAAAAATATATAGTGTATCTCTTGTGTGAATATCCCTCCAAGACAAATTCCAAAATGTAGGATTTCTGGGACTTTGGGGGAAGATGGCAAAAAAGGAGGATCCTAAGCTCATCTCAACCCATGGATACACCTAGATAACACCCACAACAGTATAAATAACCCAGAAATTGACCCCAAAACTGGCACAACAGACTCTCCACAGTTACACATAGAGAAGAGGCCACATGGAAAAATGGTAAGGAAGGGTGGAAATGTGGTCAAGAACCAAACCGACCCACAAGACTATGTGAAGGGAGGGAGAGACACCGCAAGCATGGAGAAGGGAAAGGAACAGACCCTACACAAAGCCCCATGAAAGGAGGATCCATACTGGGAAGACAAATCTCTATGATATTTGGCTTTAAAAAAACAGAGGGGCTTAACTTCCTTCATTTTTAAAATCAATGGGGCTTAACACCCAGAACTTCAAAAATCAACAGCCTAGCTTCTGGGAGAGGTGGATGGCAACAGGAAACTGAGTCCCCACCCTTAAAGAGACAGCACAACAAATAGCCCCACTAAAATTCAGCATAGAAGCAGCAGTTTGAAAAATGCCTGGAGCATATGGGAAGATTTATTTGCTAATCTCAGAACTTGTGCTGGAGGGGAAGAGATCTTCAGAAGACTTCTCCAAGAACAAAGCAGCTGGCAGTTACCATTTACCTCCCTCTTCCCCAGCCTAGTTACAGGGACACTTGCTGGAATCAGCTCAAACAGTCCGCTTAGCTTGTTAGCACCACCCCCCGCCCCTGGCCACCTCCTGTGGACCAGACCCATCCAACTCACTCTTGGCAGGAGTTCTCCAGAGCAGCTCCAAGTCTCCTTTCACAGCAGACAAGTACAGACATTGCTAACACCACTTCCCCATCCCTATATTCTCTTGCAAACCCACCCCCCTCCCAACTCCCTTCAACAGGACTTCACTGAAAGAGGCACCACAGCATGGCCTTGTTGTAACTACCCCCAACAGTGACCAGTACTACTCCAAAGTGACTCCTATCCTGGGGAGAGAAGATAACCACACATACTAGCCCAAATGCAGCCCCAGCAGTGGGCTGGTGGCAAACATCTAGTTTGACTGCAGGCTCCACCCACCAATGAAAGCTTATCAGGGGATGACGCAGGGAGAGTACCAGGTGGTTCAGTGTGACCATAGCTCTGGCAAACACCCAGTCTGACCTAACTCAAGCTCAGGGTGGCCTCTGACTAGCCCCTTTACAACACAGGGACCAAACCCTGCCCCCAACAGGCAAAGAAAGCCATTGCACATGATTGGACTGAGGCAAAAGCGGCTGAGCCACATCGGTAGGGCACACACAACAAAGGAGACACCCCTGAAGTGGCAAGTTCTGGTGAACAAGGGACATTGTACTGCAGGGCACCACAAGGCCCCTTCTTCATAAGGCCACTACTTTCAATAGCAGGAGATGTAGCTGACTTTCTTAACACACAGAAATAGACAGAATCAGAAAAAAATGAGGAGACAGAAGAATATGTCCCGAAGGAAAGAAGAGGACAAAATCACAGCAAGAGAGCTAAATGAAACAGAGATAAGTAATATGCCTGATAGGGAATTTAAGGTAATGGTCATAAAGATACTGGACTTGAGAAAAGAGGGGAGAATCCCAGTGACAACTTCAATACACTAAAAAAATTGAAAAATACACTAGAGGAAATACTAAATAAATAAACAAATAAATAAATAAATAACAGTTTAGAGGAAAAAGAAGAATGGATCAGCAACTTGGAAGATAGAGCAATGGAAAGCAATCAATGAATAGCAGAGAGAAAAAAGAATAAAAATGAAAATAGATTTAGGGAATCCAGTGATACCACCAAGCATAATAACATTCACATTATAGGGATCTTGTAAGGAGGAGAGAGATAAAAGGGGCAGAAAATTTAATTGAATAATAGCTGAGAACTTCTCGAATTGGGGGAGGGAAGACAGATATCCAAGTTCAGGAGACATAGAATTTCATTGGAAACATTGTAGGCAGGCCAGAAGAAAATGGCATGATATATTCAATGTACTGAAAGGAAAAAACCTGAAACCAAGAATATGCTATCCAGCAAGGCTATTATTCAGGATAAGAGAGAGAAACAGTTTCCCAGACAAACAAAAAGTAAAGGAATTAATTGCCACTAAACCAGCCTTACAAGAAATGTTAAAGGGGATTCTCTGAGTGGAAAGGAAAGACCATAAATGGGAATAAGAAAAGTAGGAAGCTCAAAAGCAATAAAATTAAGTATAGCTATAAAGATCAGTCAAGAGATCCAAAAAATAAAGGATGTAAATAAAGTATGACACCAAATACCTAAAATGTGAGGGGGAGGTTAGTAAAAATGTAATGCTTTTAGAATGCATTAAAAGTTAAGTGACCATTAACTTAATATAGACTGCTATACGCCTAAGATATTATATATATACCTAATGGTAACCACAAATCAAAAACCAGTAATAGATACACAAAAAATAAAGAAAAAGGAATCCAAGTATATCACTAAAGAAAACCATTAAACCATGAGAAAGCAAGAGAAGAAAGGAAGAGAGAAGAACTATAAAAACAACTATAAAGCAAGTAATATAATGGCAATAAATACATACCTATCAATAATTACTTTGAATGTCAGTGGACTAAATGCCCCCAGTCAAAAGACATGGGGTAACTGAATGGATAACAGAGCAAGACCCATCCATATGCTGCCTAGAAGAGACTTATTTCAGACCTAAACACACATGCAGATGGAAAGGAAAGGTTGGAAAAGCATTTATCATGCAAAAGGAAGTAAAGAGAAGCTGGTAGCAACACTTACATTGGACAAACTAGATATTTATTTATTTTTTTAAAGAAATTTTATTTATTTGACAGAGAGAGAGAGCACAAGTAGGCAGAGTAGCAGGTAGAAGGAGAGGCAGAAACAGGCTCTCTGCTCAGGAAGGAGCCCGATGTGGGGCTCAATCCCAGGACCCCGGGATCACGACCCAAGCTGAAGGCAGTTGCTTAACCAACTGAACCATCCAGGCACCCAGGGCAAACTAGATATTTAAAAAAGACTGTAACAGGGATGCCTGGGTGGCTCAGTCGGTTAAGCATCTGCCTTCGGCTCAGGTCATGATCCCAGGGTACCAGGATCCAGTCCCATGTCTGGCTCCTTCCTCAGTGGGGAGCCTGTTTCACCCTCTGCCTGCTGTTTCCCCTGCTTGTATGCGCACACACATGTGCGCTGTCTCTCTCACAAATGAATAGATAAAATCTTATAAATAAATAAATAAATAAATAAATAAATAAATAAATAAATATTTTTTTAAAAGACCATAACAAGAGACAAGGTGGGACACTACATAATCATAAAGGCAACAATCAAACAAGAAGATATAACAATTTTAAGTATTTATGCACCCAACATGGGATACCCCAATACATAAAGCAGGTATTAACAAACATAAAGAAAGTAATTGATAGTAATACAATAATAGTAGGGGAGCTTAACACACACCCCAATTACATCAATGGATAGATCATTCAATCAGAAAATCAATAAGGACACAGTGGTTATGAATGACACATTGGACCAGATGGGTCTAACGGATATATTCAGAAAATTCCACCCTAAAACATCAGAATCCACATTCTTTTCAAGTGCACATGGAATATTCTCCAGAATAGGTCACAAATTAGGCCACAAAACAAGCCTCAACAAATTCAAAAAGATCAAAGTCACACCATGCATCTTTTCTGACCACAAGGTTATGAAACTAGAAGTCAACCGCAAGAATAAATCTGGAAAGATCACAAATACATGGAGGTTAAATACCATGTTACTAAACAATGAATGGGCCAACCAGGAAATAAAAGAAGAAATAAACAAGTACATGGAAATAAATGAAAACGAAAACACAATGGTTCAAAACATTTGGGATATAGCAAAAATTATTCTAAGAGGGATATTTATAGCAATGCAGGCCTACATCAAGAAGCAAGAAAAACCTCAAATAAAGAGCCTAACCTTACACCTAAAGGGGTTAGAAAAAGAACAACAAACAAAACCTAAAACTAGCAGGGAAAAGAAAATAAAGTTTAGAACAGAAATACATGATACTGAAACTAAAAAAGCAATAGAACAGATCAACGAAACCAGGAGATAATCCTTTGAAAATAATCAATAAAACTGATAAACTTCTAGCAAGACTTATCAAGAAGAAAAGAGAATGGATCCAAATTTTTTTAAAAAATCACAAATGAGAAGAGAGATCACAAACAACACCAAGGAAATACAAACAATTATAAGAGAATATTATGAAAAATTAGATGCCAACAAATTAGACAACCTAGAAAAAATGGATAAATTCCTAAAACATATAACCTACCAAAACTGAAACAGGAAGAAATAGAAAACTTGAACTGACCAATAACCAGCAAAGAAATTAAACAGTAATCAAAAAACTCCCAACAAGCAAAAGTCCAGGACCAGACAGCTTTATAGGCAAATTCTATCAAACATTTAAAGAAGAGTTAATACCTATTCTTACCAAACTGTTCCAAAAAATAGAAAAGGAAAATTTTCAAATTCATTCTATGAGCCCAGTATTACCCTGATACCGAAACCAGAAAAAACACCACATACACACACACACACACACACACACACACACGAGAGAGAGAGAGAGAGAGAGAGAGAGAGAGAGAGAACTACAGGCCAATACTGCTTATGAACATAGATGCAAAAATCCTCAACATAACACTAGCAAACCAAATCCAACAATATAAAAAAAAATCATTTACCACAGTCAAGTGGAATTAATTCCTGGGTTGCAAGGGTGATTAGATATTCACAAATCAATGTGATACATTACGTCAATAAGAGAAAGGATAAGAACCATAGGGTCATTTCAATAGATGTAGAAAAAGCATTTGACAAAATACAACATCCACTCATAATAAAAAACCCTCAATGAAGGGATAGAGAGAATATACCTCAACATAATAAAGACCATATATGAAAAACCTCTGGTTAACATCATCGAAAAACTGAGATCTTTTCCCCTACAGTCAGAAACAAGATAAGGATGTTCACTCTCACTACTTTTATTCAACACAGTTCTGTAAATCTTAGCCACAGCAATTAGACAACGAAAAGAAATAAAAGTCATCCAAATTGGCAAGGAAGAAGTAAAATGCTCACAATTTGTAGGTGACATGATACTCTATATAGAAAACCCAAAAGACTCTACCAAAAAACTACTAGAACTGATAAATTCAGTAAAGTCACAGTATATAAAATCATCGTGCAGAAATCTGTTCCATTTCTATACAACAGTAATGAAGCAGCAGAAAGAGAAATCAAGAAAACAATCCCATTTACAATTGCACCAAAAATAGTAAGTTACCTAGGAATAAACCTAATCAAAGAGGTGAAAGACTTGTACTCTGAAAACTATAAAACACTGAAGAAAGAAACTGAGGATGACACAAATAAATGGAAAGACATTCCATGCTCATGGATTAGAAGAACAAATATTGTTAAAATATCTATACTACCCCAAGCAATCTACACATGTAATGGAATCCCTATCAAAATACCAACAGCATTTTTCACAGAAGTAGAACAAATGATCCTAAAATTTGTATGGAACCAGAAAAGACCCCAAATAGCCAAAGCAATCTTGAAAAAGAAAAGCAAAGCTGGAGGCATCACAATTCCAGAGTTCAAGTTATATAACAAACCTGTAGTGATTAAAACAGTGTCATATTGACACAAAAATGGACACATAGATCAATGGAAAGAGTAGAAAACCCACAACTGAACCCATAATTATATGGTCAATTATTCTTCAACAAAGCAGGGAAGAATATACAAAGGGAAAAAGGCAGTCTTCAACAAATGGTGTTAGGAAAACTGGACAAGCTACATGCAAAAGAGTGAAAGTGGACCACTTTCTTACACCACACACAAAAATAAATTCAAAATGGATTAAAGACCTAAATGGGAGACCTGAAACCACAAAAATCCCAGAAGAGAAGAGAGGCAGTAATTTCTTTGATATCGACCATAGCAACTTCTTTCTAGATATATCTCTTGAGGCAAGGAAAACAAAAGCAAAAATAAACTACGGGGACTTCATCAAGATAAAAAGCTTCTGCAAAGCAAAGGAAACAATCAACAAAACTGAAAGACAAATTATGGAATGGGAGAAGATAATCCTGAGAAAGGGTTAGTATCTAAAATATACAAAGAACTTACTCAAAACCCCAAAAACATAATCCAATTAAAAAATGGGCAGAAGACATGAACAGACATTTCTCCAAAAAAGACATACAGATGGCCAACAGACAGATGAAAAGATGCTCAATATCACTCATCAACAAGGAAATGCAAATCAAAATTACAATGAGATATCACCTCACACCTATCAGAATGGCTAAATCAAAAACTCAAGAAACAACAGGTGTGGCAAGGATGTGGAGAAAAAGCAACCCTCTTGCACTGTTAGTGGGAATGCAAACTGATGCAGCCACTGTGGAAGACAAAATGGAGCTTCCTCAAAAAGTTAAAAATAGAAATACTCCTGATCCAGCCATCCCACTACTGGGTATTTACCCAAAGAATACAAAAACACTAATAAAACAGATATATGCACCCCTATATTTATAGGAGCATTATTTACTGTAGCCAAGATATGAAAGCAGCCCAAGTATCCATGGATGAATGAATGGACAAAGAAGAAGTGATGTGATTTCACTCATACGTGGACTTTAAGAAACAACTGAGCCAAGGGGAGAAAAAGAGAGAAATCAAGAAACAGACTTTTAACTATAGAGAACTGATGGTTAAAGAAGGGAGGTGAGTGGGGGGATGGGTGAAATAGATGAAGGAGGATGAACAGTACACTAACTTGGTGAGCACTGAGCATAGAAATTTTTTTTTTTAATTTAAAAAAAGAACTGTGGGGGGAAGAAAACATAGGATTTCTGGATCAAGCAGAATTTCTGGGCTGTTTGACAGGTATTGCTCAATTGTTCCCCATAAATTTGGTACTAGTTCACAGTTCCATCAGCAGTGCTCTCCCCACCAATGTGAAATAATCCATCCTCTCCCCCCAGTTTGAAATGTGGCTGTTTTTTATCCTACTTTATTTTGCACACAGTTGTTTTTTGTGTTTTTTTTTAAAGATTTTATGTATTTATTTGACAGAGAGAGAGAGTGAGAGAGCACAAGACGGGGAACAGCAGAGGAAGAGGGAGAAGTAGGCTCCCTGCTCATGGGGCTCTATCCCAGGACCCCGGAATCATGACCGGAGCCAAAAGCAGACGCTCAACCATCTGAGCCACCCAGGCACCCCTTGCACGTAGTTTTTAATTTCCTTTATATATTGTCAAGCAATTGAGGACTGAATATGTCTTTTTCAGTGTTTCTGAAATGATATATCCCACATCAGAACACAGTTAATATTCATTAGATGGCTGAGTAAACAGGGTCAACATTAGACTTTAATCCAGTTACTTTGCTCTAGGCACTGGATTACAACAGGTGAACCGCTGTTTCTGAATAAACAATGGACCAGATAAGCAATGAGGAAGAGTGTATCAGGCAGTCATCATTAAACAGATCATTGTTGTTTGCAAATAATTTTGAGCACTAGGGTCTCTTTGGGCTATAGGAATTAAACGCAGCTCTTGTTAGATCCTTATATATTCAAGCCCTTTATTTGGTGGAAGGGGTGGTTAGGGAGCGTCTAACTGCTCCCAGCTGCTAGAAATGCATTTTATAAAGCTTCTCAATGTAATAAGGTGTTACATGTAGAAAGAAAATTTAATAAACCTCGGCAAAGTTTCCTTATTAAAAAAGAAAACACTCAACTGGTGATATTTTTAAATGACTTTGTTTTTACCAGTAGTTCATTGGCTTGTTCAAGCAGGTAAGTATAGTCTGAGAATTTCATCTTGAGTGACCTGCCCTTAATAAAAATGGTTGAATAAGATTTAATGTTCAGTACCACCTGTTAAAGCAGGACTCTCATTCAACACAACCTGCCCAGGGCAAAGCTCTCACACTGTATAGATTGCTTGAGGGAGCCACAGTTCTCTTGGGTGTCTTCTCAGTCTTTCACATCAACTCAACAGGCCTTGAGGGCAATGGGCTGAGCTTTTCCCTTAGGGCACAGATCAGAATGGTTATGAATGACTAAGCCCCTACAAGACTTAGAAAAGGGGACTGGAAGAAACCCAATTAAACCTACTGTAATTAATAGAGTACAGAATTACATATCAGCATTTTTTTTTTTAATGAAAAAGACTGAGATTCATTCCAGAACAACAACGAGAGTAAGTCAGGGTAAGAACACCTAGAAATAGCTGTGTCCAGGAGTGTCATCTCAGAAGACAATGTTGATTATTAATTTTTTTTCCATATATGCTAGAAGCTTGTCTTGGAATCTCCAAAGTTATAACTTTAAATATCTTCAAATGAGTATCTACTTTGTAATTAATGTTATTTATTTTATTTCAGAAAAAAAAAAACTTGTTGAAGTACACTCTCCTAATTATTATTTTAAACAGGGAAGGGTTCTCAGCAGTTTTGGCTTGATACGGGGCTTTTACTACATTTTGATATATCTCCTGAAGGTTTTAATTAAATTCAGTTATAACAAATTTTTGGAAGTCTATCACTCCCATTTATCTCGTCTTCTTTAAATCTGAGGTTACCTGAGCTAAGAGAGAAATTAATAAATGATTATGATTGTGACTGATACATGTCTCCTTGTAATATTGGATACAGATATCTGAAAAAGAAAGCAGCCTAGATATTTTGTCTTGATAGTTCCAGATTCCTGTCACTACACAGTCACAACCAGAGGTGACCCTTCGTGGTAAACCCAAATTCACCCTTTATTTTCCTGAAAAGCAGTTTTAGCCTGAATGGTCCAGATTACAGCTTCAACATTTTAACTTCCTATTGCCTCTCTATCCACTGACACTCTAATTTAGGAAATGTCTTCTCTTCATTCCAGGCTTGAAATTCACTCCATTGATGGAAAGTTACACATGAAAAACATTTTGCTCCTGTCTAAACAAAATCATGAACTCGAAATAAACGGTCAATTTAGTCATTTAGGTTTTAAATATTTGAGAGCTTATAACCACCTTTCAAAGTAGGAAAGCTATTTAAACCTCTAAATATAATAATGAGCAATAAACACATGCAGTTTGATACTTAATAACCCATATCTACTCGCGATTAAAGTGATTGCATCATAATGAGTTTTGCCTCATAGCAGGGGAACCTTATCTAAATACATGTCACTGGTATTTCAGAATAAAGTCAGACTTTTGCATTAGAATGCCATTGGAAATTGGAAACTCTACAGGTAGAGTTTATTGTAGAAAATGTGGTCATTATTAAATGACCTTCACCATCTGAGCCAAGAGAGCAGGTCAAGGAGATATACCACCTATGTCCATTTCTTGCCTGTTTGAAGGCTGACCAGCCAATCTTCCCAGAGCCCAGGACCTGAGCTAATTTTGAAAGGCTGTAGACTCTCAATCTATGTAAGTCCAGAAGAGTACAGATTTCAGTAGACAAGTCCCTTGCCTTGATTTTACACAATTTTATACACTCATAGAAATAAGCTCTTTTTCCAGGCTAAGATAGGTACCTTTTGAGGGACAAATATTCATTTTGTCCGAAGTATACAAAATACATGGATTGAAGGGAAGAGAGGAGGTTATTCCTTGACACCTGTTAAAACATGAACTCAGGGTAAAGGGTACCAACCCACCTACTTTGAAAGAAGCTCAGCTTTTCTCCCCCAGAGTATAAAAGAAGTAGCTTCTTGCTTAAAGCAGGCCAATCACATGTGTTCCCCCTTTCTGCCTCTGAGCCTCTGTGATGCACAAAAACACTATCGTGTCTCTGCTCATGTGTGCTAGAGTATGGTCTTCCCTGCTCTACTCTCCGCAGGAAAGCCTAAGGTAGTGCTGCCTACGTAATAGTGGTTCTGATGCAACTAAATGGAAAATTGAGCTATTTCAGTCAAGGAAGATATTTAATGATTTTACATAAGACAGAACAAAGCCTGCATTCCTCTCCACAGAGCAACTATTGTCCATTCAAGATCTTCTAGAAAGTTCTTTTAAAAAAGGAACATTCAATGATTCTTACTGAGCATCCCTTTTGTTACAGACTTCCTACAAACACCTATAGAAGATGCAAAGAAAAATAGCACATGGTTTCAGTGTTTAAGATCATAACCAAATAACACATTTCACAAATAGTGATAAGAAGATGGTCAGAGGAGAAGTTAAGACAGCCTTTCACTGATGTTGATAGCCTATTTGAACTTCACCCAAAAGAGTCTTTTATTTTCTGATCCTATAACTCTCCAGCAGGAATATTAAAATAGGATTCCAAATTAAGATAAAATGAAGTAATATTCCAAATAAGTTCCACATGTTTAGGACAAATTTGAAGCTGCCTTCTATTCATCTACATGGCCTTGTTAGAGACCTCATTTTTCATAAAAGACTGTTGGTGGTCTCCCCAACTTAGCAGGTTGTTAAAGCAGACTTCTTGGCACTGATTCACTGATGCAGAATTGCTGTGCTCCAGAAACTTGTGAGGGAGTGTAACCCTGGACCACTGCAGCAAAACCAAGCAAAACTTGGTAAAGAGAAATAAAAAGAGTAACTGCCTAAGAGAATTTGCATTAGTTCCAACTCATTTGATTTTAAGTTATAGAACCCTTCTTCCTTCCATTTCTTAAAGGAAACAGGTATTTCATGGAAATTGAAGAACAGGGATGCAATCAGACCTCACGAGTGGATTTAGATGTGTGTCTTATGTGTGCTTTTCTCTGCATACGTGATTCATCACTTGCTGTACCTACTGATCAACTTCTGCTACTTGGTTTCATAAGGCTGGTTAAAGATACCTAATCTTGACAATGTATAAGCTTATTTTATAGATTCTGCTTCCAGAAAAGAGGCTATCACCCCTCTCTCTTTCCATTACAATTCCAAATACCAGGGGAAAGGACTATACTTGCTTAAGATGCAGCCTGATTCATGACCAACTGATACATTATAGGCAAGGAATAGGATCTAGAGTAAAGAACAGCGTGGTCCCTTTTTTTAAAAAAGATTTTATTTATTTATTTGACAGAGAGAGACACAATGAGAGAGGGAACACAAGCAGGGGGAGTGGGAGAGGGAGAAGCAGGTCTCCTGCTGAGCAGGGAGCCTGATGTGGGGCTCCATCCCAGGACCCTGGGAACATCACCTGAACCGAAGGCAGATGCTTAAGGACTGAGCCACCCAGGCGCCCCCAGTTTGGTCCATTTTAAGTCAAATTCCTACCCATGATCCAGCCAACAGCTCAGGACTAAGATTTGCCAAATCACTGCTATGGGCTTACTATTATGTGAATCATGGAGAAGAGAGAACAACCAAAACATATGTGGAGGAGTGTGAAATGGTAAGGAAACACATTATGGTCCACAATAGATATTCTTCCATTTCTAAAGAAACTCTAAAATGCAGTGTTTAAGCAAAGGGCAGCTTACCTGCAAAAATTAGCAGTGACAACCCTGAGAAATGAGTCATGGGTAACACTTTTAACCTACCAGGAAAGTCTTCATGAAGAACACTTTTAAGGCACTCACTGCGAGGTTGTTGTTGAGGACCTTGTTACTATCTCATGTGGACAGGCAAGAACCGTCAACAGCAACTCAGAATCAGGGCATACATACATGTTTTTGTTTTATAAGCCATGAGGTATGTGTAACAAATCGTGCTGCTCTCTTCACATTTGCTACTGGAAATCCAGAAGTGCTAAGCATGTTTTTAGATGTCTGTTGTACCCGATCCTCCTACCTTGATTCATCCTACTTTTTCTTTTTACGCACGTTATTTTTGTTTATGATCTCTCACTTATCTTAATCTTTTCTTCCTTGTGATTTCATGTGCATTTTTATATGTTATTTAATTGGTTGTGGCAAAAAAAAAATTAAGTTAAAAAATTCTTCATGCTCATGTCTACACCTTAAATAAAATATTTTTTTAAATGGCAAAACTGTATGCTTTAGTTAATATAAAAATGCAGAAATTTTCCCAGGGCTTCCTCACCAAGTTTGAAGTCATTTTTCTGGTGTGGTTGTCCTAGGTAGAAATTCTTCCCTTCTGCCATATTTTCTTATGCTCTGTTGTAATTACTGCTCCCTGGTCCTATATGTCTTCAAGTTTCCTTCCAAAAGTAAAGACAATTTATTTTTAATTCTCACAATGTTAGAAATTTCAAAACATACCAAGAAGGTACAAAATGAAAAGTGATGCTGTTTTAAGCAGCTTTCAAGTGTCAAGTAAAGAATACTTGCCCATGTTTTACTCCACAGAGAGGCATATATTTGCCCTCCTCTGCAATATTGACTCCATTTAAACTCCTTCACCCCAACCCTATGCCAACTTACTGTTGAAACACAAGCCATACAGTAAGTTTTCGACATGGCCTGGGTAGCAGAATAGAAGCTCATGTACCTTGAAGTGCTGCCTTTTATTAGAAGATTTGCAGTTAACTTGTATTCCTTAGCTCTTGAAAGAGACAAAGTTTTGCTCACACAAGGTGATCCCTGTGACATCTCTAATTGAACCGTGGCCTCACAGCTTGGCATTCTGGCTTGTCAGGGTCAAGGGCCACTTCACTAAAAAACATCCTGGCACAACTGGACAAAACATTTGCTTTCTCATCAACATATCTTTGACCTATTCAAATCTATAAAAAATGTTAAAATAGTGATATACTAACAGTTTAATAGATAAGCAGGTTCTCTGGGAACTCTATTTCAATTTCTCCCTTTTCAGAAATTTATGGAGATGATGCTCCAGATTGCTAGCAGAGCAATACCAGGAGTTACTTACGGGAAGTAAATAAGAGTACTTTGCTACTGCTTTTGGGTTTTCTTCCCTCATCCATATTAAGTCATAACTTAATTCTTTACATTTCTGTCTCCTATACCGGGCTCTAAGCTGCCAGGACAAGAAAATTGTGTCTTGTTAACCTTTGCAACTCCAGTGTTTGCTGCATAGTATGTGCTTAATATATGTTTACAGGGAGAATGGAAAGAAAAATAGATGATTAATCAAAATACCAACAGTGAGTACCTGTCAAAGTTCAATTACCTTTAACTCCCATTTCCCAGGTGTAATAACCAAAAAAAAATTACTCCAGACATTGCTAAATATTCCCTGGGTGAAAGATGAAATTTCCCCTGGTTGAGAACAACTGACCTACAAGAGCTGATTAAAGCATCGAAACGGACAGGGACAGGCTGATGGTGACTAACAGAGATTGGGGCCAAACTGTGGAAGGGTCTTATGTACTACGCTAAAGTGATATTGAATGATTTTGGATATTTTACAGGTAGTCCTAGATTTTTATTCATATAAATTTGTAATATTTCTCCAAATAAACACCTGCTTAACGTAGACATTATGAGCAGTTTAATAGCATGTATATCAGAGACATTAATTTCCAGGAGTGGCCTAAAGATTGCTTGTAGTTTCCAATATACACCTGGCTGTACCATTTCTCCCCAAATCCTGTATAATCCTATTTCTAGAAATTTCTTGGGTACCACCATGGACACCACTCCATTCTGATGCTTTCAGCAAAAAAAAAAAAAAAAAAAAAAGGCACAAAATTAGGTTGAGCCAAGCAAAAATGGCACTCATTTTTAAAAAATAAGTCATTGAATGGATGAGTGCATGAGCCAATTAAATAATTAAACAAAGGGAGGAGAGAAATTAAGAAAGAGAAGAAAAAGTGGTTAAGGAAGAAGTTGGGACACCTGGGTGGCTCAGGTCATGATCCCAGAGTTCTGGGATGAGCCCTGCTCAGCAGGGACTGTGCTTCTCCCTCTGCCCCTCCCACTGCACACGCTCTCTCAAATAAATAAATAAATATATATATATATATATATATATATATATATATATATATATATAAAAGGGAAGAAGTCCTCTATCAATAAAGTAATAAAAGAGATTTTCTAATGTAGATAGGACGTTGGTTCTGAAAAACACTAAGCAATGGCATCCTTTTTGGAAAACATAAATATTTTTCCAAGGGGACTACTGAAGGTATTAACACTCAGTAGGGCAAAAAAGTTCTGATATATTGCTGAAAAGTCAGTCTTACTATAGTGTAACCTTGTATTCAATCCTTAAAAATGACTAACAAAAGAAAAAAAAGGCAGTGCTAAATTGGAAACTGCTAATAGTAAATTTAAGGCAAAGGGCAACTTGTATCTGAGTTAGAAAGAACTGATATTATGCCCTGGGGATCAGACTAAATAACGGTGTGTTTTCAGTTTGGCCATCATTCAAGCCAGAGCTTTGCAGTTTGACACTGTGAAGCAACTTCCAGGTAAGGATCAAAGGTAGAAAATACAGTGCAAACAAGTGTCCTGAATTTTAAAGGTAGAATTGCCATGCACATCATTGCCCTGGTGCTATGAAGACACAGCTCAAGGGAGACTTTCTTTTTGAAGGTAGTGGTTGGAACAATTTGATGTCGAATGCTTCTGTTCACCTCAGGAAATTTTGCAAGGGGAAAGAGGGCAACAAAAATAGTCATCCCTGGATACATTTTCTTGAAAAGTTATCTGGTGGTCTTAAGGAACCCAAGGTATCTTCCTGAAAAAAAAAAAAGCCTTTTGAATCCTTTGACTCTAGTGAAAGGGTGCTAGTGTTTCCTTTTCTCAACGAGAAAGACGAAAAAATTTTGAAGAACTACATGTAGTACAATGTGTTATATTAAATACAATTTCACACTGGTTTTCTCGTTATTTTTGCTACGAGAGTAATCTTTTCCCCCACTTTTTTATTGTGGTAGAATACACAAAACATAAATATTTGCCATCCTAACCATTATTAAATGTATGGTTCAGTGGTAGTAAATATATTCATATTGGTGTATAACCATCACCATTATTCATTTCCAGGACTCTACCTTGTAAACTGAAATGCTACACCCATTAAACAACCTCCCATTTCCCCAATCCCCAGCAACAAGCATTTTACTTTGTTTCTATGAATTTGACTACTCTAAGCATCTCATAGAAATGGAATCATACAGTATTTTTTTTTTGTATGACTGGGCTATTTCACATAATGTCCTCAAGGTCATTCATATACAGCATGAGTGAGAATTTCCTTCCTTTTTATGGCAGAATAATATTTTACTGTATGCATATACTGCATTTTCCCTAGCACCATTTGCTGAAAAGACTGTCCCTAACCCACTGCGTGGTCTTGGCACCCTTGTCAAAAATCATTTGCCCATATATGTAAGGATTTATTTCTCACCCTGAAATTCTAGTCTTTATGCCAGTACTACACTGTTTTAATTATTGTGGGGCTTTTTCCAAAGATTTTATTTATTTATTTATTTATTTATTTATTTAAGAAAGAGAGAGAGTGAGCACAAGCAGGGTTAGGGGCAGAAGGAGGGAGAAGCAGACTCCCTGCTGAGCAGGGAGCCTGAAGTAGGGCTCCATCCCAGGACCCTGAGATCATGACCTGAGCCGAAGGCAGATGCTTAACCAACTGAGCCACCCAGGTGCCCCTAATTATTGTGGTTTTGTAGCAAGTTTTGAAATCAGAAACTGAGACCTCCAGCACTGTTCTTCTTTTTCAAGATTGTTTTGGCTCTCTGGGGCCCCTTGATATTCCACATAAATTTTAGAAAGGATTTCTCTATTTTTATAAGAAATGTCATTGGAATTTTGATAGGAATTGCATTGAATCTGTAAATCCTCTGGGGGGTGGTATTGACATCCTAATAATAAGTCTTCCATTCCATCAACATTCGATGTATACCCATTTGTTTCTTCTTTAATTTCTTTCAACAATGCTTTGTAATTTTCACTGTACAGATCTTAAATCTCATTGATTTAGTTAAAGCCTAAGTATTTTAATTTTATGCTAGTGTATGTAGATGAGATTATTTTTATAATTTTCTTTTCATATTCTTCATTGTTAGTATATGGAAAGTCAACTGATTTTTCTATGTTGGTTATGTTACATCTTTTGTGTGTCTAAAACCATGAATTCTTTAAACATATCAGTATCTTAAATCATGAAGCAAACAAAAAATACAGTACAAACCATTGTTACAATACTAGCTTTTTAAATAATTACCCACATATCTACCTTTTTTAGATCTTTATTTCTTCATTTGGCTTCCATTCACTGTCTAGTGTCATTTTGTTTCACTCTGGCATGACTCCCTTGAGCATTTTTTTGCAGGGCAGGTCTAGTGGTAATGAACACTTTTAGCTTCTCTTTATCTGAGAATGTCCTAATTTTGCCCTCACTTTTAAAGGACAACTTTGCCAGATCTAGGATTTTGTGTTTTCCTTTGCACTCTGAAAATATTGATCCATTGCCTTCTGGCCTCCAAAGTTTCTGATGAGAAATCTGATAATCTCACTGAGGATCCCTTGCATGTGATGAGTCACTTCACTCTTGCTACTTTCAAAATCTTCTCATCTTTGCCTTTCAGAAGTTTGATTATAATGTGTCTTATGTAGATCTCTTTGAGTTCATCTTGGGGTTTGTTGAATTTCTTGGGTGTTTATATTCACGTCTTTCATCAAATATGGGAAATTACCAGCCATTGTTTCCTCAAATATGCTCTGTCCCCTTCTCTCTTTTCCTTCTGGTACTCCCATAATGTGTGTTATTAATCCACTTGATCATGCCTCACAGCTCCCTTGGGTTCTGTTCAATTTTCTTCAATCTTTCTTTCTGTTTCTTGATTTCCACTGTCCTCTACGCTAGTTTACTGATTCTTTCTTCTGCCTGCTCAAATCTGTCTTTGAATCCCTGAATCCTTTGAACTGAAATGAAATTTTTTCATTTCAATTATTATACTTTCTAGCTCTGGAATTTTTTTTTTTTTTGCTTTCTTTTTTAGGTTTTCATCCCTTTATCGATATTTCCATTTTGTTCACACATTGTTTTCTTGACTTTCTCCACATCTTCCTTTAGTTCTCTGAGCATCTTTAAAGCAGTTGTTTTAAAGTCTTTGTCTAGTACATCTGTGATCAAGTCTTTTTCAGTGCGAGTTTCTATCGATTTTTTTTTCATTTGAATAAGCCCTACTTTCCCATTTCTTTGCATGCCTTGTGATTTACTTTTATTGAAAACTAGACATTTGAATTCTTATAATGTGATAAGTCTGAAGATCAGTTTCTCCTCATCAGCAGGATTTGCTGTTTTTTGTTATTGGTTTTATTGTTTGGGGTTTTTGTGACTGTTATAGGTTGTCCCTCTGTGCCAAGGTTAAGCCTAAAGTGTAAACTTAAGGTCTTCTCAGGTCTCTTCTGAACCTGCACCTTTTCCTGGGCATGTGCAGTAACTTTCTAATCTTCCCTGTATGCGCAGTTGTTTTTAAATGTCCTAATCTTTATGTTTGGCTCCTAAAAGAGTGAAAAGGAGGAAAATGAGGTTTAAATCTTTCTTTATATCCTTTGGAAGTCACTTGAGCCAGAGCGGGGAGGGGCTTGCAATCACGTGGGGAGGTACAACAATGGCTGCTTGCTTCTTCGTCTGCATCTCTGTGATCAGAAACAATAATCGCACAAATCTCTGGTGTTGGAGAACAATGTGTTTTCCCACCCTGGATACTTCAAACTGTACACAGGTTGCTCCCAGAACACATACACAGTTGCCTCCCATGGAGTCGGGGTGGGAGAATGGGTAGCTGCTACTATACTAAGAACTGAAATTGATGAAAATTAACTGCAATTTACTGCTTAAGCCCACCCCTGGAAGTTGTAAACTTTCAATAGATCCCCAGAGTTCCAAAATAGTTACATCAGACAGATTCAGGCAGTGCAACTGTTATCTAGGTGGGGAGAGAGATTCCTGGTATTTCTTACTCCACCTACTTAAAATCATTCTCGAGTTATCTTTTTATACATATTAAAAAACTTTATTCTTCTTTTATATAAGTATATATATTATACTTGATTAAACACTGTGTCGATGACCCCGCAATAAAGTATTTGTAAATTATTTGTCAAAAGCATGAGTTTGCATATTTTTACAGTCATTTCCTTCTATTTCAATGACCTGTCTACCAGAATTTCTTTTCAAGTGGTTTACTGCTACTTAACCCACATAAAAACAGCTTCTTTTTACACTTCTTTCTCTGTGGCTCCAATTAAACTTTATTTGTAAAATGTGGTTAGTTCTTTTCCTTTTGTCTTCTGACATATTTATCCCAAACAAAAATTCTTATTCAAAGTGGCTGGAAGAGGGCAAATTTCCAGTGCATTCATTTTTATGACACTGTTTCATACTAAGCCTGGGCTCTTTGAGTTTCTCTTTCCAGTTATTATAAGATAATAATTATAGGATAACAATTCACTTCAAAATTCAATTCCTTGTTAATGATCTCTAATTGGTCTGAAAATATTTTATCATGATAAATATAAATATATAGGAAAAAAGATAGCTCTTCTCAGTAAGCAAAGAGAAATGTAGATGGAGCTTTGGAAGGATAAAAAGAAAATATATGTCCATTACACAAATATTGTGAACTTTGCACATTTGAGCAGATACAACACAGATTAGATAAACTCTGCGGTCCTTTCTGACTAACAGTCTACTATCCTATGATCAATATGCTTGTCTTTCAATGATTTTAAAACACACATCCTGGGATATGCTTGTCTAGTTATGTTAGGGATGGTCAGATCCTGATATATTTATCTATATGTAGGCATTAATGCTTCATTTATCAGGAACGACAGGAAATAAATTTTGTAGACTAAATCATTAAGCAACATTTTCAGGTCAGTACTTTTAATCCCTTTATGTACAAGTATGTTGAGTTTTGTTACAAATTTGCTGTTGAAAATTTTCTATTGTGTATTACCATATATTGATAAAAAGCATAATCTCATCAGGCACACTTACTGAACTATAGCAAAGCATGGCAACTTTAGTAGTTGTGGGGGTGTGGAGCTATTTACCTCTGCACTATCTGACTCCAAACTAATAAGACCTATTAGCTAAATTATATGTATGTTAAATCTATTTAGAAGAACTTGTCTGATTTCCCAAAATTTGTGCTGTCTAGTTCTCTGTTGATTTCTGTCACTCTTTCTTGTCACTGTGTTTGCTGGTAAAGCTGCTTCTTCAGTTTATATAAAATAACTTGGGTAACGACACTAAGGTTCTCTGAGTTAAAATACTTGAGCTAACTGATATTTATTTACAAATCAGGTATTTCTTTCACTTATCCTTTGCTTTACTCTATATTCTAAATTCTGATGTTACTGGTCAAAGAAAGTGAGACTTTAGCATGTTCTTCGATTTCCTCTGACAAATGTGTATTATAGTATGTCTAACATTCACCATTATTAATCATTTTATAATGGCATTTTGAAAGCAAAGCTATGTTGGAGTTTTCAGGAACTTCACTGCATACAATGACGGATGTAGGAGAGAAAGGAGACAATTACTAGATCCCTGGCCATCTTACCAACAAAGAACATACTCCATCAAGTTTCCCTTCTCTCTCTTCCTGCATCGATTTCTTCCTTCTTCTTGATCATGTCCTTGCAATACAAGCATCCTGTTATTCTCCCATCCTAAAAATATCTAATCCCACTATCCCCATCACCAATCTCCCATTTCTTAGTCTCTTTGGAGCAAAATGCCTCTAAAATTGTGTATACTCAATGTTGGCAATTCTTCTATCCCATTCTCCCATTCTTCAATCTGGTTTTTGTCTTCTACCTCTCCACTAAAACTACTCTGTGTAAAGTTGATCAAGGATTTCCATATTGCTAACTCCCATAGTTAATTTAATCTCAGTCCTCATCTTACTCAGCATAGCCTCAGCATTTGACAAATTTAATCTCTCCCTCCTTCTTTACATACTTTCTTAACTTGGATGCAAAAACGTTTTCCTCATTGTTCAGTTATAAGATGAGTAAGTCGAGGGTTCTAATGCACAGCTTGGTGACTATAGTTAACAACACTATATTATATACTTAAAAGTTGCTAAGAGTAGATATTAGAAGTTCTCACCACATACACAATAAATGGTAACCACGTGAGGTGATGCATATGTTAATTAAGCTTATTGTGGTAATCAGATCACAATATATATGTATACCACATCATTATGTTGTATGCCTTCAAATTATACAATGTTATATATCCATTTATCTTAATAAAGCTGGAGAAAAAAAAGAATCTAGCACAGATCCTGGCATTCAACAAGTACTTGATTAACAAAAAATATTGAGAACTTCTCTTAAAAATCACAGCTATAAAACTAGTGATAAATCAAGCCATAGACTAGAAGATATTTGCAATAAATATATACCACAATAGACTACATTAATTTTCTGTGGCTACCATCATTAATTACCAAAAACCTAGCAGCTTAAACAACACGAAATCATTTCTTAAAGTTCTATAGGTCAGGATTTGGACATGGCTCCCACTGAGCTAAAATCAAGTTATCAGTGAGGATGTGATTCATTCTGGAGGATATAAGGATCCAATTTCTTGTTCATTTGGGTTGTAGACAAAATTCAGTTGCTTGTGGTTGTAGGATCAACATTCACAATTCCTTGCTGATTGTCAGCTGAGAGCCATGTGTAGCTTTTTAAGACTGACACATTCCTTGGCTCATGGACCTCTTATTCTCTTTAAAGACAGCAATGGTGGGTTCAAATCTTTTTTATGTTACCTCTCTGATCCCTTCTTCTGCCTTCCTGTTACACTTTGAAAAACGCATGATTATATTGGACCCACCTTGATAATCCAGCATCTCTCCATCTCAAGCTCCTTTACCTTAATCATATCTACAAAGTCCCTTCTGTCACAAGAACTAACATGTGCCAGGGATTCAAACGTGGACATTTTTGGAGGCCATTAACCTACCTACCACAGATCCATCCATATCTAGAGTACTAAAACTACTTCTATAAATTAATACGAGAAAAAACAATAAAAGATGGACAAAAAGACTTGAACAGGTACATCACAAATAGGACATCTAAATGGCCGTTAACCTTATAAAATGTTCTCAAATTTCTAGCCAATAAAAAAATGAAATTAAAACCACGATGCAATTATACTCCACATTCACCAGAATGACTAAAATGTAAAATAAAGACAGTTCCAAGTACTGGCCAGGACATCGAATAATTAGAATTCAAATCTTGCTGATAGACATGTAAATTGGTATAATCACTTTGGCAAATGCTTTAGCAGTATCCACTAAATTTGAACATAAGCATACTCTGTGACCCAGTAATTCCACTCAAGTATATATGAAATAAAAATCTCCTATATAGATACATTGGAAGATGTACAGAAATGTTCATAAGAAGAGCTATTTATTATATCAAGAAATTGCAACAAATCAAATGTTTATCAATAGGAGAATGGTTAAAGTGTGTCATCATCATACAACGGAATATTAGCCAGTAATAGAATATAGGATTTAGGGGCGCTTGGGTGCCTCAGTCAGTTATGTGTCTGCCTTTGGCTCAGGTCATGATCCTAGGGTCCTGGGATCAAGCCCCACATTGGGCTCCCTGCTCAGCGGGGAGCCTATTCCTCCCTCACCCTCTGTTGCTCCTCCCTCCCCTTGCTTGTGCTTGCTCTCTTAAATAAATAAAATCTTAAAAAAGAAAAAAGAAAAAAGAAAGTAGGATCTACAAATATAATTCACAGATATAATATTAAAATATGCCAGATATGGATACAAGGGTACATAATTAGCGGTGTGGGGTTTTTTTGTGTTTTTGTTTGTTTTGGTTTTTTTACCATAAAACTAGTCTTTGGTGTTAGATAGAAGTCAAAAGAGAGATTTTCTTTGGTGGGAAGCAGTGACTGGGAGGTGGCAGAAGGGAATGATTATAGGTACTAGCAAGAGCTTTTTTCTTGATCTGAATGCTGATTACACCATGAGTTTATTTTGTGAAAATTCAGTGACTTTCTATATGTCCACAACATCAAAAAATAACTATATCACTTCTTTGTTTAAAATCCTGCAATGGTCCCCCATTTTTTAAATAGTGAAACCTAAATGGATTCATGTTCTACATACTCTGGGTCTCTGTTATCTTTCTGCTCTCATCTCTAGCCTTTCCCCTTGCTCACTCTGCTCCAACCATACTCACCTCCTAGTTGTTTCTGATGTCAGTTCATCTCCCACCTGAAAGCTCTCGTGGTTATCTTTTTGGTCTTCCTGAAATGCTCTGCCCATATGTTAATCTTCCTATCCAACTAACCTCATTTAAATCCTTGCTCAAAAATCACCCTTTTGGCAAGCCCCACCCTGACTAATTCCGACACAAGCAAGAACGCTGGTTGTCCTGATGTTCCCTACACTGTTTTCCCCCCCATAGCATTATCTTCTAACCTATTATATATTTTACTTAAGGTCTTTTATCTAATGTCTCTTTACTCACTACAAACTATCAATTCCATGAAAACAGAGATTTTATATCCCAAGGATGTTGTGCCTAATATGAGTTGAATGAAGTGAATGAATTAATCAAACAGTTCAGTCTGAGATGTATTTCTTTGTTTATTGATTAGTAGAGTTCTCAGAGATAAATGATAGGGTCTACCTCAAAACACTTTCCATAGCTAGCTGTTTACCAAAGGAAACAGACCAGAATTATCATCTGGGTAGTTTCTATCATTGAACAACAAACAGCCTGACCAATTATTAGGTATATGTATATAAGAAAAGAATAACTTAGTATTTGTCATTGCACAAAAGAGTTAAATAGCAGGCCTGACAGCCATCCTTAGAAAGGCCTGTTTACAAGGTTGGCTCTTGGCTGATATCTGGGAACATCAATTTCAGGAGTGTCCTCAGTGTTCCCTAACCAATAATGGTGGTTTTTCTTGCAGATTATATAAATAATGTGGTTTATTCTAAATGCTTACCTACCTCCTGGGAGTCTGAAATTTTGGTATATGCTAGACAGAGGGTACCTACAACCAATCCCCAGTAAAAATCCTGGGCCCAAAGTCTCTACTTTCCTCACAGACAACATTTTACAAATGCTGTCACAATGTGATGAAAATGCTGGAGAAATTAAGCATGTCTTATGTGACATTATGGGGACAGAACTCCTCAAAGTTTGTAGCTCAAAGTTTGTCCCACATGCCTTTGCCTTTGCTAATTTTTCCTTGTATCCTTTCGTTGAATAAATCTTACCATGAGCAAAACTATATGCTGAGTCCTATGAGTCTTCCTTGTATGTTGCCAAATCTGAGGGCATTTATGGGAACCCTTGACACACTCATCATACACAAATAAGGTAGTAGAAAATTTTCTCTTTTCTACATTCTCATTTTATACAGCGGCTCAGAAAACAAAATGTCTAGGTTGTAAAGGAATGCGGATATTGTGACACACAGACTTATTCATTAGGGAGATGCTATAGTTACTACTAGGTCAGAACTTGGCCATTGAGAATACAAAGAATGTAAACTTGGTTTGAATGTCCTTGGTCCCACATACCTCTAAAAATTAAAAAAAAATATGAAAAAAAATATATATATTCATGCAGACAAATAGATACTATCTGAGCTGCTTCTGATCATCTGTAGTAGGTGCCCACACAGACCAGGAATGTGCCATGCATAGTCACGTCTGGAAGGATCCGAGGCAACGTGGAGAACGCTGTCCAGACCACAGGAGACAGCAGCTGTCCAGAGATAGCTAACTATGACCATGTAGGGAATGGAGCCCAACGTGGTCAGTGCTTTGAATTTCTAAGTCAGAAAAGCACTTTTAAGTAAAGTTTCTAATATTTAAACCTTGGCAACAGACTAAAACAGTTTTTAAAGTAGCCAAACAAAACACATTCTATGTGGTCCACTAGTTCTGAATCTCTCATGTCTGACATGAAAATTTATGAATGTATGTATTTAATTCATATCCTAAGCCTCCAACAAAAAAATATAAGCCAAACTCCAACATAGAAATACTACAAAAATCTGCAATCATTAGACAAAATAACTATAGCTCTTGCTTAGCAGTGATTTGCTTTCAGATAATGCAATTAGAAAAGTTTCATGAAAAACAGCAAAAAAAAGTTTCGAAGCTGATATCACTGGAGTAATTTGAGTGAATTAACAGGACCAGAGTATTTATTATTTTATCTCCTAGAATGGCAACATTCACTTTCACACAGATGCCAAATACTAATGTCTGTATTTCTTTAGCCCAGGACACAAATATACAAGTAGTTAGGTCCTCAGCAGAAGAGCTGACCTGTCATCATTAATCCAACCCACCCTCATCTCCAGGATGAGCAGCATTAAAGTTACCACACAGCTAAAGATCTGGTCTCACCAGGATTGTGATAACGCACTCAACCATTCTAAGGCTGTCAGGTGTTTTAACTATAGATTTAAGACAACCATTTTGCCCCCTTCTCTTACCATTTGCCTTTTGTCCAGGTTATTGATTTGCTCTCCAAATCAATCCAAGAAAAAATACACCTTTGTAGAATGTTTATTATCTTTTCAGTAGGCGCCTAGTGGAAGTCTGAATTCCCTAAACTGGACTGGTCCAAGTGTGATCCTACAATCTTGTCCATTTTTAATGTGATGTGATTCTAAATGGACCATTTATCTGCTTGTCCAGAAAAAGCTGAGGAGGTAGAAAAGCAACATAATCAGAAGTAAAAATGCTCATGTCATTATCCCAAATACACATGTTGATGATAACTATTCTGGGAAGCTTATTTTGTTCTCCCTCCTTGTTTTCAAGGTTGTAACTCAATGACAGACGCTCCTTACTAAAAATAAGCCATTTGTCTTCCAGAAATTCACTGAAGATGTCCCAGATTTGTGTGAGGCCATATATCTCGCAGTACAAAAATCTCTGAGTTGACTTCTTCAGAAGTTCTAGGGGAAGCTAAAATGCTCAAACAACTCCATCTTGTGCACAGGTCTGTATATACACATTCAATATACTACTCATAATATGGATCCTAATTCAAGAATAGAGGATATTTTCTATATTACAAGTTGTGGTACTAATTTTAAAACTATCATTTAATTTCTATTAATTTTCTTTTAAAATATATACTTTTTTCCATAATATTGATAGGGTTAAGAATGAATTTTTAGAAAATAAAAATCAAAGATACATTTGACCATTCTTTCTTCAGAAAAATAGTTCAGCATCCTCTTTTTGTTTTGTTTTATGGGTTTGGTTTTTTGTTTTTGTTTTTTGGTTTTTGTGTGTGGTTTTTTTTTGGGTTTTTTTTTGTTTTTTTTTGGTTTTTGTTGTTTTGTTTTTTGAGTAGGAGATCTATTCATTTGGACCTAAGAATGAGGCCTTGAGCTGGGTCAAGTTGACTGGGCCTTAGGAGGCCACAGTTTTATTTCAGGATATTCAAGGCATTGTCATTCATTACAGAAGTAACTGGAATAGGTAATGGTCTAGGTTAGGGGCACCAGGAAAACTCTGTCCAGAGATTCATTCTATGACATATTGCCCCTGATTGCTTTTGCGAGAAATTCTACAAGTCAGTGATCCTTGGCGTTATTGGGCATTTCCCTCCATTTTGTGTCCTACTGAAAAACACAAATACCCCTGCAAGAGTAACAGATCAAGTGCCTCACACCATCATCTAAACAGTGCTATCCCATCAGATTGCTGTTCTCCTCAAAAGAGACTCCTCAAAAGCATTCCCTGTCCTGGTGTCAGTGGCTCCTGAGAAGGTGAAGAGGGTGCAGAGAGGAGGGGGTTTGGAGATGACTGCAAACAAACTACTTATTTCACATTTTCCCCATCCTTGCAACAGTGCAAATCCTTCCCTAAACATTTATTATTACCTCTCAAGTTTTCATTTGAATTACCTTAATGAAAATGAAGTTTTGCTAATAATACATTTTTATTACTACAACATGGTACTATTAGTAAAAGAGGTACATGTTTTGTTCTATAAATGACTTTTTACACCTTTTAGTATAGTAGTAGTGAAAGTCTCTTTCTGGGTTTCCAACACGGGTCTGTCTGACACCCCCAGTTTTATGCTTATAAGGAAAGAGTACTTATTCTAAAGGAGTAGAGGTTAGTGGGGAAAATATGGACATTAAATACAGCTGGCCACATTGTAGTTCCCACTCAGTTTCCAGCTCTAGAATTTTCTTTCTTTTCTTCCCTGGGAGAATTTAGCCCTAACGGTATTAAACATATATCCAAATGTCTCTTCCCTGATACTTTCCCAGAGTAAGTATCAGTATAGGACAGAGTTAATTTACAATTGAACTGGGAAAGGCCTATCCTTATCTCTGGGGATTCTGGATGCCAGTTTTGATCTCTGGCCAAAATAGATGCAATGGGATTTATGATGTGCACTTCAAAGTTCAAAACTCCCCTGAAAAGTTCTCCACTTTGTTTACTGATGGTTTTTCCAGTGTAACTTGTTAGCCAGCCTGGTTTGAATACATGACTATGTGACTGGAGGTGTATAAATATCACACAGACCTTGGTGGTTTAATTCAGAGCCAAGTGTATCCTTGGGTGAATAAAAGCCCTGCAAAACTTGCACCGGATGTCTATGAGGTTCCCCTCCCACCCTGCCAATACTTGCCTGTTTCTCTTTCTTTTGCTGCATGGTATTATTTACTTGTAAATAAAAATCGTACGTATGCTCTGGTGGGTTTGGTGAGTCCTTTTCAACTGAACTTCTGGAATCACTACAGTGTCTACTACATAAACTAGTAATCTTTCAACATCCTTAACACACAGAGTCCATTGAAATCAACCTACACAATTCCTCTTCCTGATTTAGGGGTGACTATATGCAAATTATACTCTGCCCTTCTTTGGTTCACAAATGATTCTTATTTTGCAAACATTTTCCCCCAAATTAAAAATGTATAGTTATTTTGTTTTTTGTACTCTTTGACACGTCCGCATTATATATAATCCCAATAATATTGATATACTTACATAGCACAGCTAAAATAACCTTGGCAGGTAAATTACATCTCCAAAATTCTGACAGATTTAATATTTCGCTGATTAAAAATGTTACAAACATGTGGGAAATGACTTTGCCACTGAGGAGAACATGACTTTGCCACAGAATGGAATAGAGTCATGAAAGTAAAGTTCCTGACAAGCTAAACATTGGAAGAATTTGAGGGCTTAACTAAAGCAATCAGCAAAGAATGTATTTGCTGCACGTGAAGAACAGGTAAGAAAAAAACAGGCTGCACCTAGAATACCAAAGGAACTAAAAAGGGAAAAAAAAAAAAAAAGAAAGAGAGAGAGAAGAAAGCAAGAAAAAGATGTACCAACCAAGCTGGATCAATTAAGAGGGCCTATTTGGAATTTCCCCTTCATTCAGCATGTCTTCTGGTATGCTGAGATCTGTCCACCCTCCAGACTAACAGCTCCTACCAGATCCTCACAGACAAGAGAATGCTTGGTGAATGATTGCATCAGTGGCCAAACTGTGCTCTAGCTATAAATTACATACGATGGGAATAAGTTCACTCTTCCAGAAAATGAGAGTCTACATCCTCTCTTAAGTGAACAATGCAGAGACTGACACATCTGAGGCAACTTCCAAAAGTATCTGTTGAACTTCAAAGTTAGCTCGAGAGGATCCAGAAAAATGAACAATCAACCACGGAGAAAAAGGAAAGGTCTGCCTAAATCATTTTGTAGAGAGACACATTTTCCTTGTACTGGCATTTCAGTTCCCATCACTGACCCTCTTCCCTACTCTTCAGAATACCTCAACAGGGAATTCTGTTTTCCTCTGATATGAAGGACAGCTCCATTCACAAACATGTGGAAATCTGAGGAAGATTAATTCCCTTGCTGCTTTTCTCCAGTTTTACCTATTTAAATATTTACATATACCATGAGAACTAGAATTCAGAGAGGTTTGTTTATCCATAGTAATTAAGAAATTTAAAGGCTGTTAAAAATTATAAAAACACTGTGTCATTTTTTTTGATGTTTCCCCATAATAATAATTTTACCACCTATCAGTCCTAGCATCCCAGATGAAATAAGGATTGTGGTGCTGCTGATCTGAATACTTGCCTAGCCATAGCAAAGTCTTGGACAGCAGTGGTTGAATCAAATAAAGATGAAACCCAACTGTCCACTGCTTAATGACAAATTATCACATTGTACTAGATCTTCTCATTATCTACTTTAATTCTGTATTTTTATGATTTAATGCTAGCACCATACTAAGGTTATGGAAGGAAACCAGCAGGATCCACTCTAAAATTTTCAACTTGAAAATTGTTACTGAGTTATTCTTACCTACTCACTTATAAACTATAACTTTGCCTGGGTAGAATATAGTCTTTCAATTCAAGCCACACTCATCCCAATTACTTGGCCTAGAAAATTAGACATCTGCACACTCTTCACCCTATCCTGGAACTAATGAGCAATACTGCTCTTGGGCTATTTCTTGGAAAGTCCTGGCAGGTCCAGACATTAGACATGAACTGCCAAGTGCTTCAGAGACACTAAGAGACAGTAGAACCCTCACCACCCATTTAAAAAGGCTATAAGACTTACCACTCACCCCTTAACCACTTAGCCACAAAGAAATTACTCAAGTTACTAATGACTTGCCCTGAATTCCAGTCTACTGATTAGGACCCATTTCCCCATTACTCTCATTAACCTTGTTTCAGAGAGACTAGACATTTTTTTCACTTTTCTCTGCCTCATTTTTCTCAGGATGCCTCACTGGGCTTGAGGCTCCCACTATTTCTTTCCTGCACCACTATCACTTTACCCAGCACCCCTCCAGTCAGATATGACCTGCAGCCTTGGATATCTACCTCAATCTGGGACCGGCTTGAAGGCACCATGTTCCCAGCAGAACCTGATGTGTAATTTTTACTCCATTCTTTGAATTGAGATTCTAGTTCCCATCACTGCCCTCTTTCCTATTCAAACCCCCTTACCCTCAAACTCAGCCCCTTCCCTCCTAGCATGCTACCCAGTGCATGTATTTCAAATCCTCCTATCAATACACCCACCCTATCACCCTTCCACTTAAAAATTCCTGACTTCGACTGCTGATTTCTTGCCTTCACCTGCTTCTGCAATAACATAAGCAGAAGTATTTCAAAGGGCTTTTCAGGCTAGCCCATGGTCTGTCATTTCTACCACTGAACTGCTCTTCCCTTTTTATTCATTGAACTCTATCAGGCCTGATGAAAGGTTTTGTAAAGCTTACACTTGGAAAGCATGGTTTTCTGCCAGAACTGATCATCATTTTTAGACTAACTGGTTTTTAGGATTTATGAAGCCAGCTAACATGGTCTGTACATTTCAGATCCATGCCTCCCTGCCTCCTCTCTATATTTCAATTCTGTTTAATCACCCCTCACCCACCTCCAGCCCTTCTTCCCCTTGGTCATCTCCATTTATAGCTATACCTGTAACCTGCCCAATCTGCTCTTTCATCTTCTGTCAACATGCCCACAGTCACAGGAGATTTGGAGCAGGCAACACAGGAGCAAGGATGGGGAATGGATCAGATACCAATGAAGCAGGCAGCTGAAGAGACAGAGATGCTGATGGTAAATCACCAACTTGTTGTTCATGAGCATGTCTGAAGGTGCCATGCAGATTATGGAAATAAAGGCATCCTGCTACATAAATTAGAGTTCTGTTGTAAATTATCTATAGATTTATAACCTGAAAGAACTTCTGAGGAAATAGAACAGGTTCATTTAGATACACCATATATGCTTAAAAATAAGAGTTAATAGGAAAACTTCAAACAAAATAAATCTGAAAAAATACTGTACGATTTGGGGATTTGTATGCACAAACATATACAGGGGAAGGGAGACTCAAGCACAATCCTATCATCACAAACAGATACTGATATCTCACTCTAGGTAAGGGCAAGTAAGTTTTACAGCTTTAGTAGAATGTTTTCTCCAATGTCTATGACAAAAGAAAATATTTTTCACAAGTTAATCATCACTAAAAGTATGGTCCAGTTTTCTTATTCCCTCTTATTGCAAATTTTCTATTCTTCCATATAAAAACACTAGAGCAAATTTCGGGGAGGAGAGTCTAACTACATTAATCATTTCCAAGAATAGAGTAAAAAGTCTCAGTAACTGTTTCAAAGAGAAACTTTGATCTGGATGTGAAGTTCAAGTTAGAGATAGGACTTCAGTTTGAAGATTGTTATAAGGAAAATAAAAAGCTTACTCTTACAAAGTTTATCATTTCACCTAGAATGAAATGTTTACGGTGCCATACAAAGAATCAAGTTTCAATCACTTCAGTTCTTAAAAACTTCTGCAAATGTAAGCTTTTTCTATGCTTTTCCAAACAGATAGTTGCAGGTAAAATGCAAAGCTTTTTTCCTGATCTGGTTGAATAAATGTGGAAAAACTACTCATTGTAATGAAATCATTTCTCTTTACAAAATATGCTTTGAATGCCTTCTTCCCTTGTTACTTAATGAAGGAGTTCAGTTAATAACAGGCAAAAGCTTGGCTTACACTCTTAAAATCATTCTTCTGACAAGAATTCATTGAACTGGAACTGTGTTTATTTTTATGCATGCATATATTATCCCAAAATGGATATGTAAAATGTAGTAATTATTATTCTTGATAAACATGAATTAGAGAACGTTCATCCACTTGTCTTTTTGATTCATGAATACTTATCATGTATCTTCCAGAAAGATGCTCCAGAAGACTGAACTACTATCATTACTACTAAGTTACCTGATCTCTAGAGACAAGACAAAAAAACTCAAATAGTCTCACATTTGAAATGGATTCATATTTATATCACAGAATTCTCAAGACTACCAAAATTCAAAAAATGTCTTTAGCTTACAAATATGGTCACACGTTTTACTCTTTGACAGTTTATGTCAGAAATGAGTTGTATTTGATAAAAGATATGTAGTCACAAGCCTGCTGCTCATGCCTGCCTGGGCATAAACATAGTTCTGAGAACCTAAGTCTTCACGGGGAAGAAAATATTTTTCTCAGTCTTTCTTAACCTACTTTACACTATATGTGTGATTACACCATACCATACAACTAACACCCTCTCCTTCACCTTGCAAAACATCATTTCCACAAATCACATCTATTTATTGCTAAATAAAACAAGTCTAACTCCAAATTAACTCAGAGAGAAAAATACTCTGAAAACAAAGGAGAAAACTATTCTAATAACATGTATTTATGTCTACTGAGCTATAAGGATCTTACACTAGCATCTGACATCTTTAAAATTCTTGGCCCAAAGGATATTTTTATATTGTTTTTATTTCAACTGAATTCTAGGATGCAAACTTGTTTTCAATGAGTGAGAACTCCTGGGTCTACAAGACAAGTCTTTGACTGTAATTCAAACCAAATCCTTATAATAATATTTAAAATAGCCATTAAAAGTTATATTAAAAAAGTTGTATTTTCAAATATGGTGGAAGGGAAATACCTGGAGACACAGAGGCCAGGTAGAGAGGGCCACCCGACAGAAGCTGATTCCTTCAGTGGGGAGACACAGCCAACCCATGATAGCCCTGTAGGGAAGGAGCTGGAGAAATCTGAATCCTGATGTCTCCCTCTTCCCTCTCATCTGCTGTGCTCTCAAAGTTAGGGAGGGAGAGCTTGTGGTGGAGTTCCTATTGGTCAGTGTAGGAGCGCAGAGCAGAGTGGGAAGGTAGAAGAGTGGATCTAGAGAAGCAATGGAGACTTAGCTTAATCACCATGCAAAAATCAGAACTGTTGGAGTAAGGGGGCCTAGGTGTTAGGGTGGCAAATAACAGCAGCCATTACAGGGGGACAGAGGCATCTGAAAGCTTTGAATTCATTAGAGGTATAAGTAAATCAAGGTTTCACATAGCCATTTTCTATCCCACTGATACCTTAATAGAGTTTACTGTGGAAATGTTCTTTGACTAAGAAGCTCTTTGACAATTTTGGCAGGCTATCTGCATATCGTCACTGAACTCCACCTATAGCCTATCAAATTTATTCTTTATGGACCCTATGTCCATATGGACCAAGAAATGTGAAGAATTTCCTGGAAAGTTCTGACAAGAATAAAACGATTTTCAATTTTAAAAAGTCGTATTTTCAAAATAGCAAAGGAGATAAGTTTAGCCCATGTTTACAAAAAACACAATTCAACAACTTCCATGACTGCTAGCTTGAGCACATGAGCAAACCAAGCCCATATCAAAAATGAAAGCATCCATTTTAAAAACACAAGAGCTAATTTATTTGTAGTTATTTATAATAGATACACATCTGCCATTAAATTTAAATGTTTTAGAATGTTCCAACCGTCTGAACTTCCAACCTGACATCACGTTGCTTATTGCTTCTCTGTAATTGATGGGGCAGGTTGAATTAAAGACTATGAATTCTGTTACTAAAAATGATTCCACAAGCAAATGGCAATGAAGAAACAGGAAAAAGGCATCGGAACTGAAGCAGCAAACCATCTTGCCAGAGAATTATCTTGGGACCCAGGATAATTAGCACACCAGATATATTAGGATCACTCTCTACACATCTGCCATGTCTGACACTCTACAAATATCTTGAGTAGCTTTAGCATCCACTCAAAATGTGGTCACACCTGGGAGCTTGTTAGAACTGCAGAACCTCAGATCACATTTCAGGCCCACTGAATCATAACCTGCATTTCAACAAGGTGATTTGAACACATGATAAAGTTTGAAAAGCACTATTTCAGATGATAACTGAAAATTCTGAGACAACCTTTTTTTTCTTAATTCAGGGCAATGATGCATCACAATGATTATCTCAGACAAACCACCTCTTCAAGAAAGGGAATAGAGAAATCCTGGGGTGGTACAGAGATTCTTCTTTTTTTCTCCAATGGATGGGGTAAAAAATTATTGTCCTTTTATCCGCTCAGTGATGACTCCAGGATTTCTGAACAGGAAGAGGGAGTAAAGAGTTTATCTGGAAGCATGCATGTTTTGTAAGATTGAGAAAACATCTAATATCCTTACAAAGAATGGGGAAGTGGACTGATAAAAACACCTGGAATAGTCTTCTGCCTTGTAAATATCAGCAAGTTATTTTTACCACTTCTGGGAATTTACTTTTATTTTTCTCACTGTATTGTGTACAAGTATCCTCAGGAGAGGGAAACTAATATCAATACTTTTAATCAGATGCTACATTCATGAAAACTTCCAACCGCAAACTGAACCTCAGTTGAGGATATCCCTAATTGTTCTTGATCTAGTCTAGGCATTTTCCATTGTTCTGAATTCACTTTTCCAACTTTGGCAAAGGTAGTTAAATAAAAGGACTTGAAATGCATTTCAGCTACCTATTCAATCAACAAACATTTATGGAATAGGTACCATACTCCAGGTTGTGTACAGGTGCTAAGTGCTGGAAATACAATAATAATTAAGATACAGCTGCTGTCCTTTCAAAACATGGCCAACGGAGACAGCATACAAACCTATAATGACACTGAGATGTTGTAAGTGCACACGAGAGAACATAAGAGACTAAATATAACAAACAACCTTCATAAAATAGAGGGAAAAAACATGACCTTTGACTTTGATTTCACTACTATATGTATTTCATTAACTTCTATTAGCCTTTGTATGTCATAATTATTTAAATCTGGCTTACAACTGTCTCAGTGCATGCTTTTGAAAGCGTCCCATTATCTGGGGCTGTAAAAAGCAGCCACATGGTAATTAATTGTTACTAGGAACACCTACAGCTGAATATTTTGTAAACAGACTAAAACATAGAACTTCAAATAAATGCTGTCTTTGCAAAATATCACCTTGAGTGGTTTACATTTGTTCAATCTGTGAATTCCAAAGTACTTGTTGGAATTTTAAGTTTATGATATATTTAACAGTGATTGGCTGTTAAGGCCACTTACAAATGAAAGTCTTATAATATTTAATTGAAAAGCACAACATTTGATAATAATGACCATGTAGACAAAGGTAATTAAATCAATTATAATGAATCATGTAAGTAATTGAAAGAAATAAATGATGTATAACGTTTTGAAAAGCTGGTTTTACATAAAACACAGAAGGAGTGAACATTACCATCACTAGACTAGTACAGCTCTCAGCCCCAAACTTATCTGAGATCAAAGATACTTTTACATCAGCTGATAAGATGGATCAAAATCTTCCCACTGGAAACATGTTCTGGAAGGGTCACGTGTTGGTTTTATATAACAAATTCTATTAGGTAGATAAGTAGGTAGAGACTTCAGCATGCTTCTTAGTCTTCCTAAAACAATTAAGTTGAAACTTCCAATGATATCCCTTTGAAAGTACTCCTGAAGGCACCTCTAGCTTGAGGATGTTAACATTTGGCCACTCTGTTGGGATTCAAATGATGGTGGACTATTATTGCAGAAGATGTGAGTGCACACGCGTGCACATGGGTATATGGATATCTGGAGGCTCTTAACTTAGATTGCATTTTTAGAAATAGTACTGAGATTTTTATTTGTCACAGTGCTTAAAATATTTTGGAAGATTCTTTTCTAAGTTAACCTCTTAATCATCTTAAATGAAGCAAATCATTTTCCTCTCTCTGGGTAAATTTGATTTTTAAAATAGCCAAGAGCCATTCAGATCCAAATCTGGTGAGTTACATATATAATCATGAGAGAGATTTTTTTTTTTTTAACAAAATCGAGCCATGGAAAAAACCATGATTACATGATACTGATATTCTTATAATGCTTACAAAACAATTTCAAGGCCATCCTCAATTAAAAAAAAATGGTAGTAATATCGGAATAAACATAGGCTCCAAAGGGCACCACTAATAATTTTGTTCTAAAGAAGTGTTAATATGAGTTATTATGCATATCAAGATAATGTTTATCCCTTCTACTTTATATTATGTAAATAGTCTGACAGCAAACACAGCAATTGGTTTATATGATGGCATTCTCCTCTAAATCGAGTTAATTGTGAGAATTATAACTTAAATTCATATTTGTAGTTCTTATGTTCCTGGCACAGAGCTGGCATTCAATAAATGTGAAAGGAGTATATGAGTAAAATGAGTAATTTGGTAGAATCCATATATAACTGAACTACATCATGCATGAATGAACCGAACTTTTATACTAGTCTGACCAAAAAAATCCTCTATCTGTCCGAAAAATATAACTGAAAGGCAATGAGTGACAAAAACTTCTTGTCTGGAAATCATTCTAGCAAAATATTCTAAAAAAAGATTAAAAAATGCATTCGAATATTGATTATATCCCTCACACAGAAAAATTATAACATCAAACTAAGAATAGATACCTTGGCCAGAGTCCTCAATCTTTTCATATGGTTGTGAGGACAGATACACTTCACTCCCACCATCCACCCCCATGCCAAACCCACACCCCTCCACACACATTCTGGGTTCTGCACAATGTTACCATTTTTCACAGGGTATATGTGAATCTTCAAGGATTGCAGCTAATAAGTTTCAAAAACTATCCATTAATTAAAGTTTTCTGTATCTTTTTAGCTTTATAGAGGACGTATCACTTATATGCAGAAATACGTATTGAACAATAGGTATATAATTTATATGTTTAGAGGAGATATGTGTATGGTATAAATAAGCAAATTATACAAAGACAGTTAAGAGGAAAATAAAGATAAGTGGGGAGAGAAGATTCCCCAGAACAAACTAAAATTTAAATTCATAAGAACATGTTACCCCCCAAAATCAGATTTTGCTCCTGCTGGAAATGTTCTACATTGAGGGGGAAAAAAAAAAAAACACATCAGAGGTCTCATAAAAAATCTGTAAATACATAGGGCCCAAAAATCTCTTGTCAAGCTTCATGTTTCATCCCAGGCTTTATTTGCACATAGCCAGGAATGGACTGGCAGTCACAACCAAGTAGTTTTTGGTTTTTTTTTTTTAAGATTTTATTTATTTATTTGACAGAGACAGCCAGCGAGAGAGGGAACACAAGCAGGGAGAGGAAGAAGTAGGCTCCTAGGGGAGGAACCCGATGTGGGGCTTGATCCCAGAACGCCGGGATCACGCCCTGAGCCAAAGGCAGACGCTTAATGACTGCGCCAATCAGGTGCCCGCACATCCAAGTAGTTTTAACCGTATACATACCTAATGTCAATAAAATTCTCATCACAAAAGAAAAAAATATCAAATTTTATTCATTGCACCCAGACAAACTGGTTCGAACAAACAAACAAAGAAGGTGTGTGAAATCTTCTGTTTTACATATAGTCTAACAGACTTTATAAGAAATGATTCAAGGAATATATTTGAGGAATACTATTTGATCTATATTTCAAAAGAAAGATGCTAATAGCAGCATAAGAAATTTACTCCAAGAGTTTGTTCATTCAAAGCAAAAGGTCTGCCCTGGTAGAAATATGAATTTTAAAGGAAAATTAGCAGTGGCTATAATTCATGATCACGAAAAGCCCAAAAACTTCCTATAATACAATATAAGACTTGTTAGAATCCTAAAGCGAGAGAATAGAATCCTGGACACACTGAAATTTGATACTCCTTCAAAGGAAGTGTCATGTAAGGGCAGTGGGAAAAAAAAATCTAAGAGTTAAGTTACACCAAGATAAATAAGATTTCCATCACCTCGAGATATCTTTCGTCCAAGACTACAAATTCCAGAGGGAGATACAGAAATCATGAAAAAGGAATTGCTCTAATCTTTCCTCAGAGGCTTCAGTGAGAAGGAGCTCAGACTTAGAAGCACTCAACCTGAAAAAATTGGATGGCAACCCAATTTCAAATCATTTATACTGTCATCTATCCATAGAAAGCCAAAACCAAATTGGATAGAGAACTATCTGATATGTGTCATCTCCAGTTTACTGTGGTAGGGACTGAGTGTTTAAAAATATATACCATACAGGCTGAACACCAAACTGTAATTTAGAAAGAGATCCAAATATAATGGAGACAATCCTAAAGATGTTGAGAAAATGCTCACAATTACAGGTTGAAGTCCCGCCAAAACATCAGACAACTTGCTATTGCTCCTCGAACACAGTTAGAGGTCCCAATGGCACTGCGATAGAACAATTTTGGGAAGTCTACCAAGGGTAATGTAGCATAGCACAAGGTTTTTGGTTTGGTTTGTTTTTTTTATATCTGTATAATGGTTTGTAGGCTCCCAACATTATACATTCCTAACGAGAACCCAAAGAATCACTTCACCAGCATATTTAAAGGTTGAAAAGCAACCATTTCCATATTTTTGGTCTTAAAAAATTGGGGTAGTGACCCACACCTTAAAAGTATATCCAGAATTCTACTGCATTCTAAAACCAGTCGCAAGTTACCTTCATCTCCTACCAGCATTATTGAAATATCCTAGTAGTGTTCAAACATATTTGCTCATATACACCCCTAAACATTAAGTCAACAACTAAAGATTTCTTATGCTTTTAAATTGTTGCAAAGGATGAATTTTTTATTTTACACAGATCTCATGGAATCTAAAGATCATACTGATTTAATACCACCATCTTTCAATTAAAAATATATATGAATAAGCACTTTAACAGGTGGAAATGTGGAATTTTTTCTTCTAATTAAACATGTTTCCATCCTGTTCCTGACATAGAAGTTCATATAACATACACATACATAAATATATGTTTAAAACTTACAGCTGTGCTGTACAACGTGCTATCCAATGGCCGTTAGCCATGTGCAGTTACTGAGCACTTGATACCGGGCAAGTCCAAATTGAGATGTGCTGTGAAGTAAAACAGACACTAGATGTCAAAAAAGCAATATGAAAATTGAGTATAAACTATCTCAATAATTTTCTATTGATTACATGATGTTGAAGTGGTATTTTTATATAATGGATGAAAATTATTATATTTATTAAAATTTTACCTGTTTATTTTTAATATAAATTCAAAATTACCTATGTGGTTCAAATGTGTGATTGTATTGGAATTACATTTTTACTGAAAAGTGCTGGTTTCAAATCTATTGATCACGTAAAAAACTTTTCTGTAGCAATGTATTTATCAACTTGAATTTTTTTCATGTCTATAACATTCTAAAATTCTTTTAAAAGATATTTTGAATTAAGTTATCTTTCCAATTGTTAGTGGAATACAATTGATGAAAACAACTTTAAAATACTTCGTAATTATTAAGGAAATTGTGAAAATATAAAATTTTATTGGAACTGCATATTCTAATGAGACAAATGGGGACTTTCCCCCCAATGAGTTGGCATACTCATAGATGAAAAATTGCTTATTGTATAATAAAGTTGAACAGCAATTCATTATAAATTGTTTACTTTCATACTTTCAAGTACTGAGACACCTTAATCACATAAGTAGGTTGAAAGAGAAATTTTAATGTTACAAAATTATTTAAACTCCAAGTTTCATGACAAAAATCCATAGAGGTCTAACAATAAAAAATTTTTTAATCATCAACTAATAACTTAAATACTTTATTGAAAACAAGAGACTCAACCTCCAACTTTTTCTTTGTCTAGTCATTGAAGCCATTAAATTTCTAATTTATGGCAAGTATATTGCCAAAAAAGCATTACTAATATCCACCAAATAGATACTCAGTGTACCTATTACTTTTTCATTTAGAGGCGCCTTATTCTACCAGACACGATTAGAAAGGGCCAGAGAAAAAAATCAAAATATAATTAATTTTTAAATGACACTGGCAAAACAGATTTTTAGATAAAATACTTCTTATCATAGTCTCTAAATATATATTTATGAGATTCATAGAGCTGCAGATTTAGTAAACTCATTTTAAGGAAAATATGGAGTTAGGAAAATCAGTTCTCAATATCAAACCAGTTGCCCACAATTAAACTTCCTTTCTGCCAGAAAAGTCTGAGTTGATTTTTCAATTTAAATAAATGTTTTAATAACAATCCTAGTAAAAACAATCTTTTCTGAATCCAAATTCTAAGATAGAGACAAATAGATGACTAGACAAATGGATAAAGCAGAGACTTGCCATAAATTTATAACATGATGGGGGAAAAAAGAAAAGTGCTTTACTCAATCTCACTGTTTTTTGTTCTCAGAAGTATCTCCTATAGGAATGGTGGTTTTTCTAGCAGTGGTGGGAGAGGGGTTATGGAAGAGGTGAGGATGTCAAATCAAACTATTTGAAATTGTCCCATTTTTTACTCTACAAGTTTTTATACCCTGGAGAAATGCCCCACAGTAAACTCTGGAAAGGATGAGAAGCAAGTGTTTCTTCTGAAGGGAAAGGAGATGTCAAATGGGAGATGGGAATGGTGAGCAAGCAAAATGCCTGATCTCATATTCATTAGCAGGTAGCTAAATTCTAGGCAGTTAGTTGATCTGGAAATTTGGTCTTTTAAAGACTTGTGTCTCTGTAAGGTTTTCAGGTAGCCTTGGGGGTCATACATTCTAGTTTGAACACCATTTCACTATCCCACTGATTGTGGCCCTGCTTCTTTCCATCCCCGGCTCCTACAGCTGGATCTCAACACAGCACAAAGAATGATTCCTTCGATTCCAAATCAGAAAATCACCCCTCTGCTCAAACCTTCCAGGTGTCTCCCATTCTCACACACAGTAAAAGCCAACTATCTTGACAGTAGCCTACAAGTCCCTTAGCATGCCCTTCAACTCCATTACCCCTCTGACATTCTGCGCTACTCCACTGCCTTGGCTCAGTTTGCCAACTACTCTGGCTTCTTCACGGACCCTCAAAATTTCTCTCAGGTGATCGTCTCAGGAAGATGTTCCCTCTGCTAAAATGCTCTTCTCTTGACCCCCATGGCACACTACTTCACTTTCTTTAGGCTGTTACTCAGATACCTCCTCAGAGATGCTTTCCCTGGCCACCCTACCACCTACCCTCCCTATCCCCCTTTCCTGCTTTATGTTTTTCTGAAGTGCTTAATGCAACTTAACTATATATTTTTTCACCCTCCCCATAGAAAGCAAGCTCATAAAACAGGATTTTTGTCCTGTTCCATATTCTACAGTATCCCTAAAACAATATAAGGTAAATATGAAGCATCCAATAAACATTTGTCAAGTGTAAAAATTGTGTTGTCTCTCTTATAAATGAGGAAAATTTCTATGCACATTGAAGTATAGGGTTGTTTTATTTGTTTAGGTCTTTTTGTGTGTAATAAAATTGAGTAGCTAATGCACAAAATTACGTTCTAATGCACAGCATCACGTGGTTCTCCGCAATGGACATCAACATTTATGTTGAATTCATCTAATTCTATACATAAGGCTCACGTGTGCAGGTATGACTTGGAAAGCAGATAGCATTTGTGTATTTTTAGTCAGTACTAAGCCAAGAGCGTGCACATTCTTTTCAAACGGTTTCTTCCATTTTTGCTAAAACTGATCAGTTTTTCTTTGACTGAAAAGCAGCTTCCTTAGTTTATACAATTAATGAAAACATTAACTTTACCAATAGCAACATATTAATTGATTCCTTTTTCATATTATTTTATCACAGTCCTTGGGGGAAAAAAAACTATGTAGGTACTGCCCCTAAAATAATAACCTTTCCACATCAAAATGTCTGAAAAGAATGTAGCTAGAGTGTTAATCAATAGTAAATATATACGGTTGACAGCACACTGGAATTGGGTACCCTGAACTGTAGCCAATCGTGGATGTTATCAATTTTGTCCTTAAAAGCATTTAAGGCAAGTTTGCCAGCTGTCACTACCAGACTATAACTTTCCCTCTTGCCTTTGAGTCATTTAAAAATCCTGTTGGATTTCATTTTATTAACAGGTTAACTGATCTATTACATCCCACTAGAGTACTATTGACTAACTTTGAAAAACTATCCCGTTTGCCTCATGGCACTTGTGTAGCATTTTTTTCCAGATATCAAAGTATCAAAGAGTCAGAAATGCTAAGAGTCTTGAAACATGTTTACTATAGTTTGATTGACACTGAATACACCTCACAAAAACCATGAACCATATATATCATATATATAGAACCATATATACATGTTCGGTCAAAATATTTATATGGAGTTTACTCCATGCTAGTTGCTCTGAAAGGATATAAAGCAAAAATACGTATTATGATCAAAGATCTAAGCTAAAACAATATGAACACCAGAGCAATCTATGAAATTATGAGTCAACTAATAAACTAAAATGGGATTCACAGATGAAATTCATTTAAAGAAGTCAAAGATAAAAAGATCTTTAACAATCTGAAGAATATTTATTCCATAAGCAAACAGTGATATAACCTTACTTAATGATCATCCCAAGCAATATCTCTGGCAGATTATTCACTGTATTCATGCTCTAGAGATGATGTCTGGAGAGCCACAGAGAAAAACCTAGACAAAGTTAAGGCTAATGGCCCTTAACATTCCTATTTCTTCAAAGAGTGTTCACATAACACAAGATTTATAGGTTTAAAAGAAATGTAAGCCTAGGGGCGCCTGGGTGGCTCAGTCGATTAAGCATCTACCTTCAGCTCAGGTCCTGATCTCAGGGTCCTGAATCCAGCCCCATGTAGGACTCCCATGTAGGGAGTCTGCTTCTTCCTTTGCCCCTCCCCTCACTCTCTCTCTCTCTCTCATAAATAAATAAAATCTTTAAGAAAAAAAAAGAAATGTAAGCCTGATAAGTGATTCCAAAAAATATCTATTACATTTAAAAAGTGGTCTTTGTGTTACCAAAAGGAATGGTAGTCCCATTTCAAGAACAATAATGACAATGGCGTCTTTCACTTCAGAAGTTAAGGTCTTTTCTCAAATTTTCCCATAAGGGGACAATTAACCCTTAATTAATATAAAGTTCACAATGGATGTATAAATGAATCACAATTTAGGATTAAAGTTCTAATGAGATCTTCATGAAATAGTGAAGTAGTGACAGAATTATCCTCTGGCCTTTGGCCAGATTTAAATTATGAAAGTGTTTCAATAAAAGTTGTTGAGGTTTTTATTCCTCACAAAAGGTAACATATAGAGAATAAATATGCTTTCTAAATACTATCAGCTCCCTAAATGCACTTTTCAAAAAATACATAGTTAAATGCCAAAAAAAAGAATCATTCTTTCTAATCTGAAAAGTCTAAAAAGCTTTTCCAAATAAGAATTTTGACACTTATATTTTTAAAATGAAGCCTTAGCTTTTCTCGAAGCAATGTTTTAGAGAAAATCACATCACATATCAATTTGCACTTAAATATTTATTTTGAAGCATTAGTACTCCATAGAATTTAATAGTCAGTCACAGTAGAATAAAATACATGTTTTATATAAACAAGAGAATTTTTCTGAAATATTGTTTTAAGATAATTATGAACTGTTTTAAAGCAAAAGTAATACATTTTAAAAGATACATTATCACAAGTATTTACCTCTAATTACAATATTTGAGGAAGAAGAACCAATTTACACTTACGATAGATATAATACTTGGATAATGCATGTAAAATATTAAATAAATTATATTTTAATAATGTAAAATATAATATAAAGTATTATTGGAGCATTGTAAAGTTTGAAACAAAATACCAAATACTATAATTATATCAATTTGCAGGATAAACAGTACTTAATTTTTAGATAATGTCTTTAAAATAATTATAACTGAGTGAAATATATAAGAAAGTTTACACTAGTCAAGTACCAGTGTTTGCAGAAGGCAAATTTCAACAAAAGTAGAAAAAACTGAGGGAAATATAAAGTAGCAGAGCTTTATTCACACTTATTTCTGCTTAAAAGTCTTAGGCAAGAAATAAGATTAGACATTGGATAATAATCAAATTGCTCTGTTTTTGCCATTGCAAAGACTGCTGACCTTGGCTTATGATTATGTGTCCATGATGTCTAATACATTGATAAACTAGACATTTTAATTACCATTCTATTTGCAGGACAGCAAACGTCCAATTATTTGTAAACTTAACGACAAACTGAATTATATATAAATGATTAGCAGTGTTAAGTGGCTTTAGCATATGGAGATGGCTGTAATCGAAAATGGCCAACTTTTCTTGGCAGGCAACTCAGGGAGATAAAAGTGGAACTAACTTGATCAATGCTTCTTTATTCACCAATCACTCCTAGTGCCTCTGCAACAGGCAACTGCAACCAGTGTTCATCAGGTCCCAAAATATGATTGATCTACAAAGCATTCTGACAAATACGAGCCAACTTCACTTTGAGCAATTCTACTGCAATTCTCCCCTCTTTTAGAAATTTGGGAAGTAGACACACAAAAGCAAACTTGCTTGGTGGATGTCCCACATCAAACATCTTAAAATTCAAAGAAATCTTGCAGATCCTTCCACATTATATTACCTTTTGTAGATGGCTGATTAAGAATATATTTTTTAAGGAGGGCACGTATTACATGGAGCTCTGGATGTTATATGCAAACAATGAATCATGGAACACTACATCAAAAACTAATGATGTACTGTATGGTGACCAACATAACATAATAAAAAAATAAAAAATAAAAATAAATTTAAAAATTAAAATTTTTTAAAAAAAGAAATCTATTTTCTGAAGCTACAAATACATCCAGAATGTAAAAGCTTATCAAATAATCCAAGTATAAGATAAAATAGTTTGTATTAAATAAAAACAAAATTCAGACAAGAGTCAGAAAAGGAAAGGATCTGTTTTTCCTTCTCTTGAAACCTGCTTTCCATGAAATCCCTTCTCTACTCTGCAGAGTAAAGGGAATAGGATCAGCCATGCAGCACAGTTGGATTATTAGCCAAGGATACCCTCTAACCTTTATATTTATAGGAATCAGTGGGTTATGACTTTCTTGGCAAGTTTTAGGAAGGAGGTATATTCTACAGTATAAAATGTTATTTTGGGGGCACCTAGGTGGCTCAGTCAGTTTGTTTCAGGTTGTGATCCCAGGGTCCTGGGATGGAGCCCCGTTTTGGGCTCCCTGCTAAGCGGGAAGTCTGCTTCTCCCTCTCCCCTGCCCATGCTCTCTCGCACACACACTCTCCCTCAAATAAATAAAAATCTTTTTAAAAAATAAAATCTTATTTTGTTGAAGTTCTTCAAATGCTCTATGTAATGATTCTTTATTCCCTGTGGTCATTTTTTGCTTATAAAACTAGTTCCCCTATGGGGAAACTCTTTTCATGGATAAGGGATAACATCCTAACACATGGTCTTTATAAAGCTGTAGAGCAAAGAAATTTTTCTTCTAACATTAAATGATACCTTACTGCTGATCCTGGCATCCTAAAGGCACAAATGAGCAGCATGACATAATTGAGAAAAGGAAGGAGGAGGTATTGTTGGTCACAGACCAAGAAACAACCTCAAATCAGAGTTTCTTTAACCGAGTCTGATGGCCAAATACCATACATACATTTATAATCTCTGAGTTCAAATTAAATTGCCTGACTTCAAGCTATTATTTTTTTTTCCTCTAAGGAATCTGAGATTCAGAAAAGCACCTTGCAACTTGGAAAACTACTGAACTCTGAAGGTAGGCTCATCCTCCTTCCTTTTCTGTTGCAATTCCTTGTTAATGTTCTTTATTTTGCAGATGTCCTAGATAATGGGTTTATCCCTTATTGGAAAGAAAGTGTTCATTTTAGTCTTGCACTAGACATATTCACAAGAATATAGCATTTGAGAGTGTGTATATATAATATTGCAAAATGAGAAATATCATTAACTCCTTTATTCTCTCCATTTTCAACAGATAACCTTGACTGGTTTATCATAAAAACAATCACCTCACCTAAATACCTACAACTTCCTTTTTCTTTATCTCAGTGTCTCTGTGTTTTTACTCTTTGTTGTTATAGCTGGACAATATTTTGAAGTATTAGGTGATGTGTTCCTCCATCCCCTGTCATGTTCAACTTCTTTACTTGTACTAGATTCAAGTTCACACTCCCCTTCAGTTAGAAATTCACTTACCCATGGTTTTCAGGGTTGGGCCAATATAGGGGCAAAAAACACACTCAACACAAGAATTAGAATCAAGTGCATTTTTATGGAGCTCCAAGTGAAGATAAAAGGCTTTACTGTTTGGGGAGAATAGGATCCCAGAGACAACAGCAACAAAGCAAGTTAGATAGAAGGTTATGAGTATCACAGAAACAAACCAGACTCCTCCCTCCCCATCCACTCAGTAAAGACCTTTAAACAACCAAACCAGATAGTCATCCACTGATTATCCAAGAGAAATCCTGCACTTTTACATTCCTAGACTTTGCTCAACATCCCCCAACCTACTACCAGCCACCTAAGCACACTGTGTGGACAACCCCAATTTAGTTGGTCAGAACTTATAGAAGACTCTAGAATCATGGGTACATTGGATCTTAGACACCTAAAGATAGTGAATGAATGAAGAAGGCATAGCCCTGTACCTGTCAGAGAGACCAGACAGAATCATGTGAGATCTCCCACTGAACTGAAGATTTCTCCTAGCCTCTTCATTCTGTCCAGGGCATAAAGAAGGTAAGTCTCGAGAATCCCTCCATGAGGCGCCTGGGTGGCTCAGTAGGTTAAGGGTCTGACTCTTGATTTCAGCTCAGGTCATGATCTCAGGATCATGAGATCAAGCCCCACATGAGACTCCACATAGAGCCTGCTTAAGACTCTCTCCCTCTCCCTTTGCCCATCCCCTGCACATACTCTCTCTCTCTCTCTCTAAAAATAAAACAACACCAAAACAAGCAAAACATTTAAATGGTGAATCCCTCCAACTGTGCTCTTACACCTAGCTGCCCCCTCCTCTTCAAGATCTGTTTCCCTTAATTTCCTGTGTGACCATTTCTCCCTTTCTCTTTTGTTCCAAGGGCCATTTTCCCTCCCCTAGCCCACACTAAAGCTCAAAAATGATTCAAAGGAATCGCTGACCTAATTAGAAAGCATTAATTCCCTTCTCTGAGGCTTACTTGCCAGACTGGCATTTCCCTGTGAAAATTAGGTTCCTCTGGGCTGAGATAAGGAAACAGAAAAGGCAGAACAGTAACTCAAAACCGTAGAAGGAATCCAAAGCGTAAGGCAGAAGGAAAATCTTTTGTGAAGAGGACTAAGGTGCACAGTGGAAGGGACTTTGAAAATGAAATATCTATGTGAGTAAACCCCCTCCTCCAAACCTCATCTGTGGATAATCCATTATTCAACACTCTTGGAGACCTATAGGGCCTCCTGAACCACTAGCTGCATCCCATAAACTTTGATATGTTGTATGTTATCATTTTATTCAAACAGATTCTAGTTTCTCTTGTTATTTCTTAGATCTAATGACTATGTGGAAGTTTTATTTCCACATGTTTGGGGTTTCTGGTTATGTTACTGTTATAGATATCTCACTGAATTCCATTGTTGTCAGTGAACAATATGATTTCAATATTTCTAAATTTATTGAGACCTGTTTTATTACCATAATATGGTCTATTCTGTTAAAATACATGTACACTTCAAAAGAATGTGTCTTTTTGTTATTTTTGCCTACACTGTCCTATGAATATCAAGTCAAAGTGATTGGTAGTGCTGTTCAGTTCAACTCCAGGTTCATTTTGTTTTATTTTGCTTTGTGGGTTTTTTTGACCTAATTGTAGATTTTATTTCAGGAACTGATAGAACAACTATGATTGTGTGCTTGACTATTTCTCCCTTTAATTCCATAATTCTTGCCTCATGTTTCTTGAAACTTTGCTATTGGGCCCAGGCACATTTGTGAATGCTATGACTTCCTGAAGAATTATGTTTGTATCATTATGAACTATCCCTCTTGATCTCTGGTAAGACATTCTGTTTGCAGATCTATTTTATCTGGCTAATATATGGCAAACTCAGCTTTCTTATGCTAGTTTGCCCAGTATATGTTTCTATATCCATTTACTTTAGCCTATGTATTTATATTTATCACTTTTATATGGCATAGAGTTAGGTATTGTTTTTACTTTTTATTTGAATTGATTCTAACGATATCAGCCTTTATTTGTAGTGTTTAGGGGTTTTTTTCTTTGAATATTTTTAGAATTCCTTTTCAGTTGTTTCTGTTGCTATTTAGTTAATGTTCTTTGCATTCTTTTTAACAAGTTGGCCTAAGGACTACAATATATGCCCTTGATTCTTCACACCCACAGAGTTAATATTACTACCTCATATAAAGTATAGAAATCTTGCACACTTATAGGTTCATGCCTCCCCTCCTTTATGTTATGATGGTTGTATCATTCATTTTAAACCTCTAGATAAAATGTAAAGCTTTGTGCTTTAAATGCTTACACAATTTATAAAGATGTGGGGGGAAAACAAAACAAAAATTTCCATTTATATTTATCCAGATATTTACCATTCATTTCTGATGCACTTCATACTTTCCTGAGAATTGAATTTCTATCATTTTTTTCATTCTAAAGAACATCCAAAGAAAATTACTAATCAATAGGCATAAAGTTTTAGCTAAGCAAGAAGACTAAGTTCTGCTGTAGAATGTCGAACTAACTTTGCAGATACTTTCCTAGCTCTTCACCATCTAGAATTCTCCACACTCTTCAAGAGTGAAGCTGTAGGGGCGCCTGGGTGGCACAGCAGTTAAGCGTCTGCCTTCGGCTCAGGGCGTGATCCCGGCATTATGGGATCAAGCCCCACATCAGGCTCTTCCGCTATGAGCCTGCTTCTTCTTCTCCCACCCCCCCTGCTTGTGTTCCCTCTCTCGCTGGCTGTCTCTATCTCTGTCGAATAAATAAATAAAATCTTTAAAAAAAAAAAAAGAGTGAAGCTGTAAAACAATGCTGTAGTTCCCCAGGCAACAATGATGTATTATATATTTAAAATTTTGTTAAGTGTTCCCTGGTTAGCTTTCTATAAAAGACCAACCCTAAAGGCCCTCATTGGCAACCCTGTCAGGACCCTTCCCACTCTTGACAGCTTTTTCTGTATCTTCATTTAATAAACTTCTATCACCGTAGTCACAAAAAAATTAAATAATTAAATTAAATTAAAATTAAAAATATATTTAAAGAAGAGGGCAAACAAATCTCATGTTATGTATTGTCACCACATAAAATATGAAGGAAAATAAATTTTAAATAAGTAAATAAATGTTCTTTAGCATATCTTGTAATGCTGGTCAGCTGATGACAAATTTTCTTAGTATGTCTTGAAAATGTATTTTACCTTCATTCTTTTTTTTCTTTTTAAAGATTTTATTTATTTATTCTACAGAGGTAGAGACAGCCAGCGAGAGAGGGAACACAAGCAGGGGGAGTGGGAGAGGAAGAAGCAGGCTCATAGCGGAAGAGCCTGATGTGGGGCTCGATCCCACAATGCCGGGATCACGCCCTGAGCTGAAGGCAGACGCCTAACCGCTGTGCCACCCAGGCGCCCCTTTACCTTCATTCTTAAAGGTGTTTCCAGTGAAACAGGCCCTGGATTGACAGGTTTTTTATTGTCTTTGTTTTTTCTTTTCAGTTCTTTAAAAATGTTTTATTCTCTCCCAGCCTCCATGGTTTCTTATGAGAAGGCAGTTGTTAATTAGATTGTTGTTCTCCTGTATGCAATAGGTCATTTTTCTCTTTCAAGATTTGCTCTTTATGACTTTCAACAGTTTGACTATAGTATGCCTTGACATAGGCATATTAAGCTTCATTAGTTTGGTGTTTAATATCTTGTATCTACAAATTTTCTATCTTTTACAAAACTTGGGAAAATATTTGGTATATCTCTAAAAAATTTTTTGGCTCCACTATCTTTCCTGTTTCTGATTTTCTAGTTTCCTATATGTTGGACTGTTTGATATTATATGACAGTTCACTAAGGTTTTGTTCATTCTTTTTTTCAATCTGTTTTCTCTTTGTTCCTCACCTTGAATAATTTCTATTGATCTTCAAGTTCACTTACTTTCCTGTCATGTTCATTCAGCAATAAGTCCATCCAGTTAATATTTTTATTTTAAAATTTATATTAAGTTCTAAAATTTACATTATTTTTTTCTTGTGTCTATTTCTCTGAAATTTTATCCATTGAAAACATGTTTTATTTTACTTCACAGAGAACAGATATCTTAGTCCCTCTATGATCCTTGCCTGTTAAGCTCTAACACCTGGTTGATCTTGGAGTCAGCCTCAGTTGATTTTGCTTTCTTTTGAGAAGGTGTCCCATTTTCTTGGTACTGTGCATGTTGAATACTTTGGCATTGTGTCTTCAACATTATGTTAACTTGTGGAGAATTTGAGTGCAGTTTTTCTCCAGTGAACGTGATTTCCTTTGTTTTAGCAGATAATTTTTTGAGCTGGACTTCAACTTCCAACGCTGTTGGGCAAAAATTCCAGTCATTTTAGGTTACATTACATTGGGGGGTGGCGGGAGAGGAAGAGAGAGAGAATCCTAAGCAGGCTCCATGCCCAGCATGGAGCCCAAGGCAGGGCTTGATCTCACGACCCTGAGATCATGACCTGAGCCAAAATCAAGATTCAGATGCCTAACTGACTGAGCCACCCAGGCACCCCTCAATTTTTTTCTTTAAATCTGAACTGCTCTGAGTCTGTGCTGCACATATATCATTCAAGGGAAATTGAGAGATGTAGGTAGATAAGTTTGTAGATATCTCTCTAGCTCTTCACCTTCTGGAATTCTCCACACTCTTCAGCATTCAGTTTCCCAGCCTCATTTTTGTAGTCCCCCGGGTCAGAAAGATGAGATTATTCCATCGGAGCCCCAGCTGCCACTGTACATGGTACACTTTGTCATTATAAGTGCTCACTGTGTCACTCAGAGGACACCTAGCCCTAGACTATAAGCCTCAGAAAGAAAACAGTGGTATAGTTAGTTGGTCATCTCCCCTCTAAAAAAACATGCACTCCTCAGTAGAGTCTATTTCTGTTCACTCTTCAGTAGCTCCAGAGTTGCTTTTTGCATGATTTCCAGCTTTTATAGTTTGGGGGGGGGGGGGGTTTTGGGGGGGAGGGTGTTGTTTGGTTTTTGTTTGTTTGTTTTGTTTTTTTTTGGCAGTCAGATCATTTGACAGTGTCTTACCCTAACATACATGGAAGCAGATGAACTTGGATCATTTGTAACACCCTCTTTCCCTCAAATCTCACATTTAATCCTTTCATAAATACTGCTGCTTTTACCTTAAAACTATATCCACCATCTGGACAGCTCCATGACCACACTGTTTGAAGTCACCAACCCCTCTCCCCCGCCCCGGATTCTTGTCATAACTTCCTAATTGGTCTTCCTCCTAGTTTTGTTCCCCTACAGTGTGGAGACACTGCAGCCAGAACCATCTTTATAAAACATCAGTCAAATCATGCCACCCCATTATTCAAAATCCCCCAATGGTTCCCCATTTCACTCAGTAAAAATCCAAGTTCCTTACAATCTGCTACAGAAGTTATGGGATCTGGGCCTCTACAACCCCTTGATACCCTAATATCCTCCACCTGCACTCACTCTTCTCCAGAGGACCATCCTTCCCTTATTGTTTTTCAAACACACTCCTTTGTGTTTTGCTATAACTCTTCTGGAACACTCTTCCCCAGAAATATCCATTGCTCATTCTTTCACTTTACCCGTTCTCTAATCAAACATCATTTAACAGTGGAGACTTCTCTGACCACCTCCTATAAAACAGCCCTCACCCTTCTCTTTTGCTCTCCATTCTTAAAGTTGGCTTTTGTCTTCAACAGGCTGGCCTGACCTATTATATCCTCAGTAATGTATTTGTTTCTTTTTTACTTCCACTCACTAGAAGTTAAGTTCCTTTAAAATAATAGCTTGTTCTGTTCTTTTTTGTATATCCAGATCTTAGAAGACTGCCCAATTCATAGTAAATATTGATTAAATAATTTGCTGAGAAGATGAATCAATGGTTTAAATTCCATTTTGACAATGAGAGCTTTCATAAATTTGAGTAAATGTCTCCATATCTTTAAATATCATTAATATGCACTTAAATTTTTCCTATTTTTAAATACCTCAAAATACTTTGTACCTAATACACAAATAGCTTAGTTCTTTTACACATCTCTTAAAAGTTTCAAATAAATATAAAGTGGAAACCCAGAGGGTTTGAAAGGCTCTTAACTAAGGAAAGTATAGTTATCATTCCAGGTGAACTGATGTTACCTTCTTTCTCAAGCCATTTGAAGATACTGGATGAAAAATTTATGACCACAATACACAGTGTTATTGGCCAGATTTATGACCACGAAGGTGTACTTTGAGGCTGCATATGTCCAGTGCAATTCTATTTAGTTGCAGATAAACATGGTGAGCCCTTTAGAGTAATATAACAACATCAACTCAGATACCATGCCATTCAGACAGGGTTGATATGTAAGTCTTCTGGTTCAGTTTAAACCCTAAAGAATAATAGCCTTTTCTAGCTCATTGACTGATTTTGGTAGTTGTATTCTGTGACCCCACCTTGATTTCTTCACAAGGTGAATATACTCAACCCATCTGTTAACCAAATGAATCTGACCATTAGTCAGAGCTTTAAGGTCTTTTTAAAGTCAGAATTCATTTTCCTTATAGATTTCTCCTTCTCTGATACCACTCTTCCTTTCATAAAAATGAAAACCTTATTTCACTTCATTGAGGCATCCTTATTTGAGAGGTTCTTAAATAAATTCAAGTAACAGAAACTCCAGTTGAATCAGCAGTCCCTGATTCTCCTCTCTTCTGCCTTCGCCATTCATACTACTTCCCCAGCTCTTCTCAGGGCTGTGATGTAAATTTCTGACCACCATAACCATACAAAGCCTCTAAGGGAAGGTTGCTTGCCTTATTATTCTAACAAAGGTGGAAAAAACCTGTATCTTCTTGGTTCCATTAAGGAGACCATTCTAATTTTACTAACCATAATTAACACTTATTTAGTGCCTATTATTATGTGTTAGTCACTTTACATATGATATCCCATTAATGTTCATAGTGAAGCAGGAACCTACCCTATTTTGCAGATGAGAAAACCGATGATTGGAAAATTCAAGTAAATTTCTCAAGTTCACACTGGCAGAGCCAGAACACAAACTTCAGTATGTCTCTTTCTCCTCTACACAGCGTAGGGTGAGGCCACAAACATAAAAACTTAGAGATGGTCAAGAGGTCAGGTTTACAGAGCGTATTATTTATCACCATAAATTAAAATTAATTATTTAAAACCAGAAACTGACTTGGCTGACGCAGCCTAAGGTACAAGCTGCCTGATTCCTTTTCAACAGTTAATTTCATCTGTGTGGATACTAGTAAATGGAGACTGGTCAAAATTACTCAAACTTCTGGTCTCATGAAGATTTTGACTGGCCCATAGCCAAGTCTGGAAGGATCTCAATCTTTCAGTCCTTTCACTGACTGCAGACCTCACATGACCTTCCTTTCTGCATCTATACCTGCTGCTGAGGATTGGCATGGGGAGTTGGACTCACTCATAGCCCACACGGCCTTGAAAAGGTCAACAAGGGCCATCTTTCCCAAAAGGCTCACCGCATGTTACCAGCTATAATGGCCAAAAATCATCAGAAGTAAGTCTTGGATATCTATGTTAAAGAACTATATTCACAGCACTAGGGATAGTCATCTGACAAAGTCCCTGCAGTGAAGATAGAAAAAAGTCAGGAAGTTAAAGACAAAGGAAATTGGCCAATCGTCCAAAACTCAAGAAGGAAAGCAGGCTATATTAGGGCAGTCTGACAGCAGGTGGCATGGAGCCAATCACCAGAATGAGGACATAGGAGACGTATTAAAGTTTTAAGAAGGGCTAATAAGAGTAAGACAGATCCACAGATTGGCGGGGGGGCAGTAATGGGGATGATAGCAAGGTCCCATGACAAAGTCTTAAGTCTATAGCAATAAAACCAGAATCCCAGGTACTTAAACTGCCATAAAGGTGGAGATTTTTTCACAAAAACCAAGGCAGGTAGATGCCCTTTTACTATAATCATGGTAGAAGATTTGTAATACTAATAGCAAGGTTGATTTCTTGCTGAGTTACAGATCCTTAAATTCTTCCTGACAAAGAATAGAACCAATCCCAGTGCCTGGGGAATTCTAAATGGGAAGAATGTTCAGGTAAAGCAAAGCCCTAACCTCCTAGGCTTTATTTCAAAGGCTGTGTATTCCTTTAACTAGGCATTAGCAAACTCTGTACATGAAGTACCAAAAGGTAAATATTTTGGGTTTGAGAACCATACACTCCATTCCTTATGACAATTACTCAACTCTGCCATCGTATTGTGAAAGCAACCACAAGTAACATGTCAACAAATATGTAAACAAATGAGCATCGCTGTGCTCCAATAAAACGACTTATAGATGTTGAAATTTGACTTTCATATAATTTTAATGTGTCATGGAATCACTTAGTGAGCTGACAAGGTCCAGCGATGAAAGCCAATGGAGACAAAGGAACAAACTCTTAACAACTGAACTTTGGAAATTGCCCACGTTTCTCCATAAATGAAAAGGTTTTTTTTTTTTAAGTTTTCATAGTTTTTCTTTTTGCATTTTTTTTTAAAGATTTTATTTATTTATTTGACAGAGAGAGACAGCCAGCGAGAGAGGGAACACAAGCAGGGGGAGTGGGAGAGGAAGAAGCAGGCTCCCAGCGGAGGAGCCTGATGTGGGGCTCGATCCCTTAACACCGGGATCAAGCCCTGAGCCGAAGGCAGACGCTTAACCGCTGTGCCACCCAGGCGCCCCTCTTTTTGCATTTTTAAAAACTTTCCTCCTGTGTATTATAGTAACACATGCTTATTGGTATTTATCATTTTAAATCTCTCCCCTCCATCCTCATATCTTTTGGAAACTTCCAAGATAATGCTTTAAAGAAGCTCTGGGATTTTGCTTCATATAATTATTCTTTCTACTGTCACACCTCCCACTATGATATGATATAGTATGAAAAGGTTAAAGCACACATATCAGCCCTACCTGGAAATATCCTTTTTCCAAGTTAAGAGAATTAAAATCTAGATTTGGAAAGTGAGAGGTAGAAAAGGAAAAAAAAAGTAACCCTCTGCAAAAAGGTTGCCAAGTAAAATAAGACTGAAACAAGAAGTATTCCAAGATAAAAGAACTTCCTTGTTTGAAAATTCTGTATGGTTCATGCTTAATTATTCATACTAATGAAGAACAGGAAACATACAAAACTGAATAAACCAAAACCATTTATAATTCTATTGAAGGTCCTATACAAGTTTCCAAAGTGTGAGGATTAATTGTCCTCTTTAAAATAATTTAATGATCTCACCACAACAAAATGCATGTTTATACATTCAATTTGTACACAATTGGCAGAAATCTTCTCTAAAACTATGATACTACCACACAACTGCATTCTAAACAACAGTAACTAAAACAAAACTGGAAATCAAGTGAACAGATGCATCATTATGCACAGATTAAACATAATGAAAATAATAACAATAATAGTTACCACTTATTGGGCACTAACGATATGTCATCCACTGTGTTATGTGATTTAAATGCAATTTTCATTTAATTCACTCAAAAACCCTATCAAGGAAGTAATATCTTGCTTTCTATTTTACAGATGGTAACATGTTTAACTTGCAATGGAACTTAAAGGTTTTGAAGTCCTACTCTGTTCTTATACAGAGGGAGAAACTGGATTCCAGAAGGTTGTCAGTTACCATGGGTCATATCTCATCAACAAAGCTGTGGTCAATAGATCAAGCCTTTAGGGCCCACTTCCTCCCTGGTACAATGTAGTCTCCCAAGGTTTTGCAGAGTTGACCCTGTAAAGATCCACAGCTGGGGTCTGCATCATGGCCATCTGTTTTAGAGACCAGAGCCTAGTAGACACTAAATTTTCCTGCTTCACCCATCAAATACTTGTTGTACACTTAACTGTGTGCCAAGCATGGTTCCAAACATTTATTTTTCTAAAACTCAAATTCATGTTTTTAACAAAACATTGTGCATGAATAGTCTCAAGTTACACTGTGAAAACAATTGTAAAACATCATAATCACATGTCAATATTTTGCAAATCATAGTATGAACACAGGGATAGGTGTCTGGGGTAACGCTGGCTCTAAGAAGTGACACGCTCCTGCATATAAGGCAATTGTTTGTTAACAACTAGCTTATCTGGATCACAAAAAAGCATTTTACGTTCTTACATGATAGTAAAACATTTATATATAAGTAAAAAAATATATTTTAGTTACATGTTGGGAAAGGTGGTTTTGAGTTGACATATAATGTGTCACACTTTCTCCCCACTTATGATAGAAGGAAACAGGTTTCCAATTAACATTTCCACATAGAACTTGCAATTTTCTGGAATGGATTATCAACATTAAGGGGGAAATGACTGGTAGACAGAAATCCCTGCTCTGGTGAAGCTTACATTCTAGACGGACTAAAGACAGTATGAATAAATGTGAGTATATTGCATAGTTTGTCAGATTGTGATAAGTACTAAGAAGAACAATTAAGCCAGCAGCAAGGTAGGGAGTATGCGTATGCATGGCAGGGGCAAATGTAACTTGGGAGGCCTCCCGGAGAAAGTGAAAACAGACTAAAACCTAAAAGAGGTGAGAGCCAACTATAGATATATGTTAGTGAGGGACATTCCACATAGAGAAACAGTGCAAAGAATATTCCTGGTGAAATTCAAGGGCATCAATTTGGAATGTGGCTGGAGGAATGTGAGGAAGAAAGGGGAAGGTAATGACTTAGGAGAAACAATGGAGGAAGGGGCATACAGAAATAACAATGGTGGTAACAACAGAAAACAGTTATTTTTCTGATATTGAACTCTGTCAGCACCCCAAGGTATTTTCATTGTCTTTCTACTTTACCTAACAGAGCAGCCTTGCACATAAATCTTCCCCCATCCACTTTCTTGAGAACTGTGTGATAATAGTAAGACAGTTAATTATGGGGGAAGGTCTGTTTCACAGTCACGGTTATTATAGCAACCACTCAAATCTCATGGTACAAAGCTTCATTTGTATGCCTTTTTACTCCTCACTTCTACAACTCATGTATAGTACAAAAGGGCACACAAAATGTGCCCTCCTTTGCTGAGGGCCAATGTGCCATGATGCACTGAAACAGGTTGACAGGCCATGATTCTGTGCCTCCCTTCCCCAGAATTGTTTAAGAATGGAATTCCTTTCAGAGGACAGGAGTCCCACCCAAAAAAAACAGGAATAGATGGACTTTGATGAGCCCTCTCAACAGAGAGAGGCTATATTATCTCTGTGAGTGTCTTGTAGGGGTAAATTATTTAATGATTTTAAAGAGATTTTATTTTCTTCCCAGGGAAAGAACATGATGCATAAGTCATACGGATTGCTGTCAAGTTGAAATGTTGTTCAAAACTATATACTTCTAACCAGGTGGGTGTTTTTTTTTTCTTTTCTTTCAATACCAGAGGGGTGCTGTCATGAAATTAATTTGCTCCCCAAATGCTTAAGACCAGGACATGAGGGAAGCAGAGGTCAGACCCAGACACACGGGCTGGGAAAAAGAATGACAATACAGATTCTGATGACAGCTCTGTGCTGACACAGAGGCAGATGAGGAGAAAGACACAGAAGCTTTGAAGGTGAACAGGAGGATAAATGGAAGAGGGTAGTCTGAAGAAGAGAGACATTTTAAAATGGCATTTCCAGGAAAGTGGTAGGTTAAATTATTGTCTGTGATGATACTAGTACGTTCTTAAGAGAAGCCTGGGGTTAAAGAAGGGAGACCATCATTCAAAGACTTTATGTAAGGAGGGGGAGGAAACACAGAAAGCTAACTGGAAACATAGCCTAGAACATAAACATCATTGAATGTCTGATGACTTGTTAACAACAGTAAAAGAAAACAGAAGTGATAATGTCATCGGGAAAATATGTTCCATTGTATCCTCTCATCATTGTATGTATTTTATTCTTGCAGAATATTTTTTGAAAAAAGTTAAACATAACTTATGCAACCTAGTCTTTTTAAGAGGAAAAATGGAAAGCCAACATATGACACAGATGAAGTGTTAATTTTTAAAGCAAAAATGTTAAGAAAAAACAAACTGAGGGTTGCTGGAGGGAAGGTCGTGGGGGGATGGGGTCACTTGGTGATGGACACTGCGGAGAGCACATAATATAATGAGCACTGGGTGTTATATAAAACTGGTGATTCACTGAACTCTACCCCTGAAACTAATAATACACTATATGTTAATTAAATGAATTTAGATAAGAAAATAATTTAAAAAGAGAAACATTTTCTAACTGTGAATGGCATAAAATGGAAAACAAATTCTTTTGGGGGCAAAAGGCAGTTCCAATTTGCAACTGTGCCAAGAGCATGGATTACCTCCCATTGCTTGGCTGTGATTCTAATGTTTGAGCAGTTCTTGAGGGTTCTGATGCTAAGAAGTCATGGTTGGGTATGGAATGCACTTTCGTAGTTAAAATAACCTTTCTCCTGTGATTGAGACTGAGAAGAGGAAAACTCTATCATACTACTCTAGATCAGTAGCTATCTGTAATGATTACTCAGGAATATTGTTCATGTGTTTGAGAACTCCATAGAGCTAGGAATTGTGGTATAAGACACTGTATACGCAGAGTCTTTAATCATAAGAAGGAGGCCACATACTGCAGGTATACATGCAATCATACTTTCTTCAGAGATGCAAATTCTTCTCTTACTGACAAAATATTTGAATAAGATAAACCACACATTACTAACTAGACAAAGAAAAATAGGACAAAGAGTGGAGTAGACAGACCAACAGGCACTTCACTTCAGTGCTCTGGTGAAGGGGTCTAGGAAATGGAGAAGAAATGAAAGACACAGAACTTGCAAAGTCGAAGGTGCTTACCCTGGCCAGATGGCACTTGCACCTTTCACTGTAGCAAATGAAATCATAAGGGTTGGTGGAGGAAATGGACAATTTTGAAACAATAGAAACACAGCTTGCACAGTCCTCTGATTACACCCTGTCCCAGTGTCCTTTTTCCTGAGCTATGAAGGCTTTAAGCACTGAGCCCTACAAATGCCCTCATGTCTTAGCACTGAGACTAGCTTTAAGTTCAAGAGCCTGGGATGAGAGGCAATTCTGTGGATCCAACCATATAAAAGAGGTGGCATTTTAATAAAATATATAAAGAAGGGATTAGAAGAAAGCACATATAGGCAAAAGTGTGAACTAGATATTCATAGAATCAAGAACTCTTACCTCTGACAGATACTTTAGAGGTAAGGAAGCGTAATCCTCTTATTCTCTTCTAAACAACTGAGGTCTGAAAAAATTAAAGTACCTCATATAATAAACAATAAATGTGTGATAAAAAAATTACTTGCCTGCCCTTTAGTTTATGGCAGAGTTAGAAATAAAACCCAGATCCCTTCTTTTCAATACTCTTTCTATCACACAGCACAGCTATGCCCTCTTCCACCAAATCCAAAGTGTCATGGGCATGATTCCATTCTCAAGTGTGCCATTAATTAAATGTAGGACTCAGGCAAAAGTAATTACCCTCGGCCTCAGGAGTGTGTTAGTTACATATCTCTTAAAAATTAAGAAATGTCTCCACCAGTTTAAAGTGTCCATCCTTGCTGTTACTACAGTTAACTGACAGCCAGTACTAAACCATGAGCAAGTAATACATATTAGTGTTAGATCAATTAGTAATTATTTTCTCCTGGGAATGCAAAAGTTGCCAAAGGATAGCTCAGAACCCTTATTTGAAGCTTCTGAAAAACTAAGTTACTATTGTCCTTGTTTTTCATTTTCTGAAATAGATGCAAGAAAATGTGGCCTTAGGGTAATGTGTATTTGGTCCATCCACAGGGCAAATTGCAATCACTCCTCACAAGGCCTAGCAAAGGAGCTAGGAAATAGTCCCACAGGTTGTTTGACAACTAAAACTCTCCTAGGCCAACTAATATGAAAATTTATCTTTGGGTATGCCCCTAGGGTTTTCCTTCATCTCAAAGGAAAGCCAACTGACCAAGAAACAAAAGAACTTCTCTATCAGGGACTTCATGTCATTACCCCAATCTTAGCAATAAGCCATCAAAATGAATTTGCTAAAAGTTACACTCACATATGTGTTCCCAACATCACACAGGTAAGCATATCAGGAGAATCCTATACTTAACGTTTTTTGCCAACATCCAGCATATGGATATTTTTTAAATTGAAGACTACTTAATTTTAAATAAACAGCATTCTGCTTTTCTTGACCAAAAACCATCATCTCCTTTTCATTGTGTGTTCTTTGCTCTATTATCCTTAGGTGAACTACCCTTTAAACTATACTTTTTATAACTGTTTTTGTGTTATATTTTCAGTAGACATGGAAAATCAGCTTATGCCCTCTGTTTAGTTTAAATGAACCATGACATATTTATGTTGTTTCTCTCTAAATTCCTAACAAAGCAGACGAAACTATTGCCATATATAACTATGTACCATACACACACACACACACACACACACACACACAAATATAAAAGTTGAAGTAAGCTATGTCACTTTAAAGAAAGTTTTGGCAGTCAGGTTTGGGTGTATATAACGTGCTCGCTCATTTTCCTCTAATTAGAAACACTCTGAGAAAATCCTTCGAGGGCAATTGCTATGGATGACAAGAAGGAATTTTGCTTTGGTTAACCCAGGCCTCGTCTTCTCAATTAATTATAATCGAGCTGGGGAAAGTATGACTCCTGAAGCAATTAGCATATGCTTTGGACAAGAAGAGTGAAGAAATCAAAACGATAGTGACTAGATGATCTAACACAGACAGGAACTAACTTATTATTAGACATTGTTCTGAAAACGAAATGTAATAAGGTGAGAGGAAATAGTTCTGATTTATAGACAGTTACAGAACAAACTGATATACCATCACAAGAGAGGGTTTTAAACATTCTAACAGGAAAAAAAGTCTTTTAAATAACAGAAAGCTACTGAGGAAGGGAAAATAAGCGGCTTACAGTTTGTGTCTATACCCAAAGGCTATTTCCTACATGTCAGCCCACTTCCAATGCAGGTGAGGTCAAAAGAGCAAGCATTCTAGGTTCTAATCCTGACTCCATCACTTACTAGCTATTATCTTTAAAAAAGTTATTTAACTTTCTTTACTCAGTTTTCTCATCTGTAAAATGAGAAGAACATTTATACCTAAACCTTTAAAAGTTGCTGGAGAGTTAAACAAGATAACATCTGTAAAGCATTTATAATAGTGTGTATAATACATGTATAGAAAAGTATCAGCTACATTTAGTGATATTATACTTTCTGGGAATCTCTTACATAATCCATCTCATGTTTTGTTCTTTCTTCTACATCATCCACTCTATTTTGTTCAACTAGGTCTTCTCTCTGCCCCCAGTTGCACCTTACATTTTTGGGGGGAGGGGGGTCTCTAATGGATTCATTTCTTAGGGTTTTCATGACAAACTACCATAAATTGGGTGGTTTCAAACAACAAATTTGTTGTCTCAAATTCTAGGAGACTAGAAGTCTGAAATCAGTATAAACAGGGTTGGTTCTTCTAGAGGACTTGCCTCTCTCTCCTAGCTCCTAACAGTGCTGTAATCCTTGGTGTTCCTTGGCTTGTGGATGCATCACCCCAATCTCTGCCTCCATCATCACATGGCATTCTCCCCGCATGTCTGTGTCCAAACTTCCCTCTTCTTACAAGGACACCAATCACCGGATCAATCACCCACCCTAATCCAGTATGACCTCATCTTAGCTTGATAACCTCTGCAAAGACCTTATTTCGAAATAAGTACACATTCAAAGTTATCAGTGAGTAGGACTTAAACATATCTTTTTGGGGGATGCAATCCAACATACAACACTAAGTTTTTGTTGAAATAGGCTCTCATTCTTGAGATTCTCTTTCTCTCATCTAGTCTGTACCTCGGTTCTTCCCATCTTTCATAACTGACTTAGTATTTAAAGCATCCTCAGCAAAACTGCAATCCTCCTTCTTCATGTTGCCATGCAGTTGAGAACTTAATGTTTCTGGTATCAGTCTGTCTGCCACACTAGACTCAGCTATTAAGGAGCAAGTGAATCTTAGGACACTTCCAATTCCCCTGGTACCAGTACTCCTCTGGGCAGAGAGAGGACCCTTTATAAATGTTATTGATGGGTTTAGTACTTTGTTAGTTTAATAAATGTAACTATGTGTGTTGTTTTCCTCTGTTTATGAGATACTTTGGGGGGGGATGAAGGAACAACAGATATTCAAGTTGTGTTTTATTTATTATGTTTATTAGACCGAGGAAATTGGCTTGAGAGCACTTAAGCAAGCCATTTTAATAAAAAGCATAGTGTTTGATCCTTGATCAAAAGCAACTTAAACTCTAGTTGGGAAGAAAGAATAGATAACAATTAGAGGGGGAAAAAAGCTTTATATGTTCTGACATTATGTAATTATAGACTAAATTTATGAATTCTGGCACTGAAATAACTAGAAAATAAAGCAACACATGATAAGGAGCTAATTATGTGGGACAAACTACAAAGGCAAAATAAAACTTTGATTTCTTCTTTTCTAAACAAGAAACCGTATTAGATATCTTGTGGATAGGGGGAGGGTTAATTTCCTTTTGTTTCAGTTAATTCACAAAAAAAAAGATGTTGATGTCATTTGATGACTGACAATTATAATGTCTTAGCATTTAATGGGTTTGCAGTCTGGGGATAATTCACTCATGGAAGGAGCAACAGAAAGCCATTTAGCTTACACAAATGTCACATAACATCCCAGACCCTGCAAAGACCTTGATAAAAAGTAGTTCCTCTTCTCTTTAGCTACAGCAGAACTTGAAATCTTAGGATCCTAAGAAACGCCCTAACTGTTGACTCAGGATTGCCTTGACTAAAACATTTCAACCTTCTATTATAGCTGAGAGCTGTCTTCTGGACGTTGTAACTCACTGGGCCACACAAGACCAAGTTTAATCTCTCTCCCACATGACAACCCTTCAAAAGGCTGAAAGCTGCGATCTGTCTCACTGCATTTTCCTTCTCTCTAGCTTAAGCCATATGACACATTACCAGGCCTCTTTCCCTCCTTGTCATGCCGCCTGTGTGTGCCCCACCTTGCCTATCACCCTGTTAAAGGGTAATGCCAAAACTGAATAAAACTTTCAGGTGCCCACTGACAGCCACAGCATATTTATAGCACCAACACCCTAGGAACATCTCACGTCTCTCATCTCTTCTCTACCCACAGCTGCTTCTACTGGAGAGAAATTACTTTGACAGCCTCCTTATTGGACCACTTACCACTCCAACCCTCATATTTTCCTACTTCTTTAATAATAACTTTGTGATATAGGATAATAGCATTTCCATTATTTAAGCATTTCAGTAGGACCTCTATTTTCAGCATAAACATCAAAAAATTTCAATTTCTTAGGAGGACATGAGAGTCAAACAGTATGTGTCAATATTTTTAGCTCATTTTTGTCAACTTCCTCCCCACTTGTTATGGGTTGTATTGTGTCCCTCCCAAAATTCATATGCTTAAGTCCTAACCTCCAGTACCTCAGAATTCGACCTTATTTAGAAATAAGGTCATTACACCTATAGTTAGTTAAATGAGGTCATTACAATAGACTGTAACCCAATATGACTGGTCTCCTAGAAGGGAAATTTAGACAGAGACACATATAGGGAGAAATGCTATGTGACAATGAAGATGGTCAATTATAAGATGAAGAGAGAGGCCTGGAACAGATCCTTCCCTGTCAGCTCCCAGGAGAAACCAACTTTGCCAACAACTTGATTTCAGACTTCTAAACCTCAGGAATTGTGAGACAAATTTCTTTAGTTTAAGCCACCTAGTGTGTGGCACTTCATTTTGGCAAACTAATACATCACTTCCTACTCTCCACAAAAAAGTTCTGAGAGCCAATGAATGAAGATATGATGAAGTATTAATTAATTAGCTTTTGATGTCTAAGAAACCACCCCCCAAATTAGTGGTTTAAAACAACCACCATTTCTTTAGCTCATGATTCCACAAATTGGCAAAGTGAGCTAGGCAGTTCTGGTCTAGGCCAGGTTCAGTGGATTTCAGTGGGGCCCACTCACATAGCAAGGGTCACCTCGTGCTGGCTAGGCTATAATGACCTTGAATGGGGCATTTGAGAATGATGGACCCCTCTCCACATGGTATCTCATCCTCCAGTAGGCTGGCCTCAGGAGTTTCAAGAAGCAAAAGAGTAAGTCCCAATGTGAGGAAACATCTCAAGTCTCTTCTTACATCCCATTTGCTACAATCCCATTAGTCAAAGCAAGCCATGAGACCAAGCCAGATTCAAGGGGTGAGGAAATAAACCACCTCTTCATGGGAGGAATGCAAAGTGGTAGTATTACAAGGGTATAGATACAGGGAGGAAAAGAACATACAAACAGGTTTACAACCACCACATTCTTTTCGTGACCACAAATTCTTATTGTAAACCCTACAGAGGGCGCCTGAGTGGCTGTCAGTTAAGCATCTGCCTTCAGCTCAGGCCGTGATCCCAGGGTCCTGGGACTGAGCCCTACATTGAGCTCCCTGCTCAACAGGGAGCCTGCTTCTCCCTCTGCCTGCCACTCCACCTACTTGTATGCTCTCTCTTTCTGTCAATTAAATAAATAAAATCTTTTAAAAATAAATAAATAAACAAACCCTACAGAAGGTATGAGGTACTGTGAATATACTACTTAAAATCACAAATTTATTTTAAAGCAGACATGCTCCCTGCTTTTATGTCCTGTATCATCTGAGGTAATAGTTAACATGAGAAATCTTAATATTTAAGATAAAGGTATAACATGAAAGTATCCTACAGCAAGCAAATACCAATATGCAGACAGTGAGAGGCAGAGCCTGGAGAAAAAATATATCCTCCAGTTGGAGTGCCTGTCCAGTACAGATGATTCTGTCCAAGGGATATCTGGCAACATCTGGTGACTTTTTTGTCACAATGAGGAGGCAGGAAGTTTCCACTGGCATCTAATGGGTAGAGGCCATGGATACTGCTTAACATCCTACAACGCACAGGACAGCCTCTCACAGCAAAGAATTCTTGACCCCAAAATGTTAGTTCTGCTATTAAGAAACCCTGTTTTAGCCTGAAGATTCTTACCAATTCCAGCAAACTTGGGATGCCAGCTACTGTCATTATTGCTGCCCCTTTCCAGTAGTCCCATTTACTGGAAACTGTCAGGAGAAATCAAAGCATTTCTTCAGCCCTTGCAGCAGGCAACCCCTCTTTGTCCGGATGTGCCCTCCAAGGCACTAGGGCTATAATGATAAACAGGACTCTGTCCTGCCTTCCAGAAGCCCAGAGTCCAGGAGGAACAGGCTTCCTGCCATCCTGGCAGCACCTCCAGTACCTCTAGTCCCTATCTGTACCTCTGTTGTAGGTCACCGCTCCTCAGTGATGTGTGTGCCTCCCGTGCGGGAGACCTCCTCTCATTCACCTCTGGATCCTCAGGGTCCATAAATGTTGCTGAATGAAGCACGTGAGGGGCACATTAAGGAGTGCTTCTCTCTAACCACCGTGTTGTAAAGTCAGTGAGGTGTGTTGTGTTTAAACCCTGAAAGACACATGAAGGTGCATAGAAAAAGATCTGCCAGTATCTATCCTCACACATCTCAGAGTCCGGCACCACCATGTATCCCTAACAAAAAGACAAAAACAGCATTGTGATTCTTTTCATGTAGAATTAACACTCAATGAAGTGTCCGTATGAATGACCAACTCTCCCTCTCCAGGAAAGCCTGGTCTTTTTATTTGATTGCCCAGTGTCATTTCAGGTGATCACTACTTTTAGATCACTGAATGTTTATCTAATACTTGATTTGCGAGTTTTTCATTTGAAGTCTTTTCTCTGTTTTCACTGGTACCTAAAATTTTTTCACTATTTATTTGAATAAATAGCCTCCTAACATTTTACTCCCACATAGTTTAATAGTCATCGAAAAACTGTCATTTAAAAATACTTCCTCCTGTGTGCAAACATCTGGCCTACCCACTTAGCGTTTGAAATAAGTAGTAATTATCTAGACTCTGTTTTGGCATGATATTGGATGACAACTTAAAATCCCAGCCTCTCTTCCCAAACCTGGCTGTTTGTTACTGAGCAGAATTCACTCGATTGGAACTCAAGAGCTTAATTTAGTATAGCATTCTCTTGCCTCCCAAAATTTATAATTAAGTGCTTGGCACTGCTTAGCCACATATTAAGTAAAATCAAAAAATCTAAAAATGGTTCTGGGTAATGGACCTATGTCCAAGGCAAGAAAATTCCGCAGTTTGGATTCTAAGACTGTAACACTGTGGAATTAAAACTGTTTAAAAACATGCCTAAAATGGGGAGAGAAAGAAAGGAGAATCTACTAAAGCACTGTTGAAGACCCCTCCACAAGCAGCTTGTTCATTCAGGAGTGAGGCTGGCCTCTTGACATCACTTACACTGATTTCTTTAGAGCAGAATCTTGGAGTAACACTGAGTCACACAGGTCTTACTTAATCTGCAAAACCCCATAAATGGCACGTGCCCATTTGTGGCAGAGATTGGCTAACTGCCGAATCTATTTCCTCTTTTTCTGGGGGCTACAGGTCTACATTTCTCAGCCTCCATGTGTAGGACTGTTACCAGGTTTGGCCAATGAAATGTGAGCTAAGGCAAAGGAAGCCAAGTGCCATGACTCATGGTCTTTCCCCCTCTGCTGTCCCGACCTGGAGAAGCACAATAACCACAGAAGCCTAAGTTAAGGAGGGAAGAGCCAAATGGCATAAGGGGCCTGGATTTCCAAATCATGGCTTAGAGGAGAGCTGCCAGATGGCCATGAACACTAACTTCTTAAAGAAATCTTGCAGAATTATTGTGTATCTATTGCTACCTACCGCTCTCTCCCACAGGGTTTACCTCTTCATTTTTTTAATATATATTTCATTACACACTTCCTGAGATAGATATTTAATTACACATTTCTGTGTCTATCCTTCCTCTCTCCATTAGAATGGAAGTTCCATGCAGGTGGATATATTATCTGTTTATTCACTACTTTATTTCTAGTTCCTAAAACAATAACAAACACACTTAGCATTTCTAATAGAACCACGCCTAGTGTGGAGTCCAAGCGACACACAGGGCTACTGCACTACACAAGGAAAAGGCGTAATGGGGGTAATCCTGACGGCGTGGGTCAGGGGTGGTTGTGACATGGGAGTGCTATGGATGGAACAGAGGATCAGGGGCCTTACAAGACCACCCAGAGATTTCAATATTCCTCTTTCCATTTGGCTCATTGCAGAATATAATGTTCTATAAGGATATGTATACCAATAGTAAGGGGGGAAATAGGTTCTTATATGGAAGACAGATTTGCAAGCAGGAAAAGTGAAGAGTAGCTGAGAGCACTAAATCTTCTACCTGAAATGTTTACCTTCTGCTTTTGCTCATCCACATGAAAGAAAGCTAAAAACTATATAGAACTGCAGGGTAAAAATTTTCAAAGGAAAATATAATTAGAATTCAGAACTACATTAAAAATAATAGTGCAGTGATGGCAACACATTAGTCACGGAATTTCCACCCATCCTAAGAAAAGAATTAGGGTCAGAAGCAAAAGAAAGAATACTTAATATTCCTGTACACTTTGCTTTAAGAAAACTGAATACATGAAAACTTAATCCAACAAATCAGGTAACTTAGGGAGTGATTTTTTTTTATGTTGAAAATAAAAGAATTTATTGCTCTACAAGAGTAACTTTATGATTAGTTTAAGTACAGAACTTTCAGTGGGTGTCTAACCCAAATGTATAAAAACTTGCCAAGCCAAGAACTTTTCTCAACTAAAAAGGAATCCTTCTTAGTATGAGATATTTAATATGATTTGAAAAAGCAATGAACAGGAAAACATTCTAGAATAATTCACACACATTTGTCTCATGTAAGGACACTATACACAGAAACATATTCTCTCAATTTTTACAGGATGTAGAAATTGTAGAGATTCACAGAATATAGTGAAGTGAATGTTCTCAAACACTTATTTTAATAAATATATACCATGTAAAATGTGCACAACATTTTTCCATTGTGAGAGCAGTTACAGGAAACTACAGTCTTGGGAACAGCCATTATTATCTGATATTCCAACCAATAGGAACAAAGCAAAGTCAACGAAACAGAATGAAGTGATGCAATGATTATACATCAACTTCACACATGTACAGAATGGAGATTTGTTACAGCTCTGAAGCCCACAGCCATGAACTGTAGGCGATGCAAGAGCAGTTTAGAAACAATAGAAATGAACTAAAAATTAAATTGTCCGTAGCTAATGATTAAATATAAAATATTAAAGTATCATATGGTTTCACTCATTTATGGAACATAAGAAATAGCAGCAAGATCGGTAGGAGAAGGAAGGGAAGAATGAAGGGGGGGTAAACAGAAGGGGGAATGAACCATGAGAGACTATGGACTCTGGGAAACAAACTGAGGGCTTCAGAGGGGGGGATGGGGGATTGGGATAGGCCAGTGATGGGTATTAAGGAGGGCACATATTGCATGGTGCACTGGGTGTTATATGCAAATAATGAATCATGGAACACTACATCAAAAACTAAGGATATACTGTATGGTGACTAACATAACATAAAAAATTATTTTAAAAAAATAATATGCATTGAAAATGTTCATAAAATAAAGGAAAAAAGCCCAACTCCTAGGGTTTTGGTTCAGGGCTGCCATGATGTAAATAGGGAGCAGGGAAGTGGGAGACTAGGCAGGCCCTGGCTTGTGGCCAAACTCTTTCAACTAGAGAATCTCTAGCATGTTAGTAAAACTGGAGTTCAGTGTAAGTTTGAAAAATAACTTTTCTGCTAACATTTTTTATAAAGGTTTTTATAATTTTATAATGAGTGTGATTTCACTGCACTTGTTTTACAGAAGAATATTTAATCTCAGAGATAAAGTGATTTTCTCAAGGTCTCTCAATTATTGTTAAAAGTCTCCAGATTGCCAAATCTTCTACACTTCTAGTTGATGGTGTTGTTATCAATAATCAATGTACTAGAATCCATAGCATGTATTGGAGAAAGAGATTACAGAGAAATACTATAACAGAAATATTTGAAGATAAAAAATATATAGGTCTCTTCTTGGTATTTGCCCAAAAGAGATGAAAACCTATGTCTACACCAAAACCTGCAAATGGTATTTATAGCAGCTTTATTCATAATTGCCAAAACTTGGAAGGAACCCAAATGTCCTTCAGTAGGTGAATGGATCAATAAACTGTGGTACATCCAGACAATGAGATATTCAGCACTAAAAAACTAAGCTATCAAGCCATGAAAAGATATGGAGGAGGCTTAGATGCATATCACTAAATGAAAGAAACCAATCTGAGAAAGCTGCATACTATATGATTCCAACTATATGATGTTTGGGGAAGGCCATACTATGGAGACAATAAAAAGATCAGTTGTTGCCGGGGTTGGTGAAGGGGAGTGGAGGAGATGACTAGGTGGAGCACAGAAAATTTACAGGACAGAAAAAATACTTGGTACAATGCTCTAATGATGGATACATCATTATACATTTGTCCAAACCCATAGGATGTACAACACCAAGAGTGAACCATAACTATCAACTTAGGGTGATTATAATATGTCAGTGCAGGTTCACTGACACCAAATATACCACTCTGGTAGGGGATGTTGATAATGGGCAGGTTGTGCATGTGTGGGGGCAGAGGGTATATGAGAAATCTCTATATCTTCCCCTTGATTTTTTTGTGAACTTAAAATTGCTCTAAAAAATAAAGTCTTAGTAATAAATATATGGGCAGCATATATTTTCTTCTTACTATATCCAGGCACAATTCATGTATTCTACAATCATTATCTCATTTAACACTGGAAACAGGCACTATTAGTAGTAGCCTGTTCCACAGATTAGCAAAGAACACTCAGAAATATTAATTTGTCTTCCCAAGGTCACACAGGAGAGTAGACAACCCAGAGACCTTCTATTTTAATAGGTGGAGATGTGCAGTAAACAAGAAATGCATACACAAAGAAGAAATGTATCAGAGAGTAATAAATAGTATAAAAATTAAAGTCTGGTGATATAATGGAGTGTGACAAGGTGGCTAATTTAGATTAATGAGAGACTGGACTGAGCTCTCTGAAGCTATGACATTTGAACTAGTATTGGAAGGACAAGCAGTAGCCAGCCATGGGAGGTTCAGTGGGAAGAGTACTCCAACTAGAGCAAACCAGGTCAAGTCCAGAGACAGAAGAAGAGTTTCTAAAATCATTATGAGCAACTCACTGGAAAATGGTTTGAGAGGAGGTTGGAAGGAGAAGCAGAGAGCAATGTCCTGAGTTGGAAATTTCCAGGTGCAGTGAGAAAACGCTGGAAGGTTTATGCAGGAGAGTAACATGGCTCAATCTACAGGATGTTAAGAGCATAACATAAGCAGGCAGTTTGTATGGAGACGGGTTTGTGGGCAGAAGGGTGAAAAACAGAAAGAGGACTAAGGAGACTATTGCAAGAAGCCAAACCAGTTGAAAGATGATAGTGGTTTGGACAAAGGTGGTAGAGACAGAGGCAGGGAGCAGTGGATTTGGGGGAGATGTCTGGGTGGTAGACACAGCAGAGGTTGCTGATGTGAAGAATGAGGAAAAAAGAAATTTGGAATAAGCCCTTGACATTGTACAGAGTTCAGACAGAATGAGAACTGAGAAAACACCATGCTTTTTTTTTGGGGTGGGGGGGATAACAACCACCACCACCTCATCTCTGAAGCATTTCCAAATTATACAGAAAAAGAAATAATCACAGGAAAGACATATGTGGCTGCAGTTCAAAGACAACATAATAACAGTCTTTAAAAAGCCATTATATGACTGCTACATTTGTCGCTCAAGTGATGACTGGAGCCTGACCAGGGAATTCAGATGAAAGAGTAACAGGCAACATGAGATATACTTCATAAAAGTTAGAAATGCAGAAGTTAAATAAAGGCAGATTCACTTCACTCAAGCCAGACTTAAGCCTGGGTGATTGATATATTTATTTCATTTTTATGAGTGCATTTGAATAGGATTGTGGAGGGTGCTCTTTCGGCAAATAGATCAGAAACTATCCCCTTTAAATGAGAGTTGGCCCCTTCAAAATAACCACTCTGGGAGAAAATAGACTTATTCTAATGATACTGCAGTTGCTCAAGAATTTTTTGAAATTCCTCTAGCGTGTTTACTTTCAGAGCCAGCAGCTCCTTCTCAGAGCACGCCTATGTCCCTTGAGGGTGGGCCTAGTCAGGGTCCATGTGATGCTGAACAGCAGACGACACTACGTCCTTGTTCTCAGAAAGGGCGTGGCCGCGAGCCTGAGCTCCATGGTGCGTATAGTCCATCACACGCACAGAAGCACTCGGGTGCCACAGAACTTCCCTATGCAAAGTCTGATGGACAGGGTAATCTCGTGCGTTGAATTTTTCACGAGCAACGCCATGGATATGGAACAAATCCACACTGTATTCAGAGAATTTTTTGGTGTAAGTTTTTTTTCTCAGATCAGGCTGTCCTCCACTCCAATTTTGATAGTTTCTCTCCACATCATCCTAGTTATGACACATTTTACCATTGATTTCTATGTTTTCATTTATTATGTTCCCACATTTTCACTGGTGCAGGATAGGGGAATGAACCCAAATGCCTAATGTGAAGGTTTCTTTGTGCCTGTTCTTTAGTACTTTGCTGAAGAACAACTTTTCAGAACTTGATTTGAGTTTTTAAGAATATTTGTACATCTTCGTCTAAAGTGCGATCTTAAGCTGCCATTCTCATAGTTAATTGTTTATTTGAAGGCACTCAAAATGTCTGACCTTTTCAAAGATTCCGTAGATTACAGTATAAAGGAATGGGTGGTCCCAACATTTTCAGGCATGCTTTTTCCCCCTCCAAAATGGAAAACAATTGACATTGTTTTTTCTCATAAACTTCTTTTGACATGTTTAGTGTTTCACTTGCATATCTGTTAAACCACACATGGGGAGAAAAAAAGACCTGAATTACTTGCTCTCAAAAATTGCCACTATTTTATGTGTTGTCACAAAGCAACATGTAATTCTACTCACTTCTTTTGCTGCCACAAAAATGATGGGGCCAGACATGAAAGCATTGCTGCTGCAGGTAGAATAGGAATTTTTATTACTCTTCCAACACTTTGGATTTAATTGCACTTGTACTCAAATTTACTATACAGGATAAAGTATTTACCGTATCCTTTCTTTCTAATTGATTTCATGATTTTACTTCCTATGAAGAACAAATGGATGTATTTCACCTTTTTAAGCAATTCAAAAAGCAATTTTTTTCCAGACCTAGGCATCCCCCATCTTTTCCTTTCACCCCCAAACACATACCACCTGATAAAGAGAATTCCCCCCAAAGAGTTAGAATCATGGAAATCTGTTACTTGAAGGCAACATTTCCTTCTGAGTATAATAGAGATCTGGGCTCTAGTCCCAAAGAGGGAGTAAGGAGAAAGTGGAAATAATGAGACAAGAAGATCTTGGGAACGCACTTCCAGCTGGTCTCAATGTTTTTTATCTGTGACTTTAGTAGAGTTGACTCTGTAATAGAGTTGCAAGATATTCTAGATGTGAATTCTACCTGGACTCTTCTACCACAAATAAATACCCAGAGGGAAAAAAGATGCTTTGACCATCTTTTGTGGCTAACAGGTAAAAGAGCAGTCCAAATACTTTTTTATATTATCATTAATACAACTGTTTTTGTTCAATCCAACTTGAGATCAATTAAAAAGTTCATTATCAGGACTTGTTTTTTGTTTAAAAGCAAACAACGGTTAATTTAAAATGTATTATCCTTTTTTTTTCAATAGTATTCTTAATGCAAATTAAGGCAAGTCCAAATTTAAAAGCAGGGCTAGCGATAGGCACATCAACAATTAAGTTATTCAATAAATGTCTGAGTAAGCTTATAATACAAAAAAAAAAAATAAAGATGGACCTTGGATGGGCAGATACCTTTCATTAATATTGATAGAGAATAATATGTGATGAAAAGACTTTTCTAATACATTATAAAAAGTTAACAGCATGTAAAATATGCCACTATTTATAGCCAGAGACTGTTTTATTTGAAATCTTGTTTAATTAATGCCTAATAAGCAATCAAAACCAAAACCATTAGTGTATCAACAAATCTTTCAAAGCTATACAAAACCTACAGAAAATTTAGAGTACATGGCTTGAAGAATTCTCTCTTCTAAAGCTCACCTCCTATTGTGACTGTAAGAATGTTAATTTTTCAAATCAAAAATAATACCATAAATAGATTCATCACGTACTTGGGACTTTAATAGCATTCAGGACACTTCTGCTGCTGTGAACCTGCAACCAGTACATGTCTTACATTGTTGATTATTCTAATGTGTGAAATTCTAGGAATATGTAAGTGAACGTCTTAAAGAGTTGCACCATAAGCAATGCACGTCTGCTGTAGGTGCAGGCAGCCTTTCTCCATATTCTGAAGTAGCTCAGAAAAATAAAACCGCTTCATTATTCAATAGATTTCATAACAAACCAGTTATCCACATGCACGGTGTAAACAGTATTAACTTCAGATGTTTTATAACCACGTGCAGCTCAGATGTGTATGCTTCCAGGTTTGAGATCAACCAATCCAGCACTGGTAAACCACACAAAGGACTAAATTGATGCAGGTATACAATTCCACTTCTGTAGCGGAATCACCACTCACTCAGACCCATGTCCTCTTCTACTCCATCACTACTTCCCTGCTCTACAGAACAGGACTTTGTTTTAGGAGGCCAGCTTCTGTAGACTTCTGTTTTATTTTGTTTTTGTTTCTCTCCATTGATATCCCATTTACTTGTTTAACATCTTTCTAACTCTGTTTGGAGGTCATGATTATTTTCTTTTCATCTCTCTTTAAACTATTCCTCTCTGTCTTTGACTTTCTCCTTTTGCTGTCTACTAGAGGATGTCAAGTCAAACAATTTTGTCCAGTTTACCTAGGTTTTCTTAATAAGATCTTGTTCTCTCTCAATTGCCTCTCTTTTCTTACTCTTTCTGTATAGTAGTCCAGGTCCTCCAAGAAGCAGATGCTATGACAGGATAAATGCACAAAGACTATACTAAGGGAAAAGACAGAGCAAAAGCCAGATAAGATAGGGAAAACCATCAGATGCTATGCAAGTCTGACCCAGCAAAGGAGAAAAGACTGGGAGAAGCACCCTGGGCTTCTCTACTGGGTAAGAAAGGATCAGGATTGGTAACATCTACCAGGTCAGCAGAAGTGCTAGCCCTTAGCAGGAAGGGTGGGCCACCTCTGAATGCTCAGAGAATCTTAAAGATGCTGTAGCATAAACATCCTCAGAGGCGTCCACGTAAATGTCTCCTCCCATCATTTGGGTTCCCAGATTTTCTCCCACCACAGCCCTGGCATTCCATGAGACCTGCCTCCTCTGAGCATACGAGGGTCTCTGAGGTCTGGGACTCCTACAGGTAATAAAGGGGTCTTGATATGCTACCTTGGAAGTTCCCTGTTTCTTACACTTAGCCTGCTTGTTAACAGTTTTCAGTCTCTCCTTATTCTTATCTCTCATTATTAGTATACAGAGTTTCAATACAACTTGCAGCAACCAGCCAATTCCAACGACTTGTAGGCATTGAATGGTCTCAAAGAACCAGCATAATTGAGCCTTTTGCCTATAGGAGAGTCTTCGATAACACAGCATATTACTATTTCCTAGCTCTTTTTTTTTTTTCACTCAATTACTCCTGTCTCCTGGAGTGAATTCTCCCAAAGTAACTACTTCACACAAGTCCTTGTTCCAGGCTGTACTTTCTGGGGAACTCAAACCAAGGCAGTTGGTTCCTGCAATGTCCACGGAAAACAGACCATTAGGATGGGATCCTGGACCTACATCATCACCAGAAAAATGGGAAGACCTATTAAGCGCTAGTGGGTGGGAGGCACCTGGGAGGCTGAGTAGGTTAGGCATCGGACTCATGATGTCGGCTCAGGTCATGATCTCGTGGGTCATGTGATCAAGCACGACATAGGGCTCCACACTCAGCAGAGAGTCTGCTTGAAGATTCTCTCCCTCTGCCCCTTCCCCCATTCTCACTCAAATAACTAAATCCAAAAAGAAAAAAAAATGCTAGTGTGCAGAAGCATCTCAGAACTAAGACTCTGATCACAGTATAGTTGGAAGCATTTGGTTCTAGCACTTGAACAGTATAGGGCAATAGTATGTTCATAAGGATTATAGAGTTGGGTGGCTTTTGTTGCCTTGGAAGTCTTAAAAAGAGACCTACAAGGATACAAAGACTTAAGAGACCCTCTTCACTGAATGACCCTGAACATAAATAAGAACAGACAGATCAGGTGAATGTAAAAACTAGTAGAAGATATCATTAGAGGTTTTGGCACTTAGAATATGGCCACTGGTCTGCTGAATGGAATCCCTTGTGAATGGACTGGAGAGGCTGCACCAACCAAAATAGTGGGCAGAAAACAAACCATTCCAAAGTGACCGAGGGCAGCCTGGAAAGGCAGAAGATTCTATGGGGAGTGGGAGTATTTCATCCAATGGGGATGGCAGCTGCAGGTAAATACTCAGACTTCCATTTTTCACACATATATTTCTTAGAGGTATCCTCTCTTTTGCAGAGGTTTTTGTGAAATAGAATTCATCTTTGCCTACAGCAGTGATATCACTTATGTACCCTCTGTCATGTTCTTCCCATTCCCTCATTTCTCCAAACAATGAAGAGGCTGGCCTATTATAGAGTTAGAGATTCAGGCAAATGGGGAACATTACAGGACTCCAGTTATCAGAACAGAGACTAAGTAAGATGTGGACAAGGGAATGACAGGAAACCTCACTATGAGAATTAAACTTCAATCTAAGAACCATACTTCTGATAATATTACCTTGAGGCCTCATTCCTGACAGTATTCAACCCAGACCCTGGAAAGTGGTTGAGCCCAGCCATGATCAGTCACTGGGAACAGGGTGTGGAATTTACATGGTCTCATCAGCACTTGAACTGACTTCACAACTTCAAAATTATTATGACATTCCTTTGAAGATCCTACCCTCATAAAAGTGGGAATGAAGCCAGAATACCAATCCTGCACTATACCTACAGATAAGTAAAACATTGTTTTATAAATTAAGTCTCAGAAATGTCTCCCTCCTCTTATTTGTAGATTAAAGAATCAGACCCCTATCTTGAACTATTTTTTTTACTTTATTCTACAAGTTAGTTATTAATAGATTTTTAAGAATGTATTTTATAGACATTTATAACAGTATCTATGCCGATTCCTGTCTAAATGTCCTCTTACCTTTTCTTGATCAGGGTCAGTATTAGCCTAATTTTTTTTCAGAATAAGAAAAACATTGTCTATGAAATCATCACTTTCAACCTTCTATTTTCTCTGCATTTCAGAATAAGAAAAACATTGTCTATGAAATCATCACTTTCAACCTTCTATTTTCTCTTCTATTTCTCTGTAATACACCCAAAATTTCATTCATGAACTTCCCCTAAACATCAGCATGCTGAATATTGTTTCCCCGTTTATAATTATGTTAGTAGCACCATGTTAGGACCTAGTCTTACATGTCTTTATATATGTGAACTCACACAATTCACTTACATTCTTAAAAAAACTTATTTTAGTGCTGCCTCACCCACATCTGTCTTCCTTGCTTCAGGTTATGTCTCAACCCTTCTTCATTTAGTCTCAACTTTATGTCCCAGGTCATACCATCACTTATATTCTAATGATAGGTCAAATAAAGAAATGCCATCAATGCCATGACCCCTTGACAGATAAATTTGTGGGCTCAACAACCTTTGAAATATAACCATAAAACATTTAACATTTAAACATTTAAAAAATGTATATTCACAAACTCACATAAATTCTTTTTTAGTGATGCTGAGACCTGTAAGCAATGATTTCAAGTTGTGTTGTTCATCTATGGAAAGCAGTCACTAATATTTAGGCACCAACCCGGTTGTAATAATAATGCTAATGCTGACATTTTCCTTACAGAACAATGTAAACTCTACATTTACGGAGACAGAGCTTCACAGCAACCATGATCATCTTTATCCAACAGTTATAATGCTGCTGATGCTGTGCTGGGAACCAGAGGAAACAAGTTTTAGATGTGGACATAATAATAGATGTGGCATGGGCCATTCAAGGAAGAGCTAATAATGCTTGAGAGCCAGGGACTAATAGCTGAAGTTGAGAAAAGGATAGAAGCAGGGCTACAGGGTACTTACTCTAGGAACTGACAGGTAGGGATTAAAATCTGAAATTGCGTATTAAAGCCAAATGTGAGTTAATAAGAGTCGAGAATCACTGAAATAATCAGAGGGAAGGCCCTACGGAAGAGCCTATATCATTAATGAAATGACAAATGCAGAAACTCAGAGAGATGGCATGTTGATTGCTAAGAGGACAGCAAATACATTTAGGGACCCAGTTTTAGAGAAAACAGGAGTTAGGGGCTGAAAGCAGAATTAATAGAGGAACAAGAAGAAAATCTATACAAGAAAACAAGACTGATCCCCAGCCACTTAGCGACTGAGGTAGCAGAAAGGGAACACATTCATATGTAGTCAACTGGATCTTAAGATTAATTGGAAGAGCATTCTCCAACTTCTCTCAGCTTAGAAGTTTATTGATTAACTTTATATTTGAATGACCATTTAGCTTATTAAAATTCCTGGATCACACATATTCCCTTTTTCTAGCACTTTGTAGACATTGCTAATCTGTAATCGGAAAATGGAACATTGAAAATGAGAAGTCTGAAGCCAGCCTGATACATTTCCCTTATTAGGAAACTTGATCTTTTTGCCTGGATACCCCTCAAATTATTTGAAACCCACTAACTTTACAAAAATATTTATAGTTTATTGATGTTCTGTGCTGATTTTTTCCTAAACAGGCTAAGGAATTTCAATTTATAGATTAAACTTTTTAAATTTTCTGTAGCTGTGTGTGTGTGTGTGTGTGTATGTGTGTGTGTTTACTTTTTACTTTATGTTAAAATACACATATTTTGTTAAAATACACATCTTGTCCATTTTTAATGTAGAGTTCAATGCCATTAAGTACATTCACGTCCATCACCACCTTTGGCAACCACCATTCTATTTTCTATCTCTATGAATTTGTCCACTCTAGGTATCTCATAAGTGGAATCATATAGTATTTGTCCTTTTGAAACTGCTTTATTTCACTTAGTGTAATGTTCTCACAATTCACCCATGTTACAACATGCATGATTTTGTGATTCTTTAATTATAGATATATTCTATATTTGTACTCTAATATGATAGGCACTACTCACATGTGGTTATTGAACACACAAAATGTGGCTAATGTAACTTAAAATCTAAAATTAAAATTTACGTGTATTTTAATTTTAAATGGTCACATAGTAGCACAGTTCTATATGATCAGCATCAACTATTTTCCTGGTTTCTCAATTTTATTTTTTTAAGATTCTATTTATTTGAGAGAGAGAGATAGCAACCATGAGCAGCGGGGAGGGGTAGAGGGAGAGGGAGAAGCAGACTCCCCGCTGAGCAGGCAGCCGGACCACGACCTGAGTGAAGGCAGACACTTAACAGACTGAGCCACCCAGGCGCCCCTGGTTTATCAACTTTGGGATTTTTACTGCTGAGATATGTTGCACCTTAGCAATATACATCTTTCCTCCATTCAGTCTTTATCACTTTTTAAAATATATTTCTCTGTTATCTTTGTAATTTAAATATATTGTACAGGGATGTACTGTATGGTGACTAACATAATAAAACACTAAAATAAATAAATAAATAAATAACCTTATTAAAAGATCAGATAATAATAAAAAAATAAAATAAAAAAATTATATTGTACTGATCAATCCTTTATGTTTAATTTAATCTCTGGAAGATGTTCTGCAGTTATATGTAGAAACATGAGTTTGCTCCATTATTTCAGTTCTCTTATTGAAGACATCATGTGTTATGTCTACTCTGCCTAAAATCCACATCCGAAATTCTCTCCAGTGTTTATTCTTTCCACTGTTGTTCTCCATGCCCACCAATGTTTTTAGCAGTGATTTTTCTTTATTGTACTTCTAATTTTCACTTCATTTTGATAATTCAGTTTTTCTTTTTTTTCGAAAGAGCTCCATATTTTATCTTCTATTCTACCACATCTTCCCTGAGCTCTTGTTTGTTCTTTGTATTCTTATTCTATGTTGATAATTGTTTCAAAATTATTTAAAATTTGTCACGATATGTTCACTCACAATTAACAATTATCATTTAATGGCAATAGTTTGGTTACGATGATGCTTTATTTGCTATTTGTTTGCTATTCCTCTGCTCCTTTGTTTTGTATTATTGATTGGATATGGCGTCAACTGTTCTTTGGTTATTATTCATATTTTAAAGCAGTTTTTTTTTTCTAGACCACATTTTTTCATGAGGTTTATAAAGAAAGGAACTACTAGTCTCTCTAGACTCTTTTCATCAACAAGAGATGGTGGTTTTGCCGTCAAGGCATGCTACTTAGGGCTCCGAGGTCTATAGGACAGTGCTCCCCTCTCAGTCTCCACTCTGCCCCATTTGACATCCCAACTTCAAGCAACGTGGGAGTCCGGAGTCTCAGCCACCCCTTGTTTCACAGGAGATAGAGATTACATTTCTATTTCTGGTTTTCTATTATGCTTTTGGGCAATTTCAAAAAAATAAAACAAAACAAAAAAAACCCCAAAAACCCATCTTCACACTCCCAATTTCAAATCAGAAGTACCTATTTTGTCTATTCTTTTTGAGCACGTCAAAGGATCTTTCTCCACTGGTATCACAACCGGCTCTCAGAATAGTCCTGCTCTATTTTCTGTTTACTTGACCCCTTATGCTTTATTTTATACCATCTTCCTTCAATAAGTTTGAGAGGTTCACTATCCATTAAAACAAAGAACAATCTGAGTGATATTACGAGGTCTTGAAAGATTCCTTTTCATCAAACAGGTTTTATCTTCCCAGACCTGAGTGACAGACTCTCTCATCCCTCTGGCATGTCAACTCGGCAGGTTTTCTGTGACAGGTTGAGGGCAGCTTCAACGCCTCGTGGGAAGGAGTTCACCTGCTGATGTTCTGAAACTCGAATACTTGGTCCAGTTTTTCCTTTATACTTCTCTTAAATAGCACTTGGAGGAATCTTTTTTTCTATATTCTGTTTAATTGGTATAAAAATGATATTCCAACAGAACATGACAAAATCTCCTTCCAAGAAGCCTAGGTAGAAAAAAGCTATTTCGTGTTTCTTGAAGATAACATTTCATGGGAACCCTGCCATCTGGTATCAATGGTTACTATTTATCAATATCATGTGCTGTGTCTGTCAAGTGCTGCTGACATTAATTGTCTTCTATCCTTGTTTACTGCCTTAGCAGCCAGCTGCAGTTGAAAAAGCCTAGCAGGAGCAGGTCCTGACATCCTCTGCAACTCCTCCCTCCATGAGGTGTCATCTTTTCACCATTTTCAGGTCAAATTAAAGGCAAGCAGACACATATGAAATTTAAGATACTTAGATCTTAAAATGTGCTATCCAAGGCCTTGGACAAGTTATCTTTGCACCAATATCCTGCCTCAACATTTTCTCATGTATCAGCAATCTAGTAAAGCTTTGTCACTTACTAAATTATACCCACGTTCCAGAGCTTTCCATATCCACATCCTTTTCATGCAGTTCCTTCCATCTATAATGTCTTCTCCCTCCCAATTTTTGGTTTTATTTTTTGTCCCCCTCAAGCTGTCTTTCATGGTATAGATCAAATAGCACCACATCCATGAAAGCTTTCTGGATTGATACCAAATAGATGTCATTTTTTCCTCTGCTAAACTCTTATAACATATCCATCATCCCTAAGGTTCTTAACATTGTATCTACTGTTCATAGCTATTTGTGAATTTGTTTCAGACCATTCCTTGGAGGAAGCATCTATAGCTCCATCTTTTAGACCCAGAGAGCTTGCAAGATTACTCTGCGTGTCACACATACTTAATAGGCTAAATTGAAAGCCACAGAAAGAATATTATAACTATTGGTTTCCTTCTATTCTTTTAAGTTGCATTCATTAATGCAAAGTCAGGGAAATCATTGGAAATCAAAGGATTTCAGTAATCATTTCTATGTGCTAGTCATTATTCTAAGTGCAGTAATGGTAGAAATAGTTTGAGGCATACACTCACATCAAAACAAACCCCCTTCTCCAAAATTGCCACCCTCACACAGAGTGGATCTGCGACAATTGCTTTAATATTACTTCATCCTCCATCCTAGCTATGGTTACAGAAGTGAACACAGACCTGAGTTAGATCAAATGAATTGTGTCATGGAACAATAGCCTGGGGCACTGATATTCCATCATTCTGTACACGGAGAATCACAAAAGACCTGTCTGTAGTAAGACAGAACACAGATATTTAAACTTCGCAGGGCATCCTGCCATCTCCCACCTGCCCCCACCCAGGTCCAATTCACCATGTTTCAGTTCTACCTGTTCTTCCTAGTGACAGATGCTTATTAACTTGTTATGATTAACAGTTTATCCATCTCTTTATTTCACTGTCTCCTTCCAAATTATTGCCCTTGATTTTCCCTGTGTGGCAGATAGGAAAATAGGATTATATAATACCTTCTTTGATTTCTATGAACAACAAAAAAAGTTATCTTAAACAAAGTTTCTTACCTCTAAATCAAGCCCTGACAACAAAATGAATAAGCTGGTAATATTCAATTACAAGATTCGGAGAGTTGCAGCTCCCCTGGCCTTTCATCTGTACTTATTAGTGGCACAGTGGATCTTAAAGAACATGCCCAAGTCTCTGGGAGTCAAAGCAGTATGTTTCCTTTGAGCAAAGCTAGGAACAACAGTGCATAGGCTAATGCCCTACGTCTTAAAATGCCTAAGTCAACTTTGTCTTATGAGAGCTGTTGTATCGGTTGGAATTGATGTGGAAACAGGAAGTCTGTTTCATTGTTTTATTACAGCTACTATGTTTTCTTGAAGTGTATCTAGGTACATTATCTTGAGTCTATCCTAGATGTATTCATCTATTATTCTAATCCCTGTACATAAGTGATCTCATCTCATACTTAAAACAATTGTGAAATAGATATCTGTTCTTCCCAGGAGCATCTGAAAAGAGGAGGAAACAGATACAACATAGACCCTGCTTTCTGCTAGCTATCCCATGGACTGAATGTTAACTTTAATGGGCAGGAATGTCCCACACAGAAATAGATCACAAGTATAATATGAATTTTACTAGTGATTTCAGTAATATATGGATTGAAAAACCAAAGTTACATGAGCTAAGTAGGAAGGGATGTCATGAGTTACAGGAGGCAATGAAGTTCCATGATAACATTTTGTTCTTTGGGATTACTTTATTTGCATGTTTAGGCTATTTAGGAATAAGGAGATAAGAAAGGATTCCATCTTCAATCCAGATATATTTTGGAGAAATAAGTGTTATTTGGTGGCATGCCTTCATTTTACTATCTCTTTATGTTATTGCTATCTGATACAGCTATATCTTAGATATAATTATTGTTACTATTAAACTGCAAATACCAATAATAGTGCATCATTTCACAGTCTGCATAACTTATGGAGGAGAGCTAATAGTCTTCACAAGGGGGTGGTTTCACACTGGAAAAGTGTTAATAGATAAAAACTGCAATTTGCTGAAATTGGTATGATATCTTTATTATACCTTCTCAGCTCAACTGGGCCAAATTTGACATTCTAAATTGCTATAATTTGGAGCTCTCCAGTTTTATTATTAAATAAGAGCCTAAAATTTTATATATTTGCAAAGAAAAGATAACTTTCCTAATTTTTTTTAGTAATTAGTTATAATTACATGGGGCACTGTGTTATCATTACCTTCTTTGGAGACTAAGAGATACAGGTAGATTTTTCAAAGTTAGATCAAGCAGAAGGAAGAGAACGATCAGCTTCCTAACTGTCTGGAGGTGCAAAGGTCAGGATATGCTCAGGGGTAGCAAAAAACCACTTTATGGAAAGAACTTAAGATACAGGGGAAAGCCAAAGATAAAACTGGGAAGACAGGCTGGGTTCAAGTTGCAGAAGTCTCTGAATGACAGACCGAAGAAACTGTATTTTATTCGGTAAGCAATGAAGAGATATTAAAGGTTAAAGTAGGGTAGTGATATAATAGGAACAATTCTCAAACTCTGGAAACAAAAGAGACATCAGGAAGAGAGAGAGACTAATGGTAGGAAAATCATTTTGGAAGTTACTGCATATTAATGAATGTGCTATAAATAAGATGCTCTAAAATAAATGCCTTATAACTTTCATATTGTTCTAATGACCCAGGTCACTCACACTTCAGGATGTAGCATGATCATTGCCAAATCTCCACTCAAAATACTTGGGGAGAGCTATAACATATCAGTCAGGCATTGTCAGGCATTGTCCTCTCTACCCACACCACCTTAGAAATATTCTTAAATTTATAGAAATGTTTCACAAACAACCACATAAGCCCGAAATCTGCTAATTTGTCAAAGATACAACCGTTTCACTTACATATTTTCTATAGCTGTTTTCGTGCAACAACAATAAAGTTGAATAGTTACAACAGACACTGGCCATAAAGCCCCTTTTCTTTCTTTCTTTCTTTCTTTCTTTCTTTCTTTCTTTCTTTCTTTCTTTCTCTCTCTCTTTCTTTCTTTCTTTCTTTCTTTCCCTTTCTTTCTTTCTTTCTTTCTTTCTTTCTTTCTTTCTTTCTTTCTCTCTTTTTTTTTTCTTTACAATTTGGCTGCTACAGAAATAGTTTGCTAACCCCTGTGCTAGACTACTGTCTGCACCTGGTGGGGGCCACCTTCTTTGTCAATCTCTGAACAATCAATCCAGAAATGCAGTTTCATGCTAGTTTCCTCCTCCCTCTCCAGATTAGCACTGCCTTTTGTCATTTCTCTATTTCCAGAGCAGCAGCTGGAAACACACTGTTCCAGAGGACACCTGCCATCACGTTGACTAGGATTGGCCAGTGACCACTGCAGCTTCAACATTTACTGTGGTTACATGTGAACATAAATCAAAATGTGCAAGGTAGGTCTAGATGAAACATCCAGGACAATTCAATGGAATTAGAAAATTGATAGTCTATGCCCCCTCTCCACATAGCTTCCTTCCACTGCCCACTTCCCACTGCTCCAGAAGAACTTTACTGCATAAAAATTTAATAGCAAAGTCTTTGATGAAATTCCTAAAGATGAATAGGAGTGGAAAATGGTAATAATTATGTTTCTACCCTTCTCATCTTATTACAAAAAAGACAAAAGAGAAAGAAATATGTAGCCAAGAGACTTGCAATTTTGTCATTGGTAGTTAATAAATGTCCAAATGAAATCAATGTTTTATTATGGAGCCCTGGAAGCTATAGCTGTTTTCCTCCCTGCGAAATGACAAAGTAAGCAGAGTCTCTCATCAAGCCCAAGCTGACAATTAGGCTGCTCTTCAGTGCCATAAAATAGACAGGTGGTTTCTGACAGTGCACAGTCATTGATAAACTCTTAATATTTTTCATAATTTTGTGCTAAATTATCTTTATTCATTTCTCAACACATTCAAGAAAGATAGATGGCATGAGAATTTTTCAACAATGTCAGGAAGCTGGTGAAGAAAAATATCCCTTCTTTAAAGTCTACATACTAACAGTGTGGTATACTTCAGGTTGAAACTATAATCTGAATGAACAGCAATAAACATAACACGGAGCAAGCAGAATGACAGTCAAAATGCAACATAACACATTTCCAGAACACTCAAAATGCAGTAACAATACAGAAAAAGATTTGAATGAATGTTTTAGTATGTCTTTGAAAGTTCATAGTGTCCTTTTTGTGATACAACAAAAGCAAAACTTAAGCCAATGCATTTCATTGAACTCTTAAAGCAAACAGCCGACAGCTAGATTACCTTGATTTGCAGAGAACTGTCACCTAACAGTTTATTGCATGCTTTGCTCTTTGTTCACAGCACTGTGGATCAGTGTGCAGGCTCAAGAGATCAAATGGACTTCTGCACCCACTAGGGTCTATAGCTAAAGATCCAAGAAAAAAGGCTGTATAGCCAAAGACAGTGATGTGAAAATAGATTATTAACGAATAAAATGCTTTCACTCAGGAAATAGTTCCGATGGTTAAGTATGTCAGCTGTTTAGAGAGAACAATTAATCTGTTGGTTATTTTCTCTGGTATGTGACAGCCTTAATTCAAAGAAGGATGATAACATCTACTGCCATGCTCCAGAATTTGTGTAGTACAAAACACATCTTTTTTTCCTAAAATACTTTGATGAATCATCTTTTCACATTCCAGAGGCATCCAGGTCGAGTAGAAAGAACATAAGCATTGAAGGCAGGAAAATAGGGTTGAAATTCCAGATATTCCGCTTCTATTTATTCCATATATGACCTCGGAGAAGTCACTTGGCCTTTCTCAGCTTGAGCTCTGTCACCTGGAATTACAACTACCTCACAGAATCACTGTAAGAATTTCATAGTGTACTGAAGTCAAGTGGCTGAATATTAATATTATTATACTATTCATCTATGTTTTGGCCTTCTGAACAATTCAGTAAGATGGGAGGGCAAGTATTAGGATTTTATTTTTTCCTGTGCATGTCCTATATCATTTCAGAGATAGAGTAACTCAAGTTGCTCCACACCTTACTCTGGGTTCTTTCTGCTCTAACCTTGTAATAGTTCATTAGAATGGCTGCAAAATGGATTGTAATATAAGAAGACCCAGTAGGCAGGTTTTTATGGAGTGACTTGTGAGATCACAAAGTGGTACTTTGTTTATATTGTGTCAAAACTTGTGACCAGTGGAGAGGCAGGAAAGCTTTCAGCCAAATATTAATATAATCACTGAGAATACCAAAGGTGAAAGACAACTATGGTCAGAGACCAGCAAGGGAGGGGATGGAGTACCAAATTTCCAGCCAGCTGAAATAAATATGGGGCCAGTGTCAGCAGAGAATGCAATCAGGAAGTAATATTTCAGAAAAGGTAAGCAAAGGCAGCATAGTCTAAGTACATTTTGAGGACAAGGCAGCAGGAATTGATGAAGATGCAGTAGGAAAAAATCAGGAAGGCTGTTCTGAAGACGCAGAAATAAAACTGCTGAAAATGTTCTGCCAAAGGCAGAGCCTCTTTAGAAGGTTCATTCTTTCAGACCTAGAATATTGTCTGTACTCGTCAGAAAGGCACCGTGCTTTGAACATAGCATTTGATACTCTATTAGTCACTACTCTAGGCATTTCAACAGAGGAAACTTAATATAGGTAATTGGTTACCCAGTAATAAAAGTTAAGAGGTCAAATGGGAGAAGAAGCAACCCAAAGAATAGCACCTGCAGAAAGACTATTAACCCTACAGCTACAGACACAGCAGGAGAGCTGGTCACGGAATGTAGAAGCAAAAGCCCTCCGGCAAGGGCTGGAGCCGTAACGCAGTCCACCCAGAAGCTGAGACTGTGGAAGAAGGGGTAGACTTGGAAGAACTGGAGCCACAGAAGAGGTGTAGCTGCTGCCAGAGACACTGTCCGAGGTAGAGCTGGGGAAAAAAGAAATATCCTGAGTTCTCCCTCAACTCTCCTCCCCCCAGTTCCTCTCCAGTGTCTCCCATTGGCCAAAGCCAGCTAGGAACCAGAAGACCCAGGAGACAAGAAACAGCCTGCCTAATCCTCCCCACTGTAACACAGCCCACGAGATGAAATTGACGGATAGTTTGAGCACTGACCGGCATGGATACCAAACTGAAATTTTCTGTACTGGATGTTTTCTCCTCTCTCTTTCATTTACTTCACTAATATGACCAAAAAATGCTTGTATTTCTGGGTTAATATCTGTCACCAAAAAAAGTGTACTATTAAGTCCATTATTCCATTATGCTATTTGACTTGTTTTTCTCAGTCAACTCCGCTTAAAGGAATTGGCAAAAATCATCTTTGTCTTTCTCACCTTTGTACACTGAGGGTCTAGCACAGCACCGGCCATGGGCAAGTCTGATGAATGAGTGAACTTAAAGAGGTTAGCTACTGTAACTTCTCATAAAGTCACTATGAGTAAATTCAAGTTTGCTCATAGTACTTCTAAGGACATTTAGTGTAGAAATTATGAATAAGGTAAGATCACACAAAGATGAGAGCCAGGAAAATCCCAACATCTGAATTAAAACTTAAAGCGTATTTTATAATAAAAAGAGAAAAATGATGGGAAACAAAATTGAATTCATCTTTGGTCACATGAGGCTTCTTATAATTTCCAATCCTGGCTTTGTTCTCCACTGTTCTTTACTCCCATTTCTGCTTCTTCAAATGTATCATGGTTGAGGCAGGGTGGCAGTGGAGAGTGAGAATAAAAAATTAGCTCTGTTGGAAGGAGTAGGAATATACCTTGACACACAGGTCAACACTGGAAAGAGAAGCACTCTTTCTACAAATCCCTATTCTCTCCTGGGCAGCATGGCCACCAGCCACCCTTAATTGAACAAGCCAATCAGGAGTCAAGCAAAATACGGACCAGTCCTTGGTACATATTCATTTCTATCCATATTAGCTAGCTTAGTCTCTCAAAATTCTCATCACAGGGGACAATTTAATAATTGTCCTCTCCTACTAGAATGTAAGCTCCATAAGGACAAGGACATGATCTGCTTTTTTCACCTTGCAAAGACATGCTTAGTAACTACTGTCAAATAAATAAAAGCATTAAAGAATACTGTTCTGTGCCATCTAAGATGAACTTCCAGTTCTTCCTTTTTAGAAATTGGCAAAATATTTTTTCATTTTGATCTATTAGCTATCTGCTTAGCTAGTCTAGATTTCTCTTATTTAAAATCCAAAATCCCACAATATTTTTAACGCCCTACTCTTCTCTACTGAAGTATTGCTTTGTCCATTTAGGGTCCTTTTCGTACTAAGTTACAAAAAAAAATAATGAATTTTTGTACCTATGACTATTTATTTGAAATACAGAAGTAACTTGAGTTCTACAGACACATCGATATGTTTTGAAATATTCTGGCTGCCTGCTGTGTTGGCTACCCCTGAGTAGCTTCTACCTTTGGCTTAATCCTACTGCACCCTCACTGTTGAGAGTACTCCTGTGCTAGCGTGTGTTTCCTACTGAAGACACCATTTTCTGCCAGGTACTTTCTGTGCTTCTTGGAAGAAGATTAACATAGAGTTTTTCAACAACCTCTTCTCTCCAGCCATGGCAAAACATGGGAGTCATAACATTTCCTTGAAATCGATCACCCTCCAAATTCATGGACAAAGACAGGGAATCTAATTTGAACATTTCACGCTGAATGTCACCAAATCATATATAGTTATGAAAGTATGCCTTAACAAATTAGTTTTAATATACAGAATGACATTTTGATATAAACATAAACCTACAGAACTTATGCCGATTTAATTCCACAATTAGCGACTACAAAACAGATCTTCATTGTATTCAAAATTATCCATAGTTACATTAAACATTTACAAAGTGGAGCATGTTTAAACCACTTAAACTTGTTTTTAATAACCACTTGTTTTTTATAACACATAAAAAGACTTTCAAAAAAGTATACATACGCACGTGAAACTGAATTTTCTCATATTATGTGGAAGGACTGTTACACACTATTGAATACTAAAGCGTTCAACAACAAAAAGGGAAAGAAAAACTTAAATCTGTTTAAAGAAAGAATTAGCACATTTTGGCAGTGTTAAACAGATATTCCAATGATAATATCCACATATAGAAGCTAATTGATTTGGGTCCTTTAATTGGATCTCATTCCCACTTAATACATGAATAAGCTACCAACTAAACAAGTAACATGAGCATTTCCCTCACTTTGGTCTACCAGCAGCAAAAGAACAGAAGTCATCCCAGAAAGTTTTCCACACACATCTAGAAAATGCATCATTCCTGCTAAAGTGCTCACCGCTGAAGGGTACCTATGACTTTGGCTATTTGAGTCCTGTCTTCTCTCATGCTGCTAGTCTTGAAGAAATGCCTATCACACTGGCAAAGGCCCATGGCTGTATTTGTGTTGCCAGATCATTTGAAACATAGACTGTGCAGTTGCAGGCAAGGTCAAAGAAGGCATGTGCACGTGCTGTCACCCCCCAGGTTTCTGTTAGGCATGGGCCTTCTGTTGCCTCCAAGTTAACTACCAGGCTCACTTCAATTTGTAAGACAGCAGACAGGAAGCAGGAACCCTGCATGTTTCATTTTTGTTGAGGATGACAGAAGACGCATCTGGCTTTCAGGGGCATCAGAGATAGTAATTCAGTGTGTGGGCCCAGGCCCCACAGCAGGCAGCAAGGGGAGGAGGGGGCTTCACTATAGAAGCTCCTCAAGGTGGTTGGAAGGTCATTCCTTGCAGAGACAGTCTCCAAGCCTGATTCTGGGAAGTCCTTAATGCCCACTAAGAAAGTCCTTTTCTGCCCGCTCCAGCAGGACTGGGCTCTACTGACCACAGGCACTTGTATGACATACTCATCTTCTCAACTTTTTGTTTCTTTGTATCCCCGCTCTCCCCCTCCTTCTTAAAAAACCACCTCTCCGGTCATTCCCAAAAGCACATACATTTGCTATAATACCTTCTGTACTACAAAAAGAATAAAGAGAAACTTTCTCTTGACTTAACACTTCTCACAGCTAACATCTCTTCTCTGTTCCCCTTAAGTATAATTCTTTAAAGAATTACCCTTACTTCTGCATATATTTTCAACCCACTCCAACCTGACTGACATCTCCCCACATCACTGAAGCTGCTCCGTGCGAGGTTGCTTACAGCCTCCACGTTGTCGAGTGAAGTGGAAACCTGTCATTTGACGTCTCACACTTGGATTCCATTAGACATTTCTTTCTTGGAACTCTGTGCTTCTGTGACCACATTCTCCTGATGCCATTCATCTTCTCCTTATCCTCTGACCCTGAGTGACTGCATCCATTCCCATGGCATTAAATTCCCTCTTTAAGTAGACAATGCCCAGATTCCCACATCCAGGTCACAAACACAATTGCCTAGGCAATGTGAAATTGTAGTATCTAAACTACAGCCTTAACTTCACCCCCTACCCCCCAGATTATAAGAGTTACCTATCAAATCACATTTAAACCAAATGGTTCTTCTGCTCAAAACCACCCACTGAACATGGAATAAAATCCTAACCTCCTGTAGGACCCAGTATCTGCCTCCTGCTCCAATTCATCTTTTATCCTCCATATCACCATTCCCCAACCACAGTGAGCGGCTTTCATCTCTGTGGGCATACTGAGTTTTCATACTTTCAACCTTTGCACGGGCTATTGTCTCTGCCTGAGATGTGCTTTTACTCCTACTCTTTGAATGACTTCTTCTTTCTCTTCCTTCTGGGCCAAATGGAAATGTCATTTCTCCAGAGAGGTCATCCCTGATAATATATAATACTGTTTCATTGGCAACTGAGCTCCAGACAACTCACTTCCACTGCTTCGGTACACAGCCTCTTTGGAAGTTGGAGACTGTCACATACGGCCCCAGAAGTTAACCAATATGCTCTTTGCACCTCAGGATTTCTTCTCTTCCTTGGTCCTCCATTCCCCCTGACTACATGAGTCTTCTTTACCATCAAAATCTGCTCTCAGAGCAAACATACTCAGTGTTAGGCTTACTTCTTTCCTTAAAAAAAAGAGAGAGAGAGAAGAAAGAAAGCTTTGTCTCTAAGTGTCTTATCAAATGTGCCTTCCCAAGTAAGAGGAAAATGTCTGTGAAAAGGAGGAAGAGTACTATTTGATTCCCAGGCCCTTCCCAACACCCAGAAAAGCACATTTTTGGGGGAGGAGGGGATTCCATTTACTTCACTTTCCATTGTGCCACCAAATGTCAAGAGAAGATTCTTTGTATGACTTTAAGTCATATCATTTCCAACATGTTACCATAGATTTCCTGAGTTGCTCAATGGAAATATTATAATTCTCAGACATACTTACTAAATCCATCTGTAAGGCCTGAAGGAGGCTAGTGAATATACCGAACACACAAAACTTGCAAGCATGAGAACCAACATACCCTTCCCTGCTCACACCCAAGGCCAGAGTATGGTCTCACAATTGAGTGGCATTTCACATTAGCAGCAGATAAGCAGTCTGCATAGACCCAAATAGACACCAGGGCAAGAGCAATATGTCAGTGGTCACCCATGAAGAGATTACAACTGGTCTGACATTTAGATTTGTCAAAAAGACCATCAAAAAGATAATCAAACTTCAGGGGCGCCTGGGTGGCACAGTGGTTAAGTGTCTGCCTTCAGCTCAGGGCGTGATCCTGGCGTTATGGGATCGAGCCCCACATCAGGCTCCTCTTCTATGAGCCTGCTTCTTCCTCTCCCACTCCCCCTGCTTGTGTTCCCTCTCTCGCTGGCTGTCTCTATCTCTGTCGAATAAATAAATAAAATCTTTAAAAAAAAAAAAAGATAATCAAACTTCAAACTATATTGTTGCCTATATTTTTATTGTATATTTTATTAAATTCTGAATAATATTACTTTAAGACAGAGTACCCAAGCAATAACCCAAGATCATAAAACAAATCAATGTGGAAATGATTTAATTTATATGAATCAAAGCAACAGCCAACTTTCAGACATATAAATACCTGATGCCTGTCTTTAGCTGGAGTAATATCGAAATGATTCCTATCGCCCTTAAAATGTGGGCTTTATATATAGTCCCCCCCCCCCAAAGAAAACCAAAACAAACCCAATACTTGCATCCAAATCAATAGAAAGCAACTGTTACAGGAACTCTTTCATATTGCATTTATGCCTCCTCCCTCAACAAGTTATTTGCATTGCCAGTTAGAACAAAGCAACAGTTCTACTGAGATTGACAATGCACTACAACTGCATATTGCATTAGGTTAATTTCTTCTTAAAGATGTATTTGAGAGACAGAGAGAGCACAAGCAGGGGGAGCAGCAGGCAGAGGGAGAGGGAGAAGCAGACTCCCCACTCAGTGGGGAGCCCGATGCAGGGCTCGATCCCAGGACTCTGAGATCAGAATCTGAGCCAAAGGCAGACGCTTAACCGACTGAGCCACCTAGGTGCCCTTATTGCATTAGTTTTAATGAAGCCATCAGAATTTACTTCAGGACTACTTATATGCCATTTCTTAACCAGCTTTGTGGAGGAAAAAAAAAGTCGCATTTACTAGTAAAATTATTCTTTTGCCAAAAGAATGAAAAATCTTGTTTCAGAAGAGACACACCGGACAATCAGAGTCATATAATGAGCTTAGCCACTTGTCCACTCAACTGTTGTGAAGACATTTCCCCACTCTCCTCCTGCCTCTTGGAGGAGCCCACGTCAAGGCACACTTACTGCCACAGTGCGGCCACATACCACAATGGCAGCAGCCCGCCACAGGGGACTGCACACAGTAGGCACTAAGTCATATGGTTTCTGCCACCAAATTATAGTAAACACTAGGAGTCACACAGCAGCAGAGACACAATTTCAGAGATGTCATTCCAACCAGAGCCATGTTAAGCTGTTGGATTCCAGGATGCTTGCAGTGAAATTGGTTGTCCTCTAAATGGTTTCCTCTAAAAATGTAATTGCTTTGTTCTGGGTTCCGAACGGCATGTGGGGGGCGGGGTGGGGAAGAGCATGATTTCCGTGCCCTACCGCTGCCACAGATTCCAACTGCAAGTACAAGGGCTGGTAAAACAATAAAGTCATCGTCTTTTATCTCAATGCCAGAGAGATTCTTTCCTTTGGCTTCCAGACAAAATTCACTTATTATAATTATCTTCGGAGCTGGCAGTGGCCGCTCTCTAAAACTGTGTAAATGTTCCAGGGAAGCCCTGTGGAGCTGGCGTTTGTGTCAAGCTGGGCAGGTGACTGTCCCCCTCACCACCGCGGTGTCATTTCACTCACACAGAGGCAAGTGCGCAGGCGATGCAGAAGCACGGTGGGGAAGTAACCGCAGTGGAAACTCACATATTACAAAACACATGTGCAATCCCTCTCTGGCACACTTCATGAAACCAAAGTTGGCATTTTACAGCTGAAGAAAGTTCTTATACTGAACACAGTGTTAAAGGAGCACTGGGTTGTTATGCACAGACATGCTGTTTGCAATATATAATTTTAACTATTCTAATGTATTATTAGCCATGTGAAATTCATGTGAGCTTAAATATTTATATTGAGAACCCTCACAACATCTATAGCGCCATCTGTAACAATTTTATTTAGGGTTTCCGATAACATTTTTCCCTCGTTCTGCCTGAATCGATCCCTGTGTCCTCCTTCTTTATTCTTTTTAAAAATCTTAGTAAAGAAGTAGAATTTAATCATATGCCCAGATGTATCGAAAAGAACATTGTTTAACATAATTTTATGACAATTTCAGATGGAGAGAGAATATAGGAAAAGTTTGAATTAATTTATACACACAGTTTTTGTGTTTAGGCCATTAAAAATGAGCAAATTTTACATACCTCCTTCAAACTGTGGAGTTTCTCTGTGTATAAACTACCTTAAGGAACTATGGAAAGCCAGGTTTTAAATATTTGCCTCCTGGTTTAGGTTTTACCTACAAATAATTGTTTTGTTTTGTTTTTTTAACAATTATTATTATTGTTTTGCTTTGTTTTTTTAAAGATTTTATTTATTTATTTGACAGAGACAGACGGCCAGCGAGAGAAGGAACACAAACAGGGGGCGTGGGAGAGGAAGAACCAGGCTCCCAGCAGAGCAGGGAGCCCGATGCAGGGCTCGACCCCAGGACCCTGGGATCATGCCCCGGGGCCGAAGGCAGAAGGCAGACGCCTAATGACTGAGCCACTCAGGCGCTCCCACATAATTGTTTTAAAGTAAGTAGGTAAAAGAGTTTATGTCATACATTTATGCTTCACAAATTGATAACAAGTATAACTTTTAGTTGTCCACGGTCACACAACTAGTAACTGAAGGACCCTGGACTTGTCACAGTGTCTCTTAGCTACAGTCAGTAACATTCCCCTGCCACCACAAGTGTCCTGCATTAGCAGTGATTCACCATTTTTCAGATACATTAAGAAAAGCAGGGGGTGCCTGGGTGGCTCAGTCGGTTCAGCGTCTGCCCCAGGTCATGACCCCAGGGTCCTGGAATGGAGCCCCACATCAGGCTCCAGGCTCAGCAGGGAGCCTGCTTCTCCCTCTCCCTCTGCGGCTCCCCCTGCTTGTGTGCTGGCTCTCTGTCAAGTAAATAACTAAAAATCTTTTTTAAAAAATGGAGAAATCTCAAAAAAAAAGTTAAAAAAAAAAAGGCAAACCAATTTTAACACCTTCCCCCTCACACACACATTTCCCAGATTTCTTTAATTGATGAGCTAGTAGCTGCAATGGAGTTGTTTCTGTCCTGCAGGGAAGGACACAGGTAAAGAGATGCAGGACAACGAGAAAGCGTCACAGAGACTGGCGTTCCTGAAGTCGGAACTCTCCAGTACTCAAGCGGACGTTATAAAGGCAGGACCCAAATCCCTGTCAGCTGCAACACACCGAACACCCCCCACCCCCGTCTCCAACTGTACTGACTGGAAAGAGCAGTGCCAGAACAGCCCCTGCAGTAGGCAGAACACACCTGAGCCATCCCGCGCCCCTCAAGGGCATGGAAGAGAATTCAGATTTTCTGTGCCAATGAAAGATCACAGAAGTGAGCAGAGGAAGAGAGGCTTATAAACAAGCTGGCAGACCCAATAAGTCTTGTGGTGGTAGTGAGGGGATGCCACAGTAGGAGACAGATAATGGTCTGCGTGATTAGAGAAATAGCAGGGAACATGACTTTTCCTTGGACGCCAGCATGGAGGGCTGGCCATACCCCAGGCCCAAATACATCAACGTCCATGTTAGAGAAACAGCGTGCACGAGTTCCAGGAACCAGATATCCTCCCTGATGCGGTTTTTACACCCCAGAACTAATTCCAGGAAGGAGGAGAGAGAAAATTCTGAACTGACAAAATACACCAGTAACTGACATTTTGCTTTGTTTTCTGCCATCAGGCAAAATAGAGATACAAAATAGAGAATAAAGTTGTTATAGACGAATAAGGTTGTAAGAACCCCTAAATACTTAAAGTTGTGTAAGAAAGCCCTATACAAGGGGAAAGGTATTAAGTAATTTAAAAAAAAAAGGCATTTTCTCCTCGGAATTTTACATCAGAGCCATTCCATCTCAAATGTGGAGAATTAAAATCCTTAATTCTTAAAGGGACAATGACGCTTTGAGAGCATTTTGTAAAACATATTATATCCACGTTCTTTGGCCTCAATCCTAATTTCTTGCTATTTAAGGAAACATCCAGGTTTCTCAACTGACTTTCTTCGATGTACCAAGTTTTAGGCAGAACCTCAGTGAAGACTTCTAAGGCATGTGAAACTCATTTGTTCTTCAAGCTTTCCGTGAAAAAAGATCAATGTTCTAGTGTCGGAATGTGAAAGCAGGGAGGGACACTTGCCACCCTAATATCACAACATGCCTCCCTTGGCCTTACAAGAGAATAGGTTTAAAAAAAAACCCTAAGTAGAGATGGAGGTTTGGGGAAATATAACTCATCCATAGATAATACAATACAAAATATGACAGTGAAACATAAGTCACGGTTCTTTATTTTTTCCTGCCAAAGTGTAAACTTTATAGATATTTTTATCAAGAGAAAACAAAAATTGGAGTCAACCCATGATTGCCATCTTGTGGAGAGATCCAGCACTATCTTGCCAGAATTTTTGTCCCTCAGGTGTTAGATTAAAAATGCCTCCGGAGATTCCTCGGGCACTCCTTCCATTATTTAATAATCCTTGCTGCAAATAAGCTCTGCTTCATAGCTGACCCAAATCCCCTGGGTTATCTCCCGTAGATACGGTGAGGAACTGCCACCACTTATTCAGCCGTGATGCTTTGCATCCTCGGCCAAGTTATTAAATCATGCCTGTGACTTTACTCTTCCAGGTTAAAAAGTTCCACACTATCTGACATTTCCACCAAATTCCTATGTTCCAACACTTGAAATTGCCAAACTTCTTAAAACTTGGTCTGTGTTTTGTGGTTTGGGTCATTTCTATGCTTGTTTACTGACTTCATGCAGTTTTTAAGGCATTTGAATGGCCTGTCTCTGTCCTCCTTTGGGAACTCCCCTGAGAATTTCTGCAGGGATCAGTACTGGGCCTGAAGGTTCTACAGCGTCCATCTCTCCTGACGGAACGCTCAGAGTCCGGGAAAAGCCCTTATACTCCAGCACCTCTGGCCGGTTGCCAAGGGAACCAAATCATACTTGGATGTTCCAAATTCTCTCTCAAGCACACAGTTAAATATGCCAAATTAGTCTACCATAAATGTATTCAAAAAATAATTTTAAGACTTCCAAACACTGGACAATTTCCCCTTTGCTTGATCACCACCGTCTACAATCTGACTTTGTTCTATCACAAGCATTGTGAAAAATGCTCTTCTTCCCATACACGCATCCTCCACAAATGGAGAGCCAGCAAATCCTGACAGCTCTACTTTCAAAATAAATCAAACATGACTATTTCTCCTTTACTCCTACTACCCAGAATGAAGTCCAAGCCAACATCATGCCTTGCTTAAATTTTTGCAGTAGCCTTCTAGCCAATATTCCTTGTTCTACTCAAGTCTACCTGCGGTCTACTCAACACAGAAGCCAGAATGACCCAGCGAAGGCACAACTCAGACCGTGGCACTCCCTGCCTTGCTCAAAACTCTCTCGTGACTCTTAGAACAAACTCAGAATATCAAAATCTTTGCTAGGACCTACATGGCCCTCACAAAATGGCCCCCACTCTCTCTACCTCATCCCCTACACTCTTTCCTGAGTTCACAATTCCCCAGCCACATTGGCCTTCCTGTTACTTCTCACGCAATCAAATCTGCTCCTGCCTTAGGGCCTTTGCTCTTACTGTGCCCTCTCTATATGTTCATGACTCACTCTCTTATGACCTTCAGGTCTTTTCTCAAAGTCACCTTCTCAGCAAGGCCCTCCCTGGAAATTCTAGATAAAATGCCATCCCTTCTTCCATTTAATATCTTCCTTTGTTTTATTTTTACTCCTTAGCATTCATAACCTACTAGCAAATATTTTTCTTGTTTATCATCTGTACTAGGTTTCTATTGCTATCATAATAAATTACCACAAATTTAGCAGCTTAAAACAACATAAATTTATCATCTCACGGTTCTGTAGATCACAAGTCCAGTGGGCTTCTTTGCTCCAGGTCTCAGGGGGCTGAAATCAAAGTGTTGGCAGGCTGAGCTCTTAGCAGGAGACTCTAGGAAGAATATGCTTCCAAATTTATTCAAGCTGTTGGCAGAATTCAGGTCCATGGGTTGGTTATTAAACTGAAACCCCATTTCTTTTTCAGTTGTCAGCCTCAAAGTCTTCCTCATCCTCTAAAGGCTGCTTGAACTCCTTGGCTCATGCCCCTTTTACTTCACATCCAAAACTGAGTGGAAGGTCTAGCTCTTCTCAGGCATCTAATCTCTTTACCAACCCTTTCAAACCTCACCACTCCTGCTTTCCTCATCTGCCACATTGCTGAATCCAGTTGAAGAAAGTTCTCGCTTCTCAAGGTTCACGTGATTAGTTTGGGCCCACCAACATAATCCAGGCTACTCTCCCTATTTTAAAACCCTTAATCTTAATTACATCAGCAAAGTCCCTTCACATTAGGATCTAGATTCAGGTTTGATTAAATAACCAGTGATGGGCATCTTGGAAGACGGCCTTTAGGAGTCTGCCTACCATATTGTCAGACTATCCCAATAGAATATAAATCCCAGGAAGGCAGGATTTTTTTTTTTTTTTTTTAGTTTAACGCAGCACAGTATCTCCAGCATCTAAAAACAGGGCCTGAGGGGCGCCTGGGTGGCACAGCGGTTAAGCGTCTGCCTTCGGCTAAGGGCGTGATCCCGGCGTTATGGGATCCAGCCCCACATCAGGCTCCTCTGCTAGGAGCCTGCTTCTTCCTCTCTCACTCCCCCTGCTTGTGTTCCCTCTCTCGCTGACTATCTCTATCTCTGTCGAATAAATAAATAAAATCTTTAAAAAAATAAATAAATAAAAACAGGGCCTGAGACAAAGTAGACAAACGACAAATAAATCTTGGATGAATGGTTTAAGAGTCCTTTTTCTTAATTCCAGTATAGTAAACATACATGTTAAATTAATTTCAGGTGTACAACATAGTGATTCAAGAATTCTATATATTACTCAGCACCCAAGAGTTCTTAATGTGAAGATGTGAACTCTGCAACATGATATGTAAAAAATATGTAGCATGCATGCATGTGCATTTTTTTTTCAGAGAGGTGGATCCATAATTTTCATTAAATTCTTAAAATGGCGATTCCTCCTAATATGCCTGGAATGATCCTCATTTCTGCCTCTTCACTCACAGTAATTAATTATTCATTGGACTCCACTTACCCTCTGAAAGTGTCCAGGTTTGTATGATAAATTTCATGATTATGTTGGGTTCTCAAAAATGTCTATGGCCCAACAAAGTTTAAACTCTTCTGACCTCTTCAAGCCTTTATGTGGGGCTGTATTTAAACCTACAAATAGAAGTCTATTTTTTTCTCATAAAATATACATCCGCTCCCTTGAAAACACAGGTGAAGGACTTTTATAATTAAAGACCAACAAGTAGATCCTGACAAAACCCACCAATTAACTATCTCATCAAAATACCATATCGCCTCCTCAGGTTATAAATATGAGAAATGACACTGAGAATTTGGCCACACTGCCTTAGATGTGATACTGTGTCCCACCTGTTCAGTGAGATAACGGGGCACTATGTGTACCCTAACATTTCTTAGAAATAGTTGCACTACAGAATTCTTGGTCTAGAAGAGATTTATAAGACCTCAACCATTTCAAGTGTGCTCATGCCTTGTATATAATACGACATAAGAAATACGGAATATTTAATAATTACACTTTAAAGCTGGATAAGTGGAAAATATTTCAGATGTCCCAAAGCCTTTCCTTTATTTCTAGTCCAGTGTATTGGGGAAGATTAGCTTGGTTAAGGAATCTAATGGTTTGGGGTGGTTTTTTTGTTTTGTTTTTTTTACTTGTTTTTCTTGTCTTCATTTGCTCCTTTCAAAAAAATTTTGGGTTTATTCACTTTCTCTTAGAGAAATTTGATTGTGGCCTTACTGTCTGATCACCAATTCCATCTGCAAATTTAAGGGCAAACGATGGCCTCTGTTGAGAAAATTGGCTATCTGTCTAAATGATTAAGGAGTTAAAGGACTTTGTACAGCTTTGTAAATCTGCCTTCCTTCCACTACCCCACCCAAAACGCTTCATTTAGAGACTTTTTTTTCAAACTTATGTTAAATGCAAATTGTTTCTAATCAGCCCTCAACGCAAAGAATCTGTGTGTGTTATGTTTTAGCTGCAAAAAAACACATCTGCTGAGATTATAAATTCTATTTCAAGTTACATGAACAGAGCAAGTTACCTCAGGAAGAATTCTGAATGAAATAAACATGTCCCTACTTCAAGCACGATTCCTGTAACACCCTCTTTTCTTCTTGGTCCTCTTGCCCCTCTGATATGGTTGTAGTTTACCTATCTGTGCCTCCAGACACCCTGTTCCCCCTCTTGGTCAGAATCAATCCACATTCCATATTAGAAACCCCACATGAGCATTTGCCCATTTTCAGTGTCCTAAGGGTGCAGCCCTAAATTCCTCTACATAAAACTAACCAATCCATGGGATTGAGAAGACACACCATTTTTTAGGAGAAAAAAAACAACACAAATTCACAGTGTGAATCCCAAGATGTAGAATTCTGAGTGGGTTAAGCCCACACATGGCCAAGACAGCTCTGCAATCCTCTGTTATGTGGTAGTTCGTACCAGGTCTAGAGGTCTCCAAAGGTGACCTGAAGTAGCTTTAAAACACAAAGAAACTGAAAGAGGATAACTGAGGTTTTCATCTGTGCCTCAACACATTTTCCTCAAAAGCATCCGCTGAAGGAATAATAACATCACAGGGAGGGGCAAAACGCTGTCAAACTTGTAAACTGTGGGTGGTGTCTCTGCTCCATACAATCTGCCACCAATAAGCTCATGAGGAATGCATCACCCATGATGGGCATTAAGGAGAGCATGTGATGTGATGAGCACTGGCTGTTATACACAACTGATAAATTATTGAACACTACATCTGAAACTAATGATGCACTATACGTTAGCTAACTGAATTTAAATTAAAAAAAAAAAAAAAAAAAGGAATGCATCATCCAAACTTGGCCCAACCCAGTCATTCTCTCCTTTTCTCCACATTGACTTTTTCTTTTCTAATTGTAGTAAAATATATAACATAAAATTTACCATTTTCACCATTTTCAAGTGTACAATTCTGTGACACTAAGAACTTTCACATTGTTTTGCTACCATCACCACCATCCATCCACAGAACTTTTTTTCATCTTGCAAAACCAAAGCTCTGCACCCATTAAACAATCGTTCCCCTACCTGCTCACACTAACCTTCTTAAATTAACTTTATTTAAAACTCCTGTTTCTAAAATTGGTGGAGGAAGGTTGGTGGATAAGAATATATTCCTAGTATGTATATCTTTTCCTACTGAAAATGGCCTTTTAAAATAAGCTTAATCTACTGCACTCTATTACCATTTCAGTCAAGACTATTTTATTTGCCAAAGACAGAATCTGAACTCAAATGTTTAGGGAGTAAGAACAGATAAAAAAGACAGAGAGAACTATGCCAACTGCTTCGTGTACCTGTGGAAAGGTAGATTACATGTGAGGCTTAAAAGCACAAAAAAGAATTCACATATCTTTAAGACCCTGTAAGACACTCTCTGCCATTTCCAGTTTTGCCTTCGTTTCCCTCCACTCTAATGGATGTCAACAGAGGCGTGGGGTCCCCCAGGGGACACCTGGCATGCCTGGAGACAATTGGGTTGTCAAAACTCAGGAGTGCTACTGTAATCTAAGGGGCAGATGCCAAGGAAGCTGTCAAACATCCTACAATACACAGGACAGTCCCCACAACAAAAATTTTCTGACACCAAGTATCAATAGCATCTAAGTTGAGAACCCCCTGATGTACTCCGTATCTACGCCTTCCATATGTTCAGCAACATAAAATCTTCAATTTCTAAACTCATCTGGTGGTCTCACCATGAAAGGATTGAAATTTCTCTCTGTTTTCAATCTTTAAAACTATCCAGGAAGGACTCTAATTAGACTTATTTGAGTCAACTGTCAATCAACTATAGTCAGGATGGGAGGGGTCACAGACAGGTAGGGCCCAGGATGGCCTCTCAAAGCCCCCTTCTTGTATAGATGCCATTCTCAGAAAAGGAAAATTGCAATGAGCTGGGTAAATATTCCAAAGAGTGTGTACCACAACGCAGAACTTTCTTGTTGTAACTGTAATTTTTTTTTAAAGAAGCTCTGTGTTTGCTCTTTCTGTGGCAAATTTTCTAAGATGGAAAAATCTGTAACTGGAGTAGTTACCATACTTAGGTGGGGGTTTTTTTGTAACCAGCTAAAGTGTTTAATCATCTAATTTTAAGCAGAAATCATTTGCCCAAAATATAAATTAATTCAAGTAATGAGATATGCAAAATGGAGGGGGAAAAGCGTAGATATTTATAAGGTTCACTTTTGAAATTGGCAAAAATAATGAATCTCTATGTCTGCAGTGATAAAGTTGGACTCCTCTCCTCTTAGTATCTCCATCTTCTGTTAGATTGCTTGCAGATCCACTGAAATTAGATGTCAGTGTAAATTATGGTACAGGCGGACTTACTAGCCAAGGCTATGAAGGGTAGACACATAAAAACAAGGTGCTATTGAATGTAATTGCTTCTGATCTTAAAATTCTTAAGTGACGAAATTGATGCTGATGTGGTATTTGCATCAGGTAGTCCCTTTAATTGACACTGACTCAGTTGGGGACTTTTTTTTTTTTTTCTGAGTGTTTTTATTTTTTTTCTTCCTAATTCTTAAGTTCCAGAATAGGAAAGTCAGCAACTTATAAGTTGGATAGATCTGAGAGGTGAATAACAGCAGGTAGACAAAGTGGAGATCTCCGAATTTCTTCCACAGCCCGTGGCCCTATAAAGTCTGAGGTGAGAAAATGAATCCATGTGAAGAGCATTTGGAGATAATACTTGGAAGGAAGTTAGCACTTTCTTGAACCTTGCTAAATTAGGAAGAAAGCCCCATTTGCAAACATTTCCATTCTTGTCTATTTCAATAAGCAGAAAGATGAAAAAGCATGACCCACAGGGCTCCTGGAGGAAGGAGATGCAATGGTTTCGTCTGCTCATTTAAATACTTAACAAGCCACAGGGAAAAAAGAAGACATCCCACTCCACTGCCCATAACATATGTCAGTAAGTCATAAAAATAAATCATACCGTGGACGGCTTGTGAACAGTGCTCAGCCTCCTGCGAGACATTAGCGCTTGTTCTTGAGCCAAAAAAGTAAACAGTCCAACTGTCTATCTAATATTTGTTCTTCCCCTGCCATGAAAAACAGTTTCCCGAAAACAGAGAGGATGATTAGTTAATTCTTACCCTGACTCCATGGCGGAGTTATTATGTTCTCTCATAATTTTATCCTATAGAACCTCCTTGAACTAAAGGAGGATATTTCAGTAATATTTTTAGGTTTAGCAAAACTATAACATCTGAAGGAAATGGTAAGAAGCTGTCCTTATACTTTATATGAATCAAATTAATAAATATGGCCTGAAGATGAAGGTCTCTGGGAATCTAACATTGAGTATTAGGCTATTCGTTGGATGAAAAAATAGTGAATGAGATTTTTTTTTTCCTGCTCTATTATGCTTAAATTTGACTAAAACTACAGTACAACGTGTTTTCAAATATTTTCAAAAATCTATCTAACTGGCTATTTGGGGAAATATTTGTTAAGACTGAAATATAGTATCAAAGGCAAGAAATGAGTCCTATGTAAGAAACTGGAAACTTCAAATCAGCTGTTTTTTGCCCAAGTCTTCGTGATAGTATAGATCAACTGCAGGAATTTTGTGTCTGTTCCCACTCAAAAGATGATCAATGTTACACATGATCCCTTTCACTGAGCCTTTCTAGGCTGATGAGGAATCGAGGTAAGAGGGGCAAAAATGAGGTAGGCAGAGATGAAATCAAGTTACACTAAAAAAAACACAACTGTTTGGCTGGAGAGCTCTCTCATTACTGCCTGACATGTAGCTCCCTGACCACCACTCCACCCCACCCTCACCCCAGTTATTCCTGGCAGTCTGCAGAAAAGGTCCCACATGATGTTCTGATCATCAAGGGGCATCTGATTTTTCCTCCTCCCCTGTTCCCACTCTCTTGAGAATATGCTTAAGGTCTTTGCAGCCTAGTCTGGTTCCTGGCATTTCTGCCACAGAAAACACTCCACAGCACCCAAGCCCCACAAAGTATTAAGCCAACAACTGGGTGGAATCTCCAAGGCAATGCTTTACCCCAAGCCTTGTCTCAACTGCTGATGTAACCGCTGTTGACAATGAGGGCTCTGACTTCTGTGCAAACGTGATACTGTGTACAACTTCCAAAAATATCAGCAGCGTCTCTCACAGATGCTTGTTCTGCTGGGCCTAGAAACTGGCTGCTACTATGGCCTGGTCTTGCCAACATGAGGACTGCATCATTTCTGGGAGGACAGACCAACGCTACACTGCAGCTTTGCTATGTTATCTGGAGTGCTTGAACTATGCTGGGTTTTGCCCACAGGTGCAATGATGTCCTCTCCCCCATGTGTGGTACTGTTACGTCTGTACCAAAATGCAGTTGTTTCGTATTTCAAGAAGTGGTAGGGAAGGCACATAGCTGACTGACATCTTACTATGCCTCACCACCAAGCCCTGAGCACTATTATTAGAGCAAACTTTGAGACATGGACCCTCCATTGAGAAATCAATTTTTCGCATGAAGTTCCCTTATCTGCAATGGGATAAATGCAAGTTGACTCCCAGTGGTTTCTGTGCCAGAACACCATGTCTGAGACCCTGTGGGAAACATAGCTTAGGCTTTATCCACAAGACCTGAAGCAAATGCTCCCTGCTCCACCTTAAATTCACTGTTTTAAATTTTTAAAAATATATCCTTTTTGCTGTACATGTGCAGAAAACCACTAACAAAAACTGAAGGACTCATAAGAAATAAAGAAGGAGAAGGTGGGGAAGAAGAAACCCCACTAAACAAAAGGAAAAGTGAAGAACAAAGTCTCAATGCAGGAACAATGGAATCCTGGGCTCCTTGGAACCAAGTGTGTTTAAACCAACAATATCCTCATAATCTTCCCTCCATCTCTCTCTCTCTCTCTCTCTCTCTCTCTCTCTCACACACACACACACACACACACACACACACATTTGGCTACATTCATCCAACATCATTTTTAAGCATTCCTGGTATCTATTTTCTTATTTTTCTCTTTCTCATTCTGGCTATTTTTGGTACCTTCAATGATAACCAGCTTTGGCTTTTTTCTTATTTTCCACCTCTCTCTTTTCCCATTCAAATAACACCTTTCACTTAATTAGTCTTCTTGTAAGGTACAGACACCCTACTAAACTACTAGGAAATAAGATATAAAATGCTTTAAAGTAACTTCAAAGCCATAAAATAATCACAACAAAGAAATTAAAATTTTATACATCAAAGAATTCCACATACTTAATCACTAAAACTGAGAAAAGGGGCTGACATCTTTTTTCGGAGGCGAGAGGCTTTCTCAGTGTGAAAATTCTCCTTCCAGAATAATGGAAGATAAAGCAATTACGTTTTAAAGGACACAGACGTAAAGAGGAAATAGGATGTGTTGTTCGTATTTGTTTCTTCGGGCTCGCTATTCCCCCCCCCCCAATATAGATGCTGAATTAAAGTCTTAAGAGCTTGTGCACATCTCCACCTTCCTTCCCTAAAAATACCTGCCTCCGCTATAGCCACTTCAATCGGGCATGCATTTCACTACACAGAACGGCTCAAGCACAACTAAAAGACTGAGCGTTCAGTGACCTGAGATGGGTGTCCTCTTCCCGCAAAGGTATAATACAGTTTCTTCAAACTGATAATTGTCACCAGAAGGAATTCATATTAGAACCTTCACCTTGCTCCAAAATTCTCCTGGTAAAAGCCTATAATTTGTGCAACCTGATGTATCGGACTGTCAGGAACAGATATAGTAGCCTCACCTCCTCCTGACACAGAGGACACTCGCCTATTCCACTGTTTTTGTCTCCTGCTTTAATGATTAGTACTCTTTCCATCATCTCTTTTCACTCTGCTTCAAACATCCTACTGCTTGCTGTCATTTATCTAAAAGCTGAATACTAACAAGAAAATGTGGTTCATGCTGCACTTGAGCTTCTTTTGGGATTCTCACCACCCAAACTGAATCTTTCTCTTTTCTCTTTGTCTCTCCTTCTTTTTTTTAATCTTACCACCTCAGTTATATTAAATTTTCCAGCAGAGCTTAGTGATCACAGTTAAGAAACTGATACCAAAAGATAATTAGGCAAACAAAGCAGTCCCAGGAGGCCTAATGTCGGAGGACCCCTAAGCTCAATGCCAATTTAACTCCAATTGGAACAGTGGCCCCCTAATGCAAAACTGAAAACAAGTCCATGGGGTCAAATCCATTCCCAATTACCAACCAGTGAGTAAACTAACATTTTTCGTAGAGCAATTTACTGTCTGTCATGGACCTTTGCCAAAGGCCAGACTGGAAAAGACCAAAAAAACTGACAAAATTCCCAATGTTTAAATTCAGGTCTGTTTAGCCATCGGTAATGGATGTACTAATGCAGAGGAACCTAGCAATAAGGCTTCAAGAAGGGCAAGAGGGAAGAAAGGAAAATGGCAGGTAAAGGAAGAAAAACTGCCCTTTTAACGAGCTGCCTGAAGAAAGAAATCAGTGAGCTCTACTAAAAAAAAGAAAAAAAAAAGATTCCCTGAGACAAGACTGAAAATAAAACTAAACCATAAAAAAATCAATATTTAAAGAGAATCAACCTGAATTATTTGATTCTTTAAAAAAAACTTGAATTCAATGGAAAAGGTACAGTTCCAATTTTATAAATATATTCTAGTATATTTTTCTTTCGTTTACACCGGCAAAAATTTTAGGTCACTTTTTCACTTGCTATCACATTCAATCCTTTCATAATCCTAGGAAGCAAATAAGATTAACTTCCAACAAAATGGACAATCAAGACATTTTAAAAAAATTGTTAATTATCTGTCACAAAATAGGACACAAAGGTGGTTCAATAAACAGTGTTACATTGGACCTTAATAAAAACTGATATATATTTAAGATCTAAAACACTACCGAAGGCCGTGCTCTTTCAGGCAGCAAATGTAACAGGAGATAGTCAGTGAGGGAACCAACAGTGGGGAGAAGGACTGAGTGCCCTCCTTGAAGAGATTAATTCTCCTCACATGGAAATAACTACAGTATCTAAATGTCACTCAATGGTATATAAGCTTCGCTGGCCCATAAAAATATCACTTTCCTATGAATGAAAAACAGGATTAAGATCAAAGAATAAAGGCCATATTTTTAGAAGTTGGAGATAAATTATTTAAAAATATGTGAGTTGAATAAGCTGAATCAAAAAAAGAGAGATAAAGGCACTTACTTATTCTTTGCTTGAAATACACGTGTTTTATTGTGCACCATACATTTTTAAATATTAATTTAATTCCCACACTTTCAGCTATTTAGAATTAGGGAAAATTAGATACTTCTTTGATATATTCTAAATTTTTACTGATTCTCTGGCCTAGCGATCACATTTCAAGTAAATAAGGTTAGGATTTTAATAAATAATCTTGGGACTTCTGGTAAATGAATGAAATAAAAAGGAGTTTCAATTATGTAAGACATTCTTTGATAACGTGATTAAAGATCATAAAGAAGGGCAGCATTGCCTGATGAAAGGCAAAGCTTTTGAAGTCAGACCTGGTTTGAGTTCTCTGTGCACCACTACCGGTGCGGCATGACCAAGTCAGAGCTCTTTTCTGAGACTGTTTTTCCTACAAAACTGAAAAAAAAATTCCTATGTTGCAGGACATCTTAAGGATTAGGGATAACATGCCAGGTGGCCAACAAAATGCCTGGCACTGAGGAGACTCCTACAGGATAATGAAGAATAGTTCTGATCATCATCTTCTTCTTTTAAGATCGTGTTCTACAAAAGTTAAAGCCAAATTCCGATTGCTTGACTTACTTGATTAAATGCAAAATTAGACATAAGGATGTTGCTTTTATTAACTCTTAGAACAAAGTGATGTTGTTTGGAACGTTGTCATCACCACATCATCAGTTCAGAGCCATTAAAAACCAGCATTTATCAGCACTTCAAACACACAGGTGCCACCCCTCCAAATCTGTTTAATTGACAAAGACTCAAATAAATTTTAAGACTTAATAAGCTTCAAGATTCACTGGTTAAAATGGCATATACTGGGCAATGTTGAGTTCACTAAATCAAGGGTTTGTCAACTGTTTAGCTATATTCTCATGGTTTTGTACACCTTCTGTCACACAATAGGTCAATAACTGTTTATTGTTGAATTAACTAGGAGCACGAATTGAAATCTATGAGTATTAGAAACATGTTCATCACATTTCATTCCTTCATATTAACTAATTGTTTCATTCTTAGTATTTCATGGATTCAACAATCAACAAATATTTACGAATGCCTGCTGTGTGTAAGGCACTGAGCCAGACATTAGAGATATGGAAGTGAACAAGATAGACAGTCTTAAATGAGATAATGGAGACAAACAGAACAGTACCTAGCACATAATAAGCTTTCAGTAAGTGACAGAGTAGTAGAGAGGTCCATGCCAGCCTCCTTCTCTCTCATGCTCTCCCCCCTCCCATATATATATATATATATGGCACACACTTGCCTAAAAATGTTTAATATCTCACTCCTTCACCCAGAAATTTACAAGAAAAAAATGAACATTTGTTGAAGTATCTTTGCTTTTATTTTTTTCCTCAAACTGTGGGTTATCTATAAAATAGCGTTCCAGACTAATGAAAAAGCAGTTGCTGTCATCAAAGAATCTGTAAGAATCTTCAAACTTTCTGTAAATTGGCAGCATTCTGCTCAAGCTGTTTAGTTTCCACAGAAGTGAGTCTTTGAAGTTACAAGGTGTTCAGGGAGAAAGCAGTAGTTTGCTAAAAAAACCGTTACTTTTGTTTTACTTGAGACCTAGTTAAGCCTGATTTGGAAAGAACAAAGCCTGAGTTTCCAAAACCACTGTTGGGCCACTGCAAGACAGACTCCTTCCTACTGAGTGACGGCCAAAGGCTCCCCAGGAAGCTGCTGAAGGATATCGATGCATTCTATAGATCTCTGCCCATCGTCTATCCTGCCCTATGCAGTTGAGTAAAGACAAAGCTACTTTGCGGAAAGATCAGCAGCCAATACAATGAAAACACAATCCCTTCTCATGAGCATCCTCTGGGAAGCAGTACAGGGTTAAGTGTGTGAGCTCAGGAGGCAGAAGAACCTGACTCTAAAACTGGGCATCAGCTCTCTATTGATAATAATATTAATAGCTACCATTTATTGTGTGCTTCCAAGTTCCAGACATTGTACTAAGTGCTTTATATTCATTATCTTACTGACATACTAGAAACACTGCCAGTGTATACCAATGAGTAGAGCTGCTTCACCACTTAGCAGCTTGTTGGGGGAAAACATTTGTCTGCACTCTTGCTGTTTCCTTCCACCTGGAAGGATTTCATTAGCTTTGTCCTCCAGGCCTCTCTCCATTGCCTCATTTAACCCTGGGGATGGATGGCATATCTGGTTGGTGAATTTAGTTGGGAAAAATGAGAATTCAAAGCCAAATGCCTCCCTTATTTGCTCTCAGGAATGAACTCACCAACAGAGAGCCCATCTTCTTCTCTGCTCTGTCATGCCCTAACTCTTACAAAACACGACCTCCATTTGGAGAGGCATACCTGGGCCAGCAGGACTATGCCTGAGGTTTCTTCTTAGCAAGTTCAATTGCCCACAGAAAGAAGCCACATTCTAATATGTCAGCTGTAAACGTGGTATTTTGATTTTCCACTAGCTGACATCTTGGCTTCCTTCCCAACTGGTTCAGAATTTGAAAAAGAAATAGTGATAATTTAGAGGACATTCTCTATTGTTATACAATCTTTCAGTGTCTTAATTTTCTTATCTCTAAAATGAGAATAACAGTACTTATTTCATAGAGTCATTATAACCATAAATGAGATAATACCCATAGAGTAAGTAAAAGGCATATATGTAGGCACATATTTAATATTAGCAATTATAATTAATATTGTTGTCATTATTGTTTTTATTATTTCACCAAACAGTCTATCAGATCTATTCCTCTACTGATAGTCTACAGATTTCTGTTAATGTTAAAGTTACTTCAGGGGACACATGGGTGGCTCAGTCAGTTAAGCATCTGACTCTTGATTTTGGGTCAGGTCATGATCTCAGGGTCCTAAGATTGAACCCCATGTCAGGTTCTGCACTCATCAGTGAGTCTGCTTGAGATTCTCTCTCTCTCCCTGTCCCCTTTCCCCCACTCACACGTGCATGTGTGTTTGCTCTCTCTCTCTCTGTAAAATAAAGAAATAAATCTTTAAAATAAATGCATGAATACATAAATAAAGTTACTTTATCCTTGAGCAAGTCACATTCTGAGACTCAAAAATGGCAATAACAATAGTATCTGGATCAAAGCGTTTACCTGAGAATTACATAGGAGAAAACATATTTAGTGCCTAGCACAATGTCTGGCATATAAGTGTTCAATAAATTAATAGTATTATCACTATTAATGTTGTTTTATTTTTACTATGAGTCACCTCATTCTTCTCACTCTTATCCCTGCTGTGCCTATTGTGTAACAGTATTTAATTTAATCTGGTTTCTCATAAGTGACATATGTATTTTTTTCTTACCCCTGTATAGTTGTTTTCTTCATTTAAATCCCCCAAATCCACTCCCCATCTGTCTAACTTTAATAAAGTATAGCATTGCCCTTTTCTTCCAGTAAGAAATGAAGAATGCTTGCTTCAAAGAAAAGACAATAGCAAATCATATATCCTATAGTGTTAGACTTTGGCAGTGCAGCTCACATGCCAACCAGATGCTTTCTATTACATTATGACCACCAACACCCAAAAAATATTGAATAAAGAAAGAAAAATACACAAAATATATACAGACATCAAGTATAAAAAAGGCAAATAATTCAGAAAGCCAAGTTTCCTCTCATTTCATCAGTGCAACTTCTCTAAGGTCTTGACATTTAAAGCATTTTCTAGACTGAGTGCTAGAGGCGGCACAGCTTTGCATTTCCTCCTGATAAGTAGAAAGGATGACGAATATTTTCAAGTCTCAATATGGTCAGTATGAGCTATAGCACATACACAAACATACAGAAAAGGAAAGCATGTTTTCTCTGAATTGAATTGAACTAAAGGACATGTATATTTAGCAGTTCTGTAGAAAGTACACTAAATCTTCAAAACACACACAGGGAAATAAATATCTTATCAATCCTGACTCCGAAAAAGATTTGAATTCAAGCTGAAGGTTTTATTAGGATTTCAACACTATAAACTCATGTTGGTCTTCAATGATACACATTCAATTGGAGATCATATCATCCAAGTTGATTTTTCCACTTAAAAGTATAAAAATTTTAAGTAAATTGGAAAAATTTATGTTCTCAGTGAAAGAACAGTTCCACGGCATCCATCACAGTTTCCATTACTATGAATACTTTGTGAGGGTTTGCCTCAAAGAGTTATTTTAAATATATACATATTACCACCTTTAATGAACTCAAACTCTGCGACAATATATATTTGAGGAATTGCTTCATCACTGCCTCATAAATTGTGCTGGATTGTAATCACAGGAAGTTCATTCTATTCTAATTATAAGAAAGTCTTTAGAAACCAAGTAAAAAATAACATGATATAAAACTTAATACCTCCATGTTCAGACATTTTGAAAACAGATTGGTTAGTTACATCGCCTTTATTTGTTCATTCTTTCCCTGTCATTGCTGTCTCCTCAAAGAAAACAGCAGACATATCTCTAACAGTCTACAGAAATAATGGTTAAAAAGACTCTCTTTGTACGCCAGAGGAAAACTATCTGGAAGTAAGCCAACAGTTTTTTTCTTTTCCCTCAAATTGATTCTGTCCATGAAATGACCTAAAAACAATTTCTCCTGTATTAAGACTGAACAATATTCTCTAAATATCTGGGTGGGATTTTTCTTTAATGTTAAAAGATAATTCTAAAGTTCATTTGGGAGGATAAATAGGTTATAAATATAACTAATTTAAATATAAATTTTAAAATTTAAGTAATGGTACACTTTGCTTAACAGATATTAAATCTCTTATAAAGCTACAGTAATTAAAACCAGTAGATATCAGACCAAAATGAAGATAATGCAACATATTATATATCCTCAAAACATATTATAATATATAAAAAGTTAAACACACAGGAAGTTAAACAGCAATATCAGTAAAAATATTGATTCTTTCACTTTGATAAATTAAGGAAAAAGATGTTTACATATTTATCTCATCACAGACACCAAAAAAATTTCACATGACTTAAAGTTTAAACATATAAAAATCAAGCCAGCAAAAAAATAAAAAAGAAGATGTATGTGAAGCTTTCTATGCCAACCGCACTCCTGGCTATGACAGCATAATTAGTCCTAGACATGCTCTCCTACCATAAATAGCTTAAAACTTGGCAAAACATATGAGGTAATTGTCCAAAATGATTAGATCTGCAAAGAAGCAGGAAAATGTGATCCCTAATCAAGGAAAACAAAAACAGTCAATAGAAATGGAAATAGGCAAGATTACCCACATTTGAGATTACCCAGATGTTAGAATTAGCAACAAAGATATTAAAACAACTATTATTATGTTCAAAAACATAAAAAGTGAATAAATAGTCTCAAGAAAGAAATTTTAAAAAGAACTAAATGAAAATTCTAGAGCTACAGGGGCGCCTGGGTGGTGCAGTCATTAAGCGTCTGCCTTCGGCTCAGGGCGTGATCCCAGTGTTCTGGGATAGAGCCCGCATCAGGCTCCTCCACTGGAAGCCTGCTTCTTCCTCTCCCACTCCCCCTGCTTGTGTTCCCTCTCTCGCTGGCTGTCTCTCTCTGTCAAATAACTAACTAACTAACTAACTAACTAACTAACTAAATAAATAAATAAAAAGAAAATTCTAGAGCTACAAGATACAATGTGTGAAATGAAAAATGCAATGGATGGGCCAAAAATCAGATTGTAGACTACACAATAAAGGCTTAATGAACACAAAGAAAGATCAACAGAAATTATTCAATCTAAAAATGAAGAAAAATAGCAAAAGAAATAAAGAGCATAACTGACTTGTTGATTATGCATCCTAATTTATATACCCAATTTTGACAGGAATGTGATGACATTCATATTTCTAATTTGCATTTCTCTAATGGCTGATGATGTTGAAATCTTTTCATGTGCTTGTGATCTGTATGTCATCTTTCAACAGATGTCTCTTCATATCATTCACCTATTTTCTATTTAGATTGTTTGGTGTTTTACTGTTGACTATTGACAGTTCTTGATATATTACATATAGATGCTAGTGCTTTGTCAGATATGTGATTTGCAAACACTTTCTCCTATTATGCACCTTGTCTTTTTATCCCTTTACTAGGATCTTTTGCAAAGCAAAATATATTTGATTGTGATTAAGCCCCACTTATCATTTTTTCCTTTCATAAGCCGTGCTTTTAGTGTCTAGTTTAAGAACTCTGCTTACCCCTAAATATTGAAGATTTTCTGGAAAAGTTTTATAACTTAACATTGTACATTTAAGTTCATGATCCATTTGAGTTAATACTTGTGTAAGGTGTGAGACTTAAGTGAAGGTTCACTTTTTGGTCTACAGGTGTCCAATCACCCTAGCACCAACTGTTTAAAAAGCTATCTTTCCTTCATTGTATTGGTTATACACATTTGCCAAATATTAATGGGTATTTCTTGTGGGTCAATTTCTGAGTCCTCTCTTGACCTATCCCTCACCAATATCACACAGTCCTGATTACTATAGCAATATAATGAGTGTTAAAGTCAGGAGTGTTGATTTCTTCCACTTAATTCTTTTCCAAAATTGTTTTAGTTATTCTAGTCCCTTTGACTTTCCATATTAATTTTAGAATAATCTTGCCTGTATCTACCAAAACAAATTGCTGGGATTTTGGTAAGCAATGCATTGAATCTGTATACCAATTTGGGAAGAGGTGACATCTTAACTATGCTGAGTCTTCCAGTCAATCCTGAACACAGTTTTCTCTCATTTAGGTCTTTGATTTCTTCTATCAGCATTTATAGCTTTTCAGCATCTATGTCCTTTACATATTTTGTTAGATATATCCCTATTTCATTTTCTTTGAGCAATTGTAAGTGGTATTGTATTTTTAATTATGCCGTACACATGTTCATTGCTAGTGTATAGAAATACAATTAATTTGCATGTTTATTTTGTATCCTTTGCCTTTACTAATTCATTTTTAATTCCTTGGGATTCTCTGTGTGGGATTATGTGTACATAATATCTACAAACAAGGACAGTTTTATATCTTCCTTTTCGATACATATGCCTTATATTTCCTTTTCTTGTCTTATTGAACTGGCTGGAACTTCTACTACATAGTAAATAAAATTGGTGATAGTGGAAGTACTGGTCTTGTTCTAGACCTTAGGGAGGAAGCATTCAATATTTCATCAAAAAGTATAATGTTAGCTATAGGTCCTACATAAATGTTTTTTATTAAGTTGAGGAAAACTCCCTCTAGTTCTTTTTTTTTTTTTTTGAGAGCTTTTAGTCATGAATGAGTGTTTAATTTTGTCAATTGCTTTTCCTGAATCAATGATATGACCACGTGATTTTCTTTACCAGCCTGTTCATGTAATAGATTACATCATTTGATTTTCAAACTGATCCAGTCTTATAACCCTAGAATAACTCCATTTGATCTTGGTATATAATTCCTTCATATATTGGTGAATTCTATTTGCTAATATTTTCTTAAGCATTTTCATATTTATATGCATGAGGGATGTTGGTCGGTAGTTTTTTCTTTTTAAAATCTTTTGTATTTTTTTTTTACCTGGTTTGGTATCAAAATAATACTACCTACATAAAATTAGTTGGGTAGTGTCCCCTATTCTTCTGTTTTCTGGAATAGATTATGTAGAATTGGTGTTAATTCTCCTTTAAATATTTGATAGAATTGTCCAGTGAAACCATCTGGGCCTTAAAAAATCCTTTTTCAGTTTGTTTGGTTTTTTTTAATTTCCAATTCAATTTCCCTTATATTTATAGAAATATCCACATTAGCTATTTGATACTGGATGAGTTATGATAGTTTGTATTTCTCAAGAAGTTGATTGATTTCATCTGTCTTGTCAAATTTATGTTTGTAAAGTTGTTCATAGTATTTATTACCTTAGAATTGTTTTTGATATTTATAGGGTCTGCAGCAATAACTCCTGTTTTATTTCTGATATTGGTGGGGGTTTTTTTTCCTTTTTCTTTGACAACCTTGACAGAGCTTCATCAATTTTATTGATTTTGTCAGAGGATGACCTCTTCCTTTGACTGACATTTTCTATTATTTCTCTTTTTTAATAAAATTTTTATTAATTTCTGCTCTTATATATATATTATTTCCTTCCCTCTGCTAGCTTTCAGTTTATTTTCCTCTTTCTTTTCTAGGATGTTTAGGTATGAAGTATAGATTACTAATATGAGACAATTCTCCTTTCTAATATATACATTTAGTACCATAGAGTTCCTTCTCAGCACAACTTTAGGTTGTGCCTCTCAAATTTCGATATGTTGCATTTTTAATGTGTTGTATTTTCATTTTCATTCAGTCCAATGTACTTTTATTTTCCTTAAGACTTTCTTCTTAAGTCCTTAAGTCTCTCTCCTTGAACCAAGGATTATTTATGTATATATATTATGTTTTAAGTATGTTTTTTAGTTTCCAAGTATTTGGAGACTTCCCTATTATCTTTCTGTTATTGAATTCTAGTTTGAGTCTATTGTGGATGGAGAAAACCTACTATGATTTCAATTCCTTCACATTTGTTAAGGTTTATTCAATGTCCTAAGATATTGTCTATCTTGTATATCTTCCATGGGCACTTGAAAAAAAGTGTATTTTGTTGTTGATGGATAATTAGGTCTTGTTGGTTGATGTTTCTGTTAAATTTTTCTATATATTTGCTAAATTTTTGTCTAGCTCTATCATTTTAAGAGAGGGATACCTAAGTCTCCAACTATAATTGTGGATTTGTCTATTCACCTTTTCAGTTCTATCTTTTTTGCTTCATATATCATGTGGCTCTATTATTTGGTGTATAAACACTGGAATTGCTATGTGCTCTTGACGGATTGGTCCTTTTATCATTGTGTAATATCCCCCATCTCTAGCAATTTTACTTTTTGTTCTGAAGCATACTTTATCTGATTATATTGTCAATCCTGCTTTCCTTGGTTAATGTTTGCATGATATATCTTTCTCTATCCTATTACTTTTAGCCTCCCTATATGTTATACTTGAAGTGATTTTCTTTGAAACAGCATATACCTGGATCAGGGTTTTTAATTCAACATGCCCATATGTGTCTTTTAAATGATGTACTTACACTATTTACACCTAATCTAATAATTGATATGTTAGAGCTTACATCTGCTATTTTATTTTTAGCCTTCTGATGCTCTGCTTTTTATCCTCTTATTTTCTTTCTCCTGCCTTCCTGTCGGTTACTTAATCATTTTCAAATTTTATTTTCTGTTATCTATAGTGTTTGTAAGTGCATCTCTTGGTATAGCTTTTTTAGTGGTTGCTTTGGTGTTCCATTTTATATATATACATATGTATATGTATACACACACACACACACACACACACACACACACACAACTTATCAGGTGCCATTATTATACCACTTTGAGTAAAGTACAGAAATCTTATCCCCTCCATTATAATAAAACTGCTTTAAATATTTTATCTAGTTACTCTTAAAATCACATCAGTGTTATAATTTGTGCTTCAGCCATTTAACATAATTAAGGAAACTCAAGAGTAAGGAGAAAATCTGATATATTTATCCATATGTTTGCTTACCATGTTTATTCTTCCTTTCTGATGTTCCAAGATACTCTTTTATTGTTTCCTTTCTTTTTAGAGAATCTCCTTTAGTCATTCTTTTAGAGTATGTCCACTGGCATCAAATTCTTTAAGTTTTCCATCACCCAAGAATATCTTGATTTTTTCCCCTTCATTTCTGAAGGATATTCTCATTGAGTGTAGAACTGTGCATTGATAGCTCTTTTTTTTTTTCAGCAATTGAGATATGCCATGCCACTTCTTTATGGCTTCTATATTTTCTGATGAGATGTCCAACTCCAATTATTTACCCCAATAGGAAAGGTGTCAGTTTTCTCTTTCTGGTTCCAAGATTTTTTCTCTTTCATTAGTTTTCAGAAGTTTGCTCATAATGTGTTTTTGTGTTTATTGTTTAATATTTACTCAGCTTCTTGAACATGCAGGTCTATGTCTTCTGTCACATTTGCAAAATCATCAGCTATTATTTCTTAGAATACTTAGAAAACTTTTTCAACCCTATTCACATTTCCTTCCAGGATTCTAGTAACATGAGTATTAAATCTTTTGTAATAATTCCACAAGTGCCTGTGCTTCAGATTATGTAATTTCTATTGTTCCTATTTTCCAGCTCTCTAATTCTTTCCTCTGTTTCTTCAGTTCTGCTCTTTAGCCACAGATTGAGGTTTTTTAAATTTATCTTATTGCATTTGTAAGCTATAAAAATTCTATTTGGCTCTTTTTCATCTCCTTGTTGAGGATCTCTATTTGTTCATTTGTTTCAAGCTTGTGCATTGAAGCATTTTTATGATATCTACTTAAACTCCTTGTCAGCTAGCTCTAACATATCTACCATCAGTGTTGGCATCTATTGGATATCATTTCTCATTCTGTTTGAGATATGATTTTTGGTATAATGAGTGGTTTTCTATTCAAATCTTGACATTATGGGTATTATGTTATGAGACTCTGGATTCTATTTAAATCCTTCATCTTAGATAGCTTCCTCTGTTACCATGCAAGCTGGCAAAGAAGTTTGCCTCCTCATTACTGCCAGATGAGGTAAGAAGTCCAGGTTCCCAGACTGGCATCTCTTGACATCCAAAAATCATCCTTATTCCTGCTGGGCAGGGGTGGGATTCATGGCTCCCCATATGGCTTCCCTGACAACACAGGGAGGGAGCCTCATTAATGCTGAGAACTGATGTAAGTCTTGACTCTCTGTTTGGATTCTTCAGACAACCTACCCAGTAATTAAGGGAAGGGGGTACCTTATTACTACTAGATGGGGCTCTCTAAGTGGTCTCCATTGACATAACAAAGGAAGGGGGAGGAGGATAACTACTTTCCACCAGTAGGGAGTGAAAATTCTGGCCCCTTACTAGTCCTTTATGACAACACCCCAGCAGAGATGGAGAAGGTAGATTAGAATGCCACACTGTGCCCTCTGATGAAGTTGGAATCAAGGCCTTTGTTGGAATGGGTGGGAATAAGGGCCAGAGATTTTTCTGTGGTGTTTTCCTGTATTAGAGCTGTTATTGTTTAAAATTTTTCTATCTTGATAAGCTAGCCTTTTCCTAGTCCCCTAGCTGGACAGTGGGCTTTTGTTAGGGCTTCCATTGCCGTGCCCATACACCTGTCTGGGTAGTAGTCTTCTTCAGCTCCAAGTATTGGAAATATGAGGAAGGAATAAAACCCCAAGGGATCTCACCACAATGTGATTGCCTGGATTTGAGGTTCCTGGTCAGTCTACCATCTACTCTCCTCCTTCAGAGTCTTCTTGTATTTGTTTCTTTGTTTTTTATAAAATGCCCAGGGTTGTTAGTTGTATTTAATGGGAGAATTATGGCAAACTATATTCCATTTTCTCAGAACAGACACACACATACACCAGAAATTGACTTTTGGCAAAGACACCATGAGAATTCAATGGAGGGAAAAGAGCTTTCAACAAATGGTGGTGGGCCACCTGAATAAACACATGAATGATAACGAAACAATCTCTGCTTCATATCTTCCACAAAATTAATTCAAGATGGATCACAGATCTAAGTGTCAAAGGTAAAGCTAAAAAATCTTGTAGAAGAAAATAAAAGAGAAATTCTTAGTCACCTTGTGGAAGACAAAGATAGAGACAGAAAAAATATATGTCCTTAAGAAAAAAATAATAATTAAACTTTACAAAAATTAAAAACTACTCTTCAAAAGTCACAATTAGGAAAATGAAAAGGCAAACCAGAGACCAAGAGAAAATATTCATAAAACATATATCTGACAAATGACTTGAGTTCAGAATATTTTAAGGATTACTACAATTAATAATAAAAATAAACAACCTAAATAAAAGTGTGCAGGATATTTAAACATACACTTGATTTATAAAAAAGATAAATGGTGAATAACACATGAAAAGGTATTTAATGCTATTATGCATTATGGAAATGCAAATTAAAACTACATTGGAAAGCCATTTTCCTACACTGGAATGGCTAAATGAGAAAAAAAAAATGACAACAGATGTATGTGAAGATAAAGAACAACTGGAATTCTCACACACTGTTGATGAGATATACATAAAATGGTTTAACCACATTGGAAAATGACTTGGAAGTTTCTTATTACATTATGTATACACTATGACCCAACAATTTCACTATCAGTTATTTATCCAATAGAAAATAAAATACACACACACACATACACACAGATTTGTACAAGATTGTTTATATCAATGTTACTCACAATAATAAAAAGCTGGAAGCAACTCAAATGCTCATCAGCAGAAGGTTATGTTAAAAAAAGGTATGATGTATTTTTATAGTGGAAGACTATTTGTCAATAAAAATAATTAACTTTTAATACATTCAACAATGTAACAAATGTAGCAAACACTATGTTAAGCAAAAAAAGAAAAAAAACAGAAGTTTGTCATTTTACCGTATGTAAATTTTACCACTGTAAAATGATGTGGTTAAGTCTTTTACAGTCTGTATAAAACCAACAGAATAAAGTCATAAAGGAAAAGACTGACATAGTACATAAATATTTAAAAAATGTGGTTCTTTAAAATAATTACATAAATATAATTGAGAGAAAAATATTTACAGCAAACATGACAAATGGTTAAAATAATTAATATTTATAGACAACATAAAAGTAAGAAAAACATTTTTTTTAAAGATTTTATTTATTTGACAGAGAGAGACAGAGAGAGAGGGAACACAAGCAAGGGGAGTGTGAGAGGAAGAAGCAGGCTTCCCACCCAGCAGGGAGCCCGATGCGGGGCTCAATCCTAGGACCCTGGGATCATGACCTGAGCCGAAGGCAGACGGCTGAGACACCCAGGCGCCCCAAGAAAAACATTTAAACTCCAATAGACAAACAGCTAAAACTCATAAATAATTTACAAAGGAGAAAATGCACTTAAGCAAATATGGCTAACCTATACTCTTTTCCAACTCATCCGTCTTTTGCTTTCAAATCCTAGGACACTATTTTCAGCCATCTTGCAGGTGGCCACGGGACACAACTTTCACAAGAAAAATACTTGTCTCGGGGCGCCTGGGTGGCACAGCGGTTGGGCGTCTGCCTTCGGCTCAGGGCATGATCCCAGCGTGATGGGATCGAGCCCCACATCAGGCTCCTCCGCTGTGAGCCTGCTTCTTCCTCTCCCACTCCCCCTGCTTGTGTTCCCTCTCTCGCTGGCTGTCTCTATCTCTGTCGAATAAATAAATAAAATCTTTAAAAAAAAAAAAAAGAAAAATACTTGTCTCTTTTCTTCTTTTTCCTACCTTTCTGGCATCTTTCTACCAGGAACAATAAAAACTGAGTTGGTAGCACAGCTGCCACCTTGTGATCATGAAGCAACAAGAATGAGAGCAAAAGCCAGGAAGCTTGGAATGGCAGAGTGAAACATAAAAATATCTTGGGTTTCTAAGGTTATTTCCATGCAGTTGAATCATTTTGTTATGTGAAAATGTTATGTGAGAAAAATAATATTCACATTTGTTTAAACCCACAATTACTGAGTTTTCTGTTATTTTGACCAAAGACATTCTTTACCAATACACTAATCAACATTTGAAAAGCCTTCAATATAAAGAATAGTAAAGCAATGCAACAAGAATATTTTAAAATATTTCATTTCCTGACATATCAAAACTGCAAATATTTTTAAGAACCGAAACAACTGAACAGGATGAATTAAAATAAGAAAAATTTTAAAATTTACTTCCACAGGGAATGCAAATTTAGACCTCTAATTTTGGAGATCACCATGATAATATGTAGAGACCCACAAATGTTGGTGCTTATAACCTAGTTTATTTTATTTATTTATTTATATCTTGACATTTTATAACACAGAATTCTATCTGGTTATAGTTGCCATTCAAGAACAATGGTTTATGGGGGTGCCTGGGTGGCTCAGTTAGTTGAGCCTCCAACTCTTGATCTCAGCTCAGGTCTAAATCTCTGGATCATGAGTTCAAGCCCCACATTTGGCTCCACACTGGGCATGGAGCCTACTTAAAACAGAAAAAAGAATAATGACTTATGTTTTTCTCCTCTCTCTTTCATTTCTCCAAAAGATTTATTTTATATTGGGAAGGAATGGATTTTCGAGGAGAAAAAACGTGGAGCAGAGAAGTATGGAATAGCAAGTAAGTACAAATGTAAGTGGTTTTGCTAATAGTTTTATAGTCACAACAAATTAGTACAGAGAATGCCCTGTACAAAACAACAAAATGAAGATAGAATATCATCTACATCCCTGCAAATCAAGGATTCTGGGAAACATAGTTCCTAAAAAAAGATTCTAGGAATTGCAGTTCCCAGAGTGCAGAATAAAGCACTTAATGAGAAAAGCCAATCCAATCCCATACAGAAACAGTTAAATGAACTGTGGATACAACTGCAATTCAGAAGAGCATGTTTCAACCCCTAATATCCTGAGATACCCTTCAAAATGTGGCATTCCATCATTGAGGCAAATAGAGTATTATATAATCTCTTGGAAAGTCATAAGTTATGAAAGATTCTGCCACAACAGAAACCCATTTAATGTTGCCTATCCCACCTTTGCCCAAAGTCAACTGACATGAAGAATATACACTAGGAAGTAGTAATGCATTACATAAATATTAAGTTATTTACAGAATTTTTTAACAATATGGGAAATATGTTATAAAATATATACAAAATAGGAATTTAAAAGGCATAAGATAAAAATGTAAATAGAACATTTCTCTCCTAAGCCCCGGATTATTGATTTCCACATCTCCTGGAATTTACCCACTCCTCCATGGAAAAAAATGGCTTTTCTAAGAAGTGATCATTTAAAGTATGCAATTCCTCCCACCACCATCTGTATAATGTAAACTTCATAAGAAAGAGACATTGTCTATCTTATTCACAGGTATATTTCTAGTGCCTAGAAAAGTTCTTAATATTAAAAAAAAAATTTTGAACAAATGAGTGAATTTATGCATGCAACTGGAATAAATGAATGAATAAATGAGTTGTTATTATGATAGAGCTTCTGTCATCTCATAGGAAAGATATCCAATGAGACAGTGAAATCTGCTTTAGAGAGATGTTTCTGGGTTCATAGAAATGGTGAATAACCATTAACTAGACAATGGAGAGAACAGGGAACGTTGAGGAAGAGAGAACCACCTGGGGAGAGATTTGGGATGATTGTGGGTTGCAGAGAAATCAATGTGAATAAAGAACGGTCTTTGTAGTGAAGTTAGCCATAGTACAATTGAAAGGACAAAGTTTAAATAACAAAAGATCTTATGTGTCATGACAAGGAGTTGAGATTTTTACAATTTCTGCAATTTAGACAGGAGTGTCTAAAATGAGAGACAAAGTTGGAGGCAGAACAGCCAATAATTGCATTGAACCAGATGAGAAATAAACAGGGAAGGACTTAAGATACTGGCAATATGAATAGAAAAAAAGAGGAGGGGTCTTGACACAGAACATGGCAAAAATGACAGCATTTCATCACAAGTTGAATACAAAGAATTAGGAAATAAAAGAAAATATTATGACTAAAAGCCTCAGTAGACAGCAGTGTTACACAATAAGAAGGGAATAATAACCATCATAACTGAAGATATGAATATTGGCTTCTGTTCCTTGAGTTCGTATTACAGAAGCAAGTACGAAGCCTGAGGACTTCCTCTTTGTCTTCTCATGCCCAGGTTAGCTATCAATGACCAATCACAAATCCCCTTCCTGATGAGCTTGGACATTGCTTAATAATCCTTCCTGGGAGAACACTCCAATAATCACTATCAATCAGACTCAACATGCCTTAGTCCCACCGTATGTCCAACACTCAAATAAAACCTTTGGGTATATAACCTTTATTAATCCTTGCAACATAGTTCATGAGTACTATTGTGTTCATTTTACAAATGAGGAAACTGATGATTAGTGTAGTATAGAAGCAAGATAATCACCCCAAGTGTCTCAGTCTCTATAGTTTGCACACACACAATCCTCCCCTTAAAACCCACTTTGCACAGTTCCACATCTACTCTTGGAGTGAAACAGATAACAGTCTATACAACAAAGCCTTCCCAATATCTAGGTATTTCTGGGATATTTGGTAAAGATTTCTAGTAGGCATTTTGACACATAGGTCTGTGGTTCAGGAACACTACATGAGCTCCAAAGCTAGATGTGGGAGTCATGAGCATGCAAGTGGTGGTTTAAGCTACAGGTGTAGATGCAATCACCAAAGGACAACTATAGAGGGAGAGGAGAGGAGAGGAGAGGAGAGGAGAGGAGAGGAGAGGGGAGGGGAGGGGAGGGGAGGGGAGGGGAGGGGAGGGGAGGGGAAGAGGGGAGGGGAGGGGAGGGGAGGGGAAGAGAGGAGAGAAATGGAGAGGAGAAGAGAGGAGAGGAGAGGAGAGGAGAGGAGAGGAGAGGAGAGGAGAGGAGAGGAGAGAGGACAGGAGAACAGAGTGAAGAGCAGGATGTGCACATGGACCCATTTAATGAGGGAATTCCAGGCTTGTCAGAGCTGCTGGGAAGAGATGCTCTTTTCCACTGTTTGGATGAGAGATCACCATGTGGAATCTGGGCCTGAGAATAATGCCCTGGAAAGCAGACCAAGGATACGAAGAGATTCAGTGTTGCACCCAGACCTAACCCTTCAAGTATGTAAACCAATAATTCTGGTTTTTTATCTAAGCAAATTGTACTGGGATTTCTGATACAACTGAAGATCCTGACCCCTTCTCACCAAGATGTTGAAAGTGTCAAATGATAAAACCAATGAAAAAAGAAATGATAAGAATTTCTGTCATATAAATTTCCATCATCATTAGTAAGCACTTCTTCAGTGACCTCTCAGGTTGTGAATTCCAGGCTTTCTGTCTGTAAGGCCATCTTAAACTGGCCATGCAAGAACTACTTGGGTACCATTTTTCTTCCCTACATGGATCATGTCCCGTCTAGCTGGAGGATGTTGAAGATGTTATCAGACCATGAACAGTCCAAGGAAAGGGTCCACGGTTTAAGAATTTTATTCATGTTACTACTGACTGAGTCTATTATTGACAGTATCCAGCACATTGAAGAAGCACCACACATGCTTATACAATGAAGATGATGTTAGAAGTTCTTCCTGATGTGCAGTACACATCATCCATTTAAGATAAAATTTCCAGGCTCCAAAGAAAATCCCTGATACTTTTGCAGACAGACCTCCTAATGCTTCACATAGATGTGACTGATACCAACGTTTTCATACATTACACTTATATTGTTTGTCATAACTGCATAAATAAGTCATTATAGAAGCTAGAATTAAGGATTTGAACATCCCTCATATCTCAATGTCTAAGTTGAAACTGTGATGCATCTTGCTTGGAAAGAAGGGACTTTTTTATGAAAAATTGTTTTACTATGCATGATGAATGTCATGGAGTTACAATTTTCCAACCTTGCCAGGCCCGGTGATTTCCTTTTGCTCTATTACATTGCTGCTAACGTGTGCGCTAAAGTCTTGTATAATACACAGCTTGCCAGGTGTAGCTGAGTTAATTTTGTTAAAATCTCAGATTCACTCTTTTCTCTCATTGGTATTCATTATAATGAAGACCTACACTCTGTGTTAATTTTCAATTCCCAAGGTAGAGTTTTTCAGTGTTATGAGGTGAACCTAATTCCTTGGTTGGCCATTAAACACCTGTGCTTAAATCATGGGCTTCTTGCCTCTTCTCTGTGAAATAATTTCTGGATTAGCACTGCATTCTGAATATCCTGAATTTTATGTGTTATCTAACCTCATGATCTCAATCTTTACTGACCAAACAGGCAAACTTTGGCACTAAGAATGAATGAGGCTGAGTGAGAAGTAACAATTTCAACAGATTTTATTCTTTTTGGTGACACAAAACTAAATGCATCCATGCTCTCTAAGACACACTGTTTGATCAGGAAGAAGGCAAAAGCATTCTAATCTTTCCTCACAATGCCCTTCAGAAACATTAGCGTGTGTGCATGCATATGCTGTTATCTTTTGAAACTAATAAAAATCAGTCACTGAGGAAATGTAGTAACATCCATTAAAGGCAGAGCTGTTCACAGTCTGTGATGCTCACCATGTGCAAAGATGTACAGTGAGGAAAATCTCACCAGGTGGAACCCATGGACTATAGAATCTTCCTCACAAAAGCTGGGAAAAAACGTTTTTGTACAACGTGACATTTCATAGAACACATTCAAGTTAGTACCCTCATGAGGCGAAAAGCCCATAAACCAAAAGTTTCAAGCAGAACATGATTTTGGAAAGGACAGAGAATAGTAACTACACTCCACTGAATGAAGTGATGTTTCTTCTGATATGAAATTATAGGCTATATTATTGAACAATAATCCAAGGAAGAAATAAATTTTATTAAAGAAAGAAAATAGAAATGACTTTATACTTTCCCAATAAAATATGAATTATTAAAAATTCCATGAAGTTATTAGTGTCTTTATCTGAATATCAGATACTAAGAAAATCAGAGGCAATTTTATTTCAAAAATAAATTTCACTTTTCTGGAAAATCCACTTGGTGCAAATGAAGTCTGGGGTTTTATCTTCTTGTCTGTTTCCTACAGGGACTACCACATGATGTGCTGCATGTAATAAATGTTCCATGCAGATGTAATGATGATTGATTAAAAAACCCAGGTCAGAGGTCAATTTGGCCATGAAGTCCTGCTTCATTCCACCTTCCTCACTTTAAAGATTCCATAACACAGCCCTTGCTTCTCCCATTGGTTATGTTCTAGAACTCTGTCTTAGGCAAAGATTCAACCTTCTTCATCTTTGCATTACGGCAATATTTTACACACCACAGGTGCAGACTCAGTTTATACAGACAGAATGAAATCATTGAACAAATAACCATAGACCTCACCCATTTATATTTGTGTCAATTTTCATTTTCTCAAGATTAATACTCCCAATCCTTCTGAAAGAGGTCTCTGGAAGAGGGAAATAACTTCAAAGAGAAAGAGGAACAGACTAAAGAAAACACTAGAGCAAGGAGCTGCTACAGGCATCATCACTACCTGCTATTCAGCAATATTACTTTACAGATAAATCAACGGAAGGTCAGATTAATTAAGTAGCTGGTCCCAAGCCACTTGACAGCAGCATCAGAACTGAAACCGAGTGCTCTGATGGTTATGTTGGAGCACTTTTCACTCTATTCTGCTGATGCTGAAAATGTAAATCGTACCAGGACTTGGAGTGTGTATTTTCTTTCCTTTATTTTGTATCATTTACTTGCCACCCACATTTGATTCTATATGCCCTTTTCCCAAACTCCCTACATAGAAAATATATACACTAAAAATAAAAGAAAAGAAAAAAGAAGAAAAGAATAAACAAATGAATGAGATGGAAATGAATGCTATCCTATAAGTTCTTCTTGCTATTCCTTTAAAATGTTCTTTTATTTTTAAGCTTTCCCTAAGAATGTGTATGCCTTATCTCCGGAGTTAGTTGAAAACAGGAGCAATGTCATATACTTGTTTCTATCACCGTATCAGCTGGCACTGAAGTATGTCTCTAGGACTGTTTTAGGCACTGAGGGTCATAAACGAAATGTCACAGCAGGCAAATTAAGGATATATTGAACACATTAGTTAAGTCAGGAATTAAAAATGAGTAAAGCTCAACAACTGTAAGGAAATTACCTAAAATTCGGCCATCAGAAAAAATCTAAAAATCTTAAAAATGGAAACATTTAATTTCAAAAGTATTTATGGAGGTTTTTGTGCTTTTGAGTTTGTTTTATTTTTTCTTTTAAAAAAATGAATTACATATAACATAGAGCAGGAGATAAGATAAAGTAATCTTTCTCAGTGCTGAGATTCTCTAAGGCATTTAACCCTGCTATGTTGAGGCAGAAAAAAGCAATGATCAAGAAAACCAAGTAAGATGTTACATGAATGTGCTATGAACAACATCTGGCCCAAAGTAATCTCTCAATAAATATTAGTCATAATTATAAGAAACCAGTTGGGAACAAGACAGGCACAGTCTTAGGCCTCAAAGACCTCAAATGTTTGTGCTACTTAATTTTAACTTGGAAATTCAAGGTTAAACCAAAAGTAGTATTGCTATTTACTTTATGTTTAAACCTAAAAGGAATACAAAGGAAATAAGAAGACCAGAGCAGGTGGCTTAAAATTTAATTACAAAGAAAAGAAAAACGTTCAGTATCATTTTCTGACCTCTACATTAATTCCCAATTTTAAAAAAATGATCCAAACCTTTAACAACCTCTAAATTTCATCCAAGGGAGAAAAAGTCAATCTTGTCGCCAATGCAAAGAATAATGTCGCTAGCCTTACAAATCCTGTAAAAGGTTTTTAAAGATTTTATTTATTTATTTGACAGAGAGAGAGACAGCCAGCGAGAGACGGCACACAAGCAGGGGGAGTGGGAGAGGGAGAAGCAGGCTCATAGCGGAGGAGCCTGATGTGGGGCTCAATCCCAAAACGCCGGGATCATGCCCTGAGCCGACGGCAGACACTTAACGACTGAGCCACCCAGGCGCCCCTAAAAAGTTTTTAAATATGAAATTCCTGCAATGATATAAACCTAAAACTTTACCCACATAAACACACACAAACACACGCACACGTGTGCACACAAACACACAAGGGAATATATAGAGGACTCTGACTACGTTTGTTTCTATAAGATGTTGAAGTGATTAGCAATTCTGGTATATTCATTGGCAAAATATATCCTTAAAAAGACTTATTTAAAATAAAAGACTTTAATTATAGAAACTTTTAAATTATAGAAAATACATAAATTTCTTGCAAATATTTGCCATTGTAATTGGTTCTTTTCAAAATTGTATTCAATTTTTTAAAAACTTGATGTAGGCTAAGGCAGCAAAGGAATGTGAAAATTGTACATAGTTGGTGGTGGTCCATGTGGTTTTTTTTCTTCTTTAATTTCCTTTATAAGGCAGCTTGGCAATAAATAAAATGAGCAAATAAAAATGCCTCATATGTTTTAATTTCAATTTGCAAATTCACTTTTTGAAAAAACAGAATTTATAGCCAACTTTTCCAAATCAGATCACTCATCTTTCAAAGCAAACCACGTCTCCAGACAATCTAAAACCTAGCAATTTTGCCACTTTCACTGTCAACCAATGCTTCTACAGAAATGCTGTCAATGTTTATCAAGTCTATTTTTTTTTTAAGTTTATGAAGTTGTTCAAATGACACAGTATTTTAATTTATGGGTAAGAGATCTATAGGGTTTAGTGTATATAAACTACAGCAGAGAGATCACTATTTCATATTCTAAACTCCTAACTTCCTCTTTCAGCATAAGTGGACACATTTCTCTTCTACGTTAATGAATTTTTAAAGTACCAATATGGCAACTCCAGGTGGTGTGGTTAGCTGTAGATAATTGCCCCTCAGAGCACACCTTTATCTCTCAGAGGGGATGACTGCCAGATGCATCATGCCTTCCTGCTTACATACATGCTAATGGCCACAACCACAAACATTTGTAAGGCACGAGCAGCATACAGAATATATATGTTTTGCCCATTTGTTAATTATAAAAGCCACTAACACTATTGGCAAGGGTGTGTACACTTTTACACTGTCACCATAATTACGAAGTTTTAGTATGTGGTTTTGTGTTGCGACACCATCGATCAAAGTCCATTCTTGACATGTGTAGCAGAGGCAATATGTTCCACATAAGTTACTTCTGGAATTGTATTACTTACTGTACTGGAGTCCCATCACGTAGCTCTATTGCACCAACTTTCCCTGCCCTGCTGCTGCCTGAGCTGTGTCCACTTTTACATCCTCTCAAGCATGCACAAGGTGGGGCAATGTGGTAGGAAAGACCATTTTTTCAGGAATTATATTTTATTGGTTAATATGCACAACTGTAAATTTGGTTTTCTAGGTTTGGTTTAAATACTACAATCTTCTAAGCACCTTAGTTTATTTGGAACATATACATCATATAACTGGCTTTTAAAAGACCAAGAAAGTTTGTGTAGTTCCTTTCATGATTTACTTAAAAACAACTGGTGAGCAATATCAAATATTTATCTTCTTTAAGGGAGATGCAATGCCTATTTCCTGTCATTCACTGCTCTATAAAACAGGCTTTTGGCAGGTGACAGTCCTTGTGAAAGGAGAAAAAACTTCCTTAAACAAAGAAAGGACAGAAAGTTGAGACAATTTCTTTCCTGTGCTTAATTCCACATTGAATTTGCACAAGTATTTCAAGGGCAGAATGAGGGTTGAAAATGGAAACTGACAAAATGATAAAATAAGTTGGTTGAAATTTGACGGAAAAATTAGAGTACCCTTCAGTGATGCTAAAGAAAGCAATGTGTATATCGCACATGAAGCACAGCAAGAAGAAGAGCCTTCTCTGATTGCGAGGAGAAAAAAAATCTAACTATTGCCAAATTTAATTTCCTTCCCAGAATTTAACTAACTGCCTAAGATTTGACATGCTACATCAGTGCATTATGAAGATCTGTCACAATTACTGTCAAATGCACAATGTTCTCCTCCAAAAAGCTTTTGAATTAGATCTATTTCAAAATAAAGCAAGGAAACTGACCTAGCACATGTTTATATCAAGGGATATATTGTTTGAAATAAATCTTTTACCATCATATCCTTCAAGTTGGAGAACTGAATGAGTAAATTCATTCATTTCTAATCTGCTTCAACACAAATGGAAATCCCAGAATTATAAGAAAAACCAGGGCAAGAGGAATAACTAATATATGCACTTTCACCTTCTGTAAGATTGTAAGTTATAATAATTTTTCTAACAGAAACCAATTGAATATTGTCCAAGTCCTTTTAATATTATTTTAATATAATAAAATGGTACATATGCATGTATATATATCAAAATTATCTATAATATGTAGGCTAGACAGATGAGATAGATGAGAGAGAGAGAGAGAGGGAGAAATACAGAGAGACAGACAAACTTGGTTTCTCAAGGCAAAAAGGCCTGCAACTTAATTGCAAATGACGGATTGAGATCAAGTGAGCAGGCCAAGTATCTATGCAGATGCATAAGTAAATTTACACATTTTCTTCTAAAATAAAATCAAATTCATCACTGACTTGTGTGCTTTTTCTGAAGTCTAACTGAAACTAAGTGATTTTATTACATGTGTTCCTACTCTATGATCCCAAATTTTCTATCTGTAATTAAAAGTTTCTAAAGATACTTGTTACTTCCTTGGGGAATGAGCCAGAGGTCCATTCCCTAACTAGAATATTTCTTCTGCCAGGAGGAGTGTGAAAAGATACAATCGCTAAAACATTATAATGAAAAATTAGAACACCCATTATTCATATTAATAGAATCACCAGCTCATAGATGACTTTCAAGTCCATTATCATAGCATCTGAAGAGTTCATGATTCCAGGGAGGAAGCCAAATCTTAAAAATATACATCCTGGAGAGTGCTTGACAGTACAACCTTTGTGAAATGATAGAAGAAAGAATTACAATCACTTTTTCAGAATGTCATGGTTCAAAAGAAAGGTGACAGTGGAATAGATTACCCCAGAGAGTTGGAAGGTGACATTAACTCTCTCACACGCATATCAGTTCATCAGAGAGCAAAAGGTATTTCTTTCCAAAAACAGCCGCAGAGACCTTTGTGTAATGAATCAATGGGTTAGCCCATTTCCAGTGGTCTCCAACACATTATAAAGATTTGCATTAATTAGGACCTTTATTTGTATCTGATCCAAGAACCTATGGAATAAACACACACACACACACACACAATCTGCTCTTTATAGACACAACTCCCTGAGCAAAGTGCTACTGCCATAAACATGTCTGCCCTTGTGTTGTCTTACATCTTATTTTAAGTCAGTATGTTTATGCTAATTTATGAAGTCTTAGAGGACTGGAATCTCTTCTATATATGGCTGTTTACAAAGCATCAACACAACACCACAAATTTTAGGTATTTAGCAAATGACTTTTGATGGTGATGGTGATGCTGACTTTTTAAAGAAAAACTTTCTTAACTAACTCAGCTTGGTTGAGATGTTCCTTCTCTGTGCTCCCGCAATGCCCAGTGAACATATCAGTCACTGCTCCTATAAAAGTCTTATTTACTGATGTGTCTGCCTCTCTTTCTGGATTTTGAACTACCTTGAAGACACAAATTATGTCTTACTTATTTCAGGATCTCCAACACCTAGTGTGTAGCCCATCATTTGTACTTAATGTATGTTGGTTTAATTGGTTGTTGACTCCATCGGCCCCTCCCAAGATGCTGCCTCGCATAATAGTTATATACATAGATGCTTGAGTTTTGTGAATCATCCTCTGTGTTAGAATTATAACTTGAAATATGGTTCTCTTGCAAAGTCAGGAGCAGTTAAAAGCAGCAATGGAAGGAGAAAAGTCCTTGGATCACCATCAAGGTATTTACTGTGTGACTATAACCAGGAAGCTAGCGCATGATTTTTAAAAAAGCCACCCTTCAGATGTAAGCTCTACAGCCCGCCACCAATGACACCTACAGAGATACACAGGGTCAGGCGCATTATTCTTCTACCTTCTATTTTCCTTATCTTCAACTTTGGTCCATCATTTGATCCCCAAACATTGATGGAACAGTGGAGCTGATGATTACATCCATACCTCAAAATCACTACAGCTTTTTTCTAGAGAACACAGGTGACAAATACTGGTAAAGGGGGAAGGAACATCCACATATAATTTTGATATAGTCATTGACAAGGTTAGTGGCCTTGTTGCCTCTTTTCATAAAGGATCCTAGAAGAAAGGACTGTGGACTGGATAGGAGTTTTATTTATAATTAAGTATACAAATGTGCCCTATATACATGGCTAACGTTCTTCATTCTCTACCTGATTAGAATATAAAAGTTATAGCTTCATAGAAAGAGTAATTTGGGGAGGTTTTTATAATTTCCCATATCCCTAATACAGTACCTTAGCTGCTATATATCCTGAGCCCTGAATACCTGTGCCAATAAACACTCCCAGATATATTCATCAATTATTACCTCATATTCCACTGATGCAGACACAGAACTGTTGTTTATAGTTTGGAAACGTTGGCATGGAGATGTGAAAGAACCCTCCCAGCTTGGGTGACTCCACTGTTACACTGCCTAATTGCAGACCATAAAATACATGGATGGATGGGATTTAAAGTTTCTTAACATGGATTGGTTTCAGCATATCCAGGAATGCACTGAAGTTTATACAAAATCTTGTCCCTGTGTGTAATCTTTTTTCTAGCTAAAAAATTCTGTTTTATCAGATCTGAAAAAAAACTATGCAAAAAAGACCCAAACAAACAAACAAACAATTAAGAACCAAGAGAAGTACATCATAAAGGAGATCCTTCATTCATTCCTACAGCCAAATGTTTACTAAGGATTCCTCCCATTAAAATATCCTTTTTATGCCATGGGGAATACATGGCGAATATGACAGCTACAACTTCCCCAGAGGTTTGCATTCTAGTAGGAAGAAAAGGAACACACAAAAATGATCACAAACAAGACAAATAGGTTTGATATGAGTGGTGAAATGCCCCATGAAATTTCAGAAAAGGAACATCCTTTTGTTTGGGTACTTCAAGTGCAAAGTGGCATTCAAGCTTGGCCTCAAAGTAGTATAAGATTCCTATAGACAGAGAGACAGGAATGAGGAAGACAGATGAGTGGCATTCACACTCTAAGAATGAATAATCAAAGCAGGGAGGCTGGAAAGAAATAACTTTGAGAATTAGAAGGATGTTGGAAGAAATTAGTTTGACTACAGCTTTTGTGGCATGGCGGTAGAAGATAAGTTTGGAAATACGGATGGGAGCTTTGACTATGAGGGGGAAATTTTCGACTGTAATATGTGAAACAAAAGAAGTCATGAGGGATCTCAGGGCCAGAAAGTGGCATTATCAAGGCAATATTTTAGAAAAAATAACCCTCAGCAAGTAAGCAGAATGCATTATTCAAAGGAAGAAATCTAGAGGGAAAAAGACCAGTTCAGGATTGGGGCAATACTGATATAAACTATTGCTGTTAATATCACTAATAGAAGGGGAGGATAAGGGAAGCTTTGTGACCAAAAAATCAACTGGACTGTATGACTGACTGATTGGGTCTCTGTCTATAAAGCGGAAATAGCAATGAGTAGCTACTTAATAGTTTAAGTATTTAAATGAGATAGTAAATGTAAAAACTTAGAATACTGTCTAGTATGTAACAATGGTACAATAAGCATTAATTATTGTTGTCATTCAATATAAGAAAGATAGGGAAATCAAATCCCACTAAAATTAGAGCCCAGTTACCTGACATATTCATAAGAGCATTAAAAAAGTTGGAGAAGTCAAAAGGAAGAGGAGGTTTAGGGCAAAGGGGAGGGATACAGATGTGCAGACTGTAAGACTGGCTGCAGAAATAGGGGGTTGAGGTGGAAATAATCAGTGGACAAATAGAAGCAAGGTACTTAGTGCATTTCAGAATAGTCCACCTACAACTACAGCAAGCTGCGGGAGTGGCTGCGATTGGCCCACATTTCAGAATAGCCCACCTACAACTATAGCAAGCTGCGGGAGTGGCTGCGATTGGCCCACATTTCAGAATAGCCCACCTACAACTATAGCAAGCTGCGGAAGTGGCTGCGGTTTCTAGAGAATGGAAAGCAAAGAGATAAAATGAAAAGTCAGGACCTTTCAGAGTGCCCAAGTTTAGGGGACAAAAAATGGAAGAGCCTGCAGATAGGTAAAGAGAACACTTCGAAAAGAAGGAGAACCAGAATAATTTTGTTTTCAGAAAGCCATAGAAGGGGAATTCATTTAATTGAAAGTTAAGGAGATACTTCCGAGACTTCTGGTCCAGTGAAAGAAAAAGTTGGTGAATGTAACAAGGCTGAGACGGCTAAATATATTGCTTCTTCAGGATTCTGGCAGCGAGGGAAGCAGAGGTCAGACTGGATTTGGAGCGAGTGGGGTGGTTTAAGGGTGAGAAAATGTGAAGCCAAGTTTCATGTGAGACAGGGCTCAGGTGCAAAAACAAAAAGGATTACAGACAGACCAGCTAAGGCAGCAAGCCCAAGAGGTTAGTCTCACACAGAATCGAAAGTTGTATTTTATCGAAAAACTGAAGCAAAGTGGAAGCAATGCAGTTTAATGGTTTAATCACTCAGCTCTGGAGTCAGACAGGGTGCCTTACAGTTGAGCTCTGCAACCTCAGGGAAGTTCCGTACATCTGCGGGTCCTAACTCATCATAGGTAAAATTATACGACCTATTGCACAGTGTTGTTGCAGTGAGAGATAAATGAGATAAAAGAGATAAAGGAAATAGTACATGTAAAGCACTCAGTGCAATAGCTAGGACATAATAAATGCTAAAAAATTTTAGCAATTATGGTTAATAGTGGGTAAGAAGTTCTCCAAGAGGCTAGACACGATAACCAGATGCTTTTTGGTAGAAACCCAAAGCTAAGACAAAGAGAGTCTACCTAGAAAATTAGATTCACCAGCTTATTTGAGAAAAACCTTGAATATCAATGTGACATGTGGCCATTGTCCTTTAGGAAATGGAAGGCCATTTATGTTGTCTTATCAGTATAATGACATGATTAAGATATATTTAAGAGTTACTCTTGAAGTGGTATTCAGGATGGTCTGGACATAAGAATGCTTGTTAAATTCATTTCCCGTTGGTAATTTAAAAAGAGAGCAATGTGGTTGTTTCAGCTGGACATTTAATCCCGAGTATTCACTCCCCATGGACTCTTCCTGTATTGCTATGTGTCACTGTGACCCCTTCCACTGGGTATATATTAAAGGTTCTTTTATTCTAATGATTTCCAGCCTGAATGTGGAACAGGAGAGTAGAATCTTCAATTCTGTTTATGATATGAATTTAAAATGGCTAAATTGTTGAATCGTACAAAATAAGAGAATGACTGTAGATCTTGTAATTATCACATACTTGTCCACTTTACTTAACTCCATCACATTTAAAGCCAGCTTACTATGCATAAAGGGTTGGAACAAAACACATATAAAACATTATTGGTTTCCAGAAATGACAAGTATACCCTACAAATGAAAACCGAGCCTGCGAACCCCTGCTTTCCTTTCTCTGCATGTCTAGAGACTCACCACATGCTAGAAATACTGCAAGCTAGTCTCACATTTGCTAAAAATAATTGCTATTCTTCTATGTCCGTTCAGGCATGATGCTCTGAAACAAAGTACAAAGCATAGCAGCTTCAATTAACAGATATAACCACAATATCCTTCAATTCTATATAGATTCATTTTATCCCAAGGATATTAGAATACATCACAAAGTTGAATATTTTTCCTATAACATCTGTCATCAAAACCAAAATCATATAGCTAGATCCACATAAATCACAGCAAACCTGCCATCCCGCAGCAAGAGTCAAGCATCCGCCCTATGCTACAGCCTTCAAAATACTGAGATAATTGATGGCTAGTCTTCTTTCCTCATCTCATCACCAAGGTTTCGCTTCAGAACAATACCACATGATGAGACCACGTTTTTTGATGCTACATGTGAATATTGTTTTCATAATTTAGTATGCAGTGTGCTGGTCTGAATCGGCGTGTTTGTAAGGAATTCCATCGTGTCAAACAGAGGAGAAGGGAAAATCTGACAGCAGGCACTTGTCGGATATGGCCCAATCTCTGCTGGATCCTGCTTTCACTGCACAGTCCCTGAAGCATATAAAGCTCATCCCACTTTTATAAAGCCATGCATGCATGAAACTGAGGGTAGAATTTCAAGCAGGAATTGATGACTTAGTAAAAACGTGTATAATTTCCTCATATAAAAGAGAAATGGAAGGCACACCAAGAAAACACTGTTCCTGAGTGAGGTGATTAAAAATTCAAGAGCCCCTTTTGAAGTCAAAACCTCACAAAGCTCATCAAATCTGTGTAAAGGTAGACATTTTAAATAAAGAAAGTTGCACAGAAGAATTAAGCAGCATTTGGAGGTGCTGGGGTTCTTCTATTTTTCTACATTTAAAGCAGAAAAACCACCACAGCAGAGTGGAAACAGGTAGACTGACATGCCAGATTAGCAAATACAAGCGCTTTTCAAAGGGGGGCAACAGTTCCAACCATTTAACAGAAAAATGCTCCCTTTAAAGTAAAATTCTTGCTTTTTTATACCCAAAATTCAATGGTCGGATAACAGGGCCTTCTGTGTTTTTGGAGTCACATTTCTTAATAAGCTATTATTGGACCCTAGGAAAATACTGACATGTTTATAACTGAAGCTAGTGCAGAAAATTTTCAAACAAAGAAAATAAGACCAATTTATAATGGAATGAATACACTGCATAGATTTTAGTAAAGAAAGTGGTTCACTTTAAATATGATTTTAGCTATTTCAAGAATGGAATTATTTGTCAGATCATACAATTTCATTGCCCCACAACTGTCCTCTGTGGTTAAGAGCAAGGACTGTGGGGCCAGTCTATCTGTACTCAAACCTCAGCTTTACTACTTAGTAACGGTGCACATCACTTATGAAATGGAGTCTTGATTTCTTCATTTGTAAAATGCAGTTAATAACAGTGTCTACATCATAGGGCTGTAATGAGGACTAAGTGAGTTAATGTATATAAGGGAGTTGGCACCTGGGCAGCACTAAGTAACTTCAAGTATAACATACCTTCAGTAAAACCCATATACCTGAAGGCTCTAGTCACCATCTCTGTTCTCTCCTCTATCCATCTGTTTTTTTCTGCTGTGCCACATTCATTCTTACTCTTTTCCTTGGATCTTATCTCCCTTACTGTAACCAGGTCTATATTTTTAGATAACCACCCATGATGGTGGCTCATCTTGGAGCAAAGGGAGAGAAATAATTATTTTTATCCTAAAATGCCCTATAGCAATGTCTTATAATCATGTATTTTAGTTTGCTTAAGGTTAGTAGGTGGGGAAATATTTCATGAAACTGACAAGGTATGCCATGATGATAAAGAACACCACTCTAAAGTAGACCATTGAAGATAGAGAGATGAATAGCAGCACTATTCTCAAAATATTCACGGCATAATGGGAAAGGCAGACTAGTAAACTATTTCTATCCAGGCTGGTGTATGCCTATGATGTGGGAGAGTACTGAGTGGTAGTACCCATCAAAGACTGAGGCAGGGTTGAGGGGAAGGAAAAGCTTCTTAGAGGAAAAGAAAAAAACAGAATGATGACTTTCAAAGAAGGATGAACTTGGAAGTGAGGGGGATGGAGACTTTCTAAGAGATGGAAGGGCACTGGAGAGCTGTGAGTTTTCTGGAATGACTGAAACTCGGGGATGTGGGAGTGTTAAAAATCAAAACAACGCTAAAGAGAAAGAGCCATAATAAAAGAAACATGATAAACATAGGAGAGAAAATATTATAGAAGGAAAAATGTTCTTTCACAAGAAAGAAAAGATATTAGAAGGAACAAGTTTCTCAAATAAAGGAACTGAACTCAAAAATGAAATTCCTTTTTCTCCGAGGCCAGGGGAAGGAAGAGTATTGGGGATGAGTCTGGATATAGCAACACTGGGTGCATGTTTCAGTGTGAGCTAATATACAGACAGTTCCTGCCTGATGGTCTTCGCCTCTGTGACGAAGGAGATCACAGGTTGGGGTTGAGAAGAAAAGTAAGGGATAAACACAGCTGTGGAGGAGAATGATGGAGGGACCTTCATTGGTACATAAGAAGGATAAATTGGCAGTAGTAGAGCTCGGTGATAGTTGGAGACTCTTTTCTGTGATGGGCATGTGGAGAAGTGGTGTTTTTGTGGGTAATATTCTATAGACATAATATTTGAACCAGATGACGTGGATATTTGGCTTTCTCCAGGTTTGGTGTTTCTCTAGGTACAAGCAAGAGAAAGTTAAAAGGCCAATAAAGTATGTATAAGACAAGAGAAGTTTATGTCATAAGTAATGTGATAATAATAAGTAATCTGGGTGATCAGAAATGTAAGTAAAGCCAAAAAGAGATGATTGAAAGAAAAAATGGTGTAGGTGGCAGGAGAAGCACTCAGGGGAAGAAAATTTTTTAAATACTTCTGAATGCCTGTTTATCTCCTTTTCTTTTTCTTTCTTTCCTCTTCTTTTTTTTTTTTTTAATTGTGGTAAGAACACTTACCAAGAGATCTATCCACTCAACAAATTCTTAAGTGCACAATACAGTATTGTTAAGTATAGATAAAACAGATTTCTACAACTTATTCATCTTCTATAACTGAAACTTTATTCCTATTGACAGTAATACTGTTCTTCTTTTTTTTAACTGAGGTACAATTGATATATATTAGTTTTAGATATAAAACACAATGATTCAACATTTGTTTAGATTGTGAAACGGCTACCATAGTAAGTCTAGTTAACATATGTCACCATACATAGTTACCAAACTTGTTTTCCTTGTGATGAGAACTTTTAAGATCTACTTTCTTAGAGACTTCCAAAATACAATATAGTATTATTAAATATAGTTGTCATTGTTGTATATTATATCCCCAAGATCTATTTATTTTGTAATTGGAAGTTTGTACCTTTTGACTCTTCATCCATTTCATATCCCCAACACACACACTGCCTCTGGCAACCACCAATCTGTCTTCTGCATCTACAAGCTTGCTGGTGTTTTGTTTTTTGGTTTTTTTTTTTTTTTAGATTTCTCATGTAAGTGAGATCATAAGGTATTTGTCTTTCTCTAAGTTATTTCACTCAGCATAATGTCCTCAAGGTCCATTCATGTCACAAAAATGGCAAGATTTCATTCTTTTTTTAGGGCTTCAATACACTTCAATACACACACACGTTTTTTATCCATTCATCTGATAATGGACACTTAGGTTATTTCCACATCTTGGCTATTGGAAATTATGCTGCAATGAACATGAAAATGCATATATCTTTTTGAGTTAGTGTTTTTATTTTCTTTGGATAAATACAAAGAATGTATTGCTATATCATATGATAGTTCTATTTTTAATTTTTTGAGGAACGCTGATAACTGTTTTCCAGAGTGGCTGCACCAAATTACATTCCTGCTAACAGTGCACAAGAGTTCCCTTTCTCCACATAATCACCAGCATTTGTTATCTCTTGTCTTTTTGATATTAGTCATTCTGACAAGTGTGAGGTGATATCTCAATGTAGTTTTGATTTGCCTTTCCCTAATGGTTAGTGATATTAAGCATTTTTCATATACCTGTTGGCCATCTGTATGTCTTCTTCAGAAAAATTTCTATTCAGATCCTCTGCCCATTTTTTAATCAGATTTGGTTTTGCTATTGAGTTTTATGGGTTTTTTATATCCATTCTCTTTTAACAATAAAAAATGATAGAGAAATTCAGTAACTTGTTGATCACTTCATCATGTCAACTGTTCTTCATGCTAGAAACTTTTATCAAGGCTACTAAAAATGTTTAAGTAAGGTGGCTGTAAATTGAGAGACTTTTGAAAGTGAAGGGAGGTGTTATTAGTAATTACACCAGTCTAATAGACATAAACTCAAAATGCTAGGCAATTAGAGGTGTAGGTTCACTCTATACTGAATGGCTTAAAAAATAAAAACTTTTTGAGGAACATGAACAGGAGAAGGGTGATAATAAAAAGTCTGAAAAGACAAGATAGAAAACTCCAGGATAAATTTAGCCTACTTCACAAGTTTGTTTACAACCAATTCTATGAATAATTGTTCGTTATAGCAATAATTTTAGCAAGTTTACATCTCTTGTAAATTAGAATATCTCATAATTATGTGAAAATTAAGTTTATTAGTTAGCCTTTACTCTATACCTTAATTAGTGTACAGAATGTGTTGAACCAGTTTGGATTCTTCCTTTTTAGGCAAAAGAAACAGACTCCAGTTATCTTAAGAAAATTCTAAAAGGGAAAGAGACTGTCTCTCTTGCTTTAAGAAAGGTAAGTATCAGTGCAGTTTCAGGGGCTTCTGTGGCAGGAATTCATGAAAATCAGGTGACAAGGTGACAAGGTTCCCACCACCTTCCATCCTTCCCTTTCTCACAGTTCCTGTGTGGAGGAAATTCTGGTCGTCTCAATTTGAGTCAACTATCTCCCGCTACAGTCAAGGGAGTGGGAACATGAATTGAAAGCCGATGACAGCAAATACTGAGCAAAACCCCTGAGATCTACCACATATGACTTAAATACTCCTTATTAAATGAGCATATCCCATTGATGGAATACTAATTTGAACACACATCCTACAACTACTAGACAATATTATGTCTCCAATTCAATTTTTGGTGCTCCAAACCTCAAAATGGTTGCACTTCTGTCGGGACTTCTAATAAATAAGAATAGCATCAAAATATAACTAATACATTTAGAGATTTCTGACGTAAGCAACCACAGAAGCCAGAATCAGAAATTCTTCATGTATAACACAGGTGTTCTGGAAAGCATATTTCCAAATGATCTTTCAGATTGACATGATCCTCTTTGGAAAAAAGATCTCTAGCTAGACTTACCAAAAAGAAAAGAAAAAGGACCCAAATGAATAAAATCACAAATGAGAGATGAGAAATCACAACCAACACCACAGAAATACAATTATAAGAGAATATTATGAAAAACCATATGCCACAAATCAGACAATCTGAAAGAAATGGATAAATTCCGAGAAACATATAAAATACCAAAACAAAGACAGGAAGAAATAGAAAACTTGAATAGACCAACAACCAGCAAAGAAATTAAATGAGTAATAAAAAATCTCCCAACAAACAAAATCCAAGGTCAGATGGCTTCACAGAGGAATTCTACCAAACATTTAAAGAACGGTATTTAATACCTATTCTTTTCAAACTATTCCAAAAATGGAAATGGAAGGAAAACTTCTAAACTCATTCTATGAGGCCAGCATTACTCTGATTCCAAAACCAGACAAAGATCCCACTAAAAAAGAAAACTATAGGCTAATATCCCTGGTGAACATGGATGGAAAAATTCTCAACAAAATACTAGCAAATCGAATCCAACAGTACATTAAAAGAACCATTCACCACAATCAAGGGGATTTATTCCTGGGTTGCAAGTGTAGTTCAATATTCTCAAATTAATCAACATGATGCACCACACTAATAAAAGAAGGAAAAGAACCATATGATCCTCTCAATAGATGCAGACAAAGCAGCTGACAAAGTACAACCTTCATTCATGATAAAAACCCTCCGCAAAGTAGGGATAGAAAGAACATACCTCAAGATCATAAAGGTCATATATGAAAAGCCCATAGCTAATATCCTCAATGGGGGAAAACTAAGAGCCTTTCTTCTATGGTCAGGAACAAGACAGGGATAACCACTCTCACCACTGTTATTTAACATAGTACTAGAAGACCTAGCTTCAGCAATCAGACAACAAAAGGAAATAAAAGGCATCTGAATCAGAAGGGAGAAGTCAAACGTTCATTCTTCACAGATGACATGGTATTCTATATAGAACACCTAAAAGACTCCACCAAAAATTTGCTAGAAGTAGAGGCGCCTGGGGGGCTCAGTCATTAAGCATCTGCCTTCGGCTCAGGGCATGATCCTGGGATCCTGGGATCGAGCCCCACATCAGGCTCCTCTGCTGGGAGCCTGCTTCTTCCTCTCCCACTCCCCCTGCTTGTGTTCCCTCTCTCGCTGTCTCTCTCTCTCTGTCAAATAAATAAATAAAATCTTTTTTAAAAAATTTGCTAGAACTGTCACAGGAATTCAGGAAAGTCAAAGGATACAAAATCAATGTACAAAAATCTGTTACATTTCTATACACCAATAATGAAGCAGAAGAAAGAGAAATCAAGGAATTGATCCCATTTACAATAGCACCCAAAACAACAAGGTACCTAGGAAGAAACCTAACCAAAGAGGTAAAAGATCTATGTTCTGGAAATTATAAAACACTGATGAAAGAAATTGAAGATGACACAAAGAAATGGAAAAACATCCCATGCTCATGGATTGGGAGAAAAAATATTATAAAAATGTCTACACTATCCCAAGCAATCTACACATTTAATGCAATCCCTATCAAAATACCAACAGCATTTTTCACAGAAGTAGAACAAACAATCCTAAAATTTGTATGGAACCACAAAAAACCCTAAACAGCCAAAGCAATCTTGAAAAAGAAAAGCAAACCTGGAGGCATCACAATTCTAGAGTTCAAGTTATATTACAAACCTGTAGTGATCAAGATAGTATGGCACTGGCACAAAAACAGACACATAGATCAATGGAACAGAATAGAAAACCCACAAATCAATCCACAAGTATATGGTCAATTGATTTTCAACAAAGCAGGAAAGAATATCCAATGGAAAAAAAGACAGTCTGTTCAACAAATGGTGATAGGAAAACTGGGCAGCAACATGCAAAAGAATGAAACTGGGCCACTTTCCTACACCATACACAAAAATAAATTCAAAATGGTTGAAAGATCTAAACATGAGACAGGAAACCATCAAAATCCTAGAGGAGAACACAGGCAGTAACCTCTTTGACATCAGCCATAGCAGCTTCTAACTATATATGTCTCCTGAGGCAAGGGAAACAAAAACAAAAATGAACTATTGAGACTTCATCAAGATAAAAAGCTTCTACACAGTGAAGGAAATAATCAAGAAAACTAAAACACAACCTTTGGAATGAAAGAAGATATTTGCAAATGACATATCTGAGAAAGGGACAGTATCCAAAATACATAAAAAATTTCTAAAACTCAACACCCAAAAAACAAATAATCCATTTAATAAATGAGCAGAAAACATGAATAGACATTTTCCCAAAGAAGACATCCAGATGGCCAACAGATACATGAAAAGATGCTCAATATCACTCACCATCAGGGAATTACAAATCAAAACCATGACGAGACACTTCCTCATACCTGTCAGAATGGCTAACGTTAACAATACAGGAAAGAACAGGTATTGGCGAGGATGTGGAGAAAGGGGAACTCTCTTGTACTGTTGGTGGGAATGCAAACTGGTGCAGCCACTGTGGGAAACAGTATGGAGGTTCTTCAAAAAGTCAAAACTAGAACTACCCTAGGACCTAGCAATTGCACTACTAGGTGTTTACCCAAAGGATACAAAAATACTGATTGGAAGGGGCACATGCACTCTGGCCAAATTATGGAAAGGGCCTACCAACTGATGAATGGATAAAGAAGAAGTGGTATATATATATATACAATGGAATATTACACATACAAAAAAATGACATCTTGCTATTCACGATGACATGGATGGAGCGAGAGAGTATGATGCTAAGCAAAATAAGTCAGTCAGAGACAAATACCATATGATTTCACTCATATGTGGATTTTTTTTAATTTTATTAATTAATTAATTTATTTATTTATTTTAAGAGACTAAGTGTGCACGGGTGTGCACCTGAAACTAATATTACACTGTATGTTAACCAACTGGAATTTAAATAAAAGCTTGAAAAAGAAAAGAAAAAAAAAGAAAAAAGATCCAACTCCTTGTTAACTGAATGAATTATAACTACTAAATAAATACAAGAAGTGCTGGTAGCAGTAACCAATGGGAAGACTTGATTCACCATTAATAAGAGTTAAAATCATCAGTTATTCATTGTAAAAGTTAATATAAAAATACCTACTCTATCCTGCAGCTAGTTGGAGATGACAGTCAAACATGCCTTTTTCAATGTGAGAGAGAGCCACTTAAGCTGTCCCTATATTATCAAGTTTTCCATAAGTCCATTTTTTTTTAAAGATTGTATTTATTTATTTGACAGAGATAGAGACAGCCAGCGAGAGAGGGAACACAGGCAGGGGGAGTGGGAGAGGAAGAAGCAGGCTCCTAGCGGAGGAGCCTGATGTGGGGCTCGATCCCATAACACCGGGATCACTCCCTGAGCCGAAGGCAGACGCTTAACTGCTGTGCCACTCAGGCGCCCCTTCCATAAGTCCATTTTTAACTGTAAAATGATGACTTGCTAGCAATTAAAAGCAAAAACTTCAAAATATAAAATTGCACCTCCACTTAGTTGTTAAACACATTTGAAATTCAATTATCCATATCCAAATATCCATTAATTTCAAATCAGCCATCTGCATCTTAAAAAATTAAGGTAAGGTCTCTGCACTATTTATTTCAATGTATGTGTATACACCTGATTCTTATTGACTTATTGCTCACTTCTTGTAATATACTTTCTTTTACATGGGGAAAAAAAAAAAAAAGAACTTTATACTCACAGCATAAGTCACTTGGAGACCTGTTCAGAAAAGTGAAATAGTTTTAAAATGTACAATGCCCAGAAGCAGGGTTAAATAAGATTGGGCTGTGTGCTGGGAGATGTTAGTGTTATGACCTGAGGATTTCAGACTCCAGAGAAATACCCAGGTCCAATTTCTAGCTGGCTAAAGAGCAACATTAGCATTGATTGAAGAACTGGCCGCAAGCCTTCTACCCTGCCTTGTGGGCTAGAAATGGGGTCCTTGGTGGCAACACCAACCGTAAAGAAAAAAAATGCAGAAATAATACAGAATGTTGATTTAACCTTTTGAACAGCTAAAAACACATCAAAGGTTTGAACATTTGTTTAGATGTGAAGCTTGAATAATTTTTAGAGCCTGTAAATCTGTCCTTAAAAAAGTCTCATAAGAACAGGATTTCTTATGTGATTTCTGGTGCTCAATTCATTGTTGTTCTAAAATATCACTAGAGTAGCTATCTTCACGTAACAGGTTTTTTGTTCTGTCTAATACAATACAAAAGTTGAGAAAAGCAAATTGGAAAAAAAAAAGGGTGAGGAAATTTTAGAACTGATAATTTTCCGTGAAGGACAATTTTGTGCTTGCAATTTAAACTTGAATAAATGCAACCCTTAATATCCAAAATAATTCCTTTGTATACACTGTCCTTTCTTTCATCTTTTCCTTTCTTCTCTTCCTCCTTCTCCCATAAACCTTTACATGAAAACATTATTGTATAAAAGTATTATCAGTTTCCTTTCTGCTCCTATACTCTGAGGAAGTACAGAATTTTCTCTGGAATGTTTTTCTCTAGGCAACTGAGGAGTGTATAAAACAAACAAGCAGACTTTTAAAACAGTGTAAATAAAGTACATAGGGTGTATAGAGCCAAACAGAGATGTTCACAAAACACTTAACAAAGACCCAAAGGAACTGGGTTCGAATTCCGGGTTTGTGAATTCCCGTGTGTGTGACCTTGGACAAGTTCATCTTCCCCTCTATTTCTCATTTGTAGAAATGTGATCACAATAATTTCACAAGTTTTTTTGTTTCTTTGTTTGAGGGGGGCTGAGTTTAAAAATGTATCCCTAAGTATGATATCGAATTTGAGTGCTATAAAAATGGCAACTATAATTTGATTATAATAATTATAATCAAAACCAGGGAGGCACTATGAATAGGGCTAGGCCAAAGTTAAGGCAAGTCAGAGGTGAAGTGAAAAGCTTTAATGCTCATCATCATCAAATACGCTGAATGGCAGTACACATACAAGAAGATGCTATTCTGTAGACCTCTCATTCAGTCCTTCGTGCAATCAACACTCCTGTGCCAGTTAGCCTTCTAAATGCTAAATAAAAAAGAGATACGGACACAACCTATCCCTCAATAATCTTACAGTCTAATGGAGTTCAACAGGTAACTTGACAACTGCTGGGAAGTTCAGCGATACTATTATGGATGCACGGACAGGCACAATAAGAACACTAGAGACACGATGACTACAGTTAACAGTATCATATTGTATACTTGAAAGTTGCTAAGAAAGTAGATATTAAAAGTTCTTACCACACACAAAGGTAATCATGCGAGCTGATGGATGTGTTCTCTAACCTGATTGTAACCATTTCCCAATATATATCTGTATCAGATTATCACGCTAAACACCTTAAACTTGTACAATATTATATGTCAACTCTATCTCAGTAAAGTGGGGGGGAGGGGTTAAGAGAGAAATGTGGACAGAGAGACACACAGAGGATGCCATGAGACAATGGAGACATAAACTGGATATATCTGCAAGCTAACAAACACTAAGAATTGCCCTCAACCACCAAAAGCCAGGACAGGGGGCATAGAAAAATTCTCTCTCGGTGTCTCCAGAAGAAACCAATCCTGCTGATACCTTGGTTGTGAGTTACTGACCTAAACTATAAGAATAAATTTCTTTTGTTTTAAACAAAACAAACAAAAAAACAAAACAAAACAAACAAACAAAAAAAAAACAAAGCAGAACAAAACAAAACAAACACCAAAGAACGACCTCAAATTCAGTCCGGGGGGGAAGAGGCAGACCACAGAGGTTTTTTGAAAGAGATAGCTCCTAGCTTGGAAGAAGCAGGAGTAGCAGACAGAGAAGTTGAGCGAAATCTATAAGGGAGTAAGAGTGCAAGGCACAACCACACACCGGCAAGTTCTAACACTGCTGGAAAGGAGAAAGTCTTGGAAAAGCAAGGAGGCAGGCCTTGAAAGGTTTGCAGGGGTCAAATCAAAAAGGGCATTTTGTGTCATATTAAGACTTTGAAATTTTATTCTTGGAAGCAATAGGGAGTTGTTAAAGAATTCAGGGGAGAGGCAGAACAAGATTTGCTTTTTAAAAAGATGTGGCAACACTGTAGAACACCAAGGAAAGTTATGCTAGATAGATACTTTTTGCAGCAATAAGGGGAAGAGACATGAGGATCTGATTCAGGGACCGTGATGTTGGGATAGGGGGGAAAAAAGAGAAACTGGAGAGATCCAATTGCAAGGAGCATCCAGATTTGGCAACGGATTCGACACGGGAGAAAGGCAAGAGGAAAGATTAAGGGGTGATTCCCACAGAGCTGCGTTACTGCTTTAACCGGTGGTGGCACCATCCACAGGCCACTAAATACCAGAGGAAGAATGGGATTGCCAGAGGGAGGTGTTGGGGTGGGCACCCTGGCGAAGAGGCAGGAGACGAAGAGGTTCACTTTGGAATGTCCTCGGTTTGTGGTGGACATCTAACACAAATGCCTGTAAGGTAAGTCCAGAGCTCAACAGGAAGATCTGGATTCAAGATGCAGCTTCAGAAGTCATCTCAATAAAAGCAGTAGAAGAAATTACGGTAATAGGTATGGTAGCATGGTAGAGTGAAATGAGGAAAGGGCTGGGGACATTAGATATAGTAAATCAGAGAGAAGTGGGGGGGGATGGGCATCCTTGGTAAGACAAAGACCTAAAGATCATATATTTACTGTATATTATGTTCTTATCCGCTTCTTGAAAATTTACACTAATGGATTTTAACTGAATTATAGAGGCTTCAATAAAATTATACTATCAGCAGCCAAAAGAATAACAAGCCCAGCATATATACAAATATATATATATATTAGAATGAGGGTCTCAGCATCTACAAATTAAAACTACCTCTGCCTCTAGTTATTTAATCTTGAATTGGTTTCTTAAACTTCCTGAGTTTTAAGTTCTTAATATTAAAAATAAGGAAATTCAACTGAACCACTTAAGTTGCCTTTCAACAATATGTGACTTTACTATGCTACACTCTACCTTCTCAGTAATTCACCATTACATGCTCATCAATTGTACAGTCATTCAATACTTCGTTCATTCATTCATCCTTTAAACAAATAATTATAGAGCATGTGATATGCACTAGGCCCCCTTCAATATGCATAGGACAGAGCTATGAACAAAACAGCCAAAGTTCTTTTTTCAAAAACCAGTGGAGAAAAGAGATAAAAAAGAAAAATAATACATGCAAGGTAAGGAAAAGTACTTTAAAGAAAAACAAAGCATGGGGGGTAAAAGGGACCAGATTTTATATGGTATTGGCAGGAAAAGCTCCCTGGTAAGAGAATATTTGAACAAAGATCTAAAGTAAATGAAAAAGTAAACCATACTTTTGTAGGAAAAGACAATTCCAGGCAGGCAGAAGATAGTCTTTGGGGCAGAGGCATGCCTGGCATCCTCAAAGAGTTGCAAGAAATCTGATGCGGCTTGGGCATGTGGAGAACATGGGATATTAGAGAGGCTGGGTAAATAGCAGTAGGCCAGGAGCCTCCTGGAAGATGTCAAATAGGCAGTTAAATAAATGACTTGGAGCTGGAAATATACATGTGTCATGGGCTGAATGTTTGTATACCCTCAAAATTCACATGTTGAAGCCCTAACCTCCAATGTGAAGGAATTAGGAGATGGGGCCCTTGGGAGGTAATTAGATTTAGATGGGGTCATGAGGGAGGGACTGCCAGGATGATACTAGTGTCCTTATGAGAAAAGGAAGACAGATCAGAGCTCAAGCTCTCTCTCAGCCATGTAAGGACACAGCAAGAAGGCAGCCATCTACAAACCAGGAAGAGGATTCTTACTAGGAACCAAATCTGCTGGCACCTTGATCTTGAATTTCCCAGCCTGCATTATTGTGAGAAATAAATACCTATTGTTTAAGCCACACAGACTATGATATTTCCTGATAGCAGCCCAAGCAGACTAAGACAGATGCCATGAATCTGAATAAGGCATCTAGAGAGTGAGTGTTGCTAGAAAAGGCAAAGGTCCAAGCATACAGCTTGAAGTGCTCTCACCACTAAGGTTGGGGAGAGGATGACCCACTCAGGAGACTGAGTAGGAGCAGCCAGTCAAGACAGAGGAAAAGAAGAAAGAACTGAAACCCAGAAAGTGCTTAGAGTGTTTTAAGGAGGAAAGATGATCAATTGTGGAAAGTGCAGCTGGTAGATTGCATATAATGAGGATGCTATTTAGCAGTTAGGAGTAACCTTGACAAGAACTCCTTGAGCGGCATGGTATGAACAGAAACCTGATCTAAATGCAATTGAAATGAAATGGAGGCAGCAAGAGAGACAACACTTTCTAAAAGTAAAGGTTGTGCTATTAATGGGGACAGAGAAATGATGCAGTGGCTTGAAGAGAAGGTGGAGAAAAAAGGTTTTCCTAATGGAAGATATTATATTTGTATGCTATTGATAAAGTTTCAGTAACAAGAGTAATATTGCTGATATACATTTGGATTGAAACTCTTAACAGGAGGGGATGAGGTCTATTGCCTCAGTCCATCAGTTGTAAAAGAGGGGAAAGCACAGTATATGGATACAGGTAATTTGATCTATCTTGTAAGGGTGCATGTGTAAGTTCTTTCTCTTCAATGACTTCTATTTCCTCAGTGAAACAGGAAGCAAGGTCATCAGCCAAGAGTGAAAGACAGTGGCGGTATTAGAGTTTTAAGAAAGGATTAAGTATAATATCCTCTACTGGGTGAATTTCTAGGGAAAGGTAGCAAGACTTTTGCAAGGCTCTAGAAGCCGCCCCCTCCCCCCCCCACCCCGAGGTCTGTGGTCATGAAGTGAGGCCAATCATCATGGTTGTGTGTTTTTCTCCAGCTCCATTCTGCTACTTGAATGCACCCATAGAGTATGGGTACATTAGGCCACATGTTGAGCACCCACTATATTAAAGGCTTGAGACTCAGGATAGAAAATGAATAGGATTTCATGGCATTCATGATCTTTTGGAAATTGGGGGAAAAATATATATATACAAAAAAAGGCAATCTGAAATACAGAATAATAATTAGAGAACATTCAGAGGGAGAAGGTGACTGCATTCATGGCAGGGCAGGGTCAAAGCAGGCTACCTGGAGAAGGTTGCCCAAAACCTCCTTTCTTCCTCTAAATCCTGCATGATTCACACCTTCTTGGGATTCATAAGTAATTAGATAATGATTTGGTCCCAGTAGTGACCTGTTGCAGTGGCTATGATCCCAATTCAATCTACAAAGGTTGCCAACTGAATTCTTTCTCTCTCCTAGTCCAAGACTAAGTGCTTACAGATATCCTAAGATGAGAGAAAAGGAAGTGAAGTAATATGAATCTGCTTATGTTTCTTCATTCACAGACTGTCAGCCAGATTAGAGGGAGAAATATCAGGTCTGCCAGTTCCCAAAGATGGTATATTCTGTGTGTGTGTGTGTGTGTGTGTGTGTGTGTGTGTGTAAATACATACATACATACATACATACCATTTTCTTTGTTTTCTCTTTCCAATTCTACTCAGGTTCCCACTACGAACCTCCACTGAGGTGGTCAGTAACAACTCTTGGCATCCCGGATTGCTGCCTACTCTACTCAGAGTGGGCCTACACATCCACCATTGTGGATTGCCATGCCATCACAGTATGAGGAATGCTTGCTGTCCTGTACCACCTCATTTTCAGTCTGTAAATTCCCTTGTTCAAAACCTTAATGCTTTTGTTTCCTTCCAAGTGAGTACAAATATGTGTTAGTGACCCAGATGTTTCAGGGAACCAGAATATTTGCTTCCCATTATATCTTATTGACACCAGTTGACATTCAATGACTATTTTTTTATTATTCTCATATGCTGATTTGTTTTTATTGCAAGCATGTTTTTCTTCAGAATTTAAAGACTATTTCTAAAATGTTATTTAAACTTGAATGTATCGACTTATGTGATTTTATTCCTCATCATGATGATCCTTTCCAAAGTAATATCCAAAATGTGTACTAAAAGATAAACAAAAATTTTCCTGGCAGAAAACTGAGAATGGAATTTCCAGGTGGAAGATGAGTATCTACAGATACAGTAAAGAGATGAGGCAAATCCTACATGAAGACACCATTCTTCTCAAGATAAAGCAGGAAGAAAGAAGGGCTCTAATCCCAACTCCGGAGGAGTGGGATGTTTTTCTAACTGGCCCAATTCATTCATGATGATTCCATTTTCCTTGCCAATGATTAATTAGGCATAAACTTGTGAAGCAATTCTGGCCAATGATACATAAGGAGAAGTTTGGAAGGGGAGGCAGTGGTATTAATTTTCTGACAGATACAAAGAGACATACTGAGAAAGCTACCTCTCTTCTGCTAGACGTTGTTGTGTTTCATATTTCCATGAAACAGAGGGATACTAGTCAAAACTAAGTCAATGTGCTGAGGAAAGGGAGTGAAAATTTGATAAGAATGTGATTTCCAAATGTTGTCATCATTGAGTGGCTGAATTAACTACCCAGAAGCTGCTCTCTCTTGGGATTTCTTTTTCTGTGATTTATTAAATCTATTTTTTAGAAAGGAAGAAGGAAGGGAAAGAGGGAGGCAAGAGAGGAGATAGAGAAAAAAGGAGAGTAAATAATAAAATAACTACAGAATTTTAAAACTTTAAAAGCATTTTTAAGTGACAATTTAGGACCAACTGGCAAAATTTATCATTAGGGAAGACTTCTTCCTCAGATTATAAACACAAGAGTGCTACGAAAAATACAGTTTTAAACCTCTTATTTGATAGGTAAGCATGCTGAAGTCCAGACACAATAAGTGTTCCAACAAGCTCACAAATGCTCCATGTAGCAGAGTCAAGACTCCGAATTAAGGCTCTCAATTTCAAGTTCAATGCTTAAAAGTGCCATAGTAACTATTTTAACATCTGTGAATAAAGGTGATGACATGTCCCAACTATCTCAAATGCTCAAATGATATCACATTTGTTCCTCGTTTTAAATTCTTTTTTTAAAGATTTTTTTAAACTTATTTATGAGAGAGAGAGAGCACATGTGCGCACAAACGTAAGTAGGAGGGGGAGGGGCAGACTCCCGCTGAGCAGTGAGTCCAATGCGGGGCTCTACCCCAGGACCCTGAGATCATGACCTGAGCTAAAGGCGGACACTGAACTACTGAGCCACCCAAGCGCCTCTATTCATTCTAAGTTCTAAGCAGTGTTTTTCACTATAGATAAAAGGTATTAATGTTAAAAACCATCGCAATTCTTCAGATTCAAAAAAGGTAGTATCATGCAGGAATAACTGACAATTTCTAATTCATTATTTAAAACTATATAGCCACATAAAAGTTCATTTTCTTTTTTTCTTCATGCTATCCTTTAATAGAAGCAAGTCATACTGGGTCATGGGTAATAACTGAGTTTCTTGAGATATATAATCTGTATTTAACCAATTCTTATAAAGATAATAACAAGGTTAACATCTACTTGATTTTCTCCATCCTCTAAGGTCATGTCAATCATCCTTTTGAAAAGCAACGCCAAGCCTATTTTTAAAGACTTTCAATGTAGTATTGCTCAATATCTTTTTCTGTTGAAAGAATAAATTAATATATGGCTTCACATTTTAGAATCATTTTAATTACCTACTACATTTTGTCACAAATGAGAATATATGATTTGCAGACTTCCTGCTTCATCCTATTTCATCTTAGCCTGTTCTCAGATAAAAAGTTAGATAATATTCAGTGCATGACATATAGTAAGTACATAATCTAGGTGCACCCAGAGGTGCACATGCACATATGTGTATGTGCACAGTCATGTGTGGGCACATGGGTGTGCAGGTGAGCATGTGCACGAGCGCGCACACACACACACACACAGTGATCAGTCTCCCAATCAATGACTCTTTCCCTCTTCCACCTAGAGGGACATAAGCCACCTGATGTACTGTATGGTGACTAACATAATAAAAAATCATTAAATATATATATATATATATACCCTGAGCAAAAGGGAGAAAGGGGGCCCCAATCTCTCAGCCAGGCCTTACGTCTATGAATGGAGAGTACCTCCAGTTCAACCACTCCATGAGCATACTTCCTGCCTGCTGCTGTTGTCATGGAAGACAGTTGTATAACTGAGCGCGGCCGAGGAGGTGACTTATAGTTTTACTACTTCTTCTTCTTCTTTTTTTAATTTATTCATGAAAGCGAGCGAGTGAGCGAGTGAGTGGGGGAAAGAGAAGCAGGCTCCCCACCGAGCAGGGAGCCTGATGTGGGGCTCTATCCCAGGACCATGGGATTATGACCTGAGCTGAGGGCAGATGCTTAACCATCTAAGCCACCCAGGTGCTTCTTAAGTAGACTTTGAACAAATTTTCCTGACTTCACAGGTATCTGGTACTTCCACCTTGTCAGCCATTTTAAGCTTTGTCTTCTAGAATTGGCTTACTTTTTTTTTTCAAGATTTTATTTATTCATTTGAGAGCGAGAGCACAAATGGTAGGTGGGGGGAGAGGCAGACGGAAAAGCGGAGGGAGAAGCAGACCCCCTACTGAGCAGGGAGCCTGATGCAGAGGCTCAATCCCAGGACTCTAGGATCATGACCTGAGCAGAAGGCAGACATTTAACTGAGCCACCCAGGCGCCCCTTGAATTGGCTCATTTCTTGGATTTTTTTCCTTGCAGGCTTATATTTCTGCTTTTTCAAAACTGTTAAGTCAGTAACCACTCATTCATTTGATTTTCTGCTACCAAAATTTAATTAGTGTCTCTCATCTGGTGTTGTCTTCTCTCTCATTAACTGTTCCCACATGGGTTTATATATTTTTCTTTTAATGGCATTTTTGTGGGATTTTTTTTAGGGGAACAGAGATAAATGTTTGTGTCCAGTTCACCATTTATAACTGTATTTTCTTTAATGTATTTTCAAATGTTAAACCATCTTTGCATTCCAGAATAAAGCCTATTTGATCATGAAATATTATTTTTAGTATATTATTGGATTCTTTATTAACATTTGATTTGCCTTGTTTATATCTAGTTTCATAAGTGAAATATGCTTATTTTTTTAATTCTCTCTTTCAATTTCAGTGCCAGGGTAAAACTAGCATCATAAAACGAGTTTGCTGACTTTCCTCTTATAATCTCACGAGTTTATATAAGATACTCCTAGACTTATATAGTAATAATAATACAAATAAACTTCCAGCCTCCAAACATCTCCTATCTGGGCCTGGTGTTTTGGGTAGGCAACTGAGAGCTGTTAACAATAATCTTTAATATTTTTTTCTCATTCAGGTTATTCTTTCCTCCTTGAATCACAATTAGTTTGTTTATATTTTTCCTAAAGGTTTTTACATTTCTTCTGAGCTTTGAAATATACAGGCATAAAGTTTCTTAATGGACACTCTTGTGATTATTAAATCTCTACTTATATCCTATATTTGGATTTATACCTCATTTTCTATAGATAATATTCTGTATTTGGGCCTGTACTATTTATGGTTTTTTAATCAATTTTTTTAAGACTTTATTTATTTATTTGGGAGAGAGAGAGACAGCGAGCATGTGAACAGGAGGAAGGGCAGAGGGAGAGGGAGAGGGAGAGAGAATCTCAAGCAGCTTCCGTGAGCATGGAGCCCAGTACAGGGCTCGATTTCACAACCCTGAGATCATGATCTGAGCCAAAATCAAGAGTTGGACACTTTATCAACTGAGCCACCTAGGCGCCCCTGTTTTTGTGTCAGATTTGACAGAAGTTTATTTCATCTTTCTTTTCAGGAAACTCTTTAATTTTATTAATGATTTTGATTTTGTGGTCTTTTTTTCTATTTTATTAACTTCTGCTTCCTTCTCTTTAATTTCCTTTTTTTTTAAATTATGTGTTTTTCTGTTGTTCCTTTTATATTAATTTTGACAATCACTGTATATATTCAAATATGTAGAGTGTACTAATATAGACTATAAATTGCTCCCTATACTATAAATTGCTCTTAACATAGACTATAAATTGGCTTTATATAGAATATAAACTGCTTCTTAAGATCTACTTTAACTTCATCTTCTGAGTTTTGATACATAGTGCTTTAATATTTATTTGGTTCTAAATATTTTCTGACTTCTAGTTAATTTCCTCTTTAACCCACAAATTGTTAGTAACTGTACTCTCCCACAAAATCACCATGCAGGATAGGCAGGAAGAGGGAATTTAATAATTTTTCTGATTTCTAAAATATTATTACATTGTGTTTGAGAATGATGTTTGTATGATGACATTTTTTAAATTTCTTGAGATTTCCATTGTAGCCTTACACAGGTAAGTCTTTAAAAATAATCTGTATGTTGGGGTGCCTGGGTGGCTCAGTTGGTTAAGTGTCTGTCTTTGGCTCAGGTCATGATCTCGGGGTCCTGGGATTGAGTCCCGCATTGAGTTCCCTGCTCAGCCGGGAGTCTGCTTCTCCCTCTCTGTGCTTTCTCTCCCTCTCTTACTCTCTTTCAAATAAATAAATAAAATCTTCTAAAAAAATTAAAAAATGAATGTGTGTACTTTGAAATAATGTTCACTTTGTTGGATACAAGCTATTATACATATATGGAAATATATATTTAAGCTTTCAGGGAGTTATTTAAATCTCCAATTCTTTCCTTCTTCAACTTTCCTGGCTGTGTTTCTGAAATATACTAAACCTTCTTCTATGTGGGTAGGTTTGTCAGTTTCTCTTTATTGATCTTTACGTCTTTCAATCCTCTGTGGTTAGGAGCCTTGAATTGGGAGATGAAGAAATGAATTAGGAGTTTATAGACCAGTGGGAGAGACTGATGGGTACACTTAGAATAATAAAATCCAAGGCCTAATACAAGTGACATAAGAGAAAGAAACAAAATGCTAAGTGGTGTAAGTGTGACAAAAAATGGACCATTTCTTTTTTTTTGAATCATCTCTAATTTTTAAATAGCTCTGAGGGATGTGAACCCTCTTCTTTTAAATCTGTGAAATCTCTCTAGGGTAGGTTGTGGAGAGAGAATCTTTGTCTCCCTTGCTTTGTGTTTCCTCCCCTCCCTTCCCTGACTAGCTCTGCCTCCTCCTGCTCAAAAGCTTCCTGTATTGTATCCCTCCTACTTCCTTCAGATCAACTTCTCTCTTTCTCTATTAACCATTCTCTTGTCTTTTAAATTTATTTCCATTTTTCTTTTCCTCGTTTCTGTCTCCCTCCATTGATCATAAAGTGAAACTTCAGGATTCTTATTCATTTATTGAATAATGCTTATGTTCATATTCTTAAAAATAACATTCATTCAATTCAAACACATATAAATTGAGGAAAAATGTGTCAGACTTTTCTCCTTACCTTTTAAGACAATCATTACAATTTGTTTTACATTTACATGTCTACAACTGTCCCCCCTCCCTTGGTAAAGAAATTAATGCATTTTTTTAATACCTTTAACAACCCCACATTCCTATTCCACCCATTTTTAATGTAATCTCCTTTTACTAAAAGATCCCATGAAATAAGTATGGTTTTTGAGCTTTGACCTTTTGTTATAAGTGCAGAATAGTTAAAGGAGAGCACGCGGGGCTAATTTTTTTCCAAGTATTGAAAAAAAAAGTTCTTTCCAATGACAATGGAAGATTGCCTCTGGTAAAGCAACTGGTCTGACTGGGCAAGACCAGGCTGCTAAAATGCAACGCTTAAATATCACAGAGCCATGATACAAAAGAAGGTTATCAGTAAAATGTAAAATAGCATATTAAATTCAAATAGTATGGGCATCTCCAAGGTTGCCTTGTCTTTATAGTAGCATGGCTATGATGGATGCTTTGTTAAAGCTGTAAATAACTTTGGCATTTATAGCTTTATCAAAGAGTAATTATGATATAAAGAAAAATGAATATATCTGCCTCTAGAATTTCTGTACTGTTCTTATAATTTTCAAGTTATATTGGGCATACATGCACATTCATACACATACACACTGTCATTTCTCCCCATTATCAAGAGATTACATGAAAAGACTATAGTCGGACATCACAGTAACCCTGCAAGGCTGCTTGAGGGATAGTTTGTGTTGCATTATGTGCAGTTTTCTGTCAAGGTGATTTCTATGGTAACTCCTATTTGCATTCTTTCAAATGGTGGTAAAATCTGACATATCCCATTAAATACTGATAGCAGTGTTTCATCCACTTTTAAGACCATTTGGGAATTCTTCATTTTATCTACTGACTGAGACCATTCTCCTGCAGTATCGAGGCATTAAGTTTTTTACTGTTAAAATGTTAATTAGATTTTTATAACCATTTTTATAGTTCTGCTCTTCATCTCAATTGCTACAAATATATTTATTTACAGTTCCAAAATGTTCTCATTAATATGCTATGGAAATCTGCCATAGTCCATGGAAGTTAGCTTAATAACAAGCTGCAGAAATACATCCTTAAAGACATCTGTGAAACATCTGTAGAATTGTAATGACGCAAAATAACTTTTCAGCAAATGAGATAATAAGCAGATGATACTTAAGGTCAACATGTTTTATGACTATAGCCTGTCCGCTAGTATGGCTATTTCATGCTTTTAATACCACCAATACCACTACCTACCAATGGTTATTTGCTAAATAGATTGCTTATTAAAAGAGATACACATACAGCCCAGAATATCTTGATGTCTAAACTAATAGACACAATCATACCATTTATTTATAAACATTTTCTTCCAAGACATGCCAAGGAACTCTAGCCATAACTCCACTCAACCTTGAGCTATAGGCGTAAACATATATTTCTTATTTCACAGAAAACATAGATGTTAAAAGCCTAAATGGCTGCTTATATTCATAGAACAGATAGGAAATGACAATGGAATTTCAAGTTACATCAGAACGAATATCCAACTAAATGTAATCTGCTGTTCTTCTACGAGTTTCTAGTGGCAAAAGCCCAGAGTTCGTAGTAAGAAGGTTATTGTGTTACCTGGGCAAGTCACCTAATTAGTCAGAATCTCACTACTTTTTTATTTGGAAAGGGGGATAAAAGTAACCATCTCAAAGTGTTCAGTAATGAATAAATATTATTTACCTAATTTCCCCAAAGCCTAGAAAAAAATCATAGTAGGCAAGAATAAACATCACCTAGCTGAATGAATGTTAAGTGGATGGATACATATGGTGCTTTGCAAACTGTAAAGCAATATGTACTGAGATTACTACTTTATAAGAGTCTGCCTATTTGCAGAAAAACTCCCAGTATAAACATAATGTATTAGTTTTCTATTGCTAATGTCACAAACTATCCCAAACTTGGTGGCTTAAAGAACACAAATTTATTATCATACAGTTCTGTAGGTTAGAAGTTCAACATGGGCCTCACTAGGCTGAAATAAAGGTTTTAGCCCAGGGCTGTATTCCTTTTTGGAGACACTAGAATGGCTTCTAGAGGCCACTCACATTCCTTGGCTCATTGCCTCCTTCCTTCACGTTCAAAACCAGGATTATTGCACCCTTTCATGATAAAAACACTCAAGAAACTAGGAATAGAAGAAAATTTCCCTACTATTATAAAGGCCATATATAAAAAGCCCACAGCAAATATCATATTCAATGGTGAAAAACTGAAAGCTTTTCCTCTAAGATCAGAAAAAAGGCAAGGATACCGATTTGCACCATTTTATTTAACTTAGGACTGAAAATTTGGCCAGGCAAGAAAAAATAAAAGGCGTCCAAATTGGAAAGGAAGAAATAAAATTCTCTTGGTTCGATGTTATGCTAAAAATCCTACACAAAATAAACCGTAAGAAGTAATAAACAAGTTCAGCAAAGTTACAGGATACAAAAATCAGATGCACTTCTATACACTAATAGCAAACACTCCAAAAGAAAGTTAAGAAAACAATACCATTTACAAGAACATCAAAAGGATAAAATAATCAGAAATAAACAACGAAAGAGGTGAAAAACTCGTACATTGAAAAACGCAGGTTGTCTGGGTGACTCAGTCAGTTAAGTGTCCAACTCTTGATTTCAGCTCAGATCATGATCTCAGGGTCCTGAGATCAAGTCCCATGTCAGGCCGCACTCAGAGGTGAGTGTGCTTGGGATTCTCTCTCTCCTCTCCCTCTGCCCCCCGCCCCCACTGCTCTTGCTCACCTGCTGTCTCTCTCAAATAAATAAATATTTTTTTAAAAAAACTAAAAGAAAAATGCAAAACATTGCTGAAAAATTAAAGAAGACAAACAAATGGAAAAACATCCCTATTCAAGGATTGGAAAACTTAATATTAAACTGTCCATACTATCCAAAGTAATCTACAGATGCAATACAAGCTCTACCAAAATCACAGTGGGATTTTTTTTTTTTTTGCAGGAATAAAAGAAAAACCATTCTAAAATTCATCTGGAATCTCAAAGGACCCTGAATGACCAAAACAATTTTGAGGGAAAAAAAAAAAACTGGATGCCTCACACTCCCTGATTTCAAGTATATTACAAAGCTACTATCTCAAACTGTTCAGGGTGCTATGACAAAATACAGACTGGGTAGTTTAAATAATAGAAATTTATATCTCATAGTTTGGGATGTTGTAAAGCCCTGGAATCCAGTCTACAATCCAATTCCTGCAAGAGCGCCCTTTGTGGTTTGCAGATGGTAGCCATCTCCCTTCATGTTCATATGATCTCTTCTTTGTACACATGTGGAGAGTAAAAGCTCTGGAGTCTCTTCTCCTTATAAGAGTACTACTGCTGGTTGGAAGCCTCAGGAGATTCTCAGGTGAAATCTGAAACTGGTTCCCACACACAGAGAGCAAGAAGCCAAAGAAAAAGGCAGAGCACTCCAGGTTGGTAGGTGGCAGGTTTACCAAACAAGGGAACGTACCCATGAGACTTGTCTTGGGTGGTAAAATAATAAATAGATCACACCTACCCACCAGAATCTCAAAAGTTTATACAGAAGCCTTAACTGGGTATCACCACCTACCATCCAGATGATCTCAACTATGCTTTACTCTCACAGTTGTGTCCTTCCATAGTGGAAATGGTAAGGAGAGCTTACACTCCAAGGACAGGGGAGGGGGTATGGACCTTTTGATTGCCTAGGTCCAGCTCAGAGGTCAGCTAGATAACACATCCTCTCAATGACCTCATCCAATACTCTACCCCCACCTCATCACGGGCTCTTACAATCTTACATGCCCTAAGCAGTGTGCCGTAAGCAGTCTGCAAGGGATTTCCTGAGCTTAGAGGTGGCTCATTTGGCAGCTAACTGGCTTACACTGGAGGCAGATAACACAGCAACAATATAGGCACATGCAAAAGAAAACAGAGATTAAGATCATGATTCCCAATAGAAGTAACAATTTTTTTTTCCACCAAGAGCTCCATAATCCAAACCATCGATTTACTAGATCCCCCAGGTTGGGCGTCAGATCACTCCAGCCACTCATTTATGTCCTCGTATGATTTAATAAAGATGACAGATTAGCAGATTCATCAAGTTTGAACACACAACCTTCTGTTTGGATAATGGCACAGGTCCCTCCTTGCAAGGTAGTAATAATGTCCAAGGCCACCCCATTGGAAGACAAGTTTTTCTCATTAGAGATATTTGTGTTCAGTAAAGACAGCTTTGCTGCTACCGGTAAAAGCTTGCTGGGTGAAATTAATAATGGCTTTTATGTGTGCTCTAGGTCTGGTTTTATAAGAATTACACTTTTATAAGAATTACACTTGTAGCCTCACCCCTAGTTGTTAATGAGGCTGCAGCTTTAGAAGTTTGACCTGGTTGTGCATACCACACATGTTGTTAATGGAGAGGCAGTACTCTCAGGCATGAGGAAATGGGCTGGGTGAGGGCAGCATATGCCAAACCAGGACTCCCCTTTGCTCCCCTCTTTCAATGTGTGTTCCATTCCATGTATAGTGCATTTCCACAGATCTGGTTTGCAGCAAGACAAGAGGATCTCACTGGAGATTGAGTGGTTCTCCCCTCACCCACCCCAATGGGACATCCCATTGCAAATTCCAGTACATAATGCCTTTTCCAGGAATGGTGGAAGTGGTGTTCTTAGCAGCATAGCATATTGATCCACAGTGATAGTAAGAGCAATCGCTGTTTCCCATGACTTTCATATCTTTAGGTATTGGGTGGCTCAGCAGGGGTCCCCAGTCTGACATATGGAGCAACAGGCTCTACCAGTTAATCATTCAAGCGTATTAAAAGCTGGGACAGTTTTTTAGTCCACCTAGTCAAGGTAGTTTTATTTGTTAATAATTTAATCTGCTGCTTTAATATTCCATTCTTCCTTTCTACCAACCCTACTGCTTACAGATTGTGGGGAAGATAGAACTTCCATTCAATGTTATGTTCTTTTGCTCATTCTTGCACATCATGACCTCTGAAGTGTGACCCCTGATCATGGTCTATTTGACAAGGATATCCACACGTGGTACTAAGCTTCTCTAATCCCCTAGTGGTGGCAACCTGGTTTGTGTGGTTATAGGGGAGAGCTTGGGTTAGGCCAGATGCAGTGTCCACACATATCAAGGCATATTTGGAACCCTCACTGGGAAGGAGGGAGCCAATATAATCTATGTCAATCACTCACTGTTGGGAATTCTGATGGATGGTCTAGACTGCTTTGGCAGTTGCCTTGGATATTGTTTAGAACACAAAAGACACAAAGGTTAATGCATTAACCAAGTCATTGTATTTCAAGGGCAATCCAGCATCTTTGGCAATACACTATTCCACGGGGGTGCAACAGTGGCCACCCTTTTCTTTCCTTTCTTTTTCTCTTTCTTTCTTTCTTTCTCCCTTTCTCCCTTTCGCTTTCTTCCTTTCTCCCTCTCGCTTACTTTCTTTCTTTCTTTCTTTCTTTCTTTCTTTCTTTCTTTCTTTCTTTCTTTCTTTCTTTCTTTCTTTTTTAGAGAGGGAAGGGGAGAGAGAGAAAAAGGGAGAATGAAAATCTTAAGCAGGTTCCACACCCAGCGCAGAACCCAACACAGGACTCAATCTCACAACCCTGAGATCATGACCTGAGCTGAAATCAAGAGTTGGACGCTTAACCAATGAGCCACCCAGGCACCGCATGGCCACCCTTTCAAGGCACCCGATCTGCTGTATTTACTGAAGGGTCAGTTGCTAGGGTTCCTACACCTGAGCTAGGGTATCAGCTTCCTGATTGCCAGAGGATATCAACACCTTTTGAACAAGGAAATAGAAAACAGTGAGGACTGCCTCACTGTCTTTACACATACACTGACCCCACAAGGGCTTACTTCCCATTGTCCAAGCCACAGGGTTAATCTCTAGAAAAGCATTAACTATCAGTCCAAAGGGTTAATAGCCAGGATTCATGAGTGATCACCAGCCAAACTGTTCAGAGTTCAGCCCACTGATCATTCCTGTTTCCAGCTAGATAATGTCAATTTTGGGCTGAATAGAGACTATAGTCCATGGGGATAGGCTGTCTCAACTAGACCCATCTGTATACCAAGGCTCAGAGGGAATTTCTCCCACTCCCTTTCTATAAGCAACTGGAGCCAACACAGGAGTAGGGGTGGGGGCATTTGGAGGATCTACAACTGTTACAGGGACTAGTAACACCCACATTGCTAGAGAGTGGACCGGCAGACTGGGTGCTCCTCCGTTGCAAATAGGCATGCAAATTAGTCAAAGTGGCAGTTCGAGTCATGGCAAAAGTGGGTCAACAGAACATATTCTCAACCCCTTTCCCCAGGGCAGAGAAGTTCTTAGGATGATATGCTGTTGCTTCATAAGAGGCTCTATGTGGAGGAGCACTGTATGCACTGCTAGAAGCTATTGCTCTGTAGGGGTATATCAGGTTTCTGTCTGTCCCCTTCCAGAGCTGGAACCAAATCCTAAGGGTATTCTATATTTTTCTTTTTTACCTCTTCCCAGAGCCCAACCCATGCCTTCCAAAATCACAGACACATCTAACTCAAATGGAAGCCCTGCTTGAGAGATGCCCAGAGCTTTAATCTGCTTCACTACTATTTATTTTTTCTTTTTCCCCCCCACTGGAATGTTTACTTTTGCTCTGATTCCCCAGTCCCATGTGTGCCCTTTCTTTATCAGGTAGTGTAAGGGATGGGTGCACTGTACCAGGTGGGGAATAAAAGTCCTCCAAAACCTCAAAATCCATACAAAGGCTTGTACCCTTTTTGGATTCTTAGGGGTTGGATAGGCTTGCACCTTATCAATCATAGCTTCTGGAACAGTGTGCATCAAACCCAACTATAATGACTCCCAAAAACTTTATGGTGGTGCCTGGACCTTGAATTTTCCATGGGTTCACTGCCTATCCTCTCTTTTGTGTATGTTCTAGCAAAGTCTGAAGAGTGTCCTGCAGCAGAGGCAAGTCTTCACATGTTAACAGTATATCATCAATGTAATAGGCCCATTTTACTAGTATGGGGAAGGAGAACAGGGGCAGATCTTGGGCTACCGTCCTGTGGCATACTGTGGGGCTGTGCAGGTAGCCTTGGAGAAGCATTTGAAACGTCTACTGTTGTCCTTCCCATGTGACAGCAAATTGATCTTCTGGCTAAGCAGTCGGGGGAAAACGAAAAGAAGCTTTTGTTAAGTCCAATACAGCATGCTACACTTCTAGGACCATGGCCAAGGTATTTTAAGATGATGGCAATATTGGAAACAGCCACATGGATGGGGGCACTACCTTGCTCAATTCTTGTAGTCCACAGTCAACTGCCATGAGCCATATGACTTTTTTATTAGCCATACCAGGCTGTTGAAAGCACCATGGGCAGAACGTACGACAGTCACTCAGTGCAGTTCTTAGATAGTTTCTTCTATTTCACTGTGCTCCCCCTCCTAAGAAAATTATATTAACAGTTACCGTTCATAGACTTACTGGCTCCCAGTTGGCATTTCCCTTCAGCACTGGTTTGATTACTCTAACCTGAACATGGAAATCACCAATAGATGTTTGCAGATTTTTGACCCCGTAGGACATCAGTGCTCGATATACTTTCTGGTATAAGAAAGACAAAAACCTCGTGTTCTTGTGGGAGAGAACACTTACTTTGTAGTGTCAAAGGGACCTTCCTGACCCTAATCATGTGCCCTTTGTAACCATCAATGGCACTAAGGGGGTGAGAACACTTCTGAGGGTTACTGTGTATTATAATATATCAAGCTCCAGTATCAACCAGACCCATCATCTTTTGTTTATTTCTGGGGTATCAGTGAATAGTGAGCTCAACATAAGGCCTCTAGTCACTTCCAATGGTCCTCACCTGGGAGCAATCTTGACCTGCTTCCTACACCCAGGGCATGAGTGGGTACCCTGAATAGGACTGTATCCCCGAGGCCTCTGCTGGAGCAGAAGGGACATCAAGGATGGTAGAGGCAGGTGGGGCAGCTCTGAACCTTTGTTCAAGTTTTAAGGCTTTCCATATACCAACCAACATAGCGCTGGGTTGCTGGTCTATCTTTTCAGGTGGGAACCTGGCAGCGATGAGGTCAAATCACATTTGCTTCCAGGTTACTTTTATCAGATCCTTTACAGCTGATTGTAGTAGCTTTTTGGCTTTTTGAGGTCCCTCTCTGTCTTAGTTCTTTCCCACTGCTTGTACTCATTCCTAGGATTCTGTTTTCCCCAGATCTGCAATGAATTGCCTAACATTACTATATCTTTTTGCACAACTGGGCTCACCATGGATATCAGAGTCCCATAATAGGTGATAGGAGTGGACTGGAGTATCTTGGTTTTCATTCCTGCAGTGAATATGGTCCCTTCACGGCCTTCAAAGACAAGGGCGTAAGTGATCTACTTCATTTCCAACTCCTTAAGAATGTGTTGTAGTTCTTTCCTAGATTTCCAGGATCCCATTTGTCCAGGGATATTCTGATAATTGAGCCAAACCTCCCTCCAGGCTGTAATAATTCAATCTATAAAGAGGTGAGTACCTTAAACCATCCCTACCCCCTCCCACCCTGAATACCACGCAGGCACTGCCAAAGGGCAGGGTGTGTGGTGATGCTGCTCATTTTCTCTGCCTCCTGCCCTATAAGAGAAATGCCACTGGTTTCCTCCCCACCACCCATCCCCATCCCAAATCCCACATCCCACAGCAACACTAACAATGTTTGGGTACTTTCCCTAGTCTTTTACTGGAACTTGGCAGCTGTATCAGTAAGTTCAGTAGGAGTGTATTCTCTCATCATGAATGTTTCCTGAATTGGGGGCTGCCCTGCTGGCTGGGATTGTTGTCGCTATGCTTTTGCTTTCCTTTGTATTAGGGGTCAGACAGCATAGGGTCTTTCTTCTGTTTCCTCACTGATTACCATAGTATCCTCCTCTTCATTCTCGTTTTCCCATAGATTCCACCTTTTAGTGTCCCAATCAGGCATTATCACAGCACTCAGACCTTAATCCATGCCAGTTTGTGCCTTCTAGCTTGGCAAAATAGTATGCTAAAGTCTTCAACTTATTGTCCTACTCTTCAACCTTATCTGACAACCCAGAATCTGGCAGAGTAGTGGACAATCACAGATCCTTCTCTAACCTCAGCTCTTCTTCCAACTTTGTAACTTGAGCTTCAGCCTCCAGCTGGGCATCAGTGGCCAGCCATGACCTTCTCCAATACCAGCCCTATCAGATTAGGGCCCCACTCTTATCTTTATCACCTCCTCACAGACATTTATCACCTCCTCACAAGCCCTATCTACAAACGCAGTTACACTGAAGGTTAAGGCTTCAATATGTGATTTGGGGAAGATACAAATATTCAGTCTATAACATCTAAAGTAATGAAAACAGTATGGTGCTGATAGAAAGATAGACATATGGACCAAATGAACAGAATAAAGAACCCAAAAATAAAGCCTTGTGCATACAGTCAAGTGATCTTCAACAAGAGTGCCAAGTCTACACAATTGGGAAAGGATAGGCTCTTTAATAACTGTCAGGAAAACTAGATATCCACTTACAAAAGAATGAAGTTGCACCTTTACCTTGCACCATATGCAAAAATTAACTCAAGATGGATTAAATGCATAAATGTAAGACCTGAAACTATAAAATCCCTAGAAGAAAACATAGGAAAAGAGCTTTGTGACACAGGATTGGCAATATTTTCTTGGATGTGACCTCAAAAGCACAGGTAACAAAAGCAAAAATTGACAAATGGGACTTTATAAAACTTAAAAAACTTATGTGCAGCAAAAGAAATAATCAACAGAGTGAAAGGCAACTATTTAATGGGAGAAAAGATTTGTAAATCATACATCTGAAAATAAGTTAATATTTAGGATATATAAAGAACAATTACAGTTCAACAACAAAAAAAAAACCCAAATCATCCAATTAAAAAAGGTACAAAGGACTTAAATAGACAATTCTTCAAAGACGATATACAGATGGCCGACAAGCAGATGAAAAGATCATTAATCATTTGGGAAATGCAAATTAAAATCATAATAAGATACCCCCTCACATCCATTAGGATTGTCACTATAAAAAAAATGAATAAATAACAAATGTTGACAAGGATGTGGAGAAATTGGAACCCTCATGAACTGTTGCTAGGAATGTAAAATGGTGCCACAGCTATAGAAAACAGTGTGGAAGTTCCTCAAACAATTAAAAATACAATTACCATATGATCGAACAATCCCACTTTGGGGAAGAAAAGAATTGAAAACAGTATCTCAAAGAGATATTAGTACTCCCATGTCCCCTGCAGCATTATTCACAATAGTCAAGAGATGTAAGCAATCTAAATGTCCATCTGTGGATGAATGAATAAAGAAAATGTGGTATATACATGCAATGGAATATTATTTAGCCTTTGAAAATAAAGAAATCCTGTCATATGCTGCAATATGATTGAAACTTGAGGACACTATGCTAAATGAAATAAACTAGTCACAAAAAAATAAACACTGCATGATTCCATTTATATGCGGTATCTAAAGTAGCAAAACTCAGAAATAGAAAATAGAATGGTAGTAGCCAAGGAAAGGGGGAAAGGGAGGATGTTCAATGGGTATAAAGTTTTAGTTTTGCAAGATGAAAAATTCTAGAGATCTGTTACACAACATTATATATAATTAACACTGCTATACTGTACACTTAAAAATGGTTAAGATGGTAAATTTTATGTCATTATGTCTTTCACCTTTTTTTTAAAGCTACATTGTATCTCTCTGACTATTCTGTAGTCTCATCTGATTGTGACCTTCTTCTGCTCTCTATTCTACTTTCAAGGATTCTTGTGATTACATGGGTCCCACCCAGATAATCCAGGATAATCTCCTTGTTTTAAGGTCAGCTAATTAGCAACTTGAATTCCACTGACACCCATAATTTCCCCTTGCTATACAACCAAAAACATTCACAGTTTCTGGGGATTAGGACTTGGACATCTTTGGAGGACCACTGTTTTGCCTACCATAGATACCTTCCTGGAAATACCAGATCAGCCCTACCTGAATTCTAACTCAAAGACAATCTCCCATTTGATGATATAACTCCACTTATTTATTTCTTCTGAATAAGAAAACATTCAAAAAATTTAAGATGGAGTACCTGTTACCTTTTCTCACGTACTACTTTAAAATAAAAATGATGAAATATTTTTAAGATGTTCCATTGCTTAACAAAATGTGTATTTGTTACTCATGAATATGAGTATGTATTAGTATATCCCTGTGTGTTTCATTTTTAATCTATTTCACCCAAATACAGATATAATAAAATTACTGACAGAGAAAAAAACAATAGTTTTTGTTTTCTACACTTTTAATCCCTTGTTCTTTTCTCAATAAACAAATCCAAGGATAGGGAAGATTGCCAGGTAAACCCACCTATCCAAAAGTGGGTCTTATTCCCACCATCATCTCTTCCTCCCTACTCAGTTCATACCATTCTAAGCTTGCATTATCTAATACTAGCCACATGTGACTATTTAAATTTAAATTTATCAAAATTTAATACAATTACAGATCAAGTTTCTCGGCCACACTAGCAACGTTTCAAAAATTCAATAGCCACACACAACTAGTGGGCTACTCTGTTGGACAGCTCAGATATAGAATATTTTCATCATCTCAGGAAATTTTGTTGGTGTAAAGTAGAAAGCATATGGTACATATTATACAGAAAACACATATGTAAACACTATGCAAATTCATACTAATTACTTTATATAATTAGCTTTAGTTCTTTGGTTCTCCTGTTTCTTATTTGCCATAATTCTCATGTTTAAGTAGCATATGATATATATTTGTTCAACTCATTTCAGAACTGTTTAATTTATCTACGACTATGAACAGAAACAGGGATTAAGTCAAACTGTTGAGATAGGGCAAATCAGTTTGCAGCATGTATTTCTTTTGTTCCTTTGAAAGCTGAAAGGTAAAATTATCTAGGCATGATGATAATAGGACATGAGGATAACTCAGGGAGTTTTCAATACTTTCTTCCTTCACAAGAATTTTAAGGTATTCAACATAACTACATCACCCACTAGGCTTTGAGAGACAGTATGACCTATTAAAGGGCAGGGAAATCTTGACCATCCAGAACACAGCCAAAAGAACAAGATAGAGACTAGAGATCTTGGAACCCTGCAGTCTGAACTGAAGTTGCTAAAAGAAGGTTGGGAAGTCACACATCTTCTTAGCAGCTCCACATAGTACCAGAAATAAGACAATATTCCCTTCCTTCTGGTCTGGACCCAACATCACATATTGCTGTCTCAACTCAAGGGGATCATACTTATATGTCAAGGACTCAGTGATGGAGCTATGGGGTAATGCTTCCTATTTTCACGTTATGTTTTTAATTTCTTCATTCTTCCATCTTAATGGAAAATTGAATTTCCAGCTATATGTATTTGATTTTCCTAGTTGTTTTATTAGAATATTTAAGGATAGATAAATTCCATACTCTCCCCATGAAGCTTAGTCAGGATTTCTTTTATCAAGAGATATTGGTTCATTTCAGTTCCCTTCTACTACAAAGCCTTCTGAATATTCTCCCTGGGGCCTGGCTGTCATCGTTGGAAAGAAGTGAAATAATGGTGATTATGTCAAGAGGAGTAAAATAGCATTATTTAAACAATTCACCTTTATGTCATGTAACCACGCTAGCACAAAAGAAGACACAGAGAACAAAGACTCCGATGACACTTTCACTAGTGGTGAGAATTTAATCTCAGATTTCCATAAGAGCCTTTTATCTACTCCCACCCCCACCTTTTTCCCCCCAACTGACCCAGTTCATTGCTACACAATCAGGTTAACTCAGCAAGAGATACAGAAGGCAGAAAAACAGATTACTATTCCTTCAAATGGAGAAAGCAAGCCAGGAATCTAAAAGCTAAGGTTGAAAATTTGGAAGAAATTATTTTAAAGTTAGGGGGAAAATAAGGAATATTAGAAATAAATAAAGGTCAGAACACCCATTTTTCTTTTTGGATCAAGGAAGAAAACAATTCTGTTATATTTTTGTGGTGTCTACACACACAACACCTGAATTAATTTTGAGCTACCCATGCTATACTAACAATAGCTAACATAAATTGAGAGTTTACTATTTGCTAGCACTATACTTAGCATTTTAAATGGATTAAGAGACCAAATCCTCACAAAATCCCTTATCCCCTTGTATAAGTTAGAAAACTGAGTTTAAGCAATATGTCCACAGCTAGAAGAGTTAGGATACCATACCAGGCTATTCAATTTCTGAGTCTTTACCCTCAACAGCTTTTCTAGATACTTTTTCATACTATCACAAATCACTGTTTTCAAGGAATGATCCATGGACCATACCTATCAGAATTACTTAGAACTGTTGTTAAGAATAGCTTCCTGATACCCAAGTGAATCAGAATCCAGGGAATGGGACCCAGAAATCAGCATTTTTACAAACTCTCCAGGTGTTTCTAAAACACTCATGAATATACATATTTAAAAGTTTACTATACTTAAGAGACAGTATATAGTAGACCTCAGGCACTGAAGCCAGGATACCTGGGTTCAAATCGCAACTCTGCCACTCACTAGTGACTCGAACAAGCTACTTAGTCTCTTTTGGCTTAGTTTCCACAGATGCATTATTCAATTTAATGGGCATCTGCCTGTATATGATTATAGTGCTGTTCAGTGAATTCATTTTTCACATAAGGAAGGCCAAAAAATGAATGATGTAAAGGAGAGATAATACTAAAATAATTAATGTTACAATTTGGATATTTTGCATTTGAATGTAACTTTGATATTCTATTTAATCAGTCAAAACAAACAATAACCAAGACACCTTGGTGCCACATCTTGAAAAACTTGATTTGGAAAATACAAGGAAATGCTCTGGTTTCCTCATGTTGATTCTCTCTGAAATACATTTCTTCCCCTGTCTTAACACCCAATTATTTCTTATAAACCACAATAGGCTGGTATATTCTCCCCATTCTTACACTGACATGCTTTTACTCTATCTCATTTCTGCCACAAAATTCTGGGGAGATTGAGATGAAAGGTGGAGGTACAGGATGGAAGAGAGAGACAGATAAGAATTCAAAAGAAATATTTGGGTAGCAAATTATTTCAATGTATACAAAGAATATCGAGTTTAAAGAGTCTATTAAACCAACACTTATCTCAAATAGCTTCTAGCTATAATAAAATAGAAGCTAAGATTTGCCACAAAATACAGATAATCAGCCTGGAGATAGGGTGGAGTTTTGACTATCAAATAACTCTGAATCAGATCCTTTTTAGTACTAGAAAACTCAGTCTGTTTGATGCCCTGAATCTGAAAGGTTGGGGAGGGGGGGTGAGGAGTAATGAAGATATTCAGGGCTTGAAAAATATTTACTATATAATGCCAGATGAGTGTTTTCCTCAAATAACTTTTATCTTTGAAAAGAAAGTTAAGCATGAACCCAAATTTGGTAAATTCACAAAGGAGACATCTGGACACTTTAAAGAAGCTTCAGATTATCCAACAATACTGCATAAGTCTTCAACTGAGCTGCTCATTTCATAATAATTAAATGAAAATGGCAAAGTTTGGGGATAATAGGAGTCTAAGCAATGAGCTCTACTTCTGCATCTGCTAAATGAGTCACCTCACAGCATAACTTTGCAGAGAGCTTAACTCAAATTCCTGCCTCATCAGAATGATGTGTCATTACTAAAATGTTAAGCTTCATAGAAACAGGAATCTCTTCTATTTTATTTACTCCTATACTTCTTGTTTCCAGACCAGTGGTTGGTGCAGACCAGTGGCTGCCTGATAATTGTTAAATTGCTTATTAAATTGCTGAATTGATACTATAGGTTATTGCCTTTTGCACTTGTTCTTAGTCAAAGTTGTTAAACCTTTAGGTGTCAGTATAGATAAACAATATCTTCTCCCTTAACCATCTTCCCACCTGCAAAGTTATAAGGGAAATTAGAAATGATTAAGATTTGGGGTGCCTGGGTGACTTAGTCAGTTAAGCGTCCAACTTCTGATTTCAGCTCAGCTCATGATCTCAGGTTTGTGAGACTGAGCCCTGCTTTGGGCTCCATGCTGGGCATGGAGCCTGCTTAAGATTCTCTCTCTCCCTCTGACCCTCCCCAAGCCGTCTCTCAAAAAAAAAAAGAAAAGAAAAAGAAAAAGAAAAAAAAAGAAAAGAAAGAAAAAAAGAAAGAAAAGATAAGGTTTACTTCACTTTCACATATAAATAGCCAACAGGTGTATGAAAAGGTTATCAATATCAGTCATCATAAGGGAAATGAAAAGCAAACCACAACGAGATATCACCTCATACCTACTAAAATAGTCACTATCAAACAACCAGCAAACAAACAAAAAATAACAAGTGTTGGTGAGGGTATGGAGAAAAGGGAACCTTGGCACACACGGATGCAAATGTAAGTTGGTGCAGCCATTACACCAAAACAGAATAGAGCTTCCTCAATACTTAAAAAGTAGAACTATCATACGATCAATCCAGCAATCACACTTCTAGGTATTTATTCAAAGGAACTGCAGTCAGGATCTCCAAGAGGTATTTTCATTTCCACATCCCCTGCATCATTATTCACAACAGCCAAGATATGGAAACAACCTCAATATCCATTGAGAGATGAATGAATAAAGAACACTCAGTATATACATATATACAATGGAATACTATTCAGCCTTAAAAAAGAAGAAAATCCTGCCATCTGTGACAACATGGATGGACCTGAAGGACATTATAGCAGACACAGAAAGAAAAACACCATATGGCTTCACTTGCATGTGGAATCTAAAGTAGTCAAAGTCATAGAAGCAGAGTAGAATGATAGTTGCCAAAGGCTACAGGGGGAAGGAGGAAATGAAGAGGTGAGAGCCAAAGGGTACAAAGCTTCAGTTAAACATGATAAATAAGTTATACAGATCTACTATACAGTATAGTGCCTATAGCTAACAAAACTGTACTGTACTGTATTCTTAAATTTTTCCAGGAGGGAAGGTCTTATGTTAAGTGTTCTTATCACACACATTATCATCATCATCATATTAAATGGGGCAGGAGGAAACTTTGGGAGCTGATGGATTTGTCTATGGACTTGAGGGTGGTGATGGTTTCATGGATATATGCGTATCCCCAAACTCATCAAACTGTATAATTAAGTATATACAGCTTTTGATATGTCAGTCATACTTCAATAATATGGCTTTAAAAAATTTTTTTAAGTTAGTTCAGTCACAAGTGAACATCCAAATCTGTAGTTCAATGTGCTAAATAAATAACTTGAAAATTTTTCAAAAAAGAAAAAGAAAGAGCATCTATATGTCTTCTTTGGAAAAAATATCTATTTAGGTCATCTGTCTGACTTTTTATCAGATTACTTTGTTTTGTTTTGTTTTAATATTGAGTTATATAAGTTCTTTATATTTTTTGGATGTCATCCCCACATTGGATATATCATTTGCAAAAATATTCTCCCATTCAGTAGGCTGCCTTCTCATTTTGTCGATGGTTTCCTGTGCTATGCAAAAGCTTTTTATCTTGGTGTGCCCCCGATAGTTTGTTTTTGCTTTTGTGTCTCTTGCCTGAGGAGATATATCCATAAATAAGGGTGATGTCCAAGAGATTACTGCTTATGTTTCCTTTTAGGCATTTTATGGTTCCATGTCTCACATTTAGGTCCATCTTGAGTTTATTTTCGTGTAATGAAGTGATCTGGTTTCATTTTTTTGCATGTAGCTGTCCAGTTTTACCAACACCATTTATTGAAGAGACTTTCTTTTTCACATTGTATATTCTTGCTTCCTTCCTCATATTTTTTTTAAAGTCTCCTTGAGGACTGACCACTTTTCTTTACATCCATACAAAACACAGTCTTACAGAGGTCAGCATTCAAAAATTACATGGGCAAGTAAATGAAATCAAAGAAACCTGGAAAGTTCTAAGGCCCAATAATTATATTTCAGGTAAATGGAACCAGGCAGAAAAGAAATCAGCACATGTTTATCCAGCACACGTTCATCCAGCACAAGAATCTTCCAGCAAACTTGCCTGGATCCTCCAAACTGGGGGCACTATGAATACTCTCATCAAGAGGAGGAAATAACCAACCGTTGCCTGCCTGCATCTAATAGTCAGGGCCATGGGGTTAGTTCTAGACTCTCTCTCCTCTTCCACTGATCTGTGTCTATTTTTGTGCCAATACCATACTGTCTTGGTTACAGGAAAAGATGCTCAATACATTACTATCAGGGAAATGCAAATAAAAAACACAATGAGATATCACCTCACACCTGTCAGATGGCTAGCATCAAAAGACAAGCAATAACAAGTACTGGTGATGATGTAGAGAACAGAGAACCCTTGTGCACTGTTGGTGGGAATGCAAATTGGTGTAACCATTTTGGAAAACAATATGAAGTTTCCTCAAAATTTAAAAATAGAAATACCATAAGATCCAGTAATTCTACCACTGTGTGTTCAAGAAATGCAAACACTAATTCAAAAAAATATCTGCATCCCTGTTTACTACAGCATCATTCACAATAGCCAAGATATGGAAGCCACCCAAGCATCCATCAAGAGATGAATGGATAAAGAAGATAGATATAGGAATATAACTCAGCTGCAAAGAAGAATGAGATCTTGCCATTTGGAAGAATATGGATGGACCTATAGAGTAAAATGCAAAGAGAAATACAGTCAGACAGAGAAAGATAAATACCATATAATTTCACTTACATGTGGAATCTTAAAAAAAAAACAAAGCCAACAAATAAACAAAAATAGAAACACTCATAAGTAGAGAACACACTGGTAGGGAACAAACTTGAAGGGTGGGGAGTAGTGGATAGATGAAATAAATCAAGGGCATTAAGAGATACAAACTTCCAGTTATAAAATAAGTCACAGAGATGAAAAATACCACACAGGAAATACAGTCAGTAATACTGTAATGACATTGTATGGTGACAATCAGTGACTATATTTGTGGTGACCATTGAGTAATGAATAGAAATGTCAAATCACTATGTTGTACACCTGAAACAAATATAACATTGCACGTCAATTATATTTTAATAATTATTTTAAGTTGTAGTTTTGAAGTCATGGGGGAGGAGAAATAGTTTGGGACCCTGTTTTCTTTGGGGATGATTAATTGCTCTCACTGATGGTCTTCTTCGCCATCAGTAAGCACTCTAAATATGTGACTGAAACAAAAAAGGCATGAGTGGAGTAATTAAGGATGGAATGCTACTTCTTTCATTTTATTTTTTTATAATTTTTATTTTGTTATATTAGTCACCATACAGTACATCCCCAGTTTTTGATGCAATGTTCCATGATTCATTATTTGCGTATAACACCCAGTGCACCATGCAATACATGCCCTCCTTAATACCCGTCACTGGCCTATCCCAGTCCCCCACCCCCTCCCCTCTGAGGCCCTCAGTTTGTTTCCCAGAGTCCACAGTCTCTCATGGTTCATTCCCCCTTCTGTTTACCTCCCCTTCATTCTTCCCTTCCTTCTCCTACCGATCTTCCTATTTCGAATGCTACTTCTTTTAACCCATTTTTGCCCACCCTAATTTCTTCCCAGCCCTTAGCTCATTTTTTATTCATTCTGAAGAGGAAGGTAATCAAACAAGTGAGCAAAGAAGCCTTTGTAATGACACCCCTTCCCCCCTCACCAGAGGTCCCCAAGATGAGATCAGTGAGAGTCCTGCAATTAAGCAACCTGAAATTAGAGATGCATCTCTGGACAAGTGCCTCCTAGGACAGGACTTCACAGAGCACTCCTGTTTTACCATGCAGAAGCCACCTTCCCCTCCATTTCCTCAGCGCTCCATCTAAATGTAATCATAAAACCACACTACATTGAACTATCAGGAAGTGCTACATTTTTCCAGCAGAACATTATCTAAATCAGGGAGTGAATCTTTAACAAAGCACTGTTGTTATTTGCCTAAAGTGCATGCTGATAATAAAGGGCTCTGCATCTGTGCTGAAAGATTTCATTTAAGATTTGTTTACTCCTGGATGGACAGAACCTCTTTGTAGCGTCCTTACTTAGAAGGGCTCTGGAATATAAATGAGAGCTAGAGGAGAAAGGGGAGCCAGCCTGAGTAGTGTTGCACTGGCCAGTGGGACTGCTGATTCACCTCCCAGGCCGAACAAGAGAGCGATCTACACTAATCAAGGAAGGGCCAAGAGGTGTGGTTTGAGCTCACCCTTATATTCTGATTTGATCCGAACACTGTCATTCCACAGCAAAGCTGAAATCTGTGGAATTATGGGAGCATGCAGTACAGATGAGACTAAAGTGCAGGGTTCGTTCTTTGAAAATTCCATCCTGAAAGAGAACAAAGGAGATGAAAAGCGGCTGGTGTTTAGAACTGCAGCAGGTGCCTGGACTTGCCACACCAAACCCCTCCTCCTCTTGGGGTCCGTTTATAAGTGATACCGCAGCTAAACGATCACTCCTGAGCTTGCAATCGATGGGCCTGATGGATATGTGAGGAAGATTCAATGTTTGTAGTTTTTTAAAGAATAAAAACCCACAACAATGTAGGTTTTGTCAAAAACCGCAAGCTGTTCTGTTTGGCCATCAGAGCACCTCCTGCTCGAGGTTTATCGTGGCTGCCGAGCAAGTGCACAGACTGCAGCTGAATGAAGAGGAGTCTGAAGCTCGCCTGTTAACGACTGGGTTAGAAAGCTTTGAAATAGGACCCCGGCCAGAAGCTGTTATCTTTATTGTGCAGAATGACTGAGTTCGACTTCCGGATCACTGGGTTGGGGCAATACTTCCGCAAAGAAGCAAATGGTGCTTTCAGTGGAGGAAAAGAAGTCCCAGCAGCTTAGGTGTTAGCTAGGAGGCAATGGAGGGGAGGGGAAGGAGATGCTTGTCAAGTGATGCAGATAATGGAGAAAGATAAGCCTCAGATCATACATCAGCAAACCGCCACCACCTATGGCTTTGAAAGGGCACCGTTGTTTCTTACTGTATCACCAGCTCATTAATACGGTCGGCAGTCATTCCAGGTGGTACAAGAGAGAACATAATTTACATATTAAGTAGTTAATCCCGGATTCCTCAGCATTCTGATTCTCAAATGCATGCCTTTCTAAAACACTTCAAGGGCACAGTTCAGGTTCATGTCAATACATTAAAGTTTTCTTCTGTCTATAAAAAGGATGCCTGTTAAAAGTTATGATTTCAGTGCAATTGCACAGGCTGTTTCACAGGGTGAACCTGTGACCCCTTGTCTGAAATGGAGGTGGGAACTTTTCCAACATGAATGATTACTCCCATTGACATTTTGATGAAGTTAATGGACACAATTTACATGAAGGGCCACATTTGAGAGCTCTCAGTACAGGTGGATATGAATAATATTAACTTTTGTAATGCAAAACCATAAAAAATCTATTAATTTTATTATCATCATAAATAAAATTGTATTAACAAAATTCTCTTATTTTGAAAATTTTTATGGCTACTGGGGTAATCGGATGACTCTTCCACATCTTTCTAACTATTGCTTGTCACCAATGGCCAGCCAGGAGGAAAGAGGTCAGGCTTGAGGGAAGAGTTTATTGATAAACCCAAATAGGGCCTGTGGTTGTATAGTCAAAGTACAGTTACTTAGGTCTGGTCTAAATCAATGCTTTCCTAAAAAAGCAAATTCCACTAATAAACATCTTGGCACCTGGCACTGAAGAATGATGAGGAATAGCTAGTGGTTCTCTGTGGGAGGAACCAGTTCAGCAGGGTCTTCCCCTCTTTCAAAAGCAGATTTCTCTCACCATCTGCAAGACACTCAGTGCACTTCCCCATGGGTCAGATTGTATAGCTGCAATAAATATGCCATGAGAATGACATTCAGGACACCTGATTAGGACCATCTTGGAGGATTTTTAAATGCATTTATTTTTTTCATTATTAAAATAACATGTTAAAGTAATACATTATTCAGGATTGAGAAGAGAGAGAGGGAAAATGCCTAGGATTCTAACACACAACCACTATAGCCGTTTGGTGCTTGCTTTCAAGTATTTTTTCCCATTTATCTTAGAATTAACTCTCACCGTTGTTTACTCTTCCAGGAACACTGAGGAAATGATACATACTATTGTAGTCTATTTCCAGTGCAAAGTGTGGGGGATGTAACAATAGATTTGTTTTAATCAACAAGACCAAAGAACTTCTGGGGTGTTTCAGAAATTTTCCACATGTATAACCATGATGTGTCAATCACCATGATCATGAGATTAGTGAATGCTACAGGATTATTTAGAGTTTCATTAACTGTAAGCCATACATGGAGCAGAATTCTGCAAATATTTTCAATTGTTATCTGGAATCTTATCAGAGTCTACTTTTTTCTACAACCCTGAACACACATGCTTGCTTACTAGCACAACACCCCAGGAACTCCCTTTACTACACGTGTTTCTGAGGAAGGAAAACTTCCTATTCCTTTCTCGCTCTATCCCTGTGTTCTGATGTTTGTATGTTCCAACCCACCCTGTGTCAGCTCTGTCTCCACATCCATTCATTCAAATCACAGTGTACTGAAATCTCGGTCAAGCCCTGTACTAGCCACCAACACTCTCAACCTAAATAAGAATCAACATCTTGCTTTTTCCTGCTTTTCTGAAGGGCTTTCAATTTTGATACCAGTGAGATACGGGATCTTAGGCTGGTCTAAGGATTGGTGAATTTCTTCATTTGATTTTAGGAATTTAACTATCTAAATATTAATTGACTTAGTACATTGCTGAGGAGATGTGAAAGCAAGTAAGTTCACAAATACAATATTGTGTTCTTAGGATCTGAAAGAGGAATCTGAACTCTGAAATACTATTGCAACCTGTGGACCCCAGAAAGGCACTTACTTGACTTTTTGAGACTTGGTTCTGGGATGGACACTACCTATCTACTCAGTCCTCTTAGAAATCAAAGCACATGAGATCCCATTTGGGTTCACCTGGCCCAAACATCTATGTCAGTACCTAGAAGAATTCTTCTACTTAGGACATTACAAGGAAAACAGAGGGATTGATTTAGATTGCTGAGATCCACGTGTAATAAACATTCTACCCAAGCAACTATAAAATTAACTTAGGCATTAAAATACATACTGTAAAATCCAGCACCTCTTCTATAGGGGGTCAAGGCTTTCCTGGCCACTTGGATGCTTCAGATGAGAAAAGTATTGGGTAATAATTTGTTATATTCTTAGCTCAATGTAAGACCTAGGGAGAAAATTAAGTCCATGCCTTGGGACTTCTCATAGCCCTATTCCCAAATATAATGGAATATACAGAGATATAAATAAAAACTCCTTGCCTGAATAGTTATTGTAACAAAATGTTCCAATTTTTTTTATTGGGAAATTGGCAACCCTCTTAAAAGTGATAGGAAATATATTAATATTTGGTGAGGAATCCTATGTAGGGATAGTTACTGTGACCCTTAAAAGGCTTAAAAAGAATTTTTCCGACATCACACAGGCAGTAATGGACACAACTGAATTTCAAAATCTCATCTACATGACACTGATATCCTTGCTCTTTCCAACCTATCAAATTGCCTCAGGAAAGGCAACCCCCTCTCCTTAATCCCACACCATTCCCATCCTATGAAGATCTTGTTTCTTTATTCATATCACAAATTTTTATTTAGCACCTGTCAACCAACTGTTGTGATAAGTATTGAAACCACTGTTTAACAATAATTGTAGGTAATTATCTTTATGTTTGCCATTATTCAAAATTAATATTTTAATATTTTTATTTGTGAAATATTCTGGTATAATGAATTATACATTAGTTAATATAATAAGCAACCTTATCATCACTCAGATTTAACATAAGCAAATATTGTGCCACATTCAATTTTCTCTTATTCATTTAGAACTAGAATCTTGCAGCTCCCAATCTCCATCCTCAGAGTTAGCCACTACTTAGAAGTTGGTATCTATGATTTGCATGTGTGCTGTTTTTATACTTTTATTACATATTTATCTCTCAAGGTCCAGTTTTTTTCTGTTCTTCATGGAATGGACCTTAGGGAGATCTACTCTTTTGAACCCTGTAACACTGCAAAACACTGGTCACCAGTTCCATTTCTGTGAAGGAATAATGAGCATCTATTTGCCTAGTTCTACAAACACTATTGTCTCTCTATAGTGAGCTCTATGAAATTAGAGGTGGATATGAGATTGGATTTACAGAAATAGTGACCAGATATATGGAGAATGGGTAGGAGAGATTATAGAAAACTAACAGTTCCCTGGTTTGGCTTTTGTATTTGTAATGCTATTAACTAAGACGGGAGAATTGCTAATGAGGGCAGGTTTTGAGGGGGAGGAGGCAGGGTTTGCAGATACCTTAAATGTGAAGTGACAATGAGACTTCTAGCTAGAAACAATTGAATTATTGAGCATACTATAGATGGGACATGCCTCTCTGTGTGTGTGTGTGTGTGTGTGTGTGTAAGTGTGAGTGTGTGTGCAAGGTTAACAAATTTAACTCACATTCTAACTTGAATGAACATATAAAATGCAGTTTCCTTATTTGGTCTGTAGTTCAACTGGCTTTATTTACAAGTCCCATTTATTAAGGGGAGAGGTGGGTATAACTAAATGGCCCATCTGATTTTAAGTGTTTTCCAATCACTAATTTAATTAGCCCTTTAAGTTTAATTGTCTAGACTCTCATTTTTAGGTGCCCCCCCATAACCCCTTTCATATGACAACATGCATGTAGGAGTAGAGTGTTCATGTAACTTCATGGTAGGAGACTGAAGGGCATCCCCAGATCCATACGGCATTTCTCTGAATCTTCATGGTGTGGACAACAAAAGGCCAGACTGCTATCCTCTGAAGTATGGTTGGCCAAGTTCTGTACATTTATACCTTCTGTTGACATCTGTAATGTATGTAATCCATTTCCTGTCTGGCCCTTCTCTTGGTTAGTCACAGCCTAGTAGCCCCTCTCTGCCAATGTAGTGTCTCATTGTCACTTCATGGCTATAGATGCCTTTAAATCATGTCCCTGTTCTCCATCTGGCCCTTTATGACCAGAATGATCCACTCCCAGCCTCTGCTATGGACCCACAATAGTGGGCCCCAGGGCAGGCCCCAGCTCTCAACTCCGTTTGCACAAGGAAGTTTGGCAGGGCAAAAAAGACTCTTCTCCCTGCTTGATCACAGGGTTTGCCTGCCTCTGTTGAGGCTTGTACCCTGTTATTGGAGGTCTACCTTACAAAGCAGTCTTCTCCTAAAGCTCCAACAGGGAAGAGGTTAGCTTGTCTACCCTGGTTGATCTTCTCTTTTATTTGAAGCCTGGGGTGGGGAGACCAGAACACAGATCTGACAATTTTGCTTACTTCCCCCACTTCTGCCCTTTCTTGCTTAATAAGTGCCCAGGTACAGAAGGGGTACTTTAAAAAATAAACACAAAAGCTACCTCTAATTTTCTTCCTGGCTCACCCTCTTACTGAAGCCTCAAGAATGCATGGGGTGTATTTGCTATAACAGAGTGAGAATTCAATGATTTAGTCCTTTAAGATTTAACATTTTATGAGTTAAATGGGGAGTGGTGGGGGGTGGGAGGAGGCTAAAGAAATTTAGCAAATCCACTCTTTCTACATATAACTTGACTTTCAAACCCATTTTCATGCAAACACACAAAGTACCAACCTTTTTTTTCCCCCCTAATAGACTACACAGGAAAGTAGGCTGTCACTCCATTCATAATTGGAAATGTTTGGAGAAGTTTGGTATGTTAGAACGTTCTCCATCATTATCAAAGAAATGGCTTCAACATAATCAAAATGGCAGAGCGAAGTTCATGACTTAATGGTGAAAATCAAAATGCCTTAGTTTAGGGGTACCTGTGTGGCTCAGTTGGTTAAGTGTCTGCCTTCAGCTCAGGTCTTGATCACAGGGTCCTGGGATGGCCCAGAGGGCTTCTCCCTCCGCCTCTTCCTCTACTTGTGCTCTCTCTCTCACTCAAACAAATAAAATCTTTTTTAAAAAATACCTTAGTTTAATATTTCACAATAGTATCTCTATTGCATGTAGATTTGGAGTCCTGACTGAATAAGTAGTAATCAGTGGAACTTATATGAAAAGAGAGATGGCAGAGTACAGAGGGTGAAAAAACCAAACACTGAAGAATACCAACATTTGAGCAGCAAATTTTAAAAGAGGCCAAATAAAAAGCAAAAGGTTGAGGGACAAGAAGGAAGGAAGAGAATGAGAAGCGAATGATATCATGGAACATTTCTAAAGGCCATAGTGCTACATGCTACACAATGTCAAGTAGGGTAATAAAACCAGTCCACTGCACCTGAAAATTAAGAGGTCACTGGCAGGGTTAGCAAAAAATAATTCTGATGAATTCGTGGGCTCAGAAAAAAATTTACTGGGCTAAGAGAAGTGAAAAAGTTAATTAAGTTTCCTTTAAGAAAATTTGTTGTTAAGGGAAAAATAAATGTAGCATAAGAGAATGTAAGCAGAGGTTCAGGGAAGGTTATTTTTAAGAAAGAAAACTGTGGGTCAAAATAGGTTAAGTTGTTCTGTAGTAATTAAAAACCCAAAACTCTGAAGATGTATTTCTCCTGTAGATGACATGTCCCATGCGGGTTGTCTGATATGCTTATTATAGTCACTTAGGAGTCCAGGACAGGGGAGGCTCACTCACTTTGGCTCTTAGGAGCTTCCAGCCATCAGTGAAACTCATCACCTGTTATTAGCCAATGCAAGTCATATCGCCTTATTCAACTTCCAAAAGAACAGGGAAATGCAACCATACACTGTTAATGAATAGAAAATATCACTATTTGTAAACAGCTTTATTGACCAATGTGGGCTAGAGTAACTTGCCCATACCAAAGCAAGTGAATCAGAAGGGAGGGAGAAGGAGAAATTGAAGACTGACTAGAGACAGGAATTAATTGAGAGAACCTGGTCTTAGAAGAAAGAGAGGTGAATGTAAAGCATGAGATGATGGGAGAGATTTTGTGGGAGGACTACTTGCCCTTAGAGATGGCCAGGAAGGAAGTGAGGATGGCCAGGAATGGAGATGGGTATGTGCGGGTCATATTTGATAGCATTTATTCTATGAAATAGGAGGCAAAATCAATGACTGGTATGAGACCATCAGGTTTAGACTAAGGGTACTGATAAATTTGATGACAATTTGGAACTATTATTCTGGCAAATGGAAGATGAAGCTGCTTAAGGATTGCATGAGTAATTCTGGTTCACAGCATGATTCCAGGTGTTTTCAGTAGGAATGTTTAAAATTGCACCAATTTTAGTGGTTGCCTAATTTTCTCCAGTAGTGAGAGGGAAGGAGGGGTGACCTGAGATGGTTGGATTGTTCAATGTCTAGAGTTTTGCAGGCCAGTCTGTCTCAACGGACAGTTGAGAGGATGACAGTGTTAGGAGCATTGGCAAAAAAGAGGCTGAGCGGATAAACAAGGAAAGTAGCTCATCAACTGGGAGGACAGAAAGTGTTGACCAAGTTCTTTTTCCTACTGGAAATTATGACTTTTTAGACTCCCCGATAAAGCAAATCCCACAGAAATATAATGACAGCTGTTTATAGGAGTCCAATTAAATCAAGTAAGATTTGCGTTCTCTCTTTGGTAAGCCTCCCAGAAGAGACTTCTAGCAGAACTACTCTGTCACGGGAAGTTACGACTATGCAGGTAGCTAATAAATCTACCCCTTTTGATGAACACATGAATGTGTCATGGGAGCCTAGTATATTTTATCCAGCAGGAAAAGATGGATTCTAGTAAACTTGGTTTGCAATTCTGAAGACATAAATCACTTTAAGAACAATCATTAGGACTAAAGACACCAACATAATAGAAAGCCTGGGAATCATTTAACAAAAACCTTTATTAGAATGAGGGAACAAATATAAATTCAGAATTTATTTATTTTTTTTGAATCCATATTTTTAAAATAAATTCTGGATTGGGGGCAATTACATTTAGGAATATTTACTTTCTGGTTGAAAATTTCCACATAGAGGTAGCAATTGAAAACCTATCAAATCTAGCATGCTGACATCCAACTGTTTTACATTTACATATCCAAGAATGTGAGGATTATCTCTGCAGAGAAGTTGGAAAGCTGAGATGTTTTTATGTTCTTATTCCCATTTTTCCCCCTGGGTCCAGGTTATTTCTTCTGCTGCTTCAATTCCAAACTCAACCTGAATTGGACACACTTTTTATTATCTTGTATCTCTTAAATTAAGAGAGGAGAAGTATTATATCTGGTAATAAAAATAGACCAGAAAAAGCACTGTAAAAAAGGCCAGCGTGGTCTGATCTTGAAAACTCCAACCAAAAATGTAACCTGAGCTTTAGTTATTGCCAGTAAGGACTGGATCAAGTCCAAAAGGAGGTAGTTTTAATCAATTGTTTTTAGGAGGAGTCTATAACCTACTGGCTTGAAAATCTTTGAACAGTAAGTCTTGTAGAGATATAGCAGACTTGCCAAAATTGCATTACCGCTTCAAACCATCACAAATTACACTGCACTTTAAGTTTTATTACCAAGTAAGACAGCACACAAATTCATTTCCATGTCTGTTGCCAATTTAAATGAATGGCTGGCTCCTGCCAGCTCAGGAAGACACCGGAGGAAATGTTGCACAGATCATTGGTGCATGGAATAAATGATAGCAGGCCCCTTGGTCATTTAATATCAGAGTAAAATTTATATTTTAAGTAGGCTTTAAAAATGTAATGTGAATTATGCTATGTGAGGGTAATAATTCAAAAAAGCAACCATATTAAATGCCTACTATGTACTCAGAACCATTCTAGATGCTATAGATGACACAGAATTAAAAGATATAAACTCTGTTCTCATAATTTCCTCTATGATTAGTCAAGTAAACTAACACACAGGAAAATATTTAAGACATTATGTAATTAGGGTTAAATTGTTTGGTGCATCCAATGCTATAGGAATTCAAAGAAAAGAAAGATCAGTAAAAAACTAGAATAGTCATATGAGGCAAGGTCTTAAAGATCTGAAAGACAGAAGAAAAATGAATATTCCAAGCAAAGAAACAGTATGAACAACAGCAAGGACTTGGAATTCGGGTTGCAAATTCATAGGAGTCATGGGATTCATTTGACTAAAAGAGATTTGATTAATAGAGGAAAATGGAGCTCTGAATATGGCCAAAGCATGGAAGAACCGAAAAACCTAGCAGAGGCACTGAATATTGAGTAGTGATGGGCTGTAGTTTATTATTGTTGTTTCTTCCCCCAAACCCCTAGCCAACCCTGAACAGCCCTATTAACAGGAAGGGGGCATACATTTATGTGTGATCTACATGGGCTAAGAGTACTTTTGTGCCAGGTTGAGTTGAGTTAGAAATAAAACCAGTCTGGATGCCAAAAAGCAGGTAAGAAGAGAACAAATGGGAAAAAAGCCAACCAGAACTGGAAAGTGAAGACACAAAGTCCCTTGGGAAAAGGGAGGGAGAAGACCAGGATGGAGGCTGAAATATGGAAGAGAGGAAAGGGAAGAAGATACTTATTTTTTTTAAAATAAGAAAAATTAAAGGTCACAGAATGAAAACTAGAAAGACTAGGAAGCTGAGAAATAAGATATGAAGTATAAAACCAGTTTTTAAAAAAATGAAAGTGCAAGAGAAAAGTAAAACAAACTTTAGGGAGGAGGCCATGGAATAGGCATTGAAATAGTAGGAGAAGGAAACACAGCAGTAACCTAAGGCAAATATATCCTGAAATGACAAGGAGAGATAGTAGGAGGTAAAAGGAGAGAAGGAGTAAAGACTAGTAAATGAGCTGAGGAAATATTAAGATATCATAAGTATATTTGAGAGGAGGGGATGGGGGAAGACAATAAGTGAGCAACTTCTGAGAAGCAGAAGACATGCAACATTGCTTTTCCTGCCTCGTCCTTCCCTAGAACCAGCACTGCCAATCTCAAACCCAAGTAAGCCCCAGCAGAGTGACAGACTCACTCCTCCGGGCTCCCAGCCCCCAAGACTTCTCAGGGTGTTACATAATTTTAAGGTTTCACATTCAGACTCCAGAACCTGTTATTGATACTCTGCACGTTTCTATTCATTTCTATTTAGCTTTCTATTACCTTTCCCACAGTACAAGTTCCTCAACTTTCCCTCCCCCCAAGCCCTCAAAACCACACACTCTGCATCTTCAATGGATTTCTTCTCTTACACAGCAGCCTTCTTTTGAAGAAAAGAAAGACAGGGAGGAGGCAGGGGAGGGAGAGGGAGAGAGGAAGAGAAAAAGGAAAGAAAAGTTTCCCATTCCCTCTAATGTTACTCCTTCTACATGCCCCCCCACCTTGGACGCCCAGACAGACCTTGTAGGATCTAACAGCCCTGCCTCCTTCAATGGTCAACTGTTCAACGTCCCTCTGCCACACACTTCGATCCTACGTGAAACCTCTTTTCTTCAAAACATTCTGCACTTCCAAACTTGGCCTGTCTGGTCTCTGCCTCCATAACAGTATTAACACTTTCATCCATTTTTAACAAAAACCAAAGGACCATACTTTCTTCCTGAGATCGCTCCCCATTTTCTTCTATATCAGGAATTCCTAGCTACAAGCCAGGGAATAACACAGAGAAGGCACTTATTAAAGGGTTATTGAATGGTTGACAGAATTTTTGGGAGGGCCAAAAAAACCAGGCTTGAGGGCAAACTTTTCAGAATCAGACCCCCAAATCTGCCTTTGAGAACAGCCTTAGACAACTGCTGTCCCACCACTGCTCCCTCTAAGCAGCTACCATCAGGATTCCTGCCAAGAATTTAACTCTACTACAAACACTACCACCAATACTGATGCCACTTTTGACCACAGATGAACTCTTGCAGCCACCGTGGCCTGCAAAACCCCGATGCCTTTTGCTTCCTCCCTTGCCAGAAAAATGGATGCACCCAAACTTCTTTCTCCACATTGCTCACTGCAGAACTGAAACCTCACACAAGTGTGACTGATTAACAGAGCCTGGTAGGTACTCAGTGCATACCAGTTGAATGAAAGAAGGAAAAATATAAATAATAGGAAGTATAAATTAGAATCATGGTCATTAACTCTGGACACCCAGAGTAATTTATTTTTTCTTTGCCTCGATTTGAATTACAGTCATACCCAGAGCCCAACATGTCTGTGGCTCCATTACTGTTGTATACTTCCAGGATGAGTAAAGAAAATTCTATTAGCTACCAACTGGCACACATAGATTGGAATTTGTTTTTTTAAACTGATGCCCAAGTCGGCTTCCTCCATGCTACACCCATATGCTACCCCAGATGTTGTGCCTGTTTCATTTTAGAGGCTATTATGCCTGCCTCATCTTTGCTTCCAGAACATCTACACAGTAATAATTCCTGCAGTCAGAGACATTTGAAAAGTTCTATAATAGTGAAATGATGCTTTTTAAAATTTGCATAAGTCATATCCATTCATGGCTCATGTTTTCCTTAATATACCTTCTATATTAGCATCAAACCAATGCAATAAAAACTCATTAATCCAGGCCCCACTCATTTTAAACTCAATCTCCACTCATGACTCCTTGTTTCTGCTTCTGTTTCTTTCCTCTCACCTAGAATGCCTTTTTCATTCAACTCAAATTTATGTCTATTGGCTCCTTCCAAACTGAACTCAAGATTACCTATTCCAAAAGCCTTCTTCAATTAAACCCACCTGATTCTGATCTCTCTAGGGTGCTGTACCCTATCAGAACTTATAAACGCTGTCTGTCCTTTGCTTTTGCAGTTGTGACTGTGATGTTTTTATTGGTTTTATGCCATTTTTCAATGTAAATGTTTTCTCCCCAACTAGGGGATAGCTCTTAGGGAGAAGGGGCCATATCTTCTGTTTTCTACATATACCACCCTCGCCCCCAGCCTTCCTCTGAACTATGCCTGAAGGAGGTGTCCAGGACATTCCCCCAGAGGAAACGGATATACTCAGGATGAAGGCAGGAAATGCACAATCTCCTTAAAAATAATTCCAAACCTTAATCTTACCAACAGTAGAAGTATGCCACCAGGAACTAACAATATCTTACAATGTCATCTTTAAAGATGTCGAGAAATGATGGAGCCACATATGCAGCAGGCAACAGCTAAATTATTTAAACAGGATGAAACTATGTGGAGGGATTTTAGCACTGAATCTCTTGTTGTGATCTATGACAGGTAACTCACTACACATTTTGATGAACTGTCATAACCCAAGTTACTAAGAGAATAGGATGCAGAATAGTTCATTTCACAAGTATAAAGAAATAATGCGTTCACTTTGTGGACTGAAATTTTAAAAGAGCTAAGGTGTTTGTAAATTATCTGTTTGGCAAATTTTCACTACATACAGTTTGTAACTTTTTTGTTGAGCAAACAATGAAAATGACATCTTATGAAACAATATGAAATTTGAACTCTAAGAAGATACTTGATGATTTTAAAGATGTTTGGTTAATTTGGAGGACTGTGATAATGATATCATGCTTGTATTTGAGTAAAGTCATCTTTTAGGAATACATACAGAAATACTTACAAATGAAATGTAGCTGTGACTTACTTCAAGATAATAAAAAAGTGTTTTATATACATTAGCTTAATTATTATAACAACTTAAAATAGATGCTGTTCTACTCACTTTACTGACCAGGAAACAGGTTTAGAAAGGTTAAGTTTCCTTCCTAAGATCATACAGCTAATAATTGACAAGGTCAGAATCCAGACTGAGAACTATTTAATACCAAATTCAACATTCATAACCACAAAGACATACTGCCTGTTTTAACATGACCCTTAAGTAAGATATTCCTTTGTTGCAAAAGGAAATAGTTACTAAGCAGTCCATAATTATGACTTGATTTCATGGTCTATTAAAGGATACTCAAGGAAATGTATTTTATTTAAGAAGACAAAATATTCAGCAGATATATAAATCATCTATAACTGATAAGATATTAATAATAAGAAAAAATACATAATATGCATTATGTTCATATCATCTTATTGAAAGATTTCTGACTTGGGTTCATCATCTCCTGTTTCCCATATCTATTCAGCTAATGAACATATACTGCTCAGAAAATTAATAATTAAAGAGTCAATTCAATTAAACAAATATTTATTTAATAGCTTTTATATTTCAAGCCCTGTGTGTGAATCTAAAAGTCTAGAAATTAGTTAGATATTGCCTTTCTCTATCCCCATGCCTCCCAAAAGAGCTTAGAATCTAGTTACTGAGAAGGGCTATAAAAGTGACCTTAAAACAAAGTGTAATAAGTGCTGTGAGAAAAGAGCAAAGTTCTTTTGGAGTTCAAAGGATAGAGATTATTTTGAGTTGGAAAAATGACAAAGCTTCATGGATAAAATAATATTTGAGGTTAATAAGATTTCAGCATTGTATTACTGAGGATACAGACTAAGCTTCCATAGCATAAAGACCTCAGAATACAGGGGCTTAAATAAAATAGCTTATTTCTCCCCCATCTAGGGGTCTATAAGTGAGCGTCCAGGCCTAACAAGGAAACCCATCATCTTAACCCAGGGGTTCCATGGTTGCTCTAGTCTTTGCCATTTTTCAGCCTGTGAAAAGGAGGAAAGAAGTCCACAGCAAACAATTCCCATTTTTTTAAATTTTATTATGTTCAGTTAGCCAACAATATTAGTTTTTGATGTAGTGTTCAATGATTCATTAGTGGCATACAATACCCAGTGCTCATCACAACATGTGCCCTCCTAAATACCCATCACCCAGTTACCCCATCCCCCACCCCACTCCCTTCTGTAACCTTCAGTTTGTTTCCCAGAGTCCAGAGTCTCTCATGGTTTGTCTCCCTCTCTGATTTCTTCCCATTCAGGTTTCCCTCCCTTCCCCTGTGGTCTTCTGCACTATTCCTTATGTTCCACATATAAGTGAAACCATATGATAATTGTTTTTCTCTGCTTGACTAATTTCACTTAGTATAATCCCCTCCAGTTCCATCCATGTTGATGCAAATGGTAGGTATTCATCTTTGCTGATGGCTGACTAATATTTCACCAAACAATTCCCACAATTCCCTTTGGGTAGTAACATTAAAGTTGTACTATCACTTCCACTCCCAACCCATAGTCTGTAACTTAGTCATATGGCTGTTTATACCTGCAAGGGAAGCTGGAAAAGGTAGTCTCTCTACCTGTGCGCCCATGTATCCAGCAAAAGCACAGAGTTGTTTGCAAAAGTAAAAAGTGGAGAACTGACACTGAATGCACTCAGTAGCCCCTGTGGTCAACCAAATATCCATGTTCACCCTTCTTCCTACATACAGAATGCATTCACCCCTAGCCCAAGGGATACAAATCAACACCCATTCTGACATGAAAGCCAGTTCAAAGTCCAGGATCTTGGGTTGATGGGCTGTTCTTCTTGTAATGTCTAGATATAACTCCTCAAAGTCTAGTGACCTATGAAACAATTAACATGTTATCTGCTCCTCAACAAGTCACAAGCAAACAAAAAATAGTAATGTGATAACCGCTGTAGTCACTCCCATATGGAAAGGGGAAGAATGTGAGAAATCGCCAAAACAGTAACTATCAAATCTTCTTGAATAGGAATTGTGAATACTCTCTGAAATAGCAGTGAAGTGATTTCCTCAATTAGTCCATCAGACTCTTCTTGCTTTTGTTCTTTAGGATAACTCATTTGGCCACTGTTCAAGAACCTTGGCTTTACCCTCTAGGATACAGGTTATGCAACTTTTTTCTTACAGTGCCATAAAATAAACATTTTAGGCTTTGTGTCCTATATATGGTGTCACATATTTTTCTTTTCTGTTATTACTGCTGCTTTTTTAATTTTATAATTCTTGAAAATGTAAAACAGTGGGGATATAAATGGGTATAGCCATTAGGGAAAATAGATTTGAGGTTCCTCAAAAAATTAAAAGCACAGCTATCCTATGATCCAGCAATCCTATTTCTGGGTATTTATCCAGAGGAAACGAAATCACTATCTCAAACATCTGCACTCCCATGTTCACTGCAACATTATTCATAATAGCCAAGATATGGAAACAACGTAAGTTTTCATCAATGGACAAATGGATAAAGAAAACACAATGCGTGAGCGCACACACACACACACAGGAATACTATTCAGCCTTTAAAAAGAAGGAAAAAAATTAAAAAGAAGGAAACCCTGCCACGGCTGAAACTGGAGCATTATGCTAAGTGAAATAAGCCAGACACAGAAAAATACTGTATGATATCACTTACATGTAGAATCTTAAAATAAAAAAAAAATCACACTCATAAAAACAGAGGAGATTGGTAGTTGCTAGGGGCTGGAGGGCTGGAAGAGGAGATGTTGGTTAAAGGGTAAAAACTTTCAGTTATAAGGTGAATACATCCTGAGAATCTAATATACAGCATGGTGACTATAGTTAACCATTCTATATTGTACACCTGCAGTCTACTAACAGAATAGATCTTAAGCATTCTAAAAAAAAAAAAAAGTAACTATGTGAAGTGATAGACATGTTAATTGACTTGACTGTAGTAATTATTTCACAATGTATACGTTCACCAAATCATCATGTTGCACACTTTAAATATATTACAGATTTATTTATCAATTATATCTCAGTAAAGCTTGAGAAAGAAAAAAATAAAATTTAAAAAATGTAAAGAGTAATACCCTTTAAAACATAATTTAATTTTTATTATTAATTAGTTAATAAAAGACTAAAATGTAAAACAATATTTAGGCTCATAAGCTACAGAAAACAGGTCACAGGTTGAATTTAGCCTGAGAGATGCAGTTGGCCAATCTATGCTCTAGAGATTTTTTGTGCATTTTTACCCAAGGCCCCATCTGAACTGGGTGCTGGAGCCTATGCTCTGCTTGGAAGCGACACAGCTCTAACTGCATTTGGCTGCTGGGGCAGTCTAGGAAAGCTGCAAGTCGTGTTAAGTACTGAAGTATCACAGAACGTCCAGGCCATCATTTTTTGCTTTGGCAATACAATTTTCTCCCAAACATAGTTTTTTGATCTATTCGCTTCCAGTCAGTACCATGTAAAAGTAACTACAGCCAGAGTCTTTTCTGATCATAAGTTTTAAGCCTGCCACTCTCCTCCGTTAGTCACTGGTTTCCATGTTTATCTTCCTCAATTTCATGACAACTGCCTCGCGGTTATCTGAGACAATATGCAAGGCAGTACTCTCAACCCGATCTTCACAGCTAGAAATCCCTGAACAATCTGTATTCTTGCTGTTTGGTGGGGAAAAGCAGTTGGCTTGGTCCATCTCATGAGGCCCAGAATTTCTGAGGTCCCCCCTCATTTTAGATTGTGGGCCATAGGCAAAGAGTGCTTCCGTTAGCAAACTTCTTTTACCTGCCATCTCCATTTCCAAGCTAACCAATCCATGCCTGGACTTAGCTTTTCTCATGCAGTACTTGGTCCTAAAAGGGCCAAGAAGCAGCCAAAACTCACCAACATTCTACTTTTTTTTTTCTTTTTAAAGATTTTATTTATTTGACAGAGAGAGACACAGCAAGAGAGGGAACACAAGCAGAGGGAGAAGGAGAAACAGGCTTCCTGCTGAGCAGGGGCTCAATCCTAGTACCCTGGGATCATGACCTGAGCCGAAGGCAGACGCTTAATGACTGAGCCACCCAGGCGCCCCATTCTACTTTTTCTAATCACTTCTTCTACAGTCATGGGTTCTTAAGTCAGGTAGTCCACCTCCCAAGTTACCACCAGCGAGAATATTGCCTTTCAAAACAAAATAACGAAATGGTTCAAATAGAAGTTAAAGATACTAATCAGCTAACGTGCATTAGGGAGCACCTGAAGACCTCGTAACTACCATGTCCAGATATACCTGGAGTTTCGCAGGGTGAAGAAAGGCTATGGGTCTTTGTGGTAGGGTTCACATAAAAGCATTTGTCTCTCAGGGCTGCAAAACTTGTGGCTGGAAGTTGTTCTTGTTTTCACGCCTCTTGCCTAGGATCATCAGTGCAGTCCCATCCCAATAATTGTCAGAATAGTACTTTTCTGCCTTTGTAAGCCTTGCAGTTTGTTGGTTAGTTGAGGTGCATGAGGTAGGGAAGACAACAGCTTAACGAGAGAAGTGGAAAAGGAAGCAAGGACCATCTAGCATGTCTGCTATAGTCTTTTCATTTACCCAATATGTTGCCACAGCCCAACAAGAGTTGTAGCCACACGTTATGAATGTAATGTGTCTGACATGAAGAAGTTACTCAGTCCCTGGTACTTATTATTAAGACTTATTCCAGGAGCAAAAGGAGAGGACTAGGATGTTCTTGTGTAGGGACAGAAAACTGTGAGATCTGTATCTTAGGAAAATAAACATGACCCCTGGGAAGAGAATAGTTAGAAGTGCAGACAGAGAAGTTTAAAAAAGGCCTGAAATCAAATAATGGCAGGAGGAATGGAAAAGAATAGGATGAATGTGAGAGGCTGAAAAACAGAACATACAGAGCTTAAAAATCAAGTCATTATAATGGGCAAAAAAACAAACAAAAAAAACAAAAAAAAAAAACAAAAAAAAAAAACATACTCTGCCTGGGTAACAATTAGGATAAGGAAGGTACCATTAACAGAAAAAGAGACATCAGAGTGAAGTCTGTTTTGGAAATTTTAAGATTAAATTGTTACTAAGCAACCCAGAAACAGATATCAAGCACAGAGCTTTAAATGAAATTCAAAATCTACGATGTAGGCAAAGGCTATCAGTGGAGATTCAGAAGCCACACAAAAGGAGATGACATTTGCTACCATAAAAGTGTGTACAAGTTCTGAAAGAAAGGGAATTGGAAGAAGTCCCTGAAAAATACTTACACCTGGATTTAAAGAAAATATATTGTGCTGTATGCATAGAAAGAATTCACTCAACCATAAAAAGGAATGAAGTACTGATACACATAGTAATTTGGATGAATTGCAAAATAAGTATGCCAACTGAAAGAATCCAAACCAACAGAGTAAATATGTATAATTCCATTTATATAAAATTCCAGAAAAGGAAGCTAATGTGTATTGACAGAAGGCAGATCAGTGGTTGCTTCGGGTGGGGAAGAATGGACAGCAAAGGACCAAAAGAACTTTTTAGGGTAATATAAATGTTCTCTAACCTGATTGTGATGGTGGTGTTTATCTGGATATATGCATTGTCAAAACTCATAGAACTATACAATTAAAATGGGTATATTTTATTATATGTAACTTCTATCTCAATAAAATTAATTTTTTAAAGCTTACATTTAGAGGTTGGAAAGGAGAGACAGGAGTCGGAAAAGAAGTATGCAGAGGAGCAAGGGGAAAATCAACCAAAGAGGCTCACAGATGCCCAAGAGGAGTTCCAATAAGAAAAGTGTAGTCAGCATCACTGAATGTTAGCACACATAGGAAGAAGGGGTATAAGAACAGAGACTCAGGGCAATCATATGGTCATTTCTGACATCCAAATTTGTTTCAGGAGAGAAGATAGAGGTAGAAACTAGATTTCAATGGGTTAAAAGTTTTTAAGTGGTAAAAAAAAAAATTAGGGAAATGAGTCCACGCTTCTCCCATACTGAAACGCAATGTAGATATGGAATTATACCTTAAAAAGTAAAAGTGAAGATTTTTTCAGTATACAGAAGAAAGGTGCCCTTAGTAAAGACAGAACAACAGTCTTGAAGAAATGGATAAATACGAATTTTTCTGGAGAAATGGAAAATGTAACTAAAGGAAAAGGTAATTCATGGGTAAGTTTGTAACGAAGGAAAGAAGACATAAGATGGAGTTCAAAGAGAAACATTCGTCCATGCAAAAGGAAGAATGTGTTAAGAGAAGACCAACATGAAGACAGAGATAAAGCTCTTCAGCTAGACAGGAGGAAATATCATCAAATGGTCTCAACCATCTAGTCAGTTGAATAAGAAAGGTCCTCCGTTAAAAGTAAGGAAAAGTGTCTGAGCAGGGACCTGAAAGGGGTGGAGAGAAACAAGGACACTTGGCATGGGGATTTCCATCAGAAAGTACACACAAACCACAATGGGTTCTTGTTAAAATGCAGATTCTGACTCAGTACTGGGCCTGACACTCTGCATTTCTATCAAACGCTCTGGGAAAGCTGATGACCCACCTTATTTTGGGTAGCAAGACCAGAGGGAACCTGCTGGCAATGAGCAAAAGGATTGTGGAGTGGGAGTAGGGGTCCAGAGTTGGAGTAGTCATCCAATTACATAGTAATCTCCCAACTAAATGCTAAACATCAAGGATGCAGAAACTATTTGCTGCTATGTTCTGACATCTGACACTGTGATTGGCATGTAGGAGGAATTATATAAATATGTACTGGATGAATGAAAGAATGAGTAATTCTTTCTCAGGGAAAGTGGGCAGTGGCAATTAACCAGTGTTGGAGAATCAAAGGAAGACATGGCAGAAAAAGAGAAAGAGAGGGGTGGGAGAGTGAATTCATGGAAAATTGCTGCTCATGGAGTCCAGGTAGAGAGGACAGATAAGTGATGGCAACACAGGGAATCGACTGGGAGCCATGAAAGGCAACAAGAGTAGAGAGATCACAAAGTAATAAATAAAGTGCAGATTGGGGAGGGAAATGAAAGGAGAAATATTTATTTAGAAGAACAGAATTTATAATCCAAAAGAGCTATATTTCTGTGTATAAGACCTTGACAACAAAGATGTTTCAACAAAAGCAATATTATGGCCTGCCTGAAAGCTTATCATGAACTGATGAGATTGAAGAAATGTTTAAGAGATTTACTTATTTCACAATGTCAAAAAGTACATTAAGGTTCAGCACAGCAGCCAGCATCTTTAGTAACTAAACTCTCAGCCACAAATAATAACCACTCCCCTTCAGCATAATTGCAATGCCAAAAGTAGAACAGAAAAATCTTGTACCACTTATAAACATTGAGTCGACACAAGTTGGGTAATATGTTCCTAGGTTTCACCAAAAATAACTTACCTGCTTAGGTGATAAGGACAGATAGAAAAAGATCCAGTAGTATTTTATGTCATCTTGAGGTAAATTTATATAGCTCCATTAAAAATCTTCAAGGTTAAAAATCAGATTGCATAATGAAAATGTTCAAATGAAGAATGCTTTATTGGCAGGAGCATTATGACAATGTGTTCTATAAGAAAGACATATGTGAGGCAAATACTCAAGAATCTAGATTTTCAAATAATTATTGACGATCAAAAAGAGTCATTTTGTATCCCAAACTGAGCTAAAAATTGTTGATCTTTCCAAAAAGTTAAAGTTGAAATCTTCTTCTAAATGTTATTCAAAGGATCCAAGGTAGAAAGAGTCCCCATAACAAAGAGTCTATGGAAAAGCGCCTCTATATACCTATGTGTGTGTGCGTGTACCCACAGGCAAGCACATCAGACATGTACTTGTTCCTTATCCTTGCACAGACACACTCATACCAATGGAAAAAAATGGGACTTCAAGCCCTTCTGAAGTTGAGAAGGAAGACGGAAGGAAGGAGAAGTCAATGTCCACTGTGTGCCAGGAACTCCAGTGTTTCACATCTGTTCTCTTATTTAATTACTACATTTTATTTCCATAATTTAAACTGGGACAAATTATCAGCCCCATTTTGAACACATGGACACTGATGCTCAGAGAAGTGAAATGACTTCCCAGGTCAGACAACTACCAACAGATGCAGCCAGTCTATCTCATCATTTTCAAGGTTCTTTCCACTCTGCCACATTGCCTCCCTGTGTGGCTATAATTATTCTCACCCATTCTATAAATATGCATTAATTTATTCAGACTCCAGGCACTGGAAATAAGTGTCTGCATTTGAATAACACATAGTCCACTAATAACACATGGTTCATGCCCATGGTTCATGACAGCAGTGTGTGGAGAGGGCAGGTGGTGAGTGCTGTGGGAGCCTGTAGGAGGAGTGCTCAGCTCCAGGCAGAGAGCTTCTGGAAGCCTAGAGACAAATATCAGGTATCTAAGCAGACTCATAGAGGATTAATTCACTTCGTGGGCAATAGGGAAAAAGGACTGATAAGCAGAGGGAACACAGTGGGCCCATATTCTGGGAGGTGCTATACATAGTTGAGACTATTCAGGAAAGAAGGCCAGAGGACAATGCACATATGGTGAGAATGAGTTCATTGCCAGTATCTACTGTCCTGCGCCCTAAGTGTCCCAGGTACATCTATTTCCCCAGATATGCTCACCATGAAGTTATTCCTCTTCTGGAATATTTTACAAGCCAATGTATATCATTCCAATGCTTTATTTTGAGAATTCACAGAAGGATTCTGCGCTGAGAGCTCTTATTTCACAAGGTTTCTTGGTGGATGGCAAATTATGGTATCTTGTTAAACAGCATCTGAGCCCAGTAACTCAGGAAAATTGGCCATCTAACTCTCAACTTTAGAATTTCTGAAAAATTGTAGGAAGCTCACAACTGTAATGAAATATCAAATGATATTTATATTTTATAATAGAAGAATTTAAAACTCTTAGGTGTCTTAAACTAAGAAATACAATTGGACACACAATTTTTAAAAATGGTACCTGATCTTATAGTGCTTTGTTTCTGAAAAATGCATTTCTCTAAATTCTTTAAAATATGGGAAATATTAAAATATTGCCTTTTAATAATATTAAATAAAAATCTCTCAATTGTCTCTGCTAATTTTAAAAATAACATTATCTTGCTCTAGTGTGAAGTGCTTTAACTTCTAATGAGTTGAACACCTTTTTCATTGGTTTACTGATCCTCTTTCACGGAATTTCACTGCTTGCCCTTTTCCAATTTCAATTTGGGGGCATTAATACACTTCTTATTAGTTTTTATTACCTATTTGTATTGAGTTATATGAAGTCTTTCTCCTGTAATTGGGAAAAAATTTGTGCTATGTCTATTCAATTTGCTATTAAATTATTTTGTAGGGTTAGGGGATTTGGATGACAGGGAGAAACTAAGTAAGAAAAGAAAAAGTTGACATCTGCCTACTCAGACCAATTAATTCTTTTAACAATATTTTAAACATTATATCTTTAAAAGCATCTGTTCCTGCCTCTCCCTTTTTTTTTTCAGTTGAAGTATAACATAAAGTACATAACTAGTAAGTGAATTTTTAGATGTGGTGCATCATGTAGCCATCACCTGGATCAAGACACAGAACATCTCCAGCAACCAGAAGGTTCACTTGTGCTTCCTCCCAGTCCACACATTCTCCCAAAGGAAGCTACTATTCTGATGTCACCACCATAGTTTAGTTTTGCCATTCTAAGAAATACTTTATTAATATCTCATTTCAAAGATTAATTAAAAAATTTTAATGCACGTACCCCTTTTATCATTCTAAAATTAATTGGGGTACGTTAATAGGTATCATAACAAAATCTTTCAAAAGACCTAAAAACATATATCCTGCTAACAGGTGGAAATTATGGAATGCCGAAGTTTTTATATGATTCATCAAGATGAATGTTTCTATATCCAAATCTTATAAAACACTTACCTGTGAACAACATGCAATACCAGAATCATGTGTTATAATACAAATCTAACCTTAAGATAAGAATTGTTATCTGTCATTCCTATCACTCTTTTTAAAATTGAATTTAAATTCCCCTCTCTACATCACACTCTTCTGTTATGGATATGATTTTTCTTTTACAGACAGAAAAAATTATAAAGTAAGTAATTGACTAAGCCAAAGCTAAAACCAGTTTTTTCCCCAAATATAGGTACTATAACACGTTCAAAAACACACTGGTTTTCAAACACCACCACATTATTCCCAGGAGTCCATAAATAGGTTAAGAACTAAGGCTTTCCTACCAATTACTAGGAAGTCTGCATACATAGCTAAATTTCCATTTAGAATAAGTGTGTTGTTTGTTTGTTTCTTACCACTATGGGACCAATTTCCTTTGAAAATGTGTTTGGGGAAATAGAAGATACACATGTTGAGAGAGCACCAGGTTCTAACATTTCAGTTTGAAGTTCTCAGTATTTGAAAATAGGACTTTATATTACTTGCCTCTTTTTTTTTTTTCCATTTAGAATATGCTAGCAAGCAAGTGGCCCAGAAGGCCAAGTTCAATGCAGGGAGAGAGAGCACACACACAAAACAAACAAATGAGCCAGTACTTTCACTAGAGGCCAAAATCTGGCAGAAAATGAGGGTTCTGGAAGGGCGCACACTTGCCTGATCCCAGGAAAAACCAAAATGTAGAATAAAAGGTAGTCAAGCATAAAAAGGACACCTGATCACAAGGAGTTTAGTTGTAAACAGTATCTATTGCTCTTTTATCTTGTTAGTTATTTCTGAAAATTATTTCCCTAAACTCTTCAAAATATTCGTGGAATATAAATAACATTGTCTTTTGGACAACATGAAAACAGAGAAAATCCTTGCATCAAGAGAATTTCAATAAAAAGGTCAGCAATCAAAGGTTGCAGCTGTGGACCTGCTTCCTGGAAGCCCAGGCCAGCCTGGGGGTGGACCAGGCCTGGGGGCGGACAGGTCCAACCTGTGATGTCAGCAACCCAATGCAGCACCCTGAGCAGAGAGACAATCACGGTGAGACACACACAAACACTCAAAGCTCTCCTTAAAAACAACAACAACAACAACAACAACAACAACAACAACAACAACAACTATCTACCGGTTTTCACCAGATTTAAGCTAGGGTGTCAAGTAAGCAGAGTAAACACAATAAAAATAATCCACAGATCTGAATAACTTGTAAAAGTTAGAGCTGGGCAGAGAATCCCAGAAAAAGAGACCTGCTTGGGGCATAAAGAACCACACATCCTCAACAAGGTAATGATTTCCTATAGGATAGCTATGCGGTCTCTGCCTACTTTATTATCTTTGCCAATACTATTTTTACATAGTTTACCATTTTAGCCAATCCACAGAGGCTTCATATTTACCAAGGTTACCCTTTAGAAACTCTAGATATTGTGGAAAATATTCTATGAAGATCCTCAAGGACTCTGAAAGACATCTTTCCTCAACCCCAGCAAGGAGATGAATTCTTTCCAGCCCTGTGAGAGGCAGTCCAGAAGTGGGTGTCCCGAGGACATCAACACAGATGCAGGGAGGGAAGGATTTTGAGTTCTCCTACAGCAGACTTCGGAATTGAACCTAGCACCATCTAAGTTGTGAGAATTAGTTTTTGGAACAAGGATAATACATATACATATTATAATTTTTAATGGATAGTTTTATTGCTTTGTGGAATAAATGCATTCTAGTAAGTTTGGCTTAAAAGAGGCTACAGAGCACAGTGAGAAATGCTTGGAATTTAGAGTTCCTAGTTTCTCTATTTCAGAGGTAAATAAGTTAACCTCTCTGAGGCTTAATTTCTTCATTTGTAGAATGGAGATTCATATTTCTATCACAAAGGAATGCTCTCAGGATAAAATGCAGCATTATACTTTGTGGTGATATATATACATTGAAAAGCATTAAGTGGTATTTCTTATCATTTCAAAATGCACACCCCCTTCTTCATGTCTTTCCTGCTGTTGTCATAGGCATCAGACCCATTCACTTTTCTAATGGAGCACCTGTCTGGCTTCTGGATCTCCTCTCAGTCATGGAAAACTTTTCCTTCCAAACTCAACCCACGGAGCTCAGGAATTTATTGTTTGGGGTTTTCCCCTGACTCCTGACAAACAGAGCATATAACTTTGCTCCTTCTGCTTCTCCTCAACTCTAAGATTTGTAATATCTACTAAAGCTAGGTTGCAGGTCCCATTTCCCTAAAACAGTCCTCTGTCTAAAATATTGTGTGCTGACCAGTGATCTCCTTTACTCTCAGCCTACAAATTATACCTCCTTTTGTCATCTCTATAAGTTCTTTCCTACTTTTAAATTTACTCAGAAGGAAGTCCAGTTGCAGCTTCTAAGAAGAAAAATTCCCTTACTAGAATTTGAGAGAAGTAGTTATCCACAAAGAAACAGAGGCAAAGTTGCAAAATCATCATCATCTAAAACCTGCGAAGACACCTAACCAATTGGAAGTTAATATATCACTTGAGAGCAAAAATCAAAACTCAGCTGTTAGATCTGGGGAGGAATTTAAAGATCATCAGCTCTATCCTCTGCAAATGGAAAATAAGGAAACAGGCCTCAGATTGGGCAGAATCCTACTGAGTGTCCTGAATTAGACATGTCTTAACTCTGTGCTGGGACCCACATGCAACAAACTCCATATTTGCATGAAGCTTTTCCTCCATGCAAGTATCAAATGAGACCAGGTCAGAAAGTGTTTTTAAGCTATGATGCCTATTCTTGACATGCAATGGACAGTACATGTTTGTGGGAGAGGAGGAGATAACCTCTGTGTGCTGTCTTGCAGTTCACAAAAACATTACATCATGATCTTGTTGGATCGTCACACCTTCAAAATGGCGAAAAGAGCTGAGCAGGTATTATCTCCACTTTCCAGTAGGGTAACTGGATCTGCAAGACTTTCTCAGGGTCAAACAGGTGGTAAATGGGAGACTCAGGCTTTAAAATCCATATCTGGCTGAAAAGTTCATGCTCTCCATCTTTTAATTTTGTTTAAATTTTTAAAAAATCACTATCCTATAGTGTTTTTTTTTTTAGATTTATTTATTTATTTTAGAGAGAGAGCACGCACAGGAGGAGAGGCAGAGGGAGAATCTCAAGCAGACCCTGTGCTGAGCGTGGAGCCTGTCACAGGGCTCAATCTCACAACCCCGAGATCATGACCTAGGCTGAAACCAAGAGTTAGACACTTAACCAACCGTGCCACCCAGGCACCCCAAAATTACTATCCTATGGTTTATATCATAGAATAGTGATTAACAAGACAGCTTTTATAGGCAAGCAACCAAAATCTGAATTCAGCTTCTACCACTTGATTAGCTATGTGGCTTCATGGAGTATGTAACCATTGCTGTATGCCTTAGTTTACTTATTTTAAATGTAAAAGATCATTTAGCTCTCTCGTGGAGGCTGTGAGAACACAATAATGTAGTATGTATGAGGTCCTTAGGACAGAGCCTAGCATGGACTAAGTCATGAGTTGTAGCTGTCATTATTCGATTTGGTTTCCTTATATATAAATACTTATTAGTATAAAGACTTATAAGCCTTCCATCAAAAAAAATTAAACTAAATGTTTCTCTTTATATGGGTATAGTACATGCAAACTTAGGCTATGTTTTCCATGAAGAGTCCTTTAAAAAGATTATATTTTCAGGGATCAAAATTTATACAGCCTTGCTACTTGAAATGTGAACTTAGTTGGCATCACCTAGGAGCTTATGAGAAATGCATAATCTCAAGCCCCACCCCAGGCTTGATGATGAATCATATCTGCATTTTAACAAGACTCCCAGGTGATCTGAATGCACATAAAAATCTGAGAATCACTGGGCTACCACATGGTGCTGGAGAGCTCAGTGAAGGTGTTGTGCACAGGCACTAATGTCTACTGACTTCAAAGCAAGAGACATGCCTTTCATTCAGCAACAGCCTCTGAAATCATTCATTTCCAACATGGGAAGTCCTCCATAGCTGGATATTCTTTATAGTGTGTGGTTTCATTAACTTATCATTGATTTATTATTCTCCCTTAACCCTACCGTTCTACTCTCAACCCAGGAGAATACATTATACACATTCTGGAACCTCATGCTGGAGGAAGTTTAAAAAGAAAAGACATGAATGATCTAAAAGCTTTCTTTTCATAAGTCCCTTTTCTCCTTCCCTATCCCAACTCAACTCAAAAGGGCAGCAGCTGCTGAGAGTAAATGTGGAGGTTTCTAAAATTAAATCAGCAAAAAAAAAAAAAAAAAATTATATTTATTACTGAGGTTGGAAGGGAAGGTGACATTTTTAAAGGTTAAATTAGGTAAATTAATTGAAAACAGAGCAAGTAAAAATCAATCCTCCTTGCTGAGAGTAAACACATGCTATTTTTCAGCTGTTTGATATAGTAGGTCCCTTTGCATCTCTCCCTAAGATTCCTTTGTGATGGATGGAGGCACGGACTTCATTATATTTTTTAGTTCCCTCAGTGCCAAGGCTATATGGCTCCGTGGCAGAGCTCTCATGGTTAGAACACATGGGAACAGTACAGAAAAGTTAACACAGGCCAACCACCACACTTCAGCCTTCACACTTCAGGACTTCAATACAAAGGACTTAGAACTAAGCAACAAGCTTTCTAAAGCAAAAAGGTCATTTCTCAGCAACAATGAGAATGTTGTTATCAAAAAGGGATTTAAAGATTTACAGGGTAGAGTCATTCCTGGATTTCACTCGTGGGCTTTGGAGGTGTAATTACTGTGTTTGATACCTGGCTGCTCTGTTTTCTAGGTGTGTGACTGTGAGCAAGCTCTTCACTCTCTGAACTTCACTTTCTTCCGCTATGGAAGTGGGATCCTAATACCTACCCACTAGGTAAATGTGAAGCTAAACTGGATTCAGATAAATGTAAAATACCAAATCCTCTGCTACCATTTATTAGAAGCTTAATAACTATTAGTTCCTTTTACTGCATGTCTAGGTACAAAGATTTGGTTATCACTGAACATGTTGGAAGAAAAGGGTTTGCTTGTAGATGTAAGCTTCAGGGAAATTGATAACATCTGATTTATGTACACTGTGGTTATAAGCCACAGGTGGAGTCTGGCAGTCTGTCAGCAGAGCTTCCTTATTCTAACACCCTCTTGGGTAAAAAATAGTTCTACACTTCTGATCACTTTACCTGATAGTCTCATCCGATCAAATTACACAAAATGTTGTCTTCCCCTAGACATTTTGCTGCAATCATTAGTTATCTTAAAAAATATACAATCTTATTGGGGGGTAACACAAAACAGAAAATTCTGCTTCCACGATATAAAATAATAATTTCCCTCTATTGGTTTTCCCAGCAGTAGCCAGATAGAGTGTCAGAGATGAGATACACAGTTACACTATTGTAACTGGAACACTGACGGCCAATGTGTTTGAACTGTTAAACTTCCACTGTGAGGTGACTAAAATATGCAGATTTTCTTTTTTTACTCCTGACCAAAAACAGTCAAATTCCATTTGGGATGGTAGAAATAGGCATGTTTATCTTCTTGTCTCAAATACACATGCACACACACACACACACACACACACACACAAATAGTCCTTAGAAAATCAGATAGATACTTATATGCAAAAGAACCTCTCAGTCCATACTTCACATCTTATATGAAATACTAATTCAAAATACATCAGGTCTATATATAAAATATAAAATATACAGCATTTAAAAAAACATAGGAGAAATTCTTTGGGACACCGAGTTAGGCAAAGTTAGACTTGACCCCAAAAGCATGAAACAAAAGAGAAAATATTAATAATTTGGACTTTATAAGAATTTAAAGTGTTTTGCACTGCAAAAGACACTATTGAGAAAGAAAAGCCTTGAACTGGGAGAAAATAATTGCAAATTACATATCTGACAAAACACTTGTATCAAGAAAACGTTAAACTCTCAGAACTCAAGTATAAGGAAATTAATTTAAAAGCTGTTGGGGTGCCTGGGTGGCTCAGATGGTTCAGTCACTGACTCTTGATCTCAGCTGAGGTCTTGATCTCAGGGTTCTGAATTCAAGCCCTGCATTGGGGTCCATGCTGGGCATGGAGCCTACTTTAGATAGATGATAGATAGATGGATAGAAAGATAGATAGATAGATAGATAGATAGATAGATAGATAGATAGATAGATAGATAGATGATAGATGATAGATAGATAATTGATAGATGATAGATAGATAGATAGATAGATAGATAGATAGATAGATAGATAGATAGATAGATAGAAAGAAGATAGAGCAAGCAAGCTTAGACTACCAAGTGCTAATGAAGATGGAACATAACTGGAACACTGGTGAGAACGCAAATGGTGCAGACACTTTGGAAGATAGCCTGGCTGCTTCTTACAGAGTTAAACATACAGTCGTAGGTATTTTCCTAAGAGAAACATAACTTGTACTCACATGCAATAAGACTCCACTTGTGTAACGTTCTAGAAAAGGCAAAACTGAGGGATAAAGAACAGATCAGTGGTTTCCAGGGTTTGTGGGAAAGGGACGGAAAGGACTACAAAGTCCCTGGCATGGGGGTAGGGAGGCTGGGGGGTGACGAAAACATTCTTTTTTTGATCACGGTGGTAAATTGATGACTTTCTGCATTTGCCAGAAGTCATAGACCTGTGTGCTGCAAGAAATAAATTTTATCATATACAAATTTCATGGATCTTAAGTAGTATATAATAAAAATTATAATGGGCACCACGTACCTGAAAAGGTGCTCAAAATAACTAATTATCAGGGAAATGCAAACCAAAACCACAATGAGATATCACCTCACACCTGTGAGAATGGCTATCATCAAAAAGACAAGAGAACAAGCGTTGATGAGGATATGGAGAAAAGAGAAACCAATGCACTATTGGTGAAAATGTGAACTGGTACAGTCACTATGGAAATCAGCTTGGAGGTTCCTCAAAAATTAAAAGTAGAATTACCAGATGACCCAACACTTCCACTTTTGGGTATATATCCCAAAGAAATGAAAATAGGATATCAAAGAGATATCTACACACCCATGTCCACTGTAATACTATTCACAATAAGCAAGATATGGAAACTACCTAAGTGTCTGTCAATGGATGAATAAACAAAGAAAATATGAGATATACATATACACACACACACAATGGAATATTATTCAGTCATGAGAAAAAAAGGAAATCCTACCACTTGAGACAACATAGCTAGACCTTAAGGGCATTATGTTAAGTGAAATAAGTCAGACAGTGAAAGACAAATACCGTATGATATCACTTCCATGTGGAATCTAAAAACTGAACTGTAAAAACATAATCAAATGGTAGTTACCAGGCTCTGGGGAGCGGGAGAAGGAAATGGGAAGATGTTGGTCAGAGTACAAACTTCCAGTTAAAAGATGAATAAGTTCTAAGGATGTAATGCACATCTTTGTAATTATAGCTAACAATACGATATTATATGCTAAAAGAGTAGGTCTTAAGTATTCTCAACACAAAGAAGAAATGGTAATTATGTGACAAGATGGTGTTAGCTAACACTATAGCAGTAATCATAGTGCAATATATAAGTGTATCAAATTACCATGTACATTTCAAAGGTATACAATTTTATATGTCAATTATATCTCAACAGAGCCGGAAAAATTATTATAAGTAGACAAATGAATTAGTAATTCACAAAGGAAAACTTTATAAATCATTAAAATACAACCTTATAGTGGATTCTAAATGCATCAAAAAAATTTAAGAAAAATTTCTTTTTATCCATTGCCAGAAAACTTTTGTCATTATTGTTTGCAACCTTCCCGTGGCAATGAAAAACAATTTATTCTCCCTAAAATGAACAGAACAGAAGTAATCTATGTGATTCCATATAACAAACTAAAATGTCAAACTGTAGTATGTTTGATCCTCCAGAATTCGGCGACCGATAATATGATCAAACAAGAAAAAAATTAAATTTAATATATTAATTCCCAAAATTGTGGGAATGAACAAAATATACTAACTGGGTATTTCCATAGGACCTTGTCACAGTTTTGGATAAAAATTACCCCCTGCAACTAATATTCCCAACACCTTCCTAACCCCCACGACCTACACCCAAAGGAACAAGAATAAGGATAGTCCTGCCAGATTGAAACTGAGCCTCCTTTTCCATGACTGTTTTCCTAGCACCTTGAACACTGATTTATTTGTAGTAAGTCCACAATAAATATTTTTTCTTAATAAACAAATAGAAGAACACATGAAAGAATGTCAGTATAACAGCTCTTCACAAATAAAAATGCTAAGTTTACTCAGGACAGCCACAATTTTAACCAAGAGCTGACATGAGGATAAATCTCTATTTTAATTTCCCTATTGCTCCTTACTGGACCTACATGGGTCTGGCAACATACTCAGCTTTAATTCCGTTACAGAACAGATCAAAGACCAAGCTTAAAGGAGGGGGGAGAGACAGTAAGTGCTGAGTTGGCACCATTAGCAGAGCCACTGTAAACTACTGTCCACAGTTACAAAAGACCCAGCGCGTCTAGGCTTTGCCTCTGACCTCTAGATCTTCCAGAGCATCCTAATTTCACAGCTGCATTAAAAATCAGTTCTCCTCTTTGAACTCTATAAAATGCATTTTGTTAAACTCCTAATGTCTAAAATAGTTTTGAGATGTTCAAATTCATAAAATACATACTCCCTTTCCCCAACGGCACCCATACACTTTAGTTGGATTTGATGGATATCCACAAAAAATCCAAATACATAGTATATAATGATATCTTAAAGATACAATTTTAAGTTAAAATATTCCAACATCAGTCAAAAAAGATTAAAAATTGTCCTTGAGGATGCTGGTGATTATCCTTAGTTGATGAAGAGAACAAAGGTCACATAAGCAGCAGAACATTCATAGAGAAAGAATCCTCAGGACTCCAACAGATAAAAATAATGTAAAATACAGGAAGCAAAGTGGATGAAAAAAAAATAAGAGGAAGAATACATGGGCATTGCAAAGAAGCATTATTATAGTGTGACCTTGAAAGAAAAATAATAACTAGAAAAACAAAACATTCTGAAAATGCATGTAATTCAGATACATGTAATGCCAACGAATCTAAATGTATTCAACATTTTAAATTTCAAAACCTTTCCCACGCATACTTATAGCTGACTCTCTCCTTTACTTTACAGAGAGAAAACGTGAGGTATTGGAAATTTAGCCAAGATCTCTCAGAAAACTAGAGAAAGTGTCAGAAACAGAACCCAAATATTCAGCCTGACATTTCTTCCACTCTAGACCATTCTGAACCTTTCTAAACCTAAAAACTGAATATAAATGATATAAAATCAATCAATTCAAAAAATAAAATGCTCAATCATTTAATCGGTAATTTATACATGACTCCATCTATTTAATGGCTTTTGTTTTTTACTGAATCAAATGATAGCTGTCATTGCACCCACAGAGAATACAAAGCAGCCAACTGATTTAGTCAATCGAAGTGAATAAAAGAAAAAATAGCAACCCTTTTAAATTGTTCAGGAGTAAAAGATTTCAAATTAATCTCATTAAAAAGAAAACAGTATCTTGTGGACATTTAAAAATATGACTACTCTATTCTCTTAAAGTTTTAAAATATTTTAAAAATTATTCCTAAATCCATTCACTTTGTGATTATTTTTTCATAATGATGACCTTTCCTTTTCATACTACATACTTAATGCCCTAGTTGGTCTGTAGTATCAATTAAGGATATGGTGTGTGCTAGGGGAAGAAGAGTTCTCTCCCCCAAGTATATAAAATTAAAGTTGTTCATTAGTCATTTTAAATAAGAGAAGGCAGAAGGCTATTTTATTCTCTCTTTTTAATTCAACCAAGGGGGAAAGAAACTGTACAAATGAAGAAGAAACAAGGAAGGTCATTCTGGTCATATAACAGATGGACAGGCTGAAGAGGGAATGCATCCTAGAATAATGTTTGACATTATTAACATAAATAGAAATTAAACCTGCTCAAAATCCTTAGACGGTCTTCCACTATATCTCTTAGCCTTATTTGAATTGTAAAACAAACAAACAAACAAACAAAAACCCATTAAATTTAGAAGTGCACACATTCATGTGACATTTAATTTTGCATTTTCCTTTGTACTTTCAAGATTTCTACACTGTCGTGAGAAAAATTCATTCTACATTCCAGCTGCGGGTGGGTGTCTATGAGGCTACTGGACCAGAGGAGGTCACTAGGCATCTCATCCCTCTATACATTTATGAATGGTTTGGAACTCCTCTTTTATGAGTGTGGGTTGGGGGAGTCTATTGATCATTTTCTAAAACATTAATGGACAGACAAGCACTTTGCCAGCTGGCAAAAAAATAGCAGCTGCAGCAGCATGCAGAGCACCCTTGACACAATTACGGAATGCAGCCAGGAGCCCGGGGTTGGGGGCCATGCAGGAAAGAACATACCTTCAGGGACTTTGTTAATCAGTAAGGTTAGAAGGCCATTGTGTATCAATAAAGAAAATCTAACACTCATTTTTCTTTGCTCTGATGACAGCCTTCAGACTGTTTGGCTAAGATCATCACTAACAACACAGGAAGTTTTCACCCCTGAGCCACCTCAATGGATCAAATGCATGAACAGCCATGATAAGCAATTGCTTGCAATTTCATCAGAAACTTTTTCCAAGGTCTGTAACCATGAAACCTCACTATTGTTCAAACATTATCAAACAAGTCCAAAAAACAAGATGAAAGTTGTCCTTTCATTTTATACAAGAAAGGCCAGCAGGATTTAGCAGAAGGAACACCAGCCTAGATTAGGAGATCTGGCTTTTTTAGTCCTTACGCTAGGACTAACAAGGTGGGTGACCATCATCAACTAACGTAATCTCTCTAAGACCAGTAGGTCAATGAGGAGTTGACTCATGGTATTTAAAGTCATTTCTAGTTCTGAACTACTGAACCCAGGAGTTGCTTCCTATAAATTTCAACATCACTAAACACTTATATTTGTTGACTGCAGGATGTGCCAATCTCCAAAGAAACAAATAGAAAATTTTCAGAATTAAGAATGATGTCTGTATCAGTTGGAACCAACCCCAAAATTTTGCATTCCTGCCATCTCTCTTTCTCCTTTGCCTTTTCTCATTTCTCTCTCCACCTCAATCTCTCACCAAAAGGTTCTCTTGTCACTCTGCCCTCTCCAAAACTTGCTTATTCTGCAAAAGCAAGCAATTTTTCATAGTCCCTATGAAACTCCCTCCAACAAACCACAATGATATCGCTTCTCTTCAATTCAATTGTTCTAATAATCAGTAACACACAGCTATAGTTAGCTATTTTTTTTTCAACTATTTAATTCCTGTTGTATTGATCTTCTATGACAATACTGCAAGCTCCTTACAACAGGGACTGCTAAGACTTTTCTGGATCTCATGCAATATTGGCAAAGTACCAGTATATTAGGCTTCCATAAGTGTGTTATGGCCTAGTGAGTAGTTCAGCTCATGAACGTTAGAAACAATTACCAGACATTTACCTCATCGCTTAACAATTCCAATTCACTTGACCCTCTTCCAACCTTAAACAACGAAATTCTTTTAAAAACTTACTCTTTCTTGTCTGGATAACTTTAAAAGCACAAGAAACAAGATACAGTATAATACCTTAGTATCTGTCTGACTAATGTTGAAAAAAGATCTTTTTCTAGCTCATCTATTTTTTACAACAATTCTTCACATAACTTAGGAATATGCTGGCATTTTTTTCTGATGACAGCACCACAATAATGACTATAATTTGTACTTATATTCATAAATCTATTTAATTATTTGACTTAATAATCGGGTCAATCCACAAGGAGTCAAACATATTTATACATCTCAACATATTTTTTGTCAACTATAACACCAATACTTCTTCTGTGATGCTTATTCTTAGCCAGGCATTTTGCATTTTTATGATGCTTTTTTTTCCCTTAAGTCCCTTACCTTTTTTTTTTTTAGGCAAATGTCATTCAGTCTTTGTAGGGACATTTTTCCAGTATCAATGTCATTTGAAGTGCGATTTTTTTCATTCTTTCTTAACAAATCTTACCTTTACAAACAACTTACTAGCATGTTATCATTCACTTCTTAAATGATGACTAATACAGTGATTAGACACTCTGCAACTGGCTTGAAGGAAATTTCTGTATGAATGTACCCAAATCTCACCTCCACCAGAGGAGAAATTCCTTTCAAGTTAAATTACTTCTCCATGTCAGAATCTGATTCTCAACAATTTTGTATTTGGAACATTCTTCTCCAAAAAGAGGGAAAAGTTTAATGTCTTATATTTGTGATATCATTTATCATATAATACTTGCATAACAACTTGTCTATATTTCCTACTTAAATAGGATGTACTGTCTGAACAATGCAAAAACATCACTTTACTGAACTCACAACTATTCATCAAACTAGTAATTTATTTATCACAATCTAGACCAAGAAGTGAGTCTGTTTTGCGTTTGAGTTGACATCTTTGGCCAAAGCCTAAACTGTCTTTTTTCCCTTTCTTAATCTGTGCTTTCCATTTTTAATAATCACGTATGAAATTGAAGCTAATTTTCAGGAAGGGAATGGACTCAGTGAAGTTACTTTGTATTACTACAGTGACGGTTCTCCATTTAAGATTGTATCTATTTTACACTGTTTGTACACCCATTTTCCTCTTCTATTCTGTCATAATTGTCATGATTATCTTTTCAAGCAAATGAAAATGATACAAGTAGTACTCATAGTTTACATTCACAAGGTGGTCTCCAAATTCCACTTGCATGTCCTATAATGCATACCCATTTACTCTTTTCTTGTGAGAAAGCTAAAGTCATCTACATAAAATTTCTCTGCTTCCACAAGAGAGCATTTTTATACTTAATGACGAAGAAATTCGTTTTAATCTACTAGCTAAAAATTCATTGAAAGCAATGTCCTGACAACTATAAGGCTGGACACAAATATAATTATGGCAAAATAAATCATTTGCCAAAAACTGCTTATGAAGTTGCAGGGATATTTTCCATTCAATAGTTATTCATTTAACAGATATGCTATGAAATATAAACTATCTAATTATTCCAAAGACTTTTCTTTTTTTTTTTTTTTTTTTTTTTTTAAAGATTTTATTTATTTATGTGACAGACAGCCAGCGAGAGAGGGAACACAAGCAGGGGGAGTGGGAGAGGAAGAAGCAGGCTCCCAGCGGAGGAGCCTGATGTGGGGCTCGATCCCAGAACGCCGGGACCACGCCCTGAGCCGAAGGCAGACGCTTAACGACTGCGCCACCCAGGCGCCCCTCCAAAGACTTTTCTTAACGTATTGAAGAATTTTAAAATATTGTGCACATTATTTAAATATGGATCTCCTCTATTTAGATTTCCCAGACAGAGGCACTCACTGACAAGGTCTTCAAGAGGGTAAATTCAGTCAGTCCAGAGAAACTTAGCATTCAGAAAAAGCTACAATGCAATTGGCAACTTTCCGACTGCCTAATGTTCTCATTACAGGCTTAGATGTTAACCAAATTCAGCATTTACTTAGAAGAGACTAGAAAACATATACTAAGTTACTGTATATCCATTGCTTGAGTGTCTGGTATCGGGCAGCCCTAATGTCTATTTCTTCAGAAGAATTGTTAGTTTAAATGCATTCTACCTACATTAAAAGTAGAGCAATGTCATATTTGACTAATGATACAAAATATACATTTTAAAAGGGAAGAAATGCATGTAAAATGGAAAAAATAAGCAGAAATTTCCTCCCCTTTGTGCCTTTTAAAGAACCTTGAACCAGACCATCTGTATGTACTTCACACTGAAACTCAACAGGCAGCACTGAGCCTCTTCTCCGTAGGTATGAAATGAGAAACTCAGAGAGCTGTTGAACATTGAATTTTCTCAGTGGAACAGCACACACACATTTAGTACAAGGGGTTCTGCCACTGAGACACACTGGGGAAATTCAGTGTTCGATGGCTTCAACTTTGCACCCCACAGCACAGTGCCACAGAGGCTGCTGTGCTCGGCTTGGTGTGTTCCATAAAACAAGGACAAGTGCTTTTAAAAACCAGCACAATGATAGCGATTGGAGCTGAGTTGCTTCATTCTCAGATATGCAAAAAAGGACAAACACAAACCATCATTTTGAGATGCTTCCCTACATACTGTCTGTTCTTTGCTCTGAGTCTCCAAAACTAGAGAGGGAAACACAAAAAAAACTATCCACATAATGTGACTGTGTTTGTAAATATGTTTGCCTTCACATGGGTTGTTTTATTGCACTGAATATTTCTGTTGGCAGTTATATTAAACATTCCCTTTATTCCAAGTTACCATTTATTTATCTGTTTATTTTACCAAGAGCGAGTTCAGGTCTATACAACAGCATGCTCAGCACTCTGGCTGTACATTTTTCATGAACCAAAATGCAAACCTGGTGGCTTAAGCCTCGACATTCTGCATATATGCAACCGTGTCTCATGATAGCTATCAGACTTCTGACATGATCTTATATTTATACTGCGCTGAGACTCGAAACAGGAGGGAAAAACCTAAGAAGCAGAAAAGAGGAACACAATGCAAGAAAGACAACTTGGAAGTCATCTTGCTCTATCGTCACCATGGGAGTTAATTGTAAAGAAACATTTTTCTAAAGGGTGCCATCAGTAGGTTTGTAACTACACAAACAAATTACACAGTAGAGTATTTTGCAAAGCATTGTTTAGAAATAACTGTTCAGCATAGGAGCCATAATCACCAGCATATCATCTGACACTTATAAGAATGTACTGTGGCAACACTGCTGTAGGTAGCAAATGTTCTCAAATTGTTTCACATGGAAACCTAGCTATTCCACTACTAAAAAAAGAAAACAATTCTAAATGAAAGAAAAAAGTCAAAGGCCACTGCAACCTGAAGTTCAATCAATATAATTAATGTATCTCTGCCTTGTTTGGCACAACTCTGTTTTCTGTGGTCCCTGGAATTTTTGCCCTGATATTTCCACTGTCCCTTATTATATAGAGTGTGTTTATGCTTGTAAACAATAAGTAGCAATAGCAAAATCTGAACTCGTATAGTCCATATGATTTCTAGAGTCCATTTTCTAGCACAATTTAAGTAACAGTCCAAATACGAAAGCTTCTGGGTATATGTTTGTGTTTATATATTTGAAGACTATGCAAAATTCCTATGGCCTAGCTGATTGGAGCATGTTCTTTATGGGTCTAGGTAACAGAATATCAAGATCACAAATCTGAACTCCAGGTAAGCCACACAGCTTAGAACTGTTCCATGGCCACATGTTTTAATCTTAAACCCAGGTAGCTGCATAACAAATACTAGTTACTGATTAGATTACATAAAACACAGACTGCAAACAAACTGATCTCAGTAGTAAAAGAAGTATATATGCTATCAATGGTGTGTTCACGGCACAAATGGCAAAAATTATGCTTGCTATAATATTTCATAATATCTGCAATTTTATGCCCCTAAACACTTTATCTTTGTAGTACCAAAAACCAACCATAAATTACTGCGATGTCCATCACAGGAAACATTCAAGCCCTAACCTAAATCACTGTTGTTAAGGCTATTTTTACCCTTAGTAGTGGATAGGACTAGGTTACCTGTACAATACTGTCACCTGCTTACAGTCTGAGGTTCCAGTGATTTCTTATTTTTTATATATATATATATATATATATATATATATATATATATATATATATATATATATGTGTGTATATATTGATCAAATATTCACTTAAACAGGCATCAATGTGATCAGGAAAAGCAGATTATGAATAACAAACTATTTACTGTACTTCAAGTACATTTTGGGGAACAAAAGAAAGAACATTTAAAAAGTATTAGAGAATAAATCATTTTTTGTAGCTTTATTTACTTTTAAAATCTGGCTCAATTACATTCTGCTATTTCTGAGTTGTTCATTCCAACCTGTTTGGTCTCCCTTTTCTCTCTGTATCTTGGGAGTCAGAACTACAAGCTTCAGAAGTCAGTTCAGATGGTTATCTGCAATTTCTCTTTGTAGTGCTCTGCGAGGTCAAATCTATTACAGCATATGTTCAGACTGACTTTGCACACTTAACTCTACTGGGCTTTCTGTGACATACTCGGCACTTCACCTAAGAACCTGTTATCCATGGATTCAGAAGATGTTAAAAATGATACATACAAAAAATAAAAGAAAGAGAGAGAGAGAAAATGGCTCATGCCTACATAGTACATTTGTGGCTGACTAATCTACAACTCCTAAAATGATCTAATAAAGATCATGCCACCTTTTTTAAAGATTAAAATCTTTTTTACCACTGACTGGTGCTACTCTGTTCCCAAGACACCTGGGCTCCAGACAGAGAAACATGAAATGTTGCCTCCATGGACTTCCTGAGAAGGATAGCAACATAATCATGTCACTGCAAAATCTGCCACTCACTAAGGGAATGTGGGGCAAGTAGATAAAGTTCACCAAACATTGGCAACTGATTCAGAAATAAAAAACACTGAGCAATTTTATTTTCCCCAAAAGAATACAATACACTAAGCACTGCAACTGTGCTCTCAGGTTCTACCAACTTGGATTCTTCTTGGAGGTTTTCTTCTTACTTTAAAAAGACAACCTGATATGATGTTCTGAACTATTAGTGAAGACAGAGGGGTCAGGAGATAATAATATATAAATAGATGCAGTTTATTTGCCTTTCCCTTCATCTGTCTGTCATTGCTACTTAAAAAAATATATTATATACGTAACAAAGGAAGAAAATATTTAAATTTTTGCCACCATAAATGACACTGCAGGAGCAATAGATGACATTTTGAGCTTTTATTATTAAAAAATCCATCTAAGAAAAGAGTAAGAGGGCAAAGAGGTCACCTAGCATAACTGCAATGGTGTTTTGCAAAACAATAGTGCTTAGAAGCCAAGCTTTACTCTGAGAGACACAGCCTGCAGCCAGCCTCGGAATGCCTGAAATGGCCTCAGAAGTAACTGGGCCATTGCTCCAGCACTTGCTCCTCTTCCCCCCACACCCTCACTCACAGAGAAGAGGAGAGATCTAGTTGTTATGTTTTTTTGCATGCATCCTCTGCTAGATCCTATGCAGAGAATTTTTAAACATCTAGCTCTTAACTTCAGAGAAGTAAAACTCTAAAAGCAGAAAACACCCTGCCCCTATTCCTCTAATAATAAAGTTCCTCCTCACTTTATTAATTTTTGCTAACAAGTTAGTCTGCCACAGTTTCAGAGATGCTGGAAGAAGATATAAAATTCCTGGGTCAGAGATAAGAAAATCAAATAAATAATAAATATAATTAAAAACAAATAAGTTTAATTAAAAACAAACTACTCAGAGAAACAGCACTAGGTAGCCAAAAGTGTCACCACTCACTCCACCTCCTTGAGCCTCGGCTCCCACAGGGCAATGTGAAAGGATCAAGTGACTCTTACACATGGCATTCCAGGAAAGGAACCCTGAGTTCAGGGTACCCAAATCTTTTATAATGGGCAAGCAAACTTGCTCAATCTTAGCCCCAGAGGAAGACATTGTTTTTATTACACCAGACAATAAATAAACCTGTTCCCTGCTCCAGAAGGAGATACTGGCTCTACCTTTCAAAGCTGTTAGCTATGCAAACATCCATGAAAAGTTAGTCCAGAACAGAGGCAGCTAGTGGTCCTGCTCTAAAGATGTACAGAGATGCAAAAGATCCATGGAGGACTGCCTCCTCTGACACCTTGGGAAGACTACTTAACCTCTCTCAATGTAAGTTGCTTCATCTGTAAAATGTGAATAATAATACCCACCTCACTGGACTGTTACAAAGCCTAAATTAAATAATATATGTTGAAAATGTTTTAGCTCATTTTCTGACTCAAAAGTGTGGGGTAGAAAAAAAAAAAAAACTTCCCGAATTATTGCTATATTATTCAACATCTGTCCCTTGCTACCCTTACTTCTCATCTATTTCTTATCTATATAATACATGTGTGTTTGGTCAAAATAGTCTGTTCACTTACCATTAAAGAAGACAGTTTTTGCATTTCTATCTCTACAACTTCACGCATCTTCCCTGTCTGAAATCCCTCCCCATTTCTCACCATAATCCCAACCACCTTTCATGACCAGCTGAACCTCTGCCAATTCTTCAAAATTCCCTGAGTCATTGCAGGCCCCAGAGAATATCCCTTCTAGCAACTCACTGCATTTGCATATACCCCTCAATAAATGCCAGATTCCTTTCACCTTATTATATTTACACACTGATGGATTTAATTTCTCCTAGCTGGTCTCCCACTTGACTTCTTTTTAACATGTCCACATGGGCTTTCTTGCTTCTCAAGTAAAAGTCAATCATGTGTACAAAATAAATTATGTGATAATATAGCACCATGATACAATTGTCAGCAAGAACCTGTTTTTCCCAAGGTGATTAAGGAAAGCTTTAACTAATTTTTTTTTAATTTACTAAGTTTTATACATTCCATTCTCTCAATGGTCCCTCTAAATTTTTTTAATCCTGAAAATAACTGTTCCATGTGGGAAAAGGACCTGCACTTACAACTTTAGCTGACTCCCTGAGCAAAACCAAAGTTAAGTAGAAACTGGAAGTTAATACACTCTTTCTGGGCAAGTGGCTTAAGTTGAAATAAATTGGGAGTTCAGTGCAGGTGTCTACCTGTCACCAGAAATGGCCATCATCCCTGATGTTCTGGGCTATGAAACCTTAGTAAAGGGAACAGGATGAATTAAGCTGTTATTTGAAATGGCATGAGTCGCTCCTATAGGCAATTCCATAGAGAATGCTGTTTAGATCCTGAAGTAAGTCCCCAGGGAAACTTGTGCCTCAGCTCCAGAGCAATTTGCTTGTTACTGTGGCCATTTCTGAGAGAACTCAGTATAAATCCAAGGCTAGAAGCAGGGCGGGCAGAACGACTGCAAGAGAGATCTGGGGAGCAGGAGCTGCATGTCAGCACAGGCCTATGTGTGAGCTTCTGACTGACATCTCAGAGAGAAATCCAATCTTGATCTGAACACATTTCCAAGCTTTATTTTGAAGAAAAACTTTCTTAGAATACAACATCACATACTATCAACACATTAACCACATCAGTTAGAAGCCTGATGCTTCCAGAAAGGCAAGGAAAACCTCTATAGAGTAGCATTGCCCAACAGAATGCCCTGGAATGATGGAAATGTCCTATATCAGTGCTTTCCAATATGATAGCCACTAGCCACATATGGCATTGTACACTTGACACGTGGCTAGTGCATCTCAAAAATAGATCTTTTTATTTTACTTAATTTTAATTAAGTGAGTAGTTGGATAGCATAGCTCTAGAATCTATCATATGGCTGCCCTTAACTTTCATGAGGATTGTCTCATTTAGCCCTCAAACTAACCCTGCAAAGTAGGTATTATCATGTTTATTTTATTATCATGTTTATAGATGAAGAAATAGAGAATGGACCATTTACAATCATTAGTACAACATTATACAACTAATACGTGGCAGAGTCAGAATTTAATCAGATTTTTCTGATTACAAATGTTAAGTATATTTTTATCTTTTTTTCATTTGTACCACCTTGCCTTTTCAGGATCAAGTCCAAATTTCCTTGGCATGAAAATGCCTTACAATCTGATCCCATTCTATGCCTCCAGCCTCACCTCTACCACCATCCCCTCCACTCCCTCTACTTCAGGAATACATTTGCTCTCTAAACCCTAATGCATTTTCCTAACTCCTCACTTTTCATGGCACCCATAGCTCATAAGACCTTCCCTCTACCTCCTATCTTTCTCCATGCCTGAAGAGCTCCTATTAAGTTCTGATCTTCTGCTTCTATGTCCATTTCCTTCTCTAGAATGTGAGCTGAAGGAAGAGTACCATACCTATCCTATGCTCCCAGAATGCAGTACGGTACCTAGTAGATACACCAAGAGTATTTAGTGACACACACACAAAAAGGCAAAAATGAAGATATAAAAGAATTAAATTCATCACATATTCACAGAGCCTGATGATGCATGGCCTTGCTCTGGCACTGAGAATAGTCTGAAAGACGACTAAATTAAGAAGGCAAGATCTTTTCCCAAGTATGTCAAAACACCAGCTTTAACATTTTGTGAAGAGTAAATGTATACATGACCATGGTGTGCAGCAGGCACCATCAGCACTCACACGGTCAGCTAAGGATCGGCTACCACTGAGTAGCTGGCATTTGACACCCAAGCCCAAGGTGACTAAATAAATGCATAGGTTGCCTAAATTGGGGGGCCATAGGTATGCTCTCACAATCTTTAGACTAGAATGTGCCAAGCCATGGTGGAATAGTACTCATCCTGTGGTGAGAACCAAGCTGGGGTACAAGGTTGTTTCATTTGTCCCTGAGGATATGTAGCCAACACAACTGCTTCCCAGAATGCAAGTTCACTTTGATATGTGTTCTTCTGAGCCCAGGAATTGGCTCCTAATTTAGCTTCTGTAAGTATCTCACGTGGGCTGATTTACAAATAAGTTGGTTATCCTAGAGAAAAGACAACCTTCAAAGCTCTGCCCTCTCACCACCACACCTGTACCTATACAAACATGCAGATGTAATAAGACACCCTTGAGCTGCCACCATGATGCAAAAGCCATGCCTCTACCAAGAACTGATGGGTTGGGGAAATGACCAAATTTTTATATTCCCTTTGTTGTAGCTCAAATGTTCATAAAGAACATGGGCCACCTCTGAAAGTCTTGGAACAGCTCCAGATCCATAGCTCTCTACTCTGGCTGGGTATCAGGATCACCGAGGAGCTTTTAAAATATACCCATGCCTGAGTCCCACCCTCAGAACATCTAGTCCAATTGCTCTGTGATGAGGCACAATAGTTTATAAAGGCTCCTCAAGGATTCCAATGTGCATCTGAGGTTGATATTCAGAGTCCTAGCTCATGAGACCAGTAGCTTAACTACCAAAGTTTCCCTAGAGAGAAAGATACTGTCGGCTTCAGCATTGCAGCTGATTTTTTGGAAGCAGCCATTAGACGATGGTGAGAAAACTGCACACAAGGAAAAAAATTAGAGGACTTGAGCAGAAAAACACTAGCCTAGGGGCGCCTGGGTGGCACAGCGGTTGGGCATCTGCCTTCGGCTCGGGGCGTGATCCCGGCGTTCTGGGATCGAGCCCCACATCGGGCTCCTCCGCTGTGAGCCTGCTTCTTCCTCTCCCACTCCCCCTGCTTGTGTTCCCTCTCTCACTGGCTGTCTCTATCTCTGTCAAATAAATAAATAAAATCTTAAAAAAAAAAAAAAGAAAAAAGAAAAACACTAGCCTATAGCTGAGAAGTGTATGATGTATCCTTGCACCAACTCTTTTGCCCCAGAAACTATCTGCGATCTGCATTCCTTTACAATATTGTGCGATCCCTACTCCTGTGATTTGTTTGTTGTCATAATTCAATTCAACAAACAATAATGGAGCATTTATAATGTGCATTCATTCTTCTGGTCCAGATACAGAGAAGAATGAGTTTTAAAAATTGCATTTAGAACCCGAGAGTCTAGCAAGGGAAAAAGACACAAACAGTTTAACATGATGTGTTATTTGCTGAAATAGATATGAGTAGAAATGGGAAATGGGAGTTCCAAGTACAAAGGAGGGAGTGAATTAGATTAACCCTGTCACTCAGAGTAAAGGCCAAAGGCTTTACAATGGCGAGCCAAGCCCTTGATCGGGTATACTATTACCTCTCTGACCTCATCTCCTACTACATCCCTGTGGATTGTTCTAACCCACCTCCCTGTCCTCCACACAGAACTCTCCAGGCATTCTCCCAGCTTAGGGCCTTTGCTCAGGCGGTTCCTATACCTTGAATGCTCCTCTTCTAACAGCCACATAGTAACTCCTACACTAACCTCCCGTCTTTTCCAAAATGCTATCATCCCAATGAGGCTTACCCTGCTGACCCTATTCGAAATTGAGACCCATCCATGCCTCAACCCACCCCTAGTACCTCAACCTAATTTCCCCTGCTCCACTATTTTCACTGTATATGTCACATTCCAGCTTAATACATGACTGACTTATTATGGTTATTATTAATTACCGGATTCTTGCATCAGAATATAAATTCAATAACTTCATGAATTGTTTGGCCCATCGATAAGTCTCAAGTGCCTAAAGCAGTGCCTGGCATAGGCTAGGCACTCAACACATTATGTTGAATTAATAAATAAGGATTTTAGCAAAATTTTCACCTAAGAGTAATTGGCTTCTTTCTTCTTTAAACAGAATCTAATTTGCTATTCTGTAGCCAGGGTCCTCCTAGGTTGGGACAGTTAATGATAGTCCACTGGACCTACAGTGCAGAGATGTTCTCCCCCAACTTCCGTGTGAGTACTGTCAGTCATTCATCTTTTAGTCTGTCTGCCAACAAATATTTATTCAGCAACTATTTTAAGCTACACGCTGGGGACTGTGAGCTTGTAAAACTCTGCCCTCAAAGGGCTCAATGCCTGATAAAAGAGAGGAAATCAACACACAAATTAGTGCAGTAAGAGGCAGGGTGTGCTGAGCTAGGGAAAGTGTACAGAGAGCATCGTGACTTTGGAGTCCTGAGAAGGTGCTTGAAGTATGACACCCAAGACCGAAACTCTAGCCATTCTAGCCGTGGGCAGCTCAGACGCAGGATGACACTAATCAGTTCATTTACCAAAGATGCGGTTTCTAATTTTGGCCTCTAATAACCTGTTCCCCTTCATGAAATGCCTGCCAAGGGAGTTGAGAGGTGTCATTAAGGTTTCTAAGCACACTGGAACTGACTTTTCGGATAACCTCTACCTACCAAATCAGGCATGAAAACCACTGAACAATGGTTAAGACACTTTCTACTTTCCTTTTTTCCCCGGGCTGTAAGGCATTTGATTATTTGTTCTCAGCCATATGCAGTTCAGGATATTTCAAGAGAGGCCTGTTAAACAGCAGTTTAGCAATTGGGCTACTTTTTTAAGGCTCACGCGTGTCCTCACTGTAAATGTAAAACAGCTTGGATCAAGATGCATAGTTGGTTCTACATGGAGGTGAGTGAATGATGCGTTCCAAGGAATAGAAGCCCTCAGACAAACAGTGTTAATCGGTCTCACCACTGAGCAGTTGGTGACAATAACAGAGTTAATTTTAAAGAAGGGGAAATTAAATAGTGGTTGCAATAGTGCTAGCCACTCTTAATTATTGTGATGGCAAATTATGAACAATTTCCTGTCACTTTCCCTTCTAAAGCAATTACTGATGTTTGCCTTATGGCTGAACTGTGCTGAAAACTCTCTAAGCAGGAGGCTGTCTGATTCAATGCTTTGTGGGCTCATATTCAGAAAACCATTTGGCCTGCAAAGTTGCTGGATTATCTGTAAACACAGTGAAAGGAGACAGTGATTGCATGAAGCAGAGGGAATGCTCCTGAATGTCAATAAGGCAAATGTCACGACAGGAACACAAAGCCAACATTCCATGTGACCTTTTAGATAGAAACCAATTTACTTTGGTACCATCTCAAACAGAAAATTATGGTGTAATTCCTCATGTCAATACATAATTTATTTTGTAATAAATAACTACCCGCATATTTATGGAGCGCCTTTCCCCTGGTTTTTATGATGCTCTCAGACACTCTCTCTCTCCACAGCACACACCGCTGTGGAATCACTGCAAAGCTTTCTGTTTTTAAGGCTGTTCTCTTCACTAAGCTTGGTGATGACTGAGGAAAACATTATAGGATTAAAAGCCACTTTCTAGCCCTGCAAAGAAATCTAAGTTATTTATTTTCTTATTTGCAAATTAGCTAACATCAAGTTGAAGAATTCGTGAGAACAAGTTTTTAAAAAAATCAGCGAGATGCAGCATTAAGCCTAGTCTAAAGCACATTTCCTAATAAAGGAAAGCCTCCGCATTTAAAGCCGCATAAAAATCAGGCAGTGAATAAACAAAGAAGGAGAATTCTGTCTCGCCCCGTGCCTCCACCCCTTTAATGCATCTGCTTTTTTGTGGGAGGTCTAAGGAATGAGGGCTGCCTCCCAAAGTCACCTCCTTCTCTGTCTTTATAATGCAAATGGAGTGAGTTCTCCAGAAGTTCTGCCCTTTCCCCTCCAGGTCAGCACTTTGAATCTCCCCCAGGCTGGTACTGACAGGAGACTCTCCCCAGCTGACAGCTGGTCACTGACCTAGCTGAAAGCAGTTGGTGGTCTTCCCTGAGCCTTGAGTCACAGGTCACCTCACCACTGGCCGAGCTATCACAGCACTCAGTTAGCGGTCTCCTTACACGACCTCTGTCAAGGACGAGAGAGGCGAAGGGAGCAGGGAGTGGCCTGTGGGCACTGCCAGCACACCCCCTCATTCATCAGGCTGAATCACATTGTTGGATAACCTAAGAGATTTCGGAACCTGAGTGGCTATGTTCTAGCATCTTCAACAATTTTCAGAAAAATGGGAAATAAGGGCAACCCACAAGACAGAAAATAAAGAAAGAGTGTATGTGCTGCTTACAGTCTGCTTTCATCTTTTTGGCTTCTAAATGTCTGTTTTTTTACCATTTTGGCATTAATGATTATAAATATTTGTTTACAATGTGGGTTCCATTCCTGGCTAACTTCCATAGCTTAATAACATAAAGTAGCAAATTTAATATGAGACACCACAATCATTCCTTTGTAGATTTATCCACCATGCCACACAATATACACGCGAATACACACACACCCCAAACCAAACCAAACAAACGCATTTCTTTGGCTTTGCAGGAGAGGCAGTGGCACGCAATGTGGACAAAATAAGGGCTCCGATTCAAAGACAACATATTGAGAAACAGAAATCAATACCCAGAGAAGGTTTTACATAGCACTCTTATTATTTTTAATGAGTTGCTGTATAGAATTACCACAAATGAATGGAGTCTAGGATTCTCTGAGGGCTAATTGGCCTCATTCCTCTAGCGTGCCAACAGAGTAGTTTCTGTTCCGTTGGGAAAACATATGCTAAAACCCAGATCAATGAATCAATAACAACATATTGGCCATCTAATAATAGGTGCCTAGCAGAAAGACTTCTGTGCATGTTTAGAAAAAATATTTTTGACTACGTAGTCATCCCCACATCCAAAATGCACTGTCCAAATAGATACTGAAAACACATTTCTGATACAATCTTCAGGGTTGTCAATTTACCCAGGGTAAATAGACTGAGTCTTTATGACTGTTTTGTTAAATAAGAACCAATCATGACATTTACTTCCTGGAAATTAAAGCTTTAAAAAGCCCCTGTCAAGTTATATAGGCAAAAAATGCATCTATGTGCCCTTTCTTCTAAGATTTTATAAAGAATAAGATTTAGGTGATATAGCATTTAACAGTGTAGTGTTATTTAAGGAAATAAATAAATTTAGCATCAGAGATTAATAAGATAAAACCAAATCCTTACACATCAAAGGTTTCATATTATTTTCACATGTTGGATTGGAAGGGAGGCTACAGGCTTTCCTATAGTCTTAATATTTGAAGGCTTACTTTTAGAAAATTATGGCTGACTCTTCTTCATCACTACTGAAGATACAATTAGATAGAACTGGCTTATGCTAACACGTGAGGAATTAGATGACTAACAGCCATCTGCACATAAATGACCTCAAAGACTATTTGGTTCAATTGTTGAACACGCACACGTGAAAAAACTGAGCCCCAGAAAGGCAAGGACTAACACAAAAGTATGCTACTAAAACAAACATGTATTATCTCATAGTTTCTGTGGGTCAGGAATAGGGTCTCAGTTTGTCTGGGTACCTCTGGATCAAGGTATCTCATGAGGTTGCAGGATAGCCAAACTACCAGCCAACATCACAATTTCACTTTCAATTGAACACGGGGCTGCTGAAGTGGAGGAGAGAAGAATGATCTACTTCCAAATCCACTCATGTGGTTGTTGGCAGACCTGGATTCGTTGTCACACAGGCTGCTATCTCACAAAATGGCAGGTTGCTTCCCCAAAGTGAGCTAAGAGACAGCAAAGAGAGTGCCCAATATGGAAGACACAGGTTTTTTCAATAACCTTTTTTATAAGATTGGAAGTGATATTTCTCCATTTTTGCTGTATACTCTTCATTAGAAGCAAGTCACTAATTTCAGCCCACGCTCAAGGGGAAGGAATTACACAAAGGCATGAATATGGCAAAGGAGAGATAGCTGCGGGACATTTTAGAGACAGCCTACCACAGCTACGACCACAAGTCATGTCTTATTTCAAAACCAGAGTTCTTTCCACTACCCTATGCTGAATTGTAATGGATAATTTCCTGTTATTAAAGGTTCCTAAACATTGTGCAGGGTATTTTAGAAGGCTGTAGCATCTCCATTTCTGAATGACTTTTATAATAGGACATTCTTCCACCTATTTGAGAAGGTTCAATTTTAATGTCTCTGGAAGATAAGAAGTACAGTGTATATAGTGTGGTATAGACAGGGGTTTGAGTAGCTATCTAACTGAGTAACTAGGTGAGAGAACTAATATTGCTTTCTAGGCCTACTTTCTTTACCTCCAAAAGTTAGAAATGGGACTAAATTTCTAGATTCACTTCACACTACAGCAAGTAAGATGTCTCCAATTCTGCTACCGCTTTGAAAAAAAAAAAGACTCTCATATTAGTCATCTTTAGGCTTAACCCCAGATATAAGTAAATTAAATGACTATCCCCAGGATTTTACATAAAGGCAACCCCCCCAAAAAAAAAACAGTTCTGCACCACAATATTTTTCTCTCTAGCTTGAATTTCTATATTAGATACTCTTTTCTATTTGTTATTAAAAGCTTCTGCTAAAATGAAAATGTGTTATCTGGAACAACAAATTAAACTATCATCCTAAATTAATTTTAACTGAATTTGTTTTTCTTGTTAACTAACATATCAACTGGCAAGGATCCAGAGAATGGAGTTTTAATGATAATGGATTTTTTTTCCAAAAGGGTTTTAAGTTTTGGAAAGACAGACTTAGAGGAAGCCGTGTATTAGGGAGTGAGGAGTGCTGAATATCAAAGGTAAATATAAAGGCACATAAGATGATGAAGACAAATCTAGAGGTAGTAAAACTACCAATATAGGCAGACTTCTGAGAACACCACAGCACTTCCATCCCTCTAAGTGGAAGGTCCCCATATTCACAACTTCTCATTACCAAAATGCTCTTCTTCTAGGCCTCAGATACCCACTCTCACTGTCACCCCTTGGATGTTGTTTAACCTCTCTATCTATAGTCCATCAACTCATTTTCCCCACTCCTTACTCTCTAGGCATACAATCCCTCTTGCCTTACTTCCATTCGTCTTCATTTTAGATCCTAAGATTGATTTACAAAGTACTCTCTTGCACTTCTTTCAACTCTCCATCTCTCTCTATATCATCACACTCACCAAAACAAAACAAAACAAAACAAAACCCAACTCCAAATGAGCCCAACTGTCTAACTTGTCCACACCTACACCTGTAGAGTTGACTGACACTATAGGAGAAAAAAAAAAAAAAACCTGGACATTTTAGCTTCACTATAAATTCACAATGACCATAATCAACAATCATTCCTACCAAGCCAGCCAATTTGCTGCACCTCTGGACCCTCCAAACCCCCTTCTAGTCTTAGGAACTTTGAATATGCAGGTCTCTCTCCCTAGAACTTGCCCAACTTTGGCAACAACTTTCACACTTCAAATTTCAGTTTGAACATCACTATCTGAGAAAGGGTTTCCCTGACTCTATGTATACACCATTTAGTTTAAATTTTTTATAGCATTGTTTATGCTCCTTATCATACTTATTCACAATTAGTAATTACATATTTGCTTGTTTGTTATCTACTTATCATTTGTGTTTCACTCTAGACTATAAACTTCATGGAAGCTTAGGACTATGATTTGTTGACCAGGTATACTCTGCACATTGGTTAGGACATAGTAGATGTTCAGTAAATACTTGTTGAGTGAATGAACAAATTAATGCACAGTCTTTATCTTTTTGGCCAGGAGTGGCCCTATCTCCCTGTCTTCAGAATTCTTGAAGCTTCTCTCCTTCCATTTGTTTCTTTATTCAATCAGTATTCTTTTAAACATAGAGATTACTAATGGAAATGCTGGCACAGACTTTGCTTCAGTAGCATAAATGGCATCGGTAGTTAACATGGATCCCACTGTTGCCAGTGGCAACAATTAAATTAAGTATATAAAACCTGACACAAGAGCTGCAGCATCCATTCAGTAAAATAACCAATCAGCCTTCAGCAAACATAATACTGACCTGTGACTGTGCTTTTAGTACATGAGCAAGCACTGAGCATTGATCTGCCCAAGACAAGGTATTAACAGAGCTCCTGACTCCTATTTCCATTGTTGCTTAAAAGGGCTGCCTAATTAATTGATTTATTGAATCTTTACCAATGCATTTGTTCCTTGGTAAGCTAATGAAAAAAGCAAAGGAACTACTTTTGTAAAAAACAAGAAAGGGGTTGTCGAGGTCCTGTTTTATGCTATGTATCATTGTAAATAAAAGTATAGTTGACATGGTTATTGACTGCATAATGCCAAGGGATAGACATGCACACACCTGGAGGTCTGTGTGTTAAGAGAATGGCATTTTATCTGAACCAGCTGACTATTCTCACCCCTTATATGCCATCACTCTCTCCTGACCTCACTGGCAGCATTCACTTAATAAAAGCAAAGACCCAGTACAATAAGTACACTTCTAGAAAGGTAGGTCAGTCTAGGAAATACAGCAGCTAGCATAGGTATAATCCTCCACAGCTAACACACACTGCCTGATACCTTACCTCATCTAATGGTCACCAAAAAATTTCCTATGTATACATTATTAATCCTATTTTGCAGATGAGGAACTTGAGTCTCAAGGAGTGGTACCCACTTAATTTTACACAGCTAGGAAGCCCAAGCCAACACTCTCTGAGTCCAAAATCTGTAATACAGTTGAGTAACTCAAGCATGAAAATAAACAGGCCTAAGCTAAAGCAATAGACATAGAAATAGAAACAAAGATAAAGGGACTAGACTTGAGAGAAATTCATAGAATTATAGGAATTGCGACTGATTTAAGGTAGAGTGAGGGGAAAGTGGTTTCTGACCCAGGTAAATAGATAGACAGCAATGTCATTCCCCAAAATAAAGAGGAAGGAAGAACATATTTAGGCAGGTGGGGAGTAGAGGAGAAGGGGAAAGATAAAGAGACACATTTAGGTTGGAAGATTTGAACAGGGGATGTTTCTGGTATGTGGTTGTGGAAGCAGGGTTACAAGCATGAGTCTAGCTAATAAGAAAGGTATGAATAAGGAGATCAACAATGTATACCGTTGCTGTCAGGGAATGAAGTAAGATTTGACTGAGTTTTCGTTGGAATTTGCAACTAGGAGTTTACTGATCACCTGGAAGAAAGGAATTTCACTAACTTAGAGATGCAGTCCGGTTATGGTAAAACAAAGAGGTTAGTACCAGGAAGGCAGACTAATTTTCCAACATTTTTGGCTATAAAGAGAAAATATACTGAATGTGTAACATCTAGAAAGAAACGTAAGGCTAAAAGAATCATGCCTTGTTTTTTTAACTCTTGACTCCAAAATAAATTGGGAGTTCCACAAAAGCTATAAAAATAGCACAAAGTATTCCCACATACTCTTCACCCAGATTCTCTCAGTATTAACTTCTTATATTTGCTTTATCATATGTGTGTGTATTTAAGATTTCAGCACAATATAAGAGTATATTGCAGACATGATTCCCCTTTAATCCCAATATCCTAAATATTTCAGTATATGTTTACTAAAAGACAATAACATTCTATTACATAATCACCATACAACTATCAAAATCAGGACATTAACACTAATACAGCTCTGATGAGAGTGACATCAGCAAAACAGTGGCATAGGAATTCTAGCATTTGTAGTTCCTAGAAGCATCAATTTGAGCAACTATCTGCATGCAAAAGTATCTCACAAGAGTGAAGGACTCCAGGTGAGTGATTACAGCACCTCGGTGAAGCACAGAAATAAGAAAAGATGCATTGACGAAGGTAAGGAAACATAGCTTCACATTACCTCAAAACCTTTCCCCAAGCACAGGCACCCAGTGCAGAGAGGGACACCCTCCTTGTGGGAGGAGAATGGAGTGAGCATTCAACTTCACCATGGACTTCAGAGCCAGCCCACCCCAGCATCACCCTGACTCCCATGGCCCCAGGTGGCTTCACGGCCCCAAGCACATAATCAGTCCCTGTGAACCCGGGCTCAAGGTAAACAGCCATGGACCCAGGCCCCAGAACTAAGCTGACTCCTGAAGACCAAGGCTTTTGATCCACTCCAGCACCAGGCTGGCTCCTGTGGCCCCAGATCCCCAACCCACCTCAGCACCATGCCAGTCCTGCAGCCCTAGGCTCAGGGGTAGCTGCCATAGATCTAGACAACTGGCCCACCCCACTGTCAGAATGGTTCCCACAGACCCTCTCTGTAGGCCAGTTCCTGAGGCCTCAGGTTGCAGGCCAACTCCCAAAGCCCAGGCTCCAGTATCACCCTAGCTCCAGGCCAGTTCCCATGGCCCCAGATTCTAGGCAGGCTACCACAATAACAGGCCCATCCCAGAATCTCTGGACTAGGTAATTGATGAAGGCTTTTGTCTGCCAAAGCCAGTCTGCAAAGACCAAACGAGGAGCCTACTTTCTCAACTACGCATACACCAATGCAAAATCACAAGGATCATGAACAGTCAAGGAAACCTTGATGATGACATCATCAAAGGAAACTAATAAAACTCCAATAATTGACCATAAACAAATAGAAATCTATTTCTATTGTGTCCGACAAAAGTTTTAGGATAATCCCCTTAAAGAAATTTAGTGAACTACAAGAAAACACAAATAGATAAATAAATGACATTAGGAAAACAATTCAAGAACAAAAGGATAACTTCAACAAAGAAACAGAAACCATTAAAAACAAAACAAAACAAAAAACCAGAAATCCTAGAGTTGAACAATACAAGGACTGCATTGAAGAATGGGGAAAAAAAGAGCTTCAAGGACAAACTCAGCAAAGCAGAAGAAAGGATTAGTGAACTGTAAGACTGGTCATTTGCACTCATTAAATGACCCAAAAGAAAAAAAGAAAAGGGAGCAAAAAAGGAAAAAGAATTTTAAGAGTTTATAAAAGCTTGCATAAAGCATGGGATACCACCAAAAGAAACAATCTACACATTATTCAGAGTTCCAGAAAGAGAACAGAGGGAGGAAGGAGCAGAAATTTACTTAAAGGAATAATGGCTGAGAACTTCTAAAATACGGGGAGAGATCTGGATACCCAAGTCCATAAAGCTCATAGGTCGTTTAACAAAATCAACTTAAAGAGAACCTCTCTGAGACACATTCAAGTTCATGAAGCTAATAAGTTACCCCAAAATTTCAACCCAAAGTGATCTTCCCCAAAACACATTATATTAGCACTGTCTAAAATCAAAACACTCAAAAATAGCAAATGAAAAACAAATTCTCTCATAGAAGAGAACCCATTTAAGGCTATCAGCAGATTTCTCAGTAGAAACCTTGAAGGCCAGGAAAGAGTCAGATGATATAGTCAAAGTGCTGACAGGAAAAACAAAACAAAACAAAACAAAACAAAAAAAACAATCTGCCAATCTGGCAAAGCTGTCATTCAGGAATGAAAGAGAGATAAAGATATTCCTAAACAAACAAAATTGAGAGAACTCATCATTCCCAGGCATGCCTTACAAGAAATGCTAAAAGGAGTTCTTTAAGCTGAAATGAAAGGATGCTAATTAGTAACATGAAAAAAATAAAAATATAAAACATAACAGTAAAGGTAAGTATATAGTCAAATTCAGAATACTCTTAATACTTATAAAATAGTGGTTTGTTAATCACTTAACTATAGTATAAAAGTTTAAAGGATAAAAGTATTAAAAATAACTATAGTTACAGTAATTCAATAATGGATACACAATATGAAATGTGTTAAACTGTGACAGCAAACATGAAATATGGGGAAAGGAGAGCAAAAAGGTAGAGGTTTGTATGCAATCAAAGTTAAGTTATTATCAGCTTAAAATATGTTATTACATCTGTAAAATGTTTTATGTAAGCCTCATGGTAACCAAAAAGCAAAACCCTATAGTAAGTACACAAAAGATAAACAGAAGGAAATCAAAGCATACCACTATGGAAAATAATCAATTCAGAAAGAAAGACAGCAAAAGAGGAAGAAAGGAACAAGGGAAATACAAGACAGAAAATACAACGGCATTAGTAGGGTTTTTTTCCTATCAACAACAATTTTAAATGTAAATGGTTTAAATTCTCCAGTCCAAAGGCCTAGAGATCCTGAATAGCCAAAGAAGTCCTGTGAAAGAAAAACAAAGCAAGAGGCACCATACTTCCTGATTCAAGCTATACTACAAAGCTACAGTTATCAAAACAGTATGGTACTGGCATAAAAACAGACACACAGACCAACAGAACAGAATTGAGGGTCAGAAATAAAGCCATGTGTATATGATCAGCTAACATGTGACAAGGGAGCAAAAAATATTAACTGAGGAAAGAATAGTCTCTTCAATAAATGGTGCAAAGAAAACTGTATATTCACATGCAAATGAATAAAATTGGACCCCTATCTTACACCACTCATAAAAATTAACTCAAAATTTAGAACTTAAATATAAACTCAAAACTGTAAAACCTTAGAAGAAAACATACAGGAAAAGCTCCTTTAACTGGTCTTGGCAATGATTTTTTGGATATGACACCTAAAGCACAAGAAACAAAAGCAAAAATAAGCAAGTGAGACTACATCAAACCAAAAAGGTTCTGCACAGCAAAGGAAATAATCAACAAAATAAAAAGGCAACCAGTGAAATGAAAGAAATTATTTGCAAACCATATATACAATATGGGGTTAATATCCTAAATATATAATGAACTCACACAACTCAATAGCAATCATCATCATCATCATCATCATCATCATCATCATCACCATCCAATTTAAAATAAGCAAAGGACCTGAACAGTCATTTCTCCAAAGAAAATCTAGAAATTGCCAACAGGTACATGAAAATGTGCTCAATATCATTAATCAAGGAAATGCAAATCAAAACCACAATAGGATATTACCTCACACCTGCTAGAATAGCCATGGTCAAAACACAAGAGATGACAAGTGTTAGCAAGGATATGGAGAAAAGAAACACTTGTGTGCTGTTGGTGGGAACGTCAATTGGTTCAAGCTACTTTTGGAAAACAGTATGGAGGTTCTTTTAAAATTTTTAATAGAACTACCACATCATACAGCAATTTCACTTCTGGGTATATATCCAAATAAAATGAAATCACTATCTCTCTTTTTTTTTTTTTAAGATTTTATTTATTTATTTGACACAGAGAGAGATAGCCAGTGAGAGAGGGAACACAAGCAGGGGGAGTGGGAGAGGAAGAAGCAGGCTCCCAGCAGAGGAGCCTGATGCGGGGCTCGATCCCAGAACACCGGGATCACGCCCTGAGCCGAAGGCAGACACTTAACGACTGAGCCACCCAGGCGCCCCTGAAAATCACTATCTCAAAGAGATATCTGAACCCCTATGTTCACTGCAGCATTATTCACAATAGCCAAGGCATGGAAACAACTTAAGAATCCATCAACAGATGAATGGATAAAAAATATATCATTTTTTTCTTTATTATCACTTTTTATATATCCATTCAAATGTGAATATACAAAGGAATATTATTCAACCTTAAAAAGGAAGGAAATGCTGCCATTTGTGATAACATGGATAATCTTGGAGGGCATTCTGTTAAGTGAAATAAGTCAAACAGAGGTAGACAAATACTGTATAGTCGCACGTACACACGGAATGTTTTAAAAAAAAAAAAAACTAAGCTCACGGATACAGAGAACAGATTGGTGGTTGCCAGAGGCAGGGGGTAGGTGAGATGGGTGAAGGTGGTCAAAAGGTACAAACTTCCAGTTATAAAACAAATAAGTCTTGGGGATGTGATGTACAGCATAGTGACTATAGTTAGTAATTCTGCATTGGTTCTTTAGAAGCTGCTAAGAAAGTAGATCTTAAATGTTCTCATCACAAGAAAAAAAAATGTATAACTACTGTTGACCAATGTTAACTAGAATTATTGTGGCAATCATTTCACACAGTAAACAAATATTGAATCATTATATTGTACATCTGACGTAATATTTATATGTCAATTCTACCTCAATGTAAAAAAAAGAAATCGTGCCATTTGTGATAATACGGATGAATTTAGGGATATTATGCTAAGTGAAGTCAGACAGGCAAAGACAAACAGTGTATGTTTTCACTTATTTGTGAAATCTAAACAAATTGTACACAAACAGAAGGTAGAGTAGTTGCCAGGGCTCAGGGTGGAAGAAAGAGGGAGATTTTGGTCAAAGGTTATAAACATCCGATAATAAGATCACTAAATTCCGGGGATCTAAATGTACAACATGGTGACTGTAACTAACAATATTATACTTGAAAGTTGTGAAAAGAACAACTTAAATCTTAAATATCATCACCACAAAAAAAGTTAGCAATGTGAGAGAATGGAACTGTTAACTAATCTTATTGTAATCATCATTTCTCAATACACACATGTATCAAATCATCACATTGTATACCCTGAACTTACATAAGTTGTACGTCAATAATATCTCAGTAAAGTTGGGGGGAAAAAAACCACTAATACAATATTATTATCTAATCAACAGGCCTCATGCAAATTTTCTCAATTATCTCACTTAATGACCTTTCAGCAAAAGAAATAGAGTCCAGGCTCCAATCTAAAATCACATGCTGCTTTTCATTAGTTGTCATGTCTCTTTATTCTCCTTTATTTTGGAAGCTCCACATTCCTTCTCTTTCATGACCTTGATATTTTTGAAGACTGGAGACCATTTATTTTTGTAGACCATTACTTGTTTAGGTTTGTCTAAGATTTCCTCACAATTAGATGCAGGTCATGTGTTTTTTACAGAAAGACCACAAAAATGAGGTTGTGTCCTTCTTATGGCATCCTATTAGAAAATGCAGACATCTATTTTTCCCATTGCTGGAGATGTTAACTGTGATCATTTAATTAAGGAGGTGTCTGCCAGTTTCCTTCTCTGTAAAGTTTATAATTTAGTCTGTAAAACTCTGTAAAGTTACTAATTAATCTTTTTATGATTAACAAACATCTTCTGGGAAAATTCTTTGAGACTAGGTAAATACCCTCTTACTTCTAAAAACATTTGCCTGGTAGTTTTTACATCCATAGATGATCCTTACCTGAAACAATATAGAAGCTGCCAAATTATGATTTTCTAATTCAATTTTTCTTCTATTTTTCAACATGCAAGGAAGAGCTTTTCTTCCACTATTTTTCCATTTTTTAGGTATTTATTTACATCAGTCTGAACTCATGGCTTTCTTATTTTATTCTACACATTACTCTCATTATTTACTTTGATGCTCAAATTTACCAGATTTGACCAGTAGGAGCCAAGAGAAAGAAATGTTTCCTAAGGGACCCAGGAGGGATGAAGGATTGTTAAGAGAACTGGTACAGTCCATCATCACTGATGAACCGAGATACCTGAGAACAGAGGTAGTGATATCAGAGCACAGGTGGAAGGATAATTGCAGGAGAAGAGATTACTCATCCACTAAACTCATAGGAAAGACAGAAAAAAGAAAATTGATGGCAGTACTCAAGAAGTTGAGAAGTTTATGATAACCTCTGCATCTTCTGGGAAGCAGGCAGTGAAACACTCACTAGAAGTGAAGAGGATGTGGGAGGACATAGAGCCTAATGAGAGCCTAATGAAACTGACAGTTTGTGTGACAGCGTTATGGAGAATGGAAAGGCAGATGACTAGCAACACATAAGGGAACTGGTGGTCCTTGCAGAGGTCTTATTGTCTTCACCGTCCCCAATCTATAGAGTTGCCTAGATCTGTTAGAACTGTTCCTGCACCTCTGCCTCCCCCCTCCATACTGCCCAACAGCCAAGTTGTAAAACCAATTGCATTCTACACAGTTAAAATATTTTAGGTGAGTAAAACAAAAGCATGAAGGGGATAGGTAAGGGAGTAAAAAATTTTTTTACTAATGTAATTATAGCAATGGGATTGTGTCATCTGCTCCGGGTAGAAATGGTGATTAAAAAAAAAAAGCTGATGATGAACAAAAATTGGAGGGTCAAAGTCCCGGGAGTTCAGTGAGGTTTGAGAAGAGGCAGAGAGGAGGAATGGAATTGAGATGGTGAATGACAGAGGTTAGGCTCAAAAAAATGGGACACTGGAGTTAAAACAGAGGGATAGCATTTCTAGGCAACGGCAATGTCTTCTCATCTAGTACATGGCATGTCAAACCTCACAGCTGGTCCAGCAAGAAAAGAAGATGTAATACTTCACTGACACAGAGGTAGCAGCTATCAAACCCCTATGCTCTAGAACTCAGCCAACAACCATAAGGTGAGCAAAAAATGCCTCTGAGCAACAATAAAACTAGATGAGAATTTGTGCACAACACTCATACTGTTTCCCTGAGTGGTCTTGAAGTACTAGCTTCTGTTTGGAGAATATTCTAACAAAGTGGAGTTTCTGCCATGGTGGCAAACTAGAAGGATCTAGAGAGGTGAGCTGAGGGAGGAAAGTGCTACAGACTGTCATATTTTATCACCCTGATAGCAAAAATGAAATGACAGCTGAGAGTGTTGACACCTATCTCCATGTCACCTGTGGTGACTCTAGAGACATGCATCATGTAGGTGTTTTCAGGGTGAGAGGCTGTCAAGACTAGGCATCAACATACTGAGCTGTAGGTAGTAACTTCATGGAAGCCCAAAGCTATCTCTCCCTCCTCCAGTCCACAAGAGCATGAAACCCTGGCCCTGACTATGATGAAATCTTGCCAGAACACAGCAGAACCCAGCAGGGGAGATTTAGTCCTGACTCCAAGAGCCCCCTTAACCAGATCTCAGTTTCTGCCTCCCAGACAGGCTCTCCCAAGATTATATTATGTGTTATACACATTGTCTCATTTCTCTTCTCAGTCTCGGACCTTCAGTTTTAATCCACATAGGAGAAAAGATTTTTTTTAAAGTATTGGAAAGCAAATATAGGAATCTGAAAAGTATACCAACATGGTTTGGCTGAGTGAAGAGGCAAAGATCCCTCACCGAGCACTGACACCTGAAAAATAATCTTACTAAAGCAAGAATATGATCATTTGTCTCCACTGCTGGTCCTGAGCTATCTAGAAATGATTAAACCACGCCGAGTGTATTCTGTTAGCGTACTCCGTTAGTACTCTTGAAAATATGCACTATTTTTTTTAAAGTTTCTATATTCAGGAGTAAGATAGAAAAAATATTTAAAGGAGATAAATTTTAGTTATTTGTAATACTCACCTCTGCAGAACACTGTGACTCTCCTTGAGATCAAACAGAAAAGTAGACAGAAAGACGGAGTTCAATGTAATGTTTATTGGACATTTTCCATCATACAAATACTAAGCCAGGTTCTTAATATGTCTCATTTCTTATAATTCTTATAAAAACCATGAGTGCTATAGTGTTCCCAATTTAACAGCTGAGAAACTGAAGCTTTGAAAAGGTTAATCGGTTAGTCTGCTTAAAAATGGCAAAGATAGGATTCAAACCCAAGCTCTCTGGCCCTAGAAGTTGTTTCCTTAATGACTCCATTACTGCAACAAACTTCCTTTAAAAAAAAAAAAAGAAAGAAAGAAAAGAAAAGAAAAAAGAATCCATCACAGGCAAATTCTAAGATAAATAAGAACTTGTGTATTTTTGTTAATGCTTTTCACCCCAAATATATTAATAAGTTTGGTATATACAACTTCAGTCTAAATATTATACACCGAGGTAACTGCATATACAAGATGGCCAAAAAATATGACATTGTTTATAGCTGTGATATTTTTGTAGTTGCAAAGTATTTTATAATTCTTTAGGAAAACTGTATTAGTAGATGATATGTCATAATCATTGATGATATAAAAGGTATTAGAGCAACATACCTATTTCCTTGGCATGAACAAGATTAAGTCCTTGATGCATTGATTCAATGGTTGAGCTTAGCAAAAAATGCAGAATCAAAAATGGTGTAGAGAAGATCTTTATTACCACTTTTGGAAAACAGCCTACCAAGGTCTTTGTGGAAAAAAAAAAAAAAATGGAATGGAAACAAAATTCTAATTCACTGAGGTTTAATTTTTTATATTACTTCATATTAATTAAAAGATGAGACACCATGAATGATTTGGGCTCAAAGAGACAGCTACTGGTCATTTTTTATGCTATATCCATGTCCTGTTTACCAGAATAGGATTTCTGTCCTTTTCTCCTTTACAAAACTCTACAGCCCTCTAAAATGCAGAGCCACAGAAACTCCTGTGCAGAAACCTGATATTATTCAGTATCTTCTCCAAAATTCTTCTAGTTCAATCTCATTTTTGTATTGTAACATTTCTAATATTCTAATCCCAGCTTTTGTAATGATCAGTATAAATTTGCCAAGCTAGAGCACAGAGTAGCTTTCAACTATGGAGAAACATCAATGAACCAAGAAAATTCATTTCACATGTGGGTCAAATGTCACGGAACATGGGATAGATTACCGGATTATTAGATTGGGGAAGGGGGGGGATGGGTGTCATATTACCCAGATCCAAAAGTCCTTTTGAGAAAGCTGCTTGATAAGGTAAAAAGCCTTGGCTAAAACAATGGTTCCATTTTCCTGATGCCAGAACAATTCTACAGTTCAGAAGTATCAGTAATTAACAGCCAAATCAACTGTTGCGGATAGCTTAGGTATATGAAAAAGATAGTTGTATTTGCCACACAGAAACTGATTATTCTGGTGTTAAATGAATGATACCATTGGTATTACACAGGATTTTATATTTGATTTTCATTTACAAGGCATTTCAGAGGGGTGGGGGAGGTGCCCATGTCTGTATGCACTGCATATTTTAATAGATGATCATGGTACTATTTAAAGCTAATTTTCTAAGCCTCAGATTTAATCTTAGCATTTTTAAGGAAATTATAATGACCGATGAAATCTCAAACCCGGAAAGCAGTTTGCTGGTTTGTCACAGGAAGCTGTCTTAGAGCAACACCTAGTGGCTCCTTGGCCTCTTCAGATGAACACTCTGGAATCAGGAAGAAGCAGTTAAAAAAAAAAAAAATGCTTCCTTTTAAGAAATTTTAAATAAGATGTAGATATTTAGGATAATGGACACTCTCTGCTTTTTCATGCCTGTTTAAAGTCCTGTTTAATTTCTACTTGGTACAAGCTTCACTCAAAATGCTGACTTCTATCAATCTGGTGATTCTATCACATGGTTAAAAAGACTCTACTTGGTTGCAATAACCAAAGAAGCACAGATATCTTGTACAAAGAAGCATAGATATCTTGTACAAAGACATTATTCTATGACCAAAAATAACTCCATGGAAAGCTGTTAGTAAAAAGAGGCTAACTATAAATTTCAAATAACATATGTAACTGCTACAGAAAGATTTAGTAAGGCTTTTTTTTTAATCACTAAAAATCATGAGGTTAATTTGAGCCAACACATTTTTATACATGGATCTTTGGAAATTATCGTGCTCGTTTTATGTATTTTGCAGGAGGATTCAGAAACAAGCCTTATAATTCTGTGAGAATCTTTTACCCTTCAGAATGTGGTGGTGAGTTAACAATCCCTTTTTGTCAGGTGTGATATTGAAATCCCTTCACCTCTTCCAATAATATAATCACAAATGGGGAAATTCTACCGTAATCATTTGCAGTGCCTGTGGAGGTCTACAAGATCACAATCTTCAAATTGATTCAAGAAATGTTGACATTTATACCATTCCCTGGTCATGTTATAATCATTGTCAGCAGCATGAATTTGTGAGGTTTTTATTTTATGTTCTTGTCAAAGTCTCTGTCGCAGAAATGAGACTGAAAAAGTTTAATGCTTTATGTGCTCGCTGAGAGATGATAATAACCCCGGCTTCTCTGACCTCCTCGGTGTTTCAAAATTTAGTGGCTGGTTAGTTCTCCTCACTCCTTTTGCAGCCTCAGCAGCCTGAGAAGCCAAATCACCAACCAATCGAAATGCAGAGTATAAAAATGGTTCAGAGCCTTCTCTCCTGCTAGAAACCAGGCTCACAGCACCACCATCTCTGATCTCTCCATAGGAAGGAGTGCTATGTTAGGCATGAATTTCAACCTTCCCTGATGGCACTTTAAATAAATGGATGGCAAGCAACACTAGGACCTCTAGCAAAAACATTAAAACGTTCTATGGGCTTCACAATCAAGATAACTGATGTTAAAACCAGAGATGTTCAAAAACAAGTACAGTGGCGAAGTGTGTATCACTAAAATTCACTACAGTACCTTACAACGTGTGGCCCGGCCAGAGGTGCTTTCCGTCTCTCTTCGCACACGTCAGTTGTTTTGTTCGACTTCTGTATCCCTAGAATATCAATGCCAGAATCGTGAATTTAGCATTTGGACAAATGGAGTAACTGGAGAGATTCAGCTTTACTTTAGCATATTCTGCTCAAAGGCACTACTGACATCATTAAGGAATTCCTATCGGAATATTTTGTACTTTCCAACATCATCCTATTACCTTTAAATACAGAAAAGGGAAGTTTCTATTCCAAGGATTTTTCCATCCAGGACCGCAGGTCAACGCCCTTTGCCCTACCTAAATCTATCTCATCACACTGACTTGGGGGCGTCCTTTTCACCCTGTCATAGCCCCGATTTCAGGCTAAAAACAGGTGAGTATATTCTATTAGTCTACCAAAAAAAAAAAAAAAAGAAAAGAAAAAAAATCAAAAACAATTTCAGGAAGTATAACAAAAAATTCAGAATTTTCCAGAAATTCTTTTGTTAAGTAGGATGAGTCATTAGTTTAACTACATAAAAACAGAAATCAAGATTTTGTTTTCACAGTTGATGACACTGTAGGGGTCATTTGGCTGCTGCCCCCTATCTGCCTTCTACTTTCTGTACAAGATACATTTGCCTTTATACCAATATATTTTTGAATATAGTTAGTTGTGACTCAGATATGAAAGCATTTTGATTGTAATGTAAGTCTAACTGGTAAATAATCTGAGTTTCATTCTCACTTGCTACAGCCTAGAAATTGTACACTTCTTGCTATCATTTTCATCCATGTATACCTCAGCATTTGATTTGTGAGTTTAAAAAATAAGGTGTCAGTACAACTGGAATGTTCATATCCTTATTCCACACAAACTACTTAGAATCAGTGTCAATACCGGGGTACACTACAAGATGATGTTCTAAGATTAATTCCCTATACTCTGGAATAATATGTATATATTGAGAGAAATAAGCCTGCTTAAAAGATCCAAATGAGTTTAGTATTCTGCATTTAGAGAAGCGCTAGTAAAATAGCTAAAAGAAACACCAAATGGTCCTAAAAAAACATCTATTGAATTCATACTCTCCAGGCAATGCTTTCTAAAATGTAGAATTTCATCAGTTCTGAATTGAAAAGATTGATCTGCTTGTCATATTGAATAGACTCTAAAAGTAGTTTAAGCAACAATTGACCCTGAGCACAGAATCAGCCGAGTCTTCTGGGCTTCGGGCTGAAGGCAGCTCCAGATTTCTAGGATAACTGAAATTGTCTCTGTTGTGAAAAACGGCAAAGCAGCTCACAACATACTGAAATGCTCAAGAGGATTTTCATAATTACAGCTAAGAGAAATGAGATTTACTGGAAGCTGCATTTACATCAGTATGGCTGTGTCTTTCCTCACAATTCCTCATGCTTAAAAAAAAAATCAATTCTATCCACTTTTCATAATTCCATTTGCTTCCTTTTTTTTTCTTCTGAATACCAGACACTACATTTAAGCCATATTACAAAAGGCAACTGTGAATTTTTTTTGTGATTAATCTATTTCTGCTACTGACTTGTAATTTTTGTCAGATATTTCACACTCCACTCATCAAAAAAGACAAGAATATGCTAGAATTCACATGCTTTAGCCACTGATAAAATGTACAGGTGAGAGTCAAAGGAGAACAACAGGTAAAACAATAATGATAGAATAATGCAAAAATGCATTCTCTAAATGAAGAATACTCCACACGAGCTATAGAAAAGATGCGAGCAAAATACTAAAATGTACCATCATGATATGTCAATAAATGTTACGTTAAGAACATAACACACTGTTATATTCCTTTATATTAATAACTCATATTCCTCTTTGTCTGGTCAAGGACCAGTTTCCTCATTCTGTTCTTTTAGCTCCTTATAAAGGGCCTTACTTGTCTTCCAGTTGAGCTACCTGGGTGAAGGGAGAGAGAGAAGGAAGCAGGCAGCCATTGTGTAGCTGACACACCCATCACCGCTGACCTGCTGGCTCACCTGGTGGGTGTGCAGCAAGATCCAGGCTTGCACCTGATCACCTTCCCTGGATCCTCCTTCAGCTTCTCTGACTCCTGGGCCAGGTGTGTGGGTTTAATTCCATGATAAAGGCCCAGCTTCTGCAGGACCCACTCGTCACTAAGGTCAGAGGCAACAAGAGCAAACAAGAGATTCCAGCTCATGTCTGTGGGTTCCTGCCTGTTCGCCAACTTCCCTTCCAAACTGCCCACTGTGCGGACTTGGAGCCCCAGCATCAGATGTGGAGACAACGGCCTTACAGAGACTGTTTAACCAGTCCCACAATCTTGTCAGCCGGTTCCCTGTAACAAACAGACATAAAAAATTTTAAATACAGACACACACACACACACACACACACACACACACACACAAACATATACAGTATTTATTTATAATATATGGATATGTGTTATACATACACATACAGATTTATATAGCCTGTTTCTGTGGTTAAACCCTGAGTAATACAGAATTTGGTTTTAAGAAACAAGTGTTTGAAAAACCTTATCCAGATAATAGGTATTTGTTGTTGAATATTTTGGTGACATTTAAATCTTGGAATAACTTCATGTTCACACTGAATAGGATTCCTGAGGTTTTCAAGATTGGCTCTTTTCACATTAACTAAGACCCCAGGAGTCATGTTATAGTTATGATCCAAGGACTGGTGCACTAATGTTTGAACATACGTGATTTTTAAAGGAAAAGGAGGCTTTGGAGAATGCCCAAGCACAGAATGGAGATTACCCTGACAAGGACAGAAACTGGCCAGGAGTGGATGGTAGGTCTACCCTTGTGGTAGTTGGTACTGGAGATCAGTTTAAGCAAGAAAAATTGCAGTTGACTGAGTCTTTTATTCTGTGCTCTTTTAGTGCCTTATATAGTAATTAGGTTGTAAATATTAGAAGATGAAGCAAATGCCACCATCTAGTAAAAAGTTACAGAAAACACAGGAGAAGATAAATCTACATTTTCAACACACTGCTTTGGATATGAATAATTGTTATTTTTCCTTCAGAACACAGCAGATTGGTTCATTTTTATAAGTATCAGTTAGGGACATTGGCTTGATTCCTACCCAAAGGCAGTAATTTTCCACTAAATCACAAGGATGTTTCAGATCCTACCAGCAGCAACCATAGTCTTTTCAATACCTGTCATTTTTCTAGGAGTTTATAATTTGGCAGTGATACTGCTGGCATTCCGTTCCTTAAACTCAGTAGCAATTGTTCTTCAACAGTTTTGTAATTTATTTTCAAAAATTAAATTTGCTGAATTTTAGTTTTACACAAGTTAAACAGAAAGCAATTTTATTCAATATGGCTGCAGCCCAGAAAAATTTTGTGTAAACAATATTTGGAGAATTTTACTGTTCTGATTAAATCATTCCATAAACTAAATTGAGCCAGGCATATTTCAGAGAAAAAAATGTCCTCCTCCCCAAATTTAATTTTCCTTTTTTTGTTTGGAACACATCTTATTGCATCATAGAGAAATCTCATTTTAGAATGCATCTAATTTGTAGGCATGCAGCTAGCTGTCCTTTCAAACATCTTTCCATCTTATTCCTTATTAGATTATTATACTATCACAAACTCTTGGTCATACCACTACAAAATGACTTTCCTACAAACCACAATGCTACTGTTATCCTGATTAAAAAGACAATATGAGGAATTAAAGTTTACTTGTGACTCTAATGCACTAACAATCAAGCTTGTCTCATTTTTTACCAATTTTATTAGAATTCTAAACCAATATGACTACACTGAAGCTGTGTTTATTTTATATTCTACTTCCTCCACTAGTCAATGTTATTGTAAATATATCTTTCTGACATTTCTGTAATAAAGAATGCTCTACCTAGAGATGCAGCTTATCCAAATTCAAACTAGACCACTGTTCAATATTGCATTAGTTGGCACAGCCTCTACAGTATTAAATTGCAGCATTTCTAACATATTTAGCAATTATCCTGCAAAAGTTCAGATTGTTCCTTTTAAGAAAAAGAAATTATTCTTCAATGTCAGCCAACAACAAAGTAAAACTACAAAAATCTATTAAAAGGCAAAAGAAAGAAGTAGTGATATTAAAGATAAAGCGGAACTGTGTGAGTCATTATTTAGTTATTATGATGGGAGGGCACTGGTATCCAAATATCATTAAACCACTAGGAAACACAGCAAGCATTAATCCTCAATATTCTCTAGTTCCTTCCTCCTATTTTATTTTTAACAATAGCTGGGGAACAATCTGATATTTTAAAAAATCTAAGTGAGAAGAACTCAACTTTTTATTCATGTTTTAATGTCTATCTCCACCTAAGGAGAAAAAATATGGATCTTCTTTTATTAAGAAATGGAATTCTTTTCATGAGGATGGTGAGTGCCATATCTTCACTGTTCCCCAGCCATGTAGGCTTTAGGTAAAATCCACCTAGAATTCCAATCAAAAGATGGAATTTACCAAGTCTGCACCACCAAAGTGATCTAAATTAGCCCTTCTCCTCTTCAATTTGAGAGTCAGCACATTCACTGGTTTTAGACACCACAGCCTTAGAGCCTACTCATCAAGGTGCTTAATGTGCTCGGTTAAATTAGCATGATTATTCTAAAAAAAAACTTCTGAACTCTGAGAAATAAAACCCAAACAATCTCAAATAATAATATGCGGCATGCCAGGCACTTTGAAGAATGCAGCAATATAGAAGACATATTCAGCCTTCATACTAAATTTAAGGAAATAGGACATAGGCAGTTTTCAACTTTGGCTCTACTAGCAATTGGAAACATAGTAGACTTTGCTTCCATAATTGTTGTAAGAGCGAAGGAAAAGATAATTACCATAGAAAAACCGAATAGCACTGTGGAAAATAAGCAATGAAGAAATTCAAAGACTAGAGAGAGCAAATTGGCTTACGATAATTAAGAAAGGCTTAACAGCAGTAAAACTTGAATTTATGAATGTGGTAAAACTGAAATTAGTAGAGAGGGATGAACAGGGTTTTCTAGGAAGATGGAAAGACATGGAAATAAGGGAACCCCAAAATTTCAGCGGTATAAAACCATTGCACTTATATTTCCTGTTTGTGTAACAGTTCAACGAAGATATTCCTGTTTGATGTCTTTATGCCACACACAATTCAGGTATCTAGGGTCATTCCGTCTTGGAGCCTCACTGTCCCCCAAGGGCTCAGAGTCTTTTCTAGCCGACAGAAGTAAAGAAGGAGTCTGGAGAAGATACACCCATTTCTCAAGCATGTTGGCATGGAACAGACACACACCACTTCTGCTCACGCTGCACTGGTAAATACTATATAATGGCCACACCTGGATTTAAGCAGACACTGGAAAATGTAGCTCCTGCCTAGATTGTCACTCCTCAGTGACAACTCTAGGCTTTAAAGGAGGAAAATGCATTTTGATAGACTGCTCTCTATCTCTGTCACACCAAGCCTGACAAGAAGGTACAGAAGGTGAAATGTTCATTTTTTGCAGTCACCCAAATGTGAGAGCTCCTTAAAGGTACTACAACAGGCTGGAATGTACAGAGCTGGGGAGGATTCTAAGTCAGAGAATGAAATAATCAGAGCAGCATTCAAAAAAAGAAAACAGGCAGCAGTATCCAGCAGGACTGCAAGTAGAATAAATATTTTCCAGAACAGACAACAAAGCTGGCAAATGGTATAGAAAACCGTGGTAAGAATTTGAGGTATATTCCTAAGGAAGAAATGAAGTTGATGTATGATTAGAATGGGGCTTGGAGGATAGAAAGGAGGAATAGGAGAGAGGGAAGTGAAAGAAAATATTAAGCATTTGAGCTTACATAGTAGTACCCCCAACAACAAGTAGGAAGTAATTTCAGAGAGAAGATGAGTCCAGGAACATATTCAAAAGCTCCAGGGGAGCATCTACATGGAGCTGTCTAGCTGGTGGTCACACAGGGCAAGGTGAAGATAGGGAAGGATCAGGAGAAGAGGCCTCCTTCCTGACTCTCACCACTGTGCAATTTTTCCTAGGCTACTATAGTATCTACAAGAGGCAAATGAACTATTCTGTGACATGGCAAATCCATTCTTTTTGCCCGTCTACACAATCGATACCAATCGCCACAGCCAAATTGATCTGGCTACAACTCACATCAATTCTTAGAAGACTGAAAGGAATGGATTGGCCGTGCCATAGGCCAGCCATTTTACATCTTCAGACATGCCCTACTCTGCCTCAAGAGTTATTAGGCCAATGGAGGAGGAATCCAAGGTCTCCATTCTGTTCATTTTTTCAAGATCTGATGTAACATTTATTTTTTCAGATTTCATAGCTAGCTGCCTAAGTAATTTTTATGTGAAAATTAAGAATCAATTTGTTTCCTTTTTTTTTTTTAAGTCAAAACAATAATATATGATCATCCTATACATGCAAAGCTCTGTCTTGGATAAAAAAAAGTTTAAGTGGAAGATACTCAGATAATAAGAGAAAAGAAGCATACCAATACACAATTAATTTGCAGCCCCATACACGCCCCTTTCAATCCTATTAGAGAGAAGAAAGTCATGTAATGAGTATGTCCTCTGCACTAGGTACTGCTCTAATGAGTTAATGCACTTTGCATTTCAGATTAGCCCAACATAAGTATTATATCTCCATTTTAAAGGAGCTTAATAATTTACCCAAAGTGATATACCTAGTAAGTGACAGAGGTGGCAATTAAAGCTTTGGTATGACCCAAAGCTGAGTGCATTCTGACACTACAAAGACTCTCCTCTGGATCTAATTAGGCCCATCAAAGCAGCCCGGTAAAGAGCCAATTCCTGTTGCCATATGACCAAAATGCTCAAACCAGCATCCTGCACTCCTTTAAATCTGACATAGAGAATCAATCCATTGGTTAAGAACAGCAAAACATCACCCTAGACATGTATTCATGCTAAGGTGGAACTGAATGATTATTTTGAACCCCGACTATAGTGAAGGATAAGAAAGTAAACTCCAGTTTACTCCTGGTTCATCAGTATCGTGTGTGAAGCAGCCTGGAATTTCCCAAATGTGGTTAGATGTGTCCTTGACAAGGTAGAAAAATATACAGTCATCTACTTAAGAAAGCAAATCTGCTGTGAGGTCCAGGTCAGTCTGTGGCCCATAAACACTTTTCTCTCTGCTCCTCCACGGACAAGCTGAACCCAGAGAGCACAGCAGACCCCAGCAGGGTGGTATCCCCAAGGCCTGAAAAGGACACTGCAGTATTTCCATGATTGCCTCCAGTAGGTGTAGTATGTGTCCTCCAAATGCAATTACTTGAGGAAAGTGCCAAGTCGAGAGTGGCTAAACAGTTCGGCATATGATTGCCCATCCAAACGGGGTTAGGCAAAGAGGTTCCAGATCTAAAGTCAATGCGGACAGAGATTAAGGAACAGCTGAAGGGAGAGGACATGTGAAGCAGAGCCAAGGGGCAGCAAAGGCTGTGTTGTTTTTATCTAGTGTCATAGCAGAGCCAAAGAGGATTTTAAAAGCTGGCCATGGAGCAAAAACATATTTTACCTTGCAAGCTTAAATATCTACAGGCTGTGAAAGATCAAGAAAAATAAAAAGAATATTGTTATTGCAAGGGCATCACAGAGAGAAGCACCATTTCAGAATCACCCCTGAAACAAACAACAGAAGGAGCTCCATCAGCTTCTCTCTAAGCCTTTGCTGTGCTCCCTCCCCTCACACATACTCCAGGTCAAGTTGCAGATCATTTCTTTCCTCAAACTCACTAGAGTGTGTGCCCTTTCTTTGTATTACATTTCCTCAACACTATAAAATAAACTGTACTATGGAGTGTTTTAATTTCCTATCGTCTTCGGAAAATCATGCTAATAAGACATTTAGTGAAAGGAGTAGTTGCCCAGTAAGTGGCAATAATCTTTTATGAGTGCTGCTGTGAAAACTATGAACAAATATGTTGACCTTGAAAGTTCCAATCTTACCGTGAGTGCAAGAACAGTGACACAAATATTCATTTAGATGAATGCTTACCACGCTTGGCCTTATCGTTCTGAGCTACCCACATTTCAATTTCCTAGTTATACTCAGAAACTATGGCTTGTGATGGAAAGCAAAAGGATACTGTTGCCATGGTAGCAAAAACATTTTTTTTTTCCTCCCTCAAAAATAGTATATCAGAGACCAGTGGGGAAAAAATAATACTAACTGCACTTGCAGAAAAAATTAAATTTAAATACAAGTTCTTACAATTGTATCAACTGCTGTTTACATACCGTTCCATCTTCATATGTAAGGATGCCTTACAATGGGCTTAACTAGTTAAAGTACAGGTTACATTTTTCTCTTCGAGCAGGTTGTCTGACACACAGAATACATCATTTAAAATCCGTGAATGAATAAAAGAATCTAGATTTACAGTTGTATAAAATGATATCCAAAATAAGTTTTAAAAAACTGCCTTAGATTAATACAGCTAATAAAAAAATGACAAACAAGGAACTACAACCATAACAACAAAAACAATGCCCGTTATCCTTCTGAATTCCTTTGCTTGTCATTCAAATGGGATATTACCCTTTTAAAGGACTGGCGGAATAACTCAAACTAATGTACCAGCCTATGCTGCGCATATTCCCTAATGCATATCATTTTCGTGATATGACTTTTGCAGATACTACACTGGTTTTCTGCAAAATAAAATCCCTGAAATTTTCCTGTATTCAATGAGCTGTTGACATTTTTTAATAAGAGAACACAACACTAATGCAGCTATCTTAATTCTGTGAATTACTTTCCCCCCAAATTCAGGGGCGCACCGATGTCACACACAGGCAATCCGTTAGAATCAGTCACCTCTCCAGCTGTTGTTATAGCTCCTGCATTTCCCATCCTCAGCGTATTTTCTCTTTTATGTACTAAGATGAATGTCAGTGTCAGGTCTTTAGAGGAGCTGGTGATCTTTTTACTGCATATTCGAAAACATGTTCTTACTTCTTATTTCTACTCCATGACAGAAATTCTAATTCAGAAATGTTCCTTTTTCACAGATGCCCTTGAAAAAAATCAACACAAGACATGTTCTAACATAACTGTTACTTGTAAATTGCCATACATTAATGTACTTATTTCAGGTACTCCTAATTGTACAGTTTACTCCTCCTGTGTTTCTTTTATTGATGTATTTACTGAGATTTACTTAGAAATTAATCTATTCTCAGCCTTTATCCCAGAGCCCATTTATTCTGTGAGACATATCTCCCAAATAAACATCTACTGAACAAAGAATGAGCAAACTGATTACTGTATTACAGGGAACACTTATATTACTCTTTCCTGAGAGAAATAAAAAGCCCAGTCATTATAGCTCAGTTGACTGTGGGGAAAATGTTCTGTCTGGTCAATGTTTTTCTTCAGTGTCAACACAGTATACCACTGCCTTTTCCTCTGTGGTTTAGAATACAGAGTTTAGAAGTACAGAGAAACCAGAAGTACAGAGAAATGGTCTTTGGAGAATAGACTTATTAGGTCTACCCCAAACCCTTATGCACCCCCCCCAACAACAACAACAACAAAAGCAATATTTTGGTTCTCCGAGGAACAGTCACAGTAAAAGGAGATCTGTTTCCTTGAGCTAAGTTGAAACTGGAGGCAGTGAGGTGAAATCAAGGGTAGTGGCTCCCCGTGGCAGGGAGCTTGCTCAAGATGATACTAATCAGGGTTTCCTGGAGTAACATAGATAGACCATGTCTCTACAGCTGCAGCTGTCTTGTGAAAGCCATTTTCTGCTCTCCCCCATCTTTACGATGTATAAATTCACTGTTGGTAATTGTACTTTGGAGCATGATTTAAAGACTGTGCTTTAGCCAGAGCCTAAAAGCAGCGTAGGCTCCAAGCCATTCCATCTTTGGCCTCATCTGTGAATGCTGTCGACAGACATGCCAAAAATGATGCAAATGGTTTGACACAGTGGGCTACTCTATCCTTCTTCTATTAGTCTCTACCCAGTACTCACATTGATTATTTTTAATGTCTTATAGAGAATACATTAAACTGAACTGGGTACCAGTTGCTGTTAAGGTATCTTAAATCGGAAGAATTATTTCTAATGGAATTCTAGGGGATGAAAATAAATTATCAAGAATAAAAAGTGCCCAGAAAATTAGTCGTGTAGAAAATAATTACACAATGTTTTCTGAAACTAAAAAAGTATGTATTCTCACAAAGACCAACTTGCCAAATCTCACCATAAAAAACTATACCTGCTTCTATATTAAACTATGACAGTGGTGAATCAGTTTAGTTTTAAAAATAACCATTTTTCCTAAGTGTTCCTAATGAGTTAGAAATTCACGTCATGAACAAAACAGATGAGACTGAGGCAGAACTAAGAGCGAAGAAGATTCAAATGTCTGATCCGGAGCCTCTTTCCACAATGCCTTCATGCACTGTCTCGGTTAGCTCTCAGTGAAAATATGAACAGGATGTGACACAAGTTGATAACAGTCAGATCGAGAACAGCCAGGAATTCAACCAGTGAAAATGTGGCCAGCTATAAGCCAACTTGGAGGACTAGTACCAAGGCTGACCTAGGCACCTGTGATTCTCACCCTCTCCTCTACTGTTTGCCTTGTGAGGTGTCAAATCCCCTTGCTCCCCTTTTCTTGTCCTCTCTTCTGTTGCTTCGTCTTTCCATAACTTTGCCTTTCCTCAAGAAAATCATCATATATTCTTTCTTCCTTTGTCTACCTACGTTGGATAAAAGCGTTCAACTTTCTGGAAAAGTGTTTTCTTTTTTTTACCTCAACCCCATTTGCTCACCTCCCACTACTCAAATTTCTGTATTCAGTTTCTTCCTGGCCCCTAACACTTCTCAAAAACTGCTATCAATGTATCAGTATCTAAATCCAATGGCCTCTTTTTGGACCTTTACCAGACCTCTATGTAGAATCTTATATTTCTTTTCTGGAAACTCTATTCTTTAATTTTTGCAATATTCCAAACGTTGTCTGCCTACATCTCTGAACTTCTCCATTTCATTGCCAGATAATTCTTTCTCTGCTAATTCCTTAAATATTGGTATTTCATGGGTACCACCCTTAATCTTCTTTTCTCCTCACCTTACATCATTTCCTCGTGTAATATCATCTGCTTCCCTGGCTTCAATCATTACTGATGTCTTTCAGGTCAGTATCTCTATCTATAGCCTGAGTTTCTAGCACAAGTGCAAAAATTACTGGAACTGTGGTAATAGCCACATGAGTGTCATGCAGATACTTTGAACTTAGTAGATCCCAGTTAAACTCATTATTCAGCTACCCAAACTTGCTTCTTTTGCTTACTATATCTTCTCATCACCGTCTCTCCAGTTGCCAAAGTTGGAACTCTCCGTTTAATTCTTGAATCCCTTCTCCTTCGATTTATATATCTAATACTCGACAGTTACAGGAACTGAAAGCAGGTATTTAGAAACTTCCATAGCACTTGGACATTGCTGCAGCATCCAGCATTTAATTTTTCTAGTAATTTATTTTTCTCATATTTTTTAATGATGATCTACTTAGGTTATACTTTAAAAAAAAAAAGAAAGAAAGAAACTGGCACTTCTGCATAGATCATTTAGAAAAGTGCTGATGTAAATCATTTAGGCCATCTTAACCCAATGTCCTTGAGAATGCCAATCGAAACAATGGACACTCTCTGCAGAAAATAATTTCCATATACATTACAGTATAAAATGATGCATATAATACAGATGGTTCATGGATTCTCTCAAACCCATTTATAGCTCCTTCAGAGTTTTAGGGGTTCCAAATTCAGAACCCTTAATCCAAACTGACAAAGTCTGGAACTGCCTTGTCAATAGCCTCCTCTGTTTATTTATTGTGATAAACATCCTACAAGAGCATCACTATCCTGGCTCTCGTAGCAAGAATTCAGCACACATATAATTACCGAGCTCAGAACCGAAGACTGGGCCTATTGAGCCAGTGCTGTGAAGATCTTATGTGATTTTTAATAGTTTCTTCAGAATGAAAGCAACAGTTAACTCCTGAACGATAGAAGAGTTTTGCCGTAAACTAACTATTCTTTATGTGGATTATAAAGGTTTAAGACTCAGACCCACAGTTTACAGAAGGACTAGCACAGAGATATGATAGATGCCAGGGAACTGGGCAATCAACCTCTGCAAATCCCATTCTCTGACATCTGTCAGTTTGTCTTTATATACCTGACCTCACTCCAAATAAGGATGTCAGGCAGCTCATAAAAACATGTAGAATCCAGCATGATTTTTAAAAATAAATATGTTGTTTAAATCAGAGAGAATGGAAAATAAAGTTAGAAAGAACATGTGCTGTGTGAGGGCAGAGGCACAGCTGCTCTGTCCTCCACTGTACACCAGCACCTATCTCATTGCAGGTGGTATATACTCAAGAGAACATTAAGGGTGGCATCAGTACACAGATGGCAGACATAGCTGATGGAAGACTGCACCTTCCTGAGCTTCTTTGTTGCCAAAGCAGAAAGATAATTAATTGTGTTTCGTTACAATTTACTTTGTCCATAGGTAGGAACTTCCAGGCCTCGGGGGAGTCACTCCTTTCTTCCTGCTAAGCACCCTAAAGGAGGCACAGCATCCTGTGGTAAATCCCCTATAATCGAGGACAAGAAACATGATATCCAGTCCAGACAACTGCTTCTTACAATGTCCCTCAGGGCAAGCTGAGTATATAATACCAAAGCAAAATTCAGTGAACCTGACTCCAAAGGGACCAAAGAAATGCCCTCTGGTACAAGCTCCTTAATGGTTTGGTTTAATTCAGATATAAAATTTGGACATCCCAGTGCAGGTGTTCACAGACAAAGACCCACCACCTGTTTTTAGAAAGAAGAATTCCTAGAACACAGCCATGCCCATTTGTTTACATATCATCTGTGGCTGCTTTCAAGAGTTGAGGAGAGTTGGGTCGTTGCAACAGAAACTGGCCCTAAAATACTTACTATCTGGCTGTTTACAGAAGAAGTTTGCCAGTCCTCGGTCTAGTGAAATAGATTGACTGCTGTCATTAGTTATCTATAACTGAGTTTGGGAAGCCCAGAGTTCAAAGTCGTATTTTCAAGAAGTATTTGCAAAACAGATATATTGCCAGATATATTTTAGGGCAGATCTGTATGATTTGATGATGGCTATGTAGAAAGGTAGTACTGATAACCTCTGCTTCAGCCCAGCCACTGCATTTTGCTCTGTGTATATCCCCTTTAGCTCTATGTATATCCCCTGAAAAAACTTATAGTTAAAAAGCCTTACATGGGTGGTTAACTCTCCCAAGTAAATACCTAGTCCATATTTTTCTCTTCTACTCCAGAACTGAACCCAAGTAACCAATGGACCTGAAGATGTAGAATATAAGACTTCACAGAGAAATGAAGTCCAACAGTCAGAGAAGACTGTAAACAGGTCTGGCAAGAAGAACTTGTGGTGATTAATTAGATGTGTCACTAGAGCTCTGTGATTTACTAAACATGGATTGAACTTCGCAGAGTCAAGGTAAACACAAAGCCTGAAATTGTTGATATTTTTCTAACAGTCTGCATTGGTTAGGGTAAAACATAAACCCAAACATCTCCGCAGATCAACACAAGAGTTTTTTTCTACCCACTGCCCAATACAGATGTTCTTGGTCAGCGAGCAGCGTTCCTCCCTATAGTGATTTAGGGACCAGGCTCCCTCCACGAGTACAGAGAGACATGCACGAGAGGTTCCCTGGGTCAGGACTGGAAATGACCCATTTACTTTATACACGGCCACACCCACTGCAAGGGAGTCTGGAAAATACAGTCTAGCTCTGAACACAGACCGTATAGATTGTTAGCCAAGCTCTTCCACACTCACTATCAAAATGTAAAACCTAATTCAAACTTACTCTCTTGATCTAAAAGATGCAAGTAATTTTCCAGGGTTTAAATCAAGAAACATCTCTGGAAAGCATACAAATATTACATGCAGGCAGGAAGCTTTACGCTACTGTCTCTAGACATTTCACCCAAAAATGCTGCCATGTGTATGCTGACCCCATCTCCCAACTGGACAACTCAGAATGTGCTCTTAGCTGCCCTCTTTCGTATTTTATACCTGGCATTATATTTAAATGCAGTATTTATCTCAGCAAATTCTAGCAATGCTGTTAGATATGCCACTAGTGAATCAAAGTGAAAAACTATGATCCCCCAACAATTAAGCCCTAAGGTCACTGCAACTATCTCTTTTCTGCTGTCCAAGACTTACAGACCCTGCCAGCTTAATAGAGATGCTCTTTGCTCTGGCTCTTGTGCTCTTCATAATTAATCGATGTTTAATGCCTCAACAAGGTCCTAAGCTGATTACCACAGCCTTATCTTCTAGTGTCAGGGTATCTGTTTACTTCAGCTAACAAAATGCTTATTAGACTGCTCTGATGGACCAGGGCCAGGCCTGCTGTAGGCCCAAAGATGCAGTAAGAAATAGGACATGAAAGTGTATCACTGTGGCACGGTCAGGAATGCTTTGTATGGTGGTGAGTAGACCCTAGCACACTGCATGAGACTTCCACCAGTCTAACAGCATAAAAACTAAGTACACTGGGATGGCCTTCTCTGACCTGGAAGATTTCTCTTACCATGAGGACTCCATTGACCACTGAATTATGGACTCATCTCCAAAAGGAAATAAGGAGGCATCTGACTTGAGTCCATCCATTTACCTCTATCCTTATCTTATATATCCTTTGTTTATTTGTTATTTCAATAAACACTCAAAATGGGAGTCATTTAAACCTAACCAACCTTCTAACCGAGCTGCCCCAATTTTTGAGCTCTGGTCTAGCTCAGATCTCTCACATACTTAGCTTTGTCTTCTCTCACAAGCTTTTGACACTTTTCACCATCAATCTGCTAGATTTTTTCCACTGGGATGTCCCACGATATGTCATGCACAGCTGGACAACTTCTGCCCCATGTCACTCGATACTAGAACTTAATTTAATCACATGATTATTTGTTTCAGTTAACCCGGTCTTAGAACAAGAGTCATGTTTTACTCCTCCCTATCCTCTGTCCCCTGAAATTCTAGCAGCCACCAAGCTATACTAATCCTTTTCCCAAAGTGCTAAATTGCAAACAGCTGAATCAACTCTGATTCATTTAGGTGAAATCAAAGTTTATTCAGTGATGTTGGCTCACTCACAGAATGCTCAGAAGGCCAGAGAATGAGACCAGAGAGCCAGAAACAATGCCCTAAACTGTGCTGTGGCACCTACCCTAGCAGGAACCAACTGCCATCATCTCAAGGCACGTCACAACAGTTCACGTCACAGACACCAAGAGTACTGGGCCAGGATCCTGCTTGCAAGAACTGTGGCTTCTGTCTGGTGTCTCTGGGAAATGGGCACAAATCACTCTATTACTTCTACTTCTGTCACCACCACTCTTACCAGAATGGATTCTGTACCATCCTAATCTCTTTATATCACTGATACTCAGCTTAATGTCTTATGTGAGTGGATCTGATTGGTGGAGCTCAGGACCCATGTCTGAGCTACAAGGAACAATCGAAATACAAGAAAAAGATTCCAATGCTAGATGTTTGAGGCAGGCACTAGGTATTCAGCACCCATTCTCGCCACCCTTTCATCTTCTAAACCTCACTTTCTTAGAAACCCTTAGAACAACTCAGTTCTGACTGACAAAATGGAAGCAGTGCTGTCTCTTCTGCCTTACTGTTCTTTTTACCTGCATGTGAGGCTGGTTCCTTATAGAGCATTGGTCATATGTATGTCACTCACAGGCATCTCAGTTCTGAATAACACAGAATCTGGTAACTGAAAGTGAGAATGATGAAATTGGCTCACTGACAACTGAGAAGCTGCTGGCCTTTCAATGCACTGGAAAGATATTTGGTCTCACTAGTCACCCGCTGGATGCAGAACACAGAGCAGGCAGCACCCAAGATAGCGTTAGAAGAGATGGAGGAAATTCTCCATCAAGTTGGCATCAGCTGACTCTTTGCTCTTTTCAGCCATGTCCTAAAAGAGAGAATGAACCACAGCAGGGCCACCAGTCTGTAAACAGAAATGGAAGTATCACCTGGCTGAAGGAGGGGCTTTCGGCCCAAAGGCTGCAGTCTAACTCCATTAAATAGTCCCACAATGCCAAGTCCTGCATGTTTGAAAAAAGCCAAGCCTTCTACACCCTGAACTGTAATTATTACAAGCAACAGCGGGAAAGGGCAGGTCTTAGTAGTAAAATCTGTGGCACCAAAGCACTCTTGAGCATAACAAAAGATGGTATAACTGGAAGTGAGAAGGACCTTGCTCCCTTGACTGAACTGTTACAGTACTACACTGCCTTACCCTCTAGACCTCCAGGCTTCATACTGCATGAGGCAAGTAAGCCCCTATTTGGCTGAAGTTGCTCTTTTAGAGTTGATAATCCTACTGACATAGGGCCGATAAGAACGACAAATGTACATAAACCATCCTATGGACCATCCCTCACATACAATACTCCATTCTATTCCAGGTACTTTGCCCTGGACTCTGGATCTCTGCAGCAGGCTTGGCACTAACCTACCAATTCCCCTGCCCTCTCCTTCAGCCCCAGAAACTACACTGTATCTGTAGCCATAGCAGATCCTCAGTCCCTGACACACGGTAGTTAATGTTTATTGCAGAAGGAACATAAATAAGCAAAAATAGCACCGGCCAAATAATCAGAAAAACACATCAGCCCCCATTCAGCAGGTTCCACTGCATGAACTTAAACAACTCTGGTAATACTTCTGGACTTCAAGGGGTTTTAATCTGGGGGCACCTGGGTGGCGCAGTCGTTAAGCGTCTGCCTTCGGCTCAGGGCATGATCCCGGTGCTCTGGGATCGAGCCCCACATCAGGCTCCTCTGCTGGGAGCCTGCTTCTTCCTCTCCCACTCCCTCTGCTTGTGTTCCCTCTCTCACTGGCTGTATCTCTCTCTGTCAAATAAATAAATAAAATCTTAAAAAAATAAAATAAAACAAAGGGGTTTTAATCTGGAAAAATAATCTGTTTATTTCTACTTATAGGAGGTATGTGTGAAAGTCCTTTCAAAATTTTAAAACATTATGAAGAGTATTATTTTCAATATCCTTGTAAAAAATTGTACAGAGAATCACATTAGGTTGACACATAAAATAACAGTAATTTAGAAAACATTACCATCTTTATAACTCCACCAACAGGTAGAATACTCAGAAAGAGTATTGAAAGACATTAGAAACATAATTATCATTTAATTTTCAATGTTAGGACATGACCAGAAGATAGCAGTTCAGGAGGCAGACATAACTATCCGCTACTTATAGTGTCACAAAATAATATTTACTCTGTAATTACATGGTCAATATTTACTTGATGATTACATAGCTTTTCACATGGTTGCTTGAACCCAATAAAATAAAGGAAAAGCAGTTATCTTGATTTTCCTGGGGGACAGATTGGACAAAGATAAATTTTCTTGAAGGTTTTCCTTATCGGCTTATTTAACCCTGAAAATTGCTAATATTTTGAAACCCTAAGTCGCTTTTGTGGTACAGGCTTTAATTTGTGAACTTCAAATTTCAAAATCAATCCCCAATGGCAAAGGGCTACCCCTTTGTCTGAAATTCCCTCCTACCCTTCTGCACTCCTAATATATACAGCAGTATCTTCCAAGACAAATAATATTGCTTGCATTTTTAAACTTGTCACATAATGCAATTGAAGATAAAGACCAAAGTATTTGAAGCTGCCTCCAAATCTCAAATCTTAACATTCTGAAAAGATTACTAATATATATTTGTGGTTCTCTAAAACTGTCTGTCTTACAGATCGTGAAGAAAGATGCTTTAAAATCTTCCCTGTTTTTATTTTTCAGTTTTGCATTGTAAAACATCCCCTGTGAATTCCCTGGAGGTTTATTAAGGTATGCTAGGACCATCATGTACTTTCAAAAGATGAAAGTGTCTGCCTAGTGGGAAAAGCACCTCGGGATCCAAAATATTTCCAATCTCAAATATGCCACCATGCCTGACTTATGGCAGATTTATTGTTTCACAGGTACGGTGAAATTTACTAGTCTTGTATTTAGGAAGCCATCTGCTCAACTTAAGGCACTTGAAGAATATTCTAGAACCAAGGCAACTAAATTTGAATAAACAAAACTGAAAGAAAACTCTTCAAGGGAGAGAAGTTCAGACAGGAAGGAAGAATACTATAAAGCCTCTATGCACATGAAAACCCAGCTTCCATGCTCAGGAGGCTTGAATATGAAGGAAAAAAAGATTCAATTGCTTGAGTTTAATTTGGAATACTACTGGATACTGCAATACTTAATGAATCTACATATTTCATGATCACCCTGTTTCTATTTATGAGATAGGCAGGGTAAAACAATTAAGTACTGGTTGAGAATTACAACCTAATGGCATATGTGATGCCATTTTTATTGTTGAAATAAGAGCAATAACAGCAATACTCATGGCCAATAATAGCATTTCTTTCATATTAAAAAAAGAGCAAATTAGTATTGGTTTCAGAGCTATTTGTGTTTCAGTGTTACTTACTGATGTTATGTGCTTTAAAAGACTGAAATGTTGTTCCTAGACCAATCCCTTACCACAATAAACAGAGCAGAATTAAAGGTACATGGCAGCGATGTACAACCTGAATCCCTCTAGTCCTTTATTACGTATACTCCATGTATTTCCAAAAAGGAAATAAGGTAGAGTAAGAAAAGCTGTATGTGTGTACACATGTGTGCACACACGTGTGCCCATGCAGGTGCAAATGTGTGGTGAGGGAGGGAAGAAGGGAAATGTGGAAAGAGGGTATATAGTTGTGCCTGTGAACCGACCATAGGGAAACAGTGATATTTTCTGCAGAAAGGTGAAAGAAGAAGCAGGAAGGTTCTCAGAGCTTTATTTTATTAATAGCTTTTACAACATAGAAGTTTGTCATCAAAGGAATGAAGCATCTAGCGCAGACTCTGGCACACAGTATGCTCAATATTAATTAGTTCATTCACTCACTCCTTCAACAAAAACTTAGTTGGCACCTATTATGGACCAGATACTGCCTTGCTAATTAAGCATCTGAAATCTGAATTAATTTGTTACAGGAGTTTTTAGGGAAAAACAAAGAAAACGTTAATGGTTAAACCTCAAATACAAATACAAATGAAAGACCCAGAGGCTTATGTATGTTTTTCTTGCTTTTCTTTGATAAAAGTCAAAGACCCAATGTTAACCTTGATCCTGTGAAGGCATTTCTAGGCACAGCTCAAGTACTATAGCACAGACATGGAGATTTCCAGGGTTTGAAGTCGACACAGTACTAGAGCTGAGAGTACAGAGATGGGAAGAATGGAAAGTCAGCATGAAGCAGCTGAAGAGAATTATCAAGATTGATATCCCTGGCCTTTTTCTGAAGTTCAGGTATTTCGGATTGTTGATTAAAATATCAATTTGCTTTAGATAATAGGCCACAGATGGAATACAGTATGGAGTTTCCTCAAAAAGTTAATAGTAGAGCTACCCTACAACGCAGCAATCGCACTACTAGGTATTATCCAAAGGATACAAACACAGTGATTCGAATGGGGCACCTGCACCCCAATGTTTATAGCAGCAATGTCCACAATAGTCAAAATACACAAAGAGCCCAGATGTCCATTGTCAGATGAATGGATAAAGAAGATGTGGTGCATATATATAGAATGGAATATTACTCGGCCATCAAAAAGAATGAAACCCTACCATTTGCAATGATGTGGATGGAACTAGAGGGTATTATGTTAAGCAAAGTAAGTCAGTCAGAGAAAGACAAATACCATATAATTTCACTCATATGTGGAATTTAAGAAACAAAGCAGATGAAGGGAAAGAAATGGAAAAATAAAATAAGATAAAAACAGAGAGGGAGGCAGACCAAAAGAGATGCTGAACTCTAGGAAACAAACTGTGGGTTGTTGGAGGGGAGGTGGGTGGGGGAATGGGGTAATTGGGTGATGGGCATTAAGGAGGGCACTTGATGTGATGAGCACTGGGTGTTATATGCAACTGATGAATCACTAAATTCTACCCCTGAAACTAATAATACAGTATATGTTAACTACGCTGAATTTAAATAAAGAATTAAAAACAGAAAAAACACACAAAAAACAAAAAATAGACAACAGATATGGAAGTGTGACCTGAAGGCCTCCTTACCTAAAACATCTTTCCCACCTTGATACGAGGTACCTGAAACCTGAAATTCTATTATAAGAGATTTAGTAGTACATTGGGATAGAAATTATGTTCTTCAAGCATCCTTTGTGATGCTTCTATTATAGTGCTTCTCATACACAGTTTACCTTTCTTTAATTGATATGAGCATATTTTGCTTTCTACTCTATTACTCCAGCACCTAGCACAATGTCAAGCATATAAAAAGCACACAAACGCTGATATAGTGAACAAATCAATATGCAATTCCCAAGGGTGCAACTCTTTACCAAATGGCAAGGATCTGCCCACAGATTGCCCAGACAATATGAATATTATTTAGACTGACACATTCTTGTCCTAATGAACAGCTATGAATGTACCTGCCAGCAGCATCAAACTGCCTTCAGGAAGGAGCATTAGATCTGTTCAGGCACTCAAACAAATTTTTCATTAAAGCCCTAGAGTCTGACAATACAAAGCATGAAAAATATTACCTTTTCCTGGAGAAGTTGAGGGCAGGTATTATCAATCATCTACTTCCACTATAAAACAATCATCATACAACTCACTGTGAACTTTCATGGGCCCCAGGAAGTTTAGCTACCAAATGCACCCCTGACCACTAAATCAATTCACCTGTGAAATGAAATAGTATGTTCAGGTGGCCTTTGTCTTAGACAAGACAAAGAAAGAAAGAGTGAAAGAGTCTAAAACATATCATCAATCTCCTTGTTCAGTGACAATTACAGCATCTAATTAAAAGGGAATCTTTTTACTCTAGATCCTAAAACTAATTAAAAATAATTCATTATTCAATTAAATTTAACGATAAAAAATGTGAGTGCCTACTAGGTATCACAGAGATAAAAATAAAACTAAGACTCTCCATTACAAATGACTTAAAAAGAGTTATTTTCCAGTGTTGTGAGTGGCAATTCAGGTCTCATAGAGACAATGAGACAAATCCACAAGAAACAGTTAAGTGAGGTAAAAAAAAAAAAAATAGTGTCATAAAAAAATTATCAACCAGACATTGTAGCAGTTATATCTCTTTAGGCTACTTCCTGATATTTTTAAAAGATGTTTAAGAAAAAGAGTAAGAATTATTATTTTCTTCAAAAGAAAATACACTAGCAAATGGTAAAGGTTTAAAACTAAAGCCCTGGCTGTCCCACTCCCTGACCTCCCTCACCACAGGGCAGCAACTTCAATTCTTTGGGTACATTACCATACTGACCTCCCTCTTCCTAAATAATATGTTAAACGGTGCCCTGGTTTAGACAACATGTATTAATTCCCTTTGTGGTAAATGAGGATTGAGCTCTTTACCCCACTACCACATCTGCCTTTCCAAATTATGCCTGCATAATTATTTCATAACATTTTGTTAAGTCAATCATCAGTGTTCATTGCCAAGCAATATTAGACAGATGTCTTACGATCATATTTCCTTTCTCATACAACTATATGTTTTTTCTTAACCACAGTTACCTTTTTTTTCATTTACTTAGTTTTCCCTCTCTCTCTCTCTCTCTCTCTCTCTAATCATTCCCAAATATTTATCTGCGAAGGTGTCCCTTGATTTTATTTTCCATATGGTTCATTGCATAGTTTGTTTGGTCTTTAATATTAGATTGCATATCCCTTCTATTCTGCTCTCCCATCCCCTACCCAAATACTGTCTTTCTACTTCCTGGACCCCTCTATCTTCCTGCTCCAGCTGTCTTAGGATGTTCTATATATACCTATGCTCTTTCCACTGTTTCCTGGATCTCATGTGTTCTTTTTGGGGTCTATGTCCTCATTTTGATGAAGAATATTCTCCAAAAGCTTTCTGAAACGAGGTGCCTTGAAGGCAGTTTTGGAGTCCTGGCATGTATGAGAAGATCCTCATTCTACCCTCACTCATAATTGATAGTTTGCTTCCATGTAGAATTCAAGGTTGGAAATAATTTTTCCTTATAATTTTGGAAGCTTTCCCCCATTGTCTTCTGGCTTCCAGTTAGTAGTTAAGATGCCAATGCCACTCTAATCCAGAACACTCCTTTTCACAGTAAAATTCCATGCAACAGGTGTTCAAAACCACTACTTCCGTTTCTTCACCTTCTCTCCTCCTTTCACTTGAGTTTCCTTGGTCACCATTATACTGAATCACGTTTCATAATGATCAGAAATTTCCTTCCCTGCCCATTTCCAATCATCAATTCTCTGACATCTTAATTGAACTCTCAGCAGCATGTGACACTGGTGAATGTTTCAGCCTCCATAGAACACTTCGACTTTCTACAACAAAACTATCCCCGTTTACCTCCCACCTCACCACCCCTCTTAATCTCCTTTGCCAGCCCCTCTGTCCCTGATTTTTAATTACTGAATTACTCTAGGACTTGCTCTTCAGCCTTCTATTCTCAGGCCTTCCTCCTCAGGTGATCAATCTCAGTTCCACAGCTGATAAACAGCCCTCATATGTAAATGGCTCTAACTTCTCACATGACCTCCAAACTCATATCTTCAGCTGCCTGCTCAACACCTTCACTTGAAAGTTGAAGGAGGATCTCCAATTTAACGTGTCTAAAACAGAACTCTTGATTTCTGCCCCACCCCCACCCCTTCCATTAGGCTTCAACATCTCAGTGAATGGCAACTCCATCCACCCAAAATTTAGGAGTCAGGCCCCAAACCTAGGAGTCAATTTTGACTCCACTCTTTCCCTTGTACTCCACATCTAGTAAATTAGTAAATCCTGATAATTCTGTTCCCAAACTACATCCTAAATCTCTGGTGAAACTACTATCTTTCATCTAGATACTCCTACAGCCTCCTATATGTCTTGGGCTCTCTTATGATTTGGCTCCAGAGTAGGATTGGTCTAAGGAAGCACTAGCAGAAGACGAGAGGGCAGCTGCCCGTGGAGAGCCTCCCCTTCCAACAATGGAAGTTCCATATTCTCCATGTCCAGGCATTGGGATGGTAACAGCTTCTTACTGCTGCTAATCTTTCCTCAACATCCTGTTTGGCTTTTCAGCTACTCCAGCAGCAATACAACAATCTTCCAATGTTAAATTCCCTGTATTCAAAAGTCCTGCGCTTGTTTCCATTCTCCAGGCTGGATTTCAACTAAAACCAATTCTATTTACTTACTATCAGCTTTCCACCAAAGAAATGTAATCTACATGAAAGCAGGAAATTTGGTACCCAGAACACTGCCCCGCCTATACTGGGGACTCAGTAAACACATTTTTTATGAAGGATATGTTGCTGCATTTATCCTTAGCAACAAGCCATTTGGACTCTATACAGTTAAAAAAAAAAAAAAAAACCACTGTAACTATGATAAAACTTAGAATTTTAGAAGGCTCATCAAAAACTTTTTAAGTTTTATAGAGGATCCAGAGGAAGTAGGATAAAGTCGTCAAAACCAAAATGTAAAAATCAAATTAAAAATAAATAAATAAAAACAAGAAAAGGGCTCAAATGACCTGAATATAAAGAAATTGCTTTCTGAAGGTCATTTCATTCCATTAATTCGGATATCAGCTTCAAGTTATTTTTTAAAGTTTATTTTATCTATAAAATACATGCTTTCATTAAACACATCATTACTTTTATGACCCTTGTAATCAATCTCCTTTTTCCCCTTCTAAACATGAGAAACAAATAAGACAAGACACAAACATTTATATTGATGAGCTTTAAAAACTACATGGGAGATGGCTTAAGGGAAAAGGGATTTAAGATAGCTTTATGATTAAATCTACATTCAGGGCAGAACTTAAGTGACTGAAGATTCTGAGAATATTTCACAGCTCAGAAAATACTCAATCCAAAGTAAAATGGACTCAGAACAGGACTTGTGTAAAATAAGAACAGATGAGTAATTAAGGTCTACTTTAAGACAATAAACTCTTTTCAAAAAGAAAATTATGATCATGGAGCTTTTCTTTCTTTTTAAATATAGGGATTTTTCAAAGCAGTCAAACAGAGATTGCAATTTGAAGGCCAGCTAGTTGCACCTGCCTCACAGGCTGGTTTTGTTTGACACACGTAAAGGATTTTTTACTTCATTTTGTTTGTTTGTTTGTTTGTTTTTTTCTTATATGAATTTGTTGCCAACACTTAAAAATCGGGCAGTTTCACACAAACATCTGGAATTTCGATAGCTCTAAAAATCTCCCGCAGTGCCACACTCGGCTCCACCTGCGCAGTGGGTCACCCTCAGGCAGAGGCTCTCTGGGTAGCGCCATCACTTCTTCTGGGGACTTAGATACACCCACCTTCTCTAATTCTCTCCAGCTCACTACGGGTCTGCATTCGTGCGCACTGCAGGAAAATATCTCATTTCATGCTCTGCTCATTTGAAATGCATTATATTTTCAAATCAGGATTATTTCCTTTTTTTACTTTCCACTAAGGCAGTTCCTAAGATGGAATCCTTGGGTCAGAGACTTAATGGTTGGCATGTGCAAGCTCAGGTTGAGGAGTCAGGTGAATAAAGGAACTTTCCAGTTTTACCTCTTTCCCCAAACAGAAGGCCTCCTCTGGCCACCTAGGCACGTGTGTAGGGGGCCACTGCCACAGCTCCATGCCTCAGGCAGCAGTGTGAACCCTTACTCTATACCACCAAGATGCGTGCTCTGGATTGGCAGGGTCTCCACTTCCTACTGTAAGGAAGCACCTGGGTCTCTGCTGTGCACTACCCAATGCTTCTAGAGGAAGATTGTTTTTTATCAGTGGTATGGATCTCATCCAATTTTCAAAGCAAATATTGAAAATATTAAGTGATTCTAACTCTTATCACATACAACTGCCTTTAAAAAAGAAGACCATGTATTTTTCTCATATTTGGAAATTTCCTTTTCTGCTGGGAAACATTCACTGATTTCAGCATTCATTAGGACACATCCTTGACATTTGAAACAAACTTTCTTCATAGCTAAAGACTAATTCTCATAACAACCCCATTTATTTTTGCATTAATTGGTAGGTAGTAGACTTTAAAAATTGTCTTTAAAACCACATAGAAATTGAATTTTTTTAATGGCTTAATGACATTAAAGCTTGTAATTTACAAGCCTCACAAAGGCTCTGTCTCCTGTGGTCCCACTTTTACCTCCCTTGATTCTACAGTTTTATAGTGATAAGTGTTATAAAAATGCCCAGACAGCTAAAGAGATACTTCCTGAATCCATATTTAGATGTAAAAAGGGAAAGATGCTGCCAATTAAAAATGCAGTAGAGCCCACTATTGTTGATTTATGGCCATGGAGGACATAACTTTTTCTCATTTTGCTGATTTGATTTGGATAACAACCCAGTTGCTATGTGAAATAACTTGATTTTCCCTGTTGATGTGCAATTCTTCCAACACCATCATTTGGCATACTGACTGATGATTGGATAAATTTGCTCAACTTTTACTATGAATCATTTAAATTACTCCTTTGCAAAAAGGTTTAAATTTGGTTTGGAGAAACCATTAGAGAATTATTTTAGCACTATTTTGTTTTGTATTTCATGATATTGTCTCACTTTTTGCATTGGATTTTTTTTTTCCCCTCTCAAGGTTATTACTATTAATTGTGCTTCCCCTTTTACTCTACTAGAATGCAATGAAACACACCTTCCAAACTAAAAAGATAGAAGTTAGGGAAAGGAACGTAGGTAGAAATAAAACTGTTCCATCTACTTCCCCTGCAAACTTGAGCTATAATATCTCCACCCCTTGGGGCGCCTGGGTAGCGCAGTCGTTAAAGCGTCTGCCTTCGGCTCAGGGCGTGATCCTGGTGATCCGGGATCGAGTCCCACATCAGGCTCTTCCGCTATGGGCCTGCTTCTTCCTCTCCCACTCCCCCTGCTGTGTTCCCTCTCTCGCTGGCTGTCTCTCTGTCACATAAATAAATAAAATCTTTAAAAAAATATATATATATATATAATATCTCCACCCCTATAAAACCACCTCCCTCTAAGACCTGGACCATTCCACCTTCTAGGTTCTGGCTGAACAAACAGGATCAAGAATCAGTTGGAATTTTCATAAAACGGTAGCCCCAAAAATGTCCAAAGTTTAGAAATCCATATACTATGCACCAGAGAAAGCCTGACAATCAGTTCCTAATTTACCAAGAGAAGCCTAGGTCATAGTATTAGACCAAAAGGAGGAGAGGGTAAGATCCACCCTAAGGAAGATCTAAAACCCACAGGACCAGATGTTCAATAGACACATAGCTACAGCAGAGATCCTTCTCTTCTGGAATCCTGTCTGTCAGAAAGTCTTTCACCAGTAGTCATTTCTTTTGGTTAAAAAACAGAAGCACATCTATTACCTCTAGGAGACTGCTACAAAATAATCCTATATTACCTGGAAGGGTAAGAAGAATGGCATCCTGTTAACTGCCTATGAGTGGATTGGGTGTTAAAGAGCTGTGCTGTTCAATACTATGGCCATTGGGCACATAGGGCTATTAAGTACTTAAAATGTGGCCGGTCTGAATTGAGATATACTATAAGTGTAAAAACACACCAGATTTCAAAGACTTACTATGAAAAAAGTGAAAAACAATCTCAATGATATTTTAGATATGTTTGGTTCAAAAAAATATATTATTAAAGTTCATTTTACCTGTATCTTGTTACTCTTTCAATATGGCTTTTATAAGTATAAAAATCTTAACTACATAATGTGGCAAGCATTATATTTCTATTGGAAAATGCTGTAATAGAATATGAGTGAACTACTGCCTTTTTGTGATGGTCAATTTTATGTGTCAACTTGACCAGGTCAACAGAGACCCAAACAGCTGGTAAAACATTATTTCTGGATGCATGTGTGAGGGTATTTCTGGAAGAGATTTGCATTTGATTCAGTAGACTGCATAAAGTAGATCTACCCACACTTAGGCACCATCTAATCCACCGAGGACACAAATGGAACAAAAAAAAGGTGAAGGAAGGGTGAATTCTCTCTCTCTTCTTGAGCTGGGAAAACATGGATGAACATCAGAATTCCTGGTTCTCAGGACTTTGGCTTTGAACTGAATACTACCAATGGCTTTCCCAGCTCTCCAGCTTGGAGATGGCAGATTGTGACTTCTAGGCTTCCATAACCACATGAATCAGCTCTTAACAATAATTTCTTCTATATCTATCTTTTTGGTTCTGTTTGTCTGGAGAACCCTAACTAATACACTTATAATATCTTGAATCTGAGCCTGAGAGAAGATATATATAAGAGGGGAAAGGTGGAGAGGTGAACAGGAGATAGCATTCTGGGAGCAAGGAAAGGTGAGGTCCAGAGGCCAAGGACAGTCTGGATATGTCCTCTCAAATGGTAGAGATCCCTGTGAAAGGGGAGCACAGAGTCTGGGGAAGGTAAAGTAGAAAGTAAACAACCATTTTCATCATTTTGCCTAGAACTGGGCCTTGGGAGTAGGTAACCAACTAGACATTCCAATGTGGTGTAATTAGACTATGTGGTCACTGAAAGCTCTACTTCAGTGGGGTTATCAAGTAAGAGTATATTCTTCTCCATTTCTGCCTGGTGCTTGTACAGTATTTATGATTTAAGTTGTGACATATTCATTTCAGTCAGGATGAATTGTAAGGGCAAACTACTCTAAAATCTCAGTGGCTTAAAATAGCAAAAGTTCATTTCTTCCTCAAGCTTACCTGACCATCATGAGTACATGCAGCTCTGCTCCATTGCATATTTATTCCTTCTGTCTGGGACTTTATTAATCAAGCATCATGACAGGGGAAGGAGAGGCAGGGAGAATCACTGGCTGGTTCTTAAATTTTCTGCTCAGAAGTGACACATGGCACTCCTACTGACATTTCATTGGCCAAAGCAAGTCACACGACCCTGAGTTTACTAGGGCAGGCATGTATAATCCTCCTACATAACGAGTTGTGAGGTATAGAAATGGGACTACTTTAGAAAGGGTAATATCATTGTCCACAACACTTAAGCAGTGGGGTCTTATGGAAAGATTGCTGCCCTGAAAAGCTTGAACATACCCTTCTGCAGTAGGTTTTTTGTTGCCTCCCTATTATAGTACATTCTCTAAGAACTGCATCCTCCCTGACATTCATACCTTACATCTTATTTTCAGATGACTGGACCAGGGATGAACCCAGAGGCAGAGCTTAGGTAGTGGAGAATTCCTGACTTCTGTGTAGAGTTTGGGTGGAGGCAACCATTTTTATCTATATGCACCACAGAGAAAAAGCTGGCACATAAAGCAGACACAGTGAGAGATAACAGACATAAGACCATGAGAGAGAAAGAGGGATGAATGAGGTGTGAACACCTTGGTCCTTGAAGGTGTCCACTTACCAGCTCCAGCCCCAAGATACTTCAAAGCTAGTATTCATTACTGAGAGATGCCTTTTAGTAATACTGAGGGATACCCCATAACACACTTTCTATGGCTTGCTTCATTTGAGTTGATTACAGTAATACAGATGGTTGTTATATATATAGACCTTAGGGCCAAACTGACTGGGTAAGGAGCATGACCGCATAGTTACGTGCAACTTTGGGCAAACCACTTTGTCTGGGCCTCCTGTATAAAATAGGGATAGTATCCATACATAATCTCATCAAGTGTCATGAGGATTTGATGAGTCAAAATATATCAAAGATGCAATACAAAAAGTCATCCATTATTACCGTATTATTATTACAGCCGAAAAGTTCAGAATACTTTTTCTGAGATGTAGTTTCATAATTCTCAGAACCTACCTCACACCGTATCTCTTTCAGGACAGTTAATATTGATAAAGTTCTGTGAGATCTTCAAATTATTAGATAATGAGGTACTCCCATTTCTCCAAACTGACTATCTACACATGATCCGGATTCATCAAATACCTAATCATCGCCCATGTTCTCAGCACTGATACATCTGGACAAAGAAGGAGGGAAGATATACACCAACAATGCTTGGCCAAAGTATTCTTCACAGGGTTCTACTGTTCTTCAGATGGCAGCTGAAAGCTATAGATAGGCATTCCAAACTCACAGAAGCATCCCTATTTATTAGCATTCTTCTAAATTAGCACTCTTAAGATTTGCCAATCATACATAAGAATTCTTTGGTTTTTCTGCCTTTTCAGAATGGTCTCTAAATTGAATTTATTCCAGGCATCCACATGCTCAAAACATATGGAAGAGAGGAAAAAAGGAACATTGTTCCAAAAGATTCTTAAATTTTATTTCTAGAAAAAATATTTTCTTGTTATAGGATGTTTCTCAATATTTTCTCCTCTTGACTGAAAGAAAAATTTACGGAATTTTTGCCCTACTGACACTGGTGAAAGAGGTTGATTTTTACTATTGACTATGAAGAATAAAAACTCGGTATTTCTTTCTTGGACATATGGACTTAAATATTAAGTCTCTGTCCTTGGAGAAAGTGGATTGTAAATAGAAAAATAAGATAAGTCAAGAAATGTTATTTTAAATAAGAATAACTGGCCACAGGTAATGCTACAGGGTAAGAGAAATTTTCCTCCAGGACCTTTAACTTCCTCAATTTGCCTTTCTCTATTCAATTAATGCTTTCAGAAATACTTTTTTCTCCTTTCCCCATTCTGCTTACCAAAATCTCAGAGATTCCTCCTGGGCCATCCCTGCATATATTATAGAAATGAAGTCTGCCAAACTTCTTTCAAGGAGGAGGTCTAGAACCCTTATGCAAGAGAAATATTTTTGGAAAAAGATGTGTCAAGTAGTCACTAGGATATAACAAGAGCTTTCTGGATATCTGTTCTACCTCTTCGTGTCTGTAATCATACAATCTCTCTCCAGATAATGCTAATAACTCCATGAACTTAAATATTCTGACAGACAGTCCCAGTTCCATTGGCTCATATCATAAAGGTGCCCAATTATAAGCATAATCAGAATGCTACAAGATGATGTGAGGATTTATGAATTTGGATTGGATAGCATTCTAAAGTCAAAGACCTAAAGGACACAATCACAAGAGCTGTACATAATCACATCAAGAAACACTGGAATTTAAGCCAGTTTACAGAAGTCAGGAAAGGTTCTACTATCACTGCTGAAAAGCATCATTCTATGCAGGATATAAAACCCCTGATTTCTGCTTTCACCTAAATCTCAAGAAGTACCTATAATGTTCATGATAAGAGATATTCATTCTGCCCTCAGGTAACTTGGGACTTATATTTGAGTGTCATTGCTGCCCAACCTTCAAATCTTGGTAATTTATTGACTTGTCTAATAATTCCTTCGACATTCAAATATCTTCGAATGAAAAGCAGAAATGAAGGCAGAATTCACACACGTGGACAATTTAGGCTCAAAAATACATTCGTACATAAAACAGTCAAATGCACTTTTACACAGCTGAACCAGTGCACATTACAGGTCACCTGTAAAGTGAACACTTCCCGAATAATCGACATTCATGGCAAATATTATTTTTCTTTTTATGTAAAGATAAAATCAGATAGTTTAGAATCCATATAAGGGGCCGAACATTATGGTAATGTGTGGTGAGGATATGTAATCCAAATGTTTCTGAATACAAACTCTATGTTACTAGTGTCACTGAGGCCTGAATATCACTGGCTACGGTTATTTTCATAACTTTTTTCCTTTGCCAAAAACACCTTATCTATAAGAAAATCAATCAAAGAGGAAACTCTAGGTGGAAATTTCAGGTGCTACACAACAAAAAGAGTAGTGAGGCAAAGATAACTAAGATAGAAGAAGTAATAGCAATGGAAAAGGCTGGTCAGTCCAAGTGCTACACTGAAACACATATTATTCAGAAATTCCCTGTGTTCTGATTGGACTTCTAAAGACAGCAATAGTTATGAGATTATTAGCAGTCTAATTCCAAGGGCAAAATCGAGCCCTAACATAATTCCAGATCATTAAGGCTCACTTAAGATCTCTCTCTCTCTCTCTCTCTCTCTCTCTCTCTCTTTCACACACACACACACACACACACACACACACACACACGCACACACACGAAAAGCTACGTGAGGGAAACAAATACACATGCACATACATACATAATATGTTTACCAGAAAAGAAATCATATTCTCTCTTTCTTTTTTTTTCCCTTGCTATATACACTCTTAATAGTATCACTTGCTTGACTTTTTTAAGAAATCTTCCATACATTTTGTAAACGACGGTCATATAACAGGAAGACTGGTATAATAACTCTTAAATCTGAAAAGGGTAAATTCTAGGCTATTTTCCCAAAGGAGTGTTGTTTCTTAGGCATTGCTACTCGGTTATTCAATTAAACTAGAAGGCAGAAAAGCACCCCATGCAGCACTTAGTCTAGCCCTCCTCCTGTATCCAAGTAAGCCTGGATATGCCAAGTTTCTGAGCAATTGATTCAGAACCAATTTGTGGCAAACAAATGCTCTCCCGCTACTTACAGTGGAAAGATCTCTCCATGCACTTTTGTCTAGACAGTCTCGACTACAGGAATATAATGTGTTTGCTGGCCCTCCAGTGATTTATTAAATGCCAAATCCATACAGCACAGGCACTAAAGCTTAAGAAATGGAAAAATAGCTTACCCAGTGGACTTGTAATGACTTATTAAGATTATGTTGGCAGCAAGACGTATAACAGTATCAATAAATAATAGCGATCTATCAAATAACTTTGGTTGAAATGGTAATGTTTAGAAATATCCCATTTAAGGTGGGTGAAATGCACCCACTGGGAATTAGTGGCATGGAAAATATTCTCTGCTGTGATGTGAAAGAAACTCAGGCCCACTAGAGCAATTCTGCTTGGAATTTCAGTTGCCCTCAAAAAATAAAAAGCAAAGCTAAACCCTCAACTTTTTAAACTCAAGTTTAAAAAAAAAAAAAAAAAGGCACTGGCTAAAATCTGCCCAAGAAAAAACAGTGACTTTTTACTATGGAAAGCCTAGTAGATTTTCTTCATTTTTAGTTCACAAATGAAAAATGAGATACTTACCATGTTTCATATTGTTCACTTTTTTTTTAGATTTATTTATTTGAGAGAGAGAGAGAGAGAGAGAGAGAGAGCTAGACAGCACCAGCAGGGGGAGCAGCAGAGGGAGAGGCAGACTCCCTGCTGAATAGAAAGCCCGACGTGGGGCTCAATCCCAGGACCCTGAGATCATGACCTGAGCCACCCAGGCCCCCCCATCATTCATATTTTTAATATTTCCTTTGATAATCCAATTACAAACAGGCTCTCCCAAATTCCCTAAACAAATGTTAAATGCCAGCGGATATTTCAAAGAATTATGATAAAAGGAGAAAAAGAAAGACAGGGAAAAAAATCATTTCATGTCGAAAAGAAAAATCTCATTTGATAATGAAATATCTTTTGACAGATGTTTGCTGAATAAAATTTTTCCATATCGTCAGAGTCAATGTGTTGTGCTGCCAGATATTTCTCACTTAAGCTCAGCTGTACAGCAATGAGAAATTTTTTAACTCTTTCTTTGCAAACCACAAGATATACTTTTAAAAGGCCACGTATTATATGTGAAACATTATGGTACTTTTGGCAACAGAGATTATTCGTACAGCTATCAATATTACTAATCTCTAATTTATAGCACTATGAAAAGCACTACGACTAAGAAAATAGATGTTTATTCACTTTCTTTGGGAGAAATTATTCAGCAATAATCTAAAAATCCATGAATCTTTAGAAAAAAAAATGTTCTTTTGATCAACTTGGTGCCACTAAAGCAATTTTCTCAAAAATAAGGTATGATTGATTTTCCCAAATTGTTCTTTTTAATATTTAAACATTCATTATACCTAAAAGTTGTAATGAGATATTTGACAGCTGTAAGATGTATATGATTTCTCTGAAGTTCTTCAGATTTTCCACAAAGAAGAGAAAGAGCAAGCTGTTGGAGTGCCTTCCCTGCTGTCATTCCCTGGCGCGCATCCGCCACCACAGCCACACTCCCAGCACACGCCTGGAGGACCTGGCCCCAGTTGCTGTTCGTGAGTGTGTACGAGGTGGCAAGCACAAGGCACTTTGGAAATTGTTACTTTTTATTTGCTATTCCCAAGAGAAACCATTTAAGAGGTGACACTCAATGAGGTTAAGTCTGTTTTCTAAGCTCCCGTTGATTAGTGGGTGAACCAAAAATTAAAACCATAACAGGCTCCAAAGTCTATGTGGCTTTCAGCACTCCTTCTCCACAAAATTATATTTGACCAATTTCAGAGCTTTTAAAACAGGAAAATTGTGTTGATTCAGGTATTTTAAATATAGGTGGTCATAACTAACACTTGGCTGTTTGGGGTTTTTTTTGCAGATTCCCTGTGCGGAGCTTGTACAAAGCCTGATGCAGGGTTCCATTCCAGGACCCTGGGATCATGACATGAGCCAAAATCGAGTCAGATGCTTAACCAACTGAGCCACCCAGGAGCCCCTTAGTTTAATTTTTAGAACTTTTGATTTTAAATTTAAATTGGGTCAAAATTTCAAATGAGGGGTGGTGTGTGCAGGGGCAGGCAACAATGTAACGTGTGTTCCAAAAATATTTTGGACCTTTCTTTTTTTTTAAAGATTTTATTTATTTATTCGACAGAGATAGAGACAGCCAGCGACACAGGGAACACAAGCAGGAGGAGTGGAAGAGGAAGAAGCAGGCTCCTAGCGGAGGAGCCTGATGTGGGGCTCGATCCCATAATGCCGGGATCACGCCCTGAGCCGCAGGCAGACGCTTAACCGCTGTGCCACCCAGGCGCCCCAATATTTTGGACTTTTATTAGGGATGACTTCTATACTATATTTTTAAAGTGAAGTCTTCTGCATAATGTCAAATAATAAGAAAAATATGTAATTTGATAATTTAAAGCTAACAGCAGAAAAATTGACATTCCTACTGGAAACTGGTTCTGAATGTTATTTACTGGTTAACGAAGTTTGAACTTTTTTCCCTAACTTCGTCTGGAGGCTGAGATACCCACCAAGAATCCGGAACAACTGAACACAGACCCACGCAAGGTCACACACATCATGTAAAATTTCAGAACACCTGGGGCAGGCAGAAAGAAGCAGATTTCAAGAGAGCAGTTAGGTCTCAACAGCAACATCGCTAGAAAGTAATATAACAATACTTAACAAAATAATTCCCAGCTTGGGGTCCTATTCTTGGCCATAAGGTGTGAGTATAGAATAAACACATTTCCACATGTGCAAATTCTCAATCTATTTATCTTCCGGGCAAACTTTCTCATGGAGTTCCCACCCAAATGAAGGAATAAACAAAGATAAAGACTAGGGGCCCAAAAAACAGAAGATCCCTCCCAGGAGGGCAGTGGCAAGTATCCCCAGGACGAAGCTTCCCCAGTGCACCAGATGTACAAGTCTGGAGAACAATCTGCTGAGACTAGAACAGAAGTCACCAGGAGAAATTTCCTTAAGAAGTAAAATTAATCGAACACATTCAGATGAAAAAATACACAACTTGGGGAAGTTTGAGGGTGAATTAGTGGGAGATATGAAAAAAAATTAAGCAAACACAAAACCAATTTTCAATACAAGGAAATAAAAAATGGGAAGGAAAATGAATGATATTTTATATGCTCTCTAGCTCAGCTTTGATTAGTATTTGCATACCTCTCAGAATGTAAACATTAAAAAGTCAACAAGTGAAAATTAAGATGTAACCACATTTAGAACTTGGGGCAGGAAGGATTCGTGTGTGTTAGAAAGTTAAGGTTGCAATATTTAGCAAATAAAAATGCAGGTACAGGATACCTAGTTAAATTTTAATTTCAGATAAATAGCTAATAATTTTTTGTGTAAGTATGTCCCAAAAATTGTATGGATAGGGGTTGAAGAAGTGAAAAATAGCTATATCTTCATCTTTTACAGCAGGAAGTCAAAACTGAAAAATGAGTAAGTAGCATGATAAGCCAAATAAGTAAGTACTAAAACATTTGAAAGTGGTTGCCTCTGGAGAGCAAGAAATTATGAAAAGGAAGGTGGAGTGTACTTTTTTTTACGCCAAGCATTTCTTTTAACAATTTTACTCTTTCTTTACATAAAAATTTTGATTATAATACCAACTGAATTGTTTAAATAGATCTGAAGCAAATAAGACAAAATGGTATAATTTGAAAAAGCAGGGTATTTAGGTGTTTGTTACATTAATCATTTTTTTTGCTTGGGAACAATCAGAACCATCTAAGGAAATTTCAACAAATACTTAAAGACTATTGCTTTGCAGGATTTCTATATTGTTGGACTATTTGGAATTATGGTGGTGAATATTATGGAGGAGTTTGGAGTCATGTCTTTTTATTCATTCATTCATTCATTCATTCATTCGACAAAGATTTATCATGTACCTATTATGTTGGGGAAGCAGATTATGTTCTAGGAAATCAATCTGCTAATCACAAATATAGAAAGACCAACTCAGGGGCGCCTGGGTGGCGCAGTCGTTAAGCGTCTGCCTTCGGCTCAGGGCGTGATCCTGGCGTTCTGGGATCGAGCCCCACATCTGGCTCCTCAGCTGGGAGCCTGCTTCTTCCTCTCCCACTCCCCTGCTGTGTTCCCTCTCTCGCTGGCTGTCTCTCTGTCACATAAACAAATAAAATCTTTAAAAAAAAAAAAAAAAAGACCAACTCAACAACCATTAACAAAATTTCAGTCAGTTCAAGTCAGTGCTCCGCATAGGAAGTGAGTCCTTCTCCCAGTTCCCGTCCTCCGAGATCTTCTAGGCTTGTCAGCTCTTGATCACAGGACTGGCACGGGAACTCCGTAAGGGCAGGAACCCACATTCAAGGATCTTTGAGGAACCCTTCTAGTCCAAAAGAGCGTCTAGAACAGTATCTGAGGAATTTATGTAATTGCCATTTAAAAGATGCAGAGGTGACAGCAGTGAAAAGGAATGAGACATAGGGAACCCAGAGGACAGTCTGAAGAAGCAAATGCTAGAATTTAATCATTGAATGGGAGGAAGTAAGCCCGAAGAATCCAAGACAGAAGTCAGAGATCACTTAGCCTGGGAGTCTGGAAAACAGGGGTTCGCTGGAAGAGAAACAAAAATGTGGAAGAAGAGCCAGCTTTGGGGGAAGTTAAAAATTCAGTTTTATGCATATTAATTTATCTACCATACCTATGGCTCAGTGACAGTCATGTCTGAGGCACCTCACATTTTTAAAAATGTAAATGTAAAAAGCAGATAGGCAGTTCCTGCTTTTTGTCACCTCAACTATCATCGATTTGATTTCTTGAAAATCTCTTTTACGCAACTGTATTTGACTTTCTGCCTTCTTCATCAGCTCATTTATCAGGTGCAGCCCTTACTTCCAGGGCTTGGGGAAGATCAGTTTAGCCCAGCCCCGCCCTGGGGAAATCAGGGTTCGGCTCTTCTGTGCAGGAGTGCCATCTAGTGGTCAGAGAATGTCACCTCGGGCTAGACTGTGCAAGGAATAAAGTGGGAAGCGGGAGAGTGGGGCGGGATGTTCTGCTTTCCGTTCCAATTTCCAGGTGCGCTATGGCAAAAACCTATACCTCTTACCGTCTAAATATGACTGTGAGAGCATATCCAGTCACAGTACTATGAAGTACAACGTCTGCTTTTTAATGTATTCTTATCAAATGATATGGACATGGTCCATGGAGAGAACAAAATAGTATAGCTCTTTATCTTGTTTCATTTTTCATACAGTTTTTCATATTTGATGAAGAAATGGTATATGCAGCCATAAATATAATTTGGTTATCTTCGTATCATTAAAGAAAAGATTTACAAATATGTAGCATGGAAGCAACTCACATATAAATGGGTCCCCTTCCTTAACTCTCTTAAAGTCGCTCTCTTCATTGGCTCTTCTATATACCCGATACACTCTGAAGAAACATTAAGCTGTTTGATGCCCAAGGCCCAAACTTATTTCTTTTCCTGAGATTGACCAGAACATTCTGTCAAACCTTTACAGATATTTATATGCATGTCTTATCTCCCTGGCTAGGCTGTAAGTTCCTTGAGGCAGAATCCATTTCTGACTTATGCATTAAAACCTCCAAACAGCTGATTACCAAACATTGTTTCTAATATCAGAGAGTCAAAGCATCCTTTCAGAATCCCATGCAAATGGTGGACTTCCTGGCCACAGGAAGTATATGTGCAGATCACATATATGCAAAATTCTGCTCATACTCAAGGGACTTCAGTGGCCCCTTGAAGCCCATTCACATGCTGGTCCAGTTAAGAAATTCTGACCTAAAAGGAAGTTCTGGAACACAACCTACTTATAAGTCAGAGCATCCTGTATACACAGAGCAGGTCCCTGCAGAGACACGAAGTAAAGCTTATAAAAATTGACTTTCCCTACATTGTCAAATCTACCCCCCCCCCCGGAAAAAAATCTTTTTGTGCTTATAGAGATTAGTAAAAGGCACAGTTGAAATTCCTCAAACTTGGGGAATAAATAAAATATGGAAATGGTCATCCAAGTGTCCACACAGAATCAGGTCCCCTTCTTTGCCAGAATCCCAAGGTGGACCTGCCACCATGCCCAGCCCCGCCCTTTGATGCCCTCTGGCATCCTAGCTTTTTAAAATGTGCGTAAGTGTAAAAAGAAAATCTTTCCCTGTGTACTTAGCAATATTAGAATTTTTCCATAGGTAACACTTTCTCTCCCTTTCTCTCTTTATCTCCCTCTTCTCTCTCTCCCTCATACACACACACACACACACACACACACACACACACACTCTCTCTCTCTAAGTGGGAAAAAATATCCAAAACACAGAAACAGATGTCTTACTCTAAATCTGCCCATGGGTTTGCCCATGGATGGCAAACCTGATATCTTTTGTTTCTACCTCAACCTTCCCTAAAACCCCCTTCCTCATCTAAGAGCACTGAAGCAGCTCTGTACCTCTCCTTCCTTCCAAGAAAAGAACTAGATCAGAAAAGTCAGTGAAATCTTGACCAGATGCACAGGAGATCACTATGGATTGAGGGGCCCTCCCCTGAGCGGTGAGGAAAGCTATTCCGGCACTTCACAAACTCCACGTCAGCACATCAATAACCCCAGATGCCTTGCTACCCACTCTGCATGATGCTTCCTTCCTTGCTCATGGAAATAGAAGTGTCGTCTCTCCACAGGAAAGTTTGATCTTCCACAGTGATTTCTCAATAAGGCTTTTAAAATATGTATCTATTTTCACAGCATAGTCCAAATACAAGCATTTCATCTGAAGTTAGGCAAATAAAGTTTTGAGAGTTTACAGCAAGAAGAAATCAGCGATAAAACTTACTTAGCAGTTCTACATGTGGAGGAGAGAGAAGATACGGAGGAAACATGAAATTCAGAGCCCAGTTCTGAAATAACTGAATCACACGACAGGAGAAATGATTCAACCTTGGGCAAGTGCACTGCAGAGGGACCTCAATTTCCACATCTGTTGAGGGGGCTGGACCAGACCAATGTCAGCACCGAAGTTGTCCGGTAGATGGTCATCTCAGAAACAGGTAAAGCTAGAGGGCTATAAAGGTAGCCAAGAGGAGAGTGGGTGGCCCGCTGATGAGGGCTGGATAGGTCAGACACAACAGGTAAACCAGAAAGTAAACTCAGGCAGTCCCCAAATCACCCAAGCAGGGATGATAGTCAAGATTGTCTCTGGTCAGCATGACACTGGTACCAATGTCTTGGAACAATGTCGAGCCCATCCTAGCAGTTCAGCTCAGAAAGGACTGATCAGCAAGCAGGTTCAAAGAAGACAAAGTGTCAAAATATACATTCTACCCACCTTAAAAGAACTGCAGGACTGCATATTAAGTCCTTAAAGACAAGGATTCTCAACTTGGGTTGATACTTTAGGTTGGAAAAATCCCTTGTTGTGGGGCTGCCCAGTGCACTGTCGGATGTTTACCAGCATTCCTGGCCTCTACCCACTAGATCCCGGTTGCACTCCCCACCCTCAGCTGTGGCAACCAAATGTGTCCCCCAACACTGCCAAATGTCCCTGGAGGCAAACTGCCCCTGTTAAGAACCACTGCTTTAGGAACACTTTTCATGACCCCCTGATCAACTGAAACAACACTCTAATTTTTCCTGACATCCTTCCCTATTATGCCTCTGGAACTTGACCGTGTGGGCACCTCCCTCTTCTCTTAACCCTGACCTCAATTTGTCTTCACTCTGATCTCATCTTGCTCTCTGCCTGACTCTTTGGCTTGGCATTTCAAACCATCCTCTGCCCCTAGCCTCACCTTTATCTAGGATTTAAAGCACTGTGGGCAAGCTCTAGATCAACGCCTTCTCCTCTGGGCCTCAGACCCTACCTTTCCTTCCCCCAAAGCTCTAAAGCCAAGATCCAGCCATTTCTTTTGCTGCACAGCACTGTCTCCTGGGCCCCCAAACCTGACACCCCAGAAGCCCAGTGCTCAGAAACCCCTCCCAAGACTGGGAATCAGCAAGGGCCAACTGAAGGGATAATGCTGTTCTGTCTTTATTTCTGAAAACCCCAGAGGCTGACAAAATTGTTCTTCCCTTTCCTATACCATCTGCTAGAAAGATGGGGCAATGAGACAGCCCTTCCCTCCTCGCCAGTGCAAGGTTCTAGAGCAGGACCCTCAGCGGGAGCACCCAGGTACTTCTCTCCTCTCCCAAACACCCAAAGACCCAACGTGCTTTGTCCTCTGCTCAACGGGCTCTGTGTAGCTTTAATCTGTAGTTTTCCTATTGGTGGGTTCACTTTGCCAACCACACCCTCAGAAACTGCTCTGTACCACAGGGAGAAGGCCCCTGCCCTCAAAGGAGTTTCAACTACATTGCACCCTGTTCTTGTTTAGGAATTTCTACCCATGATGCAAGTCTATTTATTCAAAGAGCTTTTCTTTTCTTTCTTTTTTTTTTTTTAAGATTTTATTTATTTATGTGACAGAGAGACAGCCAGCGAGAGAGGGAACACAGCAGGGGGAGTGGGAGAGGAAGAAGCAGGATTCCAGCAGAGGAGCCCGATGTGGGACTCGATCCCGGAACACCGGGATCACGCCCTGAGCCGAAGGCAGACGCTTAACGACTGTGCTACCCAGGCGCCCCCAAAGAGCTTTTCTTATGAGGTACTTTTCCTGATGTTTCAAGTAAACGCATTTCACATTACCAAAATGCAGCCACACTGTGACTTGCTTAACCAGATTCTCGAACACATATTTCCTTAATCTCCCTTCTTAACTCCCACTCCACTGAAAATGTTCTCCGCCACCTTCTCCCAACTGTGCCATTGATTGTGTAATACTGAGAAAGTTACTTAACTTCTTTCTGCTTCAGTTTCTATAGCAATTGAAAAGGCACTAATAATTTTTGGTTCTTTTTCAGGTAGATCTATAGGTGTTAACAAGGCAGCATATCAAAAACGCAATGAATTCTACCAAGATCCCCAACAAAATCCCCCAAAATATTTTCCTTCTCTGGATGGTTAACAAACAGGGCCTTCAATTCAATAATGCATGATATTTTATTCCATACAGAAAATACAGGAAGTAAAACTGGCAGTGAAACTTCAATAGAATGACAATCTTCTTAGCCACCAGAGGTGTCAACAATGATAAAGACTGGCATATGAATGAGGAGTTCTCTGTGGGTGAAGCTATTCCAGGAAAGAGTAAATGACACATGTCAGCTAGGGGACAGCCAAGATTCAAATGTGGGGTAGAATGCGGAAGTAGGTGAAGTTGGAAGTCTTTTGTGGGTCTAGGATTCTAAGATGACTACCCTTTGGCCACCAGTGATGTTCATCATAACCTAAGACGGGCAGTTCATTTACAGTGGAAGGCTGTTCTCCCGAACTGGTTGTTTTTATCATTATGATACCCACTTTATCAGTGAAAGCGAGAGTTATTCTTGGAATTGATTTTATTTGCCCTATGCTTAGAAGGATAAGGAAAAGGCTGGTGTTAATACTTAAATAAAGGGAGTAAGTTTTCTTTATGTTCAATTCCTTCCCAAGAGCAAGTGCTAGAGACTTTCTGTTCCATGACCGTTGCTGTCCTTGTGAGGGCCAAGGAACTCACCCTCTGTGTCAGGGTTCTTCTGAGGCTCCAGGGACATTAATAAAGAGGTAACTACAAAAGCATCTCATACAGAGCTCAATGAATCTCAGGGCACTGGAGACCATCAATTGTGTTTCAGAATTTTTAATTTTCAAGATCCTTTCCTTTTCTCAACAAATTCTCTCGCGAATCAAAAGACTTGGCTATTAAAAATATTATTCCTGCTATAAATATCCTCTTTGTGTCTCTGCAATAAATCTCTCTCTCCTTAGAGTAATGGGAATACCTACAACAGAGTAAGGAAAGGGTCATGTACAAGAAAGCACACAGATTAACCTTGCCAGATATCTTGCTACGTGTAATTACATTATATAAGACAATTCTCCTAATGGCAGAGGATTGTCATTCATGGAACAGTTTGGCACTTTGGGGGTGGTACAGACATATCTTTAAATAACTTTGTGAAAAGATTCAGCAAAGAGAAAAAGGAAATTGATGTGATATCCACCCTGTTAGAAAGACTAGCTTCACTTAACAATGTAGGTCAGGTCGAAAACCCCCAGAAAGACTACAAGTGGCTGTCTTCCAAGTGTTAGAAATTATTGGTACATTTTTAAAAGCATGAACTACATTTTGAAAATAAAAATGCTATTTCCATAATTAATAAGATGTTTATTCGGTTATATGCAGTCTTTCACCAGACCTTTAAGTACTAGATTTTTTTCATCTTATTATCAGACTACAGAGCGAATAGTGGTAAGCTGATAAAATGCTCTGTGGGATTTAGCATTCTTTTATCTGTCCTTCCTTGGCCTTCAGTTTACTCAAAACTTTTGTTTCTCAATAGTTTAATTACATGTGAAAAGACTCCCAGTAACACACTTGTGTTATAGCTTATTAGAATTAAATGAAGAGAAAAACTTTTCATTATGGGGTTTTATTGTTATTCATTTATACACTCATTTGACAATACTGACTCAAGCTGCTGTGTGTTCTCTTAAGCTCCGAATATTTTATATCCCAGAGCTCCATCCAAAAGCTACATAATTAAAAGGAAAGCTTGCTTTTTCTAATACTATATAGAGATAGCAGAATTTCAACAAGTTCTATTTTCATCCATTATGAAGCTATCTTATATAAAAGCTGCACTTTTCTTTGTGAATGAACCAATTCTTGCCATTCCAGTACTCAACCTGACGTATGCATTAACAAAAATCAAAATGAAATGAAAATTGCTGGTCAGATAAATCCATTACATATGAAATTAACCATTATTAATGAAAACAAAACCCAACCTAACTAATGGTTTAAGAAATTATTCTCACTTGATTAAAAGACACACACACCCCAGTTAAATTCATGAAAGAGTTTAGCTTAAAAAATATAATGCATTTCAAACAACCATTGCAAACCTTATTCTGAGTAAGATTGTAAGAGGAACTAAGTTTTAAAGGAAGAACATCAGAGAGTTTCTTTGATACTGGAAATAGTCCATCCCTGTTCTGAAATAGTTTTGCCCTTATGACTCTGCTCCCAAGGTAGGCTTTTCTGGCATAAGTAAATTTAGCTTTATTTCTGGAACAAGTAGTCTTTCTTCATAAGTGTCACACTGAGCTGGGCTGATTTAGCTTTCTGTCTTCTTTATACCAGCCTTAGCAAGTTTCGAAATATATGGCCATTCAAAGCAAGTTGTATTGCAAGCTTTTCTCATTTGTTTTCACTTATCAAAAAGTTAGAAGAACTATGTGACACTACAGTTCTTCAGGCAATACTAAGTCAAGGTCAGAATTCACTGGTTAACAGGAATGTTTCTTAAAAAAACATGTACAAATTCCCAACCAAGTAATAGGGCCAGAACTTGCAGACTGGGAAATTTTCACTAAAACTGAAAATGGATAAACCCCAAAGCTCTCTGAGCAAAGAATTAAGAGAATAAGGGCCATATAGACCCAAATTTTCCATATCACTGAGTTCCTTGAAAATTTTAAATATGCTACTTTTGCAAAGAGATTTCAATTTATACTGGCAACATTCACCCATAAAGAAAAGAGGTTAATATTAAGGTCACTACAAAGTAAATGCTTTTATTTCCATGAGTATTTTAAGTTTTCCTGACTGACATGATTGTTATAAATGGCTATGTCTAGGGTTTATGTCTGCCTTTGTATATCTGTGTGATGCCAAGTTCTTTTTCACAAAGGCTCTGGCTGATGTCGCTCATGACATTCTGTGGTGGAGATTTATTCCCTGACCTTATACTTGGGAAAGGACAGCCTGAAACTACTCAAGAAATTGTGGGACTTAGTAGATTATACTATGAGTTATTTCTCTTTCCCAGAGGAAGTATTATCAACCAAAAGCAGAGGTCCAAAGAAGGTCCCTCCTGATTACCAGTATCCTCACAGAAGAGCCATGGTTCTACTGGTTTAGAATTCAATTTGAGGCTAAGATGGCGGTCAGGATACAGAGATATTGTGATAGTGCTTTGGCAAGTTTTCATTCACTTTTGAAACCTTGTGATACATAAACAACACTGAATCTAAAAAGGCATCAGCACATAAAATTAACAACTGGTACCGAATATCACAGTATACCTTGTTTGATTTTTTTAATATTACAAGCAAAGAAAATCGTAAAAAATGTTTTTCCAAATTACATTCAAACTGCATTTTTAAGAACTATTTCATCTTTAAAATGTTTTGACATTCGGATTACATATTTATTTATATACAACATGAGTTGGATTGAAGAACAGAACCCACACTTAGCACTGGCTAATTAACTAAGGCTCATAGGAATCATATTTATATTAATTATTTACAATGTTCTTCTCTGTAATGATTTTTTAACATCAACACAAAAGTTGTGCCATTTAACTTTTCTTGATGCTCTTTCTCCTTTGACATTTACCCGACGACCAGTTATGAAGCACCTGCTATTAGCATGTACTGGCTAATACTCCAGGTACTAGAGTCACAGGACTTTGGAAAGTAGGGGTCTTCAAACTCTCTGGCAAACACGATCAGAGCCTGGGGTTAAAATAGATAAACCATACATTCAACCCTAAATCAGTGTGACTTCATATCACTCACCTCCTACGCCTTCACTTCCCACAAGTCTCTACATTTTCATGCAGCAAGGAGGATAATCACAAGGGAAAATCAGCAACCATTCTTTCGTAATATGTGTCCCAGCACTCCTCACACTGCTCCAGAAGTCCCCATCCACTGAGACCAAAGTGCAGTTCTATTCCCTAACACGCTGAAAACGCCCAAATCTGTCTCTGTCCCAGCTCCTCTCCTGGGCTACGGAGCTACACATCCAGTTCCTTATTGCTGCCTACAGGAAGCTCACTCTGCACAGTGACCTAAAACTGGACTGCCCAGTTGCCCCACACATCTAAGTCCTCTCCAGAAGAGCTCGTCCTGGTGAGTGGCAACACGAGCCGCACAGTGTGGCCAGAAATGTATCACTCTCCATACCTCTCTCGCTTTCTCTCTCTCTCTCTCTCTCTCTCTCTCTCTCATACACACACACACACACACACACACACACACACACACACACACCATAGTCAGTTACCATGTCATTACTTCTGATGAGAAGGATTTAATTGCAAATAGAGGAGATGTTATTCTGGATTCATCATTTAAGTGGTAGGAATCTGGAGTCAAAGCTGTTGGGATTGCCTTTTTCAATTCTATGATGCAAGCAAATGTAATATCCATGCCCAATGTCCACTCAGAAACACCCAACTGCAGGGAGGACATGGCTACTTAGAACTACGAAATACTGTATTTCTTCTCTTTTGTTCTCCAGGAGGATGCCCTGTTATAGCTTTGTCTTCTTGGCCTTCCATATGCATTAAACATAGAGATGAGTAGAGCTCCCCATTGTTTCAGAATATTTTGTTTTCCCATTTTTACTAGTAGAATGTAGGACTTACACGACTGGTCTATTGATGATAGACAAGGGTGAGGACCCAGATAATAGTGTTAGAGTCAAGATATTGAGTAAAGTCTGGCTATATGTGAAGAAATCTGTAACATTATATGCTGAGAGCTGACAGGAAGATGAGGCATCCAAAACTGAATTTAGAACACAGATGTCCCCTCCTTGGTTTATGATACAGACCACCTACCAGATACAGGTTATTCTAATGATGGGAAGAGTATGTGAAAAGTTTATATATAAACTTCTCCTCTTTTCAATCAATTCTGTACATTTTGCATTTGTCATCACAAATTATGAACATATATTTTTCCTTACTTCTCTACTATCTCTACCTCTAATATTTGGTCTTCAATTCCATGAGGGCCTATCTGTAACTCAGCAATGTCACCAAGTTTGAGATAATGTATATTGAATGTATAAATGAACATCAGTATCAACATGGCCTTTTTTGGATTCAGACCCAGTCCTTGGGCAAGGTTCTTGGACAAAGTTCTGTGGCTCAGTTTCATTATCTATAAAACAGAATTGCAATATTATTTACCCCAAAAGTTATTAGGAGGATGCACAAAACAAAACTAATACATGCAAACCAGTTAAAACAGAGTCTGAATGTGGAAGAACTCAATAATGCATAGCTATTATTATTTATTATAATCATAATTATGATGTTGCTGTTATCATTATTATCATTATTTAACTCCCTTTAAAAATAGGTCGCTCTTGCATCAAGTTCAAAATCCTTGGCAAAGTATATCAAATCCAATGTGATCAGCGCTATGAACTGAGTTCTATCCCCTCAAGAGGCAAATGAGGCCCTCAACCCCAATGTGGTTATATCTGGAGACAGGCCTTTTAGAAGGTAGTTAAGGTTAAACGAGGTCATAAAGATGAGGTCCTAGTCTGATAGAACTGGGGCATTATAAAAAGAGTAAGAGACACACCCCACTCCCCCTCTATCTCTCACTCTTAATCTCTTTCTCCATAGGCACACACAGAGGAAAGCCCACACAAGGACATATCCACCAGCCTGAGCTAATACAATCAGGGTCACAACTGATTCAGTACACCCCACCCTCCTGCTTTATGGAACAACCTACTTTCTCTTACCTCCATGCCTCAGTGAGAACATCCTTCTCCTTCTTCACTGGCTATCTAATTCATACTCATTCTCCAAGAGTACCTTCCTTACACCTTCAGGCATTTCCTATTCCAGTCACACTACCTGAGTTTCCACTGCCCTCCTAAAGGCTCCTCCTCTGTGTTGCTTGTGTGCCTGTGTATAGTTCATCAGAGCACTGATGGCCACCGGCACCACTAGATATACTGTAGATGTTCCTCAAATAGATATTTAATAAGTGTGTCACTCAGATGTCATCTAGGATATTTTTGATCTTTTGCTGATAAGCTGACATCACAGCAGTGGAAAAAAATTCAAATAGAATATTAGATGCACCTATTATTGAGGCCATCTGGTCATTTTCTAAAGTTGCTTGGCTACTGCTTCCTTTTCATCTGTCTCCCTCTTTTTTACTTGCCCATCCTCACCACTAATAGCTGCACCATCACCGCCACAAAATGTCTGTTCTTGCTAACTCAAACCATCTTAGCTATGTTTTTTTTATGACTTCTAATCTATGCCTTTAGATTCACATTCCATTCAAATGGAATTTCCCCAAAAACTGTTCCCTCAATATTATGAATTCTTATACATTTTCCCTAAAAGACCTCACTGTAAATGAATGATGTAGGTTGGCAACTAAATGCAACTTAGCAGTGCCAGCTAAAGTGACTGTCTCCAGTGAAGGCAAAGCCAAGGGAATTGATTCCCACTGGATGTCAAGAAAACAGGACAGAAACCTTCAGGACTCTGGCAACTGTTGTAATAGTATGAGAGAAAGAGAGAGAGAAGAAAGCCAGCATGCAGAGCAAGAGGGGTGCAAGAGGATCCAACTTTATTGCTAGGATAGCTACAAAGGTACAATGAGACAAACCATCTTCCTCTTTCTCAACCAACTCTTCCACTTGAGCCCAAACATGAAATGCATTGGAAAATGTTATCAACACAACTATAAAATTTTATTTTATAGATACAGCTGAAGTATATCTCTACATCAGATGACATAGAGAGAAAAACTAACAAGTAATTTTCGGGGGCCAGAAAGACATATGTAAAACGTTTACATTACAAACTCTATTTATCCTCACAATTAAATCAAGAACAGACTTGATGTTCATCTTTTCTTTCCAGTTCTGTCTTCTGCAAGATCCTTTTAAACACCCCTTGGTTTCTTCATTCTCTTCATGATCTCATTCACAATATAAGAATAATAATGACTTAGTGTTGTTGTAAGAACCATGAAATGTTTTCCAACATTTTAATATTATATTCAATGGTAACCCAATGCAGCATCTTCTGTTCTAATTGGAACCAAGTTTTCAAATATGGATACACATATCATTGTGCAACCCATCTTATTTTTCCCATCCTTGGTTTTCATAATAAAAGGAGGATAATATTTTCTTTTCTTCAATTTTAAAATAAACAGTTTCCACCCCCGCCGGGCAATCTTTTGAACATGCGAGTCAATACATTCTTACAGAAGGAATAACAGCTATGACTCAGGGCCATGGAAGAAGCTTCCCATAATAAATTACAATGATTAGTGCTACTAGACAAAGTGCTTCAGCTCCTTTAGCAAATTCTTCCCAGCTCCTTTCATTAATCAGACTGCTTACCTGGTTTTATCATTAGTGCCAGGCCTTTCAACTTGGTGCCTGAACCAATTAATACATAATTTAAATCAGAAGCATGTTTAAAATTCTATCAGAGTACCCTGTAGTGACTGGAGTACATCATCCTGCATTAATTCTATAAGTTTGTTTGTAAAAGTAATTAATTATTGCTGACAATAATAAGTTTCTGAAGCTAAAGCTACCTTTTCTCCTATTCAATATTCCTTTCTGCATGCAACTGATAATATTATCTGCAAAGTTTAATGACAGGTTGTCCATGGGATGAAAAATATCATACTAAATCCACATCCACACTGCTTGGAAGATTTTTCTTGAGGTTTTCAATCGATCACGGCAACCTCTTAATAATAGTGGTAACAGAGGACAAAACTTGCAAAGATTCCAAAACTTACAAAATAATGAGTTAAACTAGGTGGAACTATTAGTACCTCCCTATTCACTGATTTCATGAATGGAGAGATGAATGACAATGACAAAGACCCCCTCTCATCATTTTTCCCACACCTGCAGAAGATTATACAGACTCCAATGACAAGTTACTTGCCAGAAATGAAAGTGAAAGCAAAGGGCTTTGTTTAAAATGTATCAGGCACTGTCAAGTGCTGATAATAGAATCTTTGATATCCTTATTCTGGTTCTCATTGTAACCAAATTTCCACTAAGAGCTATTTAGAACCTTACAGCCATATTAATATGGTTGCCCCAGACTGGGTATTATACTTCAGTGTATATGATAATTTTCTCTTAGAATAAAATTTTCATTTGATTCCTCCTGCTCAGAGAAAATTATTTTAGGCATTATTTGTTGTTATCCAAGAGCCATACCCACCTAATCTCCAATGCACACATACATACACACACACACACACACACACACACACACACACAATTTTTCTTTGTCAAGAACCCTGATTTTTTTTCACTTTTTGGTAGTCATGTGCATTAGGAGAGCCTAGACCCATTTCCAGCCCGGGGGCGGGGGGCGGGGGGAGATAAAGCTTAATTAATATAAAGCAGTCATGATCATTCCTTTCTCCCTGCTAGTGACCAACTTTCAATGGTCAGTTTTAATTCCATTAAAAGTCTAGCAAAAGTGACATGAAGGGGATATGCTGGGGGACTTCTGGGAATTTTTTTTCATTAAAAACAAGATGTTGCTAATGAATCATCGAACTTTACATCAAAAATAAATAAATAAAAATAAATAAATTTTTAAAAAACCATAAAAAAATAAAATCTACTTTATCCAATAAAAAAAAAACAAGATGTATCAGAGAAAACAATTCTTTCTGCCTTTGGAGTTTGTAGCGACACTAGGAGCTCTTGCTGCCATCTTGAAACAATGAGGGTCATCTGAGGACAAGTGCCAACACACTGAGGATGACAGAGAAGGATGAAAAAAATCTGGATTGTTGATGACATTATTGAGCCATTTAGTTGTCCAACATTAGAATCACTTTACCTCAAGGTTTCCACTTATGGAAGATAATAAATATCTTTATTCTTTAAGCCATTTTGTTATAACAAATATGTTATCTGCAGTTGAAAGCATCTCATCTGATACAACAACCAAGGTTCTTTGCACAGTATCTCCCAAAAATACTGTATTTCCAGATTAAAAGGACCCATACAAATGAAAACTAAATAAATAAATAAGCCAAAGTACAAACTGAATTGAACTGGAATGATTTCACACCCTTACATTTTCACTAAGTTTAATAATTTTAATTGTCCATGTAATTTTATGTCAAGACATTAGAATCCTCTCCTGTGTTTACATTGTGACTACCAGAATTCATTCACAGTACACAGTACAATCTGGAAATTAAGACCTCATGATCTAGAGTCGTGTACACAGGGATTTAGTCTTAGATCTGCCCCTCCCTAACAACATAACCTCCCTAATCCTCAGTTCCTTCATTAGTAGAGTAGGAATAATGAAAGTACTTATTTCTCTGCATTAATGTTGGCATGATGAGCTAATTCACATACCTGCCTCAGCACTTAGCATATAATAATGATTTAACAAATGTTGGCTACAAAAAAAAAAAAAAAAAAAGAAGAAATAAGTATGCAAATACCAATATTAAAAAGAAATAAGAGTTTAGGTCTTTAGCATATTAAAAATATCAACCTACAAAGCACAGCTATATAATTTTATACTGCTAATTCTGTTCTGAAGTAAGAAAAGTCAAAGAAATTCCAGGAAGCCTTGTGAAAGAAATCTAAGTCTTAGTTTTCCTTTCAAAAGAATAAGATCAGACTTAGTTAAATGAGGATTATTCAGATAACAGTATGCTAGATTTATTTGCAGGTAATATGACTTATCACACACAAAAAATTATTATATCTAAAATCTGTTGTGTAAAATAATTCAATACATGGAAAAAAAGGCAAACTCTGCAGCTCTATTTAAATATATGCATTATCAAAGAGTTAAGATAGCAGAGAGGTAGGGGGACCCTGGGCTTTTCTTCTCCCTTGAACTCAGCTATATTGAGGTCAGATCACTTGGAACGAGTGATAGGGTAGGACTGACTGAGTCAGCGCAGCAGCAGGCCTCTCCCCCAAAAGAGCAAAACAGCACGCTGCATGCACCAACTCTACTGATCATATAGTGCTTCAAAGTCCCCTTCAGTTGTGGTGGAAATAGGACCAGGCTTTTTTTTTTTTTCTTATTCTTTTTTTTTTTTCTTATTCTTTTTTTTTTTTTTCTTATTCTTTTTTTTTTTTTTCTTATTCTTTTTTTTTTTTTCTTTTTCTTTTGGAATCAGGTTTATATTTTTTTGTTTGTTTGTTTTTGCATTTCCTTTTCTCTTTTTTGGGGGGGAATCAGGCTGCTTTTTTTTTCTTTTTCTTTATTTGTTTTTCCTTTCTTTTTCATTGGAATCAGGCTTATACTTTTTTTGACTGTCTGTTTGGGATTTTTCATTCTCTTTCTTTTTCCTCTTCCTTTCTTTCTTTTTTTTTTAAGCAGGTTTTCCCTTCTGCCTCCCTGCCACTTTTCCTTTCTTCCTTTTTTTTTTCCAAGCTCCTTTCAACACACAAATCATAGCACACCTAGATAAAGGTCCAAGCACTCCCCAGTGCAAGCAAGGAGGAAATCTGAAGAGGACTGGCCAGTGAGAAAGAGCAGCCAAAATGCAACAGCAGAGTACACAAAGCCTATGCCAGAAACACTTCTTAAAGTGCCAGGCCCTGGACAGTGTATGACCTCTTCTTAATATAACATTACTCTGAGCTGCAGGAAACATGACAAGCTATCATAAAATGCAAAAGATAGAAACTTAGACAAAATGACAAGATGAAGGAATTCTCCCCTAAAGAAAGGTCAGGAAAATACCACAGCCAGGGACTTGCTCAAAACAGATATAAGAAATATATCTGAACAACAATTTAGAACAACAGTCATAAGAATACTAGCTGGATTTGAAAAAAAGCATAGAAGAGAAACCCTATTACAGAGATAAAAAAACCTAAAAACTAGTCACGCTAAAATAAAAAATGCTATAACTGAGATGCAAAACAGACTGGATATAATTACAATGAGGGCTGAAGAAGCAGAAGATAGCATAGGTGATATAGAAAATAAAAGTATGGGAATTAATGAAGCTGAAAAGAAGAGGGAAAGAAAACTATTAGATCATGAAGGCAGACTTAGGGAATTCAGAGATTCCATAAAGCACAATATTATCCGTATCATAGGAGTCCCAAAAGAGGAAGAGAGGGAGAGAGGGGCAGAAGGTTTATTTGAACAAATTATAGCTGAGAACTTCCCTAATCTGGAGAAGGCAACAGGCATTCAAGCGCAAGAGGCACAGAGAACTCCCGTCAAAATCAACAAAAAAGGTCAACACAACAACATATCATAGTGAAAACTGCTAAATATAAAGATAAAGAGAGAATTCTGAAAGCAGCTAGGGGAAAAAGGTCCTTAACCTACAAGGGTAGTCACATAAGGCTGGCAGCAGACCTGTCCACAGAGACCTGACAAGCCAGAAAGAAGTGGCATGATAGGGGCACCTGGGTGGCACGGCGGTTAAGCGTCTGCCTTCAGCTCAGGGCGTGATCCCGGTGTTGTGGGATCGAGCCCCACATCAGGCTCCTCTGCTGTGAGCCTGCTTCTTCCTCTCCCACTCTCCCTGCTTGTGTTCCCTCTCTCGCTGGCTGTCTCTGTCTCTGTCGAATAAATTAAATAAATAAATAAATAAATAAGTAAGTAAGTAAGTAAAAAATAAAAAAAAAAAAGAAGTGGCATGATATATTCAACAAGCCAAATGGGAAAAATATGCAGCCAAGAATACTTTATTCAGCAAGGCTGTCATTCAGAATAGAAGGAGAGATAAAAGTCTCTAAGACAGACAAAAACTAAAGGAGTTCATGAGCACTAAACCAGATCTGCAATAAATATTAAAGGTGACCTTTCAAGTGGGAAAGAGAAACTAAAAGTAACAGACTAGAAAGGAACAGAGACAATCTACAGGAATAGTGACTTTACAGGTAATACAATGACACTAAATTCACATCTTTCAATAATTACTCTGAATGTAAATGGACTCAATGCTTCAAGCAAAAGACATAGGTATCAGAATGGATAAAAAAAAAAAAAAGGCCCATTGATATGCTGCTTACAAGAGACTCATTTTAGGCTCAAAAACACCTCCAGATTGAAAGTGAAGGGGCAAAGAACGATTTGTCATGCTAATGGACATCAAAAGAAAGCTGGAGTAACCATCCTTATATCATATAAACTAGATTTTAAACGCAAGTAATGAATCATAGAACTTTACATCAAAAACTAGGGATGTACTGTATGGTGACTAACATAATATAATAAAAAATATTATTAAAAAAATAAAAAAAATAAACCAAAGACTATAATAAGAGATGAAGAAGGACACTATATCATAATAAAGGGGTCTATCCAACAAGATCTAACAATTATAAATATTTATGCCCCTAACTTGGGAGCAGCCAAATATATAAATCAATTAATAACAAAAGTAAAGAAACTCAGTGATAATAATACAATAAGAGTAGGGGACTTTAACACCCCACTCACAGCAATGGACAAATCATCCAAGCAGAAGACCAACAAGGAAACAAGGGCTTTAAATGACTCGCTGGACCAGATGGACTTAACAGATATATTCAGAGCGTTTCATCCTAAAGCAGCAGAATAGATATTCTTTTCAAGTGCATATGGAACATTCTCCAGAATAGATCACATACTGGGTCACAAATCAGGCCTCAACTGGTACAAAAACACTGAGATCATACCATGCATACTTTCAGACCACAATGCTAAGAAACTTGAAGTCAACCACCAAAAAAAAAAAAAAAAAATTGGAAGGACCACAAATACATGGAGGTTAAAGAACATTCTACTAAAGAATGAATGGGTTGGGTGCCTGGGTGGCTCAGTCGGTTAAGTGTCTACCTTCGGCTCAGGTCATGATCCCAGTGTCCTGGGATTAAGCCTCACATCAGGATCCTTGCTCTGTGGGGAGTCTGCTTCCCCCCTCTTCCCCTGCCTGCCACTCTCCCTGCTTCTGCACTTGCTCTCGCTCTCTCTGTCAAACAAATAATAAAATCTTGAAGAAAAAAAAAAAAAAAGAAAAGAATGAGTGGGTCAACCAGGAAACTAAAGAAGAAATAAAAAGGTACATGGAAGCAAATGAAAATGAAAACACAGCAGTCCAAAACCTCTGGGATGCAATAAAGGCAGTCCTAAAAGGGATGTATATAGCAATACAGGCCTTCCTCAAGAAGCAAGAAAAGTCTCAAATACACAACCTAACCTTACACCTAAAGGAGCTGGAAAAAGAATAGCAAATAATGCCTAAATCCAGCAGGAGAAAGGATATAATAAAGAGCAGAGCAGAAATCAATGAGATAGCCTCCAAAAGAACAGTAGAAGAGATCAACAAAACTAGGAGCTGGTTCTTTGAAAGAATTAAGAAGATTGATAAACCCCTTGCCAGACTTATCAAAAAGAAAAGAAAAAGGACCCAAGTAAATAAATTCATGAATGAAAGAGGCGAGATCACAATCAACACTGCAGAAACACAAACAATTATAAGAGAATATTATGAGCAATTGTACACCAACAAATTAGGCAATCTGGAAGAAATGGATGCATTCCTAGAAACATATAAACTACCAAAACTGAAACAGGAAGAAATAGAAAATCTGAAAAGACCCATAACCAGCAAAGAAATTAAATTAGTAATCAAAAAATCTCCCACATTGCATCAAAAACTGGGGATGTACTGCATGGTGACTAATATAACAAAATAAAAATTATTTTAAAAAAAAATCTCCCAACATGAGTCCAGGGCTGGATGGTTTCCCACAGGAATTCTACCAAACATTTAAAAAAGAATTAATACCTGTTCTTCTGAAACTGTTCCAAAATGTAGAAATGGAAGGAAAACTTCCAAACTCATTCTATGAGGCCAGCATTACCTTGATCCCAAAACCAGACAAAGACTCCATTAAAAAGAATTACAGACCAATACCCCTAATGAACATGGATGCAAAAATTCTCACCAAAATATGAGCCAATAAGATCCAAGAGTACATTAAAAGGATTATTCACCACAACCAAGTAGAATTCATTCCTGTGCTGCAAGGGTGGTTCAACATTTGCAAATAAATTGATCAATGTGATACACCACATTAATACAGGTAAGGATAAGAACCATAAGATCCACTCAATAGATGCAGAAAAAGCCTTTGACAAAATACAGCTCCCTTTCTTGATAAAAACCTTCTACAAAGTAGGGAGAGAGGGAACATACCTCCACATCATAAAGGCCATATATTAGAGCTATATCATCCTCAAAAACTGAGAGTTTTCCCCCAAACATCAGGAACACAACAGGAATGTTCACTCTAACCACTGTTGTTCAACATAGTACTGGAAGTCCTAGCCTCAACAATCAGACAACAAAAAGAAATAAAAGCATCAAGATAGGCAAGGAAGAAGTTAAACTTTCACTCTTCACAGATGACATGATACTCTATGTAGAAAAAAAACTCCACCAAAAAATTCTAGAACTGATACAGGAATTCAGCAAAGTTGCAGGATATAAAATCAACACACAAAAATCTGTTGTATTTCTATATACCAATAATGAAGCAACAGAAAGAGAAACCAAGGAATCAATCCCATTCACAATTGCACCAAAAACCGTAAGACACCTAGGAATAAACCTACCGAAGAGATAAAAGATCTATACTCTGAAAACTATAGAATGCTTATGAAAGAAACTAAGGAAAACAAAAAGAAAGGGAAAAACATTCCATTCTCATGAATTGGAAGAACAAATATTGTTAAAATGTCAATGCTACCCAAAGCAATCTATACATTCAATGCAATCCCTATCAAAATAACACCAGCATTTTTCACAAAGATGGAACAAATAATCCTAAAATTTGTATAGAACCAAAAAAGACCCCAAATAGCCAAAGGAATGTTGACAAAGAAAACCAAAGCTGGAAGCATCACAATTACACACTTCAAGCTGTATTACAAAACTGTAATCATCAAGACACTATGGTCAGATACATAGATTAACGGAACAGAACAGAGAACCCAGAAATGAACCCTCAACTATATAGTCAACTAATCTTCGACAAAGCAGGAAAGAATATCCAATGAAAAAAAAATCTCTTCAACAAATGGTGCTAGGAAAACTGGACAGCCACATGCAGAAGAATGAAACTGGACCACTTTGTTATGCCACACACAAAAATAAATTCAAAATGGATGAAAGACCTAAATGTGAGACAGGAAATGTGAAATGTGAAAAATCAAAATCCTGGAAGAGAACACAGGCAGCGACCCCTGTGACCTTGGCTGTACCTCTTACTAGACACATCTCCAGAGGCTGGGGAAACAAAAGCAAAAATGGACTATTGGGACCTCATCAAGATAAAAAGTTTCTGCACAGCAAAGGAAACGATCAACAAGACTAAAAAGCAACCTATGGAATAGGAGAAGATATTTGCAAATGACATATCAGATAAAGGGCTAGTATCCAAAAATCTATAAAGAACTTATCAAATTCCATACCCAAAAAATAAAAAATCCAGTCAAGAAATGGGACATTTCTCCAAAGAAGACATATGAATGGCTAATAGAAACAGGAAAAAATGCTCAACATCACTCATCATCAGGGAAATACAAATCAAAACCACAATGAGATACCACCTCACACCTGTCAGAATGGCTAAAATTAACAATTTAGGAAACAACAGATGCTGGCAAGGATGCAGAGAAAGGGTAATCCTCTTACACTGTTGGTCAGAATACAAACTGGTGCAGCCACTCTAGAAAACAGTATGGTGGTTCCACAAAAAGTTAAAAATAGAACTACCCATGGCGGCCTCTGAGGCGGCGGCGGCGGGGTCCGCGCCTCTGGCCTCGGGCGCCCCGACCGTCCCGACCGCCGCGAGGGGAGCCGCCGCCGCCGCCGCCTCGGGCCCTTGGGGACCCCCCCGGACGGCTGAGGGGCAGCCGGCCGCGCCCCGCGGCGGCGAGACAGCAGCCCGCGGGTCCAGAGCCTCCGGCCCGGGAGCTGATCCAGCCGTCGGTGAGCGAGCTGTCCCGAGCCGTGCGGACCAACATCCTGTGCACCGTGCGCGGCTGCGGCAAGATCCTGCCCAACAGCCCGGCGCTCAACATGCACCTGGTCAAGAGCCACCGGCTGCAGGATGGCATAGTAAATCCAACAATAAGAAAAGATTTGAAAACTGTACCAAAATTCTACTGTTGTCCAATTGAAGGATGCCCTAGAGGCCCTGACAGACCATTTTCTCAATTTTCTCTTGTAAAACAGCACTTTATGAAAATGCATGCTGAAAAGAAGCATAAGTGCAGTAAGTGCAGCAATTCCTACGGCACGGAGTGGGACCTGAAAAGGCACGCAGAGGACTGTGGCAAGACCTTCCAGTGCACGTGTGGCTGTCCCTACGCCAGTAGAACTGCTTTACAGTCCCACATCTACCGCACTGGCCACGAGATCCCAGCAGAGCACAGGGATCCACCTAGTAAGAAAAGGAAAATGGAGCTGCCTGCACAGCCAGAAGTTGTCCAGTAAGACCACTGAGTCCTTGAGCACCCAACCAGCTCCAAGACCAGACGCTCAAAAACTGGAAACTTCCGATATAAAGCTGGTTGCTTCTTTTGAAGACTCTTGCAACTCTAATGCCAGAAAGCAGACTCTTACAACACCTCCAAGATATCCTCAGAAGTTGCTTTTACCCAAGCCCAAAGTGGCTCTGGTGAAACTTCCTGTTATGCAGTTTTCTCCCATGCCTGTCTTCGTGCCTACAGCCGACTCCTCGGCGCAGCCTGTGGTGTTGGGTGTCGATCATCAGGGTTCTGCCCTGGGCGCTGTACACATAGTGCCCTTGTCAATCGGAACCCTGATCCTCGGCCTAGATTCAGAGGCTGGCTGTCTTAAGGAAAGTCTCCCTCTTTCAAAAATTGTAAGTCCTGTTGCTATGGAGCCAATTAGTACAGGTGTTCAAGTGATCTTGGGTAAGAGCCTGTCTAATCCTTTACAAGAACTAGGGAACACATGTCAGAAGAACAGCATTTCTTCAATCAATGTACAGACAGACCTGTCTTACACCACACAACACTTCATACCTTCCACACAGTGGGCTGGGCCTGATTCCTCCGTATCTTCTTGTTCTCAAACAGATTTGACGTTTGGTTCTCAAGTTTCCCTTCCCATTAGTGTTCATACACAAACGTTTTTGCCCAGTTCTAAGGTGACCTCATCCATAGCTGCTCAGACTGATGCGTTTATAGATGCCTGTTACCAGTCAGGTGGGATCTCCAGAGAAACCCAGACCAGTGGAATGCAAAGTCTGACAGATGACCGAGTACAGATGGACCAAGCTGTTATGGGTGGAGACATTTCTGAGAGCGTCCATTCATCCTACGGTGTTTCTACAGACAGTATTATAAGCAGCAGCTTAGTAGCAGAGACCGTCCCTCATGATCTGTTACCTCAGAACCACCCTAAGACTTTAAATCAAGATCTTGAGAAATCTGCACCAATTATAAACTTCAGTGCACAGCACAGTATGCTTCCTTCACAGAACATGACAGATAATCAGACCCAAACTATAGATTTATTAAGTGATTTAGAAAACATCTTGTCAAGTGATCTGCCCAGTCAGACACTGGACAATCGTAGTCTTTTGTCTGACACAAGTACTGGACCTGATCCCCAGCTCCCATCTGGCCCAACCCAGAATCCCGCAATTGATTTTGATATTGAAGAGTTCTTGTCCGCCTCAAATATCCAGACTCAAACTGAAGAGAGTGAGCTTAACACCATGACCACCGAGTCTGTCTTGGAATCGCTGGACATAGAGACCCAAACGGACTTCTTCCTTGCAGACACATCTGCTCAGTCCTATACTTGTAGGGGAAATTCTAACTTCTTAGGCCTTGAAATGTTTGACACGCAGACACAGACAGACTTAAACTTCTTTTTAGACAGTAGCCCCCACCTGCCTCTGGGAAGTACTCTGAAACACTCCAGCTTTTCCATGAGTACTGATTCATCTGACACAGAGACCCAAACTGAAGGGATCTCCGCTGCTAAAAACATACCTGCTGTAGAAAGCAAAGTTCAGTTGAACAGTACAGAAACACAGACCATGCATTCTGGCTTCGAAACCCTGGGGAGCTTGTTCTTCACCAGCAATGAAACTCATACAGCAATGGATGACTTTCTTCTGGCTGATTTGGCCTGGAACACGATGGAATCTCAGTTCAGCTCTGTAGAAACCCAGACGTGTGCGGAACTACACACGGTCTCCAACTTCTGAAAATGAAGTCCGAGCGTGCGAAGGCATTTACACAGTTTCCTTCTGGGTTTGGAAAATGGAGAGTGGGACAACAGTGTTAACACTATTGAATGTAGTTACTGATGCATTTACTTCAATTCTTGGAGGGTCTTTGCCTTTTGTACTTGTAAACATGAAATTTGTGTATAAATGTGAGTGTATTATAAAGTGTAAGATGTTGATCTAAAAATACTGTTTCTGTGTTGCCTACATTTGCCCTTTCACAGTTAGTCTTCCCATCTTAAAAACACAAGTGTATTTCACACCTTTCAAACCCATCTAGCGATTAGCTGAAGCCAAGCTTACCAGGTACTAGGGTACAGACTTTTCAGATCTTCAAAACATTTCAGTGGGAATGTGTCTTGCTTAACTTAAGTTGCACCTAAAATATTTGACAGTGCCTGTTAGAAACTCCTGTTTCCTGATAGTCAATCTAAAGAAACCGGATGCCACACATCATATATAAGCGCCAGCGCTTGGATGGCGTGGGATGCATGCTGCCTGCAGCCTCATCTGCTTTGACATCTCACTTTTTTCTGACTTGAAGACAAAGGAGAACTACAGCTGTCTTTACCTTTGGAGACCATCTTCATGTAGTCAATGCCATTCTTCCTCTACATGAACTGTTACCGATACCAACCCAGGTCTACAGTACTTTCCTCACAAGACGTGTTGCTGTAAAATTCCTGCTTCAAGAAGCAGCGGCAAGCACTTAGTGTAAATAGTGATCCTTCTAATCTAAGTAACCGTACGTCATCCCAGCCGTGGAAACTCGTACTGGAGTGTGCCCTGGGAACATCCCTCCTGCTCTCCCCAGTAGGCGAGGGTGGTGCTCCCCAGCTGCTTCTCAAAGTGTACCCATAGGCTGGATCTGAGTTGTGTCTCTCTAAATGTTAAAAGTAAGGGAAAGAGAAAAGGACATCCCCCCTGCTAAATTTCAGTGCAAGTTGATAGGGCAAGGGTGCAATCAACAATTATTCTAAAGTGAATCTGCTCGTCTGCTTCTCATCTTTTCCTTGAATAAGGAAAGACATTGGCCTAGCAGGGATGTTTTTTGTGCCTTGAGGATAGCAAGTATAGAACAGATCCACCTAAGATAAGGTATTCTGCATTTTGTTGCTTTGTTTAGACATCAATACCAGTCTTCAAAGAACAGGCAGTGAACACCACTTCAGTAATAAGAACATCCATATTTTTAGATGGGAACTTGGGCATATATGCTTTGGAGGTTTACTGTGTTCAGGATTGTTGCCCAACTTTCAGTAAAGGAAAAATCAGTGCAGCCTGTACGTTTTCTAAGTTTATTAAGAAAAAGTTCTGTGGCACATGCTTATGCTGCTGAAGGCTAAATCCTCAAAATAAAACCTAAGGAATGGACTAATAACCCCAAGTAAATAGGTGATGTAACTACTAATTCCTATCCCATAGAAGAATAGTTGGTAGTGAATAAATAACACATCCTGGAGAGATGAACCCAACCTGGTAGATAAGAGTTTGCTTTGGTCACAGTGGCCTATGACTGGGTTTCAAAACAAACATAAAGCCTTAACTTAGAATTTCATTGTTTTAGAATCGTCACTGCCTTAATGTTCAAACATTGATTTAAGTTCTCCCAGTAAAGGAGAAATGCATGTTTGTTTATGGCTTTTTTGTAAATATAAATGCAATAATCTTCGGCTTTAAAAATTTTGTTTCTGTGAAAATGTTTGTTAATCCAGCCAATAGAGTTATTTACAGAACGATTGAGCATGTCTTAGTTCTTTATGTACAAGAACTGTTTTCCCTCCCAAAACCTTAGTTACCTGAATTGTCTTAAGATTATTCGTAAAAACTGAAATTCAGTGATTAAAGAGAAGTGAGAATTCTAAAAAAAAAAATAGAACTACCCAATGACCCAGCAATTGCACTACTACATATTTATTTAAAGGATGCAAAAATAGTGATTTGAAAGAGCACATGCACCTGAATGTTTATAGCAGCAGTGCCCACAATAGCCAAAATATGGAAAGAGCCCAGATGTCCATCAACAGATGAGTGGATAAAGATGTGGTATAAACATAAAATGGACTATTTCTCTGCCATCAAGGAATGAAATCTTGCCATTTGCAATGACATGGATGTAACTAGAGGGTATTACGCTACGCAAAATAAGTTAGTCAGAGAAAGACAAATACCACATGATTTCACTCATATGTGGAATTTAAGAGTCAAAACTGATGAATATAGGGGAAGGGGAAGAAAAATAAAATAAGATAAAAACAGAGAGGGAGACAAGCCACAAGAGACTCTTAAATCTAGGAAATAAACTAAGAGTTGCTGGAGGGAAGTGGGGGAAGGATTGGGCATTAAGGAGGCACTTGATGTGCACTGGGTGTTATATGCAAGTGATGAATCACTAAATTCTAACCCTGAAACTAAAAATACACTATATGTTAACTAACTTGAATTTAAAATCTAAAAAATTTAAATATATATAATATATAAAATTTAAAAATATATAAATATATGTTTAAAATCTTAAAAATTAAATATATCAATATATATTTAAATATTAAATATAAATAAATTATATATATATATATTAGTAAAACTCAAAGCTTTCTTTTTAACTTTAGTGATAACCCTGGGCTGCATATTAGAAACAAAGGCAAAAATTATGATAATGTAAAAACCAAAGTCGGAAAAAAAGAAATACATTTCTAATAATCAAGGCAATATGTTCACCAAAATGTATTAAAATGTAGAATCAGGGAAAAAATAGTCTTTTCAATTGTTAAAAACTCTGTACAATGATTATTAGGTTGCTGATAGTATATATGTATGTGTCAGCTAATAACTAAGCAGAGAAAAGCAATTAACAAGTTTTTTAATTGGAATTTAATTTAGACTTATATTGTTAAGACTAATTAGGTACTTATTTTTTTAAATGGTTTGCTCCAGCAATACCTTAAATCATTCCACAAATATTTATTGAATACCTATCAGATGCCAGGTAATGGACTAGGCACCCAGGCACTATGGATGGATGAAACATGACCCGAACGACCTCAAGTACATCAGTCCACTTAGGAGGACATCTGATATGTGCTATCACATGGACATGGTCACAGTGCTATAGAAGATATTTACGGCAATGAAATTTGAAGGTTTACGTTTATTTCAATTTCACCAATAATGATACCTGCAATCAAGGCCAAAATAATTGCTCTAAGTAATGATTATATCAACAAACAGAAATGAACATTAATGGATGAACTAAGGAATTAGTTCCTGAAGCATCCACTAGCGTCCGAGGTCTGTGTAGAGGTCTCTTTCACCAAACCCCTGAGGCCAGTTCCACACATCTATTTAATTCTCCCTGCGCCTGGTTTGGCGCCTGCCTTGCAAGAGGTATTCAATATTCCTTGAATGAATTCAGCATAACATTCTAGAAAGCTCCTCTGTTTCTTTACCTAGGCAATAAACAATGGCTCTGCCTTCTTGGTACCCGGCTAATGAACAACCCTGTTATGTAAATTCAATGACACTGAATTTCCTCATTTTTAAAACAAGATGACTCCACCAACCCCCTAGCGTGGTTGTAAAGATAAAACAAGATGGCACATTTGAATTTTACTGACAAATAGCAGACATTCAATAAATGTTATTGCCTTTTTCTTTCCTGTACTCCTCTCCCCTGTTCTATAGAAGCAAACATGACAAAGTTTTCTTCAGTTAATATATACAAAAGACAATTAACAATAACTAAGTACTTTTGAGCCAGCTTTGGTTATTTTTAATATTTTCACTTCAAACATAGTACATGTAGATAGAATTATTTTACATCTTGCATTTACTTTATTAAATTATGGATTACAAATTACTTTAGAAATAAGGCAAAACTATCTTGTTGAAGGCAATTATTGTATGTGCAAATAGGACTAAACTTCTGCAAAGAAAATAAATATATTTTATTGGGCTTAAGCTGATTTTCCCATGGTTGTAAATCTAAGGATAAATATTAATTAGAGAAACTCTTTTTAAGGAACTGACATGTCTGAATTCTGAGTTTGAAACCACTATACTCCAGCCATAGAAAACAGATTCAGGCTGAGGGCCTGAGAGAAATGAGTGTGCACCCACACCTGGCAAGTTTCACCCTTTGGGGTCTATTTCAGTTGGCAGTGTTTGGACTCAGTGTTGACATCAATACCTGCTCGGTGAAGCTAACTCCAAACTTCCAGGGAGCGGCAAGCATGATCGTATCTATGCCTTCATAAGAGGGGGAATAAAACACACACACACTGGAGGAGTGCTCTTGGCCAGTACTAGGCTTAGAGGTCTACGAACATTTTCTCACATAATCCTCATACAAATTTATAAAGTAAACATTATCACCCCACTTATGAGACTTTGAGGCTAAGTAACCTTCTCAAGGCTACAAACCTGAGTCTGTCTGATGGCAAAGGCTGTATTTCTAACAAATTCTCCATTTCCCCCTTGTTTACCTTGGAGGGTTTTCTAGAACACTACCACTGTATTTCCTGTCAGTAAACTGCTTATTACCCACATGCCTGGAGCAATGGAGCTTGCACCTGAATGTAAACTGCCTACATCACTACCCACACTGCCGAAGTCCATTGACACTTTCTGTGGCAAGACACTGTAGACAGAGGAAACAGTGCAGTGATTCATGTTACGGCAAGTTCCTTACCGTCAGAAACTGTGCTGAGTAGCAGCTCTAGAATTTGGATTGGACTGTGAGTCTTCCTTCTTCCCTGTCTTGTCATGGCACTTGTGTTCTATAACATAACTGCTTGCTTGGATGTCTGCTGTGGACAGGGATTTGGGTTCACTATGTTTCACTAGTGTTACTACCATTCGGTTGGGATCGGCATGGGGCGTGAAACCTACTTACCACGCCCACACCTGAGCATTTCCTGAGGGCATCTTCTGGGCATCCTCAGGGCTTTGTCCAAAAAGCAGATGGTGAGTGAGGACAAGAGAATTAACAGATACCAGCATCCTGGAGAGTCCCGTAGTAATGCCCCCAGGGGTGCTTGGCAGGTTACCCCAAGGAAAGGGTTAAAAATTAAAAATGCTCCCTCTGGCTGACACTGAAAGTCACAGGGCAGCAGCACTCAAGGAAATACTTAACCAGGTAGCTTCCAGGTCCTATATTCACCTTTCCTGAAGTCTTAGGGATAAAAGCAGCAAATCAGCTAGGGAGGGATTTTTTTTTTTTTCTTAACCAAAGCTGATAACATTTTCTCAACCGACCAACCAATTGCCTGGTCCTTATACATTAGCCCTCTGTGAGTGTGAGCGTGTGTGTGAGTGTGGCCAGTATGTGACCCACACTGTCTCAACAGTTGTATTTCCCTAGCACCCTGATGCATACGCTGATCCACTTTACTGATGCTCCCCCCAAAGACCCTGGGACCACTCAGTCCATCTCAGTTCAACAAACATCATTTGTTTGTCTTCCTTCAGCCAGGAACACTGCTGGGAACTGAGAAATCCCGGATAATAATGTGTGCTTTCTGCTGTTTAGGATGTTCCCACCTAGAGGATGAACAGCTCGTTTTAATATGGTGTGCTAACTGGTGCGAGACAAGGCTGGGAGAAAGCGGCCCGTAGGACACAAAGTCTTAGCAGAGTTCTGAAGAACAGGTGAGAGTGAGTCACTCGAAGAAGAAGAACAGAATTCCAGAAAGAGGGAACAGCATAAGCAAAGCACAGTCATGAAAGAGCATGAAAGGTGCAGAAAAACAAGACTTTCATATCAAGATGCAAGATAGGGAGTGGTGAGGCATGGGCCTGGAGAGGAAGCAGGAGCAGGAGAGGTGGGCTCTGTCAGCCTGAGGAGATCCGGCTCCACTTCATCTTGCAGATGAAGGCCAGCCATTAGAACACATTTAAGCAAGAGAGGGCAAGGTCATATTTGCATTTTCAATAGACGACTCAGGCAGACAGGAGACCATAAGGAGGATATTATAGCAATCCCAGAGACAGATGATCAGCAGAAATTGGACAAACCACAGAATCACAAAACATTTAGGAGGACCTCAGGGGATCTAGCAACTGACTGGAGGAGTGAGCAAGATGACAGTATCCAAATATGCCACAGTGGTGTCACTGACTGAACAGACCACTGACAGGGGAATGGCAGTTTGGGGAGTGGAGCAGGCTTGGCTGAGGGCAGGGGAGCCTGTGAACATGCTAATTTATGCGATATGTAAGCAAAAACATCAGTCAGCAGGTTTCTATACAAGGCTGCAACTCAGGACAGAAGAAATACTTTTGAGAATAACCAGCACATAGACCAGAGGTTGCAAACTGACAGACCTGGGTCAAGTCTGGCCTAAAGACAAGTTTTGTTTGTCCTCCTAAACGCTGTCATGAGATGCTCAAAATTTTTTATTCTATTTTTATACTGCCATTAGGTAAAATATATGTCAAATATCATAAATCCAAATTTATGACTCCTCTTGAAAAACTGGGAGATCTGGCCACATTAAGCCCACATTCCCTTGTGGCACCAATTACAGACCTGAACAGTTCCTTTCCACCTCAGCTGGGTCCTGACTGTTGTCTGCCCTCTGCTAAGATCAGGATCAATGGTTATTTATCATGTGCTTGTACCACTGTTTGTTTTTTTTTTTTAGAACAGAACTAAGAGAAAAGTAAAAAAAAATTTTTTTAAAGATTTTATTTATTTATTTGACAGAGAGACAGCCAGCGAGAGAGGGAACACAAGCAGGGGGAGTGGGAGAGGAAGAAGCAGGCTCCTAGCGGAGGAGCCTGATGTGGGGCTCGATCCCAGAACACTGGGATCACGCCCTGAGCGGAAGGCAGATGCTTAACGACTGCGCCACCCAGGTGCCCTGAGAAAAGTAAAATATTTATTGCATTGCCATTACTGTAAAATGTTAGAATTAATATATTTACATTATCTTCTTGGTTCTTGATGTATATGCATTTGCAATTCCTGTTTTAGACTTTTTCTTAAGAAAATAGATGTTCAGGGGCACCTGGGTGGCTCAGTCAGTTAAGTATCCAACTCTTGGTTTCAGCTCAGGCCATGATCTCAGGGTCATGAGAGTGAGATCAAGCCCCACATCAGGCTCGGCACTCAGCGCAAAGTCTGCTTGGGATTCTCTCTCTCCCTCTTCCCCTCGCTCTGCTCATTCTCTCTCTCTCTCTAAAATGAATGAATCTTAAAAAAAGAAAACAGATGTTTAGAAATGCATTCCATTTTTTTAAATGAACTAACACTTCCTATCTGTTATCTCTGAATGTCAGTATCCATAATTTACTGGATGCTGTTCTCACAGAGTTAGTGAATGCTTAGGGATGGACAGGTAAAAGAGATTTCTTGAAAGTGTGTGCAGGTAGAACTTAATAAAACCTATCACAAATATATATATATTCACATATTTATGAATAGTGCTTCAAACTACTGGGGGTTAATATAAATATACAGATCAGATATTTTGGTCAAATAACATGAATTTAAATAATAAAACTTCATCCTACAGAATATAATAGATGAAGAAAACACAACATGAGCTAGTGATAGATAACAATTGCAAAATATTTAGATTTTGGACTATCTGATGTATCCAGTGTTTCCTGTCTGTTTCACCTTGGAAAAATGGAAGCATGAATGTAACTTGATGAGACTAAATTTTATATTTAACTGGGGTAATAATATTATAACTTGAGCCCAACTGTGCACCTCATTACTTCTTGGGACCAAAAAAAAAAAATCTGGAAACATTTTAAAACCCCTTTTCATTCAACAGACCATTTTCACTTTCATTACTTTTCTCTTTACTTCATTACCAGTAAAGTATAACTAACATGTGAAGGGATCGAAAGATGATCCATAGGAATGGAAGGGAAGAGGCCTCAGTGGGAGGTGGGGGAGGTGTGGGTAGGGGGAGTTAGACATTCTGCTATTCCATGCCCTGACTAAAATTCCAGTTTCTAAATCTGGTAGGGGAGAAATGGTTCAAATAGCTTTCAAGGAACAAGCAGGCCATTCCTAATATAGTCAAATTTTAATCAAGCTTTTTTCTTCAATGGAGTCACCCTGGCATGTTTTGACCTCACTTTGTCTCTTCATATTAATACAGTGTAGCAATTTATAACACCTTTCCATAGTTGTCGGCATAGAAAGAAATATATTTGCAAAGCTTTTCTAAGATAAGTTTCTGGTGTTTAAGTTACACATTTAATTTTTTTCTCAAAAAGAAAGAAAATCAAATGATAACCTTGTTACTTGCCATGTTTGGGATGGAAGTACTGAAAGAAAATAGATTCTAATTTAGAAATAAAATGAATCTATACACACATAATCTGTATAAGAAGTTTCATTTCCTGAATCTCCTCCAAGAAACTCCTAGAATATTGCCAGGTGATCATATCTAGCATTCCTAATCATGTCAGAGATGATGGACAAGCTCTCTTGTACATTTTTGAGTCATCCAATCAATAGAAAATATTATCGCACTTGCATCCAACAGCAAGAGGACAGATCATATAGAGAGGTCCGCAAATAATGAAAGAATTTAGCCAGAAAATTCATTCAACTCAAATGCTCATGCTTTTATTCCTCCTTTCAAGTAAGGTTCACAAGATTCAATTCCCCTTTCTTGCTCTCTGCTTCCCAAAACTTCTTTAAAAAAAAAAAAAAAGATTTATTTATTTAGAGAGAGAGGGAGAGAGCACAGGGGGCAAATGGGGGCAGAGGGAGAGAGAGAATCCCAAGCAGACTCCCCGTCAAGCACAGAGCCCGAGGTGAGGCTCGATCTGACGACTCTGAGATCATGAGCGGAGCTCAACAGACTGAGCCACCCAGGCGCCCCTGCTCCCCAAAACTTCCGATTGTTTTGGACTGGTTCATTTCTGTTTTCTAAGAAAACACTGCCCCATCCCCACAGCTGTTCATATTGATAGGTGAGTCTCCTCTCCTCCTGAGACAAATGACTCACCAATGAATAGGCAAGGTCCTGGTTTCTATGGTTAAGGGGAATGGACCCTAACCTCTTATATGGTCATTGGACTTCTTTGGCCTCTCCTACAAAATTTTTTACTGTCCTGTCTAAGGTCACTTTCTGTCCTCCCTGGAAGAACCTCTGTGTTCCTCTGCCTTCCAACATCCATCTATACAGTCTATCCAATACATCTCTCTTTCATAATTTGTTGCATATAGATATGAAGGGCGATCATTTCATGTGATAAATAAATATTAACCTTTGTTAATAAACAGACATGTCAAAACATGTGTGACAACCCAGGGACCTCCTTCACTCTCAATTTAAACTAAAAAAGTAAATTCAAATCCTCTCTCAAATAATGCTAAAATCAAAGACAGCTTGAATGCCCTGCTGAGGTCTCAGAACACTGACTTCAACAGACATTATTAACTTCAGTTAGACTAACCCATGACTTTCTGTAGAAGAAATCACTAATCCCAAATCTCTATTAGATCCATCAGCTTCATTCCTGCTTCAGTTTCTTGTGGGGGGAAAAAAAAGGCAAACAGCAACAACCACAAACACTTGTAATGGCATTTGACAGAGATGGTAGAAGCCAGGCGTGGCACTGCAGATGGCCTAATGACAATGAGAAGAAACAGCCATGCATTAGTGACTCGGTCAGCTTGTCCAAGGGCTGAAGAGTCCCATCACAGTAACAGAAGTGGATGTTGTGATTCACCTGGAATTCTTCTCAACAAAACGGCTTCCTAGTCACACACTACTCTCTACTTATCTGTGAGAATGAACAATAAAGTAGAAATCATATTATACTCATTCTAATAAAGCTAAAAGGCACCAAATACATTTCAGGACACTTTGGAGCACTTATGTGGAGCCTTTCCTTCTAAACCATATTGGCAATTTTGATGCTAGCAATCTTGTCACTCAAATCCATAATTATAAGGAAGAAAATAACTTAAAACATAAATTGTCACTGCATTAGCCATCACATTTGCATGCCTGTTCAATCCAGTAATTTTCATAAAAGCAATCTTGTTTTTAAAAGCCAAAATGTAAAATAATTAAATTGTTGTTAACTCTTTTTATGAGCAGCTTTATTTTATCGCAAATTAAAAAAAAAAAAAAAAAGCCCAGTCTGCACCATTCAGTTTTGAATGACAGCCTGTTAACAAGGCAGGGAAGGAACAGGTGAGTGTTTAGTTTAAAGACTTCTGTAACTGAAATGAGCATCTTGCCAACCATATTGGCAACCACAAGGAATAGCATCTGAGAAAACAATCCGAAGCTGCTTGGGTGTGATACAACTGTCCTGGCTTCTTCTGGTAAGGAAAAACTCCTGCTTTATTTTTCCTTGACTCAAAAATAAGTTCCTTCTTTGGAAAAAAATTTATAAATTAGGACAGGCTGGTTTAACTGCAATAATAACTATTGTAACTCACTACAAATTCAAAGTAAGCTTACTTTGTTCACCTTGAATTCCATGAACTTCATCACTTCCCTCTGGCTGTCTTTGAAATAAAAAGAAGAAATATAATAACTCATTCTCTTCTAAATTCTAAAATTCACCCCCTGAATTAAGACCCAACCCTAGCTTGCAGAATTACGCCCTGGCCCAGCCAGCACGTGGGGATGCCTTGCAGACAGGCAAACCCCTCTCTTCCTCACACTTACCTGGCTCTTCCCTAAGGAGTTACACAGAAAGGGCAAAACTATGTTCTCCTGAAAGCCCTTCACCAGCATCTCCTGCCACCACTGAGTCCATATTCAATACATATAACAGGACCACATAAGCAAGTTGAGACTTACATTGATGCCAAAAAGAACAGTCAAAGGACAAAAGGACTATCACACCAAGAGAATAAGACAAGCCATAGAGAGGGAGAAAACATTTGCAAATGACACATGTGATAAAGGACTGCTATTCAAAATATACAAAGAATTCTTAAAAACCCAACAATAAGAAAACCCAGTTTTAAAATGGGCCAAAGAACCTTAACAGACATCAAAGAAGATATACAGATGGCAAATAATCTTACGAAAAGATCTCCACATCAAATGTCAAAAGAGAAATACAAATTAAAAAAAACAACAACACTATGCACCTGTTGGAGTGGCCAAACTCCAGAACACTAACAACACCAAATGCTGGTGAGGATGTGCAGCAACAGGAACTCCCATTCACTGCCGGTGGGAATGCAAAATGGTACAGGCACTTTGGAACACGGTTTGGCAGTTTCTTACAAAACTAAACATACTCTTGCCATATGATCCAGCAATCACACTCCATGTTATTTATCCAAATGAGGTGAAACCTTACATTCACACAAAAATCTGCACATGGATATTTAGAGCAGCTTTATTCATAATTGCCAAAACTTGGAAGGAACTCAAAATATCCTTCAGTGGGTGAATGGATAAATAAACTATGGTACATCCAAACAACAAAATAGTATTCTGTGCTAAAAACAAAGAAGTCCTCAAGCCATGAAAAGACATGGAGGAAACTTAAATGCATATTACTAAGAAAAAGAAACCAATCTAGGGACCCCTGGATGGCTCAGTCAGTTAGGCATCTGCCTTTAGCTCGGGTCGTGATCCCAGGGTCCTGGGATTGAGTCCCATTTCAGGCTCTTTGCTCAGCGGGGAGCCTGCCTCTCACTCTGCCTGCCATTCCCCTGCTTATGTGCATACTCTCCCTCCCTCTGACAAATAAATAAATAAATAAATAAATAAATAAATAAATAATCTTTAAAAAAAAAATAAGAAGCCAATCTAAAAAGGCCATATCCATATCATTCAAACTATATGACATTCTGGAGAAAGCAAAACTATGACAGTCAAAACATCGTTGGTTGCAGGGGATTCAAGGGGTGAGGAAGGGATGAATAGGAGGAACACAGATGATTTTCAGGGCAGTGAAAATACTCTGTATGATATTATAAGAATGGATACATGTCACTATACATTACACATGTGTCCAAATCCATAGAATGTACAACACCAAAGTGAATCCTAATGTAAAACTATGAACTTTGATTAGGATGTATCAATGTACGATTGCCCATTGTAACAAATGTACCACCCTGATGGGGGATGTCCATAGTGGGGGAGGTTATACATATGTGGGGATAGGAGTATATGAGAAATGTTTGTACCTTCCTCTCAGTTTTGCTATGCATCTAAAACTGCTCCAAAAATAAATAAATAAATAAATAAAAGTCTTTTTTAGAAGCACACAAAAGTAAAGAAAATCTGCTACTCTATTTTTGAGGCTATTATTGCTGTGAATAATTATAGCATAGGAAATATCTATCTAGCACTCTGTCTTGATCATTTTCCTCCCTGCATTAAATTATTTAAATGAACACTGTCTCTGGCATAATTTTTTAAACTTTGACTCAAAGCGCAATGCATTTGACAGCTCTTAACCTTCATATGCCATCAATGCACAATCGAGACCTTAGGTGGCCAAGATACCTCCTGTTTACTAATTTTCTTTACTGTGTTCATACTGCTGCTCTGTAGGAAAATGTCACCTTCCATTGTATTAGCACAGCAATAACCTTTCCTTGCATTCCATGTGAAGGTAAGTCACGATAAATAATGTCAACCTTAATTTTCTGGTATTTTACACTAAATCACAGAGAAACCAAGTGTAAAATGCTTTGCCTAACTTTCTTCCATTCTCATTAATGGGCACAGAAATTTTGAAAGCTAGTGCAATTTTACAAACCATCTAGAGTCTACCCTTTTGTTTTACAAAAATAGAAACTGAGCCACAAAGAGAACAAATGATTTGTCATAGGTTGCTCGTATCTTTACTGACAAAAGCAAGCACAGATTCTAACTCCAAGCTGCTAAGTTCATGCCTTTTACTTCCCACCACTCTTATTTACTTGACTAATGATTTAATAGGATAAAAGTGATCTTATGGTTGAAGAAAGCCCAGGGCATAACTCATAACTTTAGATTCTTGGAACCTTTGGTGTTGAAAGAGAAACTGTAAAATTCCATGTGAGAGGAAGGCAAGGTGTAGTTCAGCGTAAGGACTGACACCAAATAGACCTGTATTCCAGGGCAAGAAGGCTCTGGTCATGTGCCTTGTCTTCACTCCAGGACATTTTGCTTACTCCAAGGAACCTTGGTGGCAAGTGTCAGAAAATCCATTCAAGTCGGTTTAACAAATGAAAGAGGAATTTATTAGCTTTTGTAACTGAAAAGTCCAATCTTACCTTCAGGCATGGCTAAATCCAGGAAGTAAAACAATGTCATCTGACACTTTTCTGTATCCCTCCGACTACAGTACAGCTAAAAACTCTGGTCATTGTATATGAAACAGAAATCAAGAGATTCTGAAAGGAGGAATGGAGAAAGCAAATTGACTAGGGACTGTAGGACCCAAGGAACAACACCATGGTGAGTTCCCTAGTGTTTTTGTTTTGTTTGGCATGGCGTTTTGGTTTGATTTGGTTTCATTTGGTTTGTTTTTTGGGGGTTTTTTTGCCTTGTATATCCCAAACATAGAGCCGGAGAAGATAGAAACTCATAAACACTGATGGTGCAGATGAAAAATGACGCCCCCCCCCCCCAGAAAAAAACTGCCCTCAACCGAAGGACCAGGAAAGGGAAGACTACCAAGACAATTTAGACAACAGCGGCCCTACTCCAGCCAAAGAGCATGGAAAAAACAGCAACCCCTACCCACACCCCTGTCAGTAAGACTAAGTAAGGAGACCTGCCTTCCATCCTCACCAAGCTAGAGTGACATGCCAAACACCCCCAGCAGGGTGATGTCAGAGAAAGCTGAGTAGGGAGTTGGGACTTTCAGTCCCATTGGGCAGTAACAAAGTCTCTCCCACATGGTGTCATAGGAGGCCAAATGGGTAGCTTGAACTTCCATTCCCACCTGATGGTAAGGAAGTGATTTTTCAGCAGTATCAAGGTCCCACCTCATGGTGTCAATGGAAACCAACTGTAGAAAGGCAATGACGCCCCTATCCTCCTTTTAGCCAGGGTGATGTCAGTGTCCACCTACTCAGAACCTGACGTCCCACAACCACAAAACAGTTACGAAGAATGCCTAATTCCTGCCCTCCCGTCCCCCAGGGTATCAAGGAAAACCAAGTGGGGAAGCTATCTCACCTGGAAGTGATGAGGCAATGACCCTGTCCCTTGCTGGCATGATAACAGAAGGAGGCCTTCTAAAATACAAGATTTAAATCCAGAGTCTCACAATATAATACTCAAAATGTCCAGGGTACAATAAAAAAACCACTCATCATACCAAGAACCAGAAAAACCTGAACTTGAATAAGGAAAGGCAATCAACAGACACCAATAGTTACACGGCACAGATGTTGGAATTCTTTCACAAGGATTTTAAAGTAGCCATCATAAAAATGTTTCAGTGAGCAGTTATAAACACACTTGAAACAAATGAAAAAAATAGAGGATTTCAGTAAAGAAATAAAATTTTTCAACAAAGAAATGTACTACACAAAGATAATCCAATAGAAGTTTTAGAACTGAAAAATATAGTAACTAAAATTTCAAAACTCAATGGATGGGCTCAACAGCAGAAAGGAGACAACAGAGAAAAGAATCAGTAAACCTGAAGATGGAACAGTAGAAATTACCCATCCCAAACAACAGAGAGAAAAGACACTGGGGGGAAAAATGAGCAGAGCCTCAGGAAATTGTGGGACTAGAACAAAAAAATCTAGCATTCATGTCCTTGGAGTTAACCCAGAAGGAGAGGAAAAAGAGATCTCTCTGTTCACATTCCTTAGACCTCTCCTGACAGGGTGCTGTGGCTGGCATTTCATCTGTCTTTCTCTTTTCCAGACTCTAAGCTCTAGGAAGGAACAGACGGTGGTTTCCATCTCTGCATTCTGAGCCCCCAGTACAGTGTGGTGCACACGGTAAGCAATCAATAAACATCAAGTGAATGTATGGATTCCTTTCTGTATTTTACTATGTATTATACACAACATTTATGAAGCTCAAAGATTCAACTTTTGGAAATTTTTGTTTTATTTTTACATATAAAGTCAGTGTCAAATTCTTTTGAAAATCCACCCTCAACCAAATAAACTGAAGAGTGAAAAAACAATTTTGCTCCCAAGGAAATCTTTTATTTGAATCAAATTCAGTATTGAGAGTGATACTTTGAAATGAATACTTCAGTTACGGGACACTGAGGGTCTTCTGAACTTTTCAATATACAATGATGTCATTAAAGCAAAGTACAAGGTTATAAAATCATTTTTATGAAGAAATGGGCTCTTTATTCAATTTCTCATTTAGAGCACAGTAATAAAAGTCAATTCATATTCTGAATTTTCAGAGGCACATTGGAAAATCTATGAAGTAATTTCATGTTTTATGGATTCAGGAAACTATAGTTCAAAGATATTATTTATTACATTTTTTTGCACTTGCTTTATTAACCACCTAGATTGAAGAATACTAAAAATTCCAAAACAGAACTAGGTTCAGTGTGAGATGTTTTAAGTAGAAATACGAAGCAAGTTCTACCAAGATGATCCAATTATATCTTGGAAGGGATCCACGTTAAAATTTGAATGTCCCCAAAAGAAGACCCAATAACTAGTCTTCTGAGAGAACTCAAAAGCCTTAGTAAATTTACTGTGATCTAACCTCAGCTTTATCAGATCTACAGAACTGAAAAGATTCATCCAGATGACTCACTGCTTCTCAAACTCATAAGTAAAATATACCACCTTCTTACAAATATTCAAAGGAGACATTTCTTTCCATTGACCAGAATGCAAATGTCCTTCATGCATAACACTCTGTTCCTGGTATCAGCAAAACTGGGGAGAAAACAGCTGGCAAAATTTTGTGTGTGTGCGTACAACCACAATACTATGATCCTACTAAATATCTTTCCTTTTGCTCTTCTAATATAAGCTGATCTCTATGGATTAGATCAATAGATCCTGGACCTTCATTCTTCACATTAGGGAGTCTAACAGGAAATCAGAGGGAGGAAGGAGAATGAGATGAGGGTATCCATTCCCTCTTCTGAGGTGTCCTCTATCTGGCTAGGACACTTGACCAGAAGGTCACTGCATTTCTCAAACCAACCTGATCCACGTAACTCTCCTTCCAGGTTCTGATCACCTCTTCCTCCTCTCCACACTTTAAGCCAATGGATGGTGAAAATTTCACCCTAACTCTGGGGCTCTTGCACAATCTCTTGTAATTCCTTGACACCCTACTTACACCTTTATAATAATCTCAGGAAATATGGCCTCCTTGAATCACCTAGATTTGAGTGTGCTATCTCAACTCTGTTGGGACCCTGACTAACAAACACACCAAAAGATGGCTAATCTCAAAAGCCATCAGAAATGATCACAACCCCACAACAGAGCACCTCTCTCATATGTGTGCCCACCCCATATCTCTGTCCCTCTATCTCTGCCCCTTTTGAGGATATGCTGTATAGACACTGTCAACATCTGGTTCTTGGGACTTCCCTTTCCTATGAGCTTTGCTGACCTTCCTCTTCCAAACTGAATTTTTTCAGTGTCTTCCTCCAGAAAAGGTGCAGTACAGATGATTCACTTTTCTGATACTGAATTATAATCATTTTGCCCCAGGCTTGCCTCTCCAACATTTCCTGCAAATTATATGGAATGTGTGGTGCTTCTAAACTCTTCAGTCAGATAATTAAACTTCTGGGTTTATTATCATAGGCAACTAATTATTTTCATATTTTTGTGGATTTTACCAGTTTAACATTAAAATATTAATTTTATTTTCCTTATTTTAAAATTTAAAGCAAGGATATTATTACCCCATATACTACAAACAACTTAAAACCTAAAAAATTCATATTCTAATTAAAATTCAATGAAATACATCTTCTAATGAGAAAAAGATTAAAGCCAAAAAGAATTTGACAATTAAGATAGCAAGAATAGAAATGTCTTCCTTTACAATTATGTTTTTTCACAAAAGTGAAAGGTCTAAGGTCTCCTACCTAATTGGAAGAAGAATTCCACCTATGCCTGCATTTTCAGTAGTTGTCACTCAGTGAATTATGTCTGTTCACAAAAGCTTAGACCCAATGCACAGAGTTTCTTCAGGGATGCACACAGAAGAACTAGGGATAAAATTTAGAATTCTTGTAGTTGAGTTTTTCCAACAGACACAATTCCTTGTTAAGAAAGTAACACATATTTCTAATTATAAGTCATGTATTTTAGATCAAGAGCCAAATGAAATATTGAATTCTAACTATAAATCAAGAACCCACCTCTTTAACAATGTTGTTTGTTTAAGATTTGCTTTTCTTTATACACTGAGAAAAACTATTCTTTATTTCCACATTTAAGACTTTCTGGGTCATACTGTTTGAAATATTTTCTCACAGAGCTTCAGAGAAACCAGTGCCTTAGTATTTCCCAGTAAACTGTGACCTCTAGATCCTCCTCATTTTCCTTCAACTTCGACTTTCTTCCAAGAATGCTGAGCCTTTTTCTGGTCTGTCCCTTGTACCTACTTGCTTGGTTTCAAACTTTCCTTTAAAATGTAGAAATGTAACATCCAAACATTAATTAGCAATCTAGCAATTAAGTGACTTAAATATGCAGAATCAGTCTTTTACATTTAGCCTGACTTAGTTATATATCATAATTGTGCAAAAACTTAATGCAAAAACAAAAATAGAAAAGCTTCTATCCATAAGTCATTCTTTGATAGTAGAAATATTAACCACTTCAACAAAGTGGAACTGGTATTTTTTTTTTAAGCCACAGCAAGATATTAGTGACATTTAGGGGAAAAATGATCCCTACTGAACAAGGCAGTTATGTTACCATACAGTTTACAACATTAAGATTTATTTTTGCTTGAGGCAAAGTTAAGATTAAAGAGATGATGTCGCTAATACCACACAGGCTCATAAAACACTAAGCCATTGCTATGACCTTAATATAGAACTTAGGATTCAAGATATCAATATTGCTTTATAATAGTTTCATACTCATTTAAAATTCAGTTGTAGTTTGTCATAGTTCTATTTCCCATTTTCATCTAAACTACATTGAACTTTGGTTGCACAAAATAATTTTTTATCTCTTTACTAACTGTGTACTTTAAAAATTCACAGGATCCAAAGGTGAAAGACAATAGAGTATTTAAAATAACAAGAATCATCCACCTCATATTCTACCTTGTAGACTTGTCCAGTACCTTTGCAGTGAGGAAAGGGATTGCTATGTGTATTAATATCAGACAATATTGTAACAAGAGGATATCTTGAAAAATTACTTGATAATTGTTAAAAATTATATTTTTTCCTCCAAGTTTCCTAACTTCATATATCCAATTATTTATCCAAAAATCACAGCTTTGCCATATAGTGTATAACCTGAGGATAATTTCTTAACTATTCTAAGTTTCAGTTTCTCATCTGTAAAACGGGTCTAATGACACTTCACAAGGTCTTTGTGAAGCCTAAATAAATGAAGTAACATATGTTAAGATGCTTACTATATAATTTACCTCACTTTTTCTCCCCTAGTTCCAGTCTACATTCAGATCTCTAGACACTGAGACAATACAAAGAAATAAAACTTACAGCACAATAATGAGATAAAGAACACTGTCACATCTACTCTGTACCAGCATAAATATTACAAAAGAAATTACAGTTTTATTCATACTTGAAGACATTTTGCATATTCTTATGCATTAACTTATATCAACAGAATTGCTTTCATATTAACTATGCTTTATTAATCTGAAAAAAATTCAACTTTACTATCTCTTGGACTTAATAGTTCATCTCTAAAATGAGGGAGTTGAACTAGATCATCTCTAAGATGTATTTCAATTCAAAGTTAGACTAAGACTAAGTTTTTGAACAAGCTATGAGGGAGATAGCCATGTAGTCCTGGATATAAATCATTTAGAGAGTTTCTGAACTACTTAAGGGGAGGGCTGGGCTACTATAACAAAGAGACCCCAAAATAAAACAGCTTAAATAAGACTGAAGTCCTTTCCCTCTCAAGTCATTGTCCAGCTGCTCAAGGTTGCAAGGCAGCTTTGCTCCCCATGATCATTTGGGAGCTCTGGTTATTTGTTCTTCTACCATCCTCTAGGTTGGTTTTTCCAAGGGGAATTCCTTCCTTGCATATCCTGGGGAATATGTATGTTTTTCCAGATCCTGCATTCTAAGAAAAATAGGTTGAGAAGTCAGGAAAACAGGAAAAAGTATCATAATTCTCCCAGGAGAATTACAAGTTTTCAATATATAGAATCATTGATTCAAAGGACGCAAAGGAAAAGTGGTTTCTATAGTCAGTCTTGTTGGTAGTGGTTGTCCTATTTTAAGTGTGTGTTCCTGGTTCTGTCTACTGCTAATGGTGAGTCATCCCCACAAATAAAATAAATATTAATCAGTTTATACGCATAGTATTCGTTGTACAAATCTTATGAATGGTGTTACAAGTTTTGGAAGTAAAATAAGTTCTCAAACTGACAATTTCAACACATGATTTAATGTGGAGTTGTTAACCTTGCTGGGGGATCTGAATGTTACATTATCCAAATACCACTCAAATAATGTTCACTGGCATTTTCCAGTGTTTGAATACTCCCTACAGGTCAAGTTCTTCAAAAATATGTTAACAGAAGAAATCCAAAAAGAAGAAGATATGAATGTTGTAAAATAGTCCAACATTATATCAGCAACTGATCTAAAATCTGAATTAGAAAAAGCAATTTGGTTTCAAAACAAAACCAAAATTAGGGCAAGCAGACCAAATAGTTTCATCGCTGAAAAAAAGTAAATGGGCTTATGTGAAGAAACATGTACCCTAACAACCAACTCAAAGATGCTTTTGGATATACTTTTAACAATCTGAGCAATGTCAACACAAAAATGAAAGTTTTTTACAACTGCATTATTTGTTACAAAACAAAGAGCAAAACTATTAGGTAGGTCAATTAATACTCTGTGTGTTTTAAAATATCACTTTAAGAATAAAATATCAATTTAAGATATTTTAAATATTAAATAGTTGTGGTAACTATATATATTTTTAGATGATTATCAGTTAGTTTGTATTGTGTTCACATTCATTTCTTTTAATGTGTTCTGTTATCCAATGTCAATATCAGGTGAAGTTATTTCTATATGTGACTAAAATATATAACCTTGCCACAACATACACATAGTAATAATAAACCATGTATTTATCATTATATCTTTTTTAACAGAAAATCTTGGAAACTATTAGTATATTATTATTTATAGAAAAGATATTCATTATTTATGATATGGTCACTCATTTTGTTTAAAAACACATAAAGGGTAATAAAAAATACAGAATATCTTGTGATTCGTGGAATTCCTCAGAATGCCTAGAAAATGGATTTCTCATCCTGAATCCCAAAGGTTAATATCCATGGGAAATTTGAAAACATTATCCATTGTCCTCATTTGCAAGTTGAAGTTGGGGAACAGCTACGTCCAGATTTCAGCTTGCATGAATGGGAAAGCAAGGGAATCAAAGACAAGCAATTTCTTTTTAAACAAGTGGACAGAAGCCACACATATCTCCTTTTTTTTTTTTTCAAGATTTTATTTTTAAGTAATCTCTACACCCAATGCGGGACTCAAACTTACAACCCTGATATCAAGAGTTGCATGCTGTACCAACTGAGCCAGCCAGACACCCCACACACATTTCCTTTAATCCCCTTTAAGTGAGAATTTACTCACTCCTGGCCTCAAGAAAAGCAGGGAAATGTCTCTAACTAGGTTGCTGTGAGCCCAGGAAGAGCAGAGGGCAGATATAGCAATCTGCCACACTTCCAAATGTTTTCTACTTAGATCCTTGGTTTTTTTTGAAAAGTAAATGTAGGTACTAGAATATTATGTTTGTATATATACAGGAGATCAGACATTGTTTTCTTTTTCTTTGATTACAGTGAAGCTTAGGGGAGAGAAGGTGTTTGAGGACGTGTTTTAAAATACACAGAATATCTGAAGACAACCCAAGACTCAAGCCCATAACTTTAACAGCCATTACAAGAAATACTGCAAATATTAATGTGAAGATGAAAATAAGAAAGACTGAGGGAAAATGAGGCAATATTAGGAGATTAAAGATATCCTGCCGGTGGGGCGCCTGGGTGGCACAGCGGTTGATCGTCTGCCTTCGGCTCAGGGCGTGATCCCGGCGTTGCGGGATCGAGTCCCACATCAGGCTCTTCCGCTGTGAGCCTGCTTCTTCCTCTCCCACTCCCCCTGCTTGTGTTCCCTCTCTCGCTGGCTGTCTTTCTCTGTCGAATAAATAAATAAAATCTTTAAAAAAAAAAAAAAAAGATATCCTGCCGGTGTAATGAAACAAATAAAGGGGCCCTTGTATCTTTTTCCTTGTCCAGAAATTTTAAACTATTTGTATATAAAAGGTTTGTGTTTATAATGTGAGTACATCCAGATAGATATAAATCATGTTTGAGCCATTGTCAACCTCAGATTGTCACTTCAGACATTAGAATCTTTATCTGAATAATCAAGTAAGAATCAGAACAGGTGTCTTCTTCTTACCTTTTCTGCAAGTGCTCTTTCACCATGTCAATAGATAGCCAAAAGCCTTGCTGAAGAGGATTGAGCCCAGAGTAGGAAACAAGAATTATATTTACTTACATTTAGGTCTACCTAAGCAAAAAAAAGGAGAGAAGAGAAGAGAAGAGAAGAGAAGAGAAGAGAAGAGAAGAGAAGAGAGGAGAGGGGAAGAGAGGGGACGAGAGGGGACGAGAGGGGAGGAGAGGGGAGGAGAAGGGAGGAGAAGGGAAGGGAAAGGAAGGAAGGGAAGGAAGGGAAGGAAGGGAAGGAAGGGAAGAGAGGAGGGGAGGGGAGGGAAGAGGGGAGGGGAAAAAAAAAAGAAAAGAAGAGGAAAGCTTTGCAGAGGATGTCTGATATCAATTTCCTGGTCATCCTAGCCAAAGAAGTGGTGAAAATCATACTTTAAGCACGGCTACAAGAAAAATCTCTTTTCACACTGGGCATGAATTAATTTCTTCTACCTGTCTTTGCTAAGCTTCCTCCGTGTGTCACACACTGTTTGTCCCTTGCTGGTCTAAGCTGACATTGACTTCTTCTCTGTGTATGTTCCAATTTACTAAGAATGCCAGGTCTCTGCCACAGCATTGCTAGGGGTCAGAGAGTTCATTCAGATGCCACCCGCCTCACATTTTTACCCAGGGATGGCCTAGATGACCACAATAACATGTCATCTGACTCTGTTCTAGTTTTCTATATTCTTGGCTACTGGAAGAATGTTTTCTTAATTAGAGTTAAAACAAAATAAAAAATATGCCAAAATGGGACAGAAATACTATGATATTGATACTTCCTAGGAGTTACTGATAAACATCCTCCTGAGTTATCATTCTTGAAGTTCCTGCTTAACTCTGTCTTCAAAGCATTTTTAACAATAGCATTTTACCAACAGCTGCATCTAACATAAGACATTAAGCCAGTGTCTATACAAAATATTACTTGAAACATTTGTTCAACATTTTGTTTTGGTTTTGCATCGCTGTACATGTATAGCATGCAGCTGTGAACGTAGCCTGGGGGAGGGGTGGTCTGGCTGGCTCAGCCAGTGGAACACGTGACTCGATCTCAGGGTTCTGAGTTCAAGCCCCATGTTGGGCATAGAGCTTACTTTAAAACAATAAAAAGAAATTAAAAAAAAAAAAAGCCTAGGGGTGCCTGGGTGGCACAGCGGTTTAGCGTCTGCCTTCAGCTCAGGGCGTGATCCCGGCATTCTGGGATCGAGCCCCGCATCAGGCTCCTCCGCTATGAGCCTGCTTCTTCCTCTCCTACTCCCCCTGCTTGTGTTCCCTCTCTCGCTGGCTGTCTCTATCTCTGTCGAATAAATAAATAAAATCTTAAAAAAAAAAAAAGCCTATGCTAATAACAGTGAATGCCTGCGAGTGTACAGTACTTCCTGTATCTACACAGCCATTAATTCCCTTTACAAAGCCCTGCTTCAGTGGGTTGGCCACTCTTGTCAATAAGGGTCATTCAGTAGTTGCTTAATTCAGAAGCAAGTGCTAAAGCCTTAAAGGGAAGCAGTCTAGGAATTTGAAACACTACAGAACTAATCCCTTACCATATCTTCAAAATTTAGGAAAATACTGCATGTATTTTCTGATGCTGATGATTTTCTTGCACTTTCTGCGCTTTGGAGGCTGTTGCAGAGCCCCTGCCCTGAGGCTGACTGCCTAGCTTTGGGCTGCAGGTTGAATCTATGCCTCTGGGAATGCAGAATTGGGGCATGCTGACCCCATTTAATAGTCTTCAAATCATGCTGGTAGCTAGTAAGTTTTACTCATGATTAGTCATTTCAAGAAAAAATGATAAACCTAAGTGTTTCATTATCTCCAACTAATTTAAAAAGCATCAGTAAAACAGTGGAGAGACAGAAGAAACCAGGACATGATGTAAGGAAACCTCCATTTCATTCTGAGGGCTGTCACCAGCTGACATTTGGCCAGTCATTTAACCTCTCCAGACTGCTATTTTTTCATCCATTACATGAAGGGCTCACAGGAGATGATGACTCAGCTGGCATTATAAGATTCCAGACAGAAAGAACTTTTAGGAAAGAAATCAAGTGGAACAACAGCTATGATGGAAGGCAATCTATCCTAGTACTCAGAGAGTGAATCTGAAGTTGGAGAGGTTTCCGGACCCAGCTGGATATGAACTTGAGAGAATCACTTGTCTTCATCACACAGGTTGGTAGGGAGGATTCCATAGATAATTTATGTCAAGCACTTAGCACGATGCATGATATACATAACTAACTCAATGATCACAGTTATTAATATTTTACATTTATGGTGTATAGTTTGGAAGCTGAACAGTGCCCCAGATTCTTACAGTCTAATGTTATAATAATTCATGTGGTGTTGACATGACTCACAGTTTATCCCGTACTAAGGGAGAAGAGAGGAGAGGGCCAAAACTAAGGCCTGGGTACTGCCTTAAACAGCTGCTGTGAGGATTGGAAATGATATATGCAAAGCCTCATATACAGATACTTATTAAATGCTAACTCTTAGTCCATTGACGAATATAGGAAAATGTTAAATAATCAAAAGCCCATTGTCTTGGGTCACTGTAAATAATTATATTTATAATGCATATACTCTACTGCTCTAAGATTTTATTTCTTGGTTTAGATTTTATACCCACTCACTGGGCTAAAAAGAAATTCAATATAAAAAAAGAATAATACAAAACTATCAGAGGGCAAAATAGTACACCAGCAAAAAACAGTTACATTTGATTCCTTTTCTTAAATCATCCCCCAGAGAAACCTAATTCAAATACTCTTGGACTTATGCATGAATTGAAAACTTGCAAAGGAAAACTCAATGTGAAAAAAATATCTTAAGGAGAAGTTAAATGTTTATTAAGATTGAAGAAGAGGTAAAAAAACAAAAGTTGTATTCTTCATTACAATTATCAAAAGATCGCAATTTCTGTTTCCTGGATTTAATACTTGTGGTTTCCCCAACACAGTTATTTCACATTTGTTGTGGAAGCAATTTTTTCCACTTCTGGTAGTATACCAGGATTGAAATAATAACCTAACTTTGCAATACAGGTTAATGTAGTCCTTACATATAAAAAACATACCTTCTGTGATGGTAATCACAATTTTGTACCTCCCATTTAAATTACCTACAAAGTAATCCTCTACTGTAATGATTTTACATATCTAAAGTTTCCCTTTGACTTTGTATTGCCTTCAAAACAAATATGAAATTCCTTGCCTAGATTGTCAACATTGTCTATCATGGTGCTTCTAGAAATCACTCTTCCATTGTTTCCCTCATGCCAGGTCTCACTAAGATTCAATCCTTCTTTCCTGCTTCCCTCCTCCTTACACTCTCCCCTTCTCCCTGTATATCTGAATGTGGGTATCTATTCATCTCAAATATTTCTTCCTTACAAATCTTTGTTCTCACCTTTCATCCAATGCAAAAATTTCCAAGCTCTGAATTTGCCTTTCATAAACATATATCATGAAAATGAATCTTTTCTCAAAACTTTCTTGAGTGCACTCCCATAGTTCACCATGAATTTTCTTTTTTAAATAGGGCACCAGTGTTACATCGAAAACCGGGGATGTACTGTATGGTGACTAACATAATATAATAAAAAATCATTATAAAAAATAAATAAATAAATAAATAAATAAATAAATAAATAAATAAGGCACCAGTGGATGGCTTTTGAGTTAACCTTGTGCTTCTGTCTGTATTATGGGTAGTGCCTACCCCACTCTGATATTCAGTAAAAATGTGTAATTACCCCCAACAGAAGTCAGTTGATAAATATTTATTGAACTAGGTCCTGTTTTAGGCAAAAGTCTCTGTGGTCTTGGAATTTATATTCTAGTGGAGAGAGAGAGATAAATACATAAGCAACAACACCAAAAGCAACAACTAAAAGGATAGTTTAGATAGTGATGGGTACTATATGTGCTTCAAAACACACACAAAAGTGGTTTTGACCATCACTGTTTCATGAAGGGCCTGAAAATATTTTGTAAAGAAAACATCCCCAAATGGGTTGATCATAGATACTTCATTTACACATAGTACATTCGGACATCTTACAAAAGATCTTAACCAGCTACAACAGCATAATTATAGAATTTTGGTAGCAACAAAATCCTGTGAAGGGTATGAAGTGTGATACTATTTCAGTACCACCTGGTAAAATTCCTTTTTCGTTTTTTCGTTTTTCTTTGCTCTGCACTCAACCCAAGACCCACTTTTTCTCTTGCCTAAAACCTGACAGGTGACAGTGAGGCCTCAGCCACTGTTATTAGCCTTGAGTGACAGCCAAGGCAAGCGCAGCTTAACACACACTCAGAGATGATATTGCAGGAGAGCCCACCTAGACAAACACCACAACTCCCACAATCACCTTGGTTCCTTGGCCTCCACCTCAAGCAACAGAAAACTAAAGCCTGAAAGAAAGGCACCTTGCACATTTTTCCTTGGAGTATGGTACTTTAGTAGAAAAAATTGAGAACTAATGCAGGAGTATCAACAATCCTACAAATTAAGGAAGTATTTTTGAAAAACTGTAAGTGTCAACTTGAGACTTACAGATCTTATTTAAGGAATTTTGTGTGAAGACGTTTGTACCACATATATAAGAAAAAACTCAGTACTTAGAGAGTAATAAGAGTTTTAGGGATGCCTGGGTGGCTCAGTTGGTTGAACACCTGACTTGGTTTCGGCTCAGTCATCATCTCAGGGTTGTGAGATCGCGTCCCATGTCGGGCTCTGTGTTCAGCCTGGAGTCTGCTTGGGATTCTCTCTTGTCTCCCTCTGTCCCTCCCCTTGTTCATGTTCTCTCTAAATACATACATACATACATAAAATCTTTATGTAAAAAAAGTAGCGTTTTATATTTTCTCCATACAACATGATATAAAGGATATGGTACAGATATAAAAAAGATAATTCAGCAGTTAAAATTTGCCAATTATGTAATCATTGAATAAGATTTCGCCTATTAGTATGCAGATACACTAAATTCAACAAAAATAATCACTTTCATCAAATTTGTATAACATAAATGGAAACAAAAAGCAATTAATATTTTCAATTAAATATTTACAGCTTCTAGCTCCTCTCCTACCTATCTTTATTAGTTTCCTACGGTTTTAGGAAGAAATTCATTTCTAAAAGACCAACATTCTACCAGGGTCCTCTAGCAAAATTCAATTTTAATTACGATTCATAATTATTAACAACATAATTTATCTTTCTTAAGAGTGCAGGTAGTCTCCTAATCTGAGCAAAACCATGTGTGCCTTAGGGATCTATAATTTATTTCCTCTCAGCAAGATAATTAACCTATAAGGGTACCCTTATTTTCCTTAAAACTACAGGAAATTATCACAGTTTTTTTTCTCAATAGTAAATCCATGTCCCATGCAAGGATTTTATAAAGCATGTCTTGGTATGAGAATCCACCCCACCCATTTTTGGCCTTTGTATCAATTATATCATTATGCCCTATAGCAACCATGTCAAATAGTTATTATTATACCCAATTTTAAGATTAAAAAAAAAAAACTTAATACAGAGGTCAGGTGATATACCAAGTTCACAAAATGTTTTAATAGGGTTGTGCCTCAATTTTTTGCCTCAGCCTCAGGATATTACCCCTCCATCCCTGAGAAAATCTTAGGTGGTATCATGGGCCAAGCTGGAGAGCAAACCCACGGAAATGATACAAAGCAGGAAAATAACACCAGGACACAAGAAGAAGTAATTCCCCAATGGTCACAATTAATAGCCAGAGTCACAAATAATAGCTCAAATCCACAAAAGCCTGTGGTCACAAGCCAAGGAATTGATCAGAGGCCAGGAGCTTCACCATCTGTGCCTCTTGCTGTAATCAGCAGGCTCCCTGGTCAACAGCAGAGGCACTGGGCATGGTCTGTTTATGCAGGAGGAGAGAGGGAGACAGGGAGCACTTGACCAAAGGGGTTTACATCTGCCTCCCATGGGTAGGCCATGGGAAACCTAATGGAAGCAATGTCTCTCCAACAGAAGATTTACACTCAACTGCTTCCACAAAGTACAATTTCTTAAGTTTATTTCCTTTATTCATGTAATAGTGAGTATGAGTTTAAAAGTCCCAATGGTTTTTTTTTATGTAGTTTTAGACATCAGTGTAAGAAATGTATAGTTTAATCAGCCAGTGCAATTAGAAAAAAAAATATGTATAAGAATGATGGGGAAAATGGTGTTATTTTTTTTAATATTTGAAAATAATATGTTATTTCCCAGAAACTTGACAGTAATAAGATTTTATCAAAAGTTCTGGCCAGAGTCCTTAAACTAATTATCACTAACTGGAAATAACATTGAATTGTTTTAAATAGATTTTTCATTTCATTCTCTTTTCTTTTTTCTTTTTTTAAGTTATTTGTATCTTTACTTTTTATTATGGAAAGTTTATGCAAAACATACACCAAAGAATAGTATAATAAACTTCTGGGGCGCCTGGGTGTCTCAGTCAGTTACCTGTCTGCTTTCAGCTCAGGTCATGATTCCAGGGTCCTGGGATTGAGCCCCACGTTGGGCTCCCTGCTCACCAGGGGAGTCTACTTGTTCCTCTCTCTCTGCCCCTCCCCCCCACTCATGCTCTCTCTCTCTCTCTCTCAAATAAATAGATAAAATCTTTAAAAAAAAAAAAAGAATAGTATAATAAACTTCTGTGTAAGCACTACCCTGCAGCACCAATAACTCGGTTTTATCTATAACATGTTCAGTGCTTCAAACTCCAGATTATTAAAGTAAACCTCAGACATAGCATTTTATCTGTAAATAATGTAATTGTACTTCTAAAATTTTTTACCCAATATCATTATCACCTTAACAATTCACAGTAATTATTTAATAACCTAAAACATTCGGTTACTCTTCAAATTTGTCCAACTGACCCGTTTTTCTAAATATGTTTTAATTAAGATTCTGGTAATTTCTAGACATGGTGATTGGTCAACAGGTCTCTTATGTTGTCTAATCAAGGTTCCCACTCCTTTTTTTCCTTCTTCAAATTTATTTGTTCGACAAACCCAGAGTTCTCCATAGTTTGGATCTTGCGGCTTACTTCCCCATGGTGTTATTTCACAGGCTTCCCTTTCCCCTGAGTTTTTGCAAAATGGCAGATGAATAGGACTTTCTTGTTGTTTCATATACTCTGTAATTACTGCTAAGAAATTCCGCCTCTCTATGCATAAGCTTTCCCACTTGCTCATATGAATGACTCACCCTTCTCAATGAACTTGTTCATTCATTGATGGAGCTACATTGAGTACCTTCTACACACAACTCAGTGTGGAGTTGTAAGATAATTGTGGCACTGAAGGGAGGGGCTCATAAGCTAGAATTATGTTTACAAAGAATACAGACAATTGATGAAAACTTCCTTTTATTCCCCTTTTAGGACTCAAATAAATAAAGTCAGAAATGAAGGAGAGGAAATAAAAACTGACATCACAGGAATACAAAGGATTATAAGAGAATATTATGAAAAATTATAAGCCAACAAATCAGACAGCCTAGAAAAAGTTGATAAATTCCTAGAAACATAGAGTCTCCCAAAACTAAATCAGAAAGAAATTTTAAAAAAATGAATAGACCAATTACTAGCAAAGAAACTGAATTGGTAATCAAAAAATTCCCAACAAACAAAAGTCCAATTCTAGATGGTTTCACAGGTGAATTCTATCAAACATTTAAGGAAGAGTTAATACTTATTCTTCTTAAACTATTCCAAAAAATAGAAGAGGAAGGAAAGGTTCCAAATTCATTCTATGAGGCCAGCATTACTGTCATAACAAAACCAGATAAAGACACTACAAAAAAGAGAACTACAGGCCAATATCTCTGATAAACATAGATGCAAAAATTCTCAACAAAATATTAGCGAACCAAATCCAATAATACATTAAAAAACCATTCACTGCAATCAAGCGGTATTTATTCCAGGGAGTGGTTCAATATTCACAAATCAATCAAATCAATCAACATGATAAAGCACATTAACAAGAGAAAGGAAAAAAATATATCATCATCTCGATAGCTGCAGAAATAGCTTATGACAAAATACAACATCCATTCACAGTAAAAACTCTCAGCAAAGTAAGCTTATAAGGAACGTACCTCAACATAATAAGGGCCATATATGAAACACCTGCAACTAACATTATATTCAATGGTAAAAAACTGGGTGCTTTTCCTCTAAGATCAGGAACAAGACAAGAATGTCTACTCTCAGGGCGCCTGGGTGGGTCAGTTGGTTGAGTGTCTGACTCTTGATTTTGGCCCAGGTCTTGATCTTGGGATTGTGGGATCAAGCCCCACATCAGGCTCAGCTCAGCTCAGCTGAGAGTTGGCTTGGGATTCTCTCTCTCTCCCTCTGTCCCTCCCTCTGCTCTTGTTCTCTCTCTCTTTCTCAAATGAATAAAATCCTAAAAAAAAAAAAAAAAAAAAAAAAAAGGATGTCCACTCTTCCCATTTTTATTCAACATAGTTGTGGAAGTCCTAGCCACAGCAATCAGACAACAAAAAGAAATAAAAGGCATCCAAACTTGTAAAGAAAAAGTAAAACTTCCACTATTTGCAGATGACATGATACTATATATAGAAAACTCTAAGACTCCACCAAAAAACTATTAGAAGTAATAAATGAATTCAGTAAGATTGCAGGATACAAAATCAATATATAGAAATCACTGCATTTCTATACCATAATAATGAAGCAGCAGAAAGAGAAATTAAGAAAACAATCCCATTTACAATTGCACCAAAAACAATAAAATACATAGAAATAAACTTAGCCAAGGAGGTAAAAGACCTTTACTCCAAAAACTGGAAAACAGTGATGAAAAACATTGAAGATGACACAAACAACAGGAAGGATATTCCATGCTCATAGATTGGAAGAATAAATATTGTTAAAATGCCCATACTACCCAAAGCAACCTACAGATTTAATGTAATCCCTATCAAAACACCAACAACATTTTTACGGAACTAGAACAAATAATATTAAATTTTTCTAGATATGTCTCCTCAGGCAAGGGAAACAAAAGCAAAATTAAACTATTGGGACCATGCCAAAATAAAAAGGTTTTGCACAGCAAAGGAAAGCAACAACAAAACAAAAAGGCAACCTACTGAATGGGAGAATATAATCACAAATGATATATCCGATAAGGGGTTAATATCCCAAATATATAAAAAAACATACAACTCAGCACCAAATTAATAACATTAATGATAACAATCTGATTAAAATGGGCAAAAGACCTGAATAAGCATTTTTTCAAAGAAAAACACAGATGACCAACAGACACATGAAAAGATGCTCAACATTACTAGTCATTAGGGAAATGAAATTAAAACCACAATGAAATATCACTTAACACCTGTAAAAATGGCGAAAATCAAGACAAGAAATAACGAGAATTGGCAAGGATATGGAGAAAAAGGAACACTCATGTACTATTGGTAGGAATGTAAATTAATGCAACCACTATGGAAAAAAGTATGGAGGATCCTCAAAAAAATTAAAAATAAAATTACCATATGATCCAGTAATTCCACTACTAGGTATTTACCCAAAGAAAATGAAAACACTCATTCAAAAAAGACATATGTACTGTATGTTTATTGCAGCACTATTTACAATAGCCAAGATATGGAAGCAACCAAAGCGTCCATCCATAAATAAATAAATAAAATGTGGAATATATATGCAATGGAATATTACTCAGCCATAAAAAGAACGAAATCTTGCCACTTGCAGCAACATTGATGGACGTATGGGGTACAATGCCAAGCGAAATAAGTAAGTCAGAGAAAGACAAATACCATATGATTTCATTCATATCTGAAATTTAAGAACCAAAACAAAGAAAAAAGAGACAAACGAAAAAACAGACTTAAATACAAAAAACAAACCGGTGGTTGCCAGAGGGGAAATTGGTGGGGTGATGGGTAAAATAGATAAAGGGGATTAAGAGTACACTTATTTTGAAGAACACTGAGAAATGTATAGAATTTTTTAATCATTATATTGTACACCTGAAACTATACTTCAATTTTTAAAAAATAAATAAAAAACAAAACAGAAAACTTCCTTTTAGAAATACAAGACAAAATAATTTAATTTTCTAGCAGTGGTTGAACTGCCTTAACAAGTACTTTGTCTTAATGAACCCTAACCTCAACCCTACAAGAGAAGCGTAATTCAATGTTTACCCTCCTTCAACAGGTGAGGACACTGAGGTTTCAAGAGGTTCCATGATTTGCCCAGTTATATCACAAGTCACTGGTGAGACAAGCACTTGAACTTGGACTGTCTGCCTTCTGTGCCCTTACATGTACCCACTCATAATACAGCCCTGCCCTTCCCTTCCCTTGCTAACTTTCTGCCCCAGAGTCTTAGTGATAGAAAAACTGAGCAATCCTCTGGCTAATTCTGGAATTCAAAAGCTACGGCCAAAAGAACAAATACTAGATTCTATCAAGAATATTGGGGAGAGCCAGGTCACTCTGCCCTGAAGGGCAAGTTTGTGTCTACAGTGTAGAGGGCCCCAGGAAAATATTTTTTTGCGGTGCTTCTGCCTATCTAAAATTCTTATTTAAGAGTATATTATGAGGGGGGCCTAGGTGGCTCAGTCGGTTGAGTGTCTGACACTTCGACTCTTGATTTTTGGCTCAGGTCATGATCTGAGGGTTGTGGGAACAAGCCACATGGTGGGCTCTGACGTGGGCATGGAACCGGCTTAAGATTCTTTCTCTCCCTCTCCCTCTGCCCCTCCCCTGTGTTCTCTCCCTCTTTAAAACACACACACACACACACACACACACTCACACACACACAATGAAATTCTAGCCCCATGTGAGGTATAGTGATTTATCATTGAAGACTTAAATAATAGGCAGAGAGGAGGTACTTTTGTGTTTATTTATTGTCTAGGGAATGCATGTAAAGATTCCTCCTCCTGTGTTTCACATGAAAGTCACCCAAAATCAGCCTGTGAGTACCACCTTGGCAAGTCCATGAAAAAAATACCAAGCCAGCTAGTCAAAGCTATCCACCCCTCAGGCTACCTTTCTGGGACCAACCCAGTCACAGGGGCCTGGGAGAACTTCATAGACTGGAGTCTTACTGCTCCTTGATTGAACCCACATTGACAGAGAGGGTCAAAAAGTGCCCCAGGAAGAGTGAATGGGGCCAGGGCCCATATGGATTCCAGAATAGCCCCCAGGGTGCTCCACTTAGATGACACTGAGGACCCTGGCAGGGCGCTGGCCCCAGAAGGGGACTTAGAAACTTCAGCAAAAAGCACCCTTCAACTGGTGGGCCTACTGAGGCACAGGTCCTAGAGCAGGAGTCTTACTTGCCGCAGTCTAAGGGCAGTACTGGCAAAGTGTCATCCAGCCTGCAGAAGGGAAAAAACAACAGAGGCTTGACCAGGGAATAAGGTCACTTGGGACCCAACACTCTGCAGGTCCCTATCCCAATTACCCCTTTTTCACATGGGAGAGTTCAGAGGAGAAATCACCTATATTTTAAGAGAACTGGAGAAAAGCAACTCAGAATCTTCTCCCAAAGTTGGAGGAGTGGTAACACATATACAACTGCATCAGTTATAATATCTTAAGCAATTACTCAACTATTCTTAATTTCAATGTCTTCACCTATAAAATGGGGATTATAATATCTACTTCTAAGAACTGCTGTAAAGATTTAATGAGCTAATACAGGTTACATGTCTTGCTTACGTGAGGCACTAAAGAAGTGCTAAAATATAAATATTTTCATGTAATTATTTAATAACCACAAACTGGTCATTAAGTATAGGAAGCAGCAAGAGAAAGAAGCAATTTCTCCATCACCAAGGTATTTATCATTTAACTGTACTAACAGCAACTTACAGAAACAGAAACCACGAAGAACTACCTAAGTATGAATCAACTGAAAAGGGTGGTTGGGATACAATAAAGAGACAGAGAAAGGGCATGAATGGAGATTATTGCATTTAATTGGGAAGGCTTCCTAGAGCAGGGGAGCTTTTGAGTCCGCTATGTTAGCAAGGTGAGGAACAAGAGTGGGAGAGAAGGAAGGAGCGCTCGCAGCGGAGAAGGCCTGCAAGCTGTAGCTGATGGGCATGCCTTTCTTAATGAGAAATGAGATCCCTGATGCCCCCAACTCAGGTTTGGTAATTCTCTCCTATTATAATGATTGTCCGAAGTGAACCCAGAAAACATGTTGGCATGCTGAAAGCTATTTCATACATTGCAAATAAACACAGCAAGAACCTTGCTAACTCTGACCATTCAAACACAAAGCCCTGCTGGCTTTTATACTTGACAAAGCAAAGTGTGTGATTTTCCTAACTCGATCAGAACACAAATGTATCCATACTGAGTTTACAAAATGTTGGAGCCCCAGGTGAAAATGACGCCAAAACAACCAACAGAGGTGTGACTATGAGCTAAATCAGCGGCTTGGCACCACGAAGACAGTTTTGCTCTGCACGCTGTAAAAACTGAGAGCTACTGGGCTACCTTAAATGGAGAATTAGCAGGCAGAAGTAAGGAAGCTAATGTCCACTCAGGGAGCAGTTCACTTTCCACACAGTGCACAGAGATTCGTAAGCCTGGCAGCACATGGTAGTAGTCTGGCAACCGGACAGGCGTTCCAGCGTCGCTCCCTCCTAGAGGGCTTCCACCACTGGCTACTCAAGGGCTCTCACAGCGCGGTGCTGGGAGATATTTAACAGTAGGCTCTATATAAGGAGCCTTGACATGAAACATTGGCCCATTTCTTTTGGGTAAAAAATTCTCTTCAGGGCCGCTTTCAAGCTGCGAATGTGCTGTCCCTGAACTCAGAGATGGGAAAACAGGAACACTGTGGGTTTTGGGGGAACCAATGCCAGTGTCTCAAAAACTGACTCAGCTTCTCAGCCCCCTACTCAATGGATCAGCTTCTTGCTGCTACACCCTTCTCTCCTCTACCCCCAGCTTTCCTCTTACTATTTTATCTTTGTGAACCTTCCTGCCACTGGCTATATATTGTTCAAATTCTCTAAGAGAAGGGTCTGATTGAATTAGCCATTCCCCAGCTAAAAGGGAGAGCTCCGCATGGTTGGAATTCTCTGCCAGACTAACTACATCTCTAATGCAATCAGCTGTGACTGTGTCAGCGTCTGATGCCTGCTACCAAGGCAAAGAATTTGTTCTGGAAGGTGCAAGAACATTGTAGAAGGGGATGGTCTAATATGGCAGGCACCTTGAATGGGCTATCCAAAGCTTTACAACATAAGCAATCAAGCACCTGATTTGTGTTTGTATTAGAACGACTGCTTCAGTATCATTTGGAAACATCTTTATCTAAACTCCGTTCCCACTGGCTTGCCCAGTTTCGCGTGGATCGGTGTCCGTCCAGAGGTGGAGGCACTGCAGTGAACTGCCAAAACTCTGCTGAAAGCTCTGAATGGGAGATTGGAGACCTGGCCTAGATCCAGCAACAATTACATTGTCTTCTTGACCTTACACAATCTCACTTAAACTTTCCATTTGTAAGTTTCCTCATTTATAAATGAGAAAATTGCTTCAGCCCTACCAAATTATAGAGGATGTTTTACTGAAATGAAAAGGAGAGGAGGAAGAAGAGGAGGAGGAAAAGGAGAACAGCTCTTATAGAAGTGAATTTAAAAAATTTTAAAGCAAAGTTAACCTTTTTTTTTCAAACATGTAGGTATTAAGTGTGACATTGGAGCTACTCTAGTTGAAAGAGGTGGCAGCAAGGAGAAGAGGCTGGGGCCCAACCTGTGTGGCCTCTCTTCTGCATGCTCCATCCTCCCCCAATTTATGGAACCCCAGCAGGCCTCAGAACACCACTGGAAAATGACTAGCCTGTACAAATGAAAGATATTTTGATATCCAGAAATTTTCCTCCTGTGTCAGCTTGGAACAAAAAAAGTATTTCTCCACAAAAACATTCAGTAATCCTAGAAACGACAACCACCAAAAAAGAATCTCTGGAAATTTTTATTGTGAACAAAATTAATTGAGAAGTATTTTAACAGGAAAGTGTTGAGACTACTGGGACCACAATTTCTAATCTCGTACTGGAAGCTAAGTCATGAGTGGCCCTTACTTCTACCAAAGATACAATAAAATATGTGGTATCATTGCAGAAGGGAGGAAGAGAGAAACCAGTTAATTTTACCCTAATCCTCTATCTTATTTTGCTTCCTATATTTCTATTTACTGCAATGCACACCAATTCGATCTGAATTAGGATGAGCAGGAAAAAAAAGTCACATATCCAAAAGTGCTTTACTGTGGTTGTTGTTAATAATAATACTATTTTTAATATTTTTGCATTAGCCTCTAAAACCATTTTCTTGACCTTATCAGTGCTTTAGATGTTATTGGATAAATACCAAAGGAGGCTTTAAGTGTTTAAAAAACATTTGAGTTGTTGGCTTTCTATACAGCAAAATGTCAGTTTCAAATCTTTACTCCTATTGAGGGTACAAGTCTAACCAAAGTGAAGGCTGTGGAAAGAAACAAATATAATTATGTTAACAATAGCAAAAGTGCTTTTATGCTGTAACCTTTTACAGTCATCTTGAAATCAGATGAGAGTAGATCAACAATGTTCTGTCATCCATAATTTCGAGTCAAAGGTAGAAGCCATAGTTAACCTGATCATCTACCAGCTTATGCCAGATAGTCATGGTATCAGTCAGTGTCCCAACAGGAAACAGAATTACAGATCTTCCGGGTACCTGGGAGGCTCAGTCAGTTGAGTGTCTGTCCAACTCTTGGTTTCAGCTCCAGTCATTATCTCAGAGCCCTGAGATGGAGCCCCGCATAAGCTCCGTGCTCAGTGGGGAGTCGGCTTGACAGTCTCTCTTTCCCCCTCCCTCTGCCTCTCCCCCTGCTTACACACTCACACTCTCTGTCTCTCAAAATAAATAAATCCTAAAAAATAAAAGAATTACAGATCTTCCTGAACTATAAAATGGGGGTCATAATAACTGCTTCTAAGAACTGCTGTAAGGATTTAATGAGCTATAATAGATACATGTCTTGTTTATATGAGGCGCTAAAAAAATGCTAAGTTATTATAAATATGTTCGTGCAATTATTTAATAACCACAAACTGGGCTTCCTCAGGTTACATCCCAGTAAACCCACTCTAAATTGAAATTTTTTAAGTTGAAAATGTAATTAATACACGTTACCTACTGAATATCATAGCTTACTAGCCTACCTTAAACATGCTCAGAACACTTGCAATTAGCCTACATTTGGGCAAAATCACCTAACACAAAGCCTGTTTTATAATGAAGTATTGACTGTCTCAGGTAATTTATTGAATACTGTACTGAAAGTGAAAAATAGAAGGGCTGCGTGGGTACAGAACGTAAGTGTACATGTTGTTAACCCTCCCGTTCCTGCGGTTGACTGGAAGCTGCTACCTGTGGCTGGGGCCCAGCATCACAAGACTATCCACCACATATCCTGACCCTGGGAAAAGATCCAAATTCAAAATTCAAATTAGGTTCCTACTGAATGCATATTACATTTGCAACATCATAAAATCAAAAAATCATAAGTCAATAATAAATCAGAGACAGTCTGCATTAGGAAAAATTCCAGGAAGGACTACTTAGAAAAATTCTAATTACAAGATTAGTAGAGTGGGTAGGATGTGAGGGAACTACCAAGAATAATGCAGAAACTCAGAATTAGCCCCAGGAGAGCTATAACCACACCCAGGCCTGAAAGGATAAGGGGAAAATGAGATTATAAATGCCCAGGAGGAGAAAGAATTCCACAGACCAGTGCTGTGCAACAGAAATAGGATGAGACCCATACATAAAATTTACTTTTTCTACTGGTCACATTTTTAAAAACTAGACAAGTGAAATTAATAATGCACTTTATTAATCCAAAGCATCATTTCAACATTTAATCAACACAAAAATTATTAATGATATCTTACATTATTTTTTCATAAGTCTTTGAAATCCAGTGTGTATTTTACAAATGCAGCATATCTCAATTTCAGCTTGCCATATATCAAGTGCTCAGTAGCCACATGTGGTTAATGGCTACTGTGCTAGACAGTCCAAGTGTACAGCACAGATCACCTTGATCTCCAGCTGTGGTACGGGTGGTAGGAGGACGGACACTGGCCAAACTTAACCAGAAGCCAGGGGCAGAGGAGCCCACTGATATAGTCCATACAGGTCAGGAAGTCTGAATGGAATAACTTTCATTATCTTTAGCCATCACATTGAGTGACAGGTATGCTCAAGACTGGAAATCCAGAGGTATGGATGGAGAGGTTTGTTAACTGACTATACCAAGTATCGTATTAAGTGTACATACCCTGTATGACGTTTCCTGAAGTGCTAAGAATGAGAAATATGGGTATGAATATGCAAAGCAGGCAACATTCCATGAAAAGAATCACTTAGGATGATTTGGGCAAGAATACACTGACATCAGAATTCACTCAACATATTATGCATCCTCCATGAAGGGGCCAGGCACTATGACAAGTTAATGACACTCTGCAACATTATACTAAAAGAAAAATACGTTAGCCTTTTAAAATATGCTATCTAAAAAGGGACATAAAAGAAAGGAAAAAGCCCCAAAAGTATATTTTCTAAGTGAAGATGTTATTTTGTTTTATTAGATCAGTGCTGTGATTATATGAAATATTTATTAGCCTCTTTAATTTGAAAAAAAAAAGCTATCACTTTAGCATCAAAAGTAGTACAAAAGTATATGGAAGGGATGGGCTTGGATTCAAAAGATCTAAACCTTCTCTACTAATAGTAGACTATGTACAGTCAGAGAAAGACAAATACCATATGATTTCACTCATATGTGGAATTAAAGAAACAAAATAAATGAGCAAAGGGGAAAAGAGAGAGAGAGAGAGAGAGAGAGAGACAAACCAAGGAAGAGACTCTTAACTACAAAGCACAAACTGATGGTGACCAGAAGGGAAGTGGGTGAGGGGATGGGTTAAATAGGGGATGGGGATTAGGGAGTGCACTTGTTGTGATGAGCACTGAGTGATGTATGGAAGTGTTGAATCCCTCTATTGTACACCTGAAACTAGTATTACACTGTATGTTAACTAACTGGAATTTAAATAAAAACTTAAAAACAGTAATAGACCATGTAAAGTTGAACATAACAGCAATCTCCTCATCTATAAATCGAAACTATAAGAATATACTTTATACTTCATATAACTTATATATCCAATATTTTCATCTGTTCAACAATTTAATAAGCATCTACTATGTACCAGACACCGTGCTAGGTACTAGGTTTACCCAGATGAGCAAAATATGATCTTTGCCCTGAGTTTAGCAGGAAATACAGACATAATAACCCTAAGTCTGTTCATAAACCTGGGAAACTTGCAGAACATCCTTACTTATTTTTCCGCCTTTGGGTAGATTCTCTTGAATTTTTTCTAATTTTCTTTTCTTTTTAATCCTTATATCTCTAATTGCTTTGTCTTGTCTTACCTTACTGTCTAAGGCTCCAATATAAGCAGAATAGAAGTAACGGTAGAATTCTGCATCATGATCCCAACTTTAATGGAAATCATTCTAAAAAGCTCACCATTAAATATGCTTACTGTACGTATTTGATATATATTCTTTCGGGTTAAGGTCATTCCCTTTGATTCCTAGTTTGCTACAGATTTTTATCATGAATGAGTTTTGGATCTTGCCAAATGCTATTTCTGTAGCTACAGTCAAGAACAGAAGGATGTGAGATTTTACCTTACCTGCAGGTTAAGTTAGCTTGTCACAATTCCATGGTCACTGGCAGAAGTCAGAGTCAACAGACTTTTTTACTATGGCACAGTAAGCAGCACAAATATCAGCATATTTGTGTCGGGTCCCCTTGCCCCAAAGTCCCACGGGAAAAACAGATGGATCCATGTAGAGCCTGCGAAGGCAGCAGGTTGTACTACATGAAATGAAACCTGAGTTTAAAGAACCCAAGTCTTAAAATGTTTGCCCTCTGCTCCAGAGGGAGACATCTTTTTTACACTGGACAGTAAGCATGCCTGCCTTTTGCTTCAGGGGGAAGCACTGTATCTATTTTCCAGGGCTGTTCACTTTACGTGCATGCTTAACAGATAGTCCTGAACAAAAAAGAATCACTGTCTTGACTTGCAAGATATGCAGAAACATGAGAATTGTGTTCCAACAATTTTTCCAATATAGTACATAGTAACACCAATACATTTCCTAGAGTTGAAAAACTTCGTATTTCTTGGATAAATTCTACTTCATTGTGGTGCAATTTTTATACATATCTGGATTGTAATTTTCCCATTTTTTTATTTATGTGTTTTGCTTCTATGGTTAAAAACTAATTGTATTTATAAATTACATTACTTTTATTATTCTTGACCAGTTTTGGTGTCAAAGATATACAAGCCGTATAAAAATGAGGTAGGTAAGTTTTTCTCTTTTTCTAGTCACTGAGTGAGTATATATAAAATAAGAATTTCTGTTATTTTGGGGCGCCTGGGTGGCTCAGTCGTTAAGCGTCTGCCTTCGGCTCAGGGCGTGATCCCGGCGTTCTGGGATCGAGCCCCACGTCAGGCTCCTCTGCTGGGAGCCTGCTTCTTCCTCTCCCACTCCCCTTGCTGTGTTCCCTCTCTCGCTGGCTGTCTCTCTCTCTGTCAAATAAATAAATAAAATCTTTAAAAAAAAAAAAAAAGAATTTCTGTTATTTGAAGATAAGGTAAAATTAGCCTAGAGAATTATCTATACTTGTCTGTTTCAGGGAAAGAAAACTGGATTATTAATTCCATTTCTCTAGTAGTTACCCATCTAATTCTTGTGTTGATTTTGGTATTATATTTTTTTCTCAGAAATTATCCATTTCCCTCCATAAAGTTGCTCATAGTATTCATTTATGATTTTTTAAATCTTCACTTTTATATTCATGTCCTTTTTCAAATATATCCATATATAATCTATATAACTCTTACATACTCTACCAAAAAAAAATCCAAAATGTTTCTTTATGCCTTTTTTTTCTTTTCTTTTTTTAATCAGTCTTGCCAGGAGTTCATTATAGAATTAATTCTTGGGGCTCCTGGGTAACTCAGTCCATTAAGTGACTGACTCTTGACTTCCGTTCAGGTCATGATCTCAGGGTCATGAGATCAAGCCCCACGTCAAGCTCCATGCTGAGCTGGAGCCTGCTTAAGACTCTCTCTCCCTCTCCCTCTGCCCCTCCCCTGCTTGCTCTCTTGCTCTCAAAAAAAAAGAAAAAAATTATTTCAAATTAATAGTTTGGGATTATGTTGATCTTTATTTGGTTTTTTAATTCAGTAATATTTCTCTTAACTTTATTATCTCTTGTTATAGTTTTATGTTCACTTATTCTTATATTCTTTTATCCTTATAGTTTCTAGGATGGAACATGAATCATTTATCTTCAGACTTTCTTTTAATAAAGTTACCTCTAAATCCTGCTTTAGCTCCATCTCATAAGTTTTGATATAGAGTTTATTTTTGTACAGCTTTTGCATTGTGTTTTCTTCCTTAACCCATACTATTTAGAAATAGAATTTAATATTACCAAATACATAGCAATTTTTCAACTAGCTTTTTTACTGACTTGTGGTCAGAAAACTAAAAAAAATATTAACTCTCCATTATTGGAGATTATATAAAGAGGTACATATGGTATATACAAAGTTAAAGATATGCAAAGAGATTATTGATTTTATTTTTTTTTGAGAGAGCATGCACAAAAGCTGGGGGGGTGCAAAGGGAGAGCAAGAGAGAGAATCCCAAGCAGGCTCTACACCCGGCGTGTAGAGCTCAATGTGGGGCTCCACCTCACTACCTCGAGATCACGATCTGAACAGAAAACAGGAATTGAGGGTTAGCACCAACTGAGCCACCTAGGCACCCCTTAATTATACTTTTTAATGTTTACATAACCTTACTTGTTTAATATTCTTGACCTATCAGTTTCATTATATATTTATATAATATATATAAAAGAAATATATATATATTTCTTTTAGTTTAAATTCTATTTCACTTAAGAACCTCAGCTTTCTTTAATTTGTATTTACACATTAGATCTTTTGGCATCCCTACAATTTCAACTTCTCAGCATCATTTTGGTTTTGTTATTTCACTCGGATGCAGGGTAAAGCTGACTGAGTTGTTTGGTTTTTTAAAAGATTTTATTTATTTATTTATTTATTTATTTATTTATTTGAGAGCGAAAGCAAGAGAGATCACAGAGGAAGAGGGAGAGGGAGAAGGAGGCTCGCCAGTGAGCAGAGAGCTGGATGCAGAGCTCAATTCCAGGACCCTGAGATCATGACCTGAGCCAAAGGCAGACGCTCAAGTAACTGAGCCACCCAGCTGCCCCAAAGCTGAGTTTTATGACCAATCTGATAATCCAACTTCTAACAGATGAGTTTAATCAACATACATTCATTGTGACTGTAACACTACTGGTGAGTTAGGACTTACTTCCATTATCTGATTTTTTTTTTTCTTTTTGCTTTCTTTTTATCATATTGTTTCTTGGTCCTTTCTTCACTGACTTGCTTCCTGTTGGACTGATTATTTTTATACCAGTATTTTTTTCCTCCTGTTCATTTAAAAATTGAATTGCATTGCTATTATTTTGGTGATTCAGTTTAACATTTTAAGATTCATTTTTTATTTTTTTAATAATAGTTTTTTATTATGATATGTTAGTCACCATACAGTACATCCTTAGTTTTTGATGTAGTGTTCCATGATTCATTACTTGCGTATAACACCCAGTGCACCGTGCGATATGTGCCCTCCTTACTACCCATCACCAGCCTATCCCATTCCCCCACCCCCTCCCCTCTGAAGCCCTCAGTTTGTTTCCCAGAGTCCATAGTCTCTCGTGGTTCATTCCCCCTTCTGTTTACCCCCCTTCATTTTTTAAAAGACTTTATTTATTTATTTATTTATTTGAGAGAGAGAGCACAAGTGGGATGGGCATAGGGTCAGGAAGAGGGACAAGCAGATTCCACGCTGAGCACGGAGAGGATGTGGGGCTTGATCTCACGACCCTGAATCACGACCTGAGCCAAAATCAAGAGTCAGTAGCATATTAATAGATTCAAACTTAAAAATTTTCTAACAAGATCTTGAATTATGTAATACTTCTATTTGTAATTAAAACAATGAGCCACCTGGGTGGCTCAGTTGGTTAAGCGTCAGCCTTCAGCTCAGATCATGATCCCAGGGGCCTGGGATTGAGTCCCACTGGGGGGGGGGGGTCCCTGCTCAGCGGGGAGTCTGCTTCTCCCTCTTCCTCTGCCTGCAGCATCCCCTGCTTGTGCTCTCTTTCTCACTATCTCTATGTGTCAAATAAATAAATAAAATATTTTTTAAAAATTAAAAATAACAAAATAAAACAATGACTACAGTTCACTGAAAACCCTTGAATGTGCCACAGCTTATTATTTTTACATAGCTTCATTTTTTACTCCTTTAAACAAATAAAGCATTTTTTGTAATCAATAGTTAATTAAATTTACCAACATATTTCATTAAATGCTGTGTTCATTCTTGTTTCTCATGCTCCATGTCCTCTCTCTGTGGTCACTTTTTTTTCGTACTAAAAAAAATTCTTTAATGGAAGCAAATGAGAAATTCTCTTACACTTTATGTGTTTCAAATTCTCTTTATTTAGCCCTCACTCTTGCATGATTTTTGTATATGCAGTTTGAAGTTTACCTAGATCTTTATTCAGCACTTCTAAAATACCATTCCATTCTCTCTGGCATCAATTGTCAAGCGTAAAAGGTTGTTGTTTGTCTAAATGCTGTTAATCTACAGGTAACTTTTGTACTTTCTCTGATAACTTTTAAGATTTTCCTTTATTCCTAATGACCTAGTCTCATAATAATATTTCTAAAAGTGAGGGGCGCCTGGGTGGCACAGTCGTTAAGCGTCTGCTTTCGGCTCAGGGCATGATCCCGGCGTTCTGGAATCGAGCCCCACATCAGGCTCCTCCGCTGGAAGCCTGCTTCTTCCTCTCCCACTCCCCCTGCTTGTGTTCCCTCTCTTGCTGGCTGTCTCTATCTCTGTCAAATAAATAAAATCTTTAAAAAATATATATATATTTCTAAAAGTGAATTCATTACTATTTATATGGTTTTATACTCAAAGTATGTGAGGGATAATCTTAAATTCTAGAAATTGTATTGATTGATTGATTAGACTTTATTTATTTATGAGAGAGAGAGAAAGAGCATGAGTGGGAGGAGGGGCAGAGGGAGAGGGACAAGCAGACTCCCTGCTGAGCAGGGAGCCCAACACAGGGCTTGATCCCAGGACCCTGAGATCATGATCTGAGCCAAAGTCAATCACTTAACTGACTAAGCCACCCAGGCACCTAGAAATTTAATTAACAATTATCTTTCACGTATTGATTCTTTAATATTTCTTCCATTCTCACTTCTTTGTAACTCATATTAAATAAATACTGGAGCTCTTCAATTAATGTCACGCTTCTTAACTGCTCTTCCATATTTTGTTTTCTATGCTGCATGATGAATGAGCACTTGAGTCTACAAGTTTACTTTTCTGTTTTTGACTGTGTCCCCTCAAGAGACTGTCCAATATACTGTATTTTTATTTCATTGACTATATTTTTATTTCCAAGACATTTGATTCAATCTACCAGTACATTATTTTATTCCTTTCCATTTTTGCCTCACACTTTTCTGTTCTTTTAACAACCATTACACAGTCTTTCTCAGGCTTCTCTAAAATTAATCAGAAGTTCATGTTCTGATCACTTGTTTTCTGCTCACGTGGTTGTCTTCCTTAGCATCACTTTTTTTTTTTTTTTTGTAAGTTTTAAAATCTGGGGGCATAGGCTGATTTCTAGTAAAGATTTTTTTAAATTTTATTTCCCTTTCTTCTCTCCATTCTTATTCCTGCATGACTAATGGATTGAACTGCAACAACTTCCATCCAGCCGATACAGAACTAGTTCTTCTGATGACAGCGACTGCCCTGCGTGATATTACCACTACTTCTTCACAACACCTTTTGTGAGATCCAAATCTAGATTAGGTGCCACCTCAATGCTCTTCTGCTTGGATACTATAATTGCTCTTCACTCTTGATTTCTGCCACCAGCAAGACTATACGCTCTATAAGGGCAAGGTCCTGGCCATCTGTTCACTGTTACATAATCCAGCACCACAAGAGATGCCTGAAACAAAGTAACACTCATTAAATAGTTGCTGAATGAAAGAACCAAATGTTTGCACCACTGAATAATGTGTCTGATGGTATTGCCATTGTACCATTTCCTCAGGACCCATGTGGTTAATTTTGGAGCTCTACGGGTCATGACTTTTCTGGGTGGCAGATGCTCACTTCTGAAGAGTGATTTAGTAAGCACTTGGCTTCTAATTTGATCAGTACTTCTTTCTTTCTGAGTTATTTTCACACTGGGTGGATCTGATGGGCCAGCAGCTATGAAACGTGGCAGGAGAAGGGGATAATATCTCTACTCTGCATTTTGCTCCATTGGTATAATTACTATGAAGACTACAGATTAATTAAATCAGCTCCTGGTTACTGTAATACCCTCTTTAAAATCCAAAGATAAGGGGTTTCATTCTACACAACATTTTCATTTCTTTCTGAATAGAAACCAACTAAAATTAGCTCCAAGTCATTACTGGGCTGTCAAAATGGAAGTGTCTTCAGCATACTCACTTCCTGTCAATAATACCTGACAAACCTAGAATCATTTAAACTTTCTCACAAATGGCTGTGGGGAGCATATCATTTCATTTTACCTCTAGACTTACTGAAGGCCACACTGAGATAGTCTGTAAAAACATGAAACAATGTCTCTTGACATTTACAAAGTATTCTAACTTAATTTATGTATATTGTTTTGTTTCCAAGACTGCTGATAATTACTGTAATGACAAACATACACACGTTTCCTTTTTACCCACAGGAAAATTGTTTTGGGTTTGCTTTCTTCTCCTTCAGGTTTAGTAGTAATCTTTATCCCAATGCTTATGTTAAGATTTTTTTCTTAAAAAAGCTAATTTTTATCAAACATGCTTCTTTAATGAAGACAAATCATCATTTAACATTTTTTAACCCTTTAGAATAGACACAGAAGCACTATGTACTAATAGGCCTTAAAATCTATATGCCTCTAGGATAACACTGAAAAGAAAAATTGATCCTATTTCTGTTTTTCTTTATATAGTGGGAAAAATATAGATTTTTTTTTGTCTTTGAGACGTTTGACTATTTTCCTAAATTTACCATATTTCTAATAAATATTCAAGTTTATCATAATTATGCATAGAAAGGTCCCAGCCATAGTGTCTTCCAACTAATACAGCCATCTTTATAGTACATCCTTCATTGCATTTAGACCAGCTTAGTATATAATTTATGTTCTTAAACCTTAATTTACTTGAAGCATTCAAAAGTTCATTCATTCATTCATTCATTCATTCTTCATTCATTCCATGGTTCCAATTTCTAAGATTTTTTTCTAGTTGTAGATCTTTTCATTATAAAAGCCAGTACAGTCCTTACTGGGTTACAGATTAGATTTTTTTTAAGTTTTTATTTTAATTCCAGTATAGTGAGCATACAGTGTTATATTAGTTTCGGGTGTACAATATAGTGATTCAGCACCTCCAAAAACACCCAGTGCTCATCACAAGTGCACCCTTTAGTCCCCATCACCAATTTCCCCCATTCCCCCCCACCTCACCTCTGGTAACCATCAGTTTGTTCTCTATAGAAAAGAGTCTGTTTCTTGGTTTGTCTCTCTCTCTCTCTCTTTTTTCCTTTGTTCATTTGTGAGTGAAATCATATGGAATTTGTCTTTCTCTGACTGACTTATTTCACTTAACATTATACTCTCTAGCTCTGTCCATGTCATTGCAAATGGCAAGATTTCATTCTTTTCTTTTGGGTTTGCCTGTGTTTGTGTGTGTGTGTGTGTGTGTGTATACATATATACATATATGTATTTACACACCACATCCTCTTTATTTATCAATACATGGACACTTGAACTGCTTCCATATCTTGGCTATTGTAAATAATGCTGCTATAAACATAGGGCTGCATGTATCCCTCTGAATTGTGTTTTTGTATTCTTTGGGTAAATACACAGTAGTGTGATTGCTAGATCATAAGGTAGCTCTATTTTCAACTTTGTAAGGAACTTCCATACTGTTTTCCACATTGGCCGCACCAGTTTTTATTCTCACTAACAGTGCACAAGTGTTCCTTTTTCTCCACATCTTCACCAATGCCTGTTGTTTCTTGTGTTTTCGATTTTAGCCATTCTGACAGGTGTGAGGTGATATCTCATTGTAGTTTTTTTTTTTTAAGTTTTTATTTGAATTCCAGTTAGTTAACATACAGTGTAGTATTCATTTCGGGTGTACAATTTAGTGGTTCAACCCTTCCATACAATACTGGGTGCTCATCCCAGCAAGTGTGCTCCTTAATCCCCTCTCTATAGTTTTGATTTGCATTTCCGTGATGGTAAATGATAATGAACATCTTTTCACGTGTCTGTTGACCAGGTTACAGATTAGACTGATGAAAGGAAACTATGATCAGGGAAAGAACGTAGATACACCTATTAATTTCTCTCAAAGCTGCTCTTTTAAGAAGTTGTACACAGAGAGTCACTCAAGTTCACATATTCAGTATAATCACATTAAAAAATTATAGGGACACCTAAGTGGCTCAGTCGGTTAAGCATCCAACTCTTGATTTCAGCTCAGGTCATGATCTCAGGGTTGTGAGATCGAGCCCTGCATCGGGCTCCACACTGGGCGTGGAGACTGCTTAAGATTCACTCTCTCCCTCTCCCTTTTCCCCTCTACCCTCCAAAAAATTATAATGACAACATGAATAATGTTTATTGTAACTATGGATTATGAAACACTCACAATTCTCAAGTTATAAATTTACACCTGAAGACTATCAGAAACAAAGTATATTTAAGAAAAGTATATTATTGATTAAAGTATATTTAATGTTTAAATGTAGACAGAAATAAAAAATGAAAAGTCAGATATAGAAAACATAAATTCATATCTCATAATATTACCCAACCACATAGAGGACAACAGATTGGCTACAAACTATGTGAAGAATCTGAATGTCAATTCTTAGACTCCTCTGTGGGATTCCTTTCTCTTTTTTTTAAAGAATTTTTTTTTTTTTGAGAGTGAGTGAGAGAGACAGGAGGAACAGGAAAGAGGGAGAGGGAGTGGGAGGAGCAGACTCCCCACTGAGCAGGGAACCCAAAACAAGGCTAGATCCCAGCACCCTGAGATCATGACCTGAGCCAAAGGCAGCCATGTAACCCACCCAATCACACAGGCGCCCGTCCTATGTGTGATTCTATGATGATAAACACACCATTGTAACATAAAATAATTCATTTCTACACAAATTGTTGAATGCCAACTATGTGCATAGTGAAAAAGACACTATACTTTGCCTCAAGGAATTCACAGACTAATGGAAAATAAAGACAAATTCTGATGTTAGATACATTTTTCTGAATAAATTCCCAATTCTTCCCATTAATAAAAGACACATGTGCTTCTGTAATTTATAATTACAAACAAGAAATCTCTTCATATTAATAAATAAAAATCTCCATTCCAATCAGGCACTAATGTAAAACAGTCACTCACTTCCCACCTGCCACCCCATTTACTAATGCACAGAGGGAAAAGGACACTGAACTGTTGAGTGTCACAAACTGGATATTCAGTTTGTAAAACTAAGTATTATGAAATGCTTATAAAATATTTTGGTTAGAAGAAATAACCAGTAGATAAGCCTTCATTTATTCCACACTAACGTAACAAAAATTAACTTGCTTCATCAACTAATAAATTACAGAGAATACTCTGTGTCTGCTATTTTCTTATCCCCAGTAGGTCTCCTAAATTGTCTCCCATGTTTTGTACATTTAAATAATGAATCAACACCCACTCCAAAAAGGTTCATCAATGATGGTGACATTAACGACTACCAGTATCTTCCTCTGCAGACATTAGCTAATACTCTCATTAGAATGAATGTGTACCATGGTCTTCCCTCAAAAGGAGTCTATACCAAATAATTGGACACCAGGATGGAATAGGTAGCATCCTTGTTTGTCCAGATGCCCACTGCCAGGCAAGGGAGAGGCTGAGGAGAGCTTCCTTGCAGCATGGCTATCTCTGCCATCTTAGTAATTCATAGCAACCAGACTATCCTCTTCAGAGCCAAGCTTCTTCATGGACTTCTAGTTCACTAGAAATGGCTTGAGGTACTTTGTGTTGTGCATACAACATGCCTAGCACGGGCAACCTTCACCTTGCATCCAAAGGTTAAAAGAGTCCCTCCTCTAATATAATCCAACCACCACTTGCACGATCTCAAATATTCTGCAGCTAGATAGCAACCTAATGTCAAGTTTATCAACTATATCCAAGATAAATTTTCCAGGTCACTTCAGAAGCTGACTGCCGGCCTTAGAAATCTCAGTCTCTAGGTGATATCCTTTTCTCTTCTAAGCCTCTTGTGAAATTATCCACACCTATTTTTTGTCATTCTGTAACCTACAGACAAATGGCCATCTAACCACTATCACCACACTGGATATACAACTGCGAAAGAGTATCAATGACCTGGCCACTGAAACTTCTACTGGAAAGGGGAAAAAGAAAAGGAAGGAAAGGGCTGGAATGAGCAGGAGCAGGGAGCTGGTAATTTTTAATTTCCAAATACCCATGCAGTGAAAAAGAAAAAGAAACTGAAGGGTATAGGAAACCACCTCTTTCATTCCTGCAATTGAACACAAGGTTGGGGCTTGAACATACATCTTTCCTCTTCGGCAACCTGTTCTGTGTTCTTCCTGCCTTCAGCCAGTGGCTCACAGGACCACAGTCTCCTGGCATAAGCCAACCCAATGGAACTGAGCCCTCACTGGCTGCTTAAGGTTGCAGTTCTTTCTTGTTCACTTTTTTACAAAAAGCAGGAACCACTAATTCTCCTTGGTATGCTTATAAATAAACTGTCCAACAAGACAGTCTCTATCTCTGTGGGACTTTTCCCTAATGGCTCACGGAGCTCCTGAATCCCCAGGTAGCCATCCCAGGTTTAAGTTAAGTGGGATTGTTATAAAATTCTAATGGGGTATGCACCCATCCTGTGGTCTAGACTCACACAATTAATTCGATATAGAGTTACCTATGCATTTGTAAACCAGTCCTGACAACGATATCTCTTCATTCTCTCTCTCAAATCCATCCCCTCATCCCACTCCACTGCCACAACTTTAGTTCAGTGCTTCATCACTTCTCATTGGGGTTATGCACTTATCACACAGCCCTATGGGTGATGATTTGCCTGTATTTCTATGAGACAGTATTTTATAAGTTCCCTGTGGGCAGGCATCATGTCCTACATGACTTTTTCTGCCAGCACATTATAAACTGCTGGGCCTATATTAGATAGTCAAAAAAAATGTTTGTAGAATGAACTCATCTCTTGGTTTTTCTTCCTCTCACCAGTCTTTTCCCTCCAATCTACCTTTCACAATGCTACCAAAACAATCTTCCTGAAATATAAATATGATCATGCCATGAGCCTGGCTAAACTCCCTCTATAATACCTAAATGCCTTCAGGACAACATGCAAAATACTTGTCTTGTATTCATGCCAACCACTTGTCTTATCTGTGCTTCCCAAGGGAAATCTCATTAAACTCAGTCCCTACCAAAGCAGTTCCCTACCTCCCATGCTCTCTCATGCACACCTCTAAGACTTGACTCAAGCAGTTCCCTCTGTCTAGGATGCCCTTGCTACCTTGATTCCCCAAACTAATGTCTTCATCCTTCAGAATTCAGATCAAGTGTCAATATCTCAAGGAAGCATGCCCTAACTCTTCCATCTGGATTAGATGCTTCTCTGGGCTTTCAAAACACTCCACACATAGTTTTAGCACAGCATTTATCACACTAAATGATAATTTTCTGTTGACTCATACATCTCCCCACTTAGACTGAAAACTCCTTGAAGGCCTGAGTATATCTCATTCATGTTTGAATTTCTGCTGCCTGGCATAGTGCTTGGATATATATCAGTTGTTAAAAAACATCGACAAATGAATATAGGAATAAATAAATCATCCTTTGTATGATTTGTTATTTTCACATCCACTATTTTGTTTGATTCTCACTTTAGTCCCATTAATTAAATGTACAGATACCAGAGTCTCTATTATGCTGATAAGAAGACAAAAAGGGCACCTACCATAAGATTATGCCACTAGTAAATCAAGGATTTAGTTTCTTCTTTTTTTTAAGATTTTTTTTAAGTAATCTGTGCACCCAACATGGGGCTCAAACTCACAACCTTGAGGTCAAGAGTTGCATGCTCTACCAACTGAGCCAGCCAGGTGTTCCCAAGGATCTAAGCTTCAAATCCAGGTCCCTCTGACTTCAAATGCAGTGTTTATAATGGCAATATTCAAGGATGCCTTAGCAGTTTCTCAGCATAGAAATTTAGGCACCTCATAGGTCAAATTGCCTAAAACTTGTTCTATGCTCTATGAAGTATCTGGTTATTAACCTCAACCTACCTGAATTATTCTGAATTTCTTCTTCATTCATCCCTAGTCAGCATCATGTTGGTTCTGTCAGTGGCTAGCTCAGATGATCATAGCACAGTGCCAAGGAGAGAATTATAAAGTTAGGACATGTCTATGAAGCTAGGTTGGATTAATTCATCCAACACTATGCACATCTTCTTAACTCGTACCAACTTCCTAGCAAACAAAGCATTCTAGGCTGACAGAGACTAGTTAAGATAATGTGAATTGATCCCAGCAGATCCAGAAATTTGTTCATGAACCCTACATTTTAAAGCAAATAAGAAAATGAACCAATTCTAAAAAACCAATTACTCTGTATATCCAGGAAGACAGTATTACTATGGCAAAAAGAGAGAGAATTTGCTCCAGCTTTTAAAAATATTTTCTTAACTTCTAACATCTGCTCATTACTGTTGCAAAGAAAATTAATAATATCTTCAAGCTTTTAAGTCCTCCATATCAACTACTGACACCATTTTTTTCTCTCTCTTTGCTTAAGTTTTTTGTGAACTGGTAGGAGTCTACACACTACATTTACTGACCGATTCAAAGGAAATTCTAGAACATTTTCAAAATAAAAGTTATGGTTATAACAACTCCTTATTTATAGAGAATCTACTCTGTACCAGGCACTGTGGTAAAGGCTAAATATTTGTTGACTCATTTATGAACTCAAAAACTACAAAAAGAAGCATTATTTATCCCCCTTTAAATGTGGGATAACAAATGTGCTGAGAGGTTATATGGCTTTCTCAATACCCCAAGTCTGCTCAGTAAAAGAACTTGACTTTGAACTAATATATCAAATTCTAAAGACCATGCTTTATGCTACTGCATCACTATGGCACATAGTAAGTGTTCAATATTTTTGTGTAAATAAGCCAATTGTGGTTGAACCTGTCTTTACCCTAGGATGCTGAAGTTAGTCATAAAAATGAAGCTTGCTGGCACTGCACTAGATTTGACTGCCTAAAATAACTTTCTTAAGGAGTGTACTTTAGGGGTTTTGGGTTTTTTTGGGTTTTTTGGGGTTTTTTTTGGAATGTACTTTAGGCTTTAATCACATTACTTTCACCTCAGTGGCCAGTGCAACCCTGAATGTTTAATTATGCTACTAGTTTTATACCTAATCAATCTTTTTCATTAAAATCCAGTGAAGCAGACAACTGAGATAATTACTGCAGAATCATCTTAATTAAAAATTTTAGCTTCTAATTAAGAGTCATTGTTTATCTCATCAGGAAACAGTTAGGATTCATGACAGGGCTGCCCTATTCATTAAATTTCTTAGCCTTTTTTGAGGTTGGACATAGCATATGATACTCCTACCTATGTGAACATTTGTGTTTACACATGCACATATGCTAAAGTATATTTAGGAGTGTTTTAACTGTATCAGAGGAAAATAATTAATAAAAAGCATGAACTCCAATGGAAATTCTGTCACTGAAACCCTTGATCCAGTATTTATGTCTCAGCTAATTACAAAGTGTTCAAAAGTGAATTATTTATACTTCCATTGCTAGTTGAATACATAATTATATTCACAACTGAACAAAAGCTGCCCTAAAACTTCTCACAAGTTATGAATTTAAACAAGGACCGTTGAACATCCACTCAAGTCTCGGCAGCATAAAGAAATAATTATTATTTCCCTAGACTCCCATTTCTGGAAAATTTCTTTCCACCATGAGAATCATGCAGACAGGACTTCAGAAGTAAGTCACAGTCTCCCTAAAGTGTAGGAAACTCCATCCAATCAGATGGTAAATACAGCCATGATACCTTGTCCCTCGAGAAACCCAGCTTCATTACTCACTGCAGCTGCACTGAAGCCTCCAAGTGCACGAGTTTTGTTGTGTAATTCATAACCAAACACTGGCAAATGCTTTAAGTCATTATCCTTTGCTTCAACAGTACAAGACCATTCTTAAACTTTCACAATGGTAATTCACGAATCCATTGCTCTATTAAACTTGGGTAAAATTAACCACTGGAATTGGCTTAAGGATAATTTAAATTTATGAATGTAAACCACACAAAAAGTTCCTATATGGAACTATTTGGAAGCCAAACGGCTTCCATCAGCTATGACAATGACAAGCATGGCCTCACACAAAATCAAAGTTGACAACAGGCTGTCAAATATTTTAAGCTTACAAGGAAAAATCCCACTCAATTTTTCATGCTAGCAGTTAGCTGATTAAAAGTTATGGGGGGGTAGGTAGAGGCAAGAAATAAAGTTTAATTCATCATCTACAACAAAAGTTTTAAAATTATCCTCTGAGGAGGGAAGATGTAGGAATTTGGGGAAATGACAACCTGCTCCCCCAACAACCAAGTGCTTTCTTTGTCTCCCTACAATTTCCACTGCCCTCCTACCCTAAGAACAGTGGACACTACAGCTTTCTAATGAAGTAAGCAAGTCCTTGCTTTGTACTTACTCTTGGACAATGGACATATGATCTTTAAGTGCTCAGCATCCACCTAAATGACTTCAAAAATCATTTCAAATTGGAAAGGGGACTAGGGTCGAAAGATAAAAATTCAAACTTTCCTTGAAGAAATCTTGACAGTAATTAATGCTCTCAGTATGAAAAAAAAAGATGGAGATAGAAGAGAATTATAGTCTAAGGTAGGGTATTTTCCCCGAAAGTTACTAAACACACCTGATTATATTATACCAGGCTCCCTTGCTATGAAGCTTTATTCCTTGGACATAAAACAAAGCATAAGATTAAATATGCATAAAAGCCAGACTTCCAAATGAACGCCAGCTTCAGATTTTTACACACATTCAAAGGTGCATTTTCTTCTGGGAACAATTTGTACATAGTTCCAGATGTTTTCCCTTCCAGAAAACAACAAACACTACTTAGCATCCATTTTGCCAGTGTAAGCAATGGGCACTTTAAATCCTGTCTGCTGCACCATGGCCCACTGTTATTAGAGCCAATGCCTCACCTGGACTTGTACTGTATACTGATGCTGAAAGAATCCATTCAGATAAATTATTGACTGGCAGCAGATGAGCTGATAAGGAGAGAGCATCATTATTTTGCAAAATGGTCAATGCAGGGTGCTGTAAAATAAAAATATAACCAAGGAATGCTTCACGAACGTAGCACATTTTATGGCAAAGGGGCTGATGAATAATGTGCCTCTGGAGACCATGCACTCTTCTTTCCCTGCACTGATTGTGACATGCAGGACAATGTTATGCTGCTGGAAGTGTCCAGCCACCAGGGTTAATTGGCTTATAAATTCTTTTGGCAGCAGAATACTGATTGCTTGATAAACGGATCATTAAAATAAAGGAGCACAAGGGCATAATGAGGAATATTCTCAGAAAGGTGTTGAGGCTTCTAATTCCTAACTCAGCTGTTATGGAAGGATAAGAATAACTATCATTACAGCTGCCATTTCTTGAGTTCTTACTATGTTCCAAGCACTGGATTTACATACCATGATGGTTAATTTTATGTGTCAACTTGACTGGATCATGGGATCCCCCCGATATTTGGTTAAGCATTATTTCTGGCTGTGTCTGTAAGTGTGCCTCCAGAAGGAATTAGCATTTGAATCAGGGGACTCAGTAAAGCACATGGGCCTCCCCAGGATGGGTGGGCATCATCCAATCCACTGAGGGCCTCAACAGATGAAGAAGGTGCAACATCCAAAAAACAGATAACCCAATTTAAAAAGGGCAGAAGATATGAATAGACGTTTCTCCAAGGAAGACACATGGATGGCCAACAGACACATGAAAAGATGCTCAGCATCACTCACCATCAGGGAAATGCAAGTCAAAACTACAATGAGATATCACCTCACATCTGTCAGAAGGGCTAAAATCAACAACACAAGAAACAAGTGTTAGTGAAGATGTGGAGAAAACAGAACACGTGTGCACTGTTAGAATAAAAACTGCTGCAGCCACTGTGGAAAACAGTATGGAAGTTCCTTACAAAGTTAAAAATAGAGCTACTTTATGATCTAGTAATTGCACTACTGGGTATTTACCAAAAAAAATACAAAAACACTAATTCAGAGGGATACATGCAGCCCTATATTTATAGTAGCAATATTTACAATAGCCAAGATATGGCAGCAGTTCAAGTGTCCGTGTATTGATAAATAAAGAGGATGTGGTATGTAAATACATATATGTGTATATATACATGCATATATACACACACACACAATGGAATTTTATTCAGTCATTAAAAAAAACGAAATCTTGCCATTTGCAAGGGGGACAGAGCTAGAGAGCATAATGCTAAGTGAAATAAGTCAGTTAGAGAAAGGCAAATTCCATATGATTTCACTCACAAATTAACAAAGGAAAAGAAGAGTGAAAGAGAGACAGAGAGGGAGAAAACAAGAAATGACTCTTAAGTATAGAGAACAAACTGACGGTTACCAGAGGGGAGGTGGTTGGTGGGAGATGGGTGAAATAGGTGATGGGGATTAAAGAGTACACTTATGATGAGCACTGAGTAATGTACAGAATTACTGATTCACTACATTGTATACCTTGATCTAATATAATACTGACTGTGAACTATACTGGAATTAAAATTAAAAACTTATTTAAAAAATAGGTGAAGAAGGTGGAAGAAGAATTTGGCCCTTCCTGCCTGGTTGCTTGAGCTAAAACATGGATCTTCTCCTTGCCTCAATGTTCCTGTCTCTCAAGCCTTCGTAATTGGGCTAAATTATACTACTGGCTTTCCTGGTTCTCTATCTTGCAGATGGCAGATCATAGGACTTCTTAGCCTCTGTAATTGTATGAACCAATTCCTTACAATAAATCTCTTCCTAGATATATCTTCTTGGTTCTGTATTTCTATTTTTTTTTAAAGATTTTATTTATTTATTTGATAGAGATAGAGACAGCCAGCGAGAGAGGGAACACAAGCAGGGGGAGTGGGAGAGGAAGAAGCAGGCTCATAGCAGAGGAGCCTGATGTGGGGCTCGATCCCATAACGCCGGGATCACGCCCTGAGCCGTAGGCAGACGCTTAACCGCTGTGCCACCCAGGCGCCCCGGTTCCGTATTTCTAGAAAACCTTAATACACATACATCCTCTTCCTTAATCTATGAAGAATACGCCTGTGAAGAAGATATTATTATTCCCATTTTATAGATAAAACCCATATTCTTAACCACTTTGTTCCACTGAGTCTGATATTCAGAATATCCTGGAATATAAAATTCCAATTTTCTTAGAAGGCAAGGATTTGTAATTGTCAACAGAGATGCTTTAAAAAAAATGGTTGGGGTGCCTGGGGGGCTCAGTCGGTTAGGCATCTGACTCCTGATTTCAGCTCAAGTCATGATCTTAGGGTCATGAGAGTCAAACCCATGTCAGGCTCTGCGCTCAGTGGGGTGTCTGCTTGAGATTCTCTCCCTCCCCGCTCTCTCTCTCCGCCTCCCTCCCTCTCTCTCTGTCTCTATCTCTCTCTCTCTCTGAGTCTGCTTGAGATTCTCTCCCTCACCCCTCCCTCTGTCCCTCTCCCCATTTATGCTCTCTCTCAAATAAATAAATCTTTTTTAAAAATCATTACAAAAAAAAAAAAAACAGGAGGCACTTAATTGCATTTTTTTTAAATAACCCAGTAGGGAAAAAAAATCTATTCATAGAATAAACTTCACTAACTTAGACTAAAATGCAACACAAAATAATTTTTTGTGAATTTCACATTATACTTTTAGCACCATTAATGTTGGCAAGCATGAGTTGATCAGACATCTTTCAAAGCATTTCATAGATAATGTAAAAACAACCCAAAGCACATCTAATGGAAATACGAAATAAGTTATTATTTTTTTGTAAATACTATATTTATTTACCTACACCCTCAATAACGAAACAAAACAATTTATTTAAAAGAGAATAGAGACCTTCAGTCAACATGGTATAAGTCTCATGTTCACAAAATGGTAAAATTACCCTAGAGGACTAGGCAATTTGTAACAATTTTGAAACTTTTTTTTATTTATCAGAAAGAGAGAAGATGGATGGATGGATGGATGGATGGATGGATAGACAGATGACAGATCAACAGATCAATAGATATATAGGCAGAAAAACTAAAAGGAATCTTCATTTATAAGCAAACATCAGAATTTTAGACCCTTAAAGGTTACCTACTCCTAATTCCCCAAACACAATTTAGCCCCTACAGGACAAAATAGACAATAGTTAGCTTAATAATTTTCTATAGCTGCTGTAACAAATTATCACATAACAACAAAACAAATGTATTATCTTACAGTTCAAAGGTCCAAAATGGGTTTTACGAGCTAAATTCCAAGTGTTGGCAGAGCTGCATTCTTTATTGAGGCTGCGATAGAGAGTCCACTTCTTTGCCTTTCCCAGCTTATAGAGGCTGCCTGCATTCCTTGCTTTACGGCCATCCCTTCATCTTCAGAGAACATCACTTCAACTTCTGCTTCCAACATTGTATCTCCTTTTCTAACTCTGACTCTCTTGCCTTCTTCTTATAAGAACCCATATGATTACATTGGGCCTACCTGGGTAATCTGGGCTACTCCTCTCATCTCAAGATCCTTAACCCCATCTACAAAACTCCTTTGCCATGTAAGGTAACATATTCACAAAGTCTGAGGATTGGGACATGGACATCTCTGGGGAGCTGTAATTCTGTCTACCATAAACTCTCTGTTAGACAACTATCACAGCTCACTGGGGGAGGAAGGGGAGCCAGGACCTTCCTTATCTAAGAAACTAACTTATTACTAATCACAAAGGTGGCCAAAGGAAGTTAGACCTAAGAGATCACCCCCAGAACTTCTCTTATATATTTACTGCATTTGGTAATCCCAATCAGTCTGTCTTAAATACCATGTACATGCCAAGGATTCCAAAATTACCTCTCCCAATCAGATTCTATAGCCAACTACCTACTCAACACACCCACTTGGATGTCTAGTAGGAATCTCTGACTCAGTACATCTAAAATTTAGCTCTTCACTCCCCCTCTCCCAAACCTGCATCTCTTACAGTCTTCCCTACTTCCATTAAAAGCAAATTTCTCCTTCCAGTTGTTCAGGCAAAAACCTTAAAATTATCTTTGATTCCTTTATTATTTTCACAGCCTACATCCAATCCATCAGCAAACCCTGTCAGTATTCCATTCAAAATGTATCCAGTATCCCTTATCTTCTCATCTCCAACTGATCCACGACACTACCATCCCTCCCCTGTGTTTTTTCAATAACTATTAACTGGTCACCCTCCTTTTACCCTTTCCTCCTATGGCATATTCTCAACATAGCAGCCAGCATGGTCTTGATAAAACTTGAGTGTGGTGGATGTTATGGGGTACCACCAAGATGCCCCCTTTAGAACTGAACTACGTGCTATGCCAACAGCCTGGAGCATTGGCTGCCAATGGCTTACACCTGAGTCTCCTCTTGGACTTGCCCTCATCTAACAGGAGCTGCCTCGCTGAAGTTTTGACTTTCCCTTAAGGCATAAACAGTGACTGATCAATGTGGAGAGACAAAGGCTCCACCCCTTTTCCTCAATGTGAGCCATGGCAGCTTGCAGGGCTCCCTGTGGATCAGCAGAGGCCTCTGTTGCAACTGTATCACATTTCAGCTCCTCCCCCTGACAGTTCTGCTCCCCAACTCACTCAGAGATTTTGCATCTGAGAACATTTCTAAAATAAACCTACTACACACAACGAAGCATCTCAGAGCCTGTTTCCAGGAGAACTGGACTTAAGACACTCAGTCAAGATCACATCCCTTTTCTGGTCAAAAACTTCCAATTACTTTCCATTTCATATGAAAACCCACTGATCTTATAATGGCCTTAAAGTCTTAAGTGAAATGGCCCCTGTGGCCTCATCTCTTACTACTCTTGTCCCTACTACACTAGCCAACCACAAGCAAGCACACTCCTTCCACTGGCTGTTCCCTTTTCTGGAACACTCTTCCTCCAAATATCCACACTGTTTACTCACCTCTATCAAGTCTTTACTGAAGACACTTTGCTAGAGAAGCCTTTATTGATCATCCTATGACACCAGAATTGCCCTGCACTCCAACACTCCATAACCTATTTTGTTTTCCTCCATAGCATTCACCCAAACATATGTCATACATGGTTTGCTATATGTATTTTCTTGCTTATCTCACTATGAAGCATTTTGTGTGTGTGTCTCTTTGATTCACTGCTGTATCCTCTATTCTTCAAACAGTGCCTGGTACATGGTAGGTCCTCAGAGTACTCGCTGAATGAATGAATGAGGGCCGATTGTGTACCAGACACCTCTCTAGGCTTATTTGCATATATTATCTCATTTCATACTTACAACAACCCCAAGAGAGAAGTACTATGATGTCCATGTTTCAAATGAGAAAACAATCTCCAATAATCACACCAGAATTTCACATACAGAAGTGATAAAGCTCAGATGTAAACCCCTGTTGGTCTAAACACAAAGCCACATTCTTTTCACTACACTAGGTATTCAGGTACACAATCTGAGCACATAAGGATGACTACCTGGCTCACTCAGAGTACTTGTCCCACTGCAGTTACATTACTCTCTTCCCAAACAACTGTAATCTCAACTGAAAAGACAATTCTAAAAAAACAATTTCATTTTATAAAATGTCCACGTGTTCACTGTTACTGTAGATGTCCCACAAAATATTTAAAATTCCTAGCTTTGTAGTAATTGCTGTTATATATGCCTACAAAAGATTAACACACAGATAACTTCTTGCACACACGGAAACCCTCCCCAAAGCTAATTACATTGTTAAGTACTATTCGGAACAGTAGGGGGCGGGCAAGGGGTGCAAGTGTTGATAGAAAACAAAAGTCTGGGTTTTATATCTGAGTTCATGGAAAAAAATAACTCTTTTTCTCCCACTTAGCAAAAGAAAGCTTTATAAAGGAAGTGGGATTACATGAGCTTTCTAAAATCCAGAGAGGAGGAAGTTTGGCAAGTTGACACTATGGTCTTATTCAGTGCTCAACACCCATTAACTTCAGAGAAAGCTTCTAGCCTGGATCAGCTGGGCAGGATGCAATGCAAATGGGAAATGAGCCTGACCCCAACACAAAAACCTTTAGCTCCATACACATGTGGGTCTGATGGAATCCACTGACATAAAAGGAAGGTGAGAAAGCTCTAAATTGGCTTTTACCATCTAAGGATGTTCACACACAAAGCGTGCATTGTACCCACTAATGAAAGACATGTGCTAGAGTGGTTACACATTGCAACCGAATGAAAACTAATGACATGGAACAGCCACAGTGCCTCTAGATTGACCCCTGTAAAACCTCAGGCCCGACTTGTAACAGGCAGAGCTAAACCAATTTATCACTGAATTATGCATCACTTAATATAAGACTGGTGTGACTCAACCTGCCACAAATGCTGAAAGCTTGAGGAAATGGCCTCCAAAGTCCCCCTGTCCTTTTCCCAAGCTCATCTTTAACCCTTCAGGGACTGATGGACTGATTGAAGTAAAAGTTTAAATTTTATAAACAATACTAAATAACCTTAGGGTACTCTGACCTTGTGGTTCCTGGGGTCACTTACTTGAAAATTACTACTCTGACAGAGTTAACTCCTGTTTCTGTAATTCAATGGAGTGTGAATTAAGTGGAAAGGAGGAATTCTCTTTTTTGAACCACCACTGGCATCTTGAAACAGTATGTTTCAAGGTCAAAGTATGTTTCCATATGCCAAAAGCCAGCGTTGATTTTACTAGTGGCATTTACAGAGTCATTATCAAAATATATTTTAATTTAAATAAAAATGAATCTTATAGGCTTTTAGGCTCTGCCCAATAGTTTTACATTTTCAAGAGAAAAAAAATCCTGCTAACTCCATCATTGTCATAGAAACAGAAAAATCAGTGCATTACAGGAAGATGTTTCAATAGGAGTGAGTCATGCAGGGCTGAGAATAGGGACATCCACATCAATTTTAGACCACTGGAGATAAATGATTTTAGCAAAAAATCAGCTGAAGTCAAGGAAACATAGCAATTTCTACCATCAGTGCCATTCAGAACCTTTTTAGTAACAAAGAATGTATAGTTAGATATGTTCTAGATAGTTAAGAAACCTCCCAAAATCTTTCCTTATTTTATTTCTCTTTTCAGTATACAATCATTTTTTATGAGAACAAATTTGTACCACTGTAGGAATGTTTAGGTGCCTTGAAGTCTTATTAGGCTTTTTTTTTTTTTTTTTTTGACAATGCACCAAAGATCATGTTTCTCTTTAACTGAACCAAAAAAGTGGATGAAGCCAAAATGCATTTATTATTAAGTTCAGCAGCCACAGATTATGTTGAAGACTGCAGCACTTGTAATGCTCCTTCATCTGGGAAGACACTCTATTAAAAATCTTCCCACTGTGCTTTTGCATTTCATTCCTTCTTTTTCTTCCACCAAGGTAATGAAAGTATCAAGAGTCTCTGAAATATTGGATAAAGAAACTCAAAAGGAGCATTTAAACCCAGAAAACTGTTACTAATCATCAAGAGTTTGTTATTAACTTTTATTTTTCTTAAAGTGCTATATCATTTAAGATGTTTTAGACCCGAAAAAAAAATCTGGAATGACAGACAGAAACTATTCTAAGCACTTTATGTGTATTAACTCAATTTGTACTCAGAACAATGTTATAATAAAGATCCCATTGGGGCGCCTGGGTGGCACAGCGGTTGAGCGCCTGCCTTCGGCTCAGGGCGTGATCCCGGCGTTATGGGATCGAGCCCCACATCAGGCTCCTCCGCTATGAGCCTGCTTCTTCCTCTCCCACTCCCCCTGCTTGTGTTCCCTCTCTCGCTGGCTGTCTCTATCTCTGTCAAATAAATAAATAAAATCTTTTAAAAATAATAATAATAATAATAATAAAGATCCTATTATTATCCCCATCTTACAACTGAAGAAACCAAGGAACAGAGAGGTAAAGTAATTTATCCAAGGTCAATAGCTATCAGTGGGGGAGACTAGATTCAAATCAAGGCAGCCATACTCCAGGGCCTGTGCACTTACTTATTCATGTCATATTATCTTCAGAAAGGCAGCGAGGTCAACTGGAAGCTTTCATTTTAATAATAAACAAAAAAGAAAACTCATTCAGTTTCTGTGTATTCTTATTAAGGTCCCAAAAGGTAAGATTACACATCTCAGTGAATTTCTCTCAAGTGAAATAATCTGGCTCCTCATTTCCAAGTTTCATACAAAATATGAAGTATTCTTTTTCTAGAGTAAAGGTGGTTAATTTCTATTAAGACAAAAACATCATAATGAGAAGAGCCAGGATGAGACGTTCATTATTTTTAGGGTTTAGTTTCATGTTTCAAAATCACCACATCAGAGAGTCTCAAAGCAGATGGCCCCAAAACAGATTTTGACTATCTCCATCCCAATCATATTTGGGAGGTAAGCAACATACAAATTAGAAGTCTAGCAAACAGAAAATCAAAATAAGACATGTTCTTCTGCAAAAATTAAGTAAATTCCAAGCTAATCATTTTATTTTTTTAAAAGATTTTATTTATTTATTTGACAGAGAGAGAGACAGCCAGCAAGAGAGGGAACACAAGCAGGGGTAGTGGGAGAGGAAGAAGAGGGCTCCCAGCAGAGGAGCCCAATGCAGGGCTCGATCCCAGGACTCTGGGATCACGTCCTGAGCCGAAGGCAGACGCTTAACAACTGAGCTACCCAGGTGCCCCCAAGCTAATCATTTTAAAATTCAAATGTCTACCGTTAAAAAACAGCAGAAAAGGAAACAAAATAAAATTTGGCAGGAATATGGATCCTCTCTCTCCAGTCTGCTCTACTCCATATGATTCATCACAAGCTTTCCCCTCCCATTCCTGGATGCTTGACCACCCAGCAGCTTTGGTTTCCATTTGCCATGATTTGAAGGGAGTTTACACATCTTTTAAGCATTCTGATTGTTTAAATGGAAAAATTTGAAATCAGTATCTCCAGAAACTCTTGAGAAATCTGAAGGGGAAAATAAACTTAAAATCTATTTCTAAAAACAAGTCTTTATAGGAAATCCCAGAGTGGAATAACTAAGTCAAGTCCACCAAACAAGTAGAGACATGATCATCCTCTGTAGTAAATACACTTTCTTTGAGCATTTTGCCCTCTACTATTACTACAAAGAATGAAACAAATGCACATGCATGTGTATGTGCACTCCCACACAATTTCTTTCCTTTTCAAAGGATTTGCCTTTGGCAGAAAAGCCCAGGAATCTATTGAAGGTCTTGGATCATGATGGAAGTAGGTGGGTGGCCAGTAGCTTGGCTTCTGTTTGGTGTCTGAAGATGATCCCGAAGTGATACTGAAGGATCCGTCCCTCTCCGAGGTGCTGGAGGACTACGGCAGTCTATTCTTTATTTTACCTTCTTCCAATCAAGTATGGTGCTCTGCACTTTACAGGAGATTGATTACTGTTGACTGGTTTATATTGTCTGGCAGACTTAGAGGGAAATTTGAAAGTTAATGAACAATTTAATTCTCCGGAGGATATCTGCATTCTCTGGAGAATTTTGGTAGTATAGACATGACAGCCTTTGAATACAGCTGTGATATAAGTATTTTCAAATAGCACTGAGGCTACCTTAGAGCCATTTCTTATCACTCAAATCACTTTAGAATGAATCTTGACAATGATCAGCAATGATACATTATGGGTGGCATGCCAATAGAAGCCCAAATGTGAGACATCAAGCATGAGCTAACATTTCTCTGATAGGCATGATTTAAAGATAGACCATTATGGCCTTCAACTACCCATAAAGATCCATGTTATAAAATATTATTATTATTTAATTATGAATGTGGCAGTAGGCTCCAGGTTTTTATGTATGCCTTGAAGCTATCACTAAAATATTTCAGATAATATAAAAGCATGTACCTGTGTAAATGCTAATAATAATAATACTATGGCAGAGCAGAAAGTTAAAAAAATAGATAGAGCATAACTGTTGGAGGGGGGGCCTCTGGTAATTGGAAGAGTCAATGGCCATATGATTCAAGTAAATAGTCTCCCTTGAGAAGGAGACTGATTGTCCTGCATTTATACAGCAGCTAACCAACACTAAGCACACTTTCCTTTGCATATTATTGGTGCCAGCCCGATGAGGCAGAAAATTGCATCGTGTCATTTAATTTCCCAATCTTTGTTTTCATTGTATTAATCTTTTGGCTTTGCTTCACTTTATAATTTGAAGGCTCAGCAAGAAGCAAACCAAATGGAAATTCAGCTTACTTTCATGTCTAGCTGAATGTGTTTGGTGCAGCTTCCAAAAGTTTAATTCTACGTAATACTGTCCATGAATAATAATAGGCTGCTTCTGCATGCAGACTTATTAGTGTTTATTAAGGGTTGCCTTAAAGTTTCTGGGAAATGTGCCCAAAAGTCAGTCACCAAAACATGATTAACAAATTGGTTACAGAAGGAGAACAGATAATTTAAAAACAGAAGTATATCATCCTGTCAAGAAATAAGAACTAAAACCCTCGAAAATGGATTTCACCTAAGTGAGCTTATCTTTCTTTCTTCCCTCCTTTCTTTGTCTTCCTTCCTTCTTCCCTTTCTGTTATTCCAATAAAGAAAATAAAAGGAAATAAATATGAAACAAAGAAGATTCAGACTCCAGTGAGTTGCACAAGAAGTTAGTATATTAGACTATAAATAAAAGACATTCACAGTATTTAGGGGGTGACACTGGATTGTAGAGCTTTGAATTGCTTGGACTTTGGAATCAGGCCAACCTGGCTCCATCTCCTGCCATCTCTACTTGCCAGCAGTGCGTGTTTTGGCGAGTTATTTAACCTCTCCAAGCTTCACCCCCTTGTCTGTAAGATAGGGAATCTATAAGAAGTGTCTGACGAGGTTGTTATGAAAAGCGAGTATGAAATGCGTATAAACACCTAGCACTGGACCTGGCATCTAGACTATCCTCAACGAGGGGCATGTGACATTGCTGCAGGGACTGCTCACTGTTGCTGCCACTGTCATCAATGTGCACTCAATAAAAGTAAATGAAAGGGTGTAAAGATCAGCCAGGACAGGTCCCTTACCTCTACCATAATAACTCCAGTGTCACAAATACTGCATTTGAGAATGCTGGGCTTTGGAGATGGGAGTTCCCTTTTTCTCCTAACTTGTGTAATTTGTAATGATTGCAAGCTTGCAATAGATAACTGACCTTAAAACTGGAATATACCTTTACATAATTTTTTCACTGTTACAAATGTTATTATCAACCTACCCACTTCACCAAAGACATTGAACCATTGATTCTTTTATGTTTGTGGATCCATCTAAAACATGGTTTATAATGAGTCATAAATAACAAAGAAGTACCAGCGAACCAAGGAGGAATGTATGAAATCACATCTGGAGTAGACAGTGGGCTCAATTAGCTTCTCAGATCTCACAGTCGCTAAGTCCCTCTTCAAGGCAATATTTTAAGAAGTCCAATGGGTCTCACAAACATGGATAAGAATAAAAGAAATGGAGAGAGGAATTCACTACACTTCCTCAAATAAAAATAAGGTTCAGCTAAAACTCCTTTTCCAGTTAAGACTAATTCTTTTTTTTTTTAAGATTTTATTTATTTATTTATTTGAGAGAGAGAGAGACAGCCAGCGAGAGAGGGAACACAAGCAGGGGGAGTGGGAGAGGAAGAAGCAGGCTCCCAGCAGAGCAGGGAGCCCAATGCGGGTCTCGATCCCAGAACCCCGGAATCATGCCCGGAGCTAAAGACAGACACTTAACGACTGGGCCACCCAGGCTCCCCAAGACTTTCTGATTCTTTACTGGTCACCAATTCCTTTGCTAGATCTCGACTCATGTGACACACCAGCCAAGGCAGTACTATTGAGTCCATTTTAAAGATGAGAAAAACAGAGGATGGGGAAGGTTATGTGACATGTCCAAAGCTATGTAACTACTGAGTGGCAGATTCAACGCTTGAATCAAGGTCATCTGACTCCAAATTCAATGTTCACATCTCACATTGGTGCTGAACACTTCACAACTTAAAACCCCTGCCATCTCTATTCAGAGGAAAATGTAGTGATTTGGCCCAAATATTCATAGAAATGGACTAGTGAAGGCTACTTTTTAAAGAAGAACATCAACTTTGACTTAATTGTTTACTTTTAAAGAATATATCACTCTGAGAAGTGATATGGGTGGAATTTTGCTGTTTACTTTTGTTAAATTTTCTTTTTAAAAAATGCAGTATCATACTTTTTTCTTTTTAGCTCAAAAGATAGAAAACACTGTTTTCTCATTTTCTTCAGATTCCTATCATGCTATCTGTGCCAACCAACACATTACAAATTGTAGAAATGACATCCTTCCCTCAGCTGAACTCCCCAGGGATCTGCAAGTAGCAACTGAAAGTCCCTAGGCCTCCTGCGACTTAGACCTTACTTTTTCAAGAGTCCCTGGAAATAATGTCAAATTACAAGAATGTGCACTCCTAGTCAGCTCAAAATACCTGCTAAGTTTGTTACTATACATCCTTCTCAAAGTGAGTCATCACTGTTATAAAATGAACTGGTCTTATATAAATGTCAACTCTGGGTTATATTTGTCAAGAAACTCAACCTGTTTCTAATACCTTCTTTGAAATCAGAGGATGGATGAGCTTCTGTCACACAGTATGACATGGTATAAATTTATCGAGCCTATTTTTGCCCAACAGTGGAGGTGCCTTAGGAAGTTAATTACCAGCACTTTGTGCTAACTGACAAGCAACTTCTTAGTTCCATGAATGCTATCCCAAATAGTTAATCATGAAGCTAATACAGATAAGGTGGAAATAAGCATGCATCATCAGGACAAGCAAATTATATATATATATATATATGTGTGTGTGTGTGTGTGTGTGTGTGTGTGTATCATTATGAGTTCTGTAGCTAATGTTTAAGGTTGTTCTTTAATGTTATTACCAATTGCCTTTTCAATTTTTTCCTCAAAATTTTTTAACTGTTAAGGTATCTTTTATTACCTCAATTCATTTCCTATTAGTCTTGGAATTTAACAAGGCTTCATGGCAAAGCAGGTCTGGAAGAAATCTTATTAACTTTCCCTCAAGATAATAAGTCCCATATGGAATAAAGAAAGAAATCCAACTCCCAAAAGACAGCAGTCATTAGAGTCAATGGAGGGTTAATGTGACTTTTAATAGGAGACCCATTACAATTCTCAGGACCCATAAAGTTGGTACCACACTGGGCATCTATTTAAATATAATCAGTGATTCCATTATTATCCTCCTCTAAAGAAAAACTAACATCCTCCTCCCTACAGTCTCAGATTTTTCTCAGGGAATTATATAAGTCCTGTCATCTCTTTTTTTACAAATAAACAAGACAGTCATGCTTGTCTTTTCTGAAAATTTTTCACTAATTAGAAAAGCCTTTATTCCATTGCTCATTAGAAAATTAATTTGAATTGGGAATCAAAATAAGTGGTTCTACTGTGAAAATCAGTAACATAAAATTGACATTTTACTTAATTTTATATTAGGTATACATGCATCAGGTATATCTGGTAATACATAAAAATGTTTTCGGGGCGCCTGGGTGGCACAGCGGTTGAGCGTCTGCCTTCGGCTCGGGGCGTGATCCTGGAGTTGTGGGATTGAGCCCCACATCAGGCTCCTCTGCTATGAGCCTGCTTCTTCCTCTCCTACTCCCCCTGCTTGTGTTACCTCTCTCACTGGCTGTCTCTATCTCTGTCGAATGAATAAATAAAATCTTTAAAAAAAAAATACATAAAAATGTTTTCTACCACGTGTATTGAGGAATATCCATACTTCATTTATAGCTTCCTCTGGAAAGCATCAAAGCTAAGAAGAAGAAAAGAAGAAAAAATGACAACACAATTCAAATAACTAATTCAGAAAACTAAAAATAATTTCCATCACTGAAATTGCATGAGAAAATAAAGATCATCATTTGGAAGGGCCTCTGGAAAGTGAAAATGAAAGTATAGGCAAAGAAAAGTTATATTGGGGATGATAGGACAAATGTTAGTTTTGGATTCACAAGACCTGGGCTTGAAGACCCTAATCAGAAGAGTGACTTCTGCCAAATCATTTCCCTTCCAAAAGCTTTTATTACTTTCTCTCTAAAATGAATGGTTAGACAAGATCAGGGACAGTAAATAGATATCACCTGAAGCCCCATAAATAATAATCTAGCAGGAGCAGCCTGGAGGATCAGACAACAAAAAGGGATAAAAGGTATCCAAATCGGCAAAGAAGTCAAACTGTCTCTCTTCGCAGATGACATGATACTCTATATGGAAAACCCAAACGAATCCACCCCCAAACTACTAGAAGTTATAGAGCAATTCAGTAATGTGGCGGGATACAAAATCAATGCTCAGAAATCAGTTGCATTTCTATACACAAACAATGAGACTGAAGAAAGAGAAATTAGGGAATCCATTCCATTTACAATAGCACCAAAAATCCTACATTATCTCGGAATTAACTTAACCAGAGACGTAAAGGATCTATATTCTAGAAACTACAAATCACTCTTGAAAGACATTGAAGAAGACACAAAAAAATGGAAAAATATTCCATGCTCATGGATTGGAAGAATTAACATAGTTAAAATGTCTATGCTACCCAGAGCAATCTACACTTTCAATGCTATCCTGATCAAAATACCAATGACATTTTTCAAAGAACTGGAACAAACAGCCCTTAAATTTGTGTGGAACCAGAAAAGGCCCCGAATCACCAAGGAATTGTTGAAAAGGAAAAACAAAGCTGGGGGTATCACGTTGCCAGATTTCAAGCTATACTACAAAGCTGTGATCACAAAGACAGCATGGTACTGGCACAAAAACAGACACATAGACCAATGGAACAGAATAGAGAACCCAGAAATGGACCCTCGGCTCTTTGGGCAACTAATCTTTGATAAAGCAGGAAAAAAACATCCGGTGGAAAAAAGACAGTCTCTTCAGTAAATGGTGCTGGGAAAATTGGACAGCTACATGCAAAAGAATGAAACTTGACCACTCTCTCACACCACACACAAAGATAAACTCCAAATGGATGAAAGACCTCGATGTGAGACAGGAATTCACCAAAATCCTAGAGGAGAACATAGGCAGCAACCTCTATGACATTGGCCACAGCAACTTTTTTCATGACACATCTCCAAAGGCAAGAGAAACAAAAGAAAAAATGAACTTGTGGGACTTCATCAAGATAAAAAGCTTCTACACAGCCAAGGAAACAGTCAAAAAAACTAAGAGGCAGCCCACGGAATGGGAGAAGATATTTGCAAATGACACTACTGGTATCCAAGATCTACAAGGAACTTCTCAAATTCAATACACAAGAAACAAATAAATCAAAAAATGGGCAGAAGATATGAACAGAAACTTTTCTAATGAAGACATACAAATGGCTAACAGACACAGGAAAAAATGTTCAAGATCATTAGCCATCAGGAAATTCAAATCAAAACCACACCTTACGCCAGTTAGAATGGCAAAAATTGACAAGGCAGGAAACAACAATTGTTGGAGAGGATGTGGAGAAAGGGGATCCCTCTTACATTGTTGGTGGGAATCCAAGTTGGTATAGCCACTCTGGAAAACAGTGTGGAGGTCCCTTAAAAAGTTAAAAATTGAGCTACCCTATGATCCAGCAATTGCACTACTGGGTATTTACCCCAAAGATACAGACGTAGTGAAGAGAAGGGTCATATGCACCCCAATGTTCATAGCAGCATTGTCCACAATAACTAAATCGTGGAAGGAGCCAAGATGCCCTTCAACAGATGACTAGATTAAGAAGATGTGGTCCGTATATACAATGGAATATTAGCCATCAAAAAGAATGATTTCTCAACATTTGCTGCAACATGGACACAACTGGAGGAGATAATGCTAAGTGAAATAAGTCAAGCAGAGAAAGACAATTATCATATGGTTTCACTCATTTATGGAACATAAGAAGTAGGAAGATCGATAGGAGAAGAAAGGGAAGAAAAGGGGGGTAAACAGAAGGGGGAATGAACCACGAGAGACTATGGACTCTGGGAAACAAACTGAGGGCTTCGGGGGGGTGATGGGATAGGCTGGTGATGGGAATTAAGGAGGGCACGTATTGCATGGTGAGCTGGGTGTTATATGTAAGTAATAAATTATGGAACTTTACATCAAAAACTAGGGATGTACTGTATGATGACTAACATAATATAATAAAAATATTACTATTAAAATAAATAAATAGAAAGTTTTTTTAATTTTAAAAAATAAAGTTAAAATTAAAATTAAAATAAATAAATAAATAAATAAATAAATAAATAAATAAATAAATGGAGGACCAGACTGAATCCAGGTTCAGCAGGAAGAGTGTTGTGTTCAATTAGTGTTGTTTGCCATGGAAGGAGAACGTGGGGGCATATAGGCATGAATTTACTATCACCAGATTAAAGGATTCCTAAACTTTTCTTTCAAATTCTAACATTCTTTGATTCCATTAAACTATAACCTAGAAGAATTTTTTCTTGTCCAGTATTTTTAATTGCTACAAATAAATGTCCATCTCAACTCATAGCACAAAGACCCAAGACACTGACTTTGGAAATACTGAACGATATAATGACTAATTTGACAAAAGAGAGATTCAAAATAAAGAAATGTAAAAGGAAAGTTGGGCACAGTGGGTCTGAAGCTTCCTTATGAGTCTGAGAAGTTTCTAGATGGAAAAGAGCACTGTTACTCCAACTTGCCCTCCCTCACAGACTAACAGACAAACACCTAATTAACTCCGTAAAACAAGAAAATTGTTTAAGTTGGTAAAGATTTCCCTGGAAATGATCCATTTTCCCCCAATCCAATGACATAGCAATATTCATTGCTTATAATGAAGTATAAAGACTGGATAATGCAGATTAAAGTATTGCCAACTTCAAGGTTTACCAATAAGCTGATTTGCAAGACAACAATATTTCATATCATGTGCTGTAATATTATATATCAATGTTTAATAAGCACTTCATAAGTTTTGGCAAGCAAATGAGAAATGGATTACCATGGAGAGGTGATGAAATATTTATAATGCACAATAGCTACTATTACATTGTAGCTGTTCAAGAAATCTTAATAGTAAATTGAATGGAAATATAATACAGTAATGGATGTGGAAGTGTTCAACCGGCCATTTATAATGAAATATGAAAGTGTTTAAAGAGAGTAAATACATTTGTAATGGTTTTTGATTAGCTATGACTATATATGATTCAACCATCCTTTATGAATAGTGTGCAGATACTATGATGGCTTATAATATTTAGAATAAAGTGGCAGCCTTGGAGAAATTTTTTAGGAATCCTTATAACTTTCAATAATTAAATCTGTATCGTTACTTTGGAAAAAAATTCTTCTTTCACTTGCCATACTTTTCTAAGAATTTTAAATTGTATTTCTTTAATAAATGGTCCTTATTTGTGGTTAGTGGTACTGTTCTTCATTTTTTATAAATCATAAATTTGACCTCTGTTTTTTGTTCATATAAGACTTTCTACTTATAACAAATGGGCCAAAAACAACAAAGAATTCTCTCTCTCTCTCTCTATCTCTCTCTCTCACACACACAGACACACACACACACACACACAGACACACAGACACACACACACACACACACACATTCTACCAGGGAAGAAAATATTCTCTAAAATTAAGACAATCATATAGAATCATCAAAAATTCCACTGTATTGTTTAGTACAATTACCATATCAGTAATTCATAGGCCCTTCATTCCTTCAACAAACACTTCACACCTCTGCCTAACACCCTGCAATAGCCTTCCAGTTACCATAGGAAACAGACAACAGTCCCTACTGGGCCTACAGAGTGTGACAAAGCTCCTGTCCGCCCCGCAACCTCATAACTTCATCCTGGCTTTCTAAGCTCCAGCTGTACCTGTCTTCTTTTGAGGCCTCAAAATAAGTCCATCTAGTTCTTGTCTCAGGTACTTCACATATATTTTCTCTTCTTGAAACACCTCTCCTGCCCCACCAGCCCCATTCTTGCTTCAGAGCTCAGCTCCTTCATCACTTTCCACAAGCTAGGTCAGGCTCTCCTACGAGGATCTCATGGCACTCTCTACTTCTTTGATCAGTCCCTTGTCACTTTCATCACTAAATAATTAATGGTGTCTATAAGTTATCTCACATTTAACTCTCCTACTAGAATGTAAACTCCATGAGGGAAGGGGCTGTGAATCTTTTATGTCTTAATTGTCTCCAGCCTTGGGACAGTGTCTTGCACATAATAATGCTCAATGAATATTAATTTATTATAAATTAATGGACATATAAACAAAAAGCCCACTCACAGACATTGTGTCAGTTACCAAGAAGAGAAGAACAAGGTAGAACCCCAAATTACTTCATTAAATCTGAGTTTGGTTTTATAGAAGCCAACTGTTATAATCAGACTATTATTCACAAGTTCAAACATTGGGGTTTTTTTAGGCTTTATAAAGTGTTCCTGCCAGCAGACTGCAACTCTGAACCTATATTTTCACCCAACTCACTCACTTGCTAATTGAGATAGATCCTGGTTCAGGATCTGGCCTATTTCCTCTGTCCCTGACTCTATTAACAACTAAAATTGCACTCTCTAAAGGTAAGCCCTAATGTGCAAAAGAAATATTCTTGTATACTATACCTCTCCTTTATGCTAGGTGAGGTAACAAACAAGAAAACAGCATAACAAGAGTAATAGGACTGTACCAGTCAGAGATCTCCAGAGAAACAAAACCAAAGGTCTATCTATATATCTATCTATAACTGTCTATCTAAAGAAGAAGAGGAGAAAGATTTAAAGGAATTGGCTCACTTATTTTAAGAGGTCACTTGGCCTCAATTGTAGGGGCTGGCAAGTTCAAAATTCAAAGGGCAGATCAGCAAGCAGGAAAATCAAATAGGATTTCTATGTTATGATCTTGAGATAAAATTCCCTCTCCTCCAAAAAAACCTTATTTTTTATTCTTAAAGTTTTTGATTGATTGGATGCATCCCACTCATATTATGGAGGGTACTCTCTTTCACATAAAATCAATGGATTATAAGATTTACTCTTATAATTTATAATTTATAATTTATAATTTACAAAAGACCTTCACAATAACATATAGACTAGTGTTTGACCAATTGGGTAGCACTGACTAGCCAAGTTGGCACATCAAATTAACCATCACAAGGACTCTGATAGATTTGTATTCTTAACAACAAACATTCATTCCTTCTTATCCCCAGTGAGAGGAATATAAATTTCCTGTTCTATGAAACGGCATTACTTACTTTGGCAAATGGAATACAAGCTCATCCTGAGATAAATTTTTCAGTGTGATTTTATGGTTTGAATAGCTCATTTTGACTGTTCCCTAGTGTCATGAGAATGGGTTTGTTCCACAAAAGGATTTTCTTTTATTTTAGACCCTGGAATTAAGACAGTGTATAGAGCAGACCAAAATCTAACCACCAATCTGGATCAGAGCTGAAGCATAAGCAAAGCCACCATCATCAACCCACCACCACTGACATATAACATATGCAGAAAAATAAACCTTTATTTATTTCATAAACTACTGAGATTTGAGGATTGTTACACAGAAAAATCACTGGCAAAAGCTAACTAATACAAATCTTTTGTGAAGCCTGAAACATTTGATAGTACAGCTGATCTTTGAACAATGCATGGGTTAGGGGTAACTGAGCCCTGGACAGTCAAAAATCCATGTATAACTTTTGAATCCCCAAAAAGTTAACTACTAATAGCCTACTGTTGACCAGAAGACTTACTGACAATATAAACAGTCAATCAACACATATTTTGTATGTTATATGCAACAGATATCTTATTCTTATAATAAAGTAAGCTAGAGAAAAGAAAATGTTAAGAAAATCATAAGAGAAAATACATTTACAGTATTATATTTATTGAAAAAAAATCTGTGCATAAGTGGACCCATGCAGTTCAAACCTGTGTTTTTCAAGGGTCAATTGTATAAGGCACTGTATCCAATCCATTTATGCTACCAATGATAAAAATACATTAGCTATACGAAGCTCATTCTTAACTAGATAGATGCACAGCATGCCCTCTATGGTGAATATTTTGTTTTACAAACATAATGTAAGTAGAGCTATTTAAAATTTATTTAGGACTCACTGTGTTTCAGACAATCTGAGCTCAGCATGCACAAAGATGAATGTGATATAGTTTTTCCGTTTAGAACCCAATAGACTAGAGAGGAAAACTGTACATGTCAATGTATAGAATGACAAGAGCTTGACATTAAAGTATACCTCATGAGTTACAGCCTTGACTCTCTGCTAAAGCCTTCTGACCAAAGCCTTCCTCCCATGCCTTAAGACTTGACTTGTTACTATTTTCTATTGGCTCCTGAGAAAGATCCACTGCCTTAAAACCAACATCCATATAATCCATCCTTTCACCTAAACAGAAAAATGGTTTTGTTAAGAGAACACAACTGAATGACAGACACAACATGACTCAGAATCCCACCTTTCCTCCTAGTCTATAAGTCCCTTATGAAATTCAAATCTAAACAGCTCTTCTCAACATTCAGAGTGGTCTGTCACCTGTCCCAGCCAACCTCTACAAGCCTGACCTCCTACCACACCCAATATGAGAATTTCACTCCAGTCAACTTCCTCACTGCTGCCCCAATGTGCCCACTGTGCTGCTTTCAAAGTAGCTTTTGTCTCTCAGCTTCACACACAGACTTCTCAACTTGGCTTTGTGGTGCTGGCACTGGGCTCTACAAATCGTATCTCTGTTTTTTGCCAGGTGGGCTCTTCCAATAAGTGGCTTTTGGGGAAAGGACTGAGAAAGGAAAGGGATCTTGCTCTTTCCTATTTTTTCCCTGCTTGGGTCAGCATATGGAAGAGTTCTTTGCCCTGAAAGGAGCAGTTAGTTTGGTTCTAGTTGCAGTGGCAGTTTGGTTTTTTTTTTTCCCCAGACTTCCAGCACCAACTTTAGCATGCCCTTCACAGATACCAGCACCAGTTCTCTTCTGTGGTTTGAGTCCTACCTTCTTGGGATCACTCTTCCAAATGTCTAAATTCTAATAATCCCAACTTCTTCTCTTTGTCCCACCAACCCTAGAGATAATTGTGGTTTTCTACAGTCACCACCTCTCATGACACCTCTTCACACCGTTTTGCCTTTTCAGTTCTCCAACTCCTGGTCACTAATTCTTTACAGGAAATTCTCCCTGCTAAATAAGTGGTATGGATTCTGCTATCTGACTGGATCCCAAATGATACAACCTAATGTAGCATCCTTACTCTTAACTCTTGATTTGGTTTTGGTTTTGCTTTTATTCTGTTTTCCCCTCAAGTCAAATGAATGGTTACCCCTCTTTCATCCTCCAGGACTTGACTCTTGTCATGTGTCCTTGATGAAGGCTTCTGCCCTAACCGTTCTCTCCCTCTGAACTTCAACAGTATGGTTATCACAGGAAGATATACTCTCTGTGGAATGCAACATGGAGGACTGGAAAGGGACCTTGACCAGGACTCAGAAAACCTGGTTCAAGAGCTGGCTCTGCTAGTCACTAGTCCTATGAATTTGGATCTTTCTGGAATTCAGATTTCTCCCCTATAAAAGAGGGAAAGTTGGATTAACTAATCTCTCAACCCCGTTAAACTGCACTCTTTCAGAACTCTGTATTCTATTTCTTACTGGTAAATACTCTTTCCGAGAAGATTATAACCCCCTTCAAGACCAAAAGTTTCCCTGAAACTATCTTTAGCATGCCTTCCAGCCCACTCCCATTAGGATGCCTGGTACAGTTTTGTGGGCTAAGCACACAGTGAGAGCTCTCTACACCTCTTCTAACTAAAATCTCAGAATTATATTGAAAATCTGTGTGAACCAGAAGTTGCAAATTAGTGAGCTGGAAACCAAATTCTGCCCATAAACATGATTTGTTTGGCCCACAGTGAATTTTTGGTAACGAGCTGCCATGAGTTTAAAACTGGGAGATTTTATATACAAATCCAAAATGCAAACTTCAGATTTCACAGATGAGAAAATTTAGGATTAGGAGGTAAGGGAAATTGTCCAATGTCAAGGGCTTTATCAAGAGGAAAATGGTCACTGAACTATGAATACGTCTTTTGATTTTGGGGTTCCTGAACCTCCTTGCTTCTGTAAAATGATACCATGAAGTGGAGATGGGGAAAGAGTGCTATAACAAAGGAAAACTTAAATCTCGAACTATATTTGTCTTTGTCGTTAGCCAAATCCTCTCATTTATCATTGATGTACAGCAGGTTTTAATACTCTACATAAGACTACCTTAAAATATTTTGAATGCAATTTTATTTTCAAGTAATTATAAATGATCGACATTTCATTTCATTTGTATTGGCATTCATAATTCACAAAATTCACTGTGATTGATTTTGAAGAAAACTGATACCAAAGTACTTATTCTCTGTAATGTAAAATTAATAGCAGATGCAAGACTGAGGAAAATTTTTTCCTGCTGTTTTCATAGTTTTCAAAACTCTTGGACTCTACTCTGCTTATATCCCAGATGCTATGTTGTGCCCCTTACTAACTGAATTCACTGTAGCATTTAAAAGCAGTGGCTACTCTCTCTTAAAACCCTTTTGTGACTTTCTGCTTTGAAGTAATAACAGCAGCCACCATTTCCTGAGCCCTTGACATGAGCTACACAGCAGATTAAGTGCTTGATAAATGCAATCTTGATTAATACACGAGAGAAGCTTTGTAAGTAATATTATCCCCATTTTACAGAGAAAAACAGATGAAGTGCAGAGACGATAAGTAGATTGCCATCAATGACCCTGCTAGCATGTGGTGGCACCAGTTTTCCTGACGTGATACCATCTCTCTCTGTTTCCTCTACTTCTTAGCCTCTTTCACAGACCCCTCTTCCTTTGCTGGACCCCAATATGTTCCCAAGCTTCCATCTTCACCTATGTCACTGACAAATAGAACAACGCCAGCTGTACATGGCCTTTCCAGAACTCTCTCCTAAGCTCACGGCAGTACAGAGTTGTAGTTGGAGCCCAACAGCCCTTCAAACTCAACCTGTCTACAACAAAGGCTTCATTTCGTCTTGTAAGCCTGCTCCTCTGCATTTTCTTTTATGGTGAATGACACTGACACTCTTTACAGATTCATTCAAATCAGAAATCTAGGGAATTCCTGCCCTTAACACCTGCACTCTCCTAGAGGTTGGAAGAAAAATTGCCCCAATTTTTAGCTAACCTCTAGAACCTATCATCCATACTTGCATTATAGGGATCTCTTTCAAAATTTCAGATCTGTTCACACCTGCCCACCTCATTTAAAATCCCTCAGTAGATCACCATGATCTTTAGAATGCAATCCAAGTGGTTCAGCAGAGCAGGCACAGCCCTTCAACATCCGGTCTTTGCTAATTCTCCAGTCTAACCTTCTAGCCCTCCATTCCCCAAAAGCACAAATTTAGTACTGCCGCCCTGAAGAGAAACTAGTCATTTGTGTCTTAGTATGCAGGCTAATGCAGTTTCCAGGAGTCAAAGGTGCCCTCCTAGCTAACCCTTCCTGCCCTTCTAAATGCTGCTCATGCCCTCCCCTTTCCACATCTTTGACAGCTCCTGAAGTCTGTTAGGCCCCTCACAGCCTGCCCTTACCTGTCCTTTAGCTGGTTCATGGAGAACCCTTGCTGCTGGTTGCTGTTCAGTCTTATTTACTAGACTCTGAGATTCCTGAGTTGAGTTTATCAGCTCTGTAACCCAGATCCAGACAGTATCCAAGAGGCACTTGACAAGGAAAATTATACTAGAAAGCCAACTAAGTCCTAATGTGAAAAACAGGCATGTTGACAGTAACATTACAAATCTGTTTGTGCAAATATAAAACTGCAGTGCTGAGAATGACTTTGCAAATCTAATCAAGTCCTTTTAACTCACAAATGAGAACCAGAGAACTTAGTTAAGTGACTTATTCTAGTCTAGACTCATCCTAGAGCACCAGTTTAAAAAAGGTTAAGAGATCGGAACCTATGTCTCAGACTAGAACAGAATCACCATCCAAGCTCACATAAATAATGTATTTACGTATAATCTGTCATGTTACAGAAAAGGTCTTGGGCAGTTTGGAGAAATACTTAAAAGCAAGTAAGACTTCAGTTTTCTTACAAGCTAATGAAAAACTCCTAAGTGGTGAAAAATGGAGATTGTGAAGTGGACAGGACTATGAAAGCCGAAGAGAAGTAGGCTAAAATCCCTAGTGAGTTTAAATTTAAAGCCCTTCTGTAAGAGTTGGTGCATTTTCTGAAAGTGGATTACAAATTTGCCTACAAGTTACTTGGCAGCCAACACAGAGAGGTGAATCTACTCTTGAATCAGAGTGGAAGATAAAAACAAACCAGTGGTTCAGGAGAAACATTCCTGATGTTGAAATCTGAAAGGAATTTCTCCCATGGGTTTTTATGAAAAAAAAAAATATGAAAGAGAGTAAACAATGCCTTTAGAATAATTCTGAGTTTCATAATATCATCTGTATAGTATTATTCAATAAAGGCCCAAAGCCTTAAAAAGTACAGTTCAGGAAAATTGGAGGGGTTGGGTGGAGGGCAAAATGATATGGAATATACATATATATTTCTCTACATAAGACAGGTTATGCACTCCATGAGCGCAAGCAGCCCTTGTCTTGTTCACTGTTGTGTTCCTTAGCGCACCATCTACCATAGTAAAAAGTCTCAATGGTTCAAAATGTTCAACAAAAAAACAAATGAATTAATCTATATAAACAGTCAATACCTCAGTCAATCAAGTAAGAAAAATAAAATGTGAGAAGTACAGCTTTTCAAGGCAGAACCACATTATAGACTAGGATGCCAGCAGACATCAGTTCCAGGCCCTACATTGGTATGCAAAGAATCTGAACAACAGTTTCAGAAGAAACATTTCAAGTTTGCAGTTAATATTAAATTGGAAGAGACAGCAAATAATGAGAAACAAAGGAGGCAGATAAAAGGGTTTTAGATATTTCAAGTACCTACCCAGCTAATAAATGCAAATGAAGTTCAGTGCAGATAAGCACAGAATTATGAGTCTGGAAGCAAAGAAGAAAAAGGAGGACTATCTGCTTAATGGAAATGAGCTGCACGGTGCTGACCAGGAATGAGATCTGGGGAATTATTGCAGAAGAAATCCCTCAAGCTTTCAACCCAGTTTGCTGCAATGGAAAAGAAACATGATGATGAGCTGTATTAAACCACAATACACAACTATCAAGTCACACTCCACACTGGGTGAAAATGAAACCACAGCAAGGAAAGAATAAGACTTTTTTTATTTTTAATTTAAACTGTCATTCTATTCAGGACAAACCATCCTCAATGATTTTTTTTTTAATATCAACCTTAAGTAATTGTCTTCTCCAGATGTATTGGAATGTGGTTTCTTATGATTTGCTTGTATTCTCTGCCATTTTCTAGGCCATCCCACAGTTATTCAAGGGTCCCCAGAACACAGCCATCATACCTGACAGCAGAAGCCATCACTATAAAAATCAGAAGACACTTGGATTACAAAGGTTGAGTGCTTCTTCTGCCAAAGCCTTACATTTTCTTCATTGGTCAAAAAAAAGAAACATAGATTCATAGATTTTAAAGCTAGAAGACATTCTAAGCACTTAGCAACTATTACTAGTACCATGTTACAGCTGAATTTCTCAGACTCAAAGGTGTAGTAAAGTCAGCTGGTCACGTTACAGTCTACTCTAGAACTGAGTCAAATTTAGCACACAGCTGAAGGAAACAGGTATGGTGGAAGGAATACCCAAAGGCTTCCCTGACCAAAAACAGTTCTCCCTTTTCTGGTTTTGGTTCCTGAAATCCTATATTCATTCATTCAATAAATATTTCTTGAGTCCTTACTAGGGACTAGGTACTGTTCTAAGTACTGAGATATAACAGTAAACAAAGGAGATAATATCCCTACCTTCATTGAGCTTAAGTTTTAGGAAGGGGAGAGAGACAATAAACAAACACAGAAATGAGGCAGACTCTCTCAGGTAATGGGAAGTGCCAGAAAGATAATTACCTGGAGGATATGGAGAAAAACCAGCAGGGGTTGCAGGAACTACTTAAGGAAAATGATCAAGAAACACAGTTCTGAGAAGGCAACATTTAAGGACTTAATGAGGAATCCATAGGGAATTACAATTATGACCTGGACAGGTTAAGGCATTAAAAGAATAGTAATTTACTAAAATCTCTTTCTGAATTAATTTCTCAGATTTTTAATCCAATCACGTTGTAGAGCTATGTAAAAAGAAAAAAAAGAACAGAGAATAAATTCTATTTCATATGAAGGAAGGATACAATGGGTTAGGAACACAGGATTTGGACTAACGAGCAGGTCGTCGACCTTGGTAAAGAAGGAAACAAGGGAAAAATGCTTCCTGAAAGTGACCGAAAACTGAAGGGATAGGATTTGAAACACAATCATTAGAGCACGCTCCACCAGATTTAGCCACATTTTCCCCAATAATAACCCTACTACAGATATGGCAGTTTTTTTCACTAATCAGTGACTTCTACATACATAACTTACATAAACAAATAGTGGTTCAATTTTCTTTTGAAATAGGAAAAACTGTAGGATGCTGTTGGGTCAGCCTCTCAATGATCCTCAATGGCCCCTGCCTCCTGGTATTCATGCCCTCTATAGTCCTCCGTCCTGAGTGTGGGTTAGACCTTGACATTCACTTCTGTAAACAGAATTCAGGAAAAGTGATGAGATGTCACTTCTGAGATGAAGTTGCAAAGAGACCATGGCTTCCTTCTTACTCACTCACTCTGAGACAAGTCAGATGCCATGCTGTGAGCTGCCATGGAGGAGCCCATGGGGCAAGAAACCGAAGAACGACTGAATCCTGCCAACAACCACATAAGTGAGTTGGAAAGAAGATTCTCTCACAGATGAGCCTTCACTAGATACTGCATTCCCAGCCAGCACTTTAATTGCAGCTTTGAGAGAGAAACTGAGGCAGAGGCTTCCAGCCAAGCCATGTCTGGATTCCGGACCCACAGAAACTTTGAGATAATAGATGTTTGTTATTTTAGGCTGCTAAGTTTGGGGAGTTATGTGTTACAAAGCAATAGATAACTAACCTATAAACTGTGTCCCACCTCCCTTTGAAGATCTTGTACTTTTACCCAACACTGCTTATATAGTAAAATTCTGTCTCCCCATGCCCTCTTGAGCAGAAGAGACACTTAAGGTTGGGCATGGAATGAGGCTACCTACAAAGGTGGCTTAAAAGTTAAAGGACAATAATAACAGCCATTAAATTATTTTTCATTCTGAATATAAATCCATAAAACACGACATGGGATATTAATTACCCCTAACAAAGTGTCTGTCACCTATAATTTTAATTGTTTGCTCAACCAGTCAGAACTTGATGATTTTCTTTCCTGGGGTTAGTCTGGAGCATCCTTAAGCTCAGGTAACCAAGGGCTACCGCACCCTCTCCACCTGAAGAAGAGAAACACATCCCCAGTCCCCCACCAATTGGAAGTATTACGGCCAATCTCTACTTTAGCCACTCTTTTCTGGTAGCCCCCTGAAGTTCTCAGCTTGACTGCACCACTCACAGACACAAATAAAATGTGATAAACTCCCAACTAACACCAGCAAAGAAAATTAAATCAATTAAGATCATTTAGAGTTTGTAATTCAAATTTAATTACTTTTGGATTAAATACCATCATTTTTCTAATATAAACTCATTTATTTAGCTGAACCGAAGAGGAGTTTTATTATATCTAAATGAATAACACTTTGAAAAGCTAAGGAATTTCTCCAGAATACTGTACAAGGTTGCTCCTATCATCCCCAAATAAATATAATACTAATCAAAACAGACAGCCCCTATAGAGTACTGCCACTGGCTATTAGCTGTAAGGCGCTACACAGTAGGTCTTCTTGAGCACAGCAACTACAGTGATATTAGGTTTTGCAAATTCAAAGAGGCAGCTCTGGACTACAGAGAACTTCCAAATATGAAGATAAAAAATACATTTAATAGACCTTGGAAAGCATTACTCCCTTGCCCCATGGCCTCACCATGGGGCGAACCAGTCCAATCCAAAGGAGGAAAGGCTAAGAGAATTTCCCTATTTCCACCCCTTTGTTTTAACCTTTCCACAGCATTGGCCTACATAAAAATCAATACATATGTCAACCTTTCATCATCAGCAGTTTTTTTAAATAGGCTTCCATTCCGGGAATAGCCACAGATTTAAGGCCAGACTCTCTGCTGTGGCACCACTGAATGCCAAGTAGGAATACCTAAAATAGAACTTGGCCATAACAACACTGATCCTCCCCACCGCCATTTAAAATCTGCTTTATGGGAAACAGTGGAAAAACACACTTTTCCTGTAAACCACTCCTGATATACTTCATCTACAAACAAAGAAATCTAATTTCAATTTTAAGGCTTCCTTTGCCAGATTCAATGCAATTTCAAGCCTACACTTTTTTTAATGTATCCTTTTCTCCCCAGTTGCATTGAATAATAATTGACATATATCACTGTGTAAGTTTAAGACATGCAGCATGACAGCTTGATTTATATATATTGTGACATAATTACCTCAGCAGGTTCTGCTAAGATCCATCTTCTCATTTAGATACAATAAAAGGAAAAGAAAGAAGAAAAGGGAAAAAATTCTCCTTGTGATAAGAACTCATAGGATTTACTCTCTTAAGAACTTCCCTAAATATCACACTAATTATAGTCATCATGTTGTACACTACACACCTACTACTTATTTGTCTTATAAGTGGAAGTTTATACATTTTGACTATCTTCCTCCAGCCCTCCTTCCCCCCACCCTCTGCCTCTGGTAACCACAAGTCTGATCTCTTTTTCTATTTTTTTATTTGTTTGTTTCTTTGTTTCTTTGTTTTAGATTCCACATATAAGTGAGATCATACAGTATCTGACTTTGTCTGACTTATTTCACCTTCAAGGTGAAATGCCTTCAAGGCCCATCCATGTTGTCACAACTGGTAAGATTTCCTTGTTTGTTTTCAATGGCTGGAAGATATTCCATTGTGTGTGTGTGTGTGTGTGTGTGTGTGTGTACAACCTCTTTATCCATTCATCCATCAATGGACACTTAGGTTGTTTCTATGTCTTGTCTATTGTAAATGATGCTGCTATGAACGTTGGGGTACAGGTATCTTTTCTAATTAGCATTTTCATTTCTTTTGGATATATTGCCAGAAGTAGAATTGGTAGATCATATGGTAGTTCTAACTATTTTGAGGATCCTCCATATCGTATTCCATAGTGGCTGTAACAATTTACAACTCCACTAACAGTGCACAGGGTTTCCTTTTCTCTACATCCACAGCACCACTTGTTATCTCTTATCTTTTTAATGATAACCATTCTAACAGGCATGAAGGGATATCGCATTATGGTTTTAATTGACATTTCCCTAATGACTAGTGATGTCGAGCATCTTTTCATGTACCTATTGGCCTTTCACATGTCTTTTCTGGATAAATGTCTATTCAGGTCCTTTGCCCATGTTTTAATTGGATTATTTGGGGTTTTTTGCTACTGAGCTGTAGCAGTTCTTTATATATTTTGGATGTTAACCCCTAAACAGATAGATGGTTTGCACATATTTTTCCCATTCCATAGACTGTCTTCTCACTTTGTTGATGGCTTCTTTTGCTGTACAAAAGCTTCTTAATTTGATATAGTCGGGCTCATTTATTTTTTATTTTGTTGCTTGTGCTTCAGGCATCACATCTAAAAAATCATTACCAAGACCCATGTCAAGGAGTCTTATTCCTATGTTTTCTTCTATAAATTCATGGTTTGAAGTCTTACATTTAAGTCTTTAATCCATTTTGAGTTAATTTTTGTGAGTGGGGTAAGATATTGGTCCAATTTTATTTTTTACATGTAAATATCCAATTACCCCAGCACTCTTTATTGAAAATACTATCTTTTCTCCTAAACATTATCATTGAGTATTCTTGGCTCCCCTGTCAATATTAGTTGACTGTATATGCTTCGGTATATTTCTGGGCTCTCAATTCTGCTCCATTGGTCTATTTGTCTGTTTTTATGCCAGTACCATACTGTTTTGATAACTATAGCTTTATAGTATAGCTTAAATCAGGAAGTGTGATGCCTCTGGCTTTGTTCTTCATCAGGATTTCTTTGGTTATTCATGTCTTTTGTGACTCCATATAATTTTAGGACTTTTTTTCTACTTCTGTAAAAAATGACAGTGGAATCCAGATAAAGATGGCCTTTGGTAGTACTGGCATTTTAACAATATCATTTCTTCTAATCCATGAACACAGGATATCTTTCCATTTATTTGTGTCTTCTTTGATTTTTTTTCATCAGTGTCTTATAGTTTTCAGAGTAGAGATCTTTCACCTCCTTAGTTAAATTCATTCTTAAGTATTTTATTGTTTTTGATGCTATTATAAGGGATTGATTTTTTTTTTCAGAAATTTCTTTGTTAGTGTTTAAAAATGCTACTGAGTTTTGTATGTCAACTTTATATCTTGCAACTTTACTGAATTCATTGATTAGATCTATGAGTTTTTTTGGTTGAGTCTTTAGGATTTCCTATATATAAAATCATGCCATTTACACACAGAGCCAATTTTACTTCCTTATATTCAATTCTAATGCATTTTAGTTCTTTTTCTTGCCTGGTTGCTCCAGCACTTCTAGCACTATTTTGAATAGGAGTGATGAGAGTGAACACCCTTGTCTTATTCCTGATCTTAGACAAAATCTTCAACCTCTCACCATTCACCATTGAGTATGATGTTGGCTGTGGGCTTTCCATATATGTCCTTTATTATGTTGAAACATATTTCTTCTATGCCTAATATGTTTAGAGTTTTTATCATGAATGGATGTTGAATTATATCAAAATGTTTTTTCTGCATCTACTGAGATGATCACAATTCTTTTCTTTCATTCTATTAATGTGATGTATCACATTGATTGATCTGCATATGTTCAACTATCCTTGCTTCCCAGGCATAAATCCCACTTGATCATACTGTATGATCCTTTTAATGTGCTGCAGCATTCAGTTCGTATTTTATTGAAAATTTTGGCATCTATGTTCATCAGGCATATTGGGCTACAATTTTCTTTTCTAATAGTGCCTTTTCCTGAATTTGGCATCAGGATAACGCCGAACTTGTAAAACGAGTTTGGGAGTGCTCCCTCCTCTTCATTATTTTGAAGAAGTGTGAGAAGGATTGGTGTTAATTTTTCTTTGAATGTTTGGTAAAATTCACCAATGAAGCCATCTGCTTCTGAGCTTTTCTTCATTGGGAGATTTTTGATTACTGACTCAGTCTCCTTAGATTTTTTATGTCTTCTTGATTCAGTCTTGGTAAGTTATACATTTCTAAGAATTTTTCCATTGCTTCTAGGTTGTAACATCAGGTTCTTCTATCAGTTGTGATGCCTCCTTTTCCATTAATAATTTTGTTGACTTGATCCTCTCTTTTTTCTTTGGTTAGTCTAGCTAAGGTTTTGTTAATTTTATCTTTTCAAAAATCAACTCTTAGTTTGGTTAATCCTTTCTAAGTTTTCTAAGTTTGGTTTTCTGTGTCTAATTTTAATTATTTCCTTTCTTCTGCTGACTTTGGACTCAGTTTGTTTTTCTTTTTCTAGTTTTTAAGGTGTGGAGTTAGGTTGCTTATTTGGAATCTTCCCTCTTAATGTAGGCATTTACTGCTTCTTAATGTAGGCATTTACTGCTATAAACTTCACTCTTAGAACTGTTTTTGCTGCACCCAACAAGTTCTGGTATGTTGTATTGCCATTTTCGTTTGCCTCAAGAAATTTTTAATTTCCCCTTTAATTTCTTCTTTGGCCCATTAGTCTTTCAGGAATGTGTTGTCTAATTTCCATGTGTTCATGAATTTTCCAGTCTTCCTCTTGCTATTGATTTCTAGTTCCATGCCATTGTGTTCAGAGAATATATTTGGTATGAATTCAGCCTTCTTGAATTTGCTAAGATTTGTATCCCAACATATGGTTTTTTCTAGAAAACGTTCCATTTGCACTTGAAAAAAAAGTGTATTTTGTTGTTGAATAGAACGTTCTATAGATGTCTGTAAGATGCATTTGGTCTATAGCACTGTTCAAATCCACTGTTTCTTTATTGATTCTCTGTCTGGATGATCTACCTATTGCTAAGAGTGGGGTAATAAAGTTCCCAACTATTGCTATATTATCTATTTCTCCTTTCCACTCTGCTACATTTTGGTCTATATATTTAGGTGCTCCAATTTTGGGTGCACAAATACTTATAACTGTCATATCTTCTTGAAGTATTGACCCCTTTATCATTATGTAATTACTTTCTTTGTCTCTTTTTAACATTTTTAGTTTAAACTCTATTTTGTCTGATATGAGGAGAGCTACCCTGCTTGTTTTGGTGACCATTTGCTTAAAATGTCTTTTTCCATCTCTTCACTCTCAGTCATTGTGTGTATTTAAGGCTAAAGGGAGCCCCATGTAGGCAGCATATTTGGATTTTGGGATTTTTTTTAACCCATTCAGCCATTTTATGTCTTTTCATTGGAGTTTAATCTGGTACACTTAAAAGAATTATTGATAGGTAAGGACTTACAATTGACATTTTGTTAATTGTTTTCTAGTTGTTTTATAGATCCACTGTTCCGTGTTTCTTATCCTTCTTATCCTACGGTCTTTTTTTGTGTGTTTTGATGTCTTTTAATATCAGTTTGTTTGAGTTCTTTATCATGTTCTTGTGTGTAATTACTATAAAATTTTCCCTTGTGGTTACCATAAAGCTTACATAAAATATCTTAAGTTTATAACACCCTATTTTAAACTGATAGCAACTTAACTTTAATAGCATTCATAAACACTATACTTTAATTTCTCCTCCTCACATTTTAGATTATTGCTGTTACAATTTACATGTTTTTTTATATTGTGTAACTAATAACAGATCATTGTAGATATAGCTATTTTTAATGCATTCATTTTTTTAAAACTTTAAAACTACCATTGTAAATGAATTATACACCACTAACACCATATTGCAGAATTTAATTATGACTATATATTTACCATTACCAGTGAGACTTACATTACCTTTGTATGTTTTTATATTAACTAGCATTCTTTTACTTACTCAAAGAACTCCCTTTAGCATCTCTCATAAGGCAGGTCTGATGGTAAGGAAATACCTCAGCTTTTGTTTGTGCAGAAAAGTCTTTATCCCTCCTTCTTTACTGAAGGAAAACTTCGCCAGGTATAGAATTATGGATTGACAGTTATTTTCTTTCAATATTTTGAATATATCATCTCATCTTCTCCTGGCCTGAAAAGTTTCTGTTGAGAAATCTGTTGGTAATCTTATGGGGGCTCCCTTCTATGTAACTTCTCTCTTTTCTCTTGCTGCTCTTAAAATTCTTTCTTTGTCTTTGACAGTTTAATTATAATGTGTCTCGGTGTAGCCCTAGTTAGGTTCAACCTATTTGAGCTCTTTTGGACTACACGGATTTGGATGTTCATTTCTCTCCCCAGATTTAGAACATTTTCAGCCATTATTGCTTGAAATATACTTTGTCCCTTTTGCTTTCTCTTTTCTGGAATCCCCATAATGTGAATACTCTTTCTTTTCTTTGTCCTCCATAATTCCCATAAGCTTTCCTCACTCTTTTTCATTCTTTTTTTCTTTTTTCCTCCTCTGGGTAATTTCAAATGTTCTATCCTCCAGCTCACTGATTCTTTCTTCTACATAGTCTGGTCTACTTTTGAAACTCCAGTGAATTCCTCAGTTACTGCATTTTTCAACCATAAAATTTCTGGGGTTCTTTATGGTTATGATTTCCTTGTCAAATTTCTCATTTTGTTCATGCATCGTTTTCCTAATTTCATTTACTTGTCTGTCTGTGTTTTCTTGTAGTTCACTAAACTTCCTTATGAGGATTATTCTGAATTCCCTGACAGTTCATAGATCTCCATTTGTTTAGAGTCAGTTATTGGAGCTTTACTAGTTCCCTTGGTGGTGTCATTTACCTGATTATCATGATCCTTGATTCCTTATGTTGGTATCTGCACACGGAGTAATCAAGCTCCTCTTCCAGACTTTACAGGTTTGCTTTGGCAGCAGCAGTTCTTCATCATTCAGCTCACTTTGGGTTTCTGGGTTATATCTTTGGGCAGGGGGAGCCTGCTACCATGGTCTATTTGGAGGCAAGGCATCTGTTCAAGCTCTGAGGACAAGGATGGGGTGTACTGCTGGCTGATAACAATTGGATAAGACTGCTGGCTTGGTTCCCTGCACGAGAGCCTGTAGGATGGACTCCATGGTTGCCTGGATTTTCTGGTCAACCTCACTAGATAGCTGGGACAGGGTATTAGATTCAGTAATAGATGATACTATGAATTAGCTTCCCTGACCTGGTAGGGCCACAGAATGGGAGCCAGGGCCTATACAGCTCATTGTATCTGAACCTGAATCAGGCCAGAGTGTACACTGAATTTCCTGGTCAGGGGAGAGTAAGACTTTTGCTCTTCAGACAGGCTAAGCCATGGGCTGTGCTCTCTATTCAAGTACCACTGTGTGTAGGACTGTTGGATAAGCTACATAGTTTCCCATGTGCTCTGGTTAGGTTCTTTGGTCAGACAGTCTAAAGGCTATGTTCAGCAATGGGAAGGGCTACAAATTAAATTCCTGGGCACAGTGGGAGAAACAGCTGTAATGCTGGTAAAGCTCTTTGTTGACTTAACTTATGCTGACCTGCACCCCAAGTTCCCTGACCAAGCAGAGCCACTGGCTTTGCTCTGCAAACTGTTGGCTCTGCCCACCCACCTCTTGGCTCAAGGGCTACTGGACCACACATCTTCCAGGAGTTGTCTCCAGCCCTTCTGGTCAGGGCTGGAAGACACTCCACAGCAGATGGGGCTGTGATTTAGCTCATCACCTGGGTATGAGTAAACAGGGCTCTGGGAACCTCAAAACTCATTTGAGGACCTACATCAAACATATCTGCACCCTGCTGAGTTCCCCAGTGGAAGGGCAATCCAGTTTGGTTCCCCAGTCAGAGAGCAAAACCTCTGGTTGGGATTACGACTTGGGCATCATAGGTATGAACTCAGCTTGCCATGATCCATGTACTGTTTGCTGCAAGCCTCTCCCCACTCCCCCATTATAGTCAGATTCCCACTGGTTGAGCACTACGGATTCTCCTGCAATCCCTGGAGGTGTGAGATCAGAGTAGGGGCTCCCACAAAACAACCTACAATGCTGGGGAGGAACTGGTTGTCCCCACTATGTTCTCTTATCTCACTAAAGGAATGGAGGATCAGCAGAGATCTGTTGGTGTACTGCTGCACTGGCCAGGGGGAGGGGCAATGCAGTCAGCTATAGCCACTTCTCTTACTCTTCTGATGCAATGTCTCTTGATCTCTGTGGTACAGGAGATGCTTCAACTTCACCTATGTATTCTAGGATGTGCTCAGTGGTGTCTTGTTCTTTAATACTTGTTAGTTGTTTTTCTTGTGAGGGGAGCAAAGTCAGGAACAGTCTATGTCACCATTTTGGTGACATCACCCCCCACCACTATTCAAGCATACATTTTTTCATCAATGTCCCTTACATGGGGTGCTGGGTGGCTCTTGGTTAAGCATATGACTCTTGATTTCAGCTCAGGTCATGATCTCAGTGTCCTGAGATTGATGCCTGGGTCAGGCTCCCAGCACAGAGTGTGTTTGAGATTCTCTCTCCCACTCCATCTGCCCCTCCCCTTGCACGATTTCTCTCTCTCTCTCTCAAATAAAATAAATAAATAAATAAATAAATAAATAAATAAAATCTTTTTTTAAAAAAATCTACTTCCCCTATATTTACACTAATTCTCAGGTATTTCTGAAAACAAATGTTTGAAAAGTCAGAGATCCAAGGTATCATACCTGCATCAAGCACAAGGAACACAAAAGAGCAAAGTGGGACAAAGACAATGGTTTTTTTAATGTATTAATTTTAAAAATAAAAAGTAAAATAAAATGTATTAATTTGCTAAGCTATCAAAAGAAATGAAAAAATAAAAAGGTTAATGTAACATCTTTCTATGAAGAAAACAAAATTATTTACACTATTTTCCTACACATCATTATATTTATCTTTTTATTCATCAGATTGTTTGTTGTGTTTTTTTATGTATTTTTTTAAAATAAAAATCATGCTAGCTTTCATCAAAACTGGCAGTATTTTCCATAACATGCAAAATTCATCAAGTTTACAGGAGAAAGCCTGGGAGAGAGTCACTAACTCTAAAGACTATAGGACAAAAAAAGAGATTGTTGTAGAAATGTCCTTATATTCACACTCTTGACCTTTAAGAAAAGTAAAACTGCATTCATTTGAAAGAAGCATTCACACACATAATACCATATTCATTATATAGAATAATAAATATATTGGTCAGAATAATCAATTCTGTGCATCAAAATTAAAATGCCAAATGTTTTCATGTTTTCATCTTATAAAATTATTTAGCATCCTTCATTAACTTTCCTGAGAAGTTCCCAAAACTCTATCTACATTAGACTTCCCAATCCCTTAAAGGTGTAATTTAATTAAGCTTTTTTAGTAAAATAATTCTGTACTCTATAAATGAAACTATTTAAAAGTCTATCCTTCAAAAAAACTTGTGAAATCCAAATAAAGTCTGTAGTTTAAAAGTATTATACCAATGTGAATTTCTTACTTTGCTAAATGTACCATGGTTATGTAAGATGTTACCATTAGGGGAAACAGGGTGAAGAATATACAGAACCTCTCTGTACTGTCTTTGTGAGTCCTCTGTAAATTTTAAATTATTTAAAAATAAAAGTTTTTTAAAGAAATCATATTTTGAATTTCAATATGATAGGCATTTGGAAAAGAAAAACTTCTAACATTTTATATGGAACCTATTCATAAACATCCAATTAACAGACCAACATGTGTTCTCAATTGACTTCTGACATTAAGCCTATTTTATGGATCTAGAGACCACACTAAGGCAACAGGGTTATGACCAACATGAGCACAATATATCTGTATTCTCACTCAGACCACAGCCTTTCAGTCTCTGTAAATCAACATCTACTTTCAGTCACAGAAAATAGGGGAAGCAGTTATTTCTAGATTAAAATTCTCCTAATGAGGAAAGCACTTTATTTATTTATTTTTATTATGTTATATTAGTCACCATACAGTACTTAATTAGTTTTTGATGTAGTGTCCCATGATTCATTGTTTGTGTATAACACCCAGTGCTCCTTGCAGTATGTGCCTCCCTTAATACCCATCACCGGGCTAACCCATCCCCCCAACCCCCTCCCCTCTGAAACCCTCAGTTTGTTTCCCGGAGTCCATAGTCTCTCACGGTTCATCTCCCCCTCTGATTCCCCCCTTCGTTTTTCTCTTCCTTCTCCTAACGTCTTCCATGCTATTCCTTATGTTCCACATAAGTGAAACCATACAATAATTGTTTTTCTCTGATTAACTTATTTCGCTTAGCATAATCCAATCCAGTTCCATCCATGTCGATGCAAATGTTGGGTAATCATCATTTCGGATGGCTGAGTAATATTCCATCATATATATGGACCACATCTTCTTTATCCATTAATCTGCTGAAGGGCATCTCAGCACCTTCCACAGTTTGGCTGTTGTGGACAATACTGCTATGAACTGAGTTGCACGTGCCCCTTCTTTTCACTACATCTGTATCTTTGGGGTAAACACCCAGTAGTAAAATTGCTGGCTCACAGGGTAGCTCTATTCTTAACTTTTTGAGGAACCTCCATACTGTTTTCCAAAGTGGCTGTACCAACTTGCATTCCCACCAACAGTGTATGAGAGAAAGGACCCAAATTAATAAAATTATTAATGAAAGGGGAGAGATCATGACTAACACCAAGGAAATACAAACAATTATTAGAAATTATTATCAACAACTATATGCCAATAAATTAAGCAACCTGGAAGAAATGGATGCCTTCCTGGAAACCTATAAACTACCAAGACAAAACAGGAAGAAATTGACAATCTGAATAGACCAATAACCAGTAACAAAATTGAAGCAGTGGTCAAAAACCTCCCAAAAAACAAGAGCCCAGAGCCTGATGGATTCCCAGAATTCTACCAAATATTCAAAGAAATAATACCTATTCTCCTGAAGCTGTGTTAAAAAACAGAAACAGAAGGAAAACTTCCAAACTCATTCTATGAGGCCAGCATTACCTTGATTCCCAAAACCAGGCAAACGCCCCATCAAAAAGAATTACAGACCAATATCCCTGATGAATATGGATGCTGAAATTCTCAACAAGATCCTAGCCAATAGGATCCAACAGTACATTAAAAGGATTAACCATCACGACCAGGTGGGATTTATTCCTGGGATTCAAGGGTGGTTCAACATTCACAAATCAATCAGGGTGATAGAACATATTAATAAGAGACAAGAACCGTATGATCATCTCAACTGATGCAGAAAAAGCATTTGACAAAATACAGCATCCTTTCCCGATTAAAACCCCTCAGAGTGTAGGGTTAGAGGGAACATTCCTCAAATTCATAAAAACCATCTATGAAAAGCCCACAGTGAATATCATTCTCAATGGGGAAAAGCTGAGAACTTTTCCCTTAAGATCAGGAACATGACAGGGATGCCCACTCTCGCCAGTATTTTTCAATATACTACTGGAAGTCCTAGCCTCAGCAATCAGACAACAAAAAGAAGAAATAAAAGGTATTCAAATTGGCAAAGAAGAAGTCAAACTCTCTCTCTTCGCAGATGACATGATACTTTATGTGGAAAACCCAAAAGACTCGACCCCCAAAGTACTAGAACTCATATAGCAATTCATTAATGTGGCAGGAAAGCATTTTTAAAAACAGGTATGATGAAAAATTGTATTCATAGAACAAAGCGGAATATTGGGCTTACCTGTCCACGTTCATTATTTACATGGAAATATTCCATGTAGAACTAATATCTACCTTGACTCATGAGAATGTTGAAGTCTTTACGCCCAGCAAGCATATTATTTAATCCCTTAATAAATAGTGAAATCCCATTTATACCAAAGTGTAATGGTGTCTACACATCTGTCCAATGAAGAATCCCACTGTCAGCTCAAACCCAATACTGAAAATTATTCTTCCTGACGAAAAGCCAAAGGAACCCAAAACCCTCCTCTTCACTTTACCACAGAGCTAAACAAGAAAATTACTCAGACAGAAATGGATACAATGCATGGCTGAGAGGGGTGCCTGGGTGGCTCAGTCAGTGAAGTGTCTGCCTTCAGCTCAGGTCATGATCCCAGGGGCCTGGGATCAAGCCCCATGTCAGGCTCTCCGGTCAGCGGGGAGTCAGCTTCTTCCTCTGCCCCTCCCCCTGCTTGTGCTCCTTCTCCCTGCCCCCCAAATAAATAAATAAAATCTTTTTTAAAAATGCATAGCTAAGAAAATAGAAAAGTTATATTGAAATAATAGTGGACACAAATATTTTGGAGTGTATCAGAGAAAGCAACCCATGGAATCTATAAATGACGAAGGCAAAAGAGATCAAATCTTTACTTTACTCAAATCTGCAAGTAATAAAAAGCATCCTGTTACCAGGAGGGTTCTAACTCCAGCACAAATGAATGAGACAAGGCAGAACAGCATGGAGAAAAGAGGACATGGAAAGCCTGAACAACTAACAAACAGGAGAAATGGGAACCAGACCAGAACAGAAACAGTTTCCATGGTGAGCAGAGCTATAAAATTACAGGTCATCAATTCCTAGTCAGGAGGGGTCAGAAATGAATAGCTGAGTCCTTTGACATACCATTTGGTATTTTTGTTTAATATAATTGCACTTAAAACAACACTATAATAATATAATATATATAATAAATAATAATAAAGTACAACTCACATCCCACAGCATGTGTTCACTCATTCTCGATACATTTATTGTATTAAACCTGAGTTAAAGAAACTTTCCAGGTCTTGGTAATCCCGCCTGGTCACCAGACTGAGTGGCCACACAGATAATGGTGTTCATTCTGTGCCTGGAGGGGCCTGGGACGGCAGGCGTTATAGGTTGACCTGCCACTCACCCTCTAATGCAGAATGCTACTCTACCAGGCCTTGTTTCTGGGGCTCCAAACTAAAACATCATTCATTTGACTATGTTTTACCTTTAAAATGAAGTACGGGGATGCCTGGGTGTCTCAGTCAGTTAAGCATCTGACTCTTGACTTCAGCTCAGCTCATGATTCCAGGGTTGTGGGATCGAGCCCCACATCAGACTCCATGCTGGGTGTGAAGCCTAGTTGGGATTCTTTCTCCGGCTCCCACTGTCCCTACCCACCCCTCTAAAAAATAAAAGGATAAGATAAGATAAGATAAGATAAGATAAGATAAGATAAGATGAAGTAGAAATTGTCACTGGGCTCAAAGGACCATAACGAAGTATTTGTTTTTAAAAAGAATATTTGAGATTTATCCATGTTAAGAACTGCTTGTTTATTATTATCTCAATAATGCTGAAAATACATTACAGATGTTATTTTGTATAAATATTTCATAATTCAAAAGAAAAAGGACTCTGCTGAAAGTTCTAAAATGACATTTACATATACATATGTACATATGTATGTGTACATAAACATTTACAGATACAAAACATATATAATAGCCTTCATATTTACTCTTCCAAAACTGTTTTCCAGGAAATATTTCATTTTCACTCTGCATTCCTCCAAAGAGGTAGCTAAAAGTACTGCATATTATCTTAGTTTTAAATACTCAATGCAAAAGTCACAAAGCCCTCTGTGGTATCATGCACTGAATCAATGAAAGAATAAGAAACTACTTTCAAAACATTACAGTAATTCCACAGTTCATAAAAGTTGTATACCTTATTAAGATTTCAAAATAAATAATTTAATATTAGTAAAGATAATTATTTTTTAAATCCATTAAATTATAAATGTACTATAGTCCATTGCACAGGTCTCCAAAAGTTTTGAGTATGCACTGAAATAAAATAAATGTTCATATCATTTTCTCCTCACTTTCATGACTTAAGGTTAATTGTAAGCTTCTAAAAACAATCTAACTTCACTTGAACTGGCTTCAGATGAGAGGTCAGCAATGAAATAAGCAAATGTTTTTAGCTAGAGGTCTGGTTTCAATGGACAAGTATAAAAACACTTATTCTTTAATTCCTTGAAGCATTTTTTTTAAATCAAATGATTTAGTAAAGACGTTTGGCCTGCTTTCCTAAAAGGATTATAGGTGCTAAGAAAATCAAAGTATAATGGAAATGGGGGGTATTTTAATAAGATGTAAAATCATTAGATTATTCCAGACTAAACTCACACTTGCTCAAAATATCTCCACATCTTCATCTTCCCTGGGGAAGGCAGCCTCTACCAGAAGGGACAACTGGAAGCACAAAAGAGGTCCAAACAGTGTACTCATGAACTTTCGAAGCACCCTTCATTGTTCTTCAATACATACTTACTGAATGCACCTATGCTTGGCACTGGGCTCCAGGGAAACACTGATGAGCCAAAGAGTATAGCACCTTCCTCCTGGAGTTGTCGCCCAGTAAGAGAGGCAGACAACAAACAAATATTTGATTCACCCTTCTGATAATGGCTAGGAAGAAGAATTTGAGAAGGAAGAAGAATCTGAGAAGGAAGCTCTCCAAGCTAGACAGGAGGTCAAAATACACTTAGGGAGATGGGGCAATTAAGGAGAGGAACATCCATCTCCTTGAAGAAGAACGGCAATGACGATGAACCTGGAAACAGCTCCTACACGGAGAGATCATCCTATGCTACAAAGTATTTCCCACGCATTATCTCACTGGATTTTCACAACCCTGTGGGGGAGGGAGAGGGTTAAGTTTTATTGTCCTGATTATTCCCACCAGGAAACTGGAGCTCAGAGAGTAAGGGCACTGGCCTAAAGTGCCACCAGCTAGGCAATGAACCCTCTGTGGTTGGTCTTCACTGGGGTGAACCCAGTGGGGCCACACACCCTAACCACACAATGAGAGGAATTTGCTGCACTGCAGGACAACAGAGGTACAGCAGAGGCCATTCCCAAGAAACATCCTCAAGACCAGGATTTTCCTCCTTAAATAACCTTCAATAAGTGTAAGAGTAGGCATGTCTGTCTTCTGCGGTCCAAAGAGGAACATATCCCACCCCTATCATTCTAGAGACCCCAGCAAAACAGAAGAATCTCTTACAAATGTACTTTGTCAAAAGAGACCAAGTAAAATCATTTCAAAATATGATATTATTTCATAATAACATAAAAAAAAGTTTAGAGAAAAAGCAGGACAGTGAGTACATTCTCTCCCTTTTAATTTTTTTCAAGGAAAAATAAGAAAATTAATCAGGCCAAAACAGCATCCTGTATCTACTGCCACTTACTAAAGTGAGAACTTTTCTCTCTCCCACCACCTCTCCCAAACTACAGCATTGGATAAGATAGGTAAGTAACCGAATAACCGTTGGGTTTTTCTTTTCTTCTTATAAAACTGTCATGCTGCACACATCTCAACAATGTGTCTGTCTTCTCTTTATTGAAAGCAGATCTATAAAATCGAAATACAATGTAATAGATGACCTCAAGTGAGGCTCTGTGGTTTGGCTATAAAAGAGGCAGTGGTGCTTGGCATGCAGTCCTACCTCCCCACCCCCCATCCCCCACCCCCGCCCATGGTTCCAGCTCCCTGAGAGCTTTGCAGGACTGCAATGCAGTAAAGGGTCTCCATAAATGAAAGGAGATGGGAGAGGGGGAGGGAGAGAGGGAAGCTGCAATTTCCTTGTGTGCATTGAGCCTGAGCATTTTCTATTTCAACTAAATATAAAGAATCATGGCCTTGTTTTAAGGATTTCAGCAAAAGAAGACAGTTTAAAACCAAATGCCTGTTCTCGGCTATGGCAGTTCTATTGGCAGGCTGTAATTTGTCAGAGAGAGATAATGGAAATGCAGTTATGTTTGTATAATCCATGGGCTGTTTATCAGCTAGGTAAAGCCCAAAGATACAGGTAGCAGCAAATCTTTCTGTCTCGAAAAAAAAAATCTTTCAATTCTGTAGAAGAAGGAAAAAAAAGAAAATGCACTTCCATTTCATTTCTTTAGAGGTAATTCTGAAGTATAGGGAAGAGGCTAATAGAGGAAAAGAATCTGTGGGACAATAGGCATGTTTCATATCATATATGAAACATGAATGTGCATTTCTCAAAAGGAGAGATTTCCATTCATGTCCTGATATATATTTAGCCCATAATTTGGAGGCAAGTAATGTAAATGACAGCTCTACACAAATCACTCCTTTGTTACTAGGATTGTAAGAACCAGAACCTTCTTCTGGGGAAAAAGGTATTGTAATCAATGCAGGCAATAATGTTACCCTTGTTTTGTTTTGTTTTTGTTATTTTTGGCTTCTCTGGAAGAATCAAGTCCTCAGCAAAACCTCACCCTTATCTGAAAGTATTAAACAAGCATTCGCTAGTTTTGTCGTGAGAAATAACATACACAGATACAAATGTGATAGGCTCCTTAAGAACCATGTAAAGTAAACTATGAAAATTGCTTCTTTATTCAGATATCGGTATTTACTTCTGAGCTTTCATTTTCTAGGCTGCATGTTTTACTCTGAGATATAATCTTGCTTCATCTTTTCAATGTCAGTATGTCAGTCTTTGATTGAATCAACGACGATGAATATAGAGCTTATTTAGTAATAAACAGAAGGTACATGCACAGACTACAAAAACGCCGTGTAAATACATCTCAGAATACGGCAGCCGGAAATTTCCATTTCAGCATATCTCACATCCACACTGCATACCACTGAAGAGACTAGAGTGAAACGACATTGCAGACTGGGGCTTCCCTGTGTGGTTTCTATCCTGAGCAGTGTCTGCACTGTTTAAATGCAAAGAGGACAACACATAAATCATAAGCGTTTTCTCCTGCTTAAACATCCCTTACTGGTATTTCATTCTCTGTAACCTCAGGTGAGCTTCAAAAATGAATCCAGCCATCAGCATCCAGCCACATAAATTGCAAACTGTTCTAGCTTTTTATCTTCTGATTCTTTGCGGGAATATTTGCTCCCTAGACTCACACAGTCCAATTTTACCAAGCCCCTGAAAGTACCGGGGTACTTCTCCTTCACGGGGTCTTGGTCAGGATTCAGTGCAGCAATCCCCAAAAAGAGCACCACACAGCACCTCATACATAGCAAGTACTCATTAAATCATGAGTTATATTTAGTATTATCATAATTAGTGATTTTTTAGCTATTTTCTCTAGACCAGAATTTCTCATTCAATAGGTAATAACACACCCAGAGAAGGACTGCTACAAAGGAAACTGCATGACTTTTGGGGGACCTGTATTCAAATTTTGGCTTTGCCACTTAACAAGCTCATGACCTTGGGTAAGTTACTTTAATTCACTTCAGTTTACCTACATGTACAACGGACATGGTAATACTTAGTTCATAGGTTTTGTGTCTGGATTAAATAATACAGCTCCTCACTCCAAAAGGCAGGATGGCAGATAGTGATAGAGCATGGAAACTGGATACAAACACTCATGCTGCCAATTGCTCTGTAACTTTGAGTTCTTTATCTGTGCCTCAGTTTCCTCGTCTGTAAAATGAACATAATAATGGTGAATATGCCTAATATGGCATTGTGAGGATTGAATGAGTTATAAATTACTTCCCGAAGAGCCTCTAGACAGCAGCAAGTATTAGTTATGATGATAATTGCCATTATTCATTTAGTAATGAAGTTTTTATTGAGCAACTACTATATATCTGTCACTGTGCTGGTCACTGAGGACACAAAAACAGTATAATCCCTGCACTCATGAACTTTAGAGTCTGATGGGCAGTTAAACATTAATAACCACAAAGGTAAATGTACATTTACAAACTGAGATATGTGCTTTGAAAAAAGGGAATGGTTTTATGAAAACATAATTAAACAGGGGAGTTTTCGCTTAGGGAAGAGGCATTTGAACTGAGAGCTGAAGGATGAGAAGTTAAGTAGGAAATGAGGACTGGGGAGAGGGAGCCGTATATGCAAAGGCCTTGTGGTGAGGGAGCATGTTACATCAGAGGAAGTGACTGGAGACTGGAAAAAGGGGGAGCATAATAGAAGCAGAGACTGGCAAGGTATGCAAGTGTCACACCATGCAGGGCTTGGAGGCCAGGGTGAGGACTAGAGATTTTATCCTAGGAGAATAGGAAACTTTATGGGAATTTAAGCATTGAAAGGCAAGGGATGTTGGTGGTGACATAATCAGATTTGCATACTGAGATCTTCCTGCCTGATATGCTTTGGACACAGACATAAGTATATGCCTGGGAGACCAGTTAGGAGGCTATGGTGGATGAAACTAGAGCTGGTGGTAGAGATGGAATCATATGGGGAAAAAAAATGAGTGCATTTAGTTTTTGGTCCATTAAAGTGCATGATAACAGTTCCCTTTCTTTTGCCAATCATTGCCTGGCACAGGTTTTCTATACCTACACCAAGGGCACAGCTAGAGACAAACATGTATTATCACACCATGGAGTGGGACATGACCTAAGGATGATCGGGATCAGAATGACAGGAATGAGCTGAGGCAAGCATCACCTGGGATCCCCAGACCAATCCCAGCCCAGCCAGGGCAGAGGCCACCCTACCACCCAGGAGTTCTGGGGACTGTGGTAACTCCAGATATGGGGTAAGGCTGCAGCTGTTTTCTATTCCCACTGTGGCCTCTTTGTCAGCTGGCAAAGGAAATCAGCCCTGAACCACCTAAGATCCACTCCTAGTCTACATCTGTGATCAATCCAAACAGTATCCATCAATCCATCTTCTTTGTTATTTATACCCATTTTTTGCCAAAACACGGCAAAATACAACTTGTGAACATTATCTGGTAGGTGTCTTTCCTGACCACAGAGAACAGGTCAAGTGTCAGGTTCAGCCCCCGTCATTACTGACATGTCCCTGTGGAATATTATTACTAAGCCTGGCTCTCTGTGGTAAAACTGTTTTCTTTTAAGCTGCCACTAATTGTGGCAACCATCTATTACTTTATACTGACTTTTATAAACAGATTCTCACTCAACAAGAATCTAATATTTATTGAACACGTATTATGTGGCATGCCTGTGTCAGGTGCAGGACACCAGAAGATGAGTGGCCCATCCCCAATGTCAATTATCACAATCTAGTGGGGAAGACAGGTATAAACTGATAAATTACAACATGATATGGAGGTGCAAAAATGAGGGCATGAATAAATTGCAGAAATCCAGAGCTGGATATAATTAATTTCTGTCTGGGGCAGTACATAAAATCTCCACAGAATTTGTTGCAAAACACAATAAACATTAGATAGCCTTTCGATTAACAACTTCCTTCTGGCATTTTGTTCTTACCCTTTAACCTCACTGCAATTGCCTTGTAGTTCCTGCACTATATTATTAATGGAAATGTTTCCCCTCATTATCCAGCAACTGTGTTACATAGACAATTATGTTCTGGAAGATGCTTGAGAACTTCTTTAGCTGATAAAAGAATTAACCTTTTAGACTAAGGCACCAGTTGCTGCTGGGCACAACTCGCAAGGATTCTGATTACTTGGAAAATACATAGCATCTGTTTTGCATGTGTATGTAGCATAACCTAGTAAATAACTATTCATAAGAATAAAATTTTATTACAGCTAAAAGATTAAAGAATGATAATCCTCAAATCATGCTTCTAAAACAGTCAAATCTTAATTTTAGCTTCCAAAAAATAGAAATGTCACAAAAAATATCTGGGTCCCAGGGCCAACACTATAGAAATAGAAGAGGCAGCTATCTGCATATAGTGACTTGGGGACTGTGGAAAACCTACCTGCTCCAAAAAATCTTCCTCAATGACTAGGCTACTTGGTTAGTAGTACGGATGTGAACATAATGCCCTTTTACATTCTCTGAGAAAGAACTGAATTCAAGAATACAAGACTCGGGGCACCTGGGTGGCTCAATTAAGCATCCAACACTTGATTTCAGCTCAGGTTATGATCTCAGCATCGTGGGATTGAGTCCCACATTGGGCTTCATGCTCAGCATGGAGTCTGCTTGAGATTCTCTCTCCCTCTGCCTCTGCCCCCTCTCCACTTGTGCTCACGTGCATGCGTGCTCTCTCAATAAATGGATAAAATCTTAAAAAAAAAAAAAAAGAAAAGAACACAAGAATTGGGGGACACATGGTATAAACAGACAGGTGACTCCTACTCTGGATTCTCTGGAAAAATGTTCTTCTTCCATCCTATCACCCTTCATAACCCAAAGAACAGAATCCAATGGCTTTACCCATGCACTCAAGGCCCTCTACAATCTAGTGCCAACCTACATTTGCCAACTCATATCCCACCTTCCCTACAACAAAGCCCTTTGTTCCAGACTAGCATAATCATTGTCCTTAGTTCATGCTTTCCTCTTTCCCTCTAAGTAGAGATCAGGGCAGGCAGAGTTCTGCTGGAGGTAGCTACAGAATCAGCTCCATTCCTTGAACTCACCATTCAGTGCGTTTCAATGTCCCAAATTATATTGATAATCAAATTAGTAACTAAACCAAAGAGTAACCTCAGAAATAAACATCTAGAAACAGACACCTGACCTAGGTAATGAACTAAAAGAAAAGGTTGCCTTCCTGAAGAATCTAGGTTCTGCACCCTTAAAGGCATTACAGAACAGATCAGGCTTTAATCTGAAAATGGCATGTTAACCAAAGCTGTGGTTAACAAAATCTTTGTTACCAAATGAAAGATAAGGGCATAATAATAACAAAAAGAATAACTGATGTTTATTGAGAATTTGCAATGTACTGGCACCATTCTAAATGCTTTACGTGCATTGATTCATTTAATCCCCACAGGAGTGCCCTGAGATAGGTAACGTTTATTATGCCCACATTAGAGGTGAGAAAAATGAAGTCGGAGGTTGAGTCATTTGCTCAAATTCACACGGAGCTTAAGTAGAGAATCAGAATTTGACCTTGGGCTCTCTAATTCTGGAATCTATGCTCTTTTTTTTTTTCTTCTTTTTTTTTTTTAAAGATTTTCTTTATTTATTCGACAGAGATAGATACAGCCAGCGAGAAAGGGAACACAGCAGGGGGAGTGGGAGAGGAAGAAGCAGGTTCATAGCGGAGGAGCCTGATGTGGGGCTCAATCCCATAACGCTGGGATCACTCCCTGAGCCGAAGGCAGGCGCTTAACCACTGTGCCACCCAGGCACCCCTGGAATCTATGCTCTTGACTCAGTAGCCAGGTAGAAGAATGTCAGACTACAAGTAGAATTATATATGAAGTGGGTCTTAATGTTTCAGGTTTTCTGGGATAAAATATTTACTGATTAAAAGTCAAGAAAAAGGATATGTTTGTTATTTTCTATAATTACTGAAATCTTTGTTTTATCAAACCAAAATGCAAAAGAATAAAAAGGCTTCCTACCAAATATACGTTCAGATGCAGGAAAAATGAGCAATGCTTTTTCCCAAATTACAGTTAAATTTAAAGAACTGGATTAAAATTTTCTCCAAAATTCTGGATGAAAGATACACAGCTTGACCTACAAGGTTTACTGTGAATTTATCCCACTTGGCAAATGTCTTAATCGAAAGCAAGTTCATTATTTTTTAGAAGAGTTTTCACTGGAAGAAAAGATTCCATTTTATTGAACTTTATATTTACCTTAATAATTCTGAACATGAGTCATAATAATTGCTGTATATATACAAAGTGAATATTTCACTGGCTTGTTTCTATGTTACATAATAGAATACGCATCTATTAAAAATTAGTTTTATGAGTAGTTTTTAGCAAGGGATAAAAAAAACGTCATCCTATAGTGTCAAGGGAAAATGACAAGATCTGATATTTAGTGTGACTACATCACTGGGCATATATATTCATAAGAAATAGGCCAGTAGAAAATGTTAATGTTAATAAAATGGTTCTCTTTGGGTGTTGGTATGTTGTGATTTTTTTTTTCTTCATGCTCTTTTGCGTTTGTTTTTCTAGAGTAAACATCTTTACATTTGTAATGAAAAAAAGTAAAACTTTAAAGTAAATATGAACAATAAAGTCATTAGCAATCCAGGTTCTGTTTCTATGCTCAGCTCTTTTAAGGAACATTTTACCATGTACTTAAGAAAGTTCTCTTTGAACCACACACCAGATGTAAGTTTACCTTTATGAGACCCTTCAGCATTTTATAGACAACCACTAATAGAGAATAATAAGGAAAATCAGGCATTCTTTCTGTAGAGGGGAAAAAACATTTTTTTCTCTAATTGAGAAGAAATAAAATAGGCTTTGTACTACATCTGAATCATGGTTCAAATACTTCAGCAAATTAGTTAAGCTCCCTGAGCCTGAGTTTTCCCACATGTAAAAAAAAGTTGCTATTAGAATTAAATTCGGTAGCATAAGTCAAGTGGCTAGCTCAGGTGACTAGAGCCCCAGCTGACACCTGATGGCAACTGTAATGCACGTTCCTTTATCTCATGCTCGGCCTGAAACCCGGCATCTCGTTCCTAATTGTGAGGAAACACAAGTGAATCTCACATAAGAACGTATTTTAGATTCAGCTAAAATACCAGTGGCTACAAATTGAGCGACAGAGAAAATTCGATAGTCTTTGCCAGTCAACATTGGTTATTTTTCTGGTCATTGTAGAATAATTCCAGTTATTAATGACCATTTAACTTTCTGAACAAAAGTGAAAAATAAGGTTACTTGATTTTAAACACCCTTTTCACAACAGAACTTGTGTTACATTTAACACATCTTGTTTATTTTCTGTCAGTCTGATTTTCCTTCCTGATGTTTTTGTTTCTTTCTTATATTATTTTGGACATGTGGACAATGCAACAGTTACTTTATTAAACACGCAAAATGCTAAGTATATTCTTATAGCTGGATAATTTATCAGGTACAATTTGATCTATATAATGCTAAAATATGTTATAACCCCCATATGTCAAGAAGTATATCAAAGAAAGATTTTATTCTGCTTAGTGTCAATGATTATTAGAATGGGTTAGAACCCTCCTGTGATGTTTATAGTGGGCATTTTCTTCTCGGGAACATTCAGTCTCTGTCTCATCTTCTGCCCTTCAAAGTTTCCGTAAAAGCATTCTAGCCCTTTATAATATAGTTATTTTAACCAGGTTTTGTAGATCATACAGTCCTTCTTACCTAGTATCAGTGACAGAACAAATATAAAATAGGATTAGATGAGCATAATTGAGGTTTTATCATAAGTATGTCATTTCTATTAGCATACATCATTCTTATATTTGTGGAGTTGGCAACTCTTCTGTCTGTCTTGCTAATTCCCACTTATTTTTTTCAGATCTCATATTAAATAAGACCCATTCTGGAAAGCCTTTTCTGAACACCTCCTACTCCTACCCTTCCCCCCAACTTACCACCTCAGATGAGGTTGGAGGTTCTAATTACATTCTCTCACTTATACACTAGATTTTTACTTTATACCACTATCACAACAATAAATAAGTCGTTAGTAGTATAATCTTCTGCTTCATGTCTATCTGAGTAAACTATAACTTCCATGGGACAGAGATGTACCTGTCTTTGAATCCCAGGTCCTCCTGTGCTATCTGACTTAGAAAAGATGCTCAATAAGTAATTACTGAATAAATGAATGAACAAAACCAATACTTGCTGCCAGTAAAAATATCCAGGTTTATGCTTGCAGCTCAGTAAAACAGCCTGACCCTCAAGAGTCCATTTAGAGTCATACTGTATTCATTGTGTAGTTTAGTAAAATATGTCAAGGAACCATTTTTCAGCTTCTAGTAAATATCTACACCAAAATAAACAAAGTCTGGCTGCCATTCACTGGGGCATTTGTGTTACCAAAGAATATTTACAACCACAGAGTTGACAGCAAAAGATGCTTTCTAAATTCAGATACATATAGGCTCCTGTTTTATCAAGTACCTTTTTTCTTGAAGATTTACTCTAAGAATCAATGAAACGTCTGCTTTGAGGTATAACAAGGGTTATTTCTGATAGTCATCAGAAAGATGATATCCAATGAAGACAGAGTATATCATATAGGCATGAAAAAAATTAAAACTGGGAGAATTTAAGTTAGTGTGCTTGTAAAGAATATAAAACAGAAATCTCTCTAGTGAACCAGGGTCAGATCCTCAAAGTTGCCCTAAATTCCATAATAATAAACAAGCCCACATAGCCAACAAGATCAGTTTTATGGAGCACAGTGAGCTTTTTTTGAGCTGATGGAATGTTCACTATGGAGTAGCCTCTAGGTTTATACATTACTTTAAAAACACAGTAATTCAGGGGCGCCTGGGTGGCACAGCAGTTAAGCGTCTGCCTTCGGCTCAGGGCGTGATCCCAGCGTTATGAGATCGAGCCCCACATCAGGCTCCTCCGCTATGAGCCTGCTTCTTCCTCTCCCACTCCCCCTGCTTGTGTTCCCTCTCTCGCCGGCTGTCTCTGTCTCTGTCGAATAAATAAATAAAAAATCTTTAAATAAATAAATAAATAAAATAAAAACACAGTAATTCAGGTTATTCTATTTGCCTTCTGAAGTCTTGATAAACAGCTTCATTCTGGGACAGGAACTAGGCATGGTGTCAAGCAAGTAGCTTAAACTCCCACCATCTGCTAAAAAAGAAATAATGAGAACACAAGAGTGAAAAGCAAAGCTTCAAACCCTCATTATAGCAGGCACCAAACTATTAACAAAAAGCAACACCAAAGGTTTGGAGACAATAATATAGGCTTTTTCCTAACTTTGTTCAACAAATAATTTATATGCCAGGCACTGAGCAAGATTTTAGTGATTAACACAGGTACGATGCATGCCTTCACTGTATTTACACATTGTCTTATGAAATACAAAATAGAAGCACTAGTATCTACTGGTAAATGTTTTGTATTTGTTTATCATTAATGAAATGCTATAAATGGCATGGCATGTGTACCAGTCACTTAGAAAACTTTCCAAGAATTCAACTAGACTTTGAGGTCACAAATGACTACAAGAGATAAATGAGTGACCCAAATGATAAAGGCTAGGGGAGTCCAAAAATGGAGGTTCTCATGTCTGACATAGGACTGGAGCTGGGCTTTGGAAAAATGAAGACCTGAAGAAAGGGGAAGAGGACCTTGAGGACCTGAGGAAAGGCACGAAGAAGACATGGACACAGGAGTTGATGACATCCATGGAGGAGTCAGCAAGCAGGTCTGACTGAAGCAGAGGGTTCCAGTAATGAAGCAAACAAAGACAGGGTTGGAAAGGTGGGCAGACTTCTCAAATATCTTATACCTTATACAATAAAAGTCCTAAGCATTCAAAAGAGAAGCTTGAAGAAATCCTTGCATTAGAAAGACTAATCTGGTAGTAGTTCCTAACATTGATTGGAAAAATGCTGCCACCTGGCCTAATTAGAATCACCTGGAGCACTTTATGAATGCCACAGATCCCGAGTCCCTCATTCCTAGTAACTTAGAGTATATCTAAGAGAATGAATATATCTTTTTTATTATATATCTATAATTAAAAAAAAAAATATATATATATATATATATATATATATATTTTTTTTTTTTTTTTTTTTAACTAGTACTTTAAGTGATTTCTTATGTGATTCTGAGGCATAGCCTGGCACGGAAAGTATTGCTATAGAAGCTGAAATGACTGCACAGGCTCAGGGAAAGTGACAAGGACCAGGCCTAGGGAGTGTGGACTGGTCTGACTTGAAAGACAGACAGACCACTCAGTCTAAGTCAAAACTATAAGGTTTAATTGACATCTGGAAATATTTGTAGGAACTTTTGACCCCCAAAAGTGCATTACTCTCACATTGCTGTGCTCAATGTTTAGAATAAAAGGTTTATTATGCAAGGACTCTAAATGAATCAAAAAAACTACATCTGCACATCTTGACTCCATCTGTTTTCTCCTACCCCCATCCCATGAGGGGAAGGAAGAAGGCAAACTCAAGTCAGAGAACTTACTCCCTGCTCTATCCCAGCTCCAACAATGGCAGTAACACAGACTTGACAAGCGATTTTTTTTTTAAATGAATGCTTAAGTGAATGAAGAAAAAACAGTCTTTTCAATTGCTAGAAAAAGCAGCTGCCATTCATAGATCTTTGGAACCATGTCTAAAATACCCATTCCCCAGGTGAAAACCAGGACAATTCAATTATGTCCACCATGGATATTGAGTGCTTTTGTATACTCTGCAGGGTTCCAACACTGGAAAGAGACCCGGGGAAAACTTTTTTTAAAACAGTGTTGAGGTACAGAGGCAGTAAGAGTAGCAACGTCATCACACAGTCAATTTCAGCCTGATTATAAAGCATCTGCCATCTGCGAACATCATGTCTTTCTGGATTTGTGTGGGGTTTTTTACCCCTTAAAGTCTGCAGGAGAATTTCTGGCTCATGAAGGAATTCCTCCTCTTCCCATTTGAATTCCAGAAATCTGGGTTTAGCATTTGAGAGTTCTAGAAATTCAGAGTTTAGTATTTAGGAGTTAGTAGATCTTACATATTTTTTTTTTCTGAAAATGAACAAGGCTGTGATGGCTATAAAATCAATTATTATTCCTTTAATTCAGATTTTTAAAAATCATTTTACTTTGGCATAATTAGTTAAAATGACCATGTTGTGAAGCAACTGCCTAGTTTCTTCATTAATGACCTCTGAGAACATCAGCCTGACTTTAAAAGAGGGAAACTGAGGCCCAGAGAGTTGATGCCGTGCCTGAGGTTTATCAGCTTCAGAGCCACCACTACAACAAGGCCTCTGCAATCAAGAGTAAATTCGACAGTATGATGCCACCTCTCTTAAAACAAAGAAAAGCCTAGGAGTTCATGTATTTTAAGTCTAGTGCTTTTTATCACATAGGCATTTTTCCACCAGTAATCAAGAAGCAACTCAGTGAGAAACCAGTTTTAAATTTTTGTGGGTAAGAGTCCTAATTTTAAATAATTCTGTTTTACCAAATAAGAGAAATTAAATTGTCCTTGAGACAAATTAGGAGGGGAAAGTATAAAATATACAAAGCATGCTTAGTTTCTCCAACAGGAGTTTTTAACAGAGAGCATGGCTGGGTGGGGGCACTGCAGATGGCATCTGCCCCTGCAGGTAGGAGTCTTAGGGATAACCCAAGGGCACAAATCACTGCCACAAATATTGTCACCAGGGGTAGAAATAATATTAGAGAAACACTGGAAAACATTTAAGATCTTAGTAAAGTGTATAAAAACAAGTAGCAATGAGTGAAAAGCAGTTCAAAGTATATCTAGGAGATATGTTGGATGAAAGAGCTCTGAGTACATGGCACATGAAAGCTCCACAGACTGCATGAAAGACTGTTCTAGATTGTTCAACCTCCTCAGACCAAAAGAATTGGCCTCAGTTACTTCATCAGGATCAATCCTGGTTTGCCCTCAGTATCCATCCACTGATGTATTAATCGTTAGTTGATAGGTTAATGTAAAAAGAAAAAAAATAGACAGTGAACGTAAATCCTACATGTAGAATAAATTCTATGAAGCTGAAAGAACAACTCAAAATGTGACAATGAAGGAAGAGTCCTCATGCACCTCACCCAGCCTCTTTCACTCCTGGCTTTGTGCTGTTCAGGATACCTGTCCGGGTCATCCATTGTTTCTAAGGTCCATCCTGTGTGGCAGGAAAGACACTTTAGATTCCTGGGTGGGGGTCCCATGACCTGGCCTCCTAGGCAGGTGTCACTTTCTGCACTCACAGTTCAGATTCTAACCCTCATCAGAGGTAGATGATGACCTTCACAAATAGGGAAACTGACTTCAAGCAATACATTCCTCCATCCTATGATGAAGGACTCTACTGTCCAGGGTTTCATGGGGAAAACATTAAGGTCAAAGCTAAGTACTATGCCCACCTCTCAGAGAGTCACACTGTACGTTAGTCATATCATAGGTTTTAAGGAGTCATATGCTGAAGAAACATGTTTAACTTTGTTTTACCAGGTATTTCTGCAAAATCAGTAGGGCACAGAACCCTTCATCCACAGAGCACCTATTAGTATGAATATATGTGTGGACCAGCATTCTGCATTTAGAACCAAATGGAATTAGGGAATTCACCCTTCCTCTTAAACAGAAACAGTTCAAAAGTCCTATACTTAACATTTGATTGTGTAAATAAAAGAATGATTTGAATTACAGAATTCCAAAATATAAAGGCAAGGCTAACTGGTGGCCAATCTTAAACACAGACACCCTCTGTTGCACTACTGGTGTACATATATGTGTAAAATTTAATAACAGTGGAACCAATGAATATTTCATTGGTTGTATGTACTCACATGCACATGGATATATAAAGTCCACGAGTATTTATTGTTTGCCTCAATCTTCCCCACCCCTCAAGAATTCTCTTTTTCTGGTTACGAAGTATCAAAAGGTTAAAAAAAATGAGTTTTACTTTTTTTTATTTGCAATTTAAGTCAAAGACAGTTTTCTACTGTATTTGGATTTAGAGTATCTCTACTTTACAAAAACAGCTACACACTTCTTCAAATGTATGTAATTATTTAATAGGAAGTTAAAGTCTTAAAATGCATGAGTATCAATTTAATTAATGTGCTATTTAACACATTTTTAACCACCTGTTATTCAACACTACATTTAGCAGATGTTATCTCCAAGGCCAGTTAGGTTTTTTCATCTGAGAAAGGTGTGGGAGGTGATAGATGATTGTTGCCATGTAAGAGGAAAACTTCACATTCATTACTATCAATTTACAGCCTATTTTTTTCTGGCACCTCTAATTTTTTTTTTTTGTCGTCACATTTTTCCTTTACCCTTTGTAACAACCTCCAGTAGTGGACTTTCTCTCCTTGGGGGCTGTTAGTTACAAGATGCCCTGAATCAGATGTCATTAGATGATATGACATTCATCTTCTTTCAGGATTAGAAAAATCACCAAACAATGATTAGAGACAGAGGGTTTTTAAATATCCTAATCATATATCTCAATTCAATATTGATTTAAGTGATTAATTTTTCTATGATGATACAGCATCATGGCCAATCAAATATAATGTTTACAAGGTGTATTAATCATAGTTTACAGTTTTCTTAGAGGCATGATGGATAGCAAATATTTTTTGATCAATAAATGCAAAAAACTATTTGCACTAGAAATATGGGAGCAGACACACGACCTGCTTAATTTGTACATGTTTTCAAAATTCCAGCAGTCTCTTAATTATAAACTCCATTTTAGCTTGTATTTAAGGGTTTCTTTCATTAGCTTGTTTTTATCATTATGGAGCAACGGAAACCAAGTTCAAAACACGGAGCTGTTTCTGCACTTTATACAATGTCAAACGGCAAATAACAGCTAACCATACGAACTATCCAGAGAAAACAATGTTTCACGTAGAACTATATAAAACCATCTGTGTATGTTCTATTTCCTTGGAGAACAGTCAAGATTTAAAGATTACACCTAAAGTATGGTCAAAAGAAATAGATCAAGATTTTACTAAGCAGAGCTGAGATCTTATAACAATAAAGATTTCCTCTCAAAATTTTGTATTATTATAATATTTCTTACTGTTGTTTTTTACTCTTTAGATGAATTCACACATTCATACCATTATCCTACAGATAACTGATTTTCAGATTTTTTAAATTTACCTTTATGTGATTTTGTTTGTTGCCACTTTCATCTTGTTTGTCCTTCATTTTTTGTCCTTCTTGTTGGAACCTAGTCATTACATACATTCAGTTTCGGAGGACCTTCTGGACTCTCAGGTTAGCCCTCTTTCTAACACAAGGCAATTGCCTACATTGTTCCAATGGGTGCTCCTTCCTTGGAGCAAATTTCTCAAAGGTAGAATTTTGAGCAGGGGTCCTTTCATCTTCACATGTGCTGGAACAGAGCTTCTAAATATGCGGAACTGGAAAGGGGATCTCAAGGTAAGCATAGGACCATATCATTTGTTTTCCAGTACCCCCTGGACAGCGCTGCTACAGAACAGCATAATTATGTGAGAACAAATATAATGACAAAGGTGATCTATGACTGGTCTCACATCCATGACACTTGTGGCTCCAGAATTTCTGGAGCCCAGGCTGATCAGCCCAGTGGGCAAGGTGGGAAAGAGTGTCCACTGCCTGCCCACAAACAGTACCCCAGGACCAACCCCTAGACAGTGTCCCTGATCTTAGGAAATAGACTGAATTTACCTGGAAATTTATCTGAATTTGAAACGTTACTTCTCTGAGCTTTGCATTCAGTTGGTTCCCTCTGAGTGTTTTAACCAAGAGATGTTTTACTTTACTCAGAAAACAGCCCAGTGCTTCAGAAAAAAGAAACTGAAGTGTCTCGGATGCCCCCCAATGATCTCTCAAAAATCAGAGAAAGCAGTCTGAAAACACTATTTTATGACACTAGCTTTTTACTGTGTTTCATTCAACAGACACTTACCTAGAACCCGTTACATAACAGGCATTTGCCTTACACTGAACACTGAAAAAAAAAGAATGACTATTCCTGCACTCAAGGAGCCCAGAATCTAGTGAGATGAGTAGACAAGAAAATAAATACTTCGGAATAGAAGCAATAGTGCTGTGACTCAGAAATAAATAAAGAACTGTAAATGTTTAAGGTCTGAGCAACAAATTTGCCCGCAGATGTCAGAGCCAACCCCAGAGAGGAAGTGAATTTGAACTGTGTTAAAGAATTAGTAAAAGTTTTCCAGAAGAGGAAACACGTTCCAAGAAGGAAGACCATGTGCAAAGGCATAGTCATGCAAGAAGCTGGTATATCCTAGAAATGATAAAAAAAAAAAAAAGGTCCCTGAAACAATGCTGTGGGGTGTTTGAGGATTAAAGCCCTAGCAGGAGAAAGTGAAGCAGACAGATGTAAACCCCCTTAGAGTAAACACATGTTGTCTGCCTATCACTGGGTCTGTTGACGAAGCACTCCCCTATTCCTCTTAGTTGGGGAGGCTGACAGCACCATGTTTTTGGCCCTAGCTTTTGGACAAGTAAGCCAAGCCTGACTCATCAGAGTGCTCCATACACTGGACCAAGTGATAGATTCAAGAATAGAACATAACCCCTCTCCATCTCGCTCTGCCCCTCCCCATTCCTCAAAAAAAAAAAAAAAAAGAATAGATGCATAACCCAAACTTGGCCAATCAGAATCCTTGTCAAGGCTACCAGCAGATCCAGTTTGGTGTCTATGACCTATTCAATCACAAAGGCCCCTTTAGTCAGTTCAAAAGGGTCCTGTACTTGGTTTAACGCTCTGCTGTTGCCATTTTGAAATTCTCAATAATTTTACCCTGAACTTGTGTTTAGTAAGTGAAGTCCCATAGTACAATGGGGCATACTCATAAGCAAAGAAAATACACACTCTGTTTGCAGGATAGCATTTATGATGCCCATAAGCACAGCTTTCCAGGGGACCCCAATGTGTAGCAGTTCTGTAAGACTCAAAGGACAAGGTAAGTATTTTACATTTAAAACTGAATAAATGGGGGTGCTGACAGATCCAAGAGGCCATGCTTTCCATTTGAACCAGAGCTTTCTTCCAAAGCAGAAAGAAGGCAATGGCATTTTAGGAAACAAGACTAGAATAACTTCATCATATCCTTTCTTACTTGTGTCACTTCCCTTTGTTAGACAAACTCACTAAAAACGATGACATAGAAGGAAAGGAAAGACAGGGAAATTCATAGTTCCTTTTCCTTTCAGTGATTCCTTACTCATTGCTAAGCTGAAGGGAACAATAGAATGTAAGCATATCAAGAAGTAAAATAAAAACAGTTGAGTTCATTTTGTACAACACTGCCATTGGTCTAGTAAGAATAAAATATATATGAGGGGCGCCTGGGTGGCACAGCAGTTAAGCGTCTGCCTTCGGCTCAGGGCGTGATCCTGGCATTATGGGATCGAGCCCCACATCAGACTCCTCCGCTATGAGCCTGCTTCTTCCTCTCCTACTCCCCCTGCTTGTGTTCCCTCTCTCGCTGGCTGTCTCTACCTCTGTCGAATAAATAAATAAAATCTTTAAAAAAAAAAGAATAAAATATATATGAATTATATGTGTGCATAACTTGTATAATTTCATATGAGTTAAATGCTCTTATATTTGCATTGAAAACTAGTGTTGTACAATATAATGATAACATTAGTGAGATATATACTCATTCTTAAAATTTTAGTTTTTCTTTACTTGGAAGGACATTACATAAGAAATTTTTAAACAACACAATGAAAAGTTGAAAGAGAGCACACAGAATTTTTTTTAAAAAGCACTTTATATTTTAGTACCCTTAATGACATTTTTTCCTGGTGTTTGAACAAGAGACCCCACAAATTGCATAGCTAGCCCTGGCTATTAGGAAAGATGTTTATTTTCCCCTAAGATCCCAAGTTAGAAGGGCAGTGTGAGCTAGAGTTTCATGTGACTATCTTCCTTAGTCAGGTGGCTAAAGTCAACTATAGTAAGAGAAACAGAAGCTAAAATGCAAAGAGTAACTTAGATGAGAAAGACAAAAAGAAAGAACCCATACTGTCATTTTAACTACTGGGTGTGGCCAGACCAAAGTTAAGGACACACTTGTCCTTCTTTGTTATGTAAGTCAACAAATTATTTTTCTTTGTGGGGGGGGGGGTACAGTGCTTCAATAATGTGAACTGGATTTCTGTCACTTGCAACCAGAATATTGGCTAATACAGCCTCGTACGCTAAGCATATATGGAGTTCTTAAATTCATACTCCTAGAAGCTGAACAGAGGCTTTAGAGAGCCAAGATGACAGGTGACTTGGATTCCTTTTAAAAAGATTTTTGTAATTTCAAATAAGAAAATATTTATAAAAGATATAAATAATATTTGTAAAAGGTGGAAAATACCAATATAAATTAATATGCATGTACTTACTACCCAATTTTAAAATATCTACCAGTGCCTTTGATGGCCCATAAGACCTTCCCCAGTTACTCCCCTGAACATTTTCATCCACCCACCTCAAAGGTAACCACTGTGAACTTTGCAAATAGCCTTCTCTTGCTTTTCCACATAATTTGGCTGTTGTTTTCAAGGGAAATGGAGAAGAGGAATTGCAGGAAGCTAGTCTGAAGGCTAGGAGACCAGGCAGGAGATAGCATAAGTCTGGGCTTACTTGATCACCATTTGTGAGTGCTTTGTGTAACCACCAGATCATGTTTCATCAAATAAAATTCAGGCAACAGATTAATTTATAAAATTATCTTTTTAAAAGGAGAAAAAGCATCTTGCCTTTTTTTTTTTTAAACCATGGGCAACTATTTAATCAGAGCAAGAGTAAACACCTTACTATACCATGACCCAGTTATTCAAGCACAGAAATGAGCTTTGGGTTTGGGGTGGGGTCACAGAGGGTAATGGATTTGCTACCTCCCTCACCAGTGATGCCAGAAAGGGAAGTAGAAAAGAAGAACAAGAGGAAGGAAGGAAAGGAAAGGACAAACAATTCTATGTTTCATGTTATGTTATCCTCTCCCAACACATAAAAAAGCTACCTGACACACATTACGGTATTTCTCATGACTTTATATAGGACTTTCTCCTTCTATCAAATTCATTTTAGTGAATCACAGGAATAAAAGAAGGAATAGTCAGCCCAAGGAAATAATCCCTAATTGTAAAACTTTGTGCAGTATAGTACTAAGTTAGAGGTCCATAGGAACTGAGCTTCCCAGTATAAGTGAAACCTTCATTTCATATCCTCACATTCTTGCTGGCTCACAAAATGAGAACTCCTGCTCCAGCTGTAAAAACCCTGTAGCTACCTGAATACTAGTGGGAGGAACATTTTTTTTTCTGTGTTTTGTGATGAGAACCTGATATCCATTAGTCCACTTTGCACTGTTGGGTGGATCAATGGATTCAAGGCTGCTCTACATGAGTGGCCTCTTACTCAGGTTCTCTGAGCCCAACGGGTATGAGTTAGTCCATAGTCCTTCAAGGAGATGGCAGAGGGACTATTACTCTGCAGACCCAACCCCTTTCCCCATGCATGTCCTAAACTCATTGGAGAGGGCGTAGGAAGCCCATTTGGCCCCACATCTAAGCCACATTCTCCAGTTTTATGCATAATAAAATTCCCATGTTTATTTCTCATTGTCCATTTCCTGTATCTATTTCTCAGTTGGTTTAGAAGTCAGAGGGGAGATGGAAGGGACTGATTGGCCCCTTGAAACCCCAACATACAACATCCCTTAAATTATATAATTTAGTTAACTATTTATGAATACAAATATAAGTACAAATGAATATATAACACAGTTCTGAGGAGGAAAAAAAAAAAAGACCTGTAAATCCTAACTATGAAAATCAATCTTATCCCTAACTCATAAAGTCTTCAATAAAACAATGTGATTTTTTTACCCACCTGTTTTTCTATAAGCCATAGCCTCCTCAAATACAGACTCAGGATTTGTAATGCTCTCCAGACTCCAGGCAACAATCTCCAAATACTTAAATCAGCAAAACAAATTTACCCATGAGCAACCCAGAAGCTGCCAGCATCAATTAAAAATAAGTGGTGTATAACAAATTGATGAAGGATAATTCTGATGCAACACCATTTCAGTTTATACAATGCCTTCCATTTCTAAAAATAAGCAGACCTGAATAACAAAAAAAAAAAAAATTCCCTAAGAAACAAACAAACATTTGTTCCATTCAATAAGAACAAATTGCTTTTATGTTATCTGAAAAGGTTTAGTCAAACAGAAATATTGGCATTGAACCACAACGTTTGAATATTTTGGCAGAGGTGCTTTTAAACCGTTCCTTTACATAATTTAATAAAAATGGCAGTACCATTGGAAAATCATGGAACAGAACACTTTGCAACATACGATCAAGTTACCATAAAATGTGAACATTATAAAAGCAGTTAAGCTTTATTATGCTGTTAATGGCTTATATGGGACTTATTCTTTAATGCCCTTAAAACCATATTTTTTAAAAGATGAGTTTTAAAATGACATAAGATGACTTCAAATGCTACAAAGTACAATTTTCTATTTTAAAACTGTTGTCTCCAAATAAATAAGGAAAAGCTGTTTCTAACTAAGTCCAGGGGAGCCTGGGTGGCTCAGTCAGTAAAGTGGCTGCTTTTGACTCAGGTCATGATCTCAAGGGTCCTGGGATCAAGCCCCTCATTGTCATCATAGTTGTTGGGCTCCCTGCTCAGCGGGGAGTCTTCCCCTCTCCCTCTACCCCTCCCCCTGCCCCTGCTCTGTTTCTCTCTCTCAAATAAATAAATAAAAACTTTTTTTAAAATAAATAAATAACTAAGTCCAGAAATCTTTATGTATTCAGTAGTTTTCAGGGCTAGTTTCCAACCTCCCACCCCAAGTTGAGGTGTCTTTTCATTAGTTCCTATTATGGTTGCTCCAAATCTTCTCCATATTGCCCAGACCCCAATGCTATGTCCTCCACCAAACTTGCAGTGATGAGCCTGTGACCCTGAGACTCACAAACAGGCTCTCATCTTCTCTCCTCTCTTCCCCCAAATCTCTATTGCCAACCATCCTTCTTTCCCTCCCTACTTTTGTGTTCTTCCTATTTCAGACTAACCTGGAGAACCGCTTCCTTTATTCCACTTGCCCTCTGCCTGTTCCAGTTTCCTGCCTCCCCACAGCAGCTTCAACACAGACTTCTCCCTGCCCTCCTCCAATGGTGCACAGGGCTCTCTGACAAACCACCTGACAGATCTGGATCAAATCCAAATCCCAAACTCACTTGCCTACAGAGGCTAGAAAGGTCATGCAAATGAGAGAAATAAGCAGGTAGAAAGGATAACCATCAGGACTGGGGACTGTGTGGTTAACCCAAAAAAGCATGTTATTTCTAAAGTGGATGACCAATTATCACCAAGAGGAAGCAAAGGCCATTGTTGTCAGATCTCCCAGTTTTTTCAAAAGAAATAAAAACTTACATTTTATATGAAACCCCGAATTTTTAAATGCTGGAAACTATTTTTTTTGGTCTTTGAACACCATGGAGCACAACCATCAGTTAAAGCACATTGTGTAGGTCAGTTAAAGCACATTGTGAAGCTTGTGTGCTGCCGGTCTGTTACCTCTGTCTACACCTGCTACCTTCATGTCTCCGGTGTCCTATTCCTTACCTGTTTTGCAGTCTGGCTTCCAACCACATCACTATATTGAAACGCAGTGCAACACTCTCTGGCTTCTTCTCAGTTCTTTTCATCCCTAAATAGCCACAGCCTTTGACATCAGTCACTGATACTGATGACCAACTCACGCTCCTGGAAGTCCTCTCTCTTGGTGTCCGTGACATCATGTTTTCCTGGTTCTCTTCTTCCTTCTCTGACTTCTCCAGTCCCTCTTCCTCCTTTTCAACTCCCACATCCTTCTATACTACCTTGTAGTGTAGGATGGGGATGTTCATATGGAGACAATGCCTATGCAACAAATTCCACACAGCAGATTTTGAGAAGACAATATCACAGGTTAAGCATCCATTGCTTCTCACACAAAGGGCATACTTGGCAGTGTTTCTGACCCTTGGATGTACATTAAAATAACTGGAGTGGAGGGATTTAATTCATATGGGTTGTAGCCTGGCCTCAGGATTTTTTAAAAGCTCCCCAGGTGATTCTAAAGTGCAGCAAAGTAGTGCACCACTGGTATACTTGGTGACTAAGTAGGTGGATGACTATTCAAAATTGATGACTCTCACTTGTGCGAACTGCTGCTTTCAGGGTCTGGCAGACAGTGTGCCTTTATATAGTCATTCAACAAGGACTTCTGAGTGCCAAGCTGTGCCTGCAACATGGCCCTCAAGGAAAGCAATGGAACTGGCCGAGCCAGGACCGGGGGCTGACCATCCTCTCTCAAAGTAGATCCTGTATAATCAGAATAAACCCTTCTGTGAAAGCAAACTGTTTGTTTCACTGGAATATAATTTGTAGAACTTCTCTTACACCAAGCCTTTTCCCTTGGCTTATAAACGGAAACCTTCCAAATCTTTCTTCTCTCTCTCTCCAATTCTGAACACCCTTACCAACTTTACTTCTGCATTTCCAACTACTTGGTGGACATTACTACTTTTCTTCTCCCTACCATCCAAATCTTCTCCTCCTCCCAATTCTCCATTACAATGTTTCCATTCTCCAGCCCACTGGGGTGTGAAATCTTGACACAACCCTTGACTCCTCCTTCTAGCTTCTCCTTTACATCTAATATTGCTTCTTCTCTCACTGCCATCTGGCTGTGTCTCCCCATTCCCACTATACCTTCCAACTTAAGACACTGCTACTTCATGCTTGACGTATGGCAATGGTCCTTAGTACTCTCACTGCTCCCAGCCATTTCCTCAACTGGCCCATTGTGCTTCACGATTATGTTTCCCCCTTCTTACAAATCTTTGTCGCACCCTGGAGGAACAGACTTCGGCCTACAGCCTGGGTCTGCTGAGCTATGTCACTCCACCCACTCCCTTGAGTAAAGACTCAGAGATGTGCTGTGCCTGTTTTGGAATAGTTTTTTGCACCTGGTGAACAGGCAAACCCAATCCAGAGTCTACTGCATAGTCAGCAGGTGGCTATAAAATCTCCCAAGAATGCAAAGGTGAGCCTCTGGCTCCTGGCCAAATCTTCACCCACAGAAATAGATTCAGCAGCAGCAGTGACCTCTTCGGAACTTTGGGAGACCCATGTCTCCACTTGAGAACATGCCAAACAGTCACCTATTTTATGTAGTTAATTCCAAATGGGCATATTTCTGGATCCTTTTACACTGAAGAACTTTCATCCTCTTGTTCCATCTATTGGCATCTCTCTATATTCCACATCGTCCTCCCAAAAAGACACCTGCACAGATCTCCAATATTTAACAATTAAGATCCATTCTCCTCAGAGCTGGCATTCTAGGTTCTTCCCAATCTGGCTTCACTAGTCCTTCTGGCCTTATCTTCCACACCTTCATTCCTACCCTCTGATCTGGTCCCAGTAGGCTGCTTGCCACATTCATTAAGGCCAATAAGAGTCTGAATCACTGAGATGCCCCATCCTAAAAAGGGTATGGCCTTTCATGCTTTCCATTTATTGAACTATAAAAACACACTTCTGAAGCTAAAACTCCAGCATAATGAGAAATGTTGGAGATTATCATGAAAATTATTCTTGTTGATTTTAATAAGTTCTGTCCATTTCTCACTTCAACGTTATGATTATAGTTTTATATAACCCTTGATAACACCTGACAAAGTACTTTGCATACATTATCTCTCTAATACACACAACAACCCTGTGAACACCTACAGATGAGAAAATGGACACAGAGAGATATAATTTTGATTTTCCCAAGGTCACACAATTTATAGGTGGCACAGATGGTTCCCAATCCCATTTTAAAATGCTATTAACATTCTACTACCCAGTCTTGCTTTATTTACTGATATACGTCTCTACATTGCTCACCAAAACTTACAATGAAAATTAATAAAATAAACTACATATCTTTGAGAATTTCAATGCTTTCTTGATACTGTTCTCTTTTAGAGCCGTAATAAGGAGAATATGCCTCTCTGTAGATCTGCATCATTAGAAACCTCATATACTCAACCAACACTGTCCACAGATGGAGAAATGAAAGCTGGTAAAACGCACTGGAATTGAATAAAAAAGATAGTAATGAAAAGGTAAGAAGACAAACAGCATTTCAGTGATTACATTGTTCTGCACAAAAAGCTGTCCATCATCAAATATTGGCCTCTTTATGTTGTCATGCGAAAACCTAATTGCACCATTTACCTCCTATAGTGCTGTAGAGAGAACAAAAGAGCCAAGCATCATTTCTTTATTACTGTCATTTGCCATGGATTCCAATACTAGAAGGAAGAGTAGACATTATACAGAACTATAAGAATCTACTCTGTTTTAGTACTGGTGAAGATAAATGTGTGTCCCTTGAAAAACCCTTGGTATCTAGACGGGATAGAGGGCTGGGAACAGGTGAAGTGAGTGAAGGAGGCACTGGATGGACTCTCAAGGCCTGACTCATGGCACACTGCTCAAACGGCTCAATTTAAAAGTAGTCAAATATGAATATTTTTCACAGAAACAAATTTTATTCACTTGTAAAAATAAAAGGTTTCCAAATCTTTGACTTAGCTATCTCACTTCTAGGAATTTACCTAAGAAGAAGAAATACACAGATACACACACACACACACACACAGAGTCACTCACACACATGTGATAATAGTAGTTGAGTATAAGGAGGGTAGCAGAGTAAAAAAAAGGAGAGGTGGAAAGATATTTAATTTTTACTGTGTCCTTTGGTGCCTTTGCACTTTTGTCAAGTGAATACGTATTACATATACATGAAATTAATTTAATAGGGTTATTCTTTTTAAGATTTTATTTATTCATTTGACAGAGAGAGAGACAGCCAGCGAGAGAGGGAACACAAGCAGGGGGAGTGGGAGAGGAAGAAGCAGGCTCTCAGCGGAAGAGCCTGACATGGGGCTCAATCCCAGAACTCCAGGATCACGCCCCGAGCCGAAGGCAGACGCTTAACAACTGAGCCACCCAGGTGCCCCTAATAGAATTATTCTTAATTCATGCCTCAAATACACAGAGTCTGTAACCCAGAAATGTCTCTTTTAAAAATATTTATAAATAAGCACCAAGAAATCTGTACAAGGATGTTTGGTGCAGTAGTATTTATCATACAAAAGATCAGGTGGAATCTAACTTGTGTCAACAGGAGAATGGTTTGATAAATTCCAGCACATTCATTCAGTGTACACTCTACAGCCATGAAGAAGAATAATATACCCACATGCAAAATCCTCTGCAAAACGAATTTTTTTAATCCAAAAAAAGCACCAAAGTGAAGAATAACATGTATAGCTTATTACCATTTTTTGTAAAAAGTAGAAAATATAAAAACACAGATAGAGATATAGATATTCCTGTATATACTTAGAGATTTTCTAGAAGGAGACTAGGGAAACTACTAACAGTGGTTAACAATTGGGGGGTTTCTGAGAGATTGATGGTTTGGGGTATATATATTCCTTTTTGCCTTTAATTTTTAGTCTTGGTATACATTAATTTTTCAATTAAAAAGGGGGTTTTAAAAAATCACTGCCTCAACAAAATGACACAAAGAAAACCCACCTCAGCTTCATATATTAATCAGCCTTGTTCCTTATTCATAAATCTGAGCAGACAATTCAGCATTAATGGTATCTAAGGAACAGCAACAATCCAGGAGAGAAGGACCAACATGAGCAAAGAAAACAACTGACCTGATCTGGAAGAGAATCAATTAATATTCCCCAAGATATTTGGGACACCTGGGTGGCTCAGTTGGTTAAGCATCTGCCTTCAGCTCAGGTCCTGACCCAGGGTCCTCGGATCGAGTCCCACATCGGGGCTCTGTGCTCAGTGGGGAGTCTGCTTCTCCCTCTCCCACTCCCCCTGCTTGTGTTCTCTCTCTCCCTGTCAAATGAATAAAATCTTATTTAAAAAATCTATTGCATTTTTTGTCTTCAATATACTTTAAGTTATGAATTGTATTTTTACATTTCAAAAGTACTTAAAATCTTCACATTTCTCATATAGGTATATATATTAAACTCTCTTTAGGAAGTACATGTTTCTATTTACCAACTTCTAACAAGCCTAGGGATAATATATATCATTAAGATAACATGAAATGCATTCTTTTTTTTTTCTGAATCTTTTTCATAAACTCCATGGCCAGATATTTTTCAGAAGGCTCTTCAGCTTAAAGTAGAAATTCTCTTCTAGAAATAGCTAAAGAAAATCTGAGATGAAGATATTTAACTGCTCTCTTATGGGTCACAGCACTGATGTGCTTCAACCCTCAGAGCACAGCTGAACTTTTAGTCATTGACAATGTTAGCTCCCATTTCCTTCTCTCCCTGAGTGTCTTTAAGCTGAGTTCATTTAACATACTGTTTTACAGTAAATTCAGCTGATAGTTCTTCCCAATCACTTCATACGACGTAGTGAAGTTTGATTAGAGATGGGGGAAATGATGCTACCCATAGGAGAGACCAAAATCCAGCCCTCCCTTCCCCCTTGCTAAAAGGATGCCTGTGTTGTTTGGGTGTCCCCTCGCCTCTGTATATGCTACTCCTCAGGAGAGGAAAGGAGACCCACTCCACATCCCCTGATTTCCTGTTCTCATTGCCAAGTATTAGTTTGAACAAAGGCATGTAGTATAATTCTGAATACTGTGGTGTGTAGGAAATCTGGGGAAGGCTCTCCTATTCACAATTTTAAAAGTTTGGGGATAAACATCCCCTGCTGCTGGAGGTCACTGTGTCTATGAGGGTTCTCAGAGCTACGGCAGTCATCTAACAACCACGTGGGGTTCTAAGTCAACAGGTGCAGGAGGGCAGAATAGAAAGATGCGAAGAACTTAAGTTCTTGTTCTTGTTGAGTGACTGAATCAATAAATCTGGAGCTGTTCCATATTCACACTTCTGTTATGTGAGATAATAAACGTTTCTCATTGTTCAAGCCATTTTTAGTCAGTTTTCTGTTACTTAGCAGATAAATCCATCCAGATTGGTGCATATGAATTAGTTCTCTCTGTTATCCCTCTCTTTTTCCATTGAGCCAACATTTTAAACATTCTTAACAAAATTTAATTGGTATTAACATTTTTATGTAGGTAGATTTTGGCCTTCTTTAGCAACAAATTAAAATTTATCCTCATGTTTTATACTTTACCTTGGCAATCTACTTTAAGAAACGGAATCTTAGGGGCACCTGGGTGGCACAGCGGTTAAGCGTCTGCCTTTGGCTCAGGGCATGATCCCGGCGTTATGGGATCGAGCCCCACATCAGGCTCCTCCACTATGAGCCTGCTTCTTCCTCTCCCACTCCCCCTGCCTGCGTTCCCTCTCTCACTGGCTGTCTCTATCTCTGTCAAATAAATAAATAAAATCTTTAAAAAAAAAAAAAAGAAACTGAATCTTATCAAAGATATCTGGTTACCATACTCATGGAGTACTAATTATATTATTAAGGTCATGCAAATAGCAATATGAGACTACAGTGCTTTTTGATAGCTGAGCATATCCATCTTGACCAAAGACACTTTCCCCTATTAAAATAAATAAATTAAATAAATAAATAAATAAATAAATAAATAAATAAATGGAAAGAAAAAACTTTGTTATACGTGCAAGCTAATTCTTATCCCAAACTCTTTTTGGATAGACTTTCATTACAGCAACTCCTTGAAGTCTGACTATTTGGCTTTCACAGTTTAATTTCTTAGCTTTGAGTTAATATTATTCCCTTAATCTCACTAATCCCCTGAGGAAGATGAACATAATGGCGACTTCCTATAAGAAATATTCTATTAAATTTTGAAATGATTAAATTGTATACATAAAAATAAAATATGAATCCACATTGAATTTATATAACTTCCTGCCCAAATTTCTGGATTTAAGCCATCTTTTCACCAATACTATTTCCAAACATCCCTCTGTGTGAGCTTTATCAAGACAAGTGTCAGAATTCATAAAATCAACCAGAGCAATTGAAAGGCCTATGTTAATTACAAATCATAACACAAGTCAAGGTTAATTACACTTAGATTTTAAATGTTTTGCTTGAGGATGCTAAGCTTATTTAGTCTAGAACATACTTTTAAAATAAAATGCTTATGTATGAAAGATATAACAGTTTACTACAGCTGTGGGATGGGGGAGGAAGCACTACCCAGCACTATTTAAACATTACATATTCATCTCAAAAGTAACAAAAATAAGCAGTGTGAATGTAAATTATTCTCAGGGTTTTTTAGCTTTTAAAAGGAAATGTAAAGGCCATAATCTCTTAAGCACTTCTGAGCAATAAGTTTTTAAAAATTCTAACCTGGATGAAGCTAAGATGCCAACATTCATTTCTGGAGTTTGCAGCCAATTCTGTCATGCAAGTGCTTAACTAATATTTTTTCACTCCTGCGTTTTGTTCTAAGAAGAGTTTTCCAAAACAAAGTCTTAAGTAAAAATCACAGTCAAATTACTCAGAATCAACCTTACTGTATTTTTAGCGGCTCTCTAGCTCCATATAAGGAAAAATATTGGAGATGAAATTAGAACTTTCAGGTAACTATAAGAATGTGAGAGAGAACAATCTCAGAGCTCAAAATGATATTATAGACTATCTTAAATGGCCCACAGATGTGAAGGGACTTACCTGAGGCCACATACTACAACTTAATACATCACATCACACAACATAACACACCAGTTAACTTCAATGTGGGAACATAGATTGGTTCATATAAAAGACATTCTTGTAACAATTGGGGAAATTTAAATATGGAATGGCTACTAAATAGTGTTATACAATTATTGTTAATTTCCTTAAGTATAATAACTTCTAATAATTAGTTATACAATATAATAATACATAATAATTATTTAAGTCATATAAATAAGTACTTATTATATACTATACTTATATTTAATATATACTTATAAAATAGATATAATAATATATATAATTATCAGTTATAAAAAATAAGTATATTTCCATTATCCTTATTCTTGATGATGCCTGATGTATTTATGTCCTTGGAACTCATTATTAATTTTCAAATGGTACGACATATGCATCTGTGTGTGTTAATATGTGTGTGCATGTGTTACCATATTGAGAACAAGATAAAGAAATTATGAAAAAATGTTAAGAATTATTTTATTTACATGGAGAGCACATGGACATTCAAATTTCTGTATGTTTGAAAATACAGAATATCACTATACTTCACCAAAAACCACAATAGCTCTCACAAAGATAGTACTAAAAACTTTGTTTAGAGCATCACTGATTCTCTTTAAGTGTCTTTTCTGTTTTTGAGTATAACAGTTTAGAAGCCAAAAATTAAAAGAGAGAGAAATGGATGTTAGAAGCAGTCATGATCCGTTTGACAAACATTTATAAAATATCTACAGACTTAAACAGCAATGACCAAGGTATGATCCTGGTCCTAAAGAAGCCCATGATCCAGCTGGCAACAGAGACATGCAAACAAAGAACCACAACAATAACTAGGATATCTAATACAGAGAAAGAATATTAAATAGTAGATATAACTATATTGATAACTAGTGAGAAATGAAACTCACAATAATGACCCTGAGTCAGAAGCAAAAGTTCAAATTTCATTTTATATACATTTATAAAGTTAGAGTAATTAACATTATATTTTATAAATATTACTGTAAAAAATATTTTAATAAACTAAAGATTTAAAGTTTACAGAGAAATGTTTTTACTTACTAAAAATTTTATTTCCCTGGATAGTGTTGGGGAGGAAAAAAATTTCTTTCTACTATTCTAGATTCTTTGGCTGGTCTAATAATCAAATTAACCTAAAACAGATTAAGAGGAGAAAAACAAATTTAAGTACATTACCAGGGCCCCATAAGAATATAAGACCCACAGGTAGTCAGGCAAATGAGGCTTATATGTTACCCTGAGCTAAGAAGAAGGGGACAGAGGTTTGGGACTTCACAGGGGAGGAAGATGATTCACAAGGAGAAGGAAAGAACAAATGTTTGGTAACCAAATATTTGTCATGCTATGTGGAGAAGTCTTTCTTATGTAAAACAAAGTTATCTTTGGTGATAGCTCTCTTCTTGGTGCACACTCCTTATCTACCTAAATTATTTTGAGCAATTAAGGGAGAGGTAAAAAGAATAATTTCTTAAGTCTTCTGTGTCTTAAAAATAATCGGCCTAAAATAATCCTAATGCCAAAGAGACACATTTTGGAGTGGCAAAATGTTGGAGTGGCTTCCTACATTAGGAAGCCTCAATATTCTTAAGACGTCAATTTTCCCTAACTTGATCTATTGATTCAGTGCAATCCCATTCAAAATTCTCAGAAGTTACTTTGTGTATCAACAAATATGCAAACTAAACTTTCTATGAAAAGACAAAAGACTTAGAAAAACCAACACAATATTAAAAAAGAACAAAGTCTGAGGACTAATACTACCTAACTTGAATATATACTATAAAGCTAAAATAATCATCAAGACAGTGTGGTATTGATGAAAGAATAGACAAATAGATCAGGGGACAGAATTGAGAGCCCAAAAATAGACCCACATAAATATAGTCAACTAATCTTTGACAAAGGAACAAAGTCAATTCAATGGAGAAAGTGTAGTGTTTTTAACAAATGGTGTTGTAGCAACTGCACATCAACCTACAAAAGAAGAGAAGAGAAGAGAAGAGAAGAGAAGAGAAGAGAAGAGAAGAGAAAAGGAAGGAAGGAAGGAAGGAAGGAAGGAAGGAAGGAAAGGTAGGTGGGTGGGAGGAAAGGAGAGAAAAAAGGAAGAAAGGAAGGGAAGGAGGGCAGAAGGAAAAAAAAATCTAGACGCTGGCCTTACACCTTTTGCAAAAATTAACTAAAAATCAAAATAGATCATAGACCTAAATGTAAAAAGCAAAATAAGACTTCTAGAACAAAGAAGAAAATCCAGGTGACCTTGAGTTTGGAGATGAGTTTTTAAATAGAACACCTAAAGCACAACTCATGAAGGAAAAATTAATAAGTTGGACTTCATGAAACTGGAAAATTTCAGCTCTGCAAAAAGAGAATGTTCAAAGAATGAGAAAACAGGGCACAGACTGGGAGAAAATATTTGCAAAACATCTAATGAAAGACTTGTATCCAAAATATATAAAGAACACTTAAAACTCAACAATAAGAAAACAAGCAACCCACTTACAAAATGGGTGAAAGATTCAATCAGATACCTCACTAAAGAAGATATACAGGTGGCAAATAAACAAATAAAAAGATGTTCAACATCACATTTCAGAGAATTGCAAATTAAAACATTAATAAGATACCACTGTATGCCTATTGGAATGGCAAAATTCAAAAAAATCATCAATATCAAATGGTGGCACGGATGTGGTATGACAAGAACTTTCATTCAGTGCTGGTGGGAACTCAAAATGATTTAGCCACTTTGGGAGACAGCTTAGCAGTTCCTGACAAAACTAAACAGTTTTACCATATAAGCCAGTAATCACGCTCCTAGGTATTTACCTAAATGAGTTGAAAACTTACATCTACACAAAAACCTGCACACAAATGTTATGGCAGCTTTATTTATAATTGTCCCAAACCAGAAGCAACCACGATGTCCTTCAAAAAGTGAATGGATAAACAAACTGTGGGACATCCACACAATGGAATATTATTCAGCAATAAAAAGAAATGAGCTATCAAGCCACTAAAAGACATAAAGAAATCTTAAATGCATATTGCTTAGTGAAAGGAACCAATCTGAAAAGGCTACATACTATATGATTACTACTATATGACACTCTGGAAAAGCCAAAACTATACTACCAATAAAAAACATCAGTGGCTGCCAAGAGTTCAGGGAGGGGAGTAGAAGAGGGATGAATAAGCAGAGCACAGGGGATCTCTTAGACCAGTAAAACTATTCTGTAGGAAACTATAATGATGGATACAGAACGTTATGCATTTGTCATAACCCATAGAACTGTACAACACGAAGAGTGACCCCTAATATGAACTATGGATTTTAGTTAATAATAATGTGTCAACTACAGATTTTAGCTAATGATACTGTATCAATATTGGTTCAATTATAACAAATGTACCACACTAATGCAAGATGTTAATAAGAGGGGAAACTGATTAGGGGAGAGAGGGAGTATATGGGATACACTGCTCAATTTTCTGTAAACCTAAATTGCTTTAAAAAATAAAAGTTTATTATTTTTTATTTTTTATGTAATACACATTTTCCCCAAACGTCAAATAACAAAGCTCTGTTGGAATAAGCATGTGCTGCTCATAGGTAAGTCTTTATCTACACTAAACTGGCTTTTTATGAATTGTCAATCACTTTTAGATATGCTAAAATAATGAGCACATAAATTATGGGTAGGCCCTGGGCAGAGTTTGGAAAAGTGTGGTCTTCAAAACACCTGCACCAAAATCATTTGGATGCTTGTTAAAAATCATATCCCTACTAAATCAGAGCCTCAAGGGGTAGGCAATCTGCATTTTTAACAAGTTCCCTGGGGATTGTGATGCACGGTAAGTGTGGGAAGCACTGCATTAATAGTGTATAAGGATACTTAAGGAATACTCCCTTTATTTTATTGCTTATAAAAAGCAAACAATTAAAACATACCAGCTGCCCAGTAATTGAGAACAGGTTTCCCTTCATCTCTCTGGCACAAGACGACAATCAGTGACTTATTTTGCAATTTCAGGAATTCTAGCCATAAGGACTAAATTCTCCAGAAGCACTTTGTCATATAGCACCCTGTTTTTTAAAATGCTGGTTTTTCAAGAAAGAAATAACTAGATGGTGAAGACTAGACTGATGCTTATGGTCCTTTTGTATGTTTTTAATTGAAGCCTTATGAATCATAGTTTTAATAAAGGATTAAAGAAAAAGCTGGTGCTTTATCATTTATTATTCCCCAAATTGAATAAATATTTTTAACAATATTTTCAGATGGCATTGCCAATTCCTTTTTTCCTCAAGAAAATTAATTTCTATGAAATAATTCTGGTCTTGCCCTTTTCAGGAAGATATAATTTTACTGTGTCTATATCAAAGAAGGTCACAGAGTCAGAACACAGGGCAATGCTTCACAGCAAAGCCCTAGAACAATGATAGAGTGAGCCTGATCAATCCTAGCTGTCATCATTTCTTTCAGACTCTCCACCTTGCCCTTTTGTGATTTTAGCAATCCACCTTTAAGCTGTATTGTATTGTTATTACCCAGATTGATCTAGTGGTCAAACTTCAAGCAATCTTAGCCATTCATAACACAGCAGAAACATAGGTCTTTCAAATCTTTGCCTTACCTTTCTGCATCCTTTCCTGCTGCTCTAACATATCATTTACAATCCTTCCTCAGTAGAAATGATCTGATGGTAGTCATTTACACTTATCATCTAAGGCAGTGCTGCTCAGATTGGAGTACGTGAAAAAGTCATCTGGAAGGCTTGTTAAAATGCAGATTGCTGGGCCCCACCCCCACAGTTTCTGATTCAGTGGATTTAGGATGGGGTCTGAGAATTTACATTTCTAATGAGTAATGCTGATGCTGCTAGTCTAGGGGCCACATTTTGAGAACCACTACTAATAAGGTAATTTGCCACTTTTCTTCTGGTATTTGTTCCAGATAAAGTGGCCGGTGTTGTAATTTATGTAAATTGTTCCAAGACTCATCAGAGTGATCATCCTAATTAACAACTCCTAGATGGTATATTAGAAATGATGCAAATTAGGGGTGCCTGGCTGACTCAGTTGGTGACTCTTGATCTCAGGGTTGTAAGTATGAGCCTCATGCTGGGTGTAGAGATTACTTAAAAATAAAATTTTTTTAAAGAAGAAAGAAGTGATGCAAACTGACAACTCCTTTTGACAGTACAGCGGTCAGAGCACCCTATATAATTTTTTTTTTCCAACAAAAATCTCAAGTTAGCACATGAGAACTCTGGTCTTTTACTTGTTAACCAAATCTTAACTAGCCAAATCTTTCAGCTGTCCCCCCACCTTGGAAGCACTTTCACTTGATTTCCACTTGCCTGCCTGTAGTCTTCGTGAATCTGTTGGACATGGGCCCACTACATGAAGACTTGCCTCTTCCCACCATGAATCCATACACCTCCGCCACTGCTACCCTGCAGAACCCAACCTACCTTTCTGATCTCGTCAGGGATCCCCTCCATCTTGGCTCCCTAGAGGACCTGAGGAGTTCTGACCCAACTCCTTCCAGGGTTCAGGGCTCGTAGGTATGTGATAAATCTCTGGCATCAGTCCTCTTGGCTGCCTCCCACTGACACGATTTGGAGGAGGATGTTCACTCTCTTTTAAAGGGAATTAGAAGCATGACAAAGCTGAGGTGAGGCAAGAGCCATACTTGGTAACTCAGTAGATGGCAGGAGAAAAGGGAGCTTTCACACATACAAGTGTACTGTTGAAGAAACATCAAGTCCTGCTTTCTTTGACATTCTCTGATGTTTTCCTTAAGTGAAGTGCCAACCAGAACGCTTTCTCGCCTCCAAACGAGAGTGGCATACACTGAGAAAAGAGGTTGCACTTGGAAGATCAAGATTAAGGCCAGAGGAAACCAAGCAACAAGACAAGTGAGCCATTTTGCCAGCAGAGGGCGGCAGACCACATTACAAGCAGGACCCCAACCACAAGTAGTAATTGACAGGAAGTCCAGGTCTGCAACTGCCGGCAATTATGGAGATGCTGGAGTACACCGGACTATTATTGTTGCTTCCGTGTTGTTATTTCTCATGGCTAGAATACTAACAGGGAAATGTCAGCATTGTATAGATAAAGTGCACAGGACTTGAAGTCTGAAAAGCCAGACTCCAGCATTCTCTAGCTATTTGATTTGGTCAAGAACTCAGAGCCTCCATTTTCTTTTCAGTGAAATGGAGGGAAAAAATAATAAAACCAAATAGCAATCTCATGTGGCTCATCAACATCACAGGTCTGCTCTCAAGGCCGACGAGTAAAAGGAAAGAAAATCTATATGCACAAACATTAGTTATCTTTCAGAAAATATCTAGGCTATGAACGCAAAAGAAGTGTGTTAACCCCAAAAGGCCACCTCAGTTCTTCATAAGTTCTGATGTTCAAGAATTCTTTAACCTTATCACTATTGTGCACAACTATTTTGGGCACTGGCCTGCAGAGATAGAGGGGATTTCTGGAGTAGAATTTCACTCAGGGAGGCACCAAATCCCACTCAGTAATTAATGGCACAGACCAATCACAGGTACTTTAGTGACACTGGCAAAAGAGAAGCCAGGAGACACAGCGCAGAGAATTGAGGTGGGGGAGATTAAGAGAAAGACCAAATCTAGGGCTGTCTCTTCCAAACAATTACTGGAAAATTGCGGAACCAGTCCGCCCCAGGACACCTCAGGGAAAATATGACTTTGATTGTATGATTGCATCTTTCACAGAGCACACGAGAGCACTGCCGGGCATTGCAAGGCAGAAGCTAAGAGCTCCAGTAGTTATATTATGCCTTTGTGGGGTTGCTATGCTTAGTTAATGTCGAAAGAAGCACAAAATTCAAATGCCAAAGTTAAACACACAAATTCTGGACTAAACTACAAGACAGAGTTCCAGATGATTTCATTCTATTTTTATGTGACAGGCTATTAATTGCAATCACTGCACAGAATTTTTATTTTAGGACAGCTAAGGTTTCTCTTGCCTTCAAGTCCCAACCAACATAGTCCCCTCTGCTGGAGAAATTTCTCTAACCAATGTTCCTGTCATCTGCCTCACAGGTTTGTTCAAATTGACACTTGAGAGTTATTTTACACCTTCCTATTTTACAAAAACAATCCCAGAAGAAGGTACCAAATGATCTCTCCCATTTGAATTAGAAGTCTAAATTCTGATTTTCGGTTTCTTCTACATATTATATAAATGGGAACCCCTGAGGAGGACACTCAGATGAATTAGGAAAATTTTTCTATCCTTTCAATTATTTTCTCAACATATCCAAGCTGGTTACTTTTTTTAAAAAAAAATTATTTGAGAGAGAGAGCATGAGCAGGAGGGAGAGGCAGACGGAGAGCAAGTGAGATCACAGAGGAAGAGGGAGAAGCAGACTCCTCTCTGAGCAGGGAGCCTGTGGGGGGGGCTAGATCCCAGGACCCTGAGATCATGACCTGAGCGGAATGCAGCTTAACCAACCCAGGTGCCCCCAAGCTGGATACTTTTAAATCCAACTCCACCTCTTTTTTAAAATCCAGCTAACAAACAAATCATTATAAATAGTGCCTTTTTAGGGAAATGAAAGATACTACCATTGAATTCTTCTACAAGGAAGTATTAACAGTAACTAAAACTTAGAACAATCTCTGAATAATCATGTCTTTTCTGAATCTTAGAACAGACGTAGGGACCTTTTAAAATTGAAGCTAATATGTATTAGAATTTTTTAAACTAAAATATATTTAAGACCAGCAGAGGTTTCTCTTGAAAACACGTGGTATTTATCTTATTCACTGACACTGCCTGTTGCCTGCCTACCCAGCAGGTGGTAGTATTAACGCTTCCCCGCCCTTGCGAAATTAGGCGGGGCCAAATGAATTGTTTCAGCCAATGAAATGAATGCACACATCTCTTCCAGCATAGTGAACACTGTAAGAGCCAATGCCTGATTGGCCTACTCCCCTTACACGGCCGCAGCGTCCAGCTATGTAGTGTGAGCTGAGCGAAAAAATCATGAATCACAGGCTTCTCAGAGACAAAACAGAAATGTGGTATCCACGACTGATGGGCAATAAATATTTGCTGTTTTAAGCCACTGAGACTTGGGGGTTCTTTTTTGACCACAGCATATTCCAGCATATCCTGACTGATGCCCCATCAGAAAATCATACCTTAATAATGCACCAGGACCCAGGCTTTGTAACAAGCAGAGGTCAGGGAAGATACCACTGGGCAAGGCGACAGAGGGATTTAGTTCTCAAAAAGTGGTAGGGACCTATAGAAAGAACTAGGCTTTCAAAACTGAGACAGGCCAGGTTCAAATTTTGACTCTGATACCTACCTACCCTGATTACACAGCCAAGTTCTTTCATATCTCTGAGCCTCAGTTCCTTCCACCACAAAAATGGGGATAATAATACCTTTCCTAAATAAGAACCTATGTGTAAAATACCCTTCACACCGTAAAATTTCAATATAGCTTAAGAATAGCTGCTATTATTATCACTTGTTCTTATAGAAGAGTATCTGAAAATGGACAGTGCAAGAGCAGAATAAACATTTCCACTTGTTCATCCTTAAAAAATGTTATGTTAAGCACTGACACTTACATTTTCTAGTTAAACAAGCCCTGTCCAGGAAATACAAATTTTATTAATAGCAGTACTGGCATCTTATGAATATAGAAAATAATGAATATATAGATGTTAAGTACACAGCAAGTCAATGATGGAGAGGGATTTTATTTATTTACTCAATTTATGAATTTGTGACCTTGAAACTCTTATGCAAAAAAGCCATTAATCCCAATTTGTAAAGTACATGAAACTAGCAATACGAGTGGTAATATAGATAAAGGACAACACAAGAAGAATTAGGATGGCTTTTAAAGCAACATTTGTCTGTTCCTTTCTCATTAAGCCTGTTTTAAAAGGTGAGGTATATTCCTGACCCTAAAAATTAAAATCCCTCACCCCAATCAATCTGGTTTTGTACATTGAGATATACTGCCTTCCTCCACAAGCTCTAAAAGATTTCATAAACCCTGGGGTAACCAGAGATGAATTTCTTAATAAAAATTCAATTTGCAGGGTTTAGATATTATTTACTTCTTGATTGGAGAGCAATTTGTGAACCTTACCCAACATGGCTACATAACTTCTTCCTTTGGCAACAGGAGTAAAATTTATTGGATCTTTTCATAAAATAACACAGGGGTTGATCCAAATTTTTCTCTCTCACATCTCACATATGGCCTTGCTATTTACTTTCTGTCAAAATAATCCTAGCATGCCAGCCACCAGGCAAAACATAGATTTTTATCTAAGAATTTTCATATTTGTTTAGTAAATGATTCTGTCTGCAACAGATTCCTTCTGCTCACCAAATCCGGATTGGGGGGGTGGAAGATAACTAGGGCTCGTCCATTTGTCTTACCTTCATCAAAAATTTGCTGACACTAGTTCTTGCTTTCTCACTTGGATGAAGGATTCGTTTCCTTATTCTGCTCTTCCGGAGCTATTAGTTCTCTCAATAATCACTCAGGACTTAATTATACCTTCAAAGCCAGGAAAGACACATCTCCTAGCCACAACCACATGCCCTCCTGTCAGTTACACAGGCCCATTGAAGGCCCTGGCTCTATGGACTCAGCCATGTTTCATGAAGCACTGGCAGAACAAGATGGTCCATATGGGCCCAGCAATACAGGACTTTCAGAGCATCAAGGAAAATACAATCTATTACGTTCTCCGAATATCAGTTTGGGTCACAAATACTTGCAAAGAGCCCCTCTTTCCCATGAGGGAGTCTTTGCTGGGAATGGGAAGCACACAAGTGGCTCTGCAATGACATTCCCAGTAAGCTGTGCCCCCTGAATGACCTCACTGCCCAACGGCTGATCATTCAGCTAAACTTAAATTCACGGAAAAGTTACAATACTAAAACTAAAATTCTCATCTATCCTAGCACATGGCAGGATAATTTCATGTGGCATCCACAAGCCCAATAACATGGAGGGGGTATTTCAAAGTTGAAAACTGCCTTTGATTCTCCCAGGGGCTAGGACAGAGGACGCAGTGAAGGAGACATCTAATTGAAACTGCTTAGAAGCCTCCAAGTGCTTCAGGCTGAAAGTTACCAAGCACGATGTGAAAATTGGCTGGGTAGTCTGCATTTCCTTTGTGCTACATCCTGGGGATCTGGTTATAATCATGGTTATTAGTGATCAGAACCGGACTTTGGTTGATGGTGTATGAAGTGGTATAAGGATGTGTGCTCTTATGTGCAAATGTACACAGCTCATTGACTTTACTCTGCAACTCCTACACCGTGCTCATCAAAACAGTAGAGAAGCTGCCCCAGAGAGGAATATCCATCCAAACCCGTCAGTTTAAAGATAGGCCAAGGACAGTGCAGCCAGAGAAAGGAATTCCAATATGACAGATGTTTGACTGCTCTAAGTTCAAAAAAGCAAAGAAAATGAGAAACAGAAGCATGAAGCTGAGGTTAGAAAGGCTTCTCTCTTGAAGGCCTTGCCCAACAGCAGCTGCTCAATGAGTAGAGACTGCCATTAAGGCACCTCTAAGAAGACAATCAACAAGAAGGCTTTACCCAAAATGCTGAAGATCAGAAATCTGCAGACATCTTGCTTCCTGCCTAGAACATTACAGGTCAGAAAGAGCTGGCTTAGAAGTCCCTGGTAAGAAATAATAATAGTTTATTTTGATAAAGTGCAATCCAAATAAAGTTGTGCTTCTCCTGCTCTAGGACAAGCCTCACTACAAAGATATATTTAAAAACAGAAAATAAAATCCTAACTCTGGATCACAACTAAAGATTTTCATTAAGGAGAGCTGATTGGGAAGCAAAAGAGGTATAAATTACAATACACAATACTTTCTAAAAATCCTCCTTCCTCTGCTCCTGAAAGTCCTACTTCTTGGCACAGTTGCCCCTGTTCTCATTCTCCATTTCTTAAAATGTTCCAGAATCAGTAGGCTCTACTTCTCACTAGCCTGTCAGCACCCTTCCTTTATTCCTCAGATAGTTTCGGGCTCTTTCTTATGTTCAGTCATCAACGCTCTGCAGTGTCTTCCGTTTTTATCTCTGACCATTTCCCCACCTAGATCCAGTAGCTTTGCAAGCAAGAATCCCAACTCCCAACAAGACAGAAGAAGAAGAAGGATTGTATAAATTGATCTTTGAATATTCATTTTTCATTGCACACCCACACATAAGCACACACAGACATTCACATAGCACAGTGATAGGCTATATGGAGAAGCTAAAGTCATTCAAATATTCACTAATGAACTGACTCTGTTTACCCCACGCTCTTCACAACAACATCTATCGTCTCCTGTGCTGTCTGAGGTCAGCATTTTGGTTAGCATCTGGCTACATCAGTTTCATATCATTACAAACTAAGTGACTTAAAACAACACAAATTTACCGTTCTATAGTTCTGGAAGTGAGAACTCTGAAATGAGTCCTGAGGGATTCATACCAAGGAGTTGGCAGGGTTGCTCCACCTGGAAGTTCCAAGGCAGAATCTGTTCCTTGCCTCTTCTAACTTCTAGAGGCTTTCATCGACTGGTGGCTGCATCATTACAATCTCTTGTTTCCAGCCTCGATCCACTCCTCACTCTGATCTCCTGCCTTCCTCTAAGAACGATCTTTGTGATTACATCAGGCCCACCTGAATCATCCAGGATAAGATCCTTATGATCTTAAGAGCCTTAACCTAATTATATCCACAAAGTCCCTTTCATATAAGGTAACATGCATAAAGTAAACGGATGAGATGTAGACATGATTGGGGAGGCCATCATTCAGCCTACCACACTATCAGATGTCACAAACCTTATTTTAAAAAACCAGTACAAATTGCATGCAAGACAATCACAAAGAGAAATTGCGAGACTTGCAAAAGATGAATGAAATCATAGTCAACAAAAGTTACGGTTGAGAACTGCTGGGATTATGAGCAAAGCCACTGACAAACGATGATTCAGCAGAGATAGAACCTTTTACAATTGAAAAACATAGAAAATCAGCAGGAAGAATAACAGCTGGGTACAGCAAAGAAAAAATTATGTAAATACCACCTGATTAAGAGAGAATCTTAGAAAACTGATGAAGCCCTCAAATTTTTTCTTATGATGCAAAATGTGAAATGATATCATATATAATCATACAATTGTCTCAGAAATTTTTTACCAAAAGCAAATCAATCTTGATTAATTCCTTATTGACTCTAAGTTCATAACCATAATTATTATTACTTTTTTTCCAGTAGGAAACTTAGTTTCATAAGTTTTAGTTTTCAAGGCAAGAAACCAATTTAGATCTTTTTCATTTTTACTACAGAGTTTTGGTCCCTATTCTAAGTGGACTCATTTTAAATAGCTATTTTCTAGTAAAAATGAGTCTTAGAAGAAAAGAAGTAATTGGGGGAACCCACCAATGAAAACAAAAATGTACCCTAAAGTGGCAGGGAAGAGGCCCAAAGCCATAGAGCAGCTGAAGAGAGAAATCTGTGGAGACCAAGGCTATATACTACCTTAAAAAGAGCTCGTTTCCCTTCCTGGGCCAAAGATTTTCCCCTTATTACAGCCTGAAACTTTAGGTGTGGGGGGGAAAATCACCAGTCTGATAAACTTCACACTGCAAAGTGATCACAAAATCACAATGTCACATGGGAAAGTATTTCACATTTCTACAGGGGGGAAATAGCTACCATTTATTGAATACCTCCAAAATCCAAATAAGATAGGGTACATTATCACTAATCCTCTACAAATTAAGTACCATCCACTATTTATTGAAGAAGCAGCTGAGTTTCTACAAAAGTTGAATAATTTTCCCAGGATCTCACAGATAGGAAATGGCAAAGTCAGGGAGGAACTGGAATCTTCCCCACTCTAAAGCTACTTTCACTACCTCATGTTTCTTAGCATCGTTGTGTGTCATGACAGGTGCACCCCTGGTCTCAAGCACCTGTCTTTCCCTGTCATAAAGGGATAGATGAGGCTGACTGGATGCGTAGACCATTTAACAATAGAAAGATCAAGAGTATAAAGGAAGAACATCCGGTCTTAGGCCTTTTTCAAGATTTGTCATTTTTGTGACTTTGAGCAATAAGGATGTTTGGAACCTCTAAAAAGATCTCTGCTTCCTCTATAAAATGAGTTATTAACACTTGTCCTCATACATTTGTTGGCTCCAAGGAAACACACATTAAAATTCAGACGAGTAGCTAGAAAACTCAGTATTAAAATAAAGATGCCATTTAATGCTACCCCAATAAAGATACCACCAGCAACATTTGGAATGAAACAAGCTAATTTTAAAGTTAAATATGGAAAAGTAATCTTGCAAAGTAATCTTTTTCTGAGAAAGGAAGTAATTAGAAGGTAAGCCCAACCAGAGAAGATATTATAAAGCTACACTAATTAAAGCAGTATGGTATTATGCCTGAAAAGGACAGAACAACAGAACAGAACAGAGTCCTGAAATGGACTCAATTACATTCAGGAATTTAAGATATGATAAAAGTATCCTTACAGGGGCGCCTGGGTGGAGCAGTCGTTAAGCGTCTGCCTTTGGCTCAGGGCGTGATCCCAGCGTTATGGGATCGAGCCCCACATCAGGCTACTCCACTATGAGCCTGCTTCTTCCTCTCCCACTCCCCCTGCTTGTGTTCCCTCTCTCGCTGGCTGTCTTTATCTCTGTCAAATAAATAAATAAAATCTTAAAAAAAAAAAGTATCCTTACAGATCAGTAAGCAAAAGAATTGTCCAGTAAATGTTGTCAGAACTGAGGAACCATCTAGGGGAAAATACATTTCTACTTCTTACCTCTCACAAAAATGAATTATGGATGGATATATGATTTCAACATACAAAATAAAACCATTATAATTGCTAAAAGAAAGCATGGAAGAAATTTTTACAATCTCAGATTAGGATGGTTTTGAACTTATGTTACAACTGTAATATAAAAAATAATGAATTTGATTCCATAACAATTTTTAATTTCTGCTTGGAAAGAAATCACAAAGTGGAGAAAATTAGTCCTAATTAGGGAAAATTAGGGTATTTTCACTTGCTATTCCCTCTGCCTAAAAATGTTCTTTCTCCAGTTTGCAAATAACAAACAGGAGAACATATTTGCAATACATATAAGGATTCCAACATATCAGAAAATATCAACAACTCAAAGGAAAAAAATGGGCAAAAACAGTACATTACAGAAAATGAAATACAATGGCTTTCCTACATATTAGAAAGTAGTCGACCTTATTCAAATTAAGTGAAACTCAAATAACACAATGATTCCACTTTTTAACAATCAGATTGGAGAAAAACAAAACTTTGATTGCATATTATATTGGACAGGTGAAACAAATACTCTTATAACAATGTTGGTGGGAAGGTAACTAGAACAATCGTTGGTTCACAACCTCGGGAGTGCCCATGTGAAACCTGAGATGAGCTCCCATAAATGAAGGGCAATGAGAAACCCAAGAAAGAGGCAGACCACTCATTCCAGACTAGCTGGTGGCAGGTTTAATAAGGGAACTTACATAAAGGTTTGACTTAAGTGGCTACAAGACAAGTAGATCTCCTCACCCACCCATCAGAATTGTAAAATTTTATAGAGAGGCCTTAAGGGGGTTGAGTCATGTATACCATCCAGATGGTCTCAAGAACACATTATTCTTGCAAGGCTATGTCCTTGAAAACGACTCCAGCTGTGGGCACGGTGGGTAGAACATATATTCTAAGGACAAGGGAGGGGGTGAGGAGCCTCAGGTCCAGCTTACAGCTCAACTAGCAGTCACATCCTCCCCATGCTCTCCTCCAACAACATCTTTACAGAGAAATTTGGGAGTGTCTACCAAAATGTAAATGTACAAATTGCTGACACATAAATTCTACTCATATAAAAATTAAATATCTATGAAAAGTTTACATATACATATTCTAATCCTAATATATCCTATAAAAATGCTCTCACGTATACACAAACAAGTATGTAAAAGAGAATTAAAATGTAACTTTTTTTTTTTTTTTTTTTTTGGTAACAGAAAACAATCAGATAAAAACCAAACACCCTTTGTTGAAGGACTGGCTAAGTAAGTGATGGCACATACACACAATGAAATATTCTGCAGTCGATAGTGGTAGCAAGATAGCTCTAAATGAATGAGCTCCAAGTTATATCGCTATATGAAAACGAATCAAGGTGCAGGAAGAACATACAGTATACTACCATTTATGAGTGTTTAACGGATATATGTGTTAGTCACCTGTGTTCATTGTGGGATCAAGGATAGATGAAAACTTTTGGTCATGTGCATATGACCAATATGAAAAAAATTAAGGAAAGCCATGTTCGAGCAAGGCCTTGAATATTTAGGCAATTATCTGTGATTTACCATTGCTAGCACCATTGAGCCGCGTTGTTGACACAGATAAGGAAAAACTGAATGTATATAATCTCTCACTTTTCGCTGAACACGGAATTCAGTGAAGTGTGAAATGCAGTAGGAGAGAGCACGAAATGCACAGTACGCATCTGGAGTTGGAAGACCCGGGTTCAGTCTTCAGCTCCACGTCTTAAAAGCTGTATAACCTAGAAAAAGGAACTTACATTTTGAACCTCAGCTTTCTCAACTATCAATAGGAACAAACATGTAGGGGTTTCCCGTGAGGTTCCAACTGGGTAATGTTAAAACTGTAAGTGCCACGTCAGCCTAATATGACATAAACATGCTAGTTAATATCTAATTCCTATCTAAGAATTTAGTGCCATATAAACTGAAAGTGATATAAACAAGCCAGTTAGTATGTAATTAATTTTTTAAGAAACTCATTTAAGAATTAAGAAACTCAATGGCCTGAGTAGAAGACAATAATCTGGAAAGTCTTGATGAAGGTCATATGATAATGAGGATTAACTTTAAAAACCCTCAGCTGCAGCAGGCAAAAATGTTCAGTGTGCCCAAGTAGAGGGCACTATCACACATTTGTTCCAAAGAGTGGTGTGTGTGTGTGTGTATGTGTGTGTGTGTGTGTGTGTGTGTGTGTGTGTCCATGTTGGGGGGAACATATGTATTTTTTCCTTTCAGCTTGAACCCCAATGAAGAAGTATGTCTTCCTCTTCAAGGATTTTAATGAATTCAGCCCCTCCTTCTGCCCTGGCAGATGCTGAACACAAAGTGACACAACCCAGAGGCAGCTGGCTACAGAGCACAGAGCTCAATGAAAGGCAGAAAATCATGACAAGCCATTTCCAGGTGGACCAGAAGCATTTGGTCAAGTAAATTTGAAAGTCAAATTTCCATACAATTGTTAAAAACATGTAATTTAAAATCTAAATTTGACTAACCTCAAATGAAAACTGGAAAAAAAAAAAAAAACTTGCCAAGTAATACTAAGGAACCTAAGATAAGGAAAGGATAATGTGCATGACGTAAGAATGAATAGAATGACCAGCAGAACACAGAAAAGTGAAAAAAAAAAAAAAAAAGAGGAACCAGATGAATCTGGATGTGAGGATTTTAATACATATCTGCAAATTCTTTGACACTCCTGTCCTCAGAAGTTAGGTTTCTATGTTCCCTGTCCTTGAATCTCGGTTGACCTTAGTGATCACTTCACCTATAGTTTGGTGAGGGTGACTTTCCTAGTCATAAGACCTATGAAGTCATAACAGATCCCATGCTCAGAGAGCTCCTTACTTGGTTTAACGCTATGCTACTACAATCTTGCAATTCTTAGCAACAAAGGACTCACCATTTTCATTTTGCACTGGGCCCCACTGATTACATAGCCAGTCTTGCTTCTGAGCCTGGGTCATAAAAGGCACTGCAGCTCGCACTTGGTTCTCTGGAACACTTGTGCTGGAGCCCTAGGCCACCACATGAGCACTCCGAATTAGCCTGAGGCCGCCATGCTATGAGGAAACCAAACGATCCCACCCAAGGAGACCATAAGTGCTGAGTCTACATGAAGAGAGATGTACCTAGGCTGCTGATGTTCCAGTTCCAGAAAGCAAAGACTATAAACCACTGAGAGACCCAGAGCCAGAACTGCCTAGCCAAGCCCTCCAAATTCCCAAACAGCAATGGTCAAAGATCATATAATAGTGTCAATGTTCTAGTAGGGTGATTTTTTTTTAATTTTTACTAAACAACAGTTAAAAGGAACATTGGAATATCCCAGACTATATTTTATTCCTTAAGCCATACATTCTTAATCTTTTTCAATGAATAAAGGAGGGAAAAAAGCAGTAAGAAAGAATAGAGACACTTTCTCTAGCCCTTTCTCTAGCTGTTAGCCATTAAACAAGAAAGGAGACATTCTGGAGAGTGACTAGGCCTGGAACCCAAGAAACAAGGCACATTCTGACCAGTCAGTGTCTGGGATGGAGCCTCGTCCTGGAGCCTGGTGAGCCAGGGACATCAACTCCAAAGCCTTAGCAGAGTAAGATAATAAGAGTGAAAAGAGACCATATCTTACTAACCAGTCTCCGGGGATCAACCCTCACACCGCTGAGTCCTTCTGAAACTCCAGGCTCTGATGGGGTTTGTAGGGCTAAGGGATAATGGCAACCATTCATCAAGGCTCATCATGAGCCAGACTCTCCACCTCCACTAGCTCTCATTCCACAAACAACGCCATGGGGAGGGTTTTAATGTCCCCATTCTAGGAGTTACGAAAGGAAGCTTAGAGTAATGAAGTCACTTTATAAAGTTGATGTCTGCTGAGCGGCAATTATGTCCAGGGTCTGCTGTATGTTCCATATGCATTATCCACCAGATGCTCACAGCTGCGCCATAAAGTCAGGACTAACATCATCCTTGTTTTACAACAAATGATACACGTTTCAGAGAGGTTAGCTAACTTGCCCAGAATCAGAGTGGCCTTGAGAAAGCAGGGTTTCACTGGTTCGAAGTCCTGCTCAGAGCCTCCCTTCTCTGGCAACTCCAAAGGCCAGGCTTGGCCCAAGGACACTTTGTTGCCTCTTTGTAAAGCTTCCTCTTTAGAACAGAGAAGGAGAGGCAGTGGCCTGGGGAAAGCTCTCGAGAAACACAGGAGCTCATCTTGCCTCTACTTGCATGAAATGTCTTTATGTGTCTACAGACCTGAGTGTTGTTTGGTTCCACTTCTCTAAGACAAGCAAGGCAGCTGTACTATCTAACTGGGCCCTATCACCATTACACAAGTGATGTGAAGCAAAGAGAACCTAAACTTATTCCGTCTTTTTGGCTTATATTCACAAGTTTTTTTTTATAACCTTCAGAGCCAATTTTGTTGGCAGTTCCTAAGGTTAGCAACATCACCCCCATCAAACACCTCTTTTCTATCTCCTAGATGGGATCTTACACTATCTATTCCCAATCATTGCCTCTTGCTTATTGTGTAAATTGCATTTATCACTCTAAAAGGACTTGAAACATCTCGACTGTTTTCTTCTATGTGGAACTTGAAATGCATCGATTTCTGTTGCTATGGACTGAGCTATATGTTTATTATCTGTCACTTCTAGTTTACTTAGAAGTTGCCTCTATAGAACCTAACAGTTTAAAATGAGTTCACAAAAGACAGAGAATCAACAGCCATATTTCATCCACCCTCCCAGTTCTACTCAACGTGTATCTTCTAGAAAGCCCCCCGGCATCAGAGGGCTCTCTCTCCTTCTGTGGATTTAGAAAAGCTTTCTAAATGCCTCCAGTTGCTAGAAGAGAACAAAGTTGTCAAATTCAGATCAGAAACTCAGATCTGTGATCAAACTCAGAACTTCCTGCTATTGCTGTCACCATCGTGACCGTATGTTACACAGCAAAGCCATGTGAACCTCTTTCCAGGACCTCCATAAAGTCAGGAATACCCTGACCTGAGCTAGAGCCTCAGAGAAGTAAAGGCAGGTCTAGGGGATGGAGGGTGGGCTTTGGAGCCAGAGAGATATAGTATTGGAAAAGCCATTTAACCTCTTGTAGGAGTGGTTTTCTTCTCTGTAAATGGTAATAATAGCTCATTTGCAAGTTCACGTAAAAATTAGAAATAACATCTGAAAAAACTTGTTTTCATGCTTAACAGATGGAAGGTCCTCAGTAAACAGTAGCCATTACTGCTATGAAAAGAAACTAGTATAATAGCTTTCTTTTCAATGTTAGTTTTATTTTTAACAAACTTACCCATGCACATACTTTATGTGTTCAAATAGGGCTATCACTCTTGTCATAAAAACACTACTCCTTACATTATGCCTATTTTCTACTCGAAACGCAACACCAAACTGTTTTCTAAATTGGTTGGATCCATTTACAATCCCAAAATCCATGGGCTCTTTGATTCTGGAAATTCCTATCCTTCAATACTGAGATAGTTTTAAAATTATTTTTTGGTCTACATGCTGGCTTATTCAACTTTTCTTCTCACCCTTCTGCTGAATTTTTTTTTAAGACGTTATTTATTTACTTGACAGAGAGAGAGAGCAAGAGAGCACAAGCAGGGGGCAGACGGAGGGGGACAAGCAGACTCCCCAATGAGCAGGGAGCCCAATGCAATGCGGGGCTCAATCCTAGGACCCTGAGCCAAAGGCAGATGCTTAACTGAGCCACACAGGTGTCCCTTCTGCTGAATTTTTATTTCTTCTTTCATAGTTTTAATTTTTAGGATCTCTTGTAGTTTTCTGAATGTTCCTTTTTGTAGCCGGTATTTATTGTCTGTGGTTGCCATATCTTCTTTCACCCATTTGGTTAATAATTTCCTTTGGTCATATTTTCCTCTTCCTGTTGCCTTCCTAGTGCCTACTCCCTCCAAGATTCTTTTTTTTTTTTAAGGTTGTTTCTGCCTTACTGGATGCTCTCCTAAAAGGTCTGATGATTCCTGGTTGTCTGTCTCTAGAAGTATTGCACTAACAAATTTATTAAAGTTCCTTGTGCACAGTGAGGCTTGGCAACTTCATTTTCTAGTCATCTGCCTAGGTGTCTCACTGGTAAACACTCAATGTCAAGAAATGAAGGCCTCTGCGTTGGGCTGGTCAGATCTTTCAGACAAGACTCTCCCAGTCACCTATATATAGGTGAAGTCTGACTCCATATTCTGGGAACCAGTAGAAGAAACAGAGGGGGAATGGAGTCACAAATGTCAGTAGGTAAGCATTCACTTAATCTCCCTGTTTTGCCAGCTCTCAGGAAGCAGGGAGAGAGAAACTGAAGGGCAATTAACTTCTTCTCTAAGAGCCTGGCGCACCCTATCCTATTTAGCTAGAATTTATTCATGTAGCCATCTCTCCCTGCAAGAAAGCCTGAGAAATGTCATTGATATATGGGCAGCACCTGCTTAACTAAAACTCGGTGACAAGGGGGTTCCAAAAGGAAGAAAGGGAGATTGGATTTGGGGACAGGAGCCTTCTCTGCCATAGCTTCTCAAACAAATTTTCAATCAGTCCTTCTGTTTTTAGCCCCACCTCCACTTCCCCTTCTAGAAGAAGCTGTGAAGCCAATTCAGGAGCTTTCTTGGGGTTTTGTAGTGTTAACAGAATTGCTTTTTTAACTTTCCTAACTGTAGGCCAGGGTTCAGCTTTCTCTAGTCTGCTCTGGCATTTGCAAATAACCCATCTGTTCTCTACTTTCCCGAATTTCATGGCTGTTGTCTTTTTCTGATCTCCTTTTCCTTGAAGATGTATTCTTTGTTAAATAAAACCTTTTACACTTATTTTAATGGGATTGGGGAGGGAGTGCTGGTTAAGTTAAGTGTGCTCCATCTGCCCATTTGAAACAATTCTGATTTCACCAATTCTAATTTTTAATAAGGACTAAACACGATAGGCATCTACTTTGGGTCCTTTCATCGGTTATCTTTCATTTACTCATACATTCATTCCACAAGCATCTGTTACACCGCAGTCATTATGACAGACACTGGAGAGACAATGGCTTTATCAACCTCATAGCCCAAAGAAATAAAGAGACAATAGATAAATTTTTAGGAGATAAACATGCAACAAAAAATTAAGAAACATGCAATAAATAGTACACTGGGATAGAAAATAAGGAGGTAAGAGAAGGCCTCTTTGATGTGGTAACACTTGAGGTAAGCTTCAAAAAAGACCTAGAAGTCACCAAGCAAAGCACTGTGATAAACTTGCTTTGTTTCAGGAACTAAAAGTATGTTACTATGACCTTATGGCTTCCTACCTTTACAATGTCCTACCTTCTGACTTCTAAATTGTACCATAAAATTTTTTCTTGTTTTTTCTTCTCAACTTGTAGTTATTGGTGATATAATGACATTACCTTTTGACTCAAAAGACAGGAGTTCAAATTCTAGTTCTTCCATTTTCCAGCTATGTGACTCAGTCAGGTTTTTCAACTTCTTAGAACTTAAATGTCCTCAGTTGAAAAGTGAAAAATTATAAAAGGGTTATAGTGAGAATCAAATAAGATGACTCATGTGGAAGCACCTGGCACATAGTAGGTATTCAAAAATTGTTGAAACTAAATCCAAATATTGAACATGTTCTCAGGTACATTAATTTGGATTCTCCCCCAAACAGGCAAAAGACTCATGAATTAGTTTTCTAGTCAAATAATGAAAAAAAAAGAAAAAAAACCGTCTGTGAATGTTACAAACAAGTATCCTAGGTAATGAAATCAGAATGAATGGGTCAGATCCATGGCTCTCCCTGCTTAGAATTACATCTGACGGTGACATCCAGAACCACGTTGTATAAGGCACAACTGTGCCCCTTGACATCTGTTTCAAGGGTGGGGATGCAACATGCCTCAACACCCTACTCTCCCAGAGCCTATTACAGAAATACAGTTAATGGACTTATCTAATGTGTTTTGAGTAATTCTTTTTTCAGATTGTATAAACTCTTGGAAAGCGTAAGCTTCGTAAGTTTGAATTTGAAATAATCTTGTTTATTTTTCTATAACTTAATGTCTTGAATATTGTGTAATGCCCAAAGTGGTATTATTCAGACTTAATTCAAGAAACTTTGATCATTCACTTTCCAGACATACAATACTGTGTTCATGTACTGGGAGGTATACAAGGATGAACTTAGTGTTTGTAGTTTAAAATATAATAAATTATAGACAATCCCAAAGTCCTTTTTCAGTGATTCAGAGGGTACTTTATGATCTTACAACATTCCAGAGTAATCATTGTGAATGTCAGTTACTTTTCTATATGGTCATGCTTATAAGGAAAGGCTAAATAAGGTCTATAAGATACAAAATAGTAGCAAAAGAGTGAGTTCTCTTCTTAGAGCTCCCACAGAGAGCGCTCAGTTCTATATGGAACTTGGGAGCTTTGTATTGTAGTAATCCAAATGCTGAGAGAACTGCCCTCCAGATTCTGAAGTGTTCAGTAGCCAGGTTGGTGTCCTGCCCTTTTTTGCATTCTCAGTACCTAAAATCAGGTGAGGCATGCAGTGTACACTCAAAAAATGTGAACGGTTGGATAAAAAGATAAATATCTAATGCTTTCCTTTTCTATTTATTGCTCTGGGAAACATACAGTGGTAAATATTGATATTAAAGACACTCTATTAGCACATTGAAACTTAGCATTAGCATTGCACATAGTGATGCTACCATTTCTTTTTTTTTTTTAAGATTTTATTTTTTTAAGTCATCTCTACACCCAGTGTGGGACTCAAACACACAACCCCAAGATCAATAGTCACATGCTCCACTAACTGTGCCAACCAGGCACCCCATGATGCTACCATTTCTACAGCAGCATGTATGAGTGGGAATAAAGGGTTAACATCAGGCCTGGCTGAGACAGGCCTGCCTGAGAATGACCTCCGGTCTCCCATGGTCCTGTTTCCTTGGAAACAGTAGAGTTAAGATAAATGGGGAACAGTTGTCTCTCCCTGTGCATTGTGTGAAACAAAAACCTGAGCTTGGGGATCTGCAAGCAGGCATGCAGACCTCAGGCTTGATGAAAACCATATACGAGATTGGTGGGGGAAGTGGCCACTCTGTGACAATGCAACCCCACATATCCTGACTCTCACACCTTGTCCCTGTGTGGGAAGGGGGCAAACAAAAACTGCTACGTGGGTAGCTGCTAGGCCTCCGCATGAGCTGACAACACTGTATCTCCTTGCTGGTCTCCTGCTAGTTTCTTTCCAGAAAGTTCAGTAAGAGTAGTATTGATTAAAGCCTGTCTGTGTCTCCTGAGTCTTATTTGCCAGCTCGGATTCATAATGGCAACCTAGCTGTCACAGTCTGTAATCTTCACACCTGGCTCTCCTGCTCCCAAATGTCACTTACAGCACAGAAAAGGGGGGAGTTAAACACACACACACACACACACACAAGAGAAGAAAAATCTCCAATACTATGTTCCCCAAGACGGAAAATAAAATATTTGCAAATATTTGGGGATTCCATGAACCCCAGGCAAAACCCAGACTGGCTCCCAAAAGGTCAGCACACTTGATGGTCACATCCCAGCAAAATGAGAGTGGAGGGGATTAAAATTAATCCAAGTGCCAATGTCTGGAGTAGGCACTGCACAATTTAAACTGCATCACCAAAGAAAGGCCATTTGGGAAAGGAAGTGCAAAAGAGAAAAAGCAGGATAAGGGTAATTTGATGACTAGGCAAAGGTCAAAGGGGCATATTCAAGAAGGTCCCTCTGGATCTGTGAAACAAGAGGGAATAAAAGCATATGCATGTTTGTTGAAACTAAAAACCCTTTTAGGTTGTCTTCTCTGCTAAATTCTTATGACTTGAAATGATTTTAAATTCCTGAAAGCAACACCTTCCCCTGAGTCAATGTTTAGCCACTTTAATGTGCTTTACCTGGGAGTTTGGTCCGTGCCTTCAAGCCAGGAAGAGTTTTAAGAGGGTCTAATACTCCCTTCAGGCATATGTATTTTTTCAAGCACCAAACAGAGTCCACAAGCTAATGATGCCTAAAGAGGTTTAAGTGATATCAGACAGAGCACCACCCCAAAGACATGGTTCAGAGCACTTAGAACTCATGACCATCTCTTCTATCATTGATCCATTATCATTCATTTTCTTAATGCACTGAGAGCCCACCCTGAGCAAATCAAATTGGCCCTAAATTTCTTTTACTTAATTTATCCCATGCAACTAGTTCCAAAGAGAAGTGTGCTACAGGTCATTACTCTCCATATATTCAAAAACATCTAAACAACCTACAGTGGATCAATTCCAAGAAATATTGACAGTTTTAGTTATACCAACATAAAATTAACATAGATGTCTTTGAAATGATACATCTCCCTCCAATAAAACGCTAGACGCAATATATTTAAGGTTGTCTATACATACTAATACTATAAACTGCTTATGTTCCTATAGCCCTTTACACATCTAAATATTTTGCATGACTCGTCCCATTTGACATTCTCAATAACCCTGCAATGTAGTAATGCAGATATTATCACAATTCAGCTGTCTTAGAAACAGAAGGTGGTTTTAAAATGTCCTTAAGAAAACAGAAAGTTGTTAAATGACCTTAAACTATAACCCAGATAGTATGACTTCCAGCAAAACCCTTTTTCTACTATGTAACTTAATAAAAATTAATGCAAGAATTTTTTTCAGTTCACTTCTACAAAATTTCAAAGTTAATAAAAACAAATAAAAGTTGTTAAGTACCTCTTTCCCTCAGAAATAAGGTAACTAAGTAATTTGTAAGTTATTATGTAAAAAAATCAAGCTTTAAAAAAACACAGAGCCATTTTTGTGATGCCACTGGGTAAAGAATTCATTCTATTTCTTTTTTATTTCCCAGGAGGGATTTATTAGACAAATACCAAGTTTAAAATTCATATACCTCAAGCACAAGTTCAAAAACTTTAATTCCAGCACTATGAATACTTTAATTTCCTGGGAATAAAAATTTTAAAAATCAAAATCTAGACCCACTCCCTTTAGCATGCATTCTAACAGTTTACCAAGCTCTGTATTTTGTTTAGAAACAGATCTAGTGGGCATTTCAACCCCTTGAGGTAATCTTCAGATTTGCTTTAAATTCTTCTGGAAGACTCACACTTTCATAGTTGGGGAAAAAATTAATGACTTCTGTAAAGGACAGAAAAGAGTACTTATAATGGGATTTAGGGGCAGGCGCTTTGCAATTAAAAATACCATTTAAACACTTTACTTAAATCCAACCAAACTGGAGTGTCAGCGCAATTCTATTCGTTAATTTTGACATGATTTACTGAGTATAATCCCCTTAAGTCAGAAGCTGACCTCCAAGCATTCAAGCTTCCTGTGGGATCAAAAGGAATAATAAGAAACATGTTAGTACTGTAAACTAAGCAAGTCTGGTGTTGTGCCGCAGGTTTGTTCCTATGTTGGCAAGTAGACAAGCATGCAGCAAATACTCGGCAATAACAAAATAAATGTCCAGAGACCTTTTTCCAACCAACAAGCCGACAACTCAGCAACTTCAAACAGATTTTTTTTTCTTTCAGAGCCAATTCACTTGCAGTGTAGGCTGATAAAGCAGTATTAATCTCCTGCTTTAAATCAAGTTTCTGTCACTGGGCTCCATTAATCTCCCCCCTGTTATCAAGTGTCTCCATGGCAGGAAATTATATTTCTAAATTGAATTTTGTTCTGTTTCGATGTAGTAAGAAATATTTTCCAGACTACTAATAGGATGCATAAAGATTGTGACTCTGACAATACCGTTAGATAAATAGAAGCTATAAATTAAACCCACCTTCATTCACCAGCAAGCATAATAGCAAAATAGAAAGCATTGATTACCTGGAAAGAGTAATCAAATGAAAGATTTTAAATAAAAAGTGAGGTAGCAGATGGTTAACTTTTTAATTTACCTTTTTATAGCAATTGCCCATAAAGGTAAAAAGAAAAAAAAATCAATCCAATGAGTCTCCTGGTGCTAATAAAACACATATTGATTCTTAGTGCATATGCTTACTCTACAAGATGCTCCAACCTGGTTCTACCACTGGTAATGGAAGCAGATACTGTTTATGAGCACTTCAGTGGAGACAAATTTACAGTAAAGAAATGTCTCTGAGCTAGATTTATTATTAAAGAACAAAAGCTTATAACCACAAGTAACAAAGAGATTTCATTTTATGGTTAGAGACCCACTCTTCATAGGAGGCCAGGACAATTCAGCCAAATGGTAGCACAGTCACTGGAAGAAGCCTTCAAAATTATAGTCTCCCTTTTTGTTGGTGAACAATAGTGATTTCAATAAGGTTTAGTTTTTTTTCCATTGATATAAATTGCCCTGTACTGCCTCCCTTAACACAGGTCGAGATTCTCTTTGACAGTAACAATTTGTAAAAAGTTTCAACTTGTTTTTGAAAACATGGCCCCAAGGCAGTCCGTTAAAACTTCCCATGTTTAAAGAAACATTGCATGAAAGAAGGTTTTCAGTGTATCCATGTAAGGGGCCTACAGAACACATAATTAATGCTACCTATACCAAGATGCTTGAAGGGTAAGTAGAATCTGACAAATGTACAAAGGAGGAGGGGGCAGCTATCACACAGAAGAGAGATGAATGGATACTAGCACTTCTTTCCCACCCTCACCTACAGACCTTAACCTGAATAGATAAGATATATGGACCGAAACCTTTAACCTCACATTTAGAAACTTCAAGCAGGATTACCATGGTGGCTTAAACCACTCTTTACATACTGTCTTCCTCAACTTGAGTATTTTGAAGTTCTGTTAAACAGGTAAAGGTTATTCATAATGAATAAAGGAATAACAATGTAACGTCACAGAACTTAAAGTTTACAAAAGTAAAACGAAGAATCTGATGAAAATTATAAAGAATACCTTCAAAATAATAAGTATTAACCAGAGCTAGACAGCAAACTAAAATGGAATAAATTACTTTCAGAAGAAGAAATACAACATGTTCTTTTCATAAATAAAAGCAGGTAGTAAAAAGAGAAGTCAGCATTTGAAAAACACGCATCGTCCTGCTTTACCCTCTGAACAGATCTTACCTCCATGTGTGAGAAAGAAAAACTGCAGCATCACAAACAGGTCATAAGTCACATTCCTTAAGAATAACCAAGTGGTAACGGTAAGTCTGAAAAACTGTGAAGCTTATTTATTATTATTATTAATAATAATAATAACATAATTTTGACCAGAGTGCAGACTATAATATGCTCCTGGGAAGAATGGCATCAAAAAAGAACGATGATCATTGTTTTTCTATATGCTGCAATTTGACAGTGTATTTTGCATAAACCACAACACCAGATGTCTAGCCTCTGGACTCACTTTTTATCAGAAAGCCCATCTCATCAAGTGTGATGTACATTTCAAGTATTTCTACCATGCTCTGTTTAATGCCAAAAGGTTTGGTGGGGTTCCACATGGAATTAATTTGTGATCCTGAAAGCCAATTCAGGCAGTCTGAATTTCAGGCTAACTCCATCTGCTAAAATGTTGCTTCACACATGAAATGCACTTGCTAGTCACTAATTTTCAGAAGTGTCTCTAAGCCACCTACCAATATATAAACATATAGTTCAATTGTGACTCATTAAAGGGAAAAAAATCTATATTGCCTAAACAAAGCACAACACAGAAGTCACAAACAAGGGTGCAAAATCACTTCAATTTTGCAGCAGAGAAATTCTTACACTGCATTTCTTAGAGATTTCCAGCAACACACATTCTCCCATACTAAATTTTCATGATTTTCATTTTCACCATTAAATGGTCCCATTTTAAAAGGATCACCTTACTTGGCAAAATATATTTAGATACTCAGTTGTGTTGTTTCAAGGGCTTCTAGTTCTAAATACTTATAGATAGAAAAAAGAAGTGTTAGGAGTCCACTTCACCTTGGCTTTTCCTAAGATTTGAAAGACTAATCAACCACACACCAGAACACCAGGATGTGGCCAGAGGCTTCCTTCTTCAGCTGTGAGACAAAGTTTCCTCAGGAAGGAAATCTTAAGTAAGTTATCAGGAAACTAAGGACTATGCCAGTCATCTATAAAGAGCTCAAAATACTTCAGAGAGCAAAATGTCCAACCAAGTTCTTTTTCTTTTTCTTTTTAATTTTTTATTTTAGAGAAAGAGCAGGGGGAGGGGCAGAGGGAGAGGGAGACACAGTCTAAAGGAGACCCCACACTGAGCTCAGAGCCCAACTCAGGGCTCAATCTCATGACCCTGAGTTCATGACCTGAGCTAAAACCAAGAGTTGGACCCTTAATTGACCCAGTCGCCCCAAGTTCTTTTTTTAAACAGATAAATCAAATCCCAAGTTCAGCCAAGGAGAAAAAGATCATAGGGAATATTCTATCTCTAGCTCCAAAAAAAAAAAGGCACCCACTCTCAATTTTTAAAATGTGAGTATCTTTAGTCACTTCCAAGTGTAGCTTTAAATATATTGAGACCTTTGCTTTGAATAATGCTGCTGGATTCTCCATGGTGTTTTTCCCAGGCCATTCTCCTTGAATGTCAAATTGCCCAGGACGCTTCCTTAGGAATGTCTTACTTCCAGAAGAATCATTCCTTAAAACTTAAGCTGAACAGAATAGATGCTTGAATTTACAGCATTTTGTCAGGTTCTAGCTGAATAGAAGGGACAACTCCCAGGGTGGCCTTTGAAGTTCCAACTTTATAAGCAATGGGTTAATCAAAAGTAAAAGCTTAAGAAAGGAAGAAAATTCATTGACATAGCTTCTTAATACCTATCTAGTTCCAAATAGCCAATATTTATACCAAAAGGCTAAAGCTAATAACTATTTTCCTATCTGTAGGAGTCTGAAGATCTAGCAAGATCTACAGTCTCCTAGAACTCTTTGAACTAAACTCTTCTGCAACGTCTATCACCAAACCACAGCACGAGGAGGGACGAAGCAGGATACAAAGAAACTAAAACAGCAGAGCCTCTCACCTTAACAGAGTTTCAAATTCATTGCTGCCATTTTAAAATTTTGATATTTCCCATAAATATCCAGATTTATGGATTTTTTTGTTTCAATTATAGGATCCAGCATCCCTAGGCCCTCATTTCGGTCTGGCAATAATTGACTGGCAATGAGTAGCTAGTACTTAATCCATGGACCAGATAATCTCCAAAATCCTTCCAGGAACAAAATTCTGAGCATCTAAATAAGACTGTACTTAGTTTGTTGTTAAACTTTTCACTCAAATAGCATTAACAAAATAGAATTCATAGGTGTGAAGCTCAGAACACTTCTCTGAAATAAAAGTGAATTTCGGAATTATTATAAAAAATAACAGGGAAGTTCCTCTTGTACTAAGCAGGATTACCATGGCAACAACACATTATCAGTAAGGTAAAACTAACCTATCCTATGATGGTCTAATCCCAGCTCACCTTGCCTATTAGTGAATGAACAATTTGATGCCTGGTGAATTCTGCTTCACAATGATGGGAACAGACAACATCAAAGGATCCTAAAGCAGCATTGCTATGAATGCTTGGCCACCACAAGCCAGCTATCCTCGTAACTTTTCTGACACCTCCTGCTTAAAACCCAAAAGATCAGAAGGATGTTGAGGGCCTGCTTTCATAATGTGCATTCATACTGAAAATCAAGATCAAGTGAGTGACTGTCCTTCTGCTCCATGGGAACTCACCTTCCTGAGCCTCACCTTAGGACACCTGCATTACTGTTTGACAGGTGTACCCCCCCAGACCTTTGTGGCAGCCTTCCAGTCCCCACTGCCAATGTGCTTATTGAAGGACATTTGAGAAGGGTGACCCATTCATAGTACTCATTATGGTGAAGAAGGCCAAGAAGGCCATGTTTGTCCAGGTTCATCTCTCCAGACCCCCAACCTTGAACTGCAGCCTCTTAAAGACCTCTTCCAGGGCCTCAGAGGTCTTTCAGCTAAGCTTCTAAATTTCACTCTTGAATCTCTGCACACACCACCGCTTGGACCAGGGGAAGGAGCGTAAGGAGCAAGGAAGAGCAATAGGTGGAGCTGACCAAGGTGGACTGTGGCCCAGAGCCAGGCCAGGGCTGCTGCTGCCATGCAAAAGGAGGCTGCCCGGCACATGATGCTCACAGGCCTGACACAGAGGCAAACAACTACATCAGGCACAACCTGATTGGCCACAACCCCACCCAGCAACACCTGTTTGTGCCCCAGGCTGGCTGAGCCTAGAGAGATGTGGGCCCACCTCATTATGGGCCAGCACTCTGTACAGGTGTGCCCTTATCACCATGACCATATGGAGCGTCACCTGCCACAGCTGGCTGGCCTCCATGTCTTCATGCTGCTGCCCTGGGCTTGCCTCATCTGGACCACGTGCAGCTGCCACCAGCTGACCATGCTCGGAGCACCTTCCATCCTGCTCTACAGGCTGGCACAGTGTGGCCTGCACTACATGTGGGCCATGGAGCAGTGTCCTGAGCTCCCCACCACCCTGAGCCCTGTCAGCCTGGGCATCTGGGGCTAGAGAACACCCACTAGAGATCAATCCTGCTAACTGGTTTGGGGGTGTGGAAGGGCTTCCCAAATCTGGGCTACATCCAGAATCACCTACAGACCCTATTGCTGCTGGCATGTGAGGCTACCATGTACCAATGCCAGGAACATCACCACCCATAGCACCTGCTGGCCCCACCAGCTGCCCAAGCTGTCTATAAATGACAATACTCTCCAGTGGCTGAGCCGGGCCTGCTCCACTGCCTCAAATTCTTCTCCTACAAACTTGGACAGGAGATCTTCCTGATGGCCGTGAACATGTTTGGACTGTGCAGGAACTTCATGGTCACCCTGCATGGCTATCCTCACCCATCAGCCCTCTGGGCTATTGCTGGCCTCTGGCCCAACTACTGCCTCTTCCTGATACTCTTACTGCTTTACCAGTACCTGCTATCCTTGGCATTCCACCTGCCCTGTGCATAAACTACCTGTGGCACTGAAACAAGACCATCCCTGTGAACTCCACACTCAAATGGCTGTACCTACCCAATTTATTCAGGGTCCCCAACTCCACCAACCTCATAGGTGATTTCCTCCTGCTGCTCTGTACCTCCCAGCAGTGGCAGGTGTTCTCTCCCAAGCACACCAAGCAGTGGCTGGCATCAATACTGATCACCTGGAACCTGTGGGGGGAGCCCAACCCCATGCCCAGCTTTATCCCCTGCAGGTCCTACCTCAGCGTGAAGGTAGCCATCTTCTGCTTGCTCTTCTGGTTGCTGGGCAGGGACCAGGACTGCCCGCTGCACGTGGAGGAGGCCAGGTCCTCTGGGACAGCCTCTGCTCCCGGTCCGCGCTGCTGCAGCACTGCATCTTCCTCAGCCACTACGACCTGCACATCAAGGCTGAGCTCCACGCCAACCACCCTGCAGGCCTCCAGGAGTTTTGCCCGCTACAGTGCTGCGGACCTCAAAAGCATCGATCTCCACCACAAAGCGAGAAGTCCCTGGCGCAGCTGTGCCAAGCAGGAGAAGCACAGGCAGGACCCCGCGGGCGGTTGCCCCTCCAGAAATCAGGAGCCAGGGCCCAGCAGTCCAGAGGGCCTCTTCCTCCTGCAGCGACAGTGGTGGTGGCTGTGACTGGACCACGTCACAGCCATCCACTCCTGCCTGGGACCACTATGTGTTTGAGTCCGACGGTGAGGAGGAGAAGGCCCAGCCCGAGGACCCCAGGCAGTGAGCACAGAGCGCCTTCCAGACGGCGCAGCAGGGATGGGTGACCAATGTCCTGGCGGTGCTGAAGCTGCCGTGGCAGGAGTGGGCAAGGTAGCTGCCCACAGGAGACGGACTGCGTCCGGAGCTGACGCACTGACTGCGCGTGAGCGCCGTGAGCTAAGTGCTGCGCCGCGGGTGCCACCTCCGCACCCGGGAGCTCCTCCCCAGGGGAGACAGGCACTGGCGCGTGCTGGACCAGCTGTAGGAGAGCGAAGCCCAGGCAACGCTGCAAGGCCCCTGGGAGGTCCGCCCTGTGCCAAACACGGCCTACCGCGAGCCGCGGAGCAGCACAACCAACAACACAAGTAGCCCCCTCGGCACTGGCTACAACACCCACAACAGCAGCGAGGAGGCGGTGCTGAGCCCCGGACTTCCTGTGCGGCCCTGGGAGCTTCCGGGCAACACAGGCGGCCGGTCGCGCATGGCTGCTGGGCTCCTCCTCGCCAAGCACCTGTGCATCCCAGAGCTGGAGGAGGCCCAGCGGTTCACAACAGGGCAGGGCCGGGCACTGGGGCTGCTGCAGGCCGTGTACCAGTGTGCGGCCGCCCGCTCGGACCTGCTCTGCTCTGTCCTCATCGTCCCTAACCACGTGGTCACCGCATTGGCCACCTTCCTGGTGCCGCCCATGCTCGTCTTCCCATGCACCGTGCTGTCCGTCCAGTGGCCCAGCAAGCGTTTCTGGATGAAGCCCATTGTCTTCACAGGGTCACCAAGTACCTATTCCAGTTTGACTTCTTCCCCGGGAACAGTCACGCAGTGATGCGGCGCTACGAGAACGAGCCCTACTTTGCTTAATGCATCCTGGGCCTGAAGAAGACTGACGGCTACACCAAGTATGACCTGGTGCGGCTCATAGCCCTCTTTGGGAGGGCCCCAAACCCAGAGGACGCGCAGGAGCAGGGGGAGGCAGCTGCTTGGGGAGAGAGAGGAGGTGGAATCACCCCAGGAGAGAGTGAGGGCAACTGGACTTCACTGCAGAGCTGCTTCTGTCTGTCCCTGGCACTGAGTGTATATCGCTGCAGGTGGCAGCTGGTCTGGCAGCTCGATGACCCACCACTCAAGGAAGCCAGCAACTCCTGAGCCCACACACTCCCTGCAAAGCTAGATGCACATATATAATGGTAGTCACCCTCCTCTTTGGGCTACAGCAGCTTCATAGGATTGGCTTCAGGTCTGTTGGGTGCAAAAATATACTTGGGGAAGAGATTGGGGATGATTACTGACCTGTCCGGGGTGCCCTCCAGCAATCTGGCCAGCTGTCGTTGCATGGTGCTGTTGGGGCACAGGTCCGTGGTGTATTCCATGGTGCTGCATTTGGCCAAGTCCCTGTGGAAGTTCCAGGCTGGCTTTTCTCTGTGTGAATAAAAAGCATTGTTCTATCCAGTGCTTGGTCATGTTGTGTTTTCCTTGGTGACTCTGATATCAGGATAAAGTGGACAGAAGTGTTTGGACTCTATACTGGGTGGCTGGCACTGTAACGATCTTTTCTATCCTCCATGTCGTTGGAGTCCTATCCTGGCATTGATTACGTACACAGGGTTCTGCTGGACAGACTGCTAATGGAAACCTGGTTTCTTTGGGGTGATAAAAAATTGTCTAAACTTAGATCATCATGATGGTTGCACAAGTCCACAAATACACTAATAGATGACATGACAATGGTGCTCTTTGTTGATAAAGATTCACTACAAACTCACTAAAATTAAAACTCTGTGTAACCAATGTTTTCTGTAGTCTGGGTCCATGTAAGGATTATATTCTCAGGAGACTTAAATTCCTAAGAAGAGAGAAGGCCATCGAGCCAGGGTTCTCATCTTCTCCACTTTAAACATCCCAGTCAGCCTCCCTATTCAAAGATATCAAGAAGCCCAAACATAAAAGGAAGCTGTGATGAAAGGGATGGTATATATGAGACTCCTCTAACACTAGTTTCAGTACTCTATTTGCTGATCCACCAGAAATAGGTTGGATGTCAGTTTAATATCATCTCAGCCTCCGTTTTATCTACAACTCATGCAGGCTGGGAATGCAATGTCAGGCATTAAGCTTAAATTTCACTTAAATCAGATATTCATTGATTTTTTTAAAAGATGGTTTAAATTTTAGCATACTCCTATTTTAGTCCTCTTGATAGTATTGTTTCTTCTATTAAATTATTAGGTCCATTCAGAAAGGGGAGGGAGAGATCTCTATATATCCAAATACTTTCCATTGTTCAGCCCAGAAGATGGATCCATTTTACCCCAAGTCTAATGGTAGAGAATGTTGTATGAATGTGAAGCAGAGTGGTACCTCAAACATTGTTACTGACTTAGCAGTACACTGGGCACAGATATAGTTGCTATTAAAAGCAATGTACTCTTCCCTCCCTCCCATATACCTGCGATCACTTTTGTTTGGCATGTTTGCCCCTTCACATTATTACAAAACTGTACCCCAGCGTATTGCTAACTCAGTTTTCTCTTTGTATCACTGCATTCGATGTATTTTTCACATCAAGGTGTTTCTATAGACTGGACAGAGTTAGAGTTCAGCTTCTTCTAGCCAAAGTGTTTAAATTTGACTAGACAGCAGCAATTGCTTTTTAATCTAAGCAAACTGATCTGTCAAAGACAATCAACTCAGGGAAGTTATTCCAGGAGGATCCTAATAATCCCGATGAATCACACTGCCCTATGTGAAACTCAGCTGCTGAACTCTTGACATAATGTCACAAGTACTTAGAGGAATTAGTACATACAGCTGAACTCTATGTTGACACACAAACTCTACCCTCTCGTACATAAGTTAATGGTCACTGCATTTGGTCCAGGGAGGAGTAATGTGTGTAGAATGTCAGTTCATGTTTATTTTTTTTTAAGATTTTATTTATTTATTTGAGAGAGAGAGAAATTGCACAAGCCGGGGGAGTGGCAGAGGGAGAAGCAGGCTCCAGGCTGAGCAGAGAGCCCCATGCAGGGCTCGATCCCAAGACCCTGGGACCATGACCTGAGCTGAAGGCAGACACTTAACGGACTGAGCCACCCAGGTGCCCCTCAGTCTGTTTTTAATGATGATGTTACATCCCCTAGGCTTCGTGTTGCATAATGTTCACAAGCATTTATCAACAGTATGCTTAATTCCTCTAGATGTAAATAAAGGTTTGTTGTTGTGATTTTTAAAAATCACCTCCTATCTTTTAAACAAGGGTTCCTAACCTCTTAAAAATGCTCCTACCGGGGCGCCTGGGTGGCACAGCGGTTAAGCGTCTGCCTTCGGCTCAGGGCGTGATCCTGGCGTTATGGGATCGAACCCCACATCAGGCTCCTCCGCTATGAGCCTGCTTCTTCCTCTCCCACTCCCCCTGCTTGTGTTCCCTCTCTCGCTGGCTGTCTCTCTGTCGAATAAATAAATAAAATCTTTAAAAAAAAAAATGCTCCTACCAATTTAGGGCTTTCCTGTTACCGGGATCTTTAACTACTTTTTCTTGTTTAAATATTGCAACAACACTTGAGAGGTCAGTAGAGATGGTAACATCATTTATATCATTAGTAAGTCACAGAACTGAGACTCAAACCTAAATCTGATGGCGTGATGTTTTGAGGTCTTCCTGATGCTATAAATCTTGTCTTTGCAGCTTTTGTTCCAGTGTTAGGATTACCGGGATAGGTGGGATAGGTTGGGATAGCACTGCTGAGAGTCTTATCCCCAAATAGGGAGGCCTGTCAGGTTCCCTCTGCTCCCCACAGAGAACCCTACCAAACTTAAATAAGGAGACAGAATAGATGGGGAGGCAGCAATAATGAGTGGGATCTCATGTAGGGCTGAGCTGAAAATTCTCCCTAAGTATGGCACAGGTGTTCTTTGAGAATGACTTACAGTTGGAAGAGAACTTCAAGAGAAATAATGACAACACATTCAATTCAGTCAGAGGGCAATGAAAGAGTAGATTACCTAGAAGATAAGCTTGGAAGAATAATATATAGTAATAATAATAGTAAGAATAATAGTAACATAATTGCTAATGTATATTGAGCACTTAATATTTTTCACTATTGTAAGTGCTTTATGTATATTAATTTATTGAATTCTCATCACAACACTGTGAAGTAGGTACTATGAAAGTCAAATTGGAATTCCTGAAGATAGCACATGGATGTAAATACAAAATATTAATTATTATGTAAATTTAAGTGAAAAAATGTGTTTAAAAGTAAAGATTATTAGGTTGGGTAAAAATAAATAAAATCCACTTATAAGTTGCTTTAAAAAGAATCCTGTGACATAAGGTTAACAAATGTTGAAATCCAAGGAAGAAAAAATAAATACACAGTGCAGATAACCAAAACAAAGCTGATGTTAATATATTAATATCAGACAAAATAGACCTTTAAGACAAAAGCCATTGAGACAAACTACATAATGAGAAAAGGTTAATTCACCATCAGATATAAAAATTCCCAACTAAACTCTATGTAATATAGCTTGAAACCAAAAAAAGCAAAACTTAAAAGCATTACAAGAAGAAATATATAAACACACCAGTAGAGCTGGACTTAGACATTATGGCTATCCTTTCCCAATCTGTCATCTGTCTTTCTCTATGATGTCCTTCAAATGAAAGAACCTCTTAATTTTGTAGCAAGCAATTCTTCATTTGAGTTGTTTGGGTCTTAAAAGTTTTTCTGCACCCTAAGGTCATAGTCTTTAAATAGTTTTAAGGTTTTATCTGTAAATTATTTTTTTGCATTTTTGAGAGATTACGTCTTACTTTATAGTTTTAGCAGCTATTGTAGGTAGTATTTAATTTCCACTTAAATTTTCTGATATTGCTGATAAAGACAAATACTATCATTCTTATCTCCCATTAGGTCTAATAGTTGTTCTGTTCAATCCACTTATATCTTATGTACACAATCATATCTGCAAGTAATTTTTTCTCTTTCCAATCCTGATAACTATTCTTTTTTTTTTTTAAGATTTTATTTATTTATTTAATAGAGATAGAGACAGCCAGCGAGAGAGGGAACACAAGCAGGGGGAGTGGGAGAGGAAGAAGCAGGCTCATAGCGGAGGAGCCTGATGTGGGGCTTGATCCCACAACGCCGGGATCACGCCCTGAGCCGAAGGCAGATGCTTAACTGCTGTGCCACCCAGGCGCCCCCTGATAACTATTCTTTTCTTTACATCATAACATTAGCCATACCTTCAGTATTATGTCAAACATTAAAAATAATACCGAGTATTCCTGTCTTAGGACAGATCTCGATGAGAGTGAAGTTTCCCCATTAACATGATATTTGCTGTAGAATTTTGGGTATACAATGTCTTTGTCAAATCAAGGAAATTCTTCTAAATTTTGAATTCTCACAGTTTTTATCAAAAGGGGTTGAACTTTGGGGTGCTTGGGTGGTTCAGTTGGTTGGGCGTCTGACTCTTGATTTCAGTGCCAGTCATAATCTCAGGGTCATGAGATCGAGCCCCACATCGGGCTCCACACTCCACGTGGAGTCTGCTCAAGATTCTCTCTCTCCCTCTCCCTCTGCCCCTCCTTCTACTCACATGCCCTCTTTAAATACATAAAATCTTTAAAAAACCAGGGAGACAGTTGATCTTTTATCAAGTGCTTATTTCTACATTTATTGATGTAATCGTGTGATTTTTCACCCTTATTCCAGTAATGTTCTGACCTCAAGAACTGTTAAGATAATATTTGTGGTTTTAAGTTACAAAATTTGTGGTAATTTGTTACAGCAACAATAGAAAACTAACATACAATATGTGATTCTCATAATTTTACATCTCCTTTATAAATTGTAGCAGAGAACAGTTAAGAAGCTTGCCCAGTTCACAAGGCTGAGGAGTTCGGCTCCTGGTTAAAAACCTCTATGTGGGGGCGCCTGGGTGGCACAGCGGTTAAGCGTCTGCCTTCGGCTCAGGGCGTGATCCCGGCGTTACGGGATCGAGCGCCACATCAGGCTCCTCCGCTAGGAACCTGCTTCTTCCTCTCCCACTCCCCCTGCTTGTGTTCCCTCTCTCGCTGGCTGTCTCTATCTCTGTTGAATAAATAAATAAATAAAATCTTAAAAAAAAAAAAAACTCTATGTGATTTTTCAGATGTGCCTATGGGCAATTACAAAGGCTTTACCTGGCAGGCCTCACGGGAAAAAGGCTACTGCCCACCACCCAAGCTTGGCACATAGCCAATGCACTGCAGTCTCTGAAGGCAGTTGCAGGCGACAACTCAGACTCCCCTGCCCAATCATGCTTTTCATATATTTGCATTCCTAGCCTGGTGCTTTCATTTCTGGATCTCTATCTGAGGCCTGGGGCAGAAGCCTTTGTGCTTCTGCTGAGTCCTCCTTTTGAGGGGCAGTGGGGGACACCTTGAAAACACTTTGTTCCACTCTGACTTTTCCCTATACTTTTCCACTCCTAACTCACCTCCTTCACCCTTCCCCCATAGGGTCCATGAAATTGCTGGAGGCTTTATTTTGAGGCTCCCAACAACAGTGAGCCATCTCTCACATCTGTGTTGATGCACCTGACCCAGGATTAGTGTGTCCGTCCATAAGGGAAATGTAACAGGGGGAGTCAGTGCCTTCTCATTTTAGACTCTTGCGTATAATCATCCCAGCAGGTGTTAAAGGCTTAACTCTTTCATTTTTGGCTTGTGCATTAATCAGCTACTCTAACATCTGAAGCTCAGCTCACTTCCCCAGCTCAGCTGAACTCCTAACAACAGCTAATAGTAGGAAAGCTGGAATTCAAATCCAGGCAGTCCAGCTCTGAACCTCTATTCCTAACAATAATGCTCTACTGCTTCCCTTTGTGTTAGACCGCTCTAGCCCAAGGAACTGGTCATGGCGACTTGGATAGGGCAGTAGAAGTTGGCTAAAGCATACAGAACAGGTAAACTCAACAAGAGTTGGTGATGGGTCAGATGTAGAAGATAAGAAAAGGGAAAGAATAAAGGATGACATTTTGGTCTTCGGCTTAGAGCAATGAAGTAGAGGGTGCCCTTGGGGTTTGGGATGGGGTGACAGGTGGCAGGGAGATGATGGAGAAACAAGAGATCTTCTTGGGATATATTTAAGGTTTCTGATTCTTAATAATATCCAAGTGAAGATGTCAGGTAGGCCACTCACATGGAATTTTGGAATTTGAATTTTACTTTTTTTCTCTATTCCTAGAATTAGGAAAAGAGAAATACTGTATAAGAGAATACAGTGCAGACACCACCTTAAGCTAAGCACTCCTCTCCACTCCTACAGTCAGCTCTCAAAAAGAATCAGATATTGCGACTCTTCTGAGAAAAATACAGTCATCTTCAAATATGGTTGGTATATGGGCACAACAGTCTCCAAACTATGAAAACTACTAGATCAGAATTCTCAAGGAATGACTAGAATCTGAAACTGAGCAAGCTAATAATTCACTGATTAAAAACTGAGAACCCAGCGACTGCCACACATTAGCCTTGTTATTACGTTTATCATTTTTAACCTGATTTTCAGTCATTTGTTCAATCAACATGGTGATCAATTTATTTGTTTCCAAATCTAGAGAGAAATAATTCAGTTAGGCCAAATACTTGAAGTTCCTTGGATATTTAGTTTACGTTAAACCCTTCTTCCCCTACACTATTACATTTCTGTGCTGGTTTCTACGCTTAATCATATGCTATACTGCAGTTTTAAAATGTTTCAAATATGCCTTCCATCTGCCCAACCGAATTTTATTTCCTTTGAGGGTAAGGACTGTGACCCAGTCCCTAAACCAGTGTTGAGTACATTAAAGGGGAATTTGTTGAATTCATTTGGAAAGTTGTCTCCACTAACTGTATGTCCACCACTCACCTAGGATGACTCGCCCTCCATTTCACTCAACTAATTTAATTCAGTCGCACAAGTATACTGTAACAGTCATCATATTCTCAGTTTATGGTTTTAATGGTATTGCAACATTAGATTCACAACATATTTCCAAGCACCAAGTATGCTTGAAATTGAAGATTTTTATAAAGATAATAAAACTTAATGACTACCCATGATCTATGATCTGACAATACATCTGTTCTTTTTCATCTTGAGATGGTAAAATACCCACCCTAGCTTATTGTGGCACAGTGGGAGAGAAGAATTATAGTCCTATTAATCACTCTTAACTATCAGCTTATTAAGTTATAGTTTCCCAACAGGCTTGTCTTACATGACTGTTAATAGGCTGCAGGTGTTTTTCTAAGAGTCTTTTTATAATGCAGTTATGTCATAAAGAGACAGCATGGAGTAAAAGAAAAACTGGTGGGCTAAGAATCAGAAAACCTAGGTTTTAAATTCTAGTAGTAAAGTAGCCCCAAAGCCTTAAGCAAGTCACCACCTCTCTGATCTCTACAGTTTTCCCATCTTTAAAATGAGAGGACTTATTACCAATTAAGTAAATGCGTTTGTGCCGTTTATACCAGATTGGTAGGCAGGTAACCATAACCCAGGACCCAAGAATTTCACAAAGGACCTTCTAACAGAAATCTCTCCACATTAAAATAGCTTAAGATAAAGTGTAAAATTGAGGGGCGCCTGGGTGGCTCAGTCATTAAGGGTTTGCCTTCGGCCCAGGGCGTAATCCCAGGGTCCTAGGATTGAGGCCCACATCGAGCCCCGCATCAAGCCCCACATCAGGCTCCCTGCTCTGCTAGGAGCCTGCTTCTTCCTCTCCCACTCCCCCTGCTTGTGTTCCCTCTCTCGCTGGCTGTCTCCCTCTGTCAAATAAATAAATAAACTATTTTTAAAAATTTTTTAAACAAACAAACAAAAAAAATAGGGGCGCCTGGGTGGCACAGCGGTTAAGCGTCTGCCTTCGGCTCAGGGCGTGATCCCGGTGTTATGGGATCGAGCCCCACATCAGGCTCCTCCAGTATGAGCCTGCTTCTTCCTCTCCCACTCCCCCTGCTTGTGTTCCCTCTCTCGCTGGCTGTCTCTGTCTCTGTCAAATAAATAAATAAAATCTTTAAAAAAAAATAAAATAAAATAAAGTGTAAAATTGAGATTTGTTACTCGTTAACTTTAAAAGTCAATTTTGTTACCTAACCACTGTGGATGTGCACAGGAACAGGAGCATGTTTCATATGTGAAAAATAGTGACTACAGATATGTGTTAGGATGTCTAAATTGGGCTATACCAAAATTTTACTTTTAGCTAAAAACCACCTCAGAGAGACAGCTGTTATACATACATTTTGCAACTGACAAAAAGGATTGCATTTCAAAAGTTTGTAAGTCCATTTTTTGGAAAACTTTGTAAATGGAAGTTAGGCTTGTACTTCAACGCATGAGAGTATAAATGTGGACATAGCTGTACTATATAACATCATAATAAATGCTCCAAGCTCTGGGTCCTGAGAATGGGGCTTGTGTCATGTACATGAGTTTCCTCCCCTGCTCTTAGAAAGAAGACTCAAGTAAACAATGATTAAAATTGATTTACCTTTGTCACACCCTTCTAACCTTTTTTACACTCGGGTAGGGCACCCAGCCCTAATTATGTTGCTGGAACAATGCTATCCAGTCCTACGTACTGTAAATTTCAACAGCCCTTCCTTGCACCTTCGAACAGTAATTCCACAACTGTGGAGCAATTGATGGACATTTCAACAAATAACCCAAAAAATGTTACCACTCTTAAACTATAACTAGTGTTGAAAGAGACCATCTGTTACTTATAAAAGCAAAAATATTAGAAATCTATGTTAAAAATTTTAGAGACCTGGTCCAACCAATTATGATACATTCATACAACAGAGTATCCAACATTTGAAAAATGTGTAAAAGTTGTAATTACATGGGAAATATACAAAACATAATGCTGAATAAATAAAAAAGATACTAAAATGCTATGTTCTTTATGAACTCAATTATGGAAAAAATGCACTAAGACTAGAAGATAATAAAACTGTTGGGTAGTAGACTTATAATTTATGGCTTTTTCCCAATTAATGCATGAATCCATGCTTTCCAGATTTTCCTATATCAAATAAGTGCTATTTAAAAAAAAAAAAAAAAGGAAAATCAGAGAACAAAGTATAAATTTAAATAAATCCCTAATTGGTAGAATTTTAGAGAGCTATAAATAGTGCTGATTATCAGGCAATGTGGAAATAAAGCTTTGTGGACAAAAGAGCATTCCTTTCTTTAACTTCGTTTGCAGAAGAGTTTAATTAGACTTATTTTATACGTGTGTGTGTGTGTGTGTGTGTGTGTGTGTGTGTGTGTGTGGTTTTAATTGAGGGCCCCTTACTGGTCCTGCTTCCATGAATGGCTGTCACCAGGGGGAAAGGGGAGGGGAACCAAGCGGCACAAGGAGGGGTCATCTCCACAACACTCCATATACACACAGAACTAAGCAGATAAGCACAGAGTCACTATTGAGGTTAGAAGTTACCAGCATGGTTAAAGGAACAGGTGGGGAATTGGGGTGTCATAAAAAAAAAATAGTCCCCACCACCAAACTGGGGTGCCTGGGGGGGGACTTGGTCTGTTTCAACCCAAGAGGAATCTGATCAAAAGTGGTTTGGGAAGGCTAGAACCAGCAGGGATGGAGGGAGGAGGGAGGAGCAGGGGGTGAGGGGGCCGTTTGGCAACTGGGGTGAAGGCATTGCCCTCCCCCTGCTGGGATCCCCCAGCCCCTCCGGTCTGGCAGGAAGGGGGCAGTCTGCAACCCCCATGGGCAGGTCTGGGGCTGCCAGATGCTCCAGGCAGGGGGCTGGAGGGGGCTCACAAAGGCTGCCCTCCAGGGAGATAATGGCACTGCTCCCCAGCTTCTCTGCCAGGGTGCAGTGGTCCTTGACCTCCTCATAGCAGTTTGCTTGTAATTCATGCTTGATCTCCGTGAGCTTCTTCATGATGGTGTCCTTGGAGCTGGCAGAGATCATTTTGCTTTAAGGAATGCAGACTCAGGTGCCCAGAAAATAAATACTAGGTCTTCCTTCTTGCTCTCCTTGGTCTCATAGGTTACATCATAGAGGACAAAGCAGCAGTCCTTGTCTGGTAGCATCTTGACAAAGGTGGCACAAGGGTGGTCTACAGTCTGGCCCATGTCACCTACCGGGATATTCTTGCCCTCCTTCAGGTATGCTGTTCTTCTTGTCCTCGCTTAGGCAGAGGAGTACCGCCTTCTTGCACTTCTTCACCTCTTCTGGTGTTGAGGACTTGCGCACTTACCCTCATGTCACTGAAAACCTTGATGATGCCATCAGAGATTGCCATATCAGAGGCCATGTTTCCAGGCGAAAGGGAGATAACAAGGAGAGTCAGAAGAGAGGAGGGCCACTGCCACTGCTGCTGGGATCTGACAGAAAGAGACTTATTTTAAGTTAACCACATTATAAAATATTAAGTTTTGTGGTTATGAAAATAATGCTTATTGCTACTGCTATGGCATTTTTATAGATCCAATAAAACCTATTACTGATGCTTACTTCCCTTGATTAAAGATACCACTGTTTCTTTTCACATTTCACATAGAAAATAACACAGGCATGTGAGTTAGAAAAACAGGAAAAAAAGGTTATTTAATGAAAAAGTCTTCATCCCATCTTACAACGCTTTCCCACATATAGCAGTAATCCATGGTCCAGAAATCATTCTTGTGTAAAACTGCCCCACATGTATTGTATTTATACACTAATCACTCTTCTATACACCTTACTTCACTTAACATACTTTAGAAACATTTACATATCAGTATGTGTAAATCCATTTTATTATTTGTAAATACTATTTAATAGTCTACTGATGGCTGTAATTTATTAGTAACCCCTTACTGATAGACATTTAAATTATTTTCAGTTTCTCTCTATAACAAACAAGGCTTCAGGGAACATTCTTGTACAAATATCTTTATGTACATGAACAAGATTATCCACGAGATAAATTCTTAGAATTGTTGAGTAAAAGAATATGTGTACATTTAAAAAAATCTGAGATTGCCAAATTGCCTTCCAAAGAATTTGTACCAAGTTATACTCCAAGGGAACATTTCTGATCAAAAAATTCTTTAAAGCAAATTCCAATGCTGTCAATGGCCAAGAAGGTACCATAAATGAGGGAGGCAGGATGGGGTAAGAAGATGGTAAACTGAAAAGCATGAATATTCAGTCACTGAAAGAAGTGGTTTCTCCTCAATGGCAGCCAACTATGCCTTCTAGGAATCAATATTAGTGTCTTGGTCTCTCAAAAGCCTAAAATCTAGACTTCTGCATGAAACCTCCAGATTTCTTAAATGTTGACAACTCATTTTAGAATTTTAGAATTGGCACGATAAACAAAACTGTGAGTGGAAACCATCCACTGGGCCTCCAAATTGTGTCCTACACTTTAAAGCTTTCATTTCCGTCCCCATATCCAACCAACAAAGACTGTCATGGCTTTAGGCTGCATTTAGCATACTGTTTTAAAGCTGGGATTTCCTTAGATTACATTTTATTTCTAGACAAACTAGAAGATTTTATTAACTACGTGGTCACTGTTCCCTCAAACTATGTGAACAGTTTATTCTACTCTTGTCCAGATGTTTTTATTAATCAGTTTCCTACATTATGGTCCTTTGCCCTACATTTTTATTCCTTTAGAGTGTGGCATTCCTCTGTTTTCTCCATTATATGGAACCACCATATGTTTTAAGGGCAGAGTCATTTTCCTATACTACTTTGCATTCTACATACCCACCTACTCACATAAGAAATTGTGGGAATAGAGTTTATTAAAAAGACTTGCTGCCTCTCGCTTAAATAGTATTTTTAATCCATATAAAGTAGTTTATATTAACTACATTCTTATAGTTAAAAAATAAAGCAACATAAAAAAATAAACCCTGAAGTTGCTAAATCTGTATCAAAAAATATTCAAATTCAGGGGTAAAATACCATGAGATTTTTAGTATTTCATTATCTCTTCTACATAAATACTTGCAAAAGGACCAGTCTGACAAAGCCCAATGCATTGTATGATTATAAGCAGAAATAAATGTTTATAAATTTTAAATTATAAGCAATGTTATATTAAAGAGGTCAGCTGCCTATTTGAAAACTCAGAGGGCAACATCTTATACAAATGAATTTTTAAAGTCAAATTTTAAAAATTATTAGCTTCATTTATTATAAACATGCATCTGAGTCTTAATTTTAAAGCTGTCATTTTTAAAGAATTCCTATAGTTTTAATATTAATTTGTTCAGAAATGCTTTCTTTACATATATATAATATATAAATATAAATATATATAAATATATATTCTATATAAGTAAATATATATGAAATATATATACACACATACACCTGCAATAACAAAAGAGGCCCAAAATACATATATTAAAGAAGCTACTTTATAATGTAACCAAGCTTTCAACATATATTGAAAATATGACCAGCTACTCCTAGAAAAAATCTGCATGAATCATTTTACCAACATTGATGCCACTGGAGAGTGTACTTTTAGTTTCCAAAGGCAAAGTCCTAGACATTACAAGTTCCTCTGTTAGCACTTCTAAATATGTGAGTGTTCCTACTTCCCCTTAAAAGGTATGCTGTAATGACTCTAGTATGTCCTTTGAAAAGAAAACTGATTAGATCACCCCAAAATTTAAAAACTCAAAGCTCTGTATTAGGTATGTCATTTATCTCAACATTTTAATCATGAGAAACAAACAAGAATAAAAAAATTACATAAATTGTAATCTGCACATTGGATTGCTTCTTCAAATGTGTTATCAGAACTCACAGATAAAACAAAAGTAATAAAAAGAAAGTGGTAAAATATTATATTTAATTTTACCTAAAATATAAATTAAAATAGAGCATAAGAAAAACTTTGAAACCACAATACGTATATGGAAAACTGACCACTGAAAGATGCAAATAATTCATACAATATAAGCTTTAATATATAAATTAAATGTCATTTCATCAGCTGTTAGTCACATCAGTCTAAACTTTACATTATATATTAAAATATTAAAAAGCTAAAAAACATCATTGCAATATAGATTCAATATGGGAAAATATGTATTTGTGGCTTTATACACAATCTAAATTAATCCATTCTATACAATAGTTTTCCAAAATATAAACGGCACTTTACATGCAACAGAACATACCAGGCTGGGTGTCCTAATATAATTTAATATATAGGAAAATAAAGAGAAAACACCTTTTTAACAAGACAGTTACATAGTGGAGGCGGAATGTAGAATAAGATTTTGCCTTAACACAATCTTGGATAAGAGTAAAGAAATATGAAAAAGGACAATTTCTACTACTTTCAATTAGCATTTTTTAAATTGAAGACTACTGTGATTTTATATTTTCTAATTGTATCACAAACAGAAAACATAAAAGGCAAACGGGAAGGGAGGGTAGAAAGCGTGATCCTTTATGAATTTTAAACATCAGCCCTGCCTATGGGCTGCATTTAGGCTCCTTTTCTGTTGACAGTTTCCTAAATTATTTCTGCCACTCTGAATTGCGCATCAGTAATCAGATGAATTTTCCAGACTTCTTTATGCCATTGTGTAACCATAGCTGCCACAATGTAACGCCACAAGAAGTCTGTCCTTGAGTATTTCTTTACTTGGGTATTCAGGTAACTTGAGCATGTTGATGCTTTAAAAGAAAAATATACCACCATTAAATAGGAAATCTATGAAATTTCTGATTATTTTGTCTAGCAGTGAAAACACTACTCAAAATTAACATAAAACCACCCTCTCAAATTTGCATTCAAATTGGAAAACCCTGAAGTAGTATTTAAAAAGAAAAAAAAAAAAACTGCTGCATTGCAGTTTCCTCTAGCATGCAAATGTAGTGGAAGAAAATAAGTTCCTTTCAGTCTAAAATAAATAAGCAATAAGGGAATTTAGTCTGAAGTGACGGTATAACTCAGTGATACTTATGACAGTATTAACCTCAGTGATACTTGAACTACGTTCAATTACATTATAGGTAGTTTCCTCAAATATTTTCCCTACCAAAAAAGGGAGAAACAAGGGATTATGTTGGTACTTATTTATAGTGATTCCAAAATGTGGAAAAAAGATTACTGTTGAGATTTTCCTCTCAATGCAGCAGTACAGTAGTTAGACCTTTAATCGTTCAAAATTAATCAAGACAATTCACAATACATTTAAATAAACAATTTAACATACCATGTGCTTGAAGTTGGTAGGAGATTTGGAGTATATGGCACAGCAGCAATTGTAAAGTTTTGCAATCCACTTCCACCCATGATATTAGCAAATCCACCATGTGGGACCCTGGAACTAAGAGTTCATATCTTAAGTTGTAATCATGAAACGAAAACCTTTGTGACAGATATAGTTCAAATTATAATTTAGAGTAAGAATATATTCAACTCCAGGGCACTGGCAAGGTAACATTTTTGGTTCTGCAAAACTCCAGCTCATTACTAAAAGATGCTTTGTGGCCAGTTAGCAAGCTTCCATGGAGACCCTCCTCCACATTTCTATAAGCCATACTATGCTTTCAACTGGCCATTGCACATACCTCTATTATTGCACGTAGCATACTGCATGTACAATTATTTTCTTCTATGTGTCTCTCCCTACTCAACTGGGACTAATCTGAGGACCTAAATGTGTCATATTTGCATTTGTATCCTTGGGGTTAGCAAAATGACTGGCATCTAACAGACATTCATTAGATATTTGCCAAATACATGAATCTTTGCTTGATTAATTCAAGCAATAGAGAGGCTCTTGGACATAATCCAAACAATTACTCTATATGTGAAAAATATCTAGGTCTGATAGGGTTCAGGGCAGGCGATCCCCAAATATGCCACTTAGGCATACTGATTATTTTAAATTAAAAATAACCAGTGCAAAAAGGATACTTTAACCTTCCTGTTTTCCTGAAAGCAGGAAATAAATCTCCCATGTGAAAGGTACTCTCCCTGTATCAGAAGGTAAAGAAACATCCTATGACCAGAGATAGGGAATTCAGGGCTGAGAAGGCTATAGAAACAAACCTCATTACTTCTTCACCAATTTCACAAACTTCGTCTTTCCAATTCCTCAAAAATGTATTTTCTCTGTCTAAAAGGTGTAAATCCTGCTTACTTTGGTCACGTCTTTGAGACTCATACTTCTATGAGCTCCAAAACATATGAATTAAATGTTTTCTTCTTGTTAATCTGTCCATGTCAATTTAATTTTTAGACCAAGCAGAATAACTTTAAAAGGTAAAGGAAAATTTTTCCTCCCCAACAGGTCAAAGGATTTTTGTTTTGTTTTTCACTGTGGGAAAACTAGAATATTCTTTACATTTCTATTCCAAAGATTCACAATATCAGATGTATTTCTTTTTTAATGTCACCTAACAAAAACATAACAAGACCACATTCAAATTAAAAAACCCTAACAAAATGCATACACAGTACTAGAAAATTTAATCTTGGGTACATGGCTACAGAGAATATAATTACAACTTCCTAAATTCTATTGTTCACATTTGAAAGACATTATTTCAAATTCGCTTTTGTATGTATCATGATTAAAACATTTTGTTTTTAAATTGAGATGCTACAGTGCTTTTTAGGTAAATAAGAATGATGACCAAACCAAAAAAAAACAAAACATTTAATGTATAAGTACTAAAGATATACTCAAAGGCAGAAGTCTGACTAGTCTTAGAAATGTTTTCTAGCATAGGATTCTTAGTAGAAAGCATAATTCAGTTCATTAAAAAAACAACAAACAAAACAAAAGACAACTGTTGAACCTTAAATAGCCAAAACAACCTTGAAAAAGAATAAAGTTGGAGGTTTCACAGTTCCTGATTCCAAAACTACAAAGCTATGGTTATCAGAACAATGTAGCACTGGCATAAAGACAGACACGTAGAAATGGAATAGAATATCCCAAATAAACCCTTATATATATTACCAATTTCAACTACAGTCTAACATTCAATGGGGAAAGGACAGTCTTTTCAACAAATTGTGCTGGGAAAACTGGATATCCACACTACCGAAAAATGGAGTTGAATTCTCACCTAATACCATACATAAAAATTAACTCAAAATGAATCAAAGATGAAAACATGAACTAAAACTACAAAATTCTCAGAAGCTCTTCAGGGGAGGAGCTTCATGACACTGAATTTGGCAATGATTTCTTAGATATGACACCAAAAGTACAGGCAACAAAAGAAAAACAGATAAACTGGACTTCATCAAAATTAAAAACCTGTCCACCAAAGGACACCATCAAAAGAATGAGAAGGCAGCCCACAGAATGGGAGAAAATATTTTCAAGTCAGATTTATATCTGATAAGGAATCGATATCCAGAAAATAAACAGAACTTCTACAACTCAACAAAAACAACAAAAACCCAAATTAAAAATAGGGAAAGGATCCAAATAGACATTTCTCCAAAGAAGATACATAGACACCTTATAAGCATATGAAAAGATGCTCAATCAACGTTACTAGTATTAGGGAACTGTAAACCAAAACCACAACCAGACACCATTTCATACACATTAGAATGACCCTTTTTTTTTTTAACTTTTTAAAAAGATGTATTTATTTATTTTAGAGAGAGTGTGTGTGCAGGGAGAGAGGCAAAGGGAGGGGGAGAGAGAATCTCAAGCAGACTCCCCACTGAGCACGGAATCTGACATGGGGCTTGAGATCATGACCTGAACCGAAATCAAAAGTTGGATGCTTAACCGACTGAGCCACCCAGGCGCCCCTAGGATGACCATTTTAAAGAAAAATCAAAAATTAAAAACAAACAAAAAACCAGAAAATAACAAGTATTGGAAACGATATGCAGAAATTGGAACCCTTATGCATTGCTTGTGGGAATGTAAAATTTACATCAGCTGTGGAAAACAGTATGGCTGTTTCTCAAAAAATAAACAGAATTACAGTATATAGCCCAAATTATTGAAAACAGAGACTAAAAAAGATTATTTTACATCCATGTTCATAGCAGCCAAAAGGTGGAAGCAACTCAAGTGATCATCCATGGAAGAAGGAATAAGCAAAATGTGGGACATACATACAGTGGATTATTTAGCCTTAAAAAGGAAGGAAATTCTGACATATGCTACAATGTGGATGAACCTTGAGGACACTATGTTGAGTGAAATAAGCCAGTCACAAAACAACAAATGATGCATGGTTCCATTTACATGAAGTACCTAGGGTAGTCAAATTCATAGAGACAGAAAATAGAATCATGGTTGCCTAGGGCTAGAGGGAGGGAGTATGAAGAGTTAGTGTTTAACTGGTACGGTTTCAGCTGAGGAAGATAAAAAAAGGTTGGGAGTTGGATGGTGGTGATGGTTGCACAACAATGTGAATGTACTTAATGTCACAGAATTGTACTTAGCAATGGTTAAAATGTTAAATGTTACGTATTTTCTACCACATACGCTATAAAAACTGTGGAAAAATGCACCAGGATTTTCTGTTTAAAATCATAAATGATATGTATACATTTACAGGGGAAAAAATAACAATCCAATATAAATAAATCTCTAAAAAAAAGGAGTTTTCTTCTATAGCTGGGAAGTTGTTTGGTTGCTATTAAATGCTTTACTGATGAAATGCCTCAGTTTACCTTAGAAATCCATGTGAATATTAAAAGTCTTGTTAATAAACACTAATACATGAGCAATTCCTACTTAGGGCAAAAAAACAGCTAAAGAAGGCCTGGGCATGTCTGTAAACTGAAATAAAATTCAACATTAGTCTATGCATATCAACCTTTGCCTTAAAAATTAACAACGGCAACCAAAAATGAAAAGGGATAAAAAGCCAAGCTGTTCTCAATTTCCTGTAGATATAGAATTTAAAAGTAAGTACACCACTTTATCAGGATGAGAAAATAAGGTATGACACTGATTCTTACACAAATTAATACACACTATTTCAACAACAGAATGAACTATCTAATGTTTTTTGTGTAACTAAATTTTGAAAAATAAGCTTAAAAATCAGAGGATTTCCCAATTTTAAGATCTAAATTAAAATTACACTGTAAACTGATATTTACAAACAATCTCTGAAACTTTATTCCTCTTCTAAACTACAAACAAATATGACTGGGCCCCGTACTTGAATAATCAATGACTCTTATGCTAAGATCATGGCTCATCAAGCTTAAGGATGTATGAGAAAAATTGGGGTGCCTGGGTGGCTCAGTCGTTAGGCGTCTGCCTTCGGCTCAGGGCATGATCCCAGCGTTCTGGGATCAAGCCCCACATCAGGCTCCTCCGCTGGAAGCCTGCTTCTTCCTCTCCCACTCCCCCTGCTTGTGTTCCCTCTCTCGCTGGCTGTCTCTATCTCTGTCAAATAAATAAATAAAATCTTTAAAAAAAAAAAAAGGATGTATGAGAAAAATAAATGAAATGGTCTTTGGTTGAATATTATGACACTTGGATTATACAATGTAAAATTACAGTCAATAAAAATGACATACTTATATTTTATACACAAAGAAATCATCAAGTCTGATTTTCATTATTCTTAAGGGGTAATGAAACAAGAGTAAGTCATTTAATTAAGACAGTCTTATAGACCAAGAAAATAATGTTACACCAAAAAATATTTAAAATTTACTTTTTGCATTGATTCTTGGTTCTAATAATTGGAACACAATGGACTTTTCAATAAGGTTGTACTAAACTATGGACATGGAGGGAGATATTTTAATATCTAAATGTAAACAGATAATCAGAAGGGGTATTGAATAAAAAAATACACACTAAGTTTAGAATGGCAAATGCTATACTTAAGTATAATTAAATGAAAGTTAAGGTTCAAAAAAACTTAAAATTTACTCAGCCTTAATTCAAAACAAGGACTCTGTAGACTTAAGCGTTGAAAGGTGGCTTCTTCAGCATGATGGTGAAGCTTAGCTCTGTGTTGTTCCCCTTAGTTTCCTTGGCTTCTTTTTTTACTCACATCCCTCACCTCAGTTTAAATGGATTCACAAGCTACACTTCATGACCAGTTAAATAATAAACAGCGCAATTCTTTTCAGTCCTGCTAACAATCACTATATGTTGACCTGGGAGACGCACTCTGTATTACTAATACAGCAGCTTTTCATTCTACAAGAGCAGCAACTTAACATTTTTAGTACCAGACAACTTGAGTAATTGTAATTGTTATCTGCACTTTAAAGACTCATACCAACCAAATCATGGTGGCGGAGATATAATAATCCACTAAATGGTGTTTAGATATAAATCATTTAGAAAAATAATAAGAACCCTACCTCAATACACAAACCAAAATAAAATCCAGATGGCTTAAAAATAGGAAAGTAAAAATAGGAACTATAAAAAGTTACAGGAAAAAAAATGCAGATAAACATATATACAAAATTTTGGGGGTGGGGAAGGATTTATCACAAAGAAAAGTACTAATAATCAACTGACAAAATTAATATTTCGGTTTTATAAACTTTATAAAGTAAATTTATAATTTAAATTACATGGAAATCTGTATATTTAACTTAATGAAGTTAAAAGGCAAATGATAAACTGGGAAAAGTATCTGCAGAGTTGATGTCCCACATAAAGAACACTTAGAACTGAATTTTTAAAAATGAAGATAGGGGTACCTGGGTGCCTCAGTCAGTTAAGCATCTGGCTCTTGATTTCAGCTCATGTCATATCTCTGGGTCATGAGATCAAGCCCTGTGTCTGGCTCTGTGTTCAGTGGGGAGTCTGCTTGGGATTCTCTCCTTCTCCTTCTCCACCCCCAACCCCCAGCGCTCTCTCAAATAAATAAATCTTTAAAAAAAAATAAATGACAATAGAATGCATAAAAATTAAGATAGGCAATTCACATAAAAATTACATAAATAAAAAATTATATAAAAATAGAAATGAGGGCGCCTGAGTGGCGCAGTCGGTTAAGCATCTGCCTTCGGCTCAGGTCATGATCTCAGAGTCCTGGGATCAAGTCTGCATCGGGCCTGCTCGCTGGGAAGCCTGCTTCTTTGCCCCTCCCCCCTGCTTGTGCTCACGCTCTCTCTCATGCTCTCTCAAATAAATAAATAAAATCTTTAGGGGCGCCTGGGTGGCGCAGTCCTTAAGCGTCTGCCTTCGGCTCAGGGCGTGATCCCGGCGTTCTGGGATCGAGCCCCACGTCAGACTCCTCTGCTGGGAGCCTACTTCTTCCTCTCCCACTCCCCCTGCTTGTGTTCCCTGTCTCACTGGCTATCTCTCTCTCTGTCAAACAAATAAATAAAATCTTTTTTAAAATAAATAAATAAATAAATAAATAAAATCTTAAAAAAAAAAAGATTACATCCTGTACTGATACAGTAAAAGGAATAGGCCCTCTCCTTCCTTATTGATACGAAAACTGATATCTTTTTGAAGGTTAAATGAACAATATTTATCAGGTTATAAAAATTTATATACTTTCATATTCAAAAATTTCCCTTCTAAGAATTTTTTCTATATAAAGACAAACTGGCCCACAAGTGTACAAGAGCAAGAATTTCTTATTTGTTCAGTATTATTCATAAACAGGAAAATTTAGCAATGAAGGACAATACCAATTAAGGGAGGTCCATAAACTGAACAGATAGCCATGAAAAAATGAGATCTATAAAATGGAACAATTTTAAATATATATAGCTAAATTCAAAAGTTATAAAAGAGGAACAATGTATTTAAAAAGTAAAAATTTATGGGGCACCTGGCTGGCTCAGTTGGAGAAGCATGTGACTCTTCTTGGGGTCGTGAGCTGGAGCCCCAGGTTGGATGTAGAGATTACTTAAATAAAACTTAAAAAAAAAAAAAAAGGTAAAAATTTATGTATGTGGGAAAAATTCTGGAATCTCAGGCACGGAGATTAGAAGTGATTTTTTTTATTGAAATTGTCTAATCCTCCTACATAGACTATATAATTTCTAATTCTTTTCATTAAGTTACTCAAATCTGGGTATTTCTTGGCACTAAGAAGTCAAAAAAAACAAAATACAACACTAAAACTAGGTTTCTTTCGTATCTTTAGTCTATAATCTGTTAATATTCATGTTCTTTTTTTAAGATTTTATATTTTAGTAATCTTTACACCCAACATGGGACTCAAATTTACAACCCCAAGATCAAGTCTCATGCTTTCCCAACTGAGCTAGTCAGGTACCCTGAATGAATATTCGTGTTTTATTTATTTTTTAAAGTTAGATATATAGTGTGACTCCAACTATTTTTCTAATTATATAGTTAAAGGACTTAGAAAATGAGGCAAAATGTTAAAGAATTATCTCTGAATAGTGGAATTAATGGATTTTCATTTTTTTCTATCTATATTCTTCCTTTTCCAAATTTTCTGTAATGGTTATGGACTACTTTTAAAATAAGAATATAGACAACTTTAAATTACATATATATTTTATAGAGATGCACACTAACAATTTTTAAAATAGACAGAAAAAATAGAGAAGTAAACACACCAAATTGTTTATAGTAGTTACTGCTGGCAGGGAGTGTTGTTCTTTATTTGTTCTAATTTTATGTGTGTTCCAACTTTCCTAGAAGAACCATGTACATTTATAATGGAACATATGAACTATATTTCCATAAAGAGGAGGGCACAGATGAAATTCTAAGATGCCACAAATGAAAATCAGCTTTTTTTAAACATCTTTCAGAAATATAAGTTAAAGAAGGTTAAAATCATCTTTCATCAGTCCAATAGTGAACTTTGCAAAGATGTGCGGTATAACAAATTATTTTTTAGGCCATGAATCTTGAGACTTTAAAATCTAGTAAGAGGGGCACTTGGGGGCTCAGTTGTTAAGCTTTCGACTCTTAGTTTCCACTCAGGTCATGATCTCAGTCAGGGTTGTGGGACCAAGCCCCACGTCACACTCCGCACTCAGCGCAGTGTGTGCTTGGGATTCTTTCCCTCTCCCTCTGCCGCCCCCGCCCCCGACTTGTGCGCGAACATGCGAGCACACTCTCTCAAATAAATAAAATCTTAAAAAAAATTGGTAAGAACTGGAGAAAAACTGCTGAGTATGGATATTACATGTGGTGTGTGTGTGTGTGTGTGTGTGTGTGTGTGTGTGTGTGTGTGTGCTGTCCAGCAACACACGAATATTAAAAATTTGGCACTACCATTGACTTATCTACACAATGAAAAAATTACCAAATTATAAAATACAATATATATACTGATTGTCCTGATTGGAAGTTTATTTTTTATACATTAATATACATTAAATAAACATTTGTTGAGCATTACCATACGTTTTATCTTTAATGGCTAATAAATCTTTGCTTAATACCTAAAAAGATGGAAAGGGAGGTGGAAACTGATAATTCAAAGTAATAATGCATTTTGGTTGTTTAAGCCATCAAAACGGCAACACATTAAATTCTTTCCACATTAGCATAAAAACACTTCTTACCTGCCAGTAACAAACTGCAAGAGAAGAACTCTCTCCTCTGGAGTAATGTCTTCCACAACTTCCCAGAACCACTAACAACAACAAAAAAACTTAATTCATATTTCAGAGTAATTGTAGACTTCTTAATACCCGAGAAATATGTAATATTCATAAAGCATATATTCTATGAAACTCATTTATCAAAAATGCTTTCATACAAAGCTTTCATATGCAATATTCCCAGGAGAAGAGTTTAGGGAAAAATTTTACTTTGTTAATTAATGTAGGTTTTCATCCAATAGTGCTGAAAAGCTTATAAAATTAAATGGCAAACTTAACTTCATTCTAAGCTCTAGAGAGATTTTACCTGAATAACTGGATCTTCTCTTTCATAGCCACTTGTGTATTCTGTATTTCTTATCCAATCGCTCACATCAATTTCTGGCATGCCAGAAAGCAGTAGCTCCTTTGGGGAAGAAGAAAAGTAGTTCATTAATCTTCATTGGGACAAAAAGCTATTATAAATTTGCCTTAATTAGAAACTAATCCCATGTAAAACTGATTTATTTTTGTGACAGTTTCTGCATGTCATCAATAACAAGTACTACATGGGAGAGAACTCTTCATACTGATAATCTCAAATATTGCTGAGATGTGGAAATGTCTACACACTGATACAATTTCATTAAAACATAAGAAGAGACAAATACATAAACACATAGGCAACAAGTTTACATCTGCAACAACTTTATGAATGTTATTTTTGGTTTATGTTTTTGTTTTAGGATTTGTTAAATTCTAAAGAGACCATATGCTCAACATGAAAGTGACAACAACAACCTGAATAAATCCTGGGTTAAGCAAAAGGAAAAGATCATTGAGAAACTCTAATTACTAGGAAAAAGGAGTAATATAATAAAAAGAGGCAATATAATAAAAATAGTTATTTAAAAAAAAAAAAAAACAGAACAGACTCAGGTCCCCAGAGAACTCGATTTTCGCATGATTTGGATCCTCTAAAGCCAACATTCCCCAGTGTGAGAAAAAAAAAATGTAATTTCCTAATGACTTTTGGTAGTCATCTTTTTCTTATGTGAAGATCATCAAACAAAATATTAACCAAATAAATAAAAATGAAATTAAGAATGTCAAAAATATTTACCATTATGTTTTCCAAGAGAAAAGAGAACATGGAAAGAGCTTGTCCAAATGGCTCAATGAGCCCATATCTCACAACTGGATGTGTTTGTACAGTCAGACAAGGCAATGACTATACTACACTTAGCTAAATACTGACAAGCCAGATCAGCAGTTTGTTGTCACAGACATAGATACAATGCGGTTCAAAATCATGTCTCCTACACCAACTACTCATACATACATCTGACTGGTACAGAGGTATGCTCTGAAGAAAATTAATGAAGGCTAAGAGGTGGGATATGACAACTCTTGGGGTTTCTAAGATCTATTCAGAGTCTACAAAGTTCTCCCTTTTCCAACATATCTGAGGCTGGATTTTCTTCATTTAGTTCAAGCAAACAACATGTTACAACTGACTATATGCAGAAGCAGATATGAGAACCTAGTTGTCTTCTATTAACTAAATATTAAATAACCTACAAAAATGTAAAACAATGCCACTCTTCCCACTATTTTTAGCTTTATTCTGAAAAATGCAATTTTCAATTTTTAAATGTTATTTATATGTAATGGACTGTTATTTCTACATCAAGAAAATATTTTAAATTTTTGATTTAATTTCAAATACAGTAAATATCAATTAATAAAACCCCACATAAACAAAACCTTTTGTTTTAAGGGTATCCTAAAACCAAAAAGTTTGAGAACTGCTGGTCTAGGGTGTATTTCAGTCCTCCTTTCCATAGTATTGTGAAGTACTTTTACTAGATGGACATTCTGATTAGTCTCCATTTTAACAATCTAAATATATTCTCCATCATTCTTTGCACTTTTCTGTGCCTCAGGAGGCCAATTCTCACAGACGGGCTCTCTTGCCTATCAGGTTTAGGCTGGGCTCATTCACCGGGAAACAGGAAACATTCTGGACATGAGGATATTTTCTGCTCCCACTTTGCTTCAGCACGTATTTGCAGTGGCCATGTATCCTCAACTATAGCTACTATGAGGTTGCCCCTCATTGGTACTTCGGGCTCTCACAGGGTCCTCGCAGTACAACAGCCCCCGACACTTACCCACAATTTTGCTTTCTGTGGTCTCAGTTACTGTGGTCAACTGTGGTCCAGAAGCAGATGATCTTCCTTCTGACACACTGTCAGAAAGTCAATAGTAGCCTAACGCTAACTCATGATACCTATGTCATTCCCCTCACTTCACCTCATCACACAGACATTTTATCTGACATCATCACAAGAACAAGGGTGAGCACCACACAATAAGATATTTTGAGAGACCACATTCACATAACTTTTATTAGAGTATATTATTATAATTATTGTTGTTATAAATATTACTAGCTATTATATTACTATTAGTTATTATTGCTAATCTCTTACTGTGCCTAATTTGTAAATTAAACTATACCCTAGGTATGTATATTTAGGAAAAAATATATACAAGATTTGGTACTATCCATGGTTTCAGGCACCTGCTGGGGGTGTTGGAACAGATTCCCTCTTGATAAGGGGGGACTACTGTAATTCCTCCATCTTTCTCTTCAATTCTAGGGATGATAAAGCTTTCCACTGTTGCTAGTCTCTGAATGCCTCACCATACTCTTGTTATTCTTAACACTGCCACACCTCTGTAATAGCCCCTTTGTTAAAGTTTCGATTTGAGCCATCTGGGGAAATTCTATTCCCTGGCAAGACACTGATACAGATCTGCCAAAAGGGAGTGGGGATGAATTTTACACATTTCTTAGAAGCCATGAGAGTTTAATCCTCTTCCCTTCTAAACTGAAGATAAGCTTTTAATAATATTAAGTATGCTTTCATTATTAATAATTATGAACAAAAATGACTGAGATTATATTCTCTCAAGAAATTTGAAGCATTTCATGAATATCATATTATGAGTTTTGTGAAGAGGATGAAAGATCTTTATTATGCCACTGAACACCTGGGCAAAAAAAAAATTATTACACTGATGAAAAAAAAGAAGATGAAATGGGAATTCCACAATAAAAAGAATATACAGCAAGAAGATTTCAAGTCCCAATCAATAATTTATTTTTTTAAAAATATGACAAAATAAATGAATTAGTCTGCTGGAAATGGGTTAACGTATATATCCCATACAAATGGCCAGCGATTAAGTCATGCAAATGTTTGTAGCCATTAGCTTACCTAGTATTCATATGGCTCAATGTGTTAATACCAGATGCATACCTAGCTTAGATGTCTGTGCCAACTTTTTAAAAAAGTTTCCTATCCCAGTGTAGCATAGCCCTTTCCTATGAAAGACATAAAGTCATACAAAAGGTTCTAAAACCAAGTCCCATTTATAACTTATGCCTCTGAGAGGCAGTTTGGCAATAGTGATGAAGACAGACCAGGCTCTAGGTCACAGAACATGGGTTCCCAGTCTGGCTCTAACACATACTCTATGAACAGGAGGAAGTTCTGTACCTTCTTTGGATTAGTTTTCCTCATCTGTAAAATGGGAATAATAATACTTATATCAGAGGTCCGTTGTGAAAATATTAAAAGTGAAGACAGACAGTGCCTGGCAAATACTGCATTTTTAATAATAATTTTCATCACTGCATAAATCAGGATCATGCTGACAACACTGCTCTTCCCATATCCCTCCATCCGAATCAGCTCAACGTAGTAAAGCCAGAGTCCAAGACAGATGAGGAATCCTGACCTAACTTCTAATAAAAACCACAACTGAAAACGTAACAGTAGCAGACCTAAATATGAAAGATAAAGGAATAAAGCTTTTAGAAGAAAACATGGGGAAACATCTTCATGACCTTGGAATAAGAGACAGGTTCTTAAATGTAAAAAGGACACAAAAAAGATCCATTCATTATAAAAAGAAAAAAACAAATGATACACTGAACTGTGTTAAAACTAAAAACTTTTATTCACTAAAAGATACCAGAGAAGAAGATATTCACAAAATAGATAACTAGCAAACACTCCTATAAAGAATCCTATAAATCAGTAACAACCAGAAAACACAATAGAAAAATGGACAAATTACTTGAGCAAACACTTTAAAAACACAGTACAAGTGGCCAGTGAACACAAAAACACACTCAACCTCATTAGTCATTAGGGAAATGAAACACCACTAGTGATCCACAAAAATTGTAAAATGAAGAAGACACAATATCAAGTGCTAATGAAGATATGGAATACCCGGAACTCTCATACCTACGGTGGAAATAGAAACTGACACACCACTTGAACTGTTTGCAAATATCCACTATAATGTAATAAATGCACATCCTATGTCCCAGCAATTCCACTTTAAGAACGCATACATATACCCTCCTAAAGACATGTACCAGAATGTTTATAATAGCACTATTTCAAATAACCCAAAACTGAAAAGTTCCCACCAAATGTTCATCGACAACAGAATAGACCTCTCTCTCTCTATATATATATATATATTTATATACATACATAAACTAACACAATGAAATACTATAAAGCAATAAAAATGAACAAATTACAACTTCATGAAATAATACGTACAATTCTCACAAAAAGTTGAGCTAAAGAAGGCAGATATATTCTAGGTGACTATTCCATTTACTAAGTTCAAAAATGGGAAACCTAATCTACGGTATTTTTAGAAGTCAGAAGGGGAAGCTTGGGTCACTCAGTCCATTAAGCATAGGACTCATGATTTTGGATCAGGTCAAGATCTCAGGGTCGTGAAATGGAGCCCCATGTTGGGCTCCGTGCTCAGCAGGGAGTCTGCTGGAAATTCTCTCTCTCCCTCTGCCTCTGCCCCTCCCCATTCTCAGGTTCTCTCTAAAAAATAAATTAATAAAATCTTAAAGAAAAAATATAAGACTGATGAATCACTGAACTCTACCTATATGATTAATTGAATTTAAATAAATGTAAAAACAAGAAAATTAATAAAATAATGTTAATGGGAAAAAAAAGTCAGAAAAGTGGTTCCCTATGAAGAGGGATAGTGACTGGAAGAGGACAGGAGTGGACATCTGGGGTGCTAGGATTTCTCTGGGTGCCAGTTTTATGAATGTGTTCAGTTTGTAAAAATTCATCAAACTATACACTTATGATGCATATACTTTTCTCTACATACATTGTAAATCACTAAGTTTCATAAAACTTAGCAGTATCAGTAAATTAGGGGGCAAAGTTTTTGTCAATTATTTACTTTGTTGCTATTTTTACAAATAGGTTCAGAAAATAATGTAAAATTCTGTTTTGAACTTCACAAGACCAATTTAATATATGTACAGTACAAAAAAAGTCAGATCTCAGTCATGTTTAATAATAGTTCATAAGTACTCCTCGATTTTTAAATGCTAACAATAACTTACTGCTATGCAAAAACTAGGTCAGTCTATACTAAACAAAACCATTAATCTTAAACCTAAAAATGCAAGCCAAAAAAAAAAAACCTCAAAACTGACATTTAATGAAACCAAGTCACAATAGACTTCAAAATTAACTTGCAAATTTTATTCACTACTATACTAAGATATACTATGAATGATAAACCAAAAATACTGGCATATATGTAAAATTAAAAGGTATAAACCAGTGTACTTATTCATATAGTATGGGGAAAAGCATATGGTAAAACTAATTTTATGGGAAAGAATAAAAACCAAAGGATACTTTTCCATTAATCTAAAATGTACTATTCCAAATTTTAATTTTTTAAATAAAAAATTAGTTATACTCTATACTCTATTTAAAACACTGTGGGGGCACCTGGGTGGCTCAGTCAGTTAAGCGTCTGCCTTCAGCTCAGGTCATGATCCCAGGGTCCCAGGATCAAGCCCTGTGTTGGGCTCTCGGCTCAGTGGCGAGTCTGCTTCTCCCTCTCCCTCTGCCTCTGCTCATGTGCTCTATCGCTTACTCTCTCTGCCTCTCAAATAAATAAAATCTTTAAAAAAAAATACTGTGTTTAATTAAAGAGTTAGACAATTCAAAGAGTTTGAAAATAATTGATTACCAATCATAAGAGAGAAGGATATGAGAGAAAATGCAAACATAAAGCATATACAATTAGAAATCCTGTTAGGTCAAAGTAAAAGGCAGGCAAATTAAAAGAGCAAAACATTTATTATATACTAGCGGCCAATGAAGAGAAGACTCCACATAGGTTTAAAGTGGAAAATGATAAAATTATATATACAGTAAAATAAGAAGTTAGAGAAAATTAAACAAATATAATAAGAAAAACCCTCTAATTCTTCTTTTCGGAATGAAAAGAAGTTAGTATCATTATCTTGTACCTCATGGTCAAATAAAAAATTCAGAAGTACAGCTGATTCTCGCTTGAACAATGCAGGGGTTAGGGACTCTGACCCCTTGTAGTCAAAATCCACGTGTAACATTTGAATTCCCCCCAAACTTAACTATTAATAGCCTACTGTTGACCAGAGGCCTTACTGATAACATAAACAATAAGCATATATTTTGTATGTTATATGTATTACACATATCTATTCTTAAAATGAAGTAAACTAGAGAAAAGAAAATATTATTAAGAAAATCAAAAGGAAGGAGCATCTGGGGTGGCTCAGTTGGTTCAGTGTCTGACTCTTGGTTTGAACTCAGGTCATGGTCTCAGGATTGTGAGATCAAACCCCACATGGGGCTCCACACTTGGTGTGGAGTCTGCTTGAGATCTTTCCCCTCTTCCTTCTCCCTTCCCCCTCTGCTCCCTCTCCAACTCGCATATGCGCTTGTTGTGCCTACGTGCTCTCTCTCAAATAAAATCCTTAAAAGAAAAAAAAAAAGAAAATCAAAAGGAAGAGAGAAAATTTACAGTGCTATGCTATAAAACATCCGTGTTTAAGTTTGAACCCACACAGTTCAAACATGTGTTGTTCAAGGGTTAACTGTAATATGAATACTGCTTTTGAGAAGACTGGCCTTCAACATCTCCCATGTAAAATACTCTGAAAATGTACTCCATTTTTGTTTATCACCACCTCACCCCATTTCACACTAAGGAATCATTATTCTGATATTAAGCTTAAGAGAAGCACAATCACAAATCTTGTAAAAATCTCTAAACATGAACATTAAACCACAATGTCTTATTATACATTATTTTATTCATCATAGTACTCCAAAATTATTTCCAAATTACAGCAAGTGGAGTTTTGTGTTGTTTTGTAACCACAAATGAACTGATGTTTTTCCTTACCAATTCATATTCATCGAAAAGCTGTATGAGGGAAGGTGGAATGAACATATGAAAGCCCTGTAAAAAAGCATTGATCTGAGGCTGAATGGCTCTTGTCATTCGAAGTTCAGTAACAAGCTGGACATACTCTGCCTATTAAAAAAAAAAAAGTGATGATTTTTTTTTCAATTTCACATACTTCAGGTACTATTGATATAATCATTTCTCATTTAAGAGGTAAAGGTTTGCAATTAGTTGGCACCATTATTCAAATATCTCAGTAAACCCATAAATCACTAAGCTACTTAGGCCAAAATCCTAGGAATCAATCACAAATGATTTTTCTCACATGCTGTATCAGTGAGTGCTATCAGAACTACCTCTAAAAAACATTCTCCATCTGACCCATCTCACCATCTCCATCCACTTCTAGCCATCATCATCTTCACCTGGATTACTGTAACATGTCGTGTCCCAGTTTCCATTTTTGCCCTGTACTGCTTCTTCCATACCACCAAGTGATTTTTTAAATATATAAAAATATATTTTATATATAACTTCACATATAATTCAGATCACATCACTCCTGCTCAAAATCCTACAGTGAGGGGTGCCTGGGTGGCTCAGTCAGTTAAGCACCTCTTTCCCTCCCTAAAAAAAAAACAAACAAAACAAAACAACTCTACCTTGACTTAAGTAAAATACAAATTACTTTCCTAGCCTAAAGGCCCTAAATGGTGCAGCCTCTGCTTTGCTCTCTCATCTCATTTCTTTCCGCTCTCCCCCTTGTTCATTCTCTCTATTCCCCAAACATAAGCTTGTTCAGACCTCAGTGTCTACACTTCCTCATGTCTCTGACTGAAGTATCTCATTAGAATGTAATCTCTCTACAGGCAGGGGCTCTGTTTTGTTTTCCAGTATATATTCCCAGCTCCTAAAAAAGTGGCTGCTACTTTGCAAATGTTCAACAAATATTGGATGAATGCATACATTCAACAACTGCTTTAATACATACTTAGAACTTGATAAAATGGGTCATTTAAGCATAGCTGATTTGATTCTGAATTAAGGTAAACTATCTTTACACATTTCATTTTAAAATACATCATGATAGAAAATAGTGTCACTTAAAATTAACTGGTAATATTCTATATATTTTGGCTCAAACAAGAATCAATTATTATACCTACCTATCAATCAGCCCTATCAATTGTTATCATTTATATATTTTAAGTTACATCTAAGTGAAACTTTGTGACTTAAAAGCAATATGCTGTATATAGGTCTTACCTCCCAGGTATGAATGTTCTAAAGAGAGTAGAGAAACCCTATTTTAGGTTCCTTCCTTTTTTTGCGGGGGGGTGGGGGGGGGCGGGGGGGCGGCACTAATCTGATGCTCTGCCCCACCCCACTCCCCAACTCTACCCGGGTGGGGGGACCCACAAGCACTGAGCTAGCAAGTTATATATAACCACTGGCTATGAATTCTCCATACATGTCAAAGCTAAAGAAGTGTCATGGTGGATTCCCCACAGTTCTCCCCAAATCCCATATAGCCCCTTGTGCAATATAGCATGAGGAAAGCTCTCATCTCTGCTATTCAGTCTACTCCCAACCCCAAATCATACTCCCTACCACCCAAGTTTTTCTCCACTGTACAGAAATTAATCAGTTACTACATTTAAGTAGTTACTAGACAGAGGGAGATAAAAATGTGTGCCTACAATCAAACAGAAACATAAACTGGATTTTCACATCCAATCCAAGAAATAATATACATAGCACACTTCCAAGTGATAACCAGCAGTGATTCCAATACTAGCACATCATTATCTTTTAGTTTATGTCCGTTCTACCTAAACTTACTCAACTACGACAATTTTTCTGCTCCACTCCATCGTTAATGTTTAAGATGCTATATGAGACCCTATCTTCCCTTAACAAGAACAGTTTTTTCCCCAAAAGGTATTGCTCTTAGAATCTTATGGTACTATTCAATAATCATTGTTCAAGACCTTAAATTATGAAGCATAAAAGTAAAAGATTTGTGGGGCGTCTGTGTGGTTCAGTAGGTTAAATGTTCAACTCTTGATTTCAGCTCAGGTCATGATCTCAGGGTTGTGAGACCCAGCCCCGTGTCGGGTTCTGCACTGTGCGTGGAGCCTGCTTAAGATTCTCTCTCTCTTGGGGCGCCTGGGTGGCACAGCGGTTAAGCGTCTGCCTTGGGCTCAGAGCGTGATCCCGGCGTCATGGGATCGAGCCCCGCATCAGGCTCCTCTGCTATAAGCCTGCTTCTTCCTCTCCCACTCCCCCTGCTTGTGTTCCCTCTCTCGCTGGCTGTCTCTATCTCTGTCAAATAAATAAATAAAATCTTTTAAATAAATAAATAAATAAATAAATAAATAAATAGATTCTCTCTCTCCCTCTCCCTTTGCCTCTGCCCCCTCCCCTTCGCCAACCATTCAGATGTGCACGTGTACTCTCTCTTTCTTTAAAAAAAAAAAAAAAAAAAGGAAAAGATTTGTGAATTGCTCAAGTACGCTCTACCAATTTTAATTTGCCATTGCACTCCATATTTATCAGAATAGTACACATTCTGTTTCAATCAGTTAATTCCTATTATTTCCTCACACATTCTCTTTTTAAAAATTAATTTCCACAAGTATCTTAATCTTTCCCTACATGTTCCCTTCCATTCTTCTAATATGAGTATTATTCTAATATCTAAATATTTTCCACATTTATTTATGTAACTTTGACCCATAGTCATTGTATGTCAATTTGTGGAAATCAGCTCCTTCAAAAACCAATTTCCATATTAAGTTAATTTATATGTGGATGAATCTTGGTCTCAATTATTTCTCAGGAAAATAATAAAATCATAGCTATCACAAATCCTGCTGAGATATTTAGTAAAATAAAGTTTTCCACGTAGCTGAAATATAACTGTTTAACAAAACTATAAATCCAAGCGAGCTAAAATGTTGCCCTGCTTCCTTAAATGCAGTACATCCTCAAACAGAACAAAAATTAATATTTTCTCAATGATACAATTATTACTACAAACATCCACTATTGTTACACACTAACATTTTGACTATTCATACTGTGCAGAAATTACTGGCTGCATTCTCATTATCTATGCAGGTATCCAAGTGACTCACCTCCCCACACTTTATGCCCTGCATAACTACACCAAATATCTTATACGCTTTAACAAGAAAACAGTGGATATGCTGATGACAATCAGTCCACAAAACACTGGCACAAAGAGTTGCACAATTAAACATTAAATATAAACCGAACCTAAACTATCATTTTCTTTTAAGTTATTACAAGAGATTGCTATAACTTGGGGGCAGGGGATCGTTTTTTATCCCTAACAGATGGCATATCCTGGGAGTCATGTTTGCTCCCACCTGAGTTTTGTTGTCTATTCTTTGAAGGCATAAAATAATACCAGATGCCAAAGAATTAAATTGAAGAATTAATCATATTACAGAATCGTAGTACTTGTACTGAAGTAATTATATTAATACATACAAAGCTTTAAACTTGGAAACTTCAGTATAGAAACAACAACAGCAACAAAAAAGAGCCTTAGCAGCTTTTTTCTGGATTAACCTCTCAAGCTGGTAACTGATATAAAATAAGTAAGTGAAAAAGAAACTGTGTAAAAATACTGAGATTAAGAAGACTGAACTTTCAGACAATATGTTCCAGTTAAATTATATGTCTGTATTTACAGAAACATTTTGTTTTAATAATCTCCTAGTCTTCTGAATGCGTGGAATAAATAATATTCATCTCTCAGAAATCTTCCTTAAAATTGTAACTTCTCTTCAGGCTTTGAAACTAAATTATGTCTTCTTACAAGAAATGGTGGTGATGTTGAAAATGAATGCATTTTTTAAGCTATTTTTCTTCTTGAAAATCTTTTTCATTATTTCTTGAAAGATATCTAAATAAACCATATTTACTTAAACAATAGTTAACTTACTAGTGAAAATAAGATGTTCTTTTTTTCCCCTCCTCGAAGCAGAGGAATAAACTGGGCCACATTTGTAAAACAGTTTGGAACAGTTATTTTTTTAGTAATTAACAGTTTAAATGGCATTATTGTTGGTATAACTCAATTTACTGTTTGAATATAAATCCTTTGTTGTATAAAAGCTTCTTTCCTGAGTTTATGCACTTATTACTGCTCTGATATGTAAAAGTTCCCATTGAAAATTTCTCCACTGAGAACTCCAAAGGATAACCAGGTTTCTTTTGTAGGAATAAGCAGATATACCAAAAAGGCAAGAAACTACCTCATTTTCTCCATCCTCACTGCCACTGTCTTATAAAATCCTCATGCATGCTCCCCAGACCAATACCACAACCACCTATCAGTTGCCCTGACTCCAGTATTGCCCCAGTTCAATTCATTCTTCACACTCTAAATTGAGTTTGTTTTGTGTGAGTTTTTAAGAAACAGAATCCATTGATGAAACTTGACTCTATAACACCTACAATCATCCCTGCAATCTTCAGAATAATTTTCAAATTCTTAACTGTGAATTCAGTCTTTCAGAATTTGGCCCCTGTCTACTCCCCTCATCTTTTACCACTCATTTACTTTGCAATCTAAGCTATGATCTACCACCTGTGGTTCCCTGAACACATCATGCTCTGTCATCCTTAATTTCCTATAAGCCCAGAACATTTCCTTTTCCCCTTCCTTACTCCTATCTGAGCCCTTAATGCTTCTCCTCTATAATTCAACTTCCATGCCACCTCCTCCATTCCTTGATATCCTGTCTTATCCTACCCCCGTTTCTTTCCCTCCCAGCCTGAATGAACTTCATGATTAGTATTGTAAAAGTGTTAGCATTTAAAACTCATGCAGCTTACTCTTCAGTTCTAGGAGGTAGAACTGAAGATATAAGAAAACCTGTCACTTCTAACTCAAATTTTATGGTTCCATGATTCCAGCTTTTGGTCAAGAATAAAAAAAGAGGGGACGCCTGGGTGGCTCAGTTGGTTAAACATCTGCCTTCACTCAGGTCATGATCCCAGGGACCTGGGATCGGGTCCGCATCCCACATCGGGGCTCCCTGCTCAGCAGGGAGCCTGCTTCTCCCTCTGTCTGCCGCTCTCCCTGCTTGTGTTCTTTCTCTTTCTCTCTCTCTCTGACAAATAAATAAAACCTTACAAAAAAAAAAAAAAGGAATAAAAAAAGAGAATGTGAAAAGTAAAAGCAAAACTTTTAAACGAAGATGAAAATACTATTTATATGTAAATGTTCAGGTCCTAGTAATTCAGCCATTTTCAAAAGTGAAACCAGAGTTTAGTTTTATTATTATTTTTTAAGATTTTTAAACAAATTGATAGATACAAAATTAAATTTAAAAGACCAGTATATTTCAAATATAGAATAGATATATACTCTTCTGCCTACATCAATTGTATTTATTTAATGTACTGCTTTTTAAACAAGGTATTTTCATCTATTTGGTCTCAATTACCAAAGCCTTTCCATAAAACTTAGGAATAAATGACTCCCCCATGTGGAGATCAGCTTACACAGATTTTCTCGTACTAACAAGCTTAGTAACTCATTTAAGCTTCAACATGCTTACAGATTTTGAAGCTGAACTCCAAACGTGACAATTATAACTTTACACCTATAGAGATAGTAAGTAAAAGGCTAACCATAAAGTAATAAAAATTCATGAAAGAAATGTATGTTAAAAAATAACAAAATCTCTAAAAACTGAAAATTTTATTTCTAAATTGAATACTTTAACAATCTTAAAACAATTGATCAATTTAAGATGCAGGTATGTTTCTACAGATTTTTAATTTTAAAAAATTAATCAGGTTGCTAATTGAGTAACCATTAAATGTTTAAGCATCAACAATTTGATATATAATTATACTTGACTCAAAAAAAAAAACTGTACTTGACTCTTTCTGGTAATATTAGAAAATGAAGAGGCTCAATTATTCTGAAAAATGTTTACATCACAAAAATGAAAGCTGCAAAGAATTAACATATTAGTGATTGAGATTCTGCTTTATTACCAAAAGCTAATCATTAAAAAAAAAATTAGCCTATAATCAACTAATTAGTTAATATAGTTAAATAAAAATGTATTTAACTTAGAAGCAAAAGTTTCAGGCTCTTTAATATTACAATAGTAAGTATTCCAGTCTCAAACTAGACTGACAATGATAGGTACACCCTCAATGTGTGTATACTCTTACTATTATTTACTCAGTATCTTCCTTCTTTCTAGATTTCCCTAAAAGACACGAACACCAAAGAATTAATAAAATATGTCTTTTTAAAAATCCAAACAAAAATCATGTCATAACGGGAGAGAGACCATTAGGAGATACAAGTAAAATATAGCTGTGCATCATGCAATTGTTAATCGGTCTTTCCACTTTGTCATATAAAATATATCTGAGAGGGTGACAAGTCTACTCTCTACTCACCATAGTATTCACAGATAAGAATCATGTTTGAGCTTCTCTGGTGAAAAACAATCACTTGTTTATAATAAAGATTCTGTAACTTCATTACCCTTAATTGAGAATAGGTCTCCAGTGTAAAACAAAATAATAAATGCACAATAGAGTGGACAATCAAATAATTAAAAGATTTTAAAAAGTATTTTCATTCACTGGCAAGCTTATACATATTTTAAAAATGAAGCATTTTACTATTTTCATCTTCTAGAGTTTGACATGACTCATTATATTAAAAATCAAGTAAGATCTTCCTCAACATGATTAATTTTGCAAACAGGAAGAACATTAGACTTGAAACTAGGAGACCTGGGTTTTGGCCCCAACTTTACATTAACTCTTTAGGCTTCAGTGTCCTCATGTGTAAAATGAGAGGGCAAACTATAAAAACATCTAAGTATGTATGTGCAAAAACTTAGCTTCTGATCTTATTTTCAAAAATTAAATTTCATGGTTTTTTGTTTTTTTTAAAGATTTTATTTATTTATTCAACAGAGATAGACAGCCAGGGAGACAGGGAACACAAGCAGGTGGAGTGGGAGAGGAAGAAGCAGGCTCACAGCGGATTAGCCTGATGTGGGGCTCGATCCCAGAACGCCGGGATCACACCCTGAGCCGAAGGCAGACGCTTAACCACTGTGCCACCCAGGCGCCCCCATGGTTTTTTTTATACGTAGAGTAAGTTGCAAAAAGTAAAACTATATAGCTTAATATAACTTTCTAATACCCTGTACATATCTCAAACTAAGAGCTTCTTTGTATAGAACACTACCCAATAACAACTAACTTTTGTGTTGTGGCTTTCAGTTTGCAAAATTTTGCTAGTAATGATTCTGTATGGGTGGTATTATTATCCCAATTCTATAGAATAGAAAACTGAGGCTCAAAGAGGTTAAAATGCAGTCAAGTCTCTTGGTCTTTAAAAATATATATATATATATATACATATATATATGTATTTTACTAAATCAATGGATATTCTTTTTTAAAGTTAGTTGCTTCTGAAGCTGTCTTGGAATTATAATACAACTAATGGAAAGGAAAAGGATTTTAGTCTTGTTTAACCAGAAGTTGCTACTGGTAAATGACAGAAGTGGAGTTCCCAAACCAGATTTCCTGACTCCCAATATCCTACATATCAAAATATAACATAAAACTGAATTATATATTAAAATAACTTATTTTTCAACTGAAATTTAAAATATATGCCAAAATTTAAAACAAATATGCGCAGGTGCATGTCAATTATTTCTCAATAAACTAGAAAAAATATTTACAAACAGAACAATAAATAAAAAATAATCAAGTTATATTAAGCGTCTGCCTTCGGCTCAGGTCATGATCCCAGGGTCCTGGGATCAAGCCCTGCATCAGGCTCCCTGCGGCGGGAAGCCTGCTTCTCCCTCTCACACTCCCCTTCCTTGTGTTCCCTCTCTCTCTGTCTCTTTCTGTCAAATAAATAAATAAAATCTTAAAAAAAATAATCAAGTTATAAAGCTTAAAAAAAAATCAAGTTCAGAGGTCTAACAGATTTACTGGGTCCCAAAAGCATGTACAAAGTTTAACACAGGAAATTCTTCTTTTCTCTATTGGAGCTCTTAACATCATACTTTAAAACATGAAACAGTAATTAATGCAAATATGATCTTGATGTAAACTTCTATTTCTAACCGAATTTTTCAATAAAGAGAAGCCCACTTTACACAATTGACTGAATTGTGCTCTAGGCTGCTTCAGGAATTGCCTCAGCTATCTAACACAACAGTGAAAAGATCCTTTCTAACTCAAAGTTTGATATTTGATGGTTTAGTTAATTTAAATATTTTATCTGTTATAAAATGTTATGAAACTATAACAGCAAAAGTGTTTCTAGCTAGTGTCAGAAGGCTAGAGTAACCAGCAAACTATCAGGGCCAAGTTACAAACAATGGCTAAGATAAATATTCAAATACTCACTTTGTTATTTTGTGTCACAAGAATACTTCCACCCCCAGGTTTCAAAGGCACCTCTTCCATTGCTCCAAACACATCAGTTTCAACAGAAAAGGTTAGTTCTAGACCCAGATCACTAATGTCATTATCTAAAATCCACTGCAAATTTTTGGCATATTCTGGATCAATGGATGCCACATCTTGGTAATTTACAGGAATACCTAAAAATGCAAACATACAGCAGTTATAGTCTAAATGTGTCTGCCTTTCCTTGTTTGTTTAATGGTAAAATACTGCCCTCTACAGATATTCCATAAAACTGCAAAATATAATACAACTCACAGCATGATTTAATTGGAGGCTAATTCCTGGATTTGGAAGTCTGTTAATTTAAGCTTGTGTTTTTTTCCACATTTTTATAATGCAATCTTTCTTTAAAAGAGCTATACAGAAAAATTATTATAAACTTCAAAAAGTGCCAATTCACTTAAGCATATTTATATTAAAACACATTCTTAGCATAAACATACATACATGCTAAAATGATAAACAACTTTTTTTAGCAAAAAAGTAGATTTTTTTCCCTCCCTCAGGCTTCCAAATCCTTACATACAGTTTCCAATTGAAATAAAAATTACATCAATCAAAATGCCACCATTTATCTACTTAGTTTTTCCTAAAGAGTCTAAGAAAAACACTTCCAATAAATGCTTTTGGAAATAACAATAGAGCCATACCAAGAATGTGCTTATAGAATGATCTTGTGAAGTAAATGTTGACCAGCTGCCTGTGGTTCAAAGCTAATCCCAAAATCTGCCCAGCAAACCGGAAATAGTTCAAATGATCAGGATTTACATAGGAGTTGCTATTAGGCTGAAAAGTTGTTCCTATTAAAATAAATACAAAGTAATTTATTTCTAAGAATCTAGATGCAGAAGAAAGATCATTTCAATGCAGATAAATCAGTTCATATACAAATTCAGCAAAACCAAGGTTACATTATGCATAAACTTCCACCAGAACATTCTTTGTGGAATATATAACAGACAATGGAATTGTCAGAAGATAATCATTAATTCACACATACTTATCAGAGCAAGTCTTTGCAGAGAGAAAATTTTAGAATACTTTTAACTGAAAGTAGTTGGAAGATGTGTCAGAGAGATCCTGGAAATAATATATTAAAAGATAATACATATAACATGTTTTCCTCAGCAATGTAGAAATACTAGGCTGTGAATCAGGACAGGCATTGTTTCATTCATCTATCTATGCCCAGTGCAGTAGATTTTCACTACTTTTTGCTCCTTATAGAATACAGAACTACAAGAGAATAACTAAAATTTTAAATGTACAACTGTTCTTAAGTGATGAACTTGATGCCTTTTACCAGTTATCAGAAAATCACCTAAATCCACAAGTCAACCAATTATTCCTCATAACAAATGATCAACTTTATTTTTTTTTAAGATTTTATTTATTTGAGAGAGAGAGAGAGAGAGCACACACAAGCAGGGGAAGGGGCAGAGGGAGAGAGAGACTCTAGCAGATTCCCCACTGAGCGTAGAGGCTGACTCACGGCTCAATCTCACAACCCTGAGGTCATGATCTGAGCCGAAACTGAGAGTCTGGACACTTATCCAACTGGCTACCTAGGTGTGCCACAAATAATCAACCTTAAATAAGTACCACTGAGGTATAAAAGTAAAAATGGCAAAGGCAATAGTTAATTGGCAATTACTGCCAAAACCTAGTATGATTCCACCTATATGAAAAAAGGTTTAGAAATAAATAGTGGTGATGGTTACACGACACTGTCAATGTACTTAATGCCAGTGAATAGTACACTTTAAAGTGGTTAAAATAGTAAATATTATGTTACATATTTGATCACAATGAAAACAAAAGTCTAAAAAAAAATCTAGTACAACAGAAAAACCTAATACCAAGACCTGAACTTTGAAGAACTCTTTTTGTATTTTTCTATGATGATCACTAACTCCGAAGTCAACTCTCATTCATTCAACAAATATTTATTGAGCTCATGCTATTTGCTACTCTTCTAGATACACTAAAAGAATAAATTCTAAATCTAATGAAATAGTATCCAAAGAGAAAATAAAGGAAAAGCAGAAAGTTTTGGAAAATGAGATGTTTGGTCATTTAGTATACATATTTTGACAATAATTCACTTCGTGCGTTACTGGTCTTTGATTTCTCACTGTTGGCACTAGACTACATTGCCATGTCCAGTTTACTTAGATATAAGGTACAAATTTGAAAGCTTATGACTGATGACTTAAAAGGGCTACATGAAGCTGGTCATTCACTGTCAAGAACCTTTTGAGAATCATTCCCAGTCATGGGTAGGACTGGGTAATAAAAGTCAAAGAAAAGTTTTGTGAGATGAAGAAAGACTTCCAGGACAAACATAACAATAATTCCAAAAATACAAATAATCTAAGAATAGTCACAAATATTTTTTACCTATTAAAATAGTGAATGCTTAGGGTGCCTGGGTGGCTCAGTCAGTTAAGTGCCTGCCTTTGGCTCAGGTCATGATCTCAAAGTCCTGGGCTCGAACCCCGCATCAGGCTCCCCGCTCAGTGGGGACTATGCTCCTCCCTCTCTCTCTGCCTCTCCCCACCACTTCACTTGTGTGTGTGTGCACAGGCACGGGCTTTCTCTCTCAAATAAATAAATAAATATATTTTTAAAAAATAATAAAATAAAATAGTGAATGCTTAGGGTTATTGATGAATCAATCAGCAAAGATTTCTGATGACTCAACTTTCCACCCCTAGGTCTGTGATTTATAATTCCTTTGCTAAGAACTTTCTGGGATATTTAGGTTATTAATAAGAACAGATAAGGAGAAATCAAAACCAAAAAATAAATAAGGAAACAAACAGGGAAAAAATCTTCAGGAAAGAAATAATAGCTTTTAACTTAAAAACTACTTAGAACACAAAGTTTAGGTTCTAAGTTCAAAAATAAATGTAAATATGACACAGCTATTTTCATCGCCTCTGAAAAATCCCAGTGAACAAGAAAATATCATTTTCCATATCATAATAGCTTCTAATAATTATTTCTACTTTCTATGTGCTTTCTGTATTTCTTAGGTACTAGGCTAAGCATTTTTTTACATAACAGCTAATTGATTTCTCTCTCACCACATTACAAAACATACGTTCTCACCATTTTCAAATGGAGAAATTGAGGTCCAGAAAGGTTACATTTATTGGCCCAAGATGATAACAACAAGAAGACCAGAGCCAGGACTCACATCCAGTGTGACACCAAAGGCCAAACTCTACAGTAAGCATCTTAATTTAATTAGAAAGCAAGTTTTAAAGAAATTATAGACACGAGGACTACCCACACATTTCCCAAATGTAGGAATCTTTAATTCAAAATTTTAATATAATTCCCTTCATGTCAACTAAACGTAAGAACAGGACATATTTCACCAAGATTTTAATTTATAAATACTGTGATCCCAAAGAGAAAAGTTATATGGCTTACAAATAGGAAAACATCACAACCTTTATGATCTCTGTGCTTCAGCAGATGCCCTGCTAATATATTCATAGTATGAGGAATTACCTCGACTCATAATTCCACACCAAATCTGTTTCTCAGGTATGAAACTAAACAGGCAGACTCAGAATAAGGGACGACAAAGTAATGAAATAAATCTAAAATATAATGCTCCATGCTAAATCTTGCTTCAAAGATTAGGCCTAACTGAACCCAGTACCTCATCAAACTTGTCATAAAAACAACAAAGGACACCAAATTCACCTCAGAGCAAATAATCAGAAGTCATAAATTAAAGCAGTCACATAGTCCTCAATAACTTCAAATACCCCATGTGTGACTGAGGAGCCCATCGCACAAGTGAATACCTGCAGCGCCGTAGCATCACTGCAGCCCGCCACCCCCTTGCTGCTCCTACAGTCATCTTTATGCAATGCAGACGTGCCTGCTGGTTTGGTTGCAGATAATCAGAAAGTACAATTAATGATGTACTCTCTCCTTATAAAAAAAACTTAGACACTGGGAAAGAAAAGATCTTCAGGAAATGAAAACAACTGTGTAAAGCATTTTAAAACTGAAATCCCGCCTTCACTTGTATATGTCTTTCTTAAGCTAGAGAACTGTCAAGTATTCTCCACATAGGTGAGGCGGTAACCATTTCCATTCAGCCTACAATATCAAATTAGAATTGTGCGCGTCAAAAGCACCATTTCAACAAATAGTTTGTTTTATAAGATATTAGGAGCTTTTTAGTTGCCAGGTTTTATCTTTTAAAAGGACTGAAAACTAAGTTACTATACATAGATTATAAGTTGAGATTTAACACCATGATTTCTAGACTCTGTTTTTTATGACCAAATTTTAAGACTTGGAAACTCAAATAGGGTTAGCAAATTTTAATTTTTCCAAGTAAGTATTTTTCTAAATCCATCTACTACCACTATTTCATAAAAGGAAATTTTAACTCAAAAAAGTAGTCTAAGGACAATCCTTAAATTATATAAATCTAGTTTTACTTTACAAAGGACCGATGAAAACTTTCTTAGAGCCAGCACTGGCCCTTGAGACAAATATTTGAGACCAACTGTCTAGAGGAAAGAATGCTAGACTGAATCAGGTTCCACTCATGATCCCACTACTCGTTAATTTTGTTAACAAAACTCTGAATTTCAACTTTCTTTTCTAGGAAATGGGAATATCCCACACCTTGCTCACAGGATTACTATGGGAATCAAAGGATTAAATGCACTGACGTAGTTTGAGAATATGACAAGACACAGAAAAAGTAATGTAGACTATACAACTTACCATCAGCTGACTGGGTAAACAATGCATAATCAGGATTGACTATCTCATTAGACAGAATATCAAACCACTCACGCACAACACCTTGACCCTGATTTCAAGAAAATAAAATTAAGTATCATCAGAAATATATGGGGAACTTTTTTCTGAATAATAATAAATTATAAGCATTTCAAGTTTCTTCCATTATCAATTATATACCAAACTTTATTCAAGTGCATTTCAATGTTTTATATCTAGTGAACTTAGCAGCACTTCTTTTTATACCCACCATGCCTTCTTCTCCATGGAACCGCACAGCAATTCCTTGCTTTAGCTTTGCACAATTTGCTTTTGACACAACTTCACAGCTACTCCTAAAAATAGAATCTGAATATGTAGCATTGGTTAATTTTATGTATTAAAACTTACAATAATTAATATTTTGTACCTCACACACATCAGTTTCTTTTTAAACATACCTCTGTGAACCAGCAGGATATCATTTTCATTCACTGGCCTGTGCACCATGTCTGAATCTGGTTGTCCTGAATGCAAGTGTTCATAGAACCATTCACAGCGATCTTTAAATGGCTACCCCAACAAATAACAGTAAAATATGTTAGCAGTATTTCAGTTACCTATCAGATTACCTAATGAGCCTGCTAATGCCCTTTCTACAAATAATCATTCTTAGACATTTATTTATAATAAATAGTTCTAGATAATGTTCTAACATCTCAAAAACTATTCACAAAAAGGCAGATCTTAGCTGAAATACTTTGATTACAAATACAGTATTTTTTTTAATTCCCATTTTTAACAGAAAAGACTTGATAAATTAGAAGGTTGTATCTGAAAACTTAATATCAGATATGTAACTGAGGACATTTACTCCCAATTTCTTTTAAGACCAACAATGCTTGTAAGAATAAATTTCCAAATCCAGAAAAATTACATTGCATGTTACATTTAATTTTTCATGAAAATAATCTTCTAGATCTAACTTTCTTTTATTTTTTGAGAGAGAGAGAGAGAGGAAAAGAGCATGTATGAGAGCTGGGGGAGGGGCAGAAGGGGTAGAGGGAATCTCAAGCAGACTCCGCACTGAGCCCAGAGTCTGACACAGGGCTGAGATCATGACCTGAGCTAAAATCAAGAGTTGGACACTTAATCAACTGAGCCACCCAGGTGCCCCTATCTAATTTTATTCGTATTTCTATCCTTTGAATATGTAGTGTAAACCTTGACAACTGGAGTATTTTTTCTTAATTTAATTATAAGTGCCTAACTTAAGCTTTGATTGCCAAGGCAACCACTTCAAAGAGGCATCTACTTCAAAGATGGTCATCTCAAATAAACAGAATGCTAGCCACATAACTTGATAAACAGCCAGGCCACCTTCCCACAGAGGGCTCCTCTTTTTTATAAATCTTGGTTGATTTACATAACTGACCATTTGGCCCACTTGTTGTCTTTCCTCTTCCCGTGCTTTAAATTCCCACTCTTACGTTTTAAATTCACCAATAGTGAGCCTGTGAACGAGAGGCCCCAACCTCAACCCCACTAAGAGCAGAACCTCAGGCCCATGTGCGTTATCATGCACTCTCCCACTCTCCCTCCTCCACCATGTGTGCTGTGTAATACCCAGGTCCCATAAGTAATAAACCTTTATTTTTTTTAGTTTCCTGTGATTATTGCTGAAGGGCATCTTGCAATCATGGTAAGAACCACAAGGGCTGGTCTAGGCACAAGACTGGTTATCGACAGGCTGAGACCAACACACAATTGGCATAGTCAGAAGGACTGCATGATTGCTCTTGCAATTAACCAAGGGGAATGCCTTTACCTGCAACTTGTCTACTAAATGCCAAACTCACCGTCTGAGAAAGGAGACCCTTTAGCTGGGATCTGCCATGCTGCTATGTGCTTTCACACACTGCCTCTGTCATGTGTTGCCTGCAATATCCAACCTAAAAGGTCACAGATGCCATAATAATTCAAGAATATCCCCAGAGCAGCATGATCAAGGCCATATGGTCTAATGAGATGATCAAACTACTAATTATAAAGGTCTTAATTGACTATTAATGTGTACAAGGGGCCTCCAAAGCCAAGGAGAGCGAGGGAGGGTGGATTAGACTACAAGGCTACTGTCACTGCCCTCGGAGGGTTCTGGGCTAAAGGTAGATAGAAATGATTCCCTTAGGTGAGGAGGATTGGAAATTTCTACTTGCAATCACTGAGTCAAGTGGGTTGTGCCCAAATTACATGTCCTAACCCAGAAGAGAGAAATAGCCTTGCAACTGGAAGCCAATGGCACCACAGAGGGAACGTACAACAGAGGCCTACAGTCTCTGTGTCAGCACTTCACTCACTACCATTGCTACTTGTCCCCTGACCCAATAGGATACTACCGGTCCAATCCCTGGTGTGGTATTGCTAAAAAATTAATGGACGAATATAAATGTCCTGAACAATTAAGAACCCTAAGGAGATACACTAGCTCCTTGATAAATGTAATACCCCACAGATGCTTCCTTAGGTGTTTCTCGATTATGTATGCCGAAATGCCAAGACTCTGGTTTATGCTCCAGAGGCCTAGAGACTTTTCCCAAAGACTCCGTGCCTATCATGCTACTGAAGGCAGACTTCCATCCAGAAGAGGCTTTTTGGGACACCCTGAAAAGAAAAGCAGCCACCTACAAAGAGGGCTGACAGTGAAACCATCCAAAATTTTCTGGTAACAACAACTTTCCAGTAAGATTAAGGTAACAGGATAAAAACAAGAAGAAGAAATTGAGATCAAAAGCTATACATTAACTGAAATTCAAACCTTTCTTAAATATTTTATGCAGCAGGAAGGAGAGAGGGGAACTAATTGGTTATTACAGGTTTTCTTGTTTGTTTGGAACAGGCTCTTAAGTGTTACTCATGGCGGCCAAAACGCGTCAACTGGCTGCCATCTCTAAAAACCCTAAAATCCATAACTCTCTTAAAGATCCATCTGAACTATAATGCTCATTCCTCCTGAGACAGCACATTTGCTGAGGCCCCTCAGCTTTCTGCGGAACGGGAGCATAACTACAAGCACACCTCATGAGGTGTTCCTGCTGCCAAGGGCAGAGCAGACAGGGTTATCGAGGCCTCTCTTGAGGAGGAAGAAGGAAATGGGAAGACAAAGGACACTAGAGTCACTGATACTCATACCTGAGCCCTCCCCCTCCTCACTTGGATATACACTGCCTGGCACTGTACCCATCCTTCCATTCACAGTGATCACTGCTAAGGCTCACAGAGGAAGCCCATCTCTTCCTACACAAAATTCCCGTGGTCCAATGGGTTCATCATTTCCATGACCACAGTGATCCAAATAACCCCTTCTTCGTTTTCAACCTGAAGAGGCCTCATCTGACCTTGAGGCTAGAGAATTATTTTTACTAGGCATTCCCCCTAATTACAGGGTGGCACTACTACATTTTACTGTGACCTCGGAAACCATCGAAAAAGCACTAGAACTCCTACGAGAAAACTTACATCCTTTCTCTGTCCCTTGAAGATGTAAATCCTACAGTGTCTTTGAAAAGTAAACATCCCAGGTGGTAACTAAAACTCTGCCCATGATTGGCTAAGACTAAAGGAAAAAAAGAAGGGAAAGAGGCCTTTTAAAATACAAAATGCTATAAAAGTTCTTCTGCCCAAACTCTAGTCCACAGCCTCTTTAAGATTATTTGTTAAGATAAATACAAATCTTAAAAGTCTTCTCCACAGATATTAGTAAAAACCTTTAGCCACTGGAACAGGCAACCTTAACTTACTCTGTCTGCCAATTTAGATTCAGCTGTTACTTAAACACTAGCGAGTTTTATATTGCTGTACCTGATTCATGACTAGAATGCCGGAATTTAAGCTATAGGTCTCTGTCTGTCTGCATGTTTATGTGTCTAAGGATATGTTATGTGATTTTCTTCTCTCAACCTCCAGATGGTACTGCCAAAATTAATATATAAAAGGCTCTACTTAATTGGCTTAAAAATAAGCACTTATGAATTAAGTATTCTTAAAACTCAAAACAATTGAAACTAATATATATTTTTTAAGATTTTATTTGAGAGAGACAGAGAGAGAGCACAAACAGGGGGAGGGGCAGAGAGAGAGAGAAAGAAACAGACTCCCAATGAGCAGGGAGCCCGATGCGTGGGCTCAATCCCAGGATCCTGGGATCATGACCTGAGTTGAAGGCAGATGCTTAACAAACTGAGCCACCCAGGCGCTCCCAAAACTAACCCAAATATTTACAACTTCACATGATCTGCGCTGATCTTTGGGAAATAAAAGCTAGTTTAAATTTGGTGTGATTTTTAAAAAGTATGTCTTCGGAGATATATATATATATATATATATTTAATATAATGCAGATTATATGTTATTAATCTACATAGAATAATCAATAATTAACATAATTATATTTTACACATATATATATGAAATATAACAGAGATCATATTAATTATAACTAGTTATGTTAAATAAAATGCAGATTAAAAACATATTCTACTGGGGTGTACTAGTCAAATAAATTCATGTTATCTCTATTACAAAATCTGTCAGCAAGAAAAATAACGGGATGATGCTATCTAATGAAGTTTTTCATGGGTCATCTAAACATAATTGTTGGGATCAAGAGATTTAGATAAATGTTAAATGGGTTAAGAGTTTCTAGGTAAACTTTCCAGCAATGATTATGTGTTATGATATGTCTACTTAAAACTAGTTTCTAAAATTGTTAACTTCCACCCCTAGAATTTTGCGAGTTAAAAGAAGGGAATTCATTGAATGTCTAAATCATTTCAAAATAAGATAAAATACAAAATACTGAAACATTAATTGCAAAACAAGTCGAAGTTTACCACTTTTGACCTCTTATTACAGAGGAACTAAAGATATTTGGGCCTGTTAGTAAGCACGTCTTCTGACACACTGAAAAGCTGTACTACGAGGAAATGTATGTTGATAGAAATTACAAAATATACTCATAAATTTGCCAGTGTAAAGAATGCTGGTGTAAATTGTACTTCTTGCTTCACAAATTTTACTTCTTGCTTTTTGTTAGAAATTAAGGCTTCTAAGGGCTAAGAGTCCTAATTAATACATGTAATTACAACTATTAGAAATAATATGGGAAACATCTCTGCATGCAAGAAAGTAGAATGTGTCTTTAGCTAAGAGAAGGTATGAGGTATGAAGATACATTTTTGTTAAGGGAAAAGAAAGTAAATTTGTCCTAAAGTAAAACTGGTTATTTCAGAATGGGAAAGAGGAAAATAAAGGACAAAATGGTATAGAAAGTTGAGAAGAAAGATAAAAAATTTTACCTTGTGTAACTGAGTTAGCTAAAACTAAATTGTTGTTACAAGGGTTTTTTTTTTTAATAAGCTTTAATATCAATACTACGCTTTTATAGTTTTCGTTCCTCTTAAAAGGACAAAGTTTTCTTGGGAGTATTGGTCAGCTCTTGATAACAGATTATGAAAGGTTTTGCCTTACCTTTTAAGTAATCTAGCTAGAAGGCAAAGATTCTATGTTTTATCAAAATAATCAACATGTGTTTCATGCTGTTTTAATCGGGTCTTTGATTACTTAAGCAAACTGAGTCTTTTCAATATTAAAGGAGCTGAATTTTGCTTAGAACTATGTAATCTTCGGGATATGCCTTTAAAATCTTTTGTCAGTTTAGCGAAGTAGATAATTAAGTACTGTTTCATAATTATCTGTGATCCTATTTAGTCAAGTGTGCAAAACCTTTTGATGTTTTTGACTAAGTTCCGAAAATCAAATTCTAAATAAAGTCTTTGTGACCTGGAAATAACTCTGGGATTTTCTAGAGAACCCTGGAACATCTCAAAAGATCTGTTCACTCTCCTTATAAAAAAGAGAAACACTGAATTAATTAGGCTTATTTGATAGGTAAAATTATTTGAGAAGCAATGTCAAATAAGAAATAATGCTAACCCTTCCTTATGGATATCTGTGTATGGATATATGCTATTAATATAAGTGTTCCAGAAATTCTATCAAATTCCTAAAAATCTGATACGAAGTATTATCAGTCACCATTCTAGTTATCATCTTAAAATGTCACAGAAATAGTCAAATTTCCTTGTCAGTTGTGTTATAATTAACTCTCATCGGAACTTTAAACATGGGCATTTTTAAGTCTTTTATCATTTATAGACAGTTACTGTTTCACTCTGATGCTTTTGCACAAATGCTTCGTCTTCAAGGAGATTCCTGAAAAGGACTCTGACAAGCCCACGTTTCTGTTAACTTTCAGATCATATAATGAACTGGGTAAGAAATGACAAAACTCTAAGGAAAAACTAGATTCATAAAACTGCTAAGAGAAGATCAAGATCAGGAGTCACTAGGCCTGGGGCGCCTGGGTGGCTTAGTCGTTAAGCGTCTGCCTTCGGCTCAGGGCGTGATCCCGGCGTTATGGGATCGAGCCCCACATCAGGCTCCTCCATTGGAAGCCTGCTTCTTCCTCTCCCACTCCCCCTGCTTGTGTTCCCTCTCTTGCTGGCTGTCTCTCTCTGTCAAATAAATAAAATCTTAAAAAAAAAAAAAAAAAAAAAAAAGAATCACTAGGCCTGGATGAACTGATGAGAATGATTATAATTTTTTACGAGTTTTGTTTGAAATACTGCTGGTTCTTTAATCTTTTGTTTTCTGGATTTAAAGAAACTTTTCTCTTAAGATAGCTATGACTTACAGCAATTTGGTAAAGTATACCTTTGTGAACCAAGATGAAACAATCACTTATTTCCACCCCACATCTGATTCCTCCAGATTTTGGAAACTCTCAGTGAATAGTCTTGTATTTTCACAGCAGTATAGTTATTTGCATAATTTCAATTGAGAATCTGTTCTCCTTGTACCAGGACACAACTAGAAACACAGGTTACATCACCAAGGCTTTGAATGTAATGTCATATTTAAGAAAGATATGCATAGATTCAGATATGACCCAGCAGCTTTAAAAAAATAAGGCTGACTTTATGGAACCAATCAAGCCCCTTAGGAAAAATCAGTCTGGTAACTCACTTCTAGGGTTCCCAGCAGCCTTACCAGGTGAGTGAGGAAGGTCACTTCCTGGCCGGCCCAGGAACATCAGAATATTTTAAGAACCTCAAAAAATGAGGAATTCACCCAAATCTATAGGTATTATAGATGAAGTCTGACATCAAGTCTTTGGCTTGGCTTCCCCATCTTGAGCAGCTTTTTAAAAGTTCAATCTGAGATTCCTTATGAAAAATTCCAGCAAAGATGACTTAAAAGAGTCTACATGATCAACTGCTATTCATGCTGCACTTACGTAAATAAGCAGACCAAGTTTAAAGAGACTGGACTTACTTTACAAACACTTCAGCCTTATTTTCCTTATCTCTGATAGAAATAAGAATGACTATAGAGAGAACAAATTATGTTTCAGTAATATATCTTTGTGGATATCAGATTTTAGTGTTTTTAATTGTCCTTGAGGTTTTGTTTTCTACCTGTAAACTGAACCAGATCACGAATTCTTCTAGTTTCTTCCAGTATTTGGTTACAACTCTCCAAACTAACACTCCCAATTTTTCTCCCACCCTCTGACTTGGAATCACAGAGAACTTAAAAGTGCCTTTTTCCTAAAGCTATGAGAGCTAGAATAGAACAACTTGATATAAACTTCAGAGAAATCATCACAACACCTCATATACAGACAATCTTTGTGCCTATTGCTGTGTGGGTAACAGCAAGTTTACCTGAATACCTGATGGCACCATCAGAAAAACTCAAACTGCCAAGCTGCTTTGAGCCTAACATCTAGAAATCCTGCCCTCAGGATCCAGATTTGGTTTATAATTTACTCTGACCATTAGCCTTTATTTTTCCTTTGTTTCCATAGAAATGCCTCTTATTAAATACCTGATTTCTCGCAAATACAGGCCTAACTTTGGAAATCCACTTGCAAGACCGCCTCCTGAAATGAGATGCAACTGTTTAATTAACTGACCTATTTTCATGGCTGGACCTTTCAAGTTTGGGACAATAGCTACAGACTGGATTTCAGACTACTGCCTGTATAATTATTAAGTTTTGCTATTATAATTCTGTTTAGATGTGCACATTCTGGGTTACAAAATGCCCTGCAATGGACTTTTAGCATATCAGCTACCCAGGCAGTTAAGGTCCTCACCATTGACTCTAATGCCTCAGAGTGTCTAAACACTGACAGTTGTTTGGGTTTTTTTCCTTTTCATAATGCAGGTGCCTGACTTAAACTTTGATTGCTGTGGCAGCCACTTCAAAGATGGGCTATCTGGAGGAGGGGGATTGGGGCAAAGGGAGGAGGGTGGGGAACACACTGCCAGCCACAAAACTAGATAAAGAGCCAGTCTACCTCACCACATGGAGGTTCCTTTGTTACCTTTGTAACCAAGAGATCCTGGTTAATTGTAGTAACTATTTGGGCCATTTGTATTTTTCTCTTCCCGTGCTTTAAATTCCTGCTCTTATGTTTTAAATTCACCAATAAAGAGTGAGCCCTCAAAACCCTAGGCCCCCACCTCAACCCCATAAAAGCAGAACCCCCAGCTCTGGAGTGCTCACTCGTGCTCTTTTTCTTTACCCATGCCCTCACTATGTGGCCCCAGGTATGCTGAGTAATTTCCAGGTCCTGTAAGTAATAGACCTTTATATTTTCAAAGTCTCCTGATGGTTATTGTTGAAAGGTATCACTCAGAACCACAACAGCTGGTCCAACCACAGCACTGGTTATTGATAAGCTGAGATTGAACACACAACAGAATATATATGGCAACTAGAAAGGAACTACTACCCTGTTTTCTTCCCTTCCTCCTCCCCAAAAACTGAAAAATAAGATTTCTTGAACAGTAAAGAAGTCTCTACCTTTTGGTCATTTGCAAACTGCAAGTGACTTGTTACTTCTAAATTAATCAGGAAGTACTGCATGCCTAATAAGTGCCAACACTGCAGGTAACATAAGAGCTTTAAAAACCTCAATTTCATTGTTTAAAACTATTTAAGACAGTTAAAGAGGTAAGACTAACACAGAACAAACAATATGTACATAATATCAAGTTCTAAATGGTGAAGTACAGACTTTCACTATCATGGTATAGTGCCCTAAGCACTGAGAGACTGTGCAGATGAGGAGAGTACAAAGCTTTCAGGGGGTCTCAGTTTGAACCAGGACATAAAGCTGGGTAAGACTTGCTCAAAAAGGGAGAGAAGAGAGCACACCAGGCTCAGGGAGTCAAGGAAAAAGGCACAGAAGGTAAAACTGTGTCTCCCTGGAAGGTGCAGTGAGGGTAACCGCCATAAACAGAGTCCCATCCCTTCACAGAATGAAGGAATTAAGTTTGTGTAAGTTCACTGGGGACATAATCATGGATCCTGAGAATCAAGCGAAGGAAACAAGAACCATTGTAGGTGTTTGTTCAGAGGGATAATATAATAAATGTGGTAATTAAAATGAGAGTAGCTGCAGTATAAAGCGAGACCATGGAGGCAGCAGTTAAAATATTAAGTATTAGGTGATAAGGAGTTGGTCATAGGATGAAAGAGGAACAAAAAGGAAATCTGAAAGACATTACTACTTTGAATAAAGATGGAAAGTAAGAGATCTCTAGGGAGAGAACTTAATGACAGAAACAGCTTAGAGGGGGAAAACCTTCCCCTCACAATCTACCCCTACACTCCTAGAAGGCACAGGTGGAAAGATAATGAATGAGGTTTTATATATTCCGAATTTCAGTTTACTTGGGATGCAACTACTAGGTGGTTGGAAATAAATACTGGAAAGTGCCACAGCTGAAACGCTGGAAATAGAGTCATGAACAAAGCTGAAGTTGGACACAAGGTAAGGTCCTTTGTTCAAGAGATTAAAGATATACAGAACAAACACCCAGAAAAGAGTTTATGACCACAGGTCAGAACTGAGAATCTGCTTAGTGAATGACACACACAGCTAGAAAAGTCAGAGGAGGAGCAGGGTGGTGTAATACCACAAAGCCCAGAGTTTCAAGGAATAAATATGACCAGTATCCAAGACCACAAAAAGGTTATCCTTCAGGCACTTTGTAGGACACCAGGAAGTTTCTTCATCTGAGTTAAACTAAATATTAGTTTTGCTTCAAAAGGCTTAAACATCACTCTTTATTAATTCTTAATAAAAATACTATTATTATGAAGGTAACTGGTAAGAGATTAACTTCTGCCTTTTAATATATTTTCTTTCAGTAAGAAAAGAATAAATGTTCTCTTTTTAAAAGTTAAAAGTACTGGGGTGCCTGGCTGGCTCAGTCAGAGGAGCATGTAAGTCTTGATCTTGGGGTCATGAGTTCGAGCCCCAACTGGGTGTACCTGAATAAATAAACTTTAAAAAAAACAAAAAATAAAAAAAAGTTAAGCGTATAATTTTATCCATACTTCTAATAGTCTTTTGCATTCTGAATAAAGCACTGTTTTTATAACTACTAGGCATATAAATTTTAATAAGCAAACTAGAATATAAAGTGCTTGCAGTTTAAATGCTGATTATTTCTAAAATTTTGGTAAAAGAGAGAAAAAAACATTACACAGAAGTAATGCATTTAAGTAGGGGCTTTGAAGTTTGATAAACATGGTTTGGAATCCTGGCTCTGTCACTACTAGTTTTGTGATCTTAAGGAAATTACTAAACCTCTCAGAACTTCAGTTTTCCTGCCTGTAAAATAGGGAAATTATTTCAAGGGCTAACTGTGAGGATTAAATGAAATAATGAAAATACGGAACTTCATAATCATAATTACAATAATTAATTAGCTAACAATTATTAAAGCGCCTATAAGTCAGGTACTGTTTTAAGCACTTAACATGCATTTTCACACATAATCCTCACAACACTATGAGAAAAAGGGCCTCATATCATCCCCATTTCACAGAAGAGAAAAATGCAGCACCAAGAAGTTAAGTAACATGTGGAAATACTCAATACCCAGAATGCTCCATAAGTAGGTGTTCTTATTACCACTCAGAACAATATTAAAATTATTTAACATGACAGAAAATGACAGAAAACTTTCTCACCACTGTAAGATATTAAACTATCTATAAAATGTGAACCAAGAAATAAAAGCAAATGGCATTTTTTAAAGTAATTCAAATGGAACATTAAAACGTACACAACGTTACCTTCAAAAGCTAATAAGAGATGTGCAAGATCAAAACATCCACACACATTTATATATACCTAAAAAACCAAAGGGCATGTCTTTGTATGTAAACTTTCTGAGTACCTGCACTTCCATAAAATAATTCGCAAAACAAGACTGATCACAGAGGCTCCTCTTAATAGCATTTGCACAGCAATACAAAATGTCTCTCCCTTTAACTACAGGCCACCTGAAAGCCACCGGTAGAAGAAGTAGTCAATCCCTTACCATAGGTAATTGTTTTTGTTCTTTTACACTTTCTATTTGTCTTTTTTGTGAACCACTTCCAAGTTACAGAAAATTTCTAATAATAGAGTACAAAGTATTTTTTCCCTGATATGAGAGTAAGCTGCCAACGTGATGTCCAGTCACCCTTAAATACTTCAGTGTGTATTTCTTATAATCAAGAGAATCCTCCTACATAACCAGATAACAACCATCAAAATCAAGAAATTAACCCTGATACCTTACTATAGCTAATTCTTAGACCCCTATGTCAAGCTCTGCCCATTTCCTAATACTGTTCTTCACAGCGTAGGAATGGCTCTCAGTTGTCCTGTCTCTCTCACTCTGGTACAGCTCTTCAGTGTGTTCTTAACCTTCATGACCTTGATTGATACTTTTAAAAACCGTAGGTCAGTTATTGCGGAGAATGTCCCTCCACTGGAGTTAGTGTGACGTTCTTGTCATGATTAAATTCAGGGTGTACATCTTTAGCAGGAATATCAAAGAAGTGATGCCACATCCTCCTCGGTGCATCCTATCAGCCGGCAGGCACGCTGAACTGTCTGTTTGGTCACTGCCAAGTTTTCCACTGTAGTTTTTAATCTTTCTAATTCTTAAGTATTCTGTGAGTAGATACTTTGAGACTATAAACACACCCCACTCCTCATCAAACTTCCCATTTATTCATTAATTTTTTTCAGTATAGATTTATGGATTCCAATTTTATTTATTTATTTGCCATCATCATTTATTTGGATATTCAAATTGTTCAGCTTTGGCCAGTGGAGTCCATTCAAACTGGTTCTGTGTCATTCTGACATAATCCTATCACTCTTTGAACAGCTTTCTTGCATAATAAGAGGATCCAGGCTCATAGGTACCTTCTCTGACCCAGCCCTGAAATTAGCCATTTCTCCAAAGAGCTCTGGTTAATTGAGAACAGTGTTTAGGGGCCGAGAACTGGGTGCCAAGTTTGCATATCTATTAATCTACACTGAAAACTTCAAGTTCACACTGATATCTCCAATCCAATCCAACAGCACATGGTTCATTCTATTCTCCTCCATTTCGTAACTCCTTTCTCCAACAGTGAGAAACCAGGCACCCATAACACGTATACTTACTTATTTGATGAACTGCCCCACTGTATATAACCAATGTCCTGTCGCTGACATGGACACATTACTGCATGGATGCCCTCTACCCTACTCCAGCTCTCTCAGTCCGCTCTGAGCAACTGTCACCATCCTCGACACTGGACATCCTCCATATGCTGCTCCAACTCACATACTCTATGCTGGGCCCCTCTTCTACAGAGACAACCTCCTTACCATACCCAAGTCCCAAACCCCACACTAGGCCACCATTGTCCATGTGAACACCCTCCTCACCCTGGTCAGGCAACAAAACCTCCTCTGTGAGTAAAAAAAAAGTGGATAGCTTAATGCAGATGCTTTCGACTAAATTGTTCAGGAAGGAAAGAGGAAAACAGAATTGAAAAGCAGAGATAATATTAAGAATAACAAACTCTTTCAAAAACTAAAAGCTTCTTTCACATATAACCTCATTTGTCCTAGAATGGAGTCACATAGTTTAAATTAAGAAAATGAATTTAAAAAACAGACTCTTAGGGGCGCCTGGGTGGCACAGCGGTTAAGCGTCTGCCTTCGGCTCAGGGCGTGATCCCGGCATTATGGGATCGAGCCCCACATCAGGCTCCTCCGCTATGAGCATGCTTCTTCCTCTCCCACTCCCCCTGCTTGTGTTCCCTCTCTCGCCGGCTGCCTCTATCTCTGTTGAATAAATAAATAAAATCTTTAAAAAAAAAAAAAAAAGACTTAACTGAAGATCCCAATGAGCTTTAAAAAAAAAACCCACAGACTCTTAAATTCTGATTCTTCCACTTAGTAGCTAAATGACTTCAACGAGTTGCTTAACGTCTTCAGTTAAAGAGTACCTATCTTGCATGATTGCTATGAAAGTAATCTATGTAAAGCAAATATATGGTAACTGACCTAAAGTTAACATTTAATAAATATAAGGTACTATTACTACCTTCTCTTTTACATTGTCATTTTTTAACAGATGCCAAACGATACCTACATACATGTGTATAATTTTATAAAAATTCGTTCTTTGCATTCTTTAACTTCTGAAAGGGTCAGTGTCCCTAAAAACATTTAAAAACACCTATAGTACCTATCTTATGACTAGTAACCAAACCAGAGCCTCCAGTCTATCCTACACTTTTGACAAATTATTTCCTAAAATTTTGCCAAGGTCATATCATTCTCCTGAAGCAAAGTTATCAGGGGCAGCTGACAGCCTAAAAAACAAAGATGATCTTCAATCAGGCAATCAAGGCTTAACACAGTGTGACCCTGACCTACCTTTCCAGAATTATATCTCATTCCTCACCTACACAAAATTTCTACTTCAACCACTGTAATTTTATACAGTCTTCCATTTACAAGCCCTGGCCCATATCTTGGCTATAATGTTCATCTTCCCCATTTACTCCCAGCAAAATTCTGCAATGCTTTTCAAGGTCCAGCATAAGATCCACCTCGTCTTCACAATTTTCCTTTACTACAGCAGGCAGAAGCAAGGTGTTCCTCCCTTAAACTCCTAAACAACTCGGTAATAATGTAATTACTTTTATAGGTACATTTATTATCTCCCCTGCTAGAGTGAATTAAGATCTTTTTAGAGAAAAGACATATGCTTTCTATCTCCAAATAGCTACCATTTATTGAACATATATCCAGTTACTATTTAAAATTTATTCTTCACAATAGTTTTGTGGGGTTGGTGTCGTTATCTCTATTTTATAGATGAAGAAACCAAGGCTCAAGGATGTTGGAAATGTACCCCAAATTACACAGCTGGTAAGTAGCAAAACAAACAAGCTTTTCCCTAGCATGCTCCATGAAACATGAGATATGATGAATGAACCTTGCCGGGGAAAAGGGTCTCAGGCCAAATAAATTTGGAGGATTAACAAAGTTAAATCACTATTTTTAGTAGAGGGTTTCTCAAAACCTTTTAACAAGCTACTGATATGCTTTATAAATCTCCAACAGGGATATTATATTTTCCAAATCCTTTTGGGAATAAAATTCTTTTCTCAAGGACTTATAGGACTAACACTCCAATAACTCATTTCAGGAAATGTGGCAACGTATTCTGTTGTCTTTGCACACAGTGGGCACTCAATACACACTTCCTTTAAGATTTAAAAAAAAAAAAATGCTCCTCATACTGAAGTAACATACTAATGTAATTCCACATACTAAAGTAAAGAATAAGGTAATGTCACTCCTCTTACAGCAGATGTCTCAGTGTAATTACGTCACTAAACAGTATTCAAATTAAAAAACTTAATTTTCATTAGGCAAACAAAAAACAAGATTAAGAGAAATCTCTACCTGTGCTTTTATGATATGCATGAATCTTGACATCAACTCAGGACATTCAAGGAGGAAGTGAAAGTGGTCAAATATAATTTTGGGATTTCTAAAAGAAAAATATAATTTGTTTAAATGGACAGGAAAAATGAGTTGCATTAAGTGAAATGCAAATTCAGATAAACAGATACTGAAACAGAAGAAAAATATTAATCCACACCTACCATACTTTAACTTGTCATGTAACATTTTTTGAATAGTAACAGAAATAACATTATTTCTGTTGAGATCAAAACTGTAAGTAAAGAAAAGTCTACAAGGGCAATCCATAAATCCAAGAAAGCCTTACCTATTAACAAAGCATTTTAAAACTTCATCATGTTTGCAGACAAATTCAATGAAACGGGGTGAAGTCATTCTGTGGGGAATAAAAAAACAATCAGAACACACAGAAATTGGTGATACAGCAAATTTGATAACAATGTATAGAATTGAACTGGCTTCTAGACAGAAAAAAAAAAAAAGATCTGGGTTTGGACTAAATTTGAGAAACCGAGGCATGCCCAATTTATAAGACTAAAAATATATATATAACTTTTCATTAATAGAGGATATGAACAGTGACTTTTTAAAAACCTTGAAATTTTAAATGTCTCTGCTCTTTACATTTTGAATAAGGAATTAAGTGATCCTACACAAAGTGACATTCACCATTCTACATATTAAGAACTTATATAATGCTTAAATAACTTATATAATGCAAATAGTTTAAGATTAGTACAATAAGTGTCCTAAAACAAGATCAAAACAGAACCTAAAATCAACAAATTATTATTTGTTGTTACTGAAATTCCAAAAAAATCATAAGCTTTTCTTCATCTATCAGAAAAGGAAATAATAAGCAGAAACCTTCTTACCCTGGAGGCATCTGACAAGAACAGCACATGTAAAAAGCTTGAATGACAGCACTTAGCCGGTTAGCTGTCATAGAAATAACATCCTGACAGTCTGCACTGGCTTCCTGTTTCCCTCCAAGAGCATCTGGTTTAGATTCCCCTGTGCCAGTGGATAGATTTTCATAGCTCCCAGGTCCTGGAGGTTCAAATGGAGGAATGGAAGTACCATCTTGATCCTGGCCTTTTTGTTTCAGTAAAATAGAAGTGATATCCGTTGAGTCCTTTTTGTTTTTCATCAGTTCTGTAGCTATTAAAACTAGCCATTCATCTAATGAGTGCCAAAGCAATTCAAGAGGCTAGGAGAAAAACAGAAGTGTTGTTTAAACATCATTCTTAAACTCCAGGAAAAAAAACTCACATAGTTAAACAAATAATATAAAAGAGAAAATTTATTCTAGATACTTCTATTTTCTCAAGTTAATGTGACAGCAATGCCTAAGGTAAGTAACAAAAACATATGAATACCACATAAATAACAATTACTTTGCGTATAGCAAAAATTTAATTTGCATTTATTTATTTCCTTGGAATAAAAAGGTAAAACTAAAATCTAACGAAAAATTTATAAGCAATCTTTCCTCTTCTAAAAATTTTCAAATATTTAGCTTTAAAAACATATACTACTTTTATATATACAATCCCCCAACCTTTACTATTTTCATGTGTTAACAATTTTCAATTATAAATCTTTGCTCAATTAAAAAATAGAGAATTCCTAAAAGCTTAATAAATAGCTTAGTTTTGGGGTGCCTGACTGGCTCAGTCAGTGGAGCATTTCAGGGCTGCGAGTTTGGAGCCCCACATTGGGTTCAGAGGTTTTAAAAGAAATAAATAAACTTAAAAAAAAAGTTTAGTGCACTGTTTTCTTTACATGTAATTCACAGATTTTAAAAATTTATGGTAAGAAATTTAAAAACATGTATGTAATATATATACATATATAACATACATGTTTTCATGCACATATACACAAAATCAATCTCTAATAACTAGTAAATATCAAATACTGACTAGCAAATTCTTAATTCCAACTAAAGAGTAACAGCTTAAAAAAGAAAAAGGGAGGGAGAGAGTAAACTGCTTATTTCTACACTATTTAAAATATTCCTTTTAAGAATAATGAAATGTCTTTTGTAAATTAACAGCAAATGAAATTTCCTTTTTAAAATATTATGTAATCGCGAAAGCTACAAAAGGACTAAGTACTAAGGAAGATGAAATATATGCATCATCCCTAATAATCAGTAATTTCTAACAAGGAGAAATACTATCACAAAAGACATGCTACCAGGGATCTAATACACAATACCATAACTAGTTATCAATACTGTACTGTTTACCTGAATGCTGCTATAAAAGTAAAGCGTTAATGTCCTCACCATAACAACAGGAAAATGGTAATAATGTGAGTGAAGGATATGTTAATTGGCCTTATTGTGGTAAACATTTTGTAATACACACATGTATCAAATTATCACACTGTACAACTTAAGCTTATGCAATGTTATATGTCAGTTATATCTCAATAAAACGGGGGGGGGAGACCTGCTAAAACATTTTTAACCCCAAATAAAAATTAACAGTTGGGGGGAGGGCGGCCAAGGATACCAGTTAAATGCTCCTTCATTCCTACACTATTTTAAATATTCCTACTGACACCGAGATCATAACCAGAGCCAAAGGCAGACACTTAACCAACTGAGCCACCCAGGTGCTAAATATTCCTATTGAGAATATAAATTGTCTTTCTGCAAATGAATGTAAAAGTTAATCCTACTTTTTGTTTCTTATAGGATCACAGAATGCTACAAATTAGACCATGTGCTTCAGAAAGACCCATGCCTACAATATTTCAACCAAAAGAAATGTTACTTTTAAAGATTAAAATATTAAAATCTTACTTCATAGAAACAGATTCCACAACTATATTTGGAAGTTTAGGAAATATTTAAGTAATCTTTCTTCCAGGAAATTCTTTACAATTATTTTCTAACAAATTCCTCTGCTGTATGTTCAGCCTTTCTTCAGGTTTCCAGAACATTCTCTTTTTGAGAATATTTGACTTACTGAATTTGCAAACAATTACATCAGCCCGAACTCTTCACTGTAACATTAAATCAAAAAGCAGAAAACAAAATAAAATAAAGCAAAAAGTCCCTACTATCACCAACAAAAACCTACTTCCTTCATTCAACAAATATTTAGTTAGTACATACTAGGTAACAGGTAAGCAGAGTGAGAAACTAATTATACTCTCTCTGAGGTTGAAATAAGCACCCCTGCCCCCCCCCCCCAAAGAGAGCTTTTCCATGGTTAGGCACAGCAGTTGAGAGATTCAGGATCCCTGAGCTGCTTAAAGGAAGGGTAAGAAGCACCAGCTGCCATAAACACCGACGTGCACCGAAAATGTCTTAATTCTCCTCACGAGCAAAACATTAAACACACTGTAAAAGATGAAAAAGAACTTTTTATGTCAGCAAAACTTTTAGTTTTACATCACAAAATAAACTTCCAAAATAGAAAGAACAGGTGGTAACATAAAACTTCTTGAAACAAAAGGCAAAAGAAATAATTGGCCTCTAAATGAGAAGGGCTAAAACCCAGAAAATCAACACACTGGATCAAGCTGAAGCCTAAGGCAAGAAATGATACCCGCTGCTCACACAGATGAGAGCACTGAGCCTGAACCAACAGCAGTCCTACTTTTAAAGACTGACACTGTGTAAAAATTAAAGGCAAATTTTGAAAAATCCAGAAATATTTTTTTAAACCCAGATCTGTGTAAAAATGATAGTTCTAGAAAGAGTTTTCAGCAAAGGAACAGAGCAAAAATTAAAAGAGAATGAGGGGAAAAAAAGTAGTAAGTCATCTTAGGCCTTTCTTTACTTTTCTCTTTTTACCTATCTTTTCTTTCATCATTCACACATGCATTAAAACTAAATTCCAACCTTGAGGTATTTTTACCAAGAGACTTGTCCCTTTGAAGATTTGTTCAGAAAGTTCATGCCTCAATACCAAAAAGAAAATTGTGAAAATAACTTCAATTTCTAACTGTGGTAGCAGCTAAAAAAGGATTCAAATAAATTTTTAAAATTAAAAATAAAACATTGCAAAGCTTATCTATGATGTTTTCTATATCCATAAATAATAATGATAGAAAACTTTAGATAAGATACAAAGCAACATATATATCAACTATTACTGAAAACTGAGTCAATGACTATGGAAAACAGGGGCGCCTGGGTGGCGCAGTCGTTAAGCGTCTGCCTTAAGCTCAGGGCGTGATCCCAGAGTTCTGGGATCGAGCCCCGCAACAGGCTCCTCTGCTGGGAGCCTGCTTCTTCCTCTCCCACTCCCTCTGCTTGTGTTCTCTCTCTCTCTCTGGCTGTCTCTCTCTGTGTCAAATAAATAAAATCTTTTAAAAAAAATCACTATGGAAAACAATAACTATGGAAAATGAGTCAATGAATATGGAAGTCATTAGTAGGCTTCTTAGCATTGTGAAATATTGCTTCATTTCATATTATTGAATGGTCTTCACTACAGAAATATATTCTATACATAGTAACAATGCTATGACAATCATACACAGTTCTCAAAATATTTTAAGATCTATTTCAAAACTATAACATATAATCTCAGACTTGCTGGACAATTTTTAAAAATTTAAGATCCATTTGGCAAAGTGAGATACAAATTTGACAGGAAAGTATTACTAACTTAAATTCTTAAATAGTATCCTGAAGTTTTCTGTTAGTCTGACTATTCTCAAATTGATAATGTCAAATGTTATAACCCAAAGATAATATTTTAAAGTTAAAAGTTTCTCAATCTTTCCTGGCTTCCAAATTTTCCCAATTATATAACTCTATGAAAGTGTTAACAGTCACAGCTTACTACACACACACACACACACACACACACAGAGCACATCAAGATTCAGGAAGCCTAAATTGTCTTCCCCATGCTCACACTGCTTCAATAATCATAACTACATTTCCTTTGGATCCCCCCAAGTTCCCAAGGCACTAGATAAAAATCTTTTAACACTGAAAAAAATGGCTAAGTGTTAAGATTAACTTAAAGGATTTCTAAGATAAATCAGAAAACTAATAACAGGATGTTAAACAATTTCACCTACTAAAACCACATGGCCTATAAACCCACTCATTCTTAATGGAAAACCCATTAGTTAATCCTAACAATAAAGTGACATGTTAGAGTACCTAGTTAATGAAATGGAAAGTAGGGATCAGTTGCTACCTTAAACAAAATGTGGTAAAAATTAAAATGGTATTTCCAGTCTAGCATTGCAGGAACTCAGGAAATGGTTATGATCTTTACAACTGTGAATCACCCTACAATGAACAGAAGACTTTATATAAATAGATGACAACGTAGTTTCTATTTTTTATCTTTATAAGTTGGAGGGCAGATCATTTTGTCATCCTTCAGTCTACACTTAATTCATAAAATTATATGAAAGAGACTATGAATTTTTAATAGTAACACCTAATGTTTTTAAAAAATCAGGTGAGTTTTGTAATAAAAATATTTTACCGAAGTGAAAGGTCAAAATTTAAGAGAAAATAAGTGGTCGGAGGCAAAAGCAGCTGTCAACGATGCAGAAAACAATACCTTAAAAAAAGAAAAAAAAGAAACTAACAAATGAAATAAAATAGAAAAAAAACAACTTTTTATATTATATACATCATTGATATATGACAATCGAAACGGAGTTTAGATTTCATAAAAGCTCAAAGAAAACCAGTGACACCCTTTTCTATTCTCTTATACCTCTACTGATGAGCTACATAGAAAACTAACATTTTAAATCATGCATTAAATTCCTATACAGAGGCTACTAATTAGCACATTACTTATTTTCTGATATTAGCAAACACATGGTGGACTTAAATTTTAATAACAACAAAAAATCAGACAACAGTAAATATAATCTACACACAATTTGGGTAACAGTGACTGTATCTACACCTGATTTGATTTACTATTCATCATTATAGATAAGTAGAAAGGATAAGCAGAAAATCAAATCAAGCCTAGATTCAGTAACTAACAGCATGGGCCACACCAGAATACATTAAGAACGACTGCATGTAATTTGAATGTTTAAGCAGCAAAACTTAATTAAAACATCCCTGACAAAGAGTGGATCAATAATCAGATTCAAATCTTGCAAAGACATTAAGTTATCACTCCAAACTAGTGTTGAAGAAGTGGTATGTGAAAAGCCAAAATTTGAATTACAAGATGTACTACTGACTTTTTCCAGGAGGTGGCACAATAGGGGAAAAAAAGGGAAGAAAAATAAACACATTCTCTCTCTCTCTCTCTCTTTCTCTCTCTCTCTCTCTCACACACACACACACACACACACACACACACACACACACGGCTGAAAACTCTTTCCTACACTAATTCTTTAAAAAACGCTGAAGCAGACAAACAGATGAAAGACACATACCTTTCTAAAAGCCTATCATACCTATTTCAGGTTATTAAGGAATCTACTAGTGTCAAAATGCTTACAAAAGCACTTATTTGTAAATGTCTGCCAAAAAAAATTTCTATGGAAGAAAAGAATCACTTAGCATAGGTCATTAGTTTTACTTCAAATTTTACAGGCAGTAAAGCTGCTAATCCTAACTAGTTTTTGAGGAACTGGCACATAAAAATATTTTTATCACTTCTGGAGAGATAACCTATATTTATACTCAAAAGACTAAAGAAATATAAACCTTTGTGAACCCAAAAGCAAACTGTATACTATGAAAATCTCTTTTTTTCTTTTTTAAAGATTTTCTTTATTTATTCGACAGAGATAGAGACAGCCAGCGAGAGAGGGAACACAAGCAGGGGGAGTGGGAGAGGAAGAAGCAGGCTCATAGCGGAAGAGCCTGATATGGGGCTCGATCCTGGATCACCGGGATCACGCCCTGAGCCGAAGGCAGACGCTTAACCACTGTGCCACCCAGGCGCCCCACTATGAAAATCTCTTAAGATAAATTACTTTTAAAAAAATAACATGAAAACAGTTATAAAGTTACACACTTGTCCATCTGAGTTATTTAAAAATATAATGCCACAAAAAAGCCTTAACAATAGCAATTATAGCCATTTCACTTTGCTTAATTTATAAAATTGTAATTTAATTTGGGTAGCAACATTGTGTTGGGCCTTATAGGAAGCAGCTGAAGCGATAAAAAATAATTCAAGAAAATATGGGGTGCCTGGGTGGCTCAGTTGGTTAAGCATCTACCTTCAGCTCAGGTCATGATCTCGGGGTCCTGGCATGGAGCCCCTTCGGGCTTCCTGCTCAGCGGGGAGCCTGCTTCTCCCTCTCCCTCTGCCCTCCTGCCACCACCCCCTACACATGCTCTCTCTCTCTCAAATAAATAAAATGTTGAAAGAAAGAAAGAAAGAAAGAAGGAAAGAAAGAGAGAGAGAGAAGGAGGAGGGAGAAAGGAAATATCTCAATGATTTTTCGTTGAAGTGATCTCAAGAATTAACTGGTAGTAAACCTAGGAAATGAAAGTAATTTTCCTTCAAAAATACATACACAGACACACACATAACACACACATGATAATAACCTCTAAATAGAAACTAGATATTTTCAGAGGGGAGGTGGGTGAGGGGATGGGTTAAATAGATGATGGGGATTAAGGAGTGCATTTGTCATGATGAGCACCAGGTGATGCATGGAATTGTTGAATCACTATATTGTACACCTGAAACTAACATTAACGCTGTATGTTAGCTAACTGGAATTAAAATAAAAACTTAAAAAGTGGACACAAGGAAAAAAAATGAGATATTCTCTTTCCTTCTGAATAATAATTAAAAAAAAAGCATGATGGCTGCATATTGTCACATTTAAAACCTATAATCCAGTAAAAATGTAGATTAAATAATAAATACCTTTACCCTTAGAATACACCACTAATGGAATTAAAATGTTAGTTGTAAGAAAAATACAGAAAACTTACCACTTAAGATTGCTGCTGATTAGACAGAAATGAAGGGAGAAAGGTGTGCCTAACTTAAAAAGTGGTATGAGTATGAACCAAACTTAGTTTGTGAGGTTTCTGACTAATGAATGCATGCTTTGTCATATTCATCTCTTTTTCAACTGTCTTCCTAACAACATCATGTATTTTTCTGACCTTGAACACCTGGCTTCTTGGAGTTTTATTCCCGTTGTAGCCCAAATCGATTCCATTACTGGGAGAGGATGGACCAATTCGAAAGACATGACAAAATATCCTCACAATCCTTAAAAGGCTCTTCATTTGAGCATCATAATTACTAGATAGGCTGAAAATAAAAATTAAAATATGAACAGGTTAGGTGGAATAAAACAAATTGCATCTTAAAATACCTAATTTAAGGTCTTTTCATCATACTGACCATGGGTTTCCTAATATAACTAGCAAAATTCCTATCATGATAGGGTTAGAATGTTTTGTTTAATAGGAAGTTGCTATACATTATTTGAATTGCATATGAATAAATTACTAATGTTTAAGCAACCAGAATATAACCGATAACCAAAGCATAAAAATATAAAGAAAAGCACCACTGTAAAACGGTTTCTTGAGGCACCAACTTAAGGCAATCTCAAACTTTCACTTCCAAAAATGTATATGTAAATTACACTGAGTCTTTAGAACTCTCAGAACATTTCAGAGAAACAATGATAGAAATGTTGATTATGTTCTTAAGTCAACACACAACTCAATTGTAGAAGCTGAACTTTCTTTTCTCTCATCCATAACCTCATTTCCCCTCCTCTACCCAGAAGAGTAACCAATTGTTCATGTACAGTAGAACATTTACAAATTGAATAATCTTAAAGTTACTATCAGCTTGTGTTGATTTTTACATATTTGTCTTTATGAAGTGCTTCTAATTTTATCCTAAGATTGTTGAGACTGACAAAATAGAAATGTAGTTTGGCTGAAACTATTTCCTTCTTTAATTGTATTGTGACTCTTGGAAAAGTTAACTATGATGACTCTCAAATTCCATGAGAAAGAAGTGAATCTGACTTTCCTCTGCAAAATTACCACATATATAAAGACTGATCTAGGAAACACATTATGAGTTATCTTAAGAAGTATTTTCTTACACAGTGGAATCTGAATATCACTATTCTTAATACATCTAATAATTTTCTATTACTGTACCCAGTTTAAACTTCTCCCAAGCTGATTCACTGGATCTAAAAAATGTTATTTTTCACTTTACAATCAGTGAAATATCTCTTTAGTATTAAGCAAAAAGATCATAAAATCCAAACTTAATCATATCCTTGATCATAAAATGATAACTTCTTCCCAAGCCATGAGATGTTTCAATATATAAGTTTTAACATCAGTTTCCTAATGCAAAGTCCTATCAATATACTTACCTTTGGTTTATCTAAGAGTATACTTTCATTCAGTGTCTCACTAAGCAAACAGCTATAATTTCTCTGTTCATTTGCACATTGATAACTATCTTTATCCTTAATCATAAGTATACAGAAAGCAAGATAACTCACTTATTTAGTGAAACACACCATTATGTGCAAAAGGGCCTTCAGTAAATATTTATTATCTTTAGTAAATATTCCTAGAATCAGTCAGACAAAAGGATATCCATTTTTTCAACAGTAAGCTAAATAACATCTCAATTGTCACTAAATATATATTTGAATCAGTTTCCTTAATTAAAATTTCTATTAAAGTTTTTGGCCAAAATCACATGACATTGTGGGTTATGAAACACAAAATGATTCACAAAGGAATAAACAAAAGGGAGACAATTTGCAAAAGTACCATGAAACATAAACTGGGGGGGGGAATAATTTGTATTTGAGATCCCCTTAAGACTCTACCTTGGCAGTTGTGAAATAATAGAAAATATATATATTGGTCTCTGCTCCTGGTTGCTGGCACAGAGCTCCTAAAACCCTCATAATTTCCTAAGTGATAAGAGCACTAGGAGCATCTTTTGTTCTAATATTTGGTCTTTGACCCCATTTCCTGACACAGAATTCCTAAATCCCTTGTAATTTCCTGGGTGATAGCAGTGTCTTTGGTTCTACTGAGCTGACTCTTAGTGGGCTCCTGGATGGAGGCTGGTCATGAGAAAGATGAAGCCATGATTAGAAGCTTGAATTTCCAGTGCCACCCCACATTCTCCAAAAAGAGGAAAGGGCCTGGAAATGCAGTCAATGATGAACATGCCTACGAGATAAAGCCTGCACAAAAAGCCCAAAAATATGTGGTTCAAGGAGCTTCCAAATCCAAGGGGAAGGAGGTCATGAGAACCTCTGATTTGAAGCGAAGTCAGACAGAAGTTGTGGGTAACCTTGGGATCTACTACTTGCAATTGGTATCTGAAAGTGGGAGCGGTCTTGTAGGAATGAGCCCTTAACCTATGAGATCTGATGTATCTCTAGATGGACAACTGTCCAAGCTTAGTTAAACTGTACGCCAGCTGATGTCTAAAGAATTTCTTGGTGTGGGCAATAAAAAACCCATACCTCTGGTGAGCACAGAAGTATGAGAGTAAAGGAGAAACGCAGGATTTCCTAAAACAGTAAACAATACAATAATTCTAATAAAAAACTAATAACCAATACTCACTACCAATCTCAAGAAAAAGATACTAGAGCCCCAAAATGGCCATAATTAACAGATTTCATAGGGCATATGAAAGTAGCATTGTAGGGGCGCCTGGGTGGCACAGCGGTTAAGCGTCTGCCTTCGGCTCAGGGCGTGATCCCGGCGATCTGGGATCGAGCCCCACATCAGGCTCTTCTGCTATGAGCCTGCTTCTTCCTCTCCCACTCCCCCTGCTTGTGTTCCCTCTCTCGCTGGCTGTCTCTATCTCTGTCGAATAAATAAATAAAATCTTTAAAAAAAAAAAAAGAAAGAAAGAAAGTAGCATTGTAAGTGGTGAGGCAGTACAGGTTAGCAAAATAGTTTTAAGACTTGTTATGGTCATGGCTCCTTTTTTCCCACTCTACTTCTATTCCACTAATCTCCCTGTTACTTTTAAGAGCTAGACTGCAACCCAGAATATGCTCTCTATTAGTAAGAATAGGAATCCTGGTTCTTCTATGTGTTAGCTTGGTAAATGGTTAAACTTCAGTTTTCTTATATGTCAAAGGAAATAACTACCTAATAACAAATTACTGTGAGATTTAAATGAAATAATGTATTTGAATGTTCCTTAGCTTAGTGCTTGGTTAATAAATATTAAAGGTAAACTTAAAAACATAAATACATAAAAATATAGGCTTTCTCATTACTGTGGAAAACCAAAAAATAGGACAAAGATTGAAACAGAAAAAAACCAGGTAAGTTTTCTAACATAAGAAATGCAAAGTACTGCAGTGCCTGGGTGGCTCAGTTGGTTAAGCGTCTGTCTTCAGGTCCTGGGATTGAGCCCCGCGTCAGGCTCCCTGCTCAGTGGGGAGTCTGCTTCTCTCTCTGTCCCTTTCCCCCACTTGTGCTCTCTCTGTCTCTCTCAAATAAATAAAATCTTAAAAAAAGAAAGGAAGGAAGGAAGGAAGGAAGGAAGGAAGGAAGGAAGGAAGGAAGGAATGTAGAGTATTTATAATAACCATAATCATTATCTCTGGCATTTTCCATTTATATAATCATCATCATCATCTCTACCATGTGCCAGACAATATGCTTGGCACTTTATAGCACGTTATCATTGTATTTTTACAACAATTCATTAATAAGATACTTAATACCATTTTCCAACAAGGAAATAAAATCCTGACTAGGTTGTATATTAAATATAGGGAGAGATCTTATCTGTTTTATTCATAATCACCTACCAGATGGCCTGGTGGATAGTAGGCACTCAGACACATGTATGAGATATATGGATAGATGATAAAGGGAAACTCAAAATAGTTACTTGCTGAGATAACACAGCAAATAGTGATATCTGGATTTAAACCTAAGTCTGGCTCACTCCCAAGCCATGCCTTTATTTAGTATGTCTGAATTGCAGAAAGTCCTCATCAAATAAATGGATTAATAGGAATGACTAAATAAAACAAGAGTATCATGTAAAGCTGAAATTCAATGAATTCAATAAATGGAATCTAAAGTAGTCTCAAAAAAAATTAGCAAATGGTACAGTGAGTAGAAATGCTGAAGAAAGACTTAATGGATAAAAGAACACAAGGGGGTGACCCTGGTATCATGAAGGGCAAGGGGCCTAGCAAAGATCCTTCTAGGTAAACGGTATAGAGTGTGATTCTGGTCTGAAGTATATGAAAAGCCCAAAGGAAGACAGAAACAAAGGGTTAAAATAATGGATCCAACAATGTAGCTGATTTATAGAAACAGCATGGAGTTGGAAGGAAGAAACTCCAGTTGCAACCACAGAGATGAAAGAAGACTGTGACCTATTCTAAGACTGTCAACGTATTAAGAGAAGTTAAAAGAAAACTGCAGAGCGGAAAGCGCCCAAATTAGAAGTGGGCCAAATTTATAAGCTAAGAAAAAACACATCAACCATTTCTAAATGACTGTTTATTTCTTTTTTAAGATTTTTTTATTTGAGAGAGAGCGTGCATTTGTGTGCCCGCAAGCAGGGTGAAAAGCAGAGAGAGAGGGTGAGAGGATATCTCAAGCAGACTCCACACAGAGCATGAAGCCAAACACAGGGCTCAATCTCACAACCCTGAGATCACAACCTGAATCAAAATCAAAAGTCGGATGCTTAACCAACTGAGCCACCCAGGTGCCCCTAAATTGCTGTTTATTCCTAACTGGGGCTGTTTATTCCTAATTGGGGCAGCTAACCATATACATACAGTGAAGTATAGTTGCAGGAAAATGCAATACATATAAACACAAGTAATATAAAGGCATGACCTCCATGGACATAGCAATGAGCCATTAAAACCACAGCATCTTTTGGAAAGAAAGAACTGAATGGAAGGGGACAGTTTAGGGCAAAAACTTTATAAGGGATCATGAGGATATACTGAGAGGCTGAACAATAGCCCATACACAGAGTTCTGTAAATTAGTGATGAACATTCCTAAACTATTTTCTTGGGGGAAGGACAAAAAAAAAAAAAAAAAGACTCCTAAACTTTCTTGATTCTTCTTCATGTACATTTTACTTGGATGAGTAATCTAAGCTATCATCTTATAAAATTTTAGACACTTTTGTCCAAAGCTACTTAAGTAAGTCTCTGTTTTTAGTCTCTCTAGAGAGACTAAAGTCCCCCAGTAATAGCTGATTGCTCTAGTCCTTTAAAATGAAACAATAATAAGTCAGTAAAGTTTCAGAACATCTTAGCACTGACAAAAACATCCAACAAAATAAGCTATTCCCAGAAAAGCCTGAAAGGAGACAAAGTTGACAGATACTGCTACCTACTGATTTGCTTACATATTGAAACACTTACCTAAGCAGTTTATGCCCATTTGTTGTGGCAACTTCAGCAAGGCTTGTTAGAATCTTTAGGTACTGGCTTTCACTTTGCTGAGACAAATGCTCCAGAACTTGCCGTAACTAAATTTTTTACAAATAAAAAAATGTGATTATACAATAATCCATTAAACTTTATCAAGAAATTAAGTACCTATTAGTTTAAAAAGTATCCCAAAGCCAATTAGCTGAAATCAAGTCCTTTACAGTTATTTTGCCTTGCATAAATTCAAAAGCTAATATAGAGATATCATAAAATCTTTTCAAAATCACCCAGTAAATAACCAATAAAAATATAAATAGATAGAAGAGAAATCACGAAGTTCATTTACAGAAATTTAATTCCAAATTTCTAAAATATAAGAGAAGTTTAAACTCTGCAATTTTTCCGAGTAAAGCTATTGTAAATATGGAGCTCAACAAACTAGTGACTACCATTGATACTACGATATTCCCCCTTAGATTATTTCCCTCTACCTATGGGGAAAATTCCAATTATTTTAAGCAAAAACAAAAGACTCAGGGGTACCTGGGTGGTTCAGTTGGTTAAGCATCTGACCCTTGGTTTCGGCTCAGGTCATGATCTCAGGGTTGTGGGACTGAGCCCCAGGTTGGCTCTGGGCTCAGTGAGGAGTCTGCTTGAGATTCTTCCTCTCACCCTCTCCCCCTGCCCCTTCCCCCGCCCATGTGTGTGCTCTCACATACATACATACATGCATACATACATAAAATCTTTAAAAACAAAACAAAGACCCAGAGGGCGGAAGACTCATAGGGCTAAACACTAACACAAAGTTTATTAGTATATAACTCATATTTTCCTAATATGCAGATAAGCAAATTTGAATCATTAAAACATTTGTAATAATAAAATTACTAAGCACATTTTAAAATGCCATATATGCTAAGCATGAACAAAGCTTGTTCATTTACAAGCCACTAGCACAATTACATTACCATGTTTTCTCGGAGATCTTCATTCTGTGTCATTTGAATAATTGTCTGGAAAAGCCTAGGGTGATACTGAATTAATACTTCACAAGTCTCTCCATAGCCACCCTAAAAAAAAGAAAAAGAAAAGAAAGATTTAAAATTACCTAGGTTTAAAAAAACGTTCCCAATGGAAAACTTATTTCCTCTACACACCAGTCTGACACTAAATGTGTGGGGTTTCCACACCAAGCAATTCTCCAACTGTCTGTGGACACCAACTAAGTGTCATACAATTTAATTCAATTCTGACACTAACTACCCAGAGGAAAAAAAGTGATTTTACCAGTCTCGGTTTCTATTATAAAGTAAAGGGCTAAGAATATACATTAACAACATACCTGTACACATAAATCCAGAGGCGTTACTCCATTTTTATCTGACAGATACTTAGCTCCTCGTAACAGAAGAATCTGTGCTGTGTCTCTCTGACCATGACTGTACAGAAGTAAAACCATGTTAAAAAATAATCTTTTTAATTTAAAGTCTTTCTCAATGAATTATGGGCAGTCAATATGAACCAACAGAAGACTAACAATTTTTAAAAATTGAAAGAAAGATCTGAATTACATCCTCAACATCCAGGAAAACATTTTCCAATGTTAAAGCACACCTTCACTATGTAGGTAAGAAACTGACCTATTAAATCTTAGAATTGAACTTAGAACACATTACCTTCAATAAATCATAATATTTTGGGATAAGCAGCTACTACTCAGGCTTAATGCTCCATTTTTTTCTTTCAATCATCCCCTTCTCAACTTTAGCCTGACCCTCTTTCTACCACACCCATTCAAGTCTCTAGACTTCTTACGTCAAAAAAAAAACCCTCCAATATTCAAAACAAGAATATATTTTATGTCACTTTAATACTTGGCAAAAAAATAAAAAGGAAGGAAGGAGAAAATACAAATATCAAAATAAGAAAAGGGGGGAAGGGTAAGGACTAATTACCCAAAAATCCTATCTAGCTTTCAACCTCCATTTTATCAACCTGCTCAGTTTGGCTTCTGTTGACAGCTAATTAATCTGATCTAGAATGAACAATGCTCTTACCTACATGCCCATTCTCTATTTGTTCTCTTTCTAGTAAGAGTAAAATTAGTAACCACCATTCTTTCATCTAGGAGGAAGCTAATTTGGGGACAGCAACCACTAGACTCTAGGTCTCATTATTCAGTGAGCTAATCTGATCCTAGATACTCTAGGCGATAAAAAAATAAATTTACGATGCACAGACACTACAGTTTAAAGCTAATTATACAAAACACCCAAGGAAGTCATATGGTTTGGAAGAGTATCTGATCAAAAATTTCTATGTAGATGATAAAAGCTACTAACTCAAGCACAGGTGAAACTAGAACTCAGATCCCTGTCTTCCATACCAAGACTCTTTCTACAATACCCTTACACCCAAAACAGTATGTCATTTCCCAAAGAGAAAGACATACAGATTTCTCAGAAAGCTAAAAGAAAAAAACCCTACTCATTCCTTTCCACAAAATGACACTGCATAAAGTATAATTTATAACCAAACGGCAATAAACAATTTAAAATTTTTTAATTTAAAAATTTTTAAAGTTAGTAAAACCCTACTACGAATGTGATGGCGGATATTACAGATCTATCACTCCCTCAATACTCTATTTTAATACTGATTACTTAGCTTAATACAAGTATCAAGAGGCTAAAACCATGACTTGAGAAAACCACGGAGTTATTCAAGATCAACAGTTACGTAACAGAGCAGAATTTGAATCTAGGTCAGTCTGATTCCAAAATCTTTCACCTATATATTATTCCACCAAGACAAACAAACATAGAGTTTGCCCTCAAAGAGTAAACAATTTAGTACTCAAGAGAGTACTGTATAAGGTGCAAGGGGATATATGCTATATACATTGAGGATCACACACAATGGATAGACAAGACCACCATGTACAACTGGGACATTGTTGAATATATGTGGTTTTTAAAAAGTCTCCAAATAATTTTATTTATCATATATAGCAAAAGGGATAATCAGCATGAAGGAAAAAGAATACTATTTTGACATTTTTAGGAAACTGGAGTAATTTCTAAAACTACATTAAAATCTCATCTACGATCAGGTAACATTTCATTTCAAAAATAAATTAAAAGCAAGAAACAAGAGCTAAATAATATATAAAATCTGCATAACCCGATTAGGGTTTCAAGTGCCTCACCTACAATACTGCATGACGTTAAGACTAAGCTATAACAAACTGCTCAGAGTGTTGCATGAAAGATTTTCCAGTTCAAATAACTGCAAAAATTTGCTCAATGAACATGTATTCTTTGCAATTCAATTCTTTTTTTTTTTTTTTTTTTATTGAGATAATAGTCCCTTCAAGGAAATGCCAATGAATTTTCTGGAAACTAAGTTGGCAACGATTTAATAAGAAAGCTATAGTACTTTGAAACACACTCAGAGGTGATTTTTCACGCACTTTCAGTTTACAAATTTTAGGCTTTCAAGCAATATGATCTGAAAACTTGGCTAAAGTGCATACAGTACAAATACTGCAATATTTTTTGGAACAACTTCTAAAACAAAGAGACCATATTTTCTAATGATCTTTCCTATTCTAAAGTTTACAATTTTGAGTCTTTGGCCTGTTCTATATGACTTTGATTATGAATTCCACTAACTGAAAGGAGCTGCTTGGCAGTAGCTACAAACCCATGTCCAGAATCATACCTTTTTCTATTTCTCTATAGCAAACGTCTACAATTACATAAACATCTCGCTAATTTACTGTATCCATATAACTCTAACTAAACCTTGCTTTTCCTAATAGAAAAAAAGTTATCCCAGATACAGAAAATACTTGAAAATCATTATACATTCAAACCTTTACTTAAAGAACTCAGTTAAGGGAATGGGAAGCATACCACTGAACATAAAATCTATCTAGCAATTTAAGGACTTGAGGCATTTGTAAATACTACATAAAAGTCCTAGGGATGCCTGGGTGGTGCAGTTGTCTAAGCGACCAACTATTGGTTTGGCTCAGGTCATGATCTCAGGGTTGTGGGATCAAGCCCTGTATCAGGTTCCCTGCTCAGTGGGGAGTCTGCTTCTCCCTCTCCCCCTGCTCATGCTCTCTTTCTCTCTCTCAAATAAATAAATAAAATCTTAAAAAATAAATAAAAAGCTCTCTGTCCCTTTTCCTCTGCCCCTCCCCTCCATGCACTCGTACTCTCTTGTTCTAAAATAAATAAACCAATCTTTAAAAAAAAAAAAAAAAGTCCTAAAAATAGGGGCGCCTAGGTCGCTCTGTCAGTTAAATGTCTGATTCTTGATATCAGCTCAGGTCATGACCTCAGGATTGAGATCAACCCCCATGTCAGGCTCCGTGCTGGGCTTGGAGCATGCTTAAGATTCTCTCTCTCCTGGGCACCAGGGTGGCTCAGTCGGTTAAGAGTCTGCCTTTGGCTTACATCATGATCCCAGGTCCTGAGATAGAGTCCCATGTCTGGGATAGAGTCCCATGTCAGGCTTCCTGCTCAGCGGGGAGTCTGCTTCTCCCTCTCCCCTCTCCCTCCTAAAAAAAAGTCCTAAAAACAAGAGTACCTAAAAATCGGGGTGGGGGCGCCTGGGTGGCGCAGTTGTTAAGTGTCTGCCTCTGGCTCAGGGCATGATCCCAGCTATGGGATCGAACCCCACATCAGGCTCCTCCACTGGGAGCCTGCTTCTTCCTCTCCCACTCCCCCTGCTTGTGTTCCCTCTCTCGCTGGCTGCCTCTCTCTGTTCAATAAATAAAATCTTCAAAAAAAAAAAAAAATCGGGGTGGAATGGGTGGGGGGGAATCATTATGTGCCTATAGTATATACATAAAAGAAAGTTAATGAATTATGTCTTCTGCAAAATACCTAGAGGAAAAAAGTGGCTGGGAAATAGTTCCCGTCATAATTTTAGGTCAAAATGAGTTTGAAAATGACTCATTCACGGAAGCACTACATAATTAAATATGGCTCAGAATTAGAACATAAGTAACACAAAGAAAAAAAAGAAAAGGTCTGTACGGTGAAAGAAGAATCCTATTGCTTAAAATGAAAATCTTGTACAGCAACAAAACTGAATGAGGACAACTATACTTTGTGCTCACTGAGGAGTGAAGAAGTGTGCTACAGTTCAGTAGGCACTTACTAAGTGCAAAATACTCTGCCAGATGCTTTCTATAAGCCATCTCACTTAATTCTCACTATAGTCCCACAAGCCAGAGAGAAGCATTTCCATTTCGCAAAAAAGGAACAAAAGCTTCAGAGGTCAAGAAACGTGACTGAAGTTACATAGCTTTGGGGCTGAGATTTAAACCCTGCTTCCAAGGCTCCTTCTCCTATATATCTCAATACTTTTCTAATGTAATTTAAAAATTTTTTAAAAGCATATGATGATATATCTTAACACCTCTCAACCAATAAAAACTTCCATTAATTTTTTTTTAAATTTAATTTGTCTATAGGGTCAACTTGTTCTGTTTCCCACATTCCTTTCCCTTTTTATTTATGAGAGAGAATACACTGGGAATAATTTATATGTTTAATGTATACCTATTTAGATATCACAAATAAAAGTATGCCTACAACAAATACCATATGATTTCACTCATATGTGGAATTTAAGAAACAATACAGATGAACATATGGCGGGTGGGGGGTGGAGAGAAAGGAAAAGAAACCATAAGAGACTTAAAGATAGAGAACAAACAGGGTGGATGGAGGGAGGTGGGTGAGGGATGGGCTAGATGGGTGATGGGTATTAAGGAGGGCACTTGTGATGAGCACTGGGTGTTGTATGTAAGTGATGAATCACTGAATTCTACTCCTGAAACCAATATTGCACTGTATGTTAACCAACTAGAATTTAAATAAAAATTTAAAGAAAAAAAAAGTCTGCCTACAAATGAACCATGTTCCATATCTATGATCCTGCTACAATGATAAATTTCTTTTCTTGTTTCAATTTTAATCAGACTTGCCTAACTATCTCTGTTCAAAGAAATCTAATATTTGCTAGAATAAAAGTTAATGATGGGAGGGGCACTTGGCTGGCTAAGTCGGTGAAGCATGCGACTCTTGATCTTGGGGTTGTGAATTCGAGCCCCAGACTGGGTGTGGAGATTACTTAAAAAAAAAAATCTTTAAGAAATTGAAGAAATAAAAGTTAATGACGGGAATATAAAACTAACAGAAAGTATTTCTAAAAAACTCTTTTACTCAGAAAGTACTTCTAAAAGTACTCTATGCTCAGACTAACCATAAGAATATCCATGTTCTGCACAACACTAACGTGCCTATATTTAACTATTATACATGCCGTTATTTTATAGAAGATTCTTCTCAAACATGTCATTACAGCAATTCATTCATTCAAAACATTCACTTGGCATCTAAATGCAAAGCACTGTAACTACACATTGCACATAAAATGGTAAATAAAATTCCTGCTTTTATTGAGCTTTCAGTCTAGTAGGAGAGATACACTATAAACAAGTAAATAAACAATTACAAAATACAAAGTGCTATAAAAGAAATAACTGTGGGGCGCCTGGGTGGCTCAGTCGGTTAAGTGTCTGACTCTATCTTAATTTCAGGGTCATGAGGTCAAGCCCCATGCTAGGCCCCATGCTGGGCGTGGAGACCACTTTAAAAAAAAAAAAAAAAGAAATGACTGTGATGCTGTGAAAGAAAATTTGAGGAGAGGCCTACTCAGACTGGTCAGGAACTGCCTTCCTAAAAAGTAACAGTTAAGCGGTAACATAAAGAAAGAGTCAGCCACATAAAAAGCATTTCAGGGAAAACAAACAGTATGCAGAAAAGCCTGCTGGAAAGAGTCCCTTGCATTTAGTGAACTCAGAGAGAGCTGACATGACAGAAGCATAGTGAGCTAAGCCGGGGTCAGACCATGCAGGTCTTCTCACAGGCAAAGGCAGAGTATGTATTTTACTTGATGCAACAGAGGCCTGAGAAATTTTAAATACAAAGTTTAAACAGAAAGTGACAAAAGCTGATTTTTTTAAAGATTTATTTTGAGGCGGGGGAGGGGGACAAGAGGCAGGGAGAGAGAGAGAAAGAATCACATGCAGACTCTGTGCTGAGCACGGAGCCCAGAGTCCGGCTCAGGGCTCGATCCCACGACCATGAGACCATGACCTGAACTGAAATCAAGACGCTCAACTGGCTGAGTCACTCAAGCGCCCCAACTGGATTCATTTTTTTAAAAGATCACTCTGGCTGCTGACGAAAGGACAGATGAGAGACAAACAACAGAGAAATCAGAGAGACCAGTTAAGAGACGACTGCACTTTAGACAAGCACTAACAACGTTAACTAAGGTCATTGCAGTGAGTTGGAGAGAAGTTAAGAGATTCAGAATATATTCTGAAGGTGGAATTTACAGAACTTACTAATAAATTCCAAGTTCAGGGTCAGAGAGAGACAGAGAAAAATAAAAAAATAATTATCTAGTTTCTGGTTTAAACAACTGAAAGGATAACAGTTCCAATGACAGAGATGAGAAAAGGTAGATGAAAAGCTTGAAAAGGAAAATCAGAAGCTCTGTTTTGGACATGTTGACATCTGAGATTCTATAAGACTTGCAAGTGATGATGTAAATCAGGCAGGTGGCCATTCAAATCTGAAGCTTCAAAGAAAGGACTGATCTAGAGATAACCCCTTAAGATAGGATATGATTTCAGGGAATCAAACAATGACATTATTCATAAATTCAGGACGCCATGGAAAGAACTGGTTTTCTAGGCAACCAACCAAAACATAAGTATAATTTAAGAAAATGGCTGGATTCAGATAGCATATAGAAGTCCAGTGATCCAAAAGTCCTTGTATTCTAACTCAAGGTTGTTCAATGATGATTTGAAGCAGTCTAATAAAAGTAACATCAGAGACCCTAAAGAGAAGCTAAGCAAGAACAAAAGTAGGTCTTTTAGTCTAAAACAAACCTCCAGGAAAATGATATATAACAGAAAAATGGATAAGAAAAGAGGAGCTTTCTGGAGAACTCCGTATCTGCATTTAAGAGCCTAAATAAATATTGCACTTCATATAATTCAAACCAAAGATAAGAAACACTGGTTTACTGTAAACTGCTTCTAACTGCATTTATAGAACATAGTATGTATGTATTTATGTGGGGTATGTATGGGGTAGAGTATGTGTATAATTGTTATGTTGTTAGCTCCTTATGGACTTAGATTTATTTATTACAGTATCACTAATGCCATAATACATGGTACACACCGAATGCTAACTAAATGTTTGCTTATTACATGAATGAACCAACGAACAAAATGTTTGCTTCAAGAAAATGAACCAAGACAGAAGTACAAAAATAATGCATAATTTAATATCTAACTAGACAAATTCAAAGATTTTTTTTTTTTGAAGTTACAAATCCAAAGAAAGCAAAGACATGGCTCTGGTCCAAGACACACTTTAATGGCTCATCCTTCTGGAACTGACCTAGTACTTAACAAAGAAAACTATGGAAATTACTCGATTATAGAGACATCTTTTTTCATTATTTATAAAGTAATTAGTCTAAAATTTAAATAATCAAGTAAATCAAAAGCTCCCACCTATAACATAAAAACACTGGCAATACAATAGAAAATGTTTTTCCCTGCCCAGTTAAGTAAGCACAGTATTTGTGGGAAAATAAGAGAACTTTAGAAAATATACAGAAATGCTTGTGTTTGGAAATGTAATAAATCCATTAATGAGAGCATCTGAAAATATAAAATATCCTACCTGCAAGCAAAGTACAAGGGAGTAGCTCCAGATACATTTGGCCTGTTAATATCAGCACCACTGTCTAGCAAGCACTGCACTGTCTGGAGGGAAAAGAAACAATTAAAAAGTAAAGCCAGAGAAGTCAAACAAAGACACAATTATCACAATTTAAATAGATATAAGGAATGCTCTTGCCACTACCTGAAATTTTAAAGTAGAACAAGTGGAACATGACAATTATGATGGCTGAACTACTTCAACTTTTTGGTTAGCTCTCTTGAAGCAATATATGTGGAATTATCAATGTAATATAGCCTGTGTTAACCCGGGAAGGCTCTAGAAAATCTCTGACACATGTAGCTACCAAGGACTTGAAAAATGGCTAGAATAACTGAGGAACTTAATTTTTAATTTTATTTTATAATAATTAAGTTTAAATAGCCACATACGACTAGTAAAATCGACAGCGCTACTCTAGATATTTGAATTTAGGAACCAGAATTTTTGCCTCTAAAAACAAAAAATAGGTACCAGAACTATCACTTTCTTAAACTCAAACATAGTTATTATACATAATTATTAAAGCTCAAAATGTTAAAAAGCTAAGAAATCCTTTTGCTATTAATAGTAACCAATACTGACTCAGTTTCTCTGATAGTCTGATTCATACGTACTCTGTCTCCTAAGCTCTACTTCTGCAATTATCTGAGTCATACTAAGAAAAAGCAAGTTAATGTAAAATCTTAAAAACACATATTCAGTAACTAGATATAGAATGTGGCTCGCCTGAAAACCTTAAAAAAAAAAAAAAAGAATCTCTTCTGGTTTTATTCCTCTGATCTTCATTTGGGTTTCTCCTGCAAAAAGGAAGAAAACATGTAAAAACCTAAAAGTTTTTGGAATTACACTGTTTAATATTACTTCTGGACTGAACAGACATGTTCATTATTGTTGCTCTAAAACCTAGTACAAGGTCAATAAAATAATAAGACTATAAACCCACAAGGAAGAAAAAGAAAAAACACAACAGCATACTAGACAAGTCAGTAAGTTTGGGGAAAGTGGCAAGCAAGGAGAGAAATAGAGGCCGACTTAGCAGTTCAAAGGCAGCTAAGGATTAAGTGCCTGCAAACATGGATTCCAACAAACCACCAAATTCTCCCTGTAGAACACACATACAAAATACAAAAATTGGAAATACCAGGTATCTTGGAAGATAGGAATAGTTACAAAGAGCTCTAAACAGGAATAGTAGTAAAAGCCTATAAAAGAAACAGCTGGACCTTACCAGAGGACCCTTCCTCCCCATGCCACTCTCTCACCATACACTGTCACAAAATAGTGAGGTTTATCATCTGAACAAAGTGAATAGGGAGGCTCTAGACTGACAGGCAAGATACATAGGTAAAGCAGAAATAAGGAGCCATGATGAACACAGTTAAGTGAAAACTTCCAGCCCCTACATTCCACTAGGCTCCCAGAAATCCAGTAGCCAGGCTAAACCTCAAAGGCTGGAGATTGAAAGTTTCCTCTCTGCAGACTGGCACCAGAGAAAAGTCCTACAAATACTGGCATTACAGAGTGCCATGAAATAGCCCAGTCGTCCCCTACAGGACATTTGGCAATGCTGGAAGATTTTTTTTTTCATGACTGGGGAAGGGAGAGTGCAATTGGCAGCTAGTTAGTAGAGGTCAGGGATATGTCTAAACATCCTACAATCTACAGACAACCACCATAACTAGGAATCTTCAGTCCCAAAATATCAATAGTGGCAAGACTGAGAAACCAAAGCACTCTGCGAGGCCAGTCAACAAACCCAGCCCACATACACAATGCTTCCAGCCAACATTTTAGTGCCTCACCACTATACCCAAATGGACACACAACATTTAAGGGACAACTAACTTGACTAACTAAAAGCAGGTCTCTAACCTGAAAAACAAAATCAAAACAAACAGAAAAAGGAAGTCAGAAAAATAAAGATAATAAAGGGAATGAAAGAAAAAACAAAATTTTGAAAAGATATTACCCTCAAACAGAAAAGAGATTACATCCATAGGACAAGAACAAGATGCTGGGAGAAAAATATTCAACAATAAATCAAAAATATGATGGAAGAAGTAAAAATGCAATAGGAGATTAAACATTTTTTAAAGTTTATTTTTATTTATTTATTTAAGTAATCTCCACACCCAACATGGGGCTCAAACTCAGAACCCAGAGATCAAAAGTCGCATGCTTCTCTCGGAGCCAGCCAGGCAACTCCATAAATTCAACAGAAGTTTAGAAAGACAGTGTTGAAAAACTCCACAAGAAAGAAAGTAAAACAAAGAGACAAAGAAAATAGGAAGAAATTAGTAGATCAATCCAGGGAGACACTGTGGAAATCGAGAATAAAGAGAATGAAGGAGGTAGGAGACAAAAGGGAAGTAATAAAGAAATAATACCAAAAAATTTCCATAACTGAAAGACATGCAGTGCCAGATTGAAAAAGCTCACCAACTGAGTGATGTAATAAATTAAAAGACTTTGAACAAGGCACATCAAAGTAAAATTTCATAATACTGGGGAAAGAAAATTCCAGATAAACAGAAATGGGATTAGCATGAAACTTCTCAACAGCAACAATGGAATTTCAAACATTAAATGCCTTCAAAATTGTAAGGTAAATGACTTCCAATGTAGAACTCTATAGCCAACCACATTATCATTCCAATATATGGTTTTAAATTAAAAATATGCTTAGCTATGTAAGATTTTGAAAAAAAAATTACATCCAATGCACCTTTTCTCAAGAAGCTATAAATGAAGAAATACATCAAAATATAGAAGATATAGAAGCTAGATTATTGGGGATTGAACACAGGAGAAACTAAGAAATTCCCAAGTTAAAAAAATGGAACTGATATTATCTAATGAATTTGTCTGTGTAGAAAATAGTCCTAACATATTCTGTAGGAGTACACAGAAAGAATTACTGAGTCATAAAAAGAAAATTGAACAAAGCCAATTATTAACTTCAAGAAAAATAGTCACCATTGACAGAAAGTGTTATTATAATTCATTACTTGACTCAGCAGTAAACAACAGTTACCTAACTATATATACATACACCGAATCTTTTCTGTCAAAATTTACAATTTAATTTTAGAAATGGGGGAGAAGGCATGGGAAGAGGATTTAAATGAGTTAAATCCTCACTCACCAGGACAAGAAATGATTCAGTGATATCTGAAAGTTGAGGAAGAGCAACAGAAGCATATTATTTGGAAATAGATATCAAAAGGAAAACTAAAAGAGTTGAAAATTGTTGCCTGGTGTTCATGACTGGACAAAAAAGGGTGGTTTAAGGGATTATTGTGTTTATTGCAAAGATTCTGATAAAAGCGAAATATTTTAAGATATAGTATTCATGTATTACTACTTGAATTCACTTCTATCCCAAGAAGAATAGAAACACTGCAACATAAAATTTTATTATCAGATATAGAATTCCTTTAGACTGAAGACAAGTGGTCAAGCACAACTTTCAAATGTAAGAAAAATAAGCATTAGGTCATTATTTTATAAGACAAGGCCTATTTGAGCCTTTTGATCATGGCTTTCTCCTTTCTGAGTTTTGACCTAGAGGCTGTGTCTACATGGTCCAAAACAAGAATGAGATGGACAGCAGCAATAATGTTCATTAGCTATTACAAAAATTTGATAAAAAGCCATAATTCAAAAGGCTCAGGAGAGATGAATGCAATATATATACTGAAAATATACGTTAATACGCAATTAAAACCTAGCAATCCATATAGAAGCAAAATAAATTATTATTATTACTATTATTATTATCTTAAAGACTTTTTTTTTAAGTAATCTCTACACCCAATGTGGGACTCGAACTCACAACTGCTAGATCAAGAATTGCACGCTCTACCAACTGAGCCAGCCAGGCGTCCCAGAAGCAGAAATAAATCATTAACAAAACATACTATGCATTTAGAAAAATCATATAGTTGTTTAAAATACATAATGATATAATGAGTAACCTTAACATGTGCCTGGACACTGCGCTAATAAACTTAACACATCCTGTGAGGAAACTGATATTCTCTCTACTTTTAAAGTAGGACACTGTCAAATATTCCCCCCAGCAAAAAAACAAGAAAAAAATTTAAAAACTATTCTCCTTTTCCTAGATAATCTACAAGGGGGGGGGTCCTTCCTCCTTATAGCATAAGAAACTGCTAGGAAGGATCCTTGAAAGAAAAGCATTAAAAGGGAATTTTCATATGGCTTCAAGAAATCCTTGAGAAGAAACAACACATTTTCAACAGATTTTGTGACCTTTCAAGTGATAAAACAATATTCTTGAGTGGAAAACTAATGTGCAAAGCTAATGTTTGGGTCAATCTCAAAAGTCATTTAATTGAAGGTAGTGACTAACCAAGACCACCTGTGCCCAATACACTGAAAAATTACAAAGCAAGAAATCCAAGGCAGCACTACTTTATCAATGTCAACTCTCTAAATAACACTGATCAAAGTAAAAAGGAACAGATATTCAATATTAAAATTACAAGTAAACATCTGAGTTGTGGTATTTCTACTTGCTAAAAGACAAAACAACAAAAACAGCATCTTTATCTTTTATTAAAAATAATTGATAATATGACTTGACAGCAAAGCACAAATTACTTATCCACTAAGAAAAAAGGCCAACTCACTAATCAATGACTGGTTTATATAGGTTTTTCTATAGAAACCTGTCCACCTATACCTACCAAAACTTTGAAGTCTTATGTAACACCTAGTAAAAATCATTATCCAGTTGTGTTTGAAGATCACAGTAATAGAAGTATTTATTATTTGTTCACATTTCCCAGAAGTGATTAAAGGAGAATTCTAACATTAGAATAAATAAAATTACTCTGAATCTAAAAATGCAATCCAAAATGTTCGTCTATCTACCTTGTGCCTCAAGGCTGAATCCAATGAATGTTTTTGCAAAAGCTTTCAATTAAGTTTGCATCGCTGTCCTGTAATTCTCTGGATGAAAAGCTTGAAAGCTGAGTAAAAGGTATCAAGAGAGCTAACTGAATGTAGATAAGCACTGTTCCTTACCAAGCCTACCATTCCAGTAAAACACAGTCAGTTCTATCAAAAACAGTCTACAATACCAGCATCAAACAACACTTTTAAGTTCCAGGAGCTTAAATCTACTCTAAGCAGGGTTCAACTATCGTTTTATGTTGTTTGTGAAGCTTCACATTTAGCTATACAAACTTAGCAACATAAAGTTTATTCTGATAAAAATAAAATTTCTTTTTTGAGTGAAGTGAAATTAGTCCATAAACTAATCCCGCTGTGCACTCTAATTTATATAAACTGCGACTAAACCATTCGACAATTCGCTAGGGTTTTTAAATCCAAGTTATTCTAGGAAAACAATAATCAACCATTTGTGGCAATTTAACACATTAACAAATCTTAAAAAACTAATAACAAAGAATAAAGTCACTGATTTAGTTTATTGCCCAAAAAACTGGAGTCAATTATATCCATGTAAAATAATATTAGGTTTTACCACCTAATATTTAGGAGGCAGGTAAGGACAGAGGAAGAAAAATTTGCCAAAGACTGTATAATAGGCCAGCTGAATAATGGAACTCTGAAATGATTTTTAAAATCAATATCCCAAGACAAACCATAATTTTGCTATTGTAAAGCTAATAACAGCTGACCCAAGGAAAGTTATAAAAAATTAAATTACTAAGAAGTTGTTATGCTCATTTCTTTCATCTGATCATATTTAAATAGGAACAGAGTAGTTTAAAATCATAGTGTTATTTATTACGGCACCTATTGGTGGCTCAGTCGGTTAAGAGTCCAACTCTTGATTTTGGCTCAGGTCATGATTTCAGGGTCGTGAGATGGAGCTGAGATGGAGCCCCGTGTCGGGCTCCACACTGGGCATGCAGTCTGCTTAAGATTCTCTCCCTCCCTCTCCCTCTGTCCCTTCCTCCCCACTCCCCCACATCTCTCAAAAAAAAAAAAAAAAAAAAACAAAGAAACAAAACAACAACAACAAAAACCCAACCTCATAGTGCTATTATGCTGCAAGGACAAAAAATGGTCAAAATGCATTAACAGCCCAAACCACTTCCTTTCAACAAGACCTTTATCTTGGTTTACCTCTAACAAAACCAACACATCTATATGAAATCATGGCAAAGATTATTCAATTTCTTATTTATCACAAAACTGAATTTTTCTTCTAAATCTTTTGTCTTTTAAAAAATAATGTAAATCTGAACAGCACTTCTTGTTATCAAAGCAAAAATAACAGTATTCAATTACAAATTCCGAAAAGCTTTAGAGCTCTTAGCCAGTTGATCAAAATCTTTTCATGCACTCCTGAGATTTACCCTAAAGTGAGATTAGAAAGTAAATTTCAGAGGATTTATCATATCTCTTTAATTTGAAAATAAAATATTTTTTTAAGATTTTTTATTTATTTGAGAGAGAGAACGAGCAGGGGAGGGGCAGAGGTAAAAGGAGCAGCACAAGCAGACTCCCTGCTGAGCAGGGAGCCCAACTACACAGGGCTCGATCCCAGGACCCTGAGAGCATGACCTGAGCTGAAGTCAAATGCTTAACCGACTGAGTCACCCAGGTGCCCCTCTTTTAAAAATATTTTTTAAATGGGGCTTCTTTCTCCCTTTAAAGTTTTCTATTTTGTAAAACATATATAATCAATATGCAAACTTTTAAGCTTTTTAAAAAATAAATCTTGAAACCTATATGCACTGCTATATGTCTACATGGAACCAAGTTTTGAAGACCTTTTAATGAATTTATGCATGAACTGACTATTTGAGACAACGAAAACGCCATTTTTACTTGCTGCTAAAATAAGTCACTAAGATACCCGACAAAGCATTTTAGATTCAGTGTTCAACTTATGGAAAGATATAAAGAGTTAAAAAATCAATAATCCCTACCCTGTAATAATTTATCATATCATATGCTCATCCACTGAGATTTAAACATGTCCCAGAAATGTGTATACAAGTAATTACAAGACATAGGTAATATTAGCACAACTACCAACAAAGATTTTTAGGGGTATAATTCAGCCTGGAGGCTAAAAGACCAATTTTTCAAGATTCCTTCTTATCTTAATTGAGATCAATTAAAGATCTATACAATGATTCATAAACAGTCAGTGCTAAACATACTCTTTATCTGTTCATGATCCTCACAGATAACTATAATTGACCAACTATAATAGAATGGAATCTCACTCACCAATACAATCAACCACAAGTCAACAAGGCTTTTTGTACCCTTCCTCCCTACTATATCTGCAAAATCTCACTCTGTGAAACTCATCATTGCAGTGAAGTCAGGCCCCCTTACAAATCTTCGGAGAATATAATTCTTCAAAGGCATTTGACTATGAGGAATTCTCCCTTACTTCACCACACCTGCTTTAGGTTGTAAACCATATGGAATATATTATACTCATACTAACTATTCTTCAATAACTTCAGAAGGCAATTCTAAATTTTTAATGCAACCTGTAATGCACATGTTTTGAAATAAGATTTTCTTAGTAATTACTGTTTCTTCATTGGCTCAAGGGAGCTAAAATTAGCTTTTGTAGATCACTTCTGATCTGAATCCCAGTTTTTTGTACAAAAGTTCTTGGGCAACAGGCAAGGTTTATGATCTTAGTATATGACACTCCACTCCTGTTATGGCAAAGTGTTTATATTAAAGTGGGTGCGTTTTCTGTCTTATAACAACTACCAGCAGGACTCATTCTCTAATATGCAAAAGTTGTTTAAAAACCTAGGTCATTCAAGATTAGGACATTTCAGATAATTTTTTTTTTTACACAGAATACTTTTTAAATTAATAGTGTTGACTCTCAAAAAGTAAAAACTAATGAGAAGGAAATACTCCTTGAAAACACTGGGTTAGTTTTCAGATGATGAAAGACAAAAAAATAAATAAAAATGAACAACTAGTGTTTAGAAGAAATTACAAGGAAGAAAAAAAATTCTATATCCCTCCTCTTATCCAACTCATTAAACATAAGAAAATGTTACTCTTGGCCTCACTATCTTAAAGTGCAAAACTCTGTGAACTGTAGTCATACATAGAGCATCTAAACATGTAGCCTTCTACATCCTGAACCCAGATTAGGAAAAAAGTGTTTGCAGAGATGAAAATCCTGATTCCAGTAGGAATTCTCCCAACACAAAGACTCAGAGAGACTGTGTCCAAAACAATACATACTGGGTGCCTGGGTGACTCAGTTCGTTAAGCCCTGCATTTGGCTCAGGTCATGATCCCATGCTCCTGGGATGGAGCCGAGAACCAACCCCCGCTCTCCCCATTGCATCAGGCTCCCTCCTCAGCGGGGAGCCTGCTTCTTCCTCTCCCTCTGCCTACCTCTTCCCCTGCTTGTGCTGTCAAATAAATAAAATCTTTAAAAAAAAACATATTAAACACACAAATTTCTGTATCTTTGCAGTTATTGGTGATGATTCTGTTTTCAGCTGGTTTTTGTTATTGTTATGGTTAACAAGTAAATTAATTTCTATTATCAATAACATTAAATGTGAAAAAAAAAACTAAAAAGTTAGTAACCAGGATAGGGAATTATAACAAAGCAGATTTTAAATTTTAAACTACCAATTTTTATATAACGCAGCAGTCTCCTAATGAAGAAATCTATTAGCAACATTTAAAGTTATGTTTGTACATGGGAGTAACCAGGAAAGTACTGACATAAAACAAACGCATGATTTTAGAAATCTAAGAAAGAAAACAACCATCACTCTACTCTTACATCATATTCTAAGACAGCAGAAAAATATGATAATCCAAGCTGAAATATTTTAGCAACATCATTGCTCACTTTCTGACTATCGAATCCAAGTAATTGGGGCTTAATGGTAAAAAATAAAATATAAATAAGCTATGTGATAGTAAAATTGAGAATAAGAACATTATTACTTAGAATTACATGTGAACATACATTTAAAATTTTAATATATTCAGCTATCAATCAAACTCTATGAATCAGAAATAAATGTGAAATCCAAATACTTTAAACAGATTTAAAAACACTGTTTTCTATTCCTTTTACCCACAAAGAATATATATTAATCATAATTCCATATGATGCAGAAAATATTTTAAGATTTTGCTACAAGCCTTCATGTTCCCAATTATGCACAGTGAAAAACTTTTTATGAATTCGAAGTTTTCAAAAATAAATACATGCAACTTAAAGTCCTCATGGCTGAATTTACCGTCTTGTGACCGTTCTGGCAGGCCACATGCAGTGCTGTCTGCCCCATCGCATCCTCAACATCGACGTCACTGACATGTTGTACAAGGTCATGGAGTAGTTCTGTCCGCCCATTCACAGCCAGCCAGTGTATCTGTACAGCCAGTTAGTTACTTAACATTTGTGCAAGGAGTGTTTCATAAAAACAGCAGATAAATAATGCTATTATTTCTCAAATGTGAGCATGATACACACACTAAAGATTAAAAGAAAAGCCCATATGTTTTCCTACATTCTTTCTATTTTTTTATGGGAAAAAATACGCATCAAGATGTAGGTTACAGCACCATGTACTTCAAAATCAAGCATTTCATGGATCAAAACAGTTAACGTATCCTAGACTTAGGATCAACAAATACCCTGCTTCCTAGATGATACTGGACTCTATGTACAGCTTGTCTCTAAACAAAATGTACTGGATACTTTTCCTTCCCCAGAAGCAAACAGGAGACATCATATTCTTTACTTCCTGTATTTTCCAAGTAATTCATGTATCACACACAAATAATCATATATAGGGAGAATAAAATAGTTGTAACTCTACCACTCAAAGATAATCAATGTTAAAACTTTGGACTATGCTATCCATGCATTTTTCAATTGACTGTTTTCCATTAAAAAATATATCATGAAACTTGTTTTAACATGGCAGCTTAAACACATGAATCAACTTCTATTTCTTCCCCAAACACCACTGAAATAACAATAAAGATATACTTTTTCTTAAAAGACAGACCCCTTACAATAAAGAAAAAAAAGAGATTATAATAGCAACAAGTTTTGCAAGTTAAAAGCTTTTGTCTGACTTGTCAGAACAAAAAGGTGAATCCTAAACAAGTAATAGAAAAAGCCAAGGAAGATGATTCAAGTCACTAAAATCCCAGAAGACTCAAGAATCGGTGGTAAGCATCTTGCATCTCCTGCAGTAGGGATGAACTGGTAGATTTAAACACTTATATCCCCAACCCTCCCCAACACTTCCAGGCCAATAACTGCCCCTACCCACTCTGAGAGAACACAAGAGGCTTGAAAACAATCTCTAGATAAGTGACGCTAGGCACAATGAAGCAAGAATATCACACTGAAAAAGGGAGATGAAGTCAAGTTTACATACTGAATACTGAAATGCCAAAGAATTCTCCTCTACCTGATATCCAGAATGCTAACACCCTCCTGGCAATTGTTAGAGCTTTCTCTGAGGAATCTAACCAGCCTGAGAGTAAATGCCTAAAGAAATTGATACCAGGAAGGATCTAAAGGCAAATGCCCAAGAGATCACCCTACACTGAAGCCCATGGTGAATAATCCTCATTCATTCAAACAGGGCTTTCAAATAGCTTTTCCCAATTCCACCAAACATTTGACAAATGCATCTAGTTTGGAAGACAAAATACAAAACAGAACAAAATACAACAAACAAACAAACAAACAAAAAACAGGAAGAAAAGAGCAGAGAAGGAACCATAAATATTAAAGAAAAAAAACAAAAAAAATTTTTAAAAGCTATATTTAATACTCTCAGAGAGAAAACATACTGACTGCATCCTTCAAACAAGAACAGGATATTTTTTTTTTAAAGGACAGTGAAAAACAAACAAACTCCTGGAAATTAATACTATGATAGAGACATGCAAACTCAAAAGATTTAGAAGATAATATTGAGGAAGCCTCCCAAGAAGCACAAAAAGACAAAGAAATGGAGAAACAAGAGAAAAGGTAAGAAAATTAAAAGGTTAGCCCAAGAGGTCCAATATTCAAATAACAGGAATTCAAAAAGGAGAGAACAGAGAAAACAGAGGAGTGAAATCTTCAAAGAAGTATTTTATGAAAATTTTTCCTGAGTTCCCATTACATGAGTTTCCGGGATGATAGTGTCTCAGTATTACCCAGCCAAATGGATAAAATTAAACCAAGCCCAGATCTATAATCCTGAAATTTTAGAACTCTAAATACAAAGTAGGTTCAATAAGTTTCTGGAGAGAAAAAACATAACAGGTTTCATGAAGAGTCAAGAATCTAAATGGTGGGTGCCTGGGTGGCGCACTTGGTTAAACTTCTGACTCTTGGTTTCGGCTTCAGTCCTGATCTGAGTTGTGAGATCGAGCCCCACATCCCTTTCTGTGCTCAGTGAGGAGTCTGTCTAAGACTCTCTCTCCCTTGGGCACCTGGGTGGCTCAGTAAGTAGGTTAACCGTCTGCCTTTGGCTCAGGTCATGATCCCAATGGTCCTGGGATCAAGTCCTGCATCAGGCTCCCTACTCAGCGAGGAGCCTGCTTCTCCCTCTTCCTCTGCCTGCCACTCCCCCAGCTTGTGTTCTCTCCCTCTCTCTCTCTTTCTCTGTCAAATAAATAAATAAAATCTTAAAAAAAAAAAAAGACTCTCTCTCCCTCTTCCTCTGCCCTTCCCCCCACCCCATGCAAACACTCTCTCTCTCTAATAAATAAATCTTTAAAAAAATAGAAGAATCTAAATGGCACCAAACTTCAAAACTGAAAGCTAGAAGACAATGAAGCAACACTCAAAATTCTAAGAGAAAAGAATGTCCAGCCTAGAATTTTATTACCAGCTAAATTATTATTAATGATTACATAATCAGACTCAAGATTCAAGTAATGCAAAGTATCAACAAATTTACCTCCCATTAACTCTTTCTCAGTTAACTACTGGAAAATGTGCTCCACCAAAGTGAAAGAATGGCTATCTGCAAAGATAGACACAGAATCAATGTAAAAAAGAACCCAAAACAAGAGATAGGCAAAAGAAATCTCCAGGATGATGGTGAGGAGTCATTCCAAACAACAACTGTGAAGGAGGCCTAGAAATCACCCAAACCAGCTTAGAAAGGACAGAAGTCTCCATAAAAGACTCCTTCAAAACTAATCAAGAAGATGGGGGCGCCTGGGTGGCACAGCGGTTAAGCGTCTGCCTTTGGCTCAGGGCGTGATCCCGGCATTATGGGATCGAGCCCCACATCAGGCTCCTCCACTATGAGCCTGCTTCTTCCTCTCCCACTCCCCCTGCTTGTGTTCCCTCTCACTGGCTGTCTCTATCTCTGTCAAATAATAAAATAAAATCTTAAAAAAAAAAAAAACTAATCAAGAAGATGAAAGACAGTGAATACTTACCATGAGGGTATTTACAAAGCTCAGGAAAAGTTTCATAATGAATAATAAGTACTTAGAAAAGTTTTTTAAAAAATTTTAAGCTGCAGGGCACCTGGGTGGCTCAGTTGGTTGACTGCCTGCTTCTGCTGAGGTCATGATCCCAGGGTCCTGGGATCGAGCCCTGAGCCTGGCTCTCTGCTCAGCTGGCAGTCTGCTTCTCCCTCTGCTCCCCCCCCTCATGCTTGCTCACTCTCTCTCTCCCTCTCTCTCTCACGTGTGTGCTCACCCTTGCTCTCAAACATATAAATAAAATCTTTAAAAAATTTTTTTAAATAAATAATAAAAAAAGTTTAAGCTGCAATAAGACAAGAAACAAAGACATACAGATTGGAAAGGAAAAGATAAAATTATCTCTACTTGCAGATGACATGATTGTCTACATAGAAAACCCTAAGGAATCTACAAAAAAACTTCCAGAACTAATAAGTGACTTCAGCAAGGTCACAAGAATACATGATCAACACACAAAAAAGGAATCTAATTTCTACATACTATCAGTAAACATGCAGAAACCGAAATTAAAAACATAATACCATTTAGTATTGCTCCAAAGAAAATGAAACTTGGCTATACGTATACACTTAAAACACGAACAAGATCTTATGGTGAGCAGTACAAGATGTAAAATTTCATTTACAAAAAGAAATCAAAGACCTAAATAAATGAGGAGACATACTGTGTTTATAGTAAAGATATCAATTCTCAAACTGATCTATACATTTAATATAATCTCAGTAAATATTTCAGCAAGGTTTTTTTTGTCATAGTCAAGTTTATACTATAAATAAATTTATTCTATCTGTAAATTTCTGGCAAGGAAACCAGAATAGCTAACACAATCCTGACATAGGAAAATAAAGTGGGAGGAATTACTCAACCAGATATTAAGGCTTACTATGACGGTGTGGTATTGGCAAAAGGACAGCCACATAGATCTGTGAAACAGAATTAAGAACCCAGGGAAAAGTCCATATGAATATGCCCCACAGATTTTTGAGGAAGATGCAAAACCAATTTCATGCAGGAGGATAGTCTTTCAACAAACAGTGCTCGAGTAATTGGACTTGATAAGCAAAAAAAAAAAAAAAAAAAAAAAGAACCTCAACTTAAACATCCCATCTTACACAAATATTAGCTCAAAATAGATCACAGATTTAGATGTAAAATACATAATAATAAAAATTTAGAAAAAAGATCTGAAAAAATCTTCAAGATCTAGAGTCAGGCAGAGTTCTTAAACTTGATACCAAAAGCATAAACCGTAAAAGGAAAAACTGATATATTGGCCTTCAGCAAAATTGAAAACCTTCATATGAAAGATAAAGAATTAAAATGGCAAACTAGAGATTAGGAGAAAATATTCGCACATCATATACCTGATAAAGGACCTATATCTTCAGTATATAAAGAACTCTCACATCTCAAGAGTTAAAGGAAATCCAATTAAAAAATGGGCAAATGACATGAAACGATATTTGACATAGAAAAATATATGGACAGCGAAATTACTCAAAGAATACAAAAATACTAATTCAAAGGGATACATGCACCTCAATGTTTATAGCAGCATTATCTACAGCAGCCAAACTATGGAAACAGCCCAAGTGTCCATCACCTGATGAATGTATAAAAATGTGATATAAAAAAACCAAAAAAATAAAAATAAAAAATAAATAAATAAATAAAAAGATGTGAGATATATATATACAAGAGAATATTACTCAGCCATAAAAAATGAAATCTTGCCATCTGCAACGACACAGATAGACAGTATTAGGCTGAGTGAAATAAGTCAGTCAGAGAAACACAAATACCATATGACTTCACTCTTATGTGGAATTTAAGAAACAAAAAAAAACAAGAGAAGGGAGAAAAAAGCCAGGGGGGAAAGGAGGGGGAAGAGAGGAGAGGCAAACCAAGAAACAAAAACAAACTGACAGTTACCAGAGGGGAGGTGGGTAAGGGGGCAGGGGAAGAATGAGTTAAACAGGTGATGGAGATTAAGGAGTACACTTGTTGTAATCAGCACTGAATCACTATATTGCACACCTGAAACTAATATAACACTGTAGGTTAACTGGAATTTAAATAAAAACTTAAAAAAAAAAAAGATACACAGCAAAAAAGCACATGAGAAGATGTCAATTAGGCAAATGCAAATTAAAACCACAATGAGATAGCAACTACACACGTATTCTTATGGCTAAAATAAAAAACAATGACAACGTCAAATGCTGGGGAGAATGCTGAAAAACTAGATGACTCATATATTGCTGCTGAGGGTATAAAATGTTGCAGGCACTCTGGAAAAGCCAGGCAGTGCATTTTAAAACTAAACATGAAACTATCATACAACCCAGCCATTGCATTCTTGGACATTTATTCTAGAGAAATGAAAAGTTTTACTTCCACACAAAAACCTGTATACTAATGTTTACGTTTATAGCAGTTTTATTCAAGATAGCCCCAAACAGGAAATAACCCAGATGTCCTTCAACAGGTAAACGGTTAAACACACAATGGTACATCTACACCAAGGAATACCAGTCAGCAATATAAAGGAACAAACTACTGACACATACAACAACCTAGGTCACTCTCCATGGAATATGATGAACACACAAAAGCCAATCCTAAACGGTTCCATACAAGATGCTTCCATTTATATAACATTCTTAAAAGGACATAATTTTAGAAATGGAGAACAGATTAGTGGTTGCCAAGGTTAGGCATAGGATGAAAGGGAGGAAAGGTGTGGTTACAAAAGAAGAGCAACGCAAAACATCTTTGTAGAGTTGGAAACGTTCAGAATATTGACTATGGTAGTGGACGCACGGACCTACACAGGTAACAAGACTGTATAGAACTTACTATACATACACACACACATATATAAAACTGGGTACAAATAAACAGGTAAAACTGGGGAAATCGGAACGAATCATATCAGTATAAATATCCTAGTCATGGTAATATACTACCGTTTTGTTAAATGTTACCATTGAGGGAAACTGGGCAATATATAGAAGGCATTCCTCTGTATTATTTCTTACAGGTATATATGAATGTACAATTATCTCAATTTTTTAAGAATGCAATTATTAACTACATGAAAATCAAAATACTATGTAATAAAGAAAAGTAACTACAGCAAACTATTTGGTCTAACTATGAATAGTACGTATATAATTTTTTAAAAAATCAAAATACTGGGGGCGCCTGGGTGGCACAGCAGTTAAGCATCTGCCTTCGGCTCAGGGCGTGATCCCAGAGTTATGGGATTGAGCCCCACATCAGGCTCTTACGCTATGAGCCTGCTTCTTCCTCTCCCACTCCCCCTGCTTGTGTTCCCTCTCTCTCTGGCTGTCTCTATCTCTGTCAAATAAATAAAATCTTTAAAAAAAAAAATCAAAATACTGAAAAACAATCTAATTAAAATTACAACTATATTGGAAAGGTGTGAGGGAAATGTGCTTGTACATGATGGGATAAGGGGAGGTGGGGCTGAAAAAGATAGCAAATAACCTTATCTTCCATAAAGTCAACTGGTAATGCCTAAAACTGAAAAATCAAAAAACAGCAATAGTAGCGTGTTATTTAGATGTGAGGAAACAAAATTTTTACATCTATTAAAATAGTTGAGAAGAGCTAACTACAGAGTTAGAAGTTTATAGAGGCTGGGGAAGAAAGTCAAGAGAGTATTTCCTTTTCGGGGGTGGTCACAACATAGATGTACATTTGTTTGAGGCATAATGTCATACAATTCAAATGCCATACAATCCATTTATTTAAAGTATACACCTTAGTGGTTTCTGGTATATTCACAGTTGTGCAATCATCACCACAATCAATTTTAGAACATTTTCATCTCCCCAAAAAGAAACCCAATACCATTAGCGGTCACTGCCTATTTCCTCCCTTGTCCTGAGATAGATAGGTAAGATACATGTCTCACCTTGATTTTGTGTAAAGCAAGTCAACATTGCCTTCAGTAGTTTTTACTGATGTTCTTTTGCTTTGTTCTCATAGACCTCTGTTAGAGGCAATGAATTCTCTGACAGTTGTTGGGGAATGTTATAGGCAACTTCGTCAAACAATTATTCCACAACTCCTGTTGCTCCACTTTTATAATTTTGCTGAGTTCAAAACAAACCAAATTAAGTCCAGTTACCTCACCCCTAACAACAATATGTATAAGGCAGGGAAAAATCTACGAAATCCTGCCATGATTTTATGGTTTACGGTGCTGAATGACAGAGCCTTTGCAGACATCAATACTTTGAACTGTTCTTTTGCTTGCCACTATCCCCAGGCCATTCTTGACAATGTGCCTTAGTAATATTCAGGATGGGTGAGCATAAAATGTACTTCGTTCAAAAAATGGTGGGAGAGGGCACCTGGGTGGCTCAGTCAGTTAAGCATCTGCCTTTAGCTCGGGTGGTGATCCCAGGGATCCTGGATCCCCGCCCAGCAAAGAGCCTGCTTCTTCCTCTGCCTCTGCCGCTCCCCCTGCTTGTGCTTTCTCACTCTCTCTCTATCAAATAAATACGTGAAATATTAAAAAAAAAAAAAAAGTGGTGGGAGAGTGATTTTGAAGCTGAAGGTGGGAAGGGCAGGCTCTCTACTGCAGGCTGCTCTTGAGCACATCATCTTGAAGAAAAAAGCACATCTAGAAGCTAAAGATCTGGAAAGTGATCCCCATAACTATCCATGCCAAAGACCTTTGGAAAGGCTCTGAACCCCCAAGGTACCTGAACAACAGTTAAGCTCACCACTCTAATGTAGCATGCTCTCTTTCACCTCCAAGCCTTCACTAATCTATTCCATAGAGCCAAAATTCTCTTCCCCAGCTTTCTCCCGACCCCACAACTACCACTTTCACCAGTCTAATTTCTGTTTGTCCTTCTGGCCTCAGCTCATGTGCTATGTCCCTGGAATGCCTCTTCTAATGCCCTAGGTGAGAGGATGGGTCCCCTGCTAGGACTTCCATAGCATCTCGGTCTCCTATGTTGACATTCATTACACTGTGTTACCACTGACTGCTAACTTTCCAGTCTTTCTGTAAGGAAAAATAAGATAAAAACATGGAGGGAGGCAAATCATAAAGGACCCTTAACTACAGAGAACGAACTAGGGCGGCGGGTGGGGGGATAGGCTAAATGGGTGATAGGCTTTAAGGAGGGCACTTGTGATGAACGCTGGACGTTGTATGAATCACTAAATTCTACTCCTGAAACCAATACTGCACTAGATGTTAAGTAACTTGAACTTTAATAAAAACTTGGAAGAAAAAAAAAACTTTCCTATCTTCCTTATAAGTTTGGGGACAAGGACCACATTCATCACTCTATCCCACAACAGCAAAGGCCTAGCACATAGTAGGTATTCAAGAAATTCCTGTTGAAACAACAAATGAAGCAAGAAATATGAGGAGTCCTTTGTGAGGGTGATCAGCCTAGAAAGCATGCAATCAACAGTTCTCTCCTTTCGTAAGAAAAATCCTGGGGCTCTTGGCTCCTCATTGAAGGTTTCTTCCAACTCAGGAGCCATTGGCTTTACTGTCCCACATGTTTGGTGGCAACTATTCAGTCCTGCAGCAACACATTTTCACCAGCCCCGCTTCCTTCAGCTGATGGGGGGGGGGGGGGGTCAATGGGCCCAGCTGTTGAATTAATTCCATCATGGTGGTCTGGGACTAGGCAGAATCATGTTGGTGGCCAGAATAGTTTCCAAGAGGCACACTATACCATGCAGGGCCATAGGAGAAAACACGAAGGTTGGTCCCAGGCAGAAAGAGTGCAGAGACTATTTTTCTATAACAAGCTTTGTAGAGTCATTTGACTCTTTAAATATATGCATTAATATATATTTTAGGTAAAAATTTGATTTTAAAAACTTTTCTACTCTACTTTTCTTAAAAGTTCAGGAGTGATAGGGAGAAATTAACAGATAAAAATTTAAGTGATTAAACAGAGTATGTTAATATTGATCATCTTATCTTGCCTATACTAGTGTCCTAAGGATAGGTCTATGTCAGTTCCATAGTTTTATAATCCTCAGTAGTAGCTACCATATCACTAAGCATCTTGTAAATACTCACTCTACAGTTTTTCTTTATAGAGTAGATGGCATTATGTTGTTAATATATAACAAAATCCAGATTATCACAGGAACTGTGGATTCCATATAATAATGATTGAGGCATTCACGGAATAAAGCAAATCTTAGGGAAGCTGTTTTTTTATGCCCAGCACCCCCATTTTCAAAAAATTTTTTAATCTGAAAGTCTTGAAAACTGGCATGGTATATAAATAATATTCTCTATCCACAAATTAAAAGATTCAGAATCTACAAATACTACCAAAAAGGTAAAAAAAAAAAATTTTTTTTCAAACCAAGGAACAGACTTTTAACTACAGAGAACAAACTAATGGTTACCAGAGGGTAGGTGGGTGGGGGGATGGGTGACATAGGTGTAGGGGATTAAGAGTACACGTACCATGATGAACACTGAATAATGTATAGAATTGTTGAATCACTATAGTGTACATTTGAAACTAATAAAACACTGTATGTTAACTATACTGGACTTAAAATTAAAAACTTAATAAAAATTTTTTTCAGTTTTATTGAGGTAAAATTGACAAATAAAATTGTAGGATATTTAAAGTATATAACATATTGACTTGATAGACATTGTGAAAGGATTCTCACCATCCACTTAATTCATACATGCATAACATCACATATAGGAAGGTAAAATTTAATATATAAAATTTAACATCTTCTGTCACAACTTCAAAATAATTTCTCAATAATCTCATAATTCTATTTTATCTCTACTTCTAAAATGAAGAATGCTCCATTAAATGACGACAATGATTAAAATTTTTAAATTTCAGGTACAGAACTATTGAATCAATAAATTGTACATCTTAAACTAATATAACACTGTATATTAACTATATTGGAATCAAAATAAAAATCAAATTTTAAAAAATTTTTGGATTTCAACAATCTTTTCAGAAATATCCCACACTACCTCCAAATAAACATCTATATGGGTCAAAAATACATTAACTTATTTTTGAAAAGAAAGTGACACAGCAAAATGGGTAAAAGTACTAGTTCAGGTAAGCTGTAACAAGTTTGAAGGATATAGAACAAAATATTAACAGTGATTATCTCTGAGGACAGACGATACAGTTAGTGATCAGTCCATTCATTACTTTTCCTTTCCACCTAGCTATGCAATTTTTCTGAAATGTACATATTAAAATAATTTAAATTTAAAAGTCATAATGAAAAATAGCTCTCCTATAATGAACTCATAACACAGCAGAGATGCTCCTAAAATATCCCCTGAAAGTCAGTAACAAAAGCTAGAGGAATAAGCCTTCAAATTAAATGAAAGGTCACAAACAAAAAGGAGAAAGGAGAAACATAGTGAACCCATAACTTCTCTTAATAAACACAGCAGAGAACTATGTTTCAAATCTTTCTGCATCTTCTTAATTACACAAAGAAGTAACCTGCAGAAACACTTGCACTATACTATGCATTATTATCACCTTCAATATTATTTTCTAAAAAGTATTTTAAAACTGTCACATAAAATTCTTAGCACTTACTGCTGTAAGGCCTTCATTATTACAAATGTTGACATCAGCACTGTATTCTAATAATTTACTCATGCATTTCTTCTGCCTGAAAAGAAAAAAGAGACACAGATAACTGGTACGAGAAAAATAAGCAAATGACAATTATTTTACTGAAATACTGACTACACTCAACATTAACTGATGGCAAGTATCAATCTATAGGTTTTTAAACAAACATTAAAACATTTGAAATAAAATGAAAAATTGGACATATAAAAAATATGTAACAGTGTATATGTAATAGCATATTATGTACCATATGTTACATATATGGTATTAACATATGGATATACTACATATATGGTACTATATATGATATATACAGAACAGATACTAAATAGAGTATGTACGTGTATATGTTACTATTTACTCAATTAGATCATAAATTTCAAGCCATGAATTGTGTATTTCTTTAATAAACTCAATATTAAGCACAGCTAGCTGCTCTCAATGAAACTCAATAAAACTTTACTATTAATTATTCAATCTTTTAAGTTAATAGCTAAAATTTTTATTAACTGAATAAATCTTTTTAAAGTGGAACAAATTACTTTTCTAGCTTTGGTTTTTGTATCTGAAATGAAATTAAATGTCATTTAAAAACAGCATTATAATCAAAGAAAAGAAAGAGAAAGTTCTGAGTAAACTTGTAAGTTCAACATTTACAAAGCTTATCTAATACACTGTTCTGAACACCGTAGTTAATAAATCTTCAATAATCCTGAGACAACAGACCAGACAGCCCTATTAAAATTAATACATTGTTTAAAACATGTGTTTGTGTGACAACTGGATTTCGAAAACATCTTCAAGAGCCTGTCTTAGACTACTGGCATATGGCCAAAATAAACACTTAGGTGGAAATGAGCCGGGAAATAGTCCCAAGGAGGTGTTTAGGAGGAGCCGATAAAGAAAAGGAGCAATCCATAATGCTCCCTATCCCAAAAATGAATCACAAAAGACAGAGAGCACGATGAGAGAAATGCATGCTTTTTTTCTCATTTAACAATCATTATTGATACTTTATAGAATCTCAGTATGTCAAAACAATTCACTAAATGAGCACTTATTTTGCCAAGAATTAGAGCTAAAATATTAATTAATACATGGGCTTTGCCCTTTATGAGGTCACAACCTAGCCCAAAAAATACAGAAAAAAATCATGTTTCAAATTTGACCAAAATGCAACCTAAGAATACACAACAATTTTGAAGTCTTTTTTTTTTTTTTTTTTAACAATCTCATATAATCATGAGCAACACTGGATCCTCCTGTACAGGAAGCAACTATTTTCCTGCCCAGATATTGCAACAATTATGGGAAGCTTATGGTAACCCAAATGACACAGGGGCAAACCATCCTAGTGCTCGGTGGTAGCTTAATGGGTCTTCTACTGGAAAGGAGGGCAATTAAGCACCAACGCACCCAGCACTAACGGTTAAAGAGAGGAATAATAAAACAGGCCAGAAGAATTATACTACTCATCTAATGATAACTGAGGGATCAAAACAAAAAACAAACTCCCAAAAACTGATGGACAAGCAAAAGGGGCAGAAGTCCCCTCCAACTTCTGCTTCAATCTAGACAAATTTGAACTCATAAAGAAATTGTAATAAAAAGCTATTTCTGAAAACATCAGAAGCTACGGGAAGTAACATGTACTCAAGCTACTCAGCAAACATTTATGGAGCAACTCTAAGTTGTACAAGGCACCCAGTAACAAAAACTAAAATAGTCAAGTACTAAATATCAAAATTAATCTTTAGAGAAACAGAAAGGCATCCAAATTAGATATTACGTTAGGGTTACAAACTCTTCTTATTCCTTCCCTCCTCACTGACTTGCCGTGTGAATCAAGTGATTTCTGTCATATTTCTTCACCTTTAAATGTAACAGTCTCCAACTTTAATGTTCTCACACACCCACCCAAAAAAAGATAAATATGTAAGGTGATAGTGATGGATGTGTTTATTAACTAAATGCAAGGAATCCTTTCACAATGTATAGGTCTATCAAATCATAACGATGTATGCTTTAAAAATCTTGTAATTCTGTTGCTTATACCTCAACAAAGTTAGAAGAAGAAAAAAAGTAATAATCTCCTAAATGACTTAAGTCTCTGACTACAATGGCAATAGATATTTTATCCCCACATTGCATTAATCTCTTTCCACTTGCAGTTGCTGAGATATTTTTCTATGTGTAATTTTTTGAAAGAGCTTTGTCACTATCCTACCAATGCTTGGGATAATGTATCTAGATCTGAGATCAATTCAGCAAGGAATTAATTCAACAAGATCTATCACCTTGGGTGTGACACCCTACAAACAAAACCAGTGTGGCTAATTATTATAAAACCAGTTGTTTAATCAGCACATTGATACCTTGTTACCTATCAGAACAGTGGACAACTGGTTCACATGCTAAATCAAGAAATGGATCAGACAAAACAGGATCAAAGGAGTATGCCTTTCCCCTGTCCAACCTAGATATCACTATGGTTCTTATATTTTTGGTTCCACTTCAATCCTTGTATGCAAAAATTTGGTCTCAGAATGATGCAGTATACAATTTTAGTCCCATATCTCAGTTAGGCAACTACATCAACTACCTAGAATTCCAGGTCAAAACAGGAAACAAAAATATTTTCAAGAGTAATCAAAAAAAGAGGGGCATCTGGGTGGCTCAGTCAGTTAAGGATCTGCCTTCGACTTATGTCATGATCTCAGGGTCCTGGAATTGGACGCAGCAGGGAGTCTGCTCCTCCCTCTCCCTCTGCCCCTCTCTCTCGCGCCACTGATGCTCTATCTCAAATAAATAAATAAAATCTTAAAAAAAAAGAGAGAGAGAGTAAACAAAAAAAGAAACACATAGGAATATACCTTTGTGTGTATGTGTGTGTGAGAGAAACAGGGGGAGGGACAGAGGGGGGTAGGGGCAAAGGGAGAGGGAGAGAGCAAATCTTAAGCAGGTTCCATGTCCAGCACAGAGCCCAATACCAGGCTGGATCTCACAACCCTGAGACCATGACCTGAGCTGAAATCAAGAGCTTGAAGCTTAACCAACTGAGCCACCCAGGTGCCCCAGCAATATACTTTTATATATATGTTTTATATCATTTGAAACATGTTTATAAATATAAGTTCTTCAAACACTGAGTCAAATGCTACTTATCTCATTTTAAACATAATTCTAGGCGTTTGGTATGGTTTCTGAATCCAACAGAATTTTGTTTAAAGATTTACTTATTTTAGAGAGACAGCGCACACACATACACACTCCCACACAAGAGAGGGGGGAGGGGTAGATGGGGGGAGAGAATCACAAGCAAACTCCCTGCTGAGTGTGGAGCCCAATGTGGGGCTCGATCCCAGGACCCTGAGATCATGATCTGAGCTGAAATCAAGAGTCGGACACTTAACCAACTGAGCCTGGGTCCCCAGGCACCCCTCAGCCCAAAAGAATTTTAAGATGTAAAAAATAGTGGTAAGTAGAGGCAGACACAGAGATGTGACATCTGAAATTCTCAACAAAAAAGGGAGAAAGAAAGCCATAAAAAGTATAGTAGAGTTTAAAATAGCACACAATGGGGGTGCCTGGGAGGCTCAGTCAGCTAAGTGTCTGATTCTTGGTTTCAACTCAGGTCATGATCTCAGGGTCCTGAGACGGAGCCCCAAGTCGTAGGCCCCATGCTCAGCAGGGAGTCTGCTTGATAGACTCTCCCTTTGCCCCTGCCTCCACTCTCTCCCTCAAGCATCTCTCTTTCTCTTTCTCTCTCAAATAAATAATTTTTTAAAAAAATAAAATAAAATAAAACAGCACACAATAACATAAAGCTGCTCATAATGAAGACCAGAGTTATCAGGAAAAGGCAAAAATATATTTACATTTTGGAAATACTACCTTGATAAGGGGAAAAATTATTTAATAAAAAATTTCAAAAGGAAGAGTACAAAAGACATTATTTATTTAGAAAAATTTTGTCATAATTAAAAGGAAAAATAACCTTTGGCACTGAAAGGAGTAAGCTACCCTAATTTCGAAAGCTTACTATGGTATAGCCCATTCTCAAAAAGTTATAAATAAGCTGGGTATATTTATTCTGTCTTTAATCCCATCAATAAAATTAACTGAATAAGCAATTTAGAAAATAAGGTATGGAAGTAGATGTGGAAAAGAATGGTCAGGAAAAAGAACACCAAAAAAAGAGGTGACAATGACGCTTTTTAGAAAATAAAATATCATTATAATACAAGTAAAAATGAACTTCAAGAATATTTTCAAGAAAAAAGTATTAGTAAGCAATTTAATAAATTGTTAAATATGATAGTTATTTAAATATTGAATATAATTACCCACAATCCTCTTCCCAAGGCAAATATTAGTAAAAAAAAAAAAAAATCACCAAATCAAGAGTGCCTTGAATACTCATAACTGATAATACAACTTAAGCTACTCAAGGAGACAAAATATTTACCCATTTCTAGCTGCCAAATGAAGAGGTGTACAGCCTGAAATATCTTGATAGTTAGGATTTGCTCCTTTCTTTAATAGCAGGACCAAGCATTCCACCGATCCACAACTAAAACAATATTAAAAACAGTTCAGATACATTCAATAAACAGCCACAGTGACATACCTTAATTAAAAAAACAAAAAGCTCTATTACACACATTATTTTTGAGGTCCGTTATTCACCTACAATTTGATTTAACTTGTCACAAATAGTAAATATCCTCTACTTTCAAAAAGGTACATTCTATTATGAAAGCTATAAAGTATTTGAGATGCTCAAATAAAGCAAAATAAAGTATTAATACATAAAAGAAACACATAGTATTCTCAATTTTTTGGCCTTCCAGAAGCCAAATTTATTATGAAAAATTAATTTTAACATATCTACCTAAGTCCTGAAAGGAAGTTAGATATCAATAATTGATTGACTACATGCTGGAAGATTATGGATAAAAATCATTCTCACACCTAAGTAAAAAATATAAAGTCAATGGCTTCATGTGCAGTTAACATATAAAATGTCATACTGGTAGGATGAGAGAAAAATGTCAGTGAATGTACCCTCTCAAGTACATGCAGGAAAGACAACCTACTGATCTGCTCTACAGCAAGCTAAGATAGTAGATGTGAGACTTGAGTCTGGTCTCAAGGTTAACATATCTAGAAAAGAATGCAAACAGAGCACACTATGCTCTAAACAGAATAAAGAACCATTCAGCAGTCCGTTCTCATCTCTTCCCATAAATATTGTGGGACAACACTGATCCAAGGCTTACTGATCACTGTGCTAGACCAGACTATAATCCAAAATATCTTCCTTCTTACTTTGCTGCAATGTGAAGCAAGCTTCTTTTCACACGTCCAAATGCATAATTGACGTCAAACTTTGAATTTGATAGTAGCTCAGAAACAGACCTAAGCCAAAAGAAAATAAAAGTCAATATGTTAAAAAAAAATGCTTTTTAAACATATTAACTCAAGTTAATAGCCCTTCAGTTACTCTAACCAATTATCCAAAAAGTTCTGTCCTACATCAACAAAAAAACAAAGCACTATTCTCTAAGCATAGCATGGTAGCCAGCACAGTTTCATTCAAAAAACAACTGCACTGGGGCACCTGGGTAGCTCAGTCAGTTAAGCATCTGCCTTCGGCTCAGGTCATGATCCCAGGATCCTGGAATGGAGCCCCGCATCAGGCTCCCTGCTCAGTGAGGAGTCTGCTTCTCCCTCTCCCTCTCCCTCTGCCTCTCCCCCAGCTTGTGCTCTGTCTCTCTTGCTCTCAAATAAAATCTTAAAAACAAAAACAAACAAAAAAAACTGCACTGACCTATAAACTGGTGTTGAAGTTTTCCTCATCTACTGATCTGTATCATCTGCTCTGAAGACACCTAAGTTGGCTTCAATTCCTCCTAGATTCTTGAGAAACAGAGTTGGGCTGGCTGCTCCCCTTGCAAAACGTATAGCCTATCTATATTAATTTTGGCCAAATAAAAATCAGATTTAAACATGTTTTAGTTGTATCACACAGGAAGTTTAAAGCAAAAAATTATTTATATTTTAAACTTGTTTCAAAACAGTTTCCTTGTCACCTTATTATACCAACTACCCAATGGCTAACCATAGCAGTGCCTGCTACAAGTATAAACATCTTATCACCCAGCCAGATAACTATACTTCATATGAGCCCTGTAAAAAGAGTGTCCACACTACATCAATCAAAAGAACAACAAAGTAGAACATTAGGAAGTAAGCTGTCCATCAGCCCTATCCTTTTGCAATAAAGATCAGTAGTGATCTCTGATTGCAACCATCACCATGTTTTTTCTGTCAGTGACCAACTGAATAACTTAATATCTGATAATTTGTTGAGAACATCTCTTACCATAGAATTTTACAATTGAGATAGACCTTGGATAATCCTGGTTTTTATTTCACAGACAATAAACTGTAACAGAGGTTAAGTAACGTGTCCCTGGACAACATCTATGATCAAACTGTGTGTGTGCTTGTATGTGTACATAACATAGGTAAACTTATACTTCTCATATTTTTGAGGGTTTTTTTTAGTTTTGGGGGGTTTTGTTTCTTTCTTTCTTTTTTAAAGTAGGCTCCACATGCAGTGTGGAGTCTAACATGGGGCTTGAACTCATGACCCTAAGATCAAGACCTGAGCTGAGATCAAGAGTCGGACGCTTAACCAACTGAGCCACCCAGGCACCCTTCTTTTGTATATTTATACAAAAAGCATAAATTTGAAATAGGCACTCACCTGTGTTGATCAGCCATAACCATTGGCATTAATGTATAAACAGCAGTTTCGTTATCTGGGTAAAAAACAAAACAAAACAAAAACTAAACAAAAAACATAAAAAGAATTAATTTACGTCCTATTTTTTCCCCAAAGGGTGATATTTAAAACTACCTCAGAGTTTTCTTAATTACATATAAAAAGTGAGAAGAGGTGAAAGAAGGCTAAAGATAGTGCAGAATACCAGAAGCATTTCAAAATTTGCAACAATGCAGAATTTCTTATTCTAATGCTAGGCCCCGTTACATCATCACCAAAATGCTTAGGTTCTGGATTTGACGGAGAAAATGAGACCTAATATTTTCTGTAGCTTTATCAACAGAAATTTCTTTTACTTCCAAAAAAGTGTTTACTGACTTCATGTTTTATCAAACTTACATGTAGTTTGGAGGAACTTTAAGCATATATAGGTATTTTATATACATATATATGTTAAAATAATTCTAAAACATTAAATATACTTAGTACTTGCTTCTTGCCAATATTATAACAAAGGAAATTATTTTAGAAGCTTTTACAAAACAGCATTAAAATCTTACTTTCCCGTTACTTTACACTATTCACATTTTCAGTTATATCTTTTATAGAATAAGTTCACAGAAATAGGACCCAAAGAGAGAGGTTAAAAGTCAACAATATCTATGATATTAGACTATACTTATGTAAATTTCAGCTTTGTTTGGATTTATTTTTATATATTACTAATGGTCATTTCTCAAATCAATGCATTTTAGAGGTTTATGGTTTTTTGTAAGTTATTTACAGAGAAGTAACTCTGACAACTCTTAAAACATTAATGCCAATGCTAAAATTAAAGAGTTAAAGTTTCAGGAGGAAAAAGGGTTTTTGCATCGTATCAAAGTATCTCCCCAAAATACTAATTACAAAGGAAAACAGTAAATTTACAGTGGAGAACCCAGCAAATACCACCCTGACCAACTGATAAACAGCAATACCACCAGATATAATACATAGTGTTATCATGTAATATCATGTAGCCTCTGATACGATCCACTAAGAACAGCACATCATGAAAAAAGATCAGACAAACCTGGGTACTTTTATGCAACTTTTCTGTAAGTCTTGTATTACTTAAAATAAAAAGTTTTAACAAAAGAAGAAAAAAGGGGAATTGTTATCATTAAAAGAGTCTTAAGAAATGATCAACCAAGTATAGTATGTGGACTCTGGGTACTTATCCAAACACACCAACTGTAAGAGAATGTTTCTGCAAGAAGAAAACTTAATAAGGACTTGATGATAATAAAAATTATTGTCGGGGCGCCTGGGTGGCACAGCGGTTAAGCGTCTGCCTTCGGCTCAGGGCGTGATCCCGGCGTTGTGGGATCGAGCCCCACGTCAGGCTCCTCCGCTATGAGCCTGCTTCTTCCTCTCCCACTCCCCCTGCTTGTGTTCCCTCTCTCGCTGGCTGTCTCTATCTCTGTCTAATAAATAAATAAAATCTTTAAAAAAAAAAAATGATTGTCATTTGTGTCGGCTCTACCAATTGTATTGTGATTATGTTTGAAAAAAGCAGTTTACATATTTAGAAATATATACTGAAGAAATATACACCAGGGAGAAGGAAAAAAGTTATCACCATTTCTTCACATCTTTGTTCATTATTTCACTATGTGTAAGTATATCCCTGAAAAGCAATTTAGTCCTAGTCAGGACTGTTCACAAGTTCAGCATACAGAAGCAACAACTCTTTCACTACAAAAAAATAATAATACCAAAAAATCCTAGTCCTAGAAGCCCAAAAGTTTTAAATGATTATCTTAAAGGCACTGTTCTAAACATTTTACATGCATCATTTCTTTTATCCTATCACTTTATGAAGTAGGTACTATTATTATCACCATTTTACAAATGAAAAAACTAAGCACTAAATTAAGTAACAAACTGTGTGATGGTAGCATTAAGTCATTAAGCTTGAATTCAAACCTGGCTGATTCCAGAGCCCACACAGAAAAAATCTTATAGTACACCCGGTATACTACATACAGTAACCAAAAGGTCTACAATACAATACTTAGTCTTTTATGTGCAATACACTCTAATTTGTTTTATTCTCTTCTATTTCATTTTTTAAAATGCTGACTGCACTAAATTGTTCTCATTAACTACCAGTGAATCACCACCAGCAGTTGAAAAATACTCCACTCAGCCTCACTGGGCATAGCAACATTTTTTATCTCTCATGTGATACATGCCCCAACAAACATCTGAACTTCCAAACCATGACAATTTCATTAAGTCTCTCCATAATAAACAAAGTCATAAACAGGAAGTACCCTTATTTTTAATTTTAACTTATAAATCAAGTTAGTACATAATTTAAAGTGAGCATGAGCTTCATAAGGTTTGCATGGGTTTTATTTAATAGGGTGTTTATTTAGACAAAATTTAGATATAGATCTCACTTTTTAATTTACATATAACCTTATAAAAATATAGCTCACATACACTAAATGGTATGAGAAAATAAATATAACCACAACTATGATGCTAGGAGGAGACTATCCAGGAAATAGTATACTATGAAAGAACAGAATAAAATTTGTTCTCATGTGCTTCATTCTCCACACTCAGGAACATACCTTAAGAACTAGGTATATAATTAAAGTTTTCAGAGTGATAAAAAAAAAGCTTAATCTCTCACTTTTTTAGATATGTTGGCCATTTTGATTAGTTGATAAAGTTCCAGGACTCCACAACTAAAAGGAAACCTTAAAGAATAGGGGGCTCAGATTCATTATATTATATACTATTTCTCTTTAAACCAGCAAATGGGGGTAATTTTTAAAAAACTGATTATCACCCTAAGCAACATTCAAATATAGGTTAATATGGGCTCAAGTTCCATTATCTTACAACACAAGCTACATTCACTGTAAATTCAGTAATTTAAGACTATTTTCCCACATAATCAAACAAAATAAACCAATTTTTTAAAGTCCACTGAGAATCCATATCCCTAGAGTTATTTCTTTCTCTTCACTTCCTGTCTCACAAGAATATTCCTATATTAGCCCTGCCCAGGATGACTCAACAACCTGCACTCCATTATTTAGTGATATTACTTCACAGTAATACACAGGTTTTCATCATCCCAAAGAAACATAAATGTGTTCTACCAGAATCCAATACAGTAAATCAAATCTGCAGCTTAATCCTATGCAACAAAGTTAATTTTGGAGTAAAAGCTGATTAAAAACTTTCTAACCTTAATAATGTGTTCCAATTAGATGCTTATTAATCACTGAATTCCAATACAGCAAAATAAGTAGCTGAAGATTTTCTAAATTTAGAGAGGTCTCAGAACTTTTGTGCAATCTTTAAAATGCAAGCACAACAATCCGGATTTATATAACTAGATTTTTATAACACATACATATATGTACTTGAAAGAGCCAATCTCAGAGAATTCAAAAAGAAAGATCCATCAGAACTTAGGAACAGGGGCGCCTGGGTGGCACAGCGGTTAAGCGTCTGCCTACGGCTCAGGGCGTGATCCCGGAGTTATGGGATCGAGCCCCACATCAGGCTCTTCCACTATGAGCCTGCTTCTTCCTCTCCCACTCCCCCTGCTTGTGTTCCCTCTCTCTCTGGCTGTCCCTATCTCTGTCGAATAAATAAATAAAATTAAAAAAAAAAAAAAAAAAAAAAGAACTTAGGGACAAAGGAACAAGGATGAGCAGATTCATTTTAATGAAAGAAAAACAAATGAAAGCCAAGATGCCACTCTTGCCTAGCAACATGGGAAAATGTTTCATTTTTACTTACTACTCTAGTTTCCAGGGACTCTCAAGACTGTTGGTGGAATTTTCTAAAGAGTTGAGAGGTTGAGACTCAGAGCTTTAAAAATGTTGACATAATTAGATCTGTAATTCCTCTTCCACTTATTAATCCTGAAGAAAGACTTAGAGGAAGACTAAGACTTAAAAACTACAAAGCTGCTCCTCATAAAATCTAGTATCAAAACAAAAATTAAATTCACTATTTGTTACACGTTTCCTATGAAATTGTGCAATGTCATTAGGCATATTTATAGATATTTTTTAAAAGTGATGTTTTCTAAGAGCAAAATAAAAGACTATGTACAGTATGATCTTAATTTGGTAGAGAAAAACAGAAAAAATAATAGAAGGAATAAAGAATATATGAACATTGTTACTGAATGGAAGAATAACAGATTTTTTAATTTTTCCTTCTTCTTGAAATTTTCTACAATGAAAATATATTACTTAATTTTAAGACCAGGAAACATTATCAAAGTCTTCTAAATCATATTTGTGTAAAAAATAGTGGGATTTAAACTAAGCAACACAATTGCCAATTCAATGAAACTGTGCATGCTGTGTTCTTCACTAACCCATACGAATAATTTGTATGGATTCAAAGGTAAAAGTTGGAAAGAAAACACAGAAAGTAGAAGTTCAACTTGGAAGTCTAGTTATTAAAATCATAATCATTTTCAGACAACTATTTCATACTAGCAAAGTACCAAGTAGAAAATTATTTTTCAGAAAGTCTCACAAATCATCCCTATTCTTAATCCCAAGTAGAGAAATTTTTTCATGAAAATTATCCCCAAAGTTCCCAGTCCCACATTTATTAGATGACTCTCTCCGAAGGTCTCCTATAACCTACAAATCACCTCTCCAGCAGCAATTCAAAGAAAGTTTTCAAAAATGAAAGCTACACTAATACAATGCATTAAAAAAAAAAAAAAAATCACCAGCCTTAACCTCCTAACCCTTCTCTCACCGGGGCACAGGGAACAGAAAGCCTCCTAGAGGAAGCACTACCATCTCCCACTGCCACTAAAAAGTGAGAATTCATGAGGCTGCAAACAAAACGGCTTTATTGCTCACCTTCTTTACTGCTAGCGCTTTACCTGCTCTAAAGAAACCGGGGCACAACGAACTAAAATTCCTGAACTACAAGGATCATGCCTTATTCCTCTCTGTGGAAGGAAGGTTCCCAACCCACACGTAGGTCTGATAAATGAATGAAGACAGGCTGGCATAGTTTCAAAGTGTATGTATACACAAGCACAGTACTTTAAGAGTACATATTTGATATTTAACACCCTTTTATTTGTGTTTATTGTCAAAATATCAAAACACAGTACTCTCCATTTCTGAAAAGAAAAGAAAAGAAAGGCTACTTGATTCCCGCTCTGCAGCTTAAAGTAAAAAAAACACTATTTTGGTGCATCTCTCTACCCCCAGTTATCAACGACTGTAAAATGACCCACAACTGTAATGTTTTCTGAATCCGGGTCTCCGACATCCGACTATTTCTGCCCCTTTGCCAAAACCCCAAATCGACGGTCGGGAGAGACTTCTTTCCTGCTTCTCCCAGCACCAGGGCCCGCAGAGCCCAGACCCTCCAGCAAACTCCCACCTGCCTGGGTGGGACCAGCGGGCGAGGGGTGGCCGGGGGTTCCAGCCTGGCCCCTCCCAGCTAAGGAAAGTAAATGTGGGCGTTTTCTCGGCTTTGGGTTAGTTTATCCACCCGACCTCGGCCCCCCCCCCCATCCCCGCCTCCGCCACGCCACGTATGCCCGGAACACCACTACCCCTCGCCCCGCTCACCCTCGGGCAGCTCGACGGTGCGCGCGCGGCGCAGCGAGCGCGTCAGGCGGTTGAGCTGCTCCATCGCTCTCTCCATCCTCGGCGCGCCCTCCGCGCCCACCCCGCCGCCCCGGCGGCCTCCGCGCCCAGCGCCCTACATCCCGCCCCCGGCCCGTTCGGAGGGCGCAGGCACAGACTCGCCCCAGCTAACGTCCGGAGCTGCACGAGCCGTTGGGGACCGCGTCCTGGGTCTGGAAGCCGGGGACAGCCGGACCGACCACTGACGGGACACCGACCGCCGCCGCTCGCGCCCTTCCTGCCACCGCCGCCGCTTCCCTCCCGGTTTCGCATGGCCTTCTGGGAACGGTAGTTCAGAGCCAGCGGACCAGCGCGCCTGAGGCGGAGCCACGCTAGGTTCGCCGGTGGCTCCGCGCCCAGACCACGCAGAAGCCCGGGTAAAGAGGCGAGCGGGGGAAGCGAAGCTAAGACTGGGCGTACCCCCAAGTTCCTGGAGAGACTAGCTGTGTGGCCCCACGCCCTCTCCTGCCCTCCAAAGTCATACAGGAGAGGAGCAGCTTCTTTCAATTCTGTCACTCTCCTATATAGCCGATTGGGGGTTGCACAGTTGTTTGGTTTTTTTTTCCACGTGTGACTTTATTTTTTTTATAATAATTTTTTATTATGTTATGTTAGTCACCATACAGTATATCCTTAGTTTTTGATGTAATGTTCAATGATTCATTATTTGCGGATAACACCCAGTGCACCATGCAATATGTGCCCTCCTTAATACCCAAAACCAGCCTATCCCAGTCCCCCACCCCCCTCCCCTCTGAAGCCCTCAGTTTGTTTCCCCACAGTCCATAGTCTCTCCAAGAGACTCCAAGGTTCATTCCCCTTTCTGTTTACCCCCTCTTCATTCTTCCCTTCCTTCTCCTGCCGATCTTCCTGCTATTTCTTTAATGTTCCATAAATGAGTGAAACCATATGATAATTGTCTTTCTCTGCTTGACTTATTTCACTTAGCATAATCTCCTCCAGTCCCGTCCATGTTGCTGCAAATGTGTAATCATTCGTTCTGATGGCTGAGTAATATTCCATTGTATATATGGACCACATCTTCTTAATCCAGTCATCTGTTGAAAGGCATCTCGGCTCCTACCACAATTTAGCTATTGTGGACAATGCTGCTATGAACATTGGGGTGCATATGGCCCTTCTCTTCACTATGTCTGTATCTTTGTGTAAATACCCAGTAGTGCAATTGCTGGATCATAGGGTAGCTCTATTTTTAACTTTTTAAGGGACCTCCACACTGTTTTCCAAAGTGGCTGTACCAACTTGCATTCCCACCAACAGTGTAAGAGGGATCCCCTTTCTCCACATCCTCTCCAACATTTGTTGTTTCTTGCCTTGTCAATTTTAGCCATTCTAACACATAAGGTGGTATTTCAATGTGGTTTTGATTTGAACTTCCCTGATGGCTAATGATTTTGAACATTTTTTCATGTGTCTGTTAGCCACTTGTATGTCTTCATTAGAAAAGTTTCTGTTCATATCTTCTGCCCATTTTTTGATTTGTTTATTTGTTTCTCGTGTATTGAATTTGAGAAGTTCCTTGTAGATCTTGGATACCAGTCTTTTATCTGTAGTGTCATTTGCAAATATCTTCTCCCATTCCGCGGGCTGCCTCTTAGGTTTTTTTACCGTTTCCTTGGCTGTGCAGAAGCTTTTTATCTTGATGAAATCCCACAAGTTCATTTTTTCTTTTATTTCTCTTGCCTTTGGAGATGTGTCATGAAAAAAGTTGCTGTGGCTGATGTCAAGGAGGTTGCGGCCTATCTTCTCCTCTATGATTCTGATGGATTCCTGTCTCACATAGAGGTCTTTCATCCATTTGGAGTTTATCTTTGTGTATGGTGTGAGAGAGTGGTCAAGTTTCATTCTTTTGCATGTAGCTGTCCAATTTTCCCAGAACCATTTATTGAAGAGACTGTCTTTTTTCCACTGGATGTTTTTTCCCGCTTTGTCAAAGATTAGTTGCCCAAAGAGCCAAGGGTCCATTTCTGGGTTCTCTATTCTGTTCCATTGGTCTATGTGTCTGTTTTTGTGCCACTTCCATGCTGTCTTTGTTATCACAGCTTTGTAGTATAGCTTGAAATCCGGCATTGTGATGCCCCCAGCTTTGTTTTTCCTTTTCAACAATTCCTTGGCAATTCGGGGCCTTTTCTGGTTCCACACAAATTTAAGGGCTGTTTGTTCCAGTTCTTTGAAAAATGTCATTGGTATTTTGATCGGGATGGCATTGAAAGTGTAGATTGCTCTGGGTAGCATAGACATTTTAACTATGTTAATTCTTCCGATCCATGAGCATGGAATATTTTTCCGTCTTTTTGTGTCTCCGTCAATGTCTTTCAAGAGTGATCTATAGTTCCTAGAATATAGATCCTTTACCTCTCTGGTTAAGTTAATTCTGAGATAATGTATGATTTTTTGGTCCTATTGTAAATGGAATCGATTCTCTAATTTCTCTTTCTTCAGTCTCATTGTTCGTGTATAGAAATGCAACTGATTTCTGAGCATTGATTTTGTATCCCACCACATTACTGAATTGCTCTATAAGTTCTAGTAATTTGGGGGTGGAGTCTTTTGGGTTTTCCATATAGAGTATCATGTCATTTGTGAAGAGAGACAGTTTGACTTCTTCTTTGCCTATTTGAATACCTTTTATCCTTTTTGTTGTCTGACTGCTGTTGCAAGGACTTCTAGTACTATGTTGAATAATAGTGGCGAGAGTGGGCATCCTTGTCGTGTTCCTGATGTTAAGGGAAAGGCTTTCAGCTTTTCTCCATTGAGAATGATATTCGCTATAGGCTTTTCATAGATGGTTTTTATGAAATTGAGGAATGTACCCTCTATCCCTACACTCTGGGGGGTTTTAAGCAGGAAAGGATGCTGTATTTCGTCAAATAATTTTTCTGGATCAATTGAGAGGATCATATCGTTCTTGACTCTTTTCTTGTTGATATGATCTATCACGCTGATGGATTTGCGAATGTTGAACCACCCTTGCGTCCCAGGGATGAATCCCACTTGGTCATGATGGATAATCCTTTTAATGTTGGATCCTATTAGCTAGGATCTCGTTGAGAATTTTGGCATCCATATTCATCAGGGAAATCAGTCTGTAATTCTCCTTTTTGATGGGGTCTTTGCCTGGTTTGGGGATCAAGGTAACACTGGCCTCATAGAATGAGTTTGGTAATTTTCCTTCTGTTTCTATTTTTTGAAACAGCTTCGGGAGAATAGGTATTATTTCTTCTTTGAATGTTTGGTAGAATTCCCCGGGGAATCCGTCAGGCCTGGACTCTTGTTTTGGGGAAGGTTTTTGATCACTGCTTCAATGTCTTCATAATGAATCGGTCTGTTTAAATAATCAATTTCTTCCTGTTTCAGTCTTGGTAGTTTATAGGTTTCCAGGAAGACATCCATTTCTTCCAGGTTGTTTAATTTATTGGCATAAAGCTGTTGATAAAAGTTTCTAATGATCCCTCCTATTTCATTGGTGTTGGTCGTGATCTCTCCCCTTTCATTCATAATTTTATTAATTTGGGTACTTTCTCTATTCTTTTGAATAAGTCTGGCCAGTGGCTTATCGATCTTATTTATTCTTTCAAAGAACCAGCTTCTAGTTCTGTTGATCTGCTCTATTGTGCTCCTGGTTTCTAATTCATTGATCTCTGCTCTAATCGTGATCACCTGCATTCTCGTGCGTGGGTTAGGCCTATTCTTCTGTTCCAGCTCCAGCTTCTTGAGGTGAGAATATAAAAACTGCATTTTAGATTTTTCTATTCTTTTGAGTGAGGCTTGGATGGCTATGTATTTTCCCCTTAGGACTGCCTTTGCAGCGCCCCATAGGTTTTGAACCGATGTGTTTTCATTTTCGTTGGTCTCCAAAAATTGTTTAATCTCCTTCTTAATTACCTGGTTTACCCAATCATTCTTGAGCAGGATGGTTCTTAGTTTCCAAGTGTTTGAGTTTCTTCCACATTTTTCCTTGTGATTGAGTTCCGGTTTCAAAGCATTGTGGTCTAAGAATATGCAGGGAATAATCTCAGTCTTTTGGTATCGGTTGAGACCCGTTTTGTGACCCAGTATATGGTCTATTCTGGAGAAAGTTCCATGAGCATTCGAAAAGAATGAGTATTCTGTTGTTCTGGGGTATAGTGTTCTGTACATATCTATGAGGTCCATCTGGTCCAGTATGTCATTCACAGCTCTTGTTTCTTTGTTGATTTTCTGCTTAGGTGATCTGTCTGTTGCTGAGAGAGGAGTGTTGAGGTCCCCTAATATTAACGTATTAGTCTATATGTCTCTTTTTTCTGTTTAAGAGTTGGCTTGTTATCTAGCTGCTTCCCTGTTGGGGGCATAGATATTCATAATTGTCTATCCACTTGTTGGATACATCCTTTAAGAATAATATAGTGTCCTTCTGTATCTCTAACTACAGTCTTTAGTTTAAAATCTAATCTGTCTGATATGAGAATTGCTACCCCAGCTTTCTTTTGAGGTCCATTGGCATGAAAAATGGTTTTCCATCCCTTCACTTTCACTCTGGGTGTATCTTTAGGTTCAAAATGAGTCTTTTGTAGACAGCAAATGGATAGGTCATGTCTCTTTATCCAATCGGCAACCCTGTGGCATTATGGGAGCATTTAGGCCATTCACATTGAGAGTGATTATTGAGAGATTTTTTTTTTTTTAAGATTTTTTTTTTTTTTATTTGACAGAGAGACAGCCAGCAAGAGAGGGAACACTAGCAGGGGGAGTGGGAGAGAAGGAAGCAGGCTCCCAGCGGAAGAGCCTGATGTGGGGCTCGATCCCAGATCACCGGGATCACACCCCGAGCCGAAGGCGGATGCTTAACGACTACGCTACCCAGGCGCCCTGGAGAGATATTATTTTAATGATGTCATGTTGCCTGCGAAATCTTTGTTTCTACAGATTGTAAAATTCTGTTCTGTATCACTCTTGGGGCCTTTTTACTTTTATAGAACCCCCCCTTAATAGCTCTTGTAGGGCTGGCTTGGTGGTCACAAATTCTTTCAGTTTCTACCAATCTTGGAAGGTCCTTATCTCTCCATCAATTCTGAATGACAGCCTTGCTGGATAAAGGATCCTTGGCTGCATGTTCTTCTCAGTTAGAGCTTTGAAAATACCAGGGCGCCTCGGTGGCTCAGTCGTTAAGCATCTGCCTTCAGCCCAGGGCATGATCCCAGGGTCCTGGGACTGAGCCCCGCATCGGGCTCCCTGCTCTGCTGGGAGCCTGCGTCTTCCTCTCGCACTCTCCCTGCTTGTATTCCCTCTCTAGCTGGCTGTGCCTCTCTCTGTCAAATAAATAAATAAAATCTTAAAAAAAAAAAATACCTTGCCAACCCTTCCTGGCCTGCCAGGTCTCTGTAGACATGTCTGACGTTATTCTGATATTCTTCCCTCTATACATAAGGATTTTCTTCCCCCTGGCCGCTTTCAAGACTGTATCCTTGGATCTAATATTTGTGAAATGCACTATGATGTGACGTGGTGTAGATCTGTTCTCATTGATCTTGGGAGGGGTCCTCTCTGCCTCTTGGACATGAATGCTTGCTTCCTTTGCCAGATTAGGGAAGTTCTCAGCTACAATTTGTTCAAATATCTCTTCTAGACCTCTCTTTCTCCAACCCCTCAGGGATACCCATGATTCTGACATTGGAATGTTTCATTGAGTCAGTAATCTCCCATAATCTACATTCTTGAGATTGGATTTTTTTGAGCCAAGTTTTCATTTTTACTTTCTCTTCTACCATCCCATCTTCCAATTCACTAATTCGTTCTTCTGCCTCATTTACCCTGGCCTTCAGAGAGTCTAGTTTATACTGCATTTGATTCACAGCATTTTTAATTTCTGCCAGATTCGCTCTCATTTCCACCCTTAGAGATTCTATATTCTCGTTAATGTTTTCATTAATATTTTTTTCAAGCCTACACATCATCTTGACCATTGTTACTCTGCACTCCATTTCTGACAATTTGGTTATATCCATATCCATCAGTTCTGTGGCAGAGGCCACAGTCTCTGCATCCTTTCTTTGCTGAGGGTTTCTCCTCCTTGTCATTCTGATGAGGAGAGATTGCAGGGATGCCCAGAGCCCAAATTATTGACGAGGACCCACACAGTGTGTACTTGTTTTATAGGGACCTTGGGGATGTGGGCTTCTTGATTTTTCAGCCTGCCTTCTGGGGGAGGGGCCTGCCGTGCTGACACTCAGGCAGCCCTGTTTGGGTAGAGTTGCCCTGTCCCCTGCAAGGGGGGATGGGGATGGGTACAATGTGAACCGGTATTTCCGGGCTTTTGTTCTCTGGCGGCTTTCCCTGGCGGTTTTCTGTGGCTCTTCTGAGAGTCAGAGCAGCAGTGGCCTTATCCTAGCCTCTGTCTCAGAACAGAGAGATCGCAATCTGGTCTCCACTGAGCTCTACTGGCCACTCTAACTCTGTTTCCCTCGGTGCCGCTAAAAACCCCACAGCGTCCAGGGATGTGCGCCCACAGCCGCTCTCCCAGCGCTCACTTCCAGGGCTGGCATGTCTCTGCCCTTTGTGCTTCTAACACTGCCAGCCGCCCCCCGTTCCCACCCGTGCTCCCGAGCTCCCTGTTTCAGTGTGGTTCGCGCGTGCTCTGGAGCTCTGGTTTTCAGTCTGGTCGCAAGTGCTCCCTAGCTCCCGGTTTCAGTCCCGTTCCAGGGAGCGCTCCAGAGCTCCAGTTTTCAGTTTGGTCGCACACATTCCCGGGCTCACGGTCTCAGTCTGCTTTCTCGCTGGTGCCGGTCCTCGAGTCCGGCCCACTCCCCAGTGCAGGTGGCTACCACTTCCCGGCCCCAAGCACTCAGCTCCCTCCCCCTTTCATTTATCTTCTGATATCTGTGTGCGGATTCACGGCTCCCCGCTTTGCACCTCAATACTCAGCGCTGGAGATGTTCGTTTGCAGAGATCCAGATGTATCTTCCTACATCTCAGGCTGAATTCATGGGTGTTCAGGATGGTCTGGTAGATATCCAGCTCCACTCGGGACCAGCTGTCCCTGGATCCGGCTCCTCCTCCCTCCAAGTGCGGGCTCTCCCTCAGGAGGTATTTCAAGGAGAAATGGGCCCAAGTGTCGGTGCTTCCCTTCTCAAGTGTGGTGTAACCTCTCCTCACATTTCCATTCTCCATATGTCCATGTGTGACAACTTTAATATCCAGTCTACTATTTGGTAAAATCAGTTTCCTGACACGGGGGCAATCTTCTAGAGATGGGTTGCAGGTACTTCCTTCCAACTCTTGCAAAGGATGGACAGCTACTCAGGACAGGCATCCAGCAGCACACCGAGGAACAGCTCCCGCGCCAGGGAAGAACAGAGGCATCCCGCTGGGGTGTAACTGTGTATTACACACACACCCCAACACACGTTCTCTCCTCTCTCCCTCACAAATACACTCTTACATACACACACTGTCTCTCTCACACACTCCTTTTCTAACACTTTCACATACACACATACAATCTCTTAAAAACCTCTCAGTGTATTGTGTACATAATCACTCCACACTCCAACAGTCTCACACACACACAATCTCATACACACAGAGACTTTTCACACACAATCTCTCTCACACACATACACACATACATACAGTCTCTTAATGTACATTGTCTCACACACACTCACAATCTCACAAATGCGCACCAACACACATTCGCTCTTAGGTCTCTCACACACGCCCCCCTGTAAGATGTTCTTAATATAAATCCATCCTCCTCCTCATTCTAGTTTGGGTACATTTGTTTCCCAGATTCATGAACTGTGGAAATAGTATATTTTCATATGTCAAACTTAAAGAAGAATAAACTCAAACAAATGCAAAGCAGAATACATATTTTCTCTCACTGCAAGTAGCTTAATTATTTGTCTCCCCTTTGGGGCGACTTCATGAGGGCAAAACATCATTCTATCTTGTGTCTCGTACTCCCATACTTACCACTTGACAGAAAGAAGAAACTTTAAGGAAGATCTAGATGATGACATCCTGAAAGAAAATTTTGGCTTTATTGGTACAATGCCGAATTGTCAAGGTGATGACAGATCCCAGTGGGGAATCCAGACTTTGATTTTGTGAGTTGCAAAAAAATTTGACAATACCAACAAAGTGTGGAAGAAATGAATTATGAGGAAATCAGTGGGGAAAAATCATATCTGTCAGCTCATCACCGAAGTTGAGCACAAGCCAAAGTAAAAACAGAAATTTGAGCAGCTGAAACATGAAAGAATCTAATCCAGATAAATACAAACCTGGCTACGCCACTGACAAAAGTTATGGGAGGAATTTTCTTGGATGCTGAAGTAATAGAGAAGCAAAAGAGCTGGGACTTTCTCAACTTCTCCCTCAAAGAAGCAAAGCTGTTCAAAAAAAAAAAAAAAAAGCAGCAAAGCTGTTCCTGCAATGAATGGGCACAGGTATGTTGATGATATATGTTGGCTGACCTAGAGAAAGAGTCTCATCTGCCCATCCAGGATATGCAGGGGCATATGGTAGCTGGCATGGTGTTCCCTGCCAATGCCAACCTAAATCAGTTTCAAACTGCAGCTATTGGTCACTTTTGTCAGCCGTGCAACAGGCTCAGGGCAGACCTCCTAACTAGTTGGTTCAGATGAAACCTAAACCAGTCTAACAAGACTGGGAGGTCAAAGCTTCAAAGGAATCCCAAATGCTACAGCCCAGTTTGGGTCATGCCCAACCCTTTGCAACTTGGTTTCAACAGGAAATGCTTCAGCCTTTCTTGGCCCCCCCATTACCATTCAGGTCAATGTACGACTACTACTGTACAGAAGTTAATACCTCAGCCCCTGTTATCACTACTACTCCCTAAGCTGTTACTCTATATAAGTTATTTCCAATGTCCTGTGGGCACCAAGCCTGAAAGTCTGAGGGGCAGGATTGCCCAGTAATCTCCACAGGGGGCATTGTTCCCCATGCTGGTCACTGTTCTATAAGAGCAGAAGATGCTGGAAGATTGCTGTTATAGATTGTCAGGCCTAAATTCTGCAACACAATGCAGTCTCTTAAATAGCTCCAAGGTGTATGAAGCTACAATACGATTACAGGCTTATCACCTCCTGTCCAATAGAATTTTCTACAAAGATAGAAATGTTCAGGGCATCTGGGTGGCTCAGTCAGTTAAGCGTCTGACTCTTGATATGGGCTCAGGTCATGATCTCAGGATTGTGAGATCAAGCCCTGTGTCAGGCTCCACACGGCATGAATCCTGCTTAGATTCTCTCTCTTCCCACATCCCTCTGCCCCTCCGCCCCAAAAAACCCAATAAATTTAAAAAACAAAGATTGAAATGTTCTATAATCTGCACTGTCTAAAATAGTAGCCACTAATCAAGTGGAGGTACTGAGTGCATGAAATATGGGTAGTGCAAGTGAATTTTAAGTACATACTTAAGGGGCATCTGGATAGCTCAGTTGGTTAAGTGTTTGCCTTGGGCTCAGGTTATGATCCCGGAGTCCTGGGGTTGAGTGTGGTGTCAGGCTCCCTGCTCAGCAGGCAGTCTGCTTCTCCCTCCCCCTCTGCCCCTCCCCCTGCTCTTGAGCACACACACTCTCTCTCTCCCTCAAATAAATAAATAAAATCTTTAAAAATAAATAGATATGTATTTAAATGTAATTAATTAAATTAATTTAAATAGCTACATCTGCCTCGTGGCTTCTATATTGAACAGAGCAGCTTATCACATCAAGAAGGATAACAACAACAGAAAAATCAAATTAGCTGAAGATTTTCTCACTTGTGTGGAAGTCAATACCTAATTATACCTAATAATATCAAATGAAAAAATTTTAAAGGTCATTTTTTATCAGAAGTTCTATTATTAAAGCATAGAGTTTTTTACTTGTAAGAATCCAGATTTCGGGGGCACCTGGTTGGCTCAGTCAGTCAACTGTCCAATTCCATTTCAGTTCAGGTCATGATCTCAGGGTTGTAGGATCAGAGTCCTGCATCATTCTATGCACTGGGTGTGGAGCCTGCTTAAGATTCTCTCTCTCCTTCTTCCTCTGCCCTTACACACCCCCCTCCCTCTCTAAAAAAAAAGTCAGAATTTTCTGTGGCCCCGTTTCAACTTTCTACTTTTCTATTTCTGAATATTTTTTTCTCCCTGGAAATTGGTTTTATTGGAGATACCCAAGCTTAAATTTCTCCATTTGAAAGAAGAAAACAATCAATTCAACAAAAAGCAGGAAGAGAGCAGGAAAAAAACAAAAACAAAAGCAAAGAACAAGGAACATCATTGTAAAAACAAAACACAAAAATAAGACAGTAGAAATCAATCCAAATACATCCATGGCCATAGTCACAGAAAACATAAACAGGGGAAACTTAATGGTTAAAAGACAGAAGTCTTAGATTGCATGAAAATGTAAAACAAAATACTTATCTCCTATTTCTGAAAGACCACCATTTGCGGCGCCTGGATGGCTCTGTCAGTTAAGTGTCTGCCTTTGGCTCAGGTCATGATCCCAGGGTCCTGATATCGAGCCCTACATTGGGCTCCCTGCTCAGAAGGGAGCCTGCTTCTCCCTCTCCCTCTCCCTCTGCCCCTCCCCCCTGCTTGTGTGCTCTCTCTCTCTCTCTCTCACTCCCTCTCTCTCTCTCAAATAAATAAATAAGATATTTAAAAAATAAAAAAATAAAAGACCACCATTTGCAGGAGACCACCATTTCCAAGAGGAAGTGGGAAAAAAGATATACCTAATAAGTTTTAAAGAACTGGTTTTGTTATGTATTAGTCCGGATTCTCCAGAGAAACAGAACCAATAGGATGTATGTACATATATAGAAAGAGATTTATTATAAGGTTGGCACATGTGATTATGGAAGCTGTCCAGTTGAAAATCTGCAGTGTGGGCAGGGAGGCTGGACACCCAATAGAGCAGATGGTGCAGATCAAGTCTGAAGGAAGTCTGCCAACGAATTCCCTCTTGCCAGTCTTTTCATTCTATTCAGGCCTTCAAGAGATTGGATGAAGTCCACTCACGTTATGAAGGGCAATCTGCTTTACTCAGAGTTCACTGATTTAAATGTTAATCTCATCCAAAAAGATCCTCCAAATGGACACATAAACTGAACTATCACAAACACTATTAATATTAGCAAAATGAGCTCTAGAGCAAAAAACATTATTAGAGTCAAAGAGAGTCACCAAGATGTTTATAATCATATTATATCTATACCTGATAACACAGACTAAAAATATATCTACACTCAACAGAATTACAAAAATAAGTTCTACCACCAACAGCAGATTTTGTTAAAGATTTATTTATTTATTTATTTGAGGGGGGGAGGGGAAGAGAGAGAGGGTAAGAAAGAATCCCAAGCAGACTCCCTGCCAAGCAAGGAGCCAACACAGGCTTGATCCCACGACCCTGAGATCATGACCTGAGCCAAAATCAAGAGTCAGATACTCAATCAAGCCACGCAGGCACCCCCGCTTTTTTAAAGATTTATTTATTTATTTTGGCGGGGGCAGAGGGAGAGGGAGAGAGAATCCCAAGCAGACTCCCTGAACAGTAGATTTTTAATACCCTTCTCTCAGAAACTGATAGAGCTAGAAGAAAAAGAAAGGTAAGGAGATACAAGATTCAGAAAATTGAAATACAAGCCTCATGAATGGCCTGGTGAAATATTCATTCCCCTAACATAAAAGGAATACACATTATTTTAAAGTACCTAAGTTACATCTACAAAAACACAAAGGGCAGCAGTGCTTGTCTTCCAAACAGTATCAATCAGGACACAACTAAGGAGACCATGAGAGAAGCTGGACTAGGGTAGGGTGGTAACCCCGAGGAATGGAGTGGACAGAGGCAGTTATCAAAGGAAAATGAAGCAGCGTGTGGGTCAAGGAAGGCAGAGAACACAGCAGCCAGAAAAACTAACTCTGGGGCTGAGCCACAGGAAGCAGCTACAGGTCTCATTAAGCCATACTCTCTCATTTAGCACACAAGCAACAGAATTTTTATCTTTATTTTTTTTTTTTTTTTTTGAAGAAAGAGAAGAGATCCCTATAAGCAACAGAATTTTTAAATTAAAGTTCAGGCTCTGGGGCACCTGGGTGGCTCAGTCGGTGAAGTGTCTGCCTTCGGCTCAGGTCATGATCTCAGGGTCCTGGGATTGAGTCCTGCATTGGGCTCCCTGCTCAGCGGGGAGTCTGCTTGTCCCTCTCCTTCTGCTCCCCCTGTTCTTGCTCTCACTCTACTTCTCTCTCTCAAATGAATCAATGAAAAAATGTAAAATGTAAAAATGGTTGTGCACCTTTTGCCTGATGAAGAGGCCTGTGTGGTGAGGAACTGAGGCCAGCCTGGAGCCAGTGAAGAACTGAATCCTGCCAACAACCACGTGAGTGAGCTCAGAAGCAGATGCTTCTCCAGTCAAGCTTTCAGGTGACCACAGCCCTGGTTGACACTCTGCAGCTATGTGAACGACTCTGAAGCCGACAACTCCTCTAAGTTGCACCATGACTCCTAACCTACAGAAACCAAGATAATAAATGTTGTTTTAAGCCAATAATAATAATAAAAAAAAAGGTTGTGCACATTTTAATCCATTCAGTTCACCTCTGGAAATATAGCCCAAATAAATGATCTGAAATAAAGACAAAGATTAACAAGTAAATATATTCAGGGGTGCCTGGGTGGCTCAGTCAGTTAAGCGTCTGCTCAGGTCGGCTCAGGTCTTGATCTCAGGGTCCTGAGATTGAGCCCCGTGTCGGACTCTGCACTTAGCAGGGATCGGCTTGTCCCTCTCCCTCTGCCTCTGCCCCTCCTCCCACTCATGCTCTCTCCTCTCTCTCTCCCTCAAATAAATATTTTAATTTTTTTAAAAATTAAAGATAAATATGTTCATTCATTCATTCAAAGGTATGTATTGAGTATGTCCCACATCCAAGCACTATACCATATATCTTTAAATAATACTGTTCAAATAATTACACTCATGAATATATAATTACAAATAGAGATAAATGTTCTGAAAGAAAGGAAAACCATTCTGTGATAGACTGAGGCCATTTAGAAAGGCTTTCCTTTCTAAAAAGAAACAGACTTTAAAAAGGAGACCTAAAAAAGAAACAGACTTTTAAGCTAAGAATCAAAAGATGAATAGGAGATATCTACACATAGGAGAAATGGTGGCGAGGAACATTCTGGATGGAGAGAGAGGTATTTGAAAAGATACTGTGGTGCATGGAATGTTTAAGAACCCTGAAGAAAGTTGTCTTTCAGTTATGTCACTAAAAGCTAAGGAGTAAAAGGGAGTACACTGGGAGATGAAACATGAGAGGAAGCAGTCCCCACTGGGCTTTGAAGGCCATGGTAGGGCCTTTGCCATAACAGTGGTGGAAAGGCATTAAAGAATTGTAAGCTCATGGGAGTAATATGATCAGAACCATTTCCAGAAGGAAAAAAAAAATCTCTCCACCTAAAGTATGAAGAATGGATTAGATTCATGGTAGAGTAGGTAAAGAGAGACTGGTTAGGGATACTAGTCTAAGTGAGAAGTAATTGTCTTTTGGACTAGCATTATGACTGTAAGTAGAGAGAACAGGCTGGATTGAGAAATATTTTGCTGATTAAATAACAACTGATGATGGATTGATATGGGAAATAAGAGAAAGGTGGCTCATGCAATTGCATAATTGATAGTACCATTGCCTGGAACAGAAAACACTGAAACAGAACCAACTTTAGAGAAGGTGATCACGTCATGAGAGTTTGAAGTATCTTTGAGGTATTGAAGTTTGGAAATCAGGTAGATAATTGAACATATATAGTTATTCTGGGCTAGAGATAAATATTTGGAGATATCACTGTATAGATGGTGTTTGAAACCTAAGTTAAAAGTATAAAGTAGGGGCGCCTGGGTGGCACCGCGGTTGGGCGTCTGCCTTCAGCTCAGGGCGTGATCCTGGCGTTATGGGATCGAGCCCCACATCAGGCTCCTCCGCTGTGAGCCTGCTTCTTCCTCTCCCACTCCCCCTGCTTGTGTTCCCTCTCTCGCTGGCTGTCTCTAACTCTGTCAAATAAATAAATAAACTCTTTAAAAAAAAAAAAGTATAAAGTAAAAAAAGAAAAGAGTATAAAGTAGAAAAGTAGAGTTAATTTGGCCATGATTGATCCCTGCAGCTTGACTTCTCAGAGGGGGAGCCATCTTCATGAAAAGCTCAATGGAAACTGGATAAATCTGAGTGGTAAAGGTAGGCTACCCCAATAGAATATTGAGGTGTTGGATCAGGGTGTGCAGGGCAAAGAGTAACAGAGAGGTAGCTGGAGTGGAATGTGGGGTTGAGAGAAGGTTTTGTTTTGTGTTTTCAAGTAATCAGATAATCGAAGATGTTTTAATCGCTCTGGTTGAAACTACTTGAATTTTTCAGAGAAAAAAGAAAGTCTTAGTCCATTCAGGTTGCTATAACAAAAATCTCAGAGAGTGGGTGATTTGAAAGTTTTTTCTCACAGTTCTGGAGACAGGAAGGTCAATATCAGGGTACCAGCATGGTGGGGTTCTGATGATGCCCTCTTCCAGGTTGCAGACTGCTGTTTTCTTGTACCCTCACACAGGCCGAGAGAGCTAGAGAGATCTGTGAGGTTTCTTTCTTAAGGGCACTAATCCCATTTACCAGGCTTCATCCTTATGACTTAATCACCTCCCAAAGACCCCACTTCCCAATGCCATCACTTTGGGGGTTAGGATTTCAACATATGAATTCTGGAAGAACACAAACATTTGGTCCATAATAAGGATTAATCAATGATGTAAGATTTAAATCACAAGGAGCTTTGTAAATAAATGAATAATAAAACAAACAAATGCGGACTACTTAAATGTTCAACAATAAGAAAAATTTTCAATAAATTGCAGTATGTTTACATAATGCAATGTTTTGCAGCCATTAAAAATGGTGTGTATGAGAAAAGGATTGCATTGATCCTGGGAAGGGCAAGGTGGGAGGGGGGTTCTGGGAATGGAAGACTAAGTGAAAGGGAGACTTATCACTGTATACCTTTGCAAATCTTCCTAATTTTGACCTCTATAAATTCATTTCTTATTCAACACTGTAAAAATAAACATAGTAAATAATTTTAAACAACAAGAAACAATTATATATATGAAAAGTATTAATAGAGGGAGCACTGTGGTTGCTCCCAAAACATTCAGTCTCCCTATTCTTTTATGACAATCCGTATTTAATTTTTTTTCCAAGGTAGAGGATTTTAAAAATTTTATTAAGGAATTTTTTTTACATAAAAGTAAGGAAAATAGCAAAATAAAACCCAATATACTCATCACCCAACCAATCTTGTTTTGTCAATATTCCCATTTACTCCCCCGCCCTCACACTGGATTACTTCCCCCACTCTGTGGGATTTTTATTGGGGGGGTGGAGGCAAACATGGGGGTATCATTAAGTTCTTGGCACAGGAGACGGGGCATAGGAAATCTTGGAGCCCCCTCCAGGGGCACAGCCGCAGAAGGGAGGGGCGGCTCTCCTGGTGTTCAGGAGAAGATAGTGTTAAACCACTCCTTCACTTTGTTGAAAGTCTCCAAAACCCAGTTCCGGGTCTTCACAGGAATGTCACTCTGTTTGATGCTCTCAATATCTGCCTGGGCCTTGTCCTCCAGGCCATTACCAAACTCCGTCAGCTTATCAGGGATGCAATCCAAGGTTCTGGAGATTTGTGAGGCTACCTGGGCCAGAGCTGGGCCTTCCAAAACCATCCACAGAACCACTGCCAAAACTAGCAGCAACAGGATAAGCCTCCTGGCTGGGCCCAAGAGACAGTCTGGATCAGTCTCAGAGCAGCACGGCGTCACACTGAATTACTTTAATGTAAATTTCAGACATCATAACATTTTATCTATAAACATTTCTCATGTATCTTTAAAAGATAAAGGACTCCAAAAAATTATTATACTACTATTATTGTATATAAAATATTTGCAAAAATACATTGATATTGTCAAATATCCGGATGATGTTCAAATTTTCTCAATTGTCTTAGATATATCTTTTATTTTTAAAGATTTTATTTATTTATGTATTTGAGAGAGAGGGAACACAAGCAGGGGGAGGGGTAAAGGGAGAGGAAGAGGCAGACTCCCACTGAGTTCTAGGGGACATGAGTCTCAACCCCAGAACCCCAAGATCACAACCAGAACCGAAGTCAGTCAACCAACTGAGCCACCCAGGTGTCCTTTAGACATAGCTTTTAAATTGAAGTTTAGTTGACATATAATGTTATATTAGTTTCAGATGTACAATATAGTGATTTGACAAACTGATACATTACCTGATGCTTGCCATAAGTATAGTTACCATCTGTCACCATATAACCTTATTACAATATTATTGACCATATTCCCTATGCTGTACTCTTCATCCCTGTGACTTATAAATTTGTAACTCTTTTTTTTTTTTCAGATTTTATTTCTTTATTTAACACAGATAGAGACAGCCAGCAAGAGAGGGAACACAAGCAGGGGGAGTGGGAGAGGGAGAAGCAGGCTCATAGCGGAGGAGCCTGATGTGGGGCTTGATCCCAGAACGCCGGGACCACGCCCTGAGCCGAAGGCAGACGCTTAACCGCTGTGCCACCCAGGCGCCCCTAATTTGTAACTCTTAATCCCTTTCACCCACCTCTCCCTCTGCCCTCCCCTCTGGCAACCATCAGTTAGTTCTTTGTATTTATGAGTCTGTTCTGATTTTACTTGTTTGTTCGTTTGTTTTTGTTGTATTAGATATAAGTAAAATCATATGGTATTTTCTTTCTCTGACTTATTTCACTTAGCATAAAACTCTCCAGGTCTATCCACGTTGTCATGAATGACACGATTTCGTTCATTTTTTTTGGCTGAGTAATATTCCACTGTGTATATGTATAAATATATATATATATCTTAGACATTTTTTACAATTGGTTTTTTTTTTAAGATTTATTTATTTATTCGAGAAAGAGAGCATGAACAGGAGGGGTAGAAGGAGAGGGAGAGAGAATCTCAAGCAGACTCCACACTGAGCTTTGAGCCTGATGTGGGGCTCAATCTCACAACCCTGAGATCACGACCTGAGCTGAAACCAAGAGGTGGTCGCTTAACTGACTGGGCCACCCAGGTGCCCCAACAATTGGTTTATTTGAATCAGCATCTGAATAATGCTCACATATCACATTTTGTTGATATGGTACAAAAGCTTCTTTTATTCTATAGGATCCTCTTCCTCTTTTTTTTTTTTTCCTTTCTTTTTCCTGAACACTTATTTATAATTCCTACTTTCATTCAGGTGTCCAAACTTCTGCGCAGCCCATGTGCTGACACCATCCCTGACTCTAGGGCCATGTGGCTCAGATGTAATCTCATCCCAGGCCACTACTGATAGTTGATAGTTCAGAATTCAGACCAATGAGAAATAAAAAGTTGCTAAAAAGTTTCAGGAAAGAAGCTTCCTCACTCTTCTAAGGAAGCCTCCAGAACTCAAGTACTTCGTGTATGCTTTCTTTCTCCACACCCCATCTCCTTCTCTTTCTCTGGTACCATATTTATGGCAAAATATTTATCATTTTCCCCCTAAGATCAGGTATAAGGCAAGAATATTTGTTTTCATCACTTCTCTTCATTATACTAGTAGTCCTAATCAGTGAAAACAGTATTGGAATAATTTAATACTCATTTGGAGACAAAAAAAGAATCCCAATCTCTATGTCGCATCACACAAATTAATCTGGGGAGGATCATAAATCTGCAAATAAGACCTAAAACTATAAAGCTTCAAGAAGAAAATATAGGAGACTACTTTCATCACCTGGGAGAAGGCAAAGATTTCTTATATAGGACACCAAAAGCAAAAAGCATAAAAGCAAACATTTGATGTTTTCAATGTTAAGAACTCATGCTCATTAAAAGATATCATTATGAAAATGAATAGGCAAATTATCCATGGGAGGGCATCTGGATGGCTCAGTCGGTTAAGCCTCCATCTCTTGATCTCAGAGTCATGAGTTTGAGCCCCGGGCTGGGCTTCACACTGGGCATGTAACCTACTTAAAACAAAACAAAAACAAACAAACAAACTTGGGAAAGAATACTCACAAAGCACGTATCTCATAGCTCATAAAGAATTTCTTTGTTGTTTTTTGTTTGTTTGTTTTTGTTTTTAAGAGAGAGAGAGCTGATGTGTGCCAGGTGGAGGAGCCGGGGGAGGGGCAGAGGGAGAGGGAGAGAGAGAATCTTAAGCAGGCTCCACCCCCAGGTTGGAGCCCAACACAGTGCTCAATCTCATGACCCCTGAGATCATGATGAGAGCTAAAATCAGGAGACGGAAGCTTAACTGACTGAGCCACTCAGGTGCTCTCCCCTTTTTAAGTAAGCTCTCTGCCCAGTTTAGGGCTTAAACTCATGACCCCCAAGATCCTCAAGATCAAGAGGCATATGCTGTACCAACCAAACCAGCCAGCCAGCCACCCCTCCTAAAGAACTTCTATTTGAGGGTGCCTGGATGGCTCAGTCAGTTAAGCATCTACCTTTGGCTCAGGTCATGATCCCAGGGTCCTGGGATCGAGTCCCGAGTCAGGCTCCCTGCTCACCAGGGAGTCTGCTTCTCCTTCTCCCTCTGCCCCTCCCCCCTGCTCATGCACTCTCTCTCTCACAAACAAGTAAATAAAATCTTAAAAAAAAGAATTTCTATTTGAAAAACTCCTACCAATTAAAAGACAACACAGTACGGATGCCTGGCTGGCTCATTCAGCAGAGCATGAAGACTCTTGATCTCAGATCGTGAGTTCAAGACCCATATTGGGCATAGAGCTTGCTTAAAAAAATGTTTTTTAAAATCAATAAATAAAAGACAACCTAATAAATTGGAGATATTTGTGCTATAGTACTCTCAGAAAATAATCAGCCCTGAGATAGAAAGACATTCTTACATCTTTTATGACATACAAAGTTAGTATTTATTCTAATAAGGCAGGAGGCTTCTTCTCTAAGACTAAAATGAAATAATACAGGAATAGGGTGGGAGATGTTCTCCTTTCCAGACAACATTCATGCTTAATATATGGGAGATAATTAGTCCTGGAAAACCCTAACTGTAGTAAAATAATTTTTTTTGAGTCTTGAGATACATACTACAAATATTGAGGACATATATATTAAAAATCCATACCTAACTTTATGAATTCAAAGCACTATAGATACCAGTTCTCTTCTTCACATATCAACCATGGTAAGTACATGCCAACAGCAGCCATTGCTCATGGATACAAATTGCAAGGCACTAGAACTTTCTCGGGAGCAGATTATTGCAAGCCTACATGAAATTTAGGATTAAAAAATGTATTCACTCTTGGGAGAGACGTAAATCATGGGATTTCCATAAATCCCAAAAATAAATTGTGATTGTGTAAAGTAGAAGCTTTTGGTAATAGAAGCTATGACTAAAATAATTTTGATGCTTAAAACCTTCATATAACTGTTGCAAAAATTTCATGGTTTATGCTAATGTTAAAAGCAGTCCTATGTCTTCCAAAGTGAGGCATTAGGATATAAATAGAGATAGGCAACCTCCAAAATGAGACTCATTCTGAGAATTTTAAGATTTCAAAATTCTAAAGCATTTGCACAAGTCTCTGAATTTCATAATAAATGAAATTAAATCAATAATTAGTCCTATGAAATTTTGTAGTAATTTAATGGCCTTAGTGGTCACTTGAGAGCATGAAAGATCATGTTTCCTACCAAAAAATAATAGTGTCAGGGAAACTAGTATCATTGAATTTGTGTATATTTGAAACCATTTTTATATTTATTGTTTTTTCCCATTTCAGTAAAATTCTGCCTTTTTTAAACATTCAGTTCGGGTTAGACAAAAGATGTTGGTGAGTTTGTGTCATCATTAACAACTTAGTCCCAAATTCGATGCAAACGAATATTTATATGCAAGGTGAAGGTGGACATACAATAAAGAATAAACTTTTTTTTATTTTACTCTCAAGGAGTTCAATGTCTAGAAAGTTCTGACATGTGCAAATACGATAGTAATACATGGCAAACTGTGGAGAGTCCTTCAAGTTGTGCCAAAAACCCTGGAGATGTGAGGGGGGAGAATGATCACTTCATAGCAGGGAGGGAATGGAATCAAGGAAATTTTCATGCCCAAAAGGAGGTCACATTAACACATGGGGAATAGAAACAAGTAGGACAATCTGATTAACAACAAATTATAATAGCTGATAATTGTTGAGCATTAACAGCTGATTTAGCTGAGGCTTATGGGCAATTGGAGAATTAAGGCTAACATGTGTTGGTCAGATTTTAGTTAGCCTTGATACTGTGTGTAGGAGCAAGAGGCCAGTTCTGCAAGCAGCGAGGAGCAACATAATTACATGGTAGTAGAAGAGAATGGCAACAAGTAAATGAGTTAACAGGACCTACAATTATACAGGTGAGTGGAAACAAAACACTGTATTAAGAAAAAAGATGGATGTGCATACTGCAGATTGACAGAATGCGGAATCTAGAATCTAGAGGGGCAGCAGACTAGATGGAGAAGAGTTAAAGATGACTCCAAAGTTAGTGGTAATCAGGAGCAAGTCCTTTTGAGCAAGAAAAGCTCGTTCAAAAGTTATAACTAGGGGGGCGCCTGGGTGGCACAGCAGTTGGGTGTCTGCCTTCGGCTCAGGGCGTGATCCCGGCGATCTGGGATCGAGCCCCACATCAGGCTCTTCTGCTATGAGCCTGCTTCTTCCTCTCCCACTCCCCCTGCTTGTGTTCCCTCTCTCGCTGGCTCTCTCTATCTCTGTCAAATAAATAAAATCTTTAAAAAAAAAAAAAAAGTTAAAACTAGGGCACCTGGCTGGCTCAGATGGTAGTGTGTATAACTCTTGATCTCTGGGTTGTAAATTTGAGCCCCACATTGGGTGTAGAGATTACATAAAAATAAAATCTTTTTTAAAAGAAAAGTTGTCGAAACTTTTAAACAGATTTTCACAAAGGAAGACAATTATTTTAAATTCAAGTCATCCATTTCTCATTAAGCTAGGTCTCAGGCATCCAAATTTAGTGTTATGTATGTTTGGTTCTGTCTCCCTTTCACTTGTGCAGTGGCCTATTGACAAGCACGTGTTACCATGTTTCTTACTATTTATGTGCACACGCTGTGTCTCTAGCTCCAAATCATTAGACTGCAGAGTCTGAAGAGCCTTCTCAAGACTGAGTCTGGAGTATGGGATGATCTAAAGAGACATGTAACAAGTGCATCTGTCATATGAGTACTGGTTTTCCACATCCACGTGTCAGTTGTGTTCAATTTACATAAACTCACCTTAAATCACCATGAAGAAGAATTGATTTGTTCACCTTTTCTTCAAGCCAAATTGTGCCATGAAAAAGTAAAGGGTCTAATTTGCCCGAGTAGAGTGGTTTGGGACTGGGAATGGAGATGTGGGCATTCTGGTGTGGCCACGAACACCAGAACACTGTGATTCCTTCAAACTGTCCGGGTTCAAGTTTCTTCATCTGCAAACAGAGATTTATTAATCAGGACTTTTTCAGTTGCAAGTGACAGAAATGTGACTTCAGCCGGCTTATGTTAAATAAGGAGTTTATTAACACAAGAGGATGGCTTATAGACCTCCATGGGAGGAAGCACCATTAGAACTCTCTCTGCTCTCCCTTGGGTTTATCTTTCTAGAGAACAACTCGAAACATTTCACTTTCCACCTCAGAATCTATGCATTTTTCCCCATTCTCCATAATTTAGAGTCTAAACTCCTAAGCATGCTATTCAAAACCTGACACAATCTGTTTTCAAACCACCTTTTCAGTCTTCTTTTAATAATTGTCTGCATTTGTTGAGCACTTAACTGCAACCACGATTTGTCCCAGAGGGAAACAAGCTGTGATTAGAACTTATGGGTCAATCCCTACTAACCATGTGTTGTGAAAAAAACTTCCCCAACCCCTGGAGGACTTCGTTTTCATCATTTGCAAAATGGGAGTGATTACAGTATCTGTCTTACTTCACTTACTTCATTCTGTATTTCACAGTAGGAAACCGAGTTTCACATCTTACAGCTTTCCTTGATGGCCCATTCTCAGACCACGGTGCAAGGTCAAGCTATTTTAATAGGCTGCTCTCTTAGGAACCATGTGCATGAGAGATATAGTTTCCCAAAAAATAGGAGCAAAATAAAATGAAATAATTTGGCCAATACAGAGGATGTGGACTTATTTATTCAACTCGAAAAGTCTGTGTCTGGGAAATGACATTTTTTTTGGGCACATCCTTGACATCTATTCTTCCAAAATGTTCTGTAAATGTTTTGCTTCTTTTGTTTGTACTTCCAGCCTTGCATTTATCTCCTGAATCCTTCATTTTTAGCATTACCACGCCCCCAGGAATTCTCACAGCACTTGTTGCCTTTAGGAAAACAGGTACACTGAACTGATCTGCCAGATCTCTTCTCCACAATAGCCCCTGTGGAAGACTGCCCTCTCACCACTCTCTTGACCCCAACTGGCCATCTGGGACAGGGTCAAGCATATTTTTTTTTTAAGATTTTACTTATTTATCGGACAGAGAGAGACAGCAGGAGAGAGAACACAAACAGGGGGAGTGGGAAAGGGAGAAGCAGGCTTCCCGCTGAGCAGGGAGCCTGATGCGGGGCTTGATCCTAGGACCCTGGGATCACGACCTGAGCTGAAGGCAGATGCTTAACGACTGAGCCACCCAGGCACCCCAGGGTCAAGCATACTTGATCCGCTCTCCACTCTGAGCCTTGGAAATGGTAGATTTCATGTTATCAAGGGAAGAGTAGAACTTGAGCTTATAGCTTTATTTTACCTGGACACATATTACAGCTCCAAAGTCCTTATTTAACCTCAGCTCTACCTAAGTAACCATTGACTTTTGGACCCCAACCTGCTTCCTACCAAACTCCACAGTTACAGTTTAACCCCTGCATTTCAACATTTTGGGCACTGGTTCTTCAAATCACATCTACAACTTAGTACGCCTATAGCATTCACAAAGGCAGGGCTTGGCTTCATATGGAAATCCTGGCAGGAAAACAATATTGGATCTATCTTTTCTTCATAATTACCTAAAATGTGGATACCTGTAAATGCATGTATATAGATTTAGAAATAGAATGTAGCAAATCTTTGATGCTTAACAGTACTTTCTTAGATGATCACTAAATCAATTGGAGAGGGCTGTTTTTTTTTTTTTATCTTCCTAAAAAAATCTATGAAGGATCTTTAGTATCTCGGAATTTCAACACAATAGATCCAGTTATACTTCCTGGGTCATTACAGAGAAAGGTTTGCTGGGATGGGGGCAGAAGACAGATAAAGGGGGAAGTGGGTGTTCTAGACTGGATGCCTGAGAAATAGTGGGGGGAGGGGAGATCATCTGCATTCCTATGTTCCGACCCAGTGATACTTGGAAGAGCTTCCTGTTAGAGGATTACATGCCCCTGACTCCCTCATTTCGGGAAGGTATTGTTCCCAAGAGGATTGAAGGTGAAACTAGGTCTGATTTTCACTGAGGGACCCACATGGCCATGTCCTACTTAGAGCTTGCACTCTTCTATTACCGCTATCAGAATAGCTGCTATACTATAATACTATAGCTAGTATAATAGCTACAGCATAGTAGTCTATTCTGAATAGCTTTTCATAATTGGGTTGATTATAACTTCATCATTTTTGGAAGATATCATCAGACTGTGGCTAAAAGAAATAGCATTTCATCCTTTGACACCTCCTTATTTCTCCAAATTCTGATTTTCACCATGTGCTCAACAGATGAAAGAAGTGCAGAGACTTGTGTTTCATGCTAAAAGAGATCATGATAAATATAAATGTTCTAATCGATAAAAAAATAACAAGTGAGAACTGGTGGTGGACATAGGGGAGAGGTCAAATACATGGCAGAAAACAGATTAAGACATGCACATTTTAATTCACTGAGCACCTTTTTATTGTGCATCGGTTCCATTCCAGGTGCTGCTCTAGGTACTGGGGATATAGCAATAAACAAGGATATTCCTATCCTTGTGTGTTTACACTCTAGTAGAGAAAACTTAAAATATAAAAATAAAAGTAAATAATATGATATTTGCTATATAAAAGTGCTGGGGGGAAAAGGCAGGAGAACAAGTACAAAAGTCATTAAGTGGAAAAGAGTTTGGGGTGTTTGAGGAATAGACAAAGCCCAGTGTAATTAGAATACAATGAGCTTAGGAGAAAGTGTAGGACATAAGGTCAAAGAGGTATTGGGGGGGGGCACCTGGGTGGCTCAGTCGGTTAAGCGTCTGCCTTCGGCTCCAGTCATTATCTCAGAGTTCTGGGATTGAGCCCCACATCAGGCTCCCTGCTTCTCCCTCTCCCTCTGCCTGCTGCTTCCCCTGCTTGTGTGCGCTCTCTCTCTCTCTCTCTCTCTCTGTCAAATAAATAATCTTTTTTTTTTTTAAACAGGTATTGGGTTAGGTAGTTATAGTCTGATGAACCAAATGATTTGAACCAATGGAATGATATAATTTCATATATATTTTAAAAATATTTGCCTAGCTACTGAGTAGGGAGCAAAGTATAAGAGTGCAAGAGGACAAGCTAGAAGGTCAGTTAGGAGACCACGGCAATAATTCAGTAGAGGAATGGTGGTGGTTTGAACCAAAAGTATTCAGTGAAAGTGGTGAGATATATGTTTTTTGAGATTTTTCTGGTGTGTAGGATGAGGGGTTTAAGACAAAAAGAGAAGTCAAGAGCCTAAGATTTAGAACCTAAGGATTTTGGCCCCAAGTTACTGGGTGACTGAAGTTGCTATTTATTGATATGGAGGACACTGGAGGAGGAGCTGGTTGGGGCAGGGAAAAATCAAGAGTCCTTTACATTTGAGATGCTTATCTAAGAGGAAACATCTAAGAGAAGGCTGGATAGATGAGTCTGGCGTTGAGGAAGGAGGTCAATACTAGACACATGCCTTTTTTTTTTTTTTTTTTTACCATATTTACATTACCTATCTCATCAGCATTGTAGTATTAAAACCACAGAACTGAATGAGACCCTTTAGGAAATGACTGTAGATAGAGAAATTTGAGGTAATAAGCCATGCAGCATGTATAGATAGGAAGAGGTAGATAGATCTAACAAAGCAGTCTAAGAAGCAGCAATGAGAGTTGGTAGACCAGAAGTCAAGTGAAGAAAGTATTTAAAGTGCACCTGAGAGAGTAAAAAGTCTGAAAATTGACTACTGAATGAGGCAGCATAGAGGTCATTTGTGTTCTTGGTAAGTGCAGTTTTATTGGCGTGACGAGTGTAAAACCTGATTAGAATGGGTTTAATGAGAAATGGAACATCTTTCCTGTATCACTGAAGAGAGTGTTAATCCATATAATTCATTTAAAGGACAGTTTGACAGTAGCTAACAAAATTCAAATGCACATGTCTTTGACCTAGCAATTCAACTTGGAATTTAATCTGTAGATTTACATGAATATGTACAAAATAACATACATAAAGGTAATTTTTAAAGATTATGGTAAAACTTACATAACAAAATCTATGACCTTTAACCATATTTAAGTGAATAGTTCAGTGGAATTAAGTACATCCACTTTGTTGTGCAACCATCACCACCATCTATTTCCAGAACCATTTTTCATCTTACAAAACTGAAACTCTGTACCCATTAAACAATAATTCCCCTTCCCCCTCCCTCCAGTCCCCAGCAACACTCTTCTACTTTCTTTTTCTATGACCACCATCTTATATAAATTAAGTGTTAAATTAATTAAACAAGAAGGCCATTAGACAGAGATGGTTCTTATGCCTTAGCAGCCTATGTAAGAAAACCAGATACTAAGACTGTAAATGTCTCAAGGTCAAGAAATCAAAACTTAAGGACAACCAATCTTGAACAGCCAACTAGGCTGTCCCAAATAAGGAAACCATTTAAGCTATAGCCAATCAAATTTCCTTGCTTGGTTCCATGTTTTCTCTATAAAAGTCTTTCCCCTAGAATGAAACATGAGAGACTATGGACTATGAGAAACAAACTGAGGGCCTCACGGGGGTGGGGTGGGGGAATGGGATAGACCGGTGATGGGTAGTAAGGAGGGCACGTATTGCATGGTGCACTGGGTGTTACATGCAACTAATGAATCATCGAACTTTATATCGGAAACTGGGGATGTACGGTATGGTTACTAACATAATATAATAAAAAATCATTTAAAAAAAAAAAAGTCTTTCCCCTAACTCCTATTAGTGGAGCACTTCTAGCCACCTCCAGTTGGATGGTGCCAAATTTGAATAGATTTTTGCTCAAATAAACCTTAAAATTGTAATACACTCAGTTTATCTTTTAACAGTATCCATCCAACCCCTCCTACCATTTTCTAGACCCTTTATGCTGTCTTATTTTTTCTCATTGTATTTATCTCCACCTGACACATATAGCTGTTTATCTGTCTACTCCCCCCCCCCCATTGGAATGTATGCTCCTTGAGGGCAGGACCTTTGTTTATTTTTGTTCTTTGCTATATCCTCAGAACCTAGCATAATACTTGTCAAGGGTAGGAGCACAGTATTTGTTGGCTAGACTGAGGTTCAGGGGAAAAGCACTCCTACTCTAATTTCCTGGTTAATGGATTAGACCCTGACCCTGAGGACATACATTCTCTAGGTGTTGAGCCCTTAATCCTTTGCTCCTATTTCTCCCCAACTATCAGTTCTTGATCAGAACAACTTTTTTCTTGAAATGCAACTTTGATCCAATTTCTCATCTTTTGCTACCACTTTAAATTCGTAGTCCCCCTGTCCTTCCTCAATGACGTCCTGAAAACTGCTGCTTCCAGGTCATCAATGTGTCCAAGATACATGAACATATTGACTATTTCTTCCTCTATCTCTGTGTTTACTAATATTATCCTGAATGCACACACACTAGGTTCCTAGAGTAGAGACAGATTGTTATTATTCACTTAAAAGCAAATAACTCCCCTATGGTATCCCGTGTCCCAATTCTTTCCCCTGGAATGATAAAATAAAAGCTAGATATGACTCCATAAATACAGGGCTTCTATTGTAGCAGAGTAACGCCCCCCAAAAGAATCTGGACATGTGTATAAAAGAGAGAGAGACAGATGTCCCCTTCCCTACTGAAAGTCCCCTTGGAGATGGGATGGAGAGGATACTCGATTCTCTTATAAATAAATCTCTCAGGGGAAAGATAAGATCATTGTCTTCAGCTTTAAAACCCAGCGATGCCTCCAGGGTTCTGGCTTTCACAACACCCCCCCTACACACACACACATACAACTATAAACACATGCCTCTGTGAGGCAAATCTCTCTGGAAGTCTCTCATTATCTAATTAGTCATAAGTTACCTTTCAGTGCTTGCTGGAACCATGTTTCATTTACATTTGTTCAGAAAGCCCTGGCTGTGCAGAAACCTAAAAATATTTTCTCTACAGCCCCCCACCATCTTACCCTCCAAATTTGCTAGTATCCAGCAAGGACCTTAATTGCAAGCATCAAAATCTTACTCTCATTGATTTAAGCTGAAGAGTCATTAGGAAGCATACAGCCAGGCTTGAAAACCAGGCAAGGAGGTCTGAACAGCAACCGGGGTTACAACTGGGATCATTCCACAGAACGAGTCTGACGTGACTGCTGACGAATGCCAGGCGTCACAGCCACATAGCTACTATCAGCTGTTAGCAGCTGAGAGCAAATACTGGATGCCACCGCAGAGCTTCTGGCTACTGCCACTACTACCATAAGAACGGATTAGAGAGTCAATTCTTCATATCACAGGTTTCCTGTTTAAACTCTGGGGCTGGAGCGTCTGTCTGATTGGGCGAGCCTAGGACATGTGATTCTGCCCAAGCTGCAAAGAAGGCTAGGAAAGTGAGTGTGTCATTTTAGCTTCTAGGGTGGAAAGTGAGCTCTGACTATAGCTTAGACTATTTTATGGGGAGTTGTACCCCCAAAATAAGGGAGTTCTCCTGCTGGGCAGCCACAAAAACAAGAGATGTCCACTATTTGGCTATTTACCTGTGTTCCTTATCTCAGTCTTAATCTATATCCATCCAAATGCATAGGCCAGAAATCATGGCAGCATCTTTGAACTGTTTACCACTTCACCCAATAAGGTCTCATTGCATCTCACTGACCCCCGCCTCTCAAGCATTTCTTCTTTCCCTCAAGGATTTTTGAGAAAAAAAAAAAAAAGATGTATTGAATGCATTAGTTTAAAGTGTACAACATGATGATTTGATATATGTGTATATTGCAAAACGATTACTAAAATAGGTTTAAGTTAACATCCATCATCTTACATAGTTACAAAATTTTTTTTCTTTTGATGAGAATTGTTAAGATCTTACCGTCTTAGCAACTTTCAACTATACAACACAGTATTGTTAACTATGGTCACCATGCTTTATATCCTCCTCAAAACTTTTTTTCTTGTAACTGGAAGTTTGTACCTTTTGACCATCTTCACCATCCCCCTGCTCCCCATCAAGCATATTTTATCTGCCTTTTACCTCTATCCCCATTACTATGGCCACAATTGACCCTTCATCATTTCCTCTGCAATATTTGCTATTGTGTCCTGCTTGGTTACCCTGAGCCAGGCCTTCACCCCCCACTCGATCAGTCTTCCACACTGTTATTACACAAATGTCTTTCTAATACACAGTTGTATCAGTCCCCGAATTAAAGTCTGTCAAGCAGTCTTAATCACATTCAGAATAAAGTTCAGACTATTGGAATGGCATACAAGGCCCTTCTGAGGCCCCATTTTCAGCTTCATCTTCTTTCAACATTCTGCTATGTGAACCCTTCACTTCAATCACGACAAAATACTTGTTCTCCAAATACATAGTGCTTTCTCACACATCTATGCATATACTATTGCTTCTCCCTGGAATGTCCTTCCAACCTCATTTACTTGCTTAAGTACTATTTTTCTTCAAGACTCAGCTCATCCCTCCCCTGGATGAGTTAGGGGTTCACCCTTCTCTGATCACACAGCTTATTCTATACACATACATCAGCTTAATCACTATGTGTTAGGTTACTTTACTGTCTGTCTCCCTTACTAGTGATTTCTTTGAGGTCGAGTCTTGCTATCTCTATATCCTCACTGTCTTAAATATTCAATAAATATTTGGTGATGGAACAAAAAACATCACTGGAAGCAGAAAAGAAAGAAGTTTACGTTGGACAGATGAAACTGAGATCTAAGTGGATTGGATGAGTTGTCCAAAGCTGTACAGCTAGTTGTAGCAAAACAAAAAATAGAATTCTTTTATTTTTTTTACGTAATCTTTAACCCCAACATGGAACTTAAACTCATGACCCTAAGATCAAGAGTCTCATGTTCTACCAACTGTGCCAGCCAGGGGCCCCCAAATAGAATTCTTTGTTGTTTTTGTTTGTTTGTTTTTTCAGAGAGTTGCGGGGTGGAGGGAGGCAGTGGGAGAGAGAGAGAGAGAGAGAGAGAATCTTAAGCAGGCTCCATACCCATGTGGAGCTTTTTCTCACAACCCTGAGATCACAACCTGAGCAGAAATCAAGAGTTGGATGCTTAACCAACTGAGCCACCCAGGCACCCCAATTCTGGTTTTTTTTTAAGTTTACTTTTTTATTGTTAGTAATCTCTATGCCCAACTTGGGGCTCAAACTCATGACTCTGAGATCAAGAGTTGACTGCTCTTCCAACTGAGATAGTGAGGCACCCAACCCCCAAACTAGAATTCTTAATACCTAACTCATTACTCACTCTTCTCTACTACAACTTCCCTTCTAAAAGGCATATTGCCTTTTACAAAAATCTCACTGCAGATTTGATTCTGGAAATTTGCCCCTACATATGGAAGGGACACGTATGATTTTAAGTAGAAAATATTCAAGAATATTGCCCCAGAAGCAACTCTTATGAGTAAGAGACTATATAGCACCTCAGAAAAAGTTACCCAAATTGTATTGACTTCATATACATAGAAACTCTTTCCATCATAAAGTACTTAAAAGTCATGATCTTATAATGTAGTCACCTGATCTGCCTTAGAAATCTTTGAAATGATGGTACTTATGTGAAGGCAAAAATCTGGGTTTTCAAAAAGACAAGTACTGTATGGTATCACTTACGTGAAATCTAAAAAAGACAATTCAGAGAAATAGAGACTAGAGTGGTGGTTACCAGGTGTTGGGTAGAGAGATCTCTTTTAGGCAACAGGCTTGAGCAGTGGAAAGTAGAAAGGGCCCACAGTGTCCCCCTGGCTGAATACAGACAGGCCCATCAGGCAATCCACCTCAAAATATCCATAGGCCCTAACTAACCAATGGGTTACTTACAACCAGCAGTTTCCAAATAAGGGAAAATTCCATTCATCCCCATACTCCTCACCTTCCGCCTTTAAAAACAGCCCCTACCAACTGCCTTGTGGCCTTCTCTCCTTTGCTGTCCTGCCCACACCTCCCTTGAGGTGTATTCAATAATCTCCTTTGTTCTGTCTCAGGTGAATCCTTTCACTGCCTGCACCACCAGTTTCCACCTGATTGGGTTGCCCCACATTTTGGGGGCCCTCATCTGATTGGAAGAGACACCACATTGGGGAGTGGGGAAATTGAAGAAATATTGGTCAAAGGGTACAGACTTCTAGATATAAGATTAACAACTTTGGGGAACTAACGTACAGCATGGGGAATGCGGAAATTGAAGAGATATTGGCAAAAGCGTATAAACTTCCAGTTATGAACAACTTTGGGGAGCTAATACTGTATCATATGCTTGAACACTGCTAAGAGAGTAGATCGTAAATATTCTCATCACAAAAGAGAAATGGTTAACTATGTGATGGAATGGAAGTGGTAGCTGATACTATGGTGGTAATCATTTTGTAATTTAAAAATATATCAAATCAACACCCATAAACTTACACAATGTTATGCATCAATTACATCTCAATAAAGGAATAAAAAAGCTAATGCAAAGAAAAAAATCTGGATTTTAAGGAACCAAGTAAAGTTTTAAGGCACTGACTTGTCAATAAAATGGTGTGGCTTTGTTCTATCTCTCTTATTAAGCAAATCAGATTATTATTTATACTCCCTCCAGTGCTTTGATGCTGTAATTGTAGTAATTGCTCAATAAAAGTAAGAGTGGTGCCTGGCTGGCTCAGTCGGTAGAACATGTGACTCTTGATCTTGGGGTTGTGAGTTTGAGCCCCACGTTGGGTGTAAAGATTATGTTAATAAATAAATATATAAGTATATAAATAAATTAAATACATTAAATAAAAGTAACAGAAAGCAACTGACAAGCAGCCGTGAGCGTATGGATGACCGAGAACAAAGTTGTTAGATTTTGCATGTGAGGCTATAATTATAAGATCAGAGCAGAATCCACCATGACTAGAAGTCTAATTATAGCTCTGTACCATAGCTCCTGGAAAATTAAAGAAATATTTCCAAATCACTAGTGCCTCAGGGGTTTTATAATCTCAGGTTAACAAATTATCATACCTACATGGACTGCAGTAATAAGAGGCAATAAATATTTTCTTTTATCTTTGAAATTTCATCCTTTGTTTTGTTCTCTACACCAGGAAGGCTCAGAAGCTTGTCATTAGAATGAGACAACAGATTTAGTCCTAAAATGTGTTTAAACAAACAAACAAACAAACATAAAAAAAACCCCAAAACACAGGCCCAATATGGTGTCACTTAGACCAAGTTCCCAAACCAGTGCTTAATATATAATCTAACTGCAATATCAACCTCCTCCAGAAATGTACTCTTAACTGGCCAGCCTGGAAGTTTTCAACCTGCATCTGTGAATCTGCCGCCTGGGTCCTCTTCACTTCACGGAAAAAGATGAGGTAATCTGCATAAGACACTTAGACACTTTGCTTTTCCCCCTAAAAGTGGCCTCACCTGGGACAATCCTTTTCTTTTGCTAATAACTTTCTTGCCTCTATTCTCCTTCTTTAAAAACCTTTCATTTTCTACAACTCCTTGGAGCACCTCACTACTTCCTAGATGGGGTGTGGCCTGATTCATACATTCATTTAATAAAGAAATTAGATCTTCAAATTTACTTGGCTGAATTTTGTTATTTAACAGATGCAACAGGTATTTTAAATAGAGGAGTAAATACCTATTTAATGACTATTGCTAGGTCTCAAATACACTTAAATTTAAAAATCAATTGGCAGAAAAACATTACATAACACAACATATATGTATGTAATATAATTACATATTCATACATTTATACATCAATATTAATTCATTTTTTAAAAGTCACAAGGCTAATACCCATAAACCTAATAATGGCATCATCACATCATATTGAGAGAAGAAAAATTAAGGTCACATGCAGCAATTTATACTTAAAAAAAATATAGAGACATATAAAGTTTTTGCCAAAAATATCCCAAGTTGTATTAAGTATCAATTTTGCCAGTTCAAACAACAACAACAAAAAAAACCCTTGTGACTTGATAGAGCAGAATTTGACTCAGGCAAGATAAAATTTCTCATGCCCTTAATAGCTCTGATACTATGACACAATTATACTATGAGCATGTTACATAACACAGTCTAGAAGTAATTTAATATGTATCTAGTATTTTATTATACAGATACAGTATAATTTTATTCTTAAGTCTTTTATTTTGTTTCCAACTATTTAAAACAATTTAAAAACTAAGGGGGGAGAGGTAGAAGGAGAAGCAGATTCCCTGCTGAGCAGGGAGCCCAACTTGGGACTCGATCCCAGGACCCTGGGATCATGACCTGAGGTGAAGGCAAACACTTAACCGATTAAGCCACCCAGTGCCCTAAAAACTTTTTTATTATGGAGTTTTCCAAAACCAAAATTAGATAGCATATATATAAGAATCCCCCAAGTATCTATAACCCAGCTTCAATAATTATCAATTTATGGCAAAACTGGTTTTTCTAAATGAAAACTTCGTTTTCTCTACTCATATAACTTCTTTTTCTTTGTAATCATCTTTATCTAAAGATGAAGAAGAGATCTCATGAAAATCTGGACTCTGGTTCATTCACCATTCTCAACAACTTTAATTAACCTTTAGAATCATCTTCCGTTAATAACATGGCTATTTATCAGAGTTTCACAACTATCTGGGGCAAACTTATTTAAAATCTAAATCCCCTAAGATTTTCTCTGTCCCTGTGACATTTCAAAAATATAAAAATCCTGTGCAAAGAACTACAATGGTAATTGTGTATTTAAAGCTATCAGATGCACTGACAGATAAAGAGTTGAGTAAAATAGGGGGGATCAGAAAAGAAAATAATCTGGGAAATGACCTAAAAGTTTTTCCACACTTAACGTTTTCTTTCATGGTCTTTGGTTTTAAGCATCTTTTGGTTCAATGAAAATAAGCCAGGTGGCAGATGCAAGCCAAGTTCACTATTTCAGTGGCTCCACATAGCATCCTCCTGGAGTGCTTTGCAAGTTAAAATAGGGTTCTTTTCCAATGCAAGACAGAGTAGAACTCAGAGATCGAGACCACGCATTAGGCCGGACAGCAAGCTGAATGGACTGTAATCACCTGGTGTTTCAGTGCAATGGTGATTCAGAACCATGGACAGTGGTGCTCTCTCCTCTCTTACCATCCCAGTGGTAGAAGTATATGTGTATTAGGAGTGGCTAGAGCTAAGGCACAGGCTAGGTTCAGAGGCCAACTGCAGAGTCCATTCTAGGGTCAACAGAGCCCAGGTAAAGCCTTGGTAAAGGCCTTAAAATCCAAAGACAGAAATGCAGGAATCACACTCAGGGAAATAAAAAGTCAAATTTGAAGTAAAAAAGGAGTGGAGTATAAGATAAGGCCGAATACAATGGAAAAGGGAAGCCATTCAGAGATGAAGACTAGAAACAGCACTTTCAGGTATAGAAGCAGGAAACAAGATCTACACAACAATGCAACTAGAGTAAGGTGTCCTTGCCTTTGGATCCGAATTCAGTTCAAGTTAATTCAAATCCACAAGCACTCAATGCACACCAATAGTGAGACAATGGTTTTAGGCAGTAATCCTGGTGTGGACAGATAAGAGCTACAGATTTTCACTGCTCAGAGGCATAAACAAAATTGAACAGATGCTACTGATTATACCTGTGACCTAGGTCTTCTGGAGCCTCAAGATCTTGACATCTGGAAACAGTACCTTAATTCACCATCAATTCTTTAGCACTAACTCAGAGAAGATAAAGAAAACAGAATGAAAAGAAGAATGAGGTCATTGGGGAAGGGGAAACTGATGAATACTGACATGATTATCCCCACCCTTTTATTAGGTGTTTCATTTTAACACTTTTTTCAATCTCTCTAGTCAAAAGTGACTTAATATGGAACTCCTTTAGGAAGAAAACAACGTGTGTGTCTGTGTGTATGCGTACATGTGTGTATAAATTGAGAAATTTTGTTTTGATTTTATCCAAAACATATAAAGGGGTGCCAACACAACTGAGAGAAATGGACAGTTAAACACTGTATATAAAGTTTTTTTTTCCACTCAAGAAGAAAAGCACCACTTTAGAGCAAGAGATTCCTTACACTATCTTTTTAAATACTAAACTTACTAAATGTATACTAAATAAAGGACAGACTCCTTAGAGAAAACAATCCAAGGATACAGTGGGTAAGATTCTTAAAATCAGAGATTCCTTTCTCAGAGATCGACAATGCTGCCCACTTAGTGGGAAGAAATTGTAAACAGAAGTTTGAGAGTGGCAAAGAAGCAAGCAGAAGTAGTGGAAGACCATATACCCACTTGATTTTGCTGCATTACTGGCATAATTATCACGGGTGCAAATGTCATCTGCACTAAGGTAAGTCTCTTCATCAGCCTTTACAATAGATTTGGTATGATGTGACTATGTGGATGTTCTCAAACTTCTTCAGTGCTCCATGTGTACTTTTCCCAAATGTATGCTTTTTTGGTTACAGAATACCTTTCTAGATAAGAGACTTATTCTTTGTTCAGAGATATGTTTAAAAAAAACTATACTTCTGCTTAAAGCACATTCAGGTCTTGCCTAATATCTAGGATGATCAAGGGCCACACTTGGACCATAATGATTTTTCTTTTGTAGATACCATGATTAGGGGCTTTGAGTGAACTTCTAGAATAGGGGTCAGCAAACTTTTTACTGTAAAGGGCCAGATAGTAAATATTTCTAGGCCTTTGTGGGCCACATATTCTTCTCGATCACATAATCTCCTTTCTTTTTTAAACTTTCGTAACAATTAGGGGCACCTGGGTGGCTCAGTTGGTTAATCGTCTGCCTTTGGGTCCTGGGATTGAGCCCCACGTCGGTCTCCTTGCTCAGCAGGGAGCCTGCTTCTCCCTCTCACTCTGCCTGCTGCTCCCCCTGCTTGTGCGCTCTCTCTCTCTGTCAAATGGATAAATAAAATCTTTTAAAAAAAAAGGATACATGTTTAAAAAAATAAATAAACTTTCTTAGTAATTAAAAAAGTATAAAAAACAGGGCACCTGGGTGGCTCAGTTGGTTAAGCATCTGTCTCCCCAAGGTCCTGGGATCAAGTCCTGCATCAGGCTCCTTGCTCTGCAGTGGGCCTGCTTCTCCCTCTCCCTCTGCCTGACGTTCTCCCTGCTTGTGCTCTCTCTCTGTGTCAAATAAAAAAAATATATATATATATATATATATTATATTAAACATTCTTAAACAGACTACAAACTAGATTTGACCCATAGAACATAGTTTACCAACTTCTGCAAGAAAAAGTTCAGAAGATTAGAATTACCTGACCTAAAGAAAGGAATACGATGAGGTCTCATCAATAGAACCAGAGAAACATAAATAACTTCCTAAAAAAAAAAAAAAGTGATACTATTTTTTTCAAAGGAATGCCATCTATGTTTTGGTTTTGACAACTAAAACAAATTTGCCGCTTAGAAAATGATATGGCTTGTTCATTCCACACAAGCAATGATGTTCATTGGAGTAAACTTGTAAGAAACACTTCTGACAAACTCAAGTGGAATATTCATTACCTCGTATCAGCTATTTTCTTCCTCATATCAACTATTTAAGTAACAATTTGGTTTTTTGTTTTGTTTTTAAAGATTTTATTTATTTATTTGAGAGAGAGAGAGAATGAACAGGGGTGAGGGACAGAGGGAGAGGGAGACGCAGACTCCTTGCTGAGCAGAGAGCCTGATGTAGGGCTTGATCCCAGGACCCTGGGATCATGACCTGAGCCGAAGGCAGATGTTTAACCAGGTGCCCCTAAGCAACAATTTAAAAGAAAACTTTCCTTCCATATTATGTAGAAAGTATCTGTATGTGATGTGTGTGTGTATATATTTAGGAAATAGATAAAAATATATGTGCATGTTTACGTATGTAATAATGAATTTATAAAATGTGTATATATAATAAATATATAAACACAATTATATATTTTATCTAGTTCACAGGTCCTACTTTTGCAGAACACAAAACACATATATAATCTCAAAAGATATATAAGGGAACTAATAGAATATAATTGAATGAGTAGGAATGGTTACTGCTCAGACATCTAGTTAACTAGTTTTGTCAATTATTGCCTCCCATGCCGATAAGACACAGGACATACACATTCATGTAGCAAAGAGGTCTCCAGTGTCATTTTATTTTTTATTTTTTATAATTTTATTCATTCGAGAGAGACAGAGAGCATCCAAGAAAGAAAGTGAGTGAGCAAGTATGAGCAGGGGTGAAGGGATGGGGGTAGAGGACAGAGGGAGATGGAGAAACAGGCTCCCCATTAAGCAGGGAGCCCCATGCAAGACTCCATCCCAGCACCCTGAGATCATGACCAGAGCTGAAGGCAGATGCTTAACCAACTGAGCCACCTAGGTGCCCCTCCAGTGTCATTTTATAGAGCAGTACTCATAGATAGAGTGATGAGGGTTCTTCTACACTTGTTCAACAACCATTGCCAAGGCACATCACACCCATTTCCGTTAATAAATCAGCAGCTCCTCTTATAAGAGGAAGTTTTTCATAAATGTATATATATATTTTTTAATTTTTTATTATGTTAGTCACCATACAGTACATCCTTAGTTTTTGATGTAGTGTTCCATGATTCATTGTTTGCATATAACACCCAGTGCTCCGTGCAATCATAAATGTATATATTTAGATTAAATTTACTGTCAAAGAGTGGCGCCTGGGTGGCTCAGTCAGTTAAGCATCCAACTCTTGATCTCAGCTCAGGTCTGATCTCAGGGTTGTGAGTTCAAGCCCATGTGAAAAAAAAAAAGTAAAATAAAAAAAATTGTCGAGGAGGTGACACTGCCTGCTACAAATGATTCTCATATGTGCTAATTACCTTATAGAGCACAGAAGCTATAGAGAGATTAGGGTAATGACTTGGATGGATGAACAAATAGGTCAGCTAGAGATGAGTGAACTGATTTGTCTAATATTAGAACCAAGCCCTACAAACCCCCTGCCTGAACTAAATCATCCAATTGCTTCTGCAGTTTTGGAACTTAAAGGGTGACTTTAAACATTTGGAGTTTTTAATTTTCACGTATTTGCTAGTCTTCTTCAAGAATTATAAGAGATGTAAATATAATTACATTCTGGAGAATTATAAGAGATATAAAAACACACTAACAAAACTGCATTCCTAGAGGTTTATGATTTGGCAAAAGATCCTCCCATTCTGTAAGGCTTTCATGATTTCCCTAATACCCATCCTAGAAAGGCTCTGAACGTGAAAACCCTCAACAACTACGTGGGCTGCAGTCATGAACAAATATCGAAATGTAGCATTAAGATGGTCCTCCATAACATTTATCAGCAGGTAGGACTTTATGATTTGAATAGATAATATAAGGTGATAAGCAGCCAACACAGAGGGTTTGCTGATCTAGGAGTTAAGAGACACAGACCCTTAATTCATTTCTGCCATAAGGGGCTTTGTGAAGGGACACCTGGGTGGCTCAGTCGGTTAAGCATCTGCCTTCAGCTCAGCTCATGATCCTGGGGTGTTGGGCTTGAGCCCATGCATCAGGCTCCTTGCTCAGCATGGGAGCCTGCTTCTCCCCCTGCAGGCTGCTCCCCTGTTTGTGCGTGCGCTCTCTGACAAATACATCATTTTTTTTAAAAAGGGGGGCTTTGTGAAATAAGTCATTTAACCCCTCAGTGCCTCATTTTTCTCTTTATAAAATTGATTTCACATGCTAGCATCTATGCCTCAGTTAACGGTAAAGTTATCTTAAAGAAAGAAAAAGACAGGGTTCTTTATTTTGCACTTCTCCCTGCCTTTCAAATGCACTCTTCTCAGTCTTCTCAAAAATAAAAATACCAGATTCAGTAACAGAATGAGAAAGATCATTGGCCAAATTTTAAAAAAGAAAGTTATGCTATTGAGCAATATGATTCAATACTTGTTTTAATTTCCTTAGGCAACCAAAGACCATCTCTATATGTGCTGCCCTGATATCGCATCTCTGTAATGAGAATTAGGTCAGAGAGTTTAAATACGACCAGTTTTTACCACTGTAGGAATAAATGAAGGTTACTCACATGACTGGATATAGTAGGCCCTTCGTGAGTCAAAACCAGCATTTAGGGGCACCTGGCTGGCTAAGTCGGAAAAGCATGCAGCTCTTGATTTTGGGGTTGTGAGTTCAAGCCCCACATTGGGTGTAGAGATTACTTAAATAAACTTAAACCCTTAAGAAAAAAAAAGAGCATTTAGACATGTCTGGACCTGATTTTTTTTTTTAAGATTTTATTTATTTGTCAGAGAGAGAGAGCACAAGCAGGGGGAGTGGCAGGAACAGTAGGCAGAGGGACAAGCAGGCTACCCATTGATCAAGGAGCCTGACTCAGGACTTGATCCCAGGACCCTGGGATCATGACCTGAGCAGAAGGTGGACGTTTAACCAACTGAGCCAGCCAGGCGTCCCTGGACCTGATTTTTAACTTGTTTTTCTTTTCTCCCTTGCCATTTCCTATACCTGAGCAACCCACCCCGCACAGCACCACCCCACCCCCAGCCACCCAAGTCACATCCCAGAGGCCAAAGATGGAGAAAATAGTATGTCATGTTTTAGATGACATAGCTCTAGCTCAGCTCCATTGATGGCTAGTGGAATCCTCTAGAAAGAGAAGCTACAAAAAGAATTCCAAGGAATACTTTATATGGCACTCTAGGAGCCAAGGGAACACAGCTGGATATAAGCAAGAAAGGAGGCATTCTCCACGTTTTCTCACAGTACAGCATGACCTGGCATCATATTTGGCAGCTCTGAAAGCAATGAAAGATGACACTTCTAACAGATTCAGTATCATATTTGATGTGGGCTACAAAGGAAGGCACCACTTCCAGGGGCTTCCTTTCTCAAGCAGCACGTTAACCAGGTGACCAGAGTTCCAGAGCATATAAGAGGGCTTCCCGGGGCGCCTGGGTGGCACAGCGGTTAAGCGTCTGCCTTCGGCTCAGGGCGTGATCCCGGAGATCTGGGATCGAGCCCCACATCAGGCTCTTCTGCTATGAGCCTGCTTCTTCCTCTCCCACTCTCCCTGCTTGTGTTCCCTCTCTCGCTGGCTGTCTCTCTCTCTGTCGAATAAATAAATAAAATCTTAAAAAAAAAAAAGAGGGCTTCCCAAGCTGGTGCGAGGCATGGCCTGGGAAGTTCAAGGGAGGCTGGAAGCCCTGTGACAGTGGGAGGGGGCAGGGATGTGGATTTTGATCAATCACTTGTTTAAGTCCATTTGTACCCAGAGGCTGGTGAAGACTGAGGAATTAGCTTATATGGATTTTCTGGCAAAATCCAGATTTCAAATATTCTTCCCGTGTTATCTAAAAACCATGGAAAGCCACAAGTGTCATCTTCAAACTATATACCTGATTTGGGGGCAGAAATATAGTTACCATATTCATATGTGATCATCAGAGAACAAACATTTTCATTGACTGCTGAGGCCCAGCATAAATAATATAGTCCATTTCTTTATCAGGTGAAAAAGGAGTCATGAAGGGAGTTGAAGGGCTAGTGAAGAAGTAAAAATGAGAAGAAATGAGGAACATGTCTTGTGCTTCACAGACTTTTTTTTTTTTTTTTCTGAAAGTCCAAGCCTGGAGAGTGTATATTATTTCTAGTTTTACTTGCTTCACAGTCTTAATTAGTACTATTCCTCTGGTTGAAGGGCAGGAGGAAATGACCCCCTGAGTCTCTGCTTCAGACCCCCCACCCCAGTGTGTCTCTCAGCAGTCTGTAGTTATGCTGGTGAGATGGGGGCGTGGTTTGGTGAAAGAATCCCTGGAGTTGGGAATAGGACATGGGGTTTTAGACCTGTCTCTCTCACCAGCTAACTGGCTGTTGGGATGGGGGTGGGAGGTGGGGGAGAGGAGTGGCCATGATTTGTAGTATTTGCTAATTTTCATGATGTAAATATCCCCAATGTAACCAATTTCAGGGTACCAGCATGATGCCAGTGAACACAGAGTTGTGAAGAGATGTGAAGTGGCACATCATTATATAATACTGCCACCATACAGATGCAGTAGGTGGAGATAACCCCAAGAATCCAGATAATAAAATGTAGTGAAATAATTAGCAAATGATGAGTTCCCAGTATTTCTTACCTATGTGTTTGCATTTGTGTGTGTGTGTGTGTGTGTGTCTGTGTGTGTGTGTCTGTGTGTTCATAGGAGCTAAATTTCATTGAATTACCACTGTGGGTCAGCTTGTTTTTTCCATTGAGGTATAATGGACATAGAATAAACTACATATTTAGGGGTGCCTGGGGTGCTCAATAAGTTACGTGTCTGACTTTGGCTGAGGTCATGATCTCAGGGTCCTGAGATCGAGCCCTGCATTGAGCCCTGCGTTGGGATCCGCGCTCAGCGTGGAGTCTGCTTGTCCCTCTGCCTCTCTCTCTGCTCATGCTAATAAATAAATAAAATCTTGAAAGAAAAAAAAAAACAGTACATATTTAAAGGGTACACTCTGGTGGGTGCCTGGCTGGCTCATTTGGTGTAGCGTGTGACTCTTGATCTTGGGGTTGTAAGTTCAACCCCCACGTTGGGTGTAGAGATTACTTAAAAAATAAAATCTTTAAAAAAAAGTGTACACTGTGATAATTTTTGACATATGTATGCATCCATGAAATCATCAACAAAATCAAGATGGAGAACATATCCATCATCTCCCAAGTTTCTTTGTGCCCTTTTGCAATCATCCCTTTCCTGTTCCTCCTACCATCTATCCCCAGGCAACCACTATCTGCTGTCACTAGAGATTAGTTTGGATTTTATAGAACTTTATATAAGTAGAATCACAACTATGTATATTTTGTTATCTTGCTTCTTTTACAGCCTAATTACTTGGAGATACATCTATGTTGTCTATGTTAATAGTTTATTCCTTTTTATTTCCGAGCAGTATTCCATTGTATGAATATCCACCCATCCATTTTTTTTGGAGATTTTATTTATTTAAGAAAGAGAGAGCACGGGGCGCCTGGGTGGCACAGCGGTTAAGCGTCTGCCTTCGGCTCAGGGCGTGATCCCACCGTTATGGGATCGAGCCCCATATCAGGCACCCTGCTCCGATGGGAGCCTGCTTCTTCCTCTCCCACTCCCCCTGCTTGTGTTCCCTCTCTCGCTGGCTGTCTCTATCTCTGTCAGATAAATAAATAAAATCTTAAAAAGAAAGAAAGAAAGAAAGAAAGAAAGAAAGAAAGAAAGAGCACGAACAGTGGGGAGAGGGAGAAGCAGACTCCCCACTGAGCAGGAGCCCTATGTGGGAATCGATCCCAAGACCCTGGCATCATGACCTGAGCTGAAGGCAGACACTTAACTGACTGAGCCATCCAGGCACCCCTCCACCCATCTATTGATGTTTGGGTTGTTTCTATCCTGAAGTTCAGTGATGCTCTTTTCATTAAAAAAAAAAAAAAAAAAACCCACACAGTGAAGGAAATAATCCACAAAACCAAAAGGCAATCTCTGGAATGGGAGAAGATATTTGCAAATGACATATCTGATAAAGGGTTAGTATCCAAAATATACAAAGAACTTACAAAACTCAACCCCCCCAAAACAAATAATCCAGTTAAAAAATGGGCAGAAGACATGAATAGACATTTTTCCAAAGAAGACACACAGATGGCCAACAGACACATGAAAAGATGCTCAACATCACTCACCATCAGGGAAATACAAACTGAAACTACAACGAGATATCACCTTATACCTGTCGGGATGGCTAAAATTAACAACACAGGAGACAACAGGTGTTGGTAAGGATTTGGAGAAAAGCGAACACTCTTACACTATTGATGAGACTGCAAACCAGTGTAGCCACTCTGGAAAACAGTATGGAATTTCCTCATTAAGTTAAAAGGAGGGGCGCCTGGGTGGCTCAGTCGGTTGAGCCTCTGACTCTTGGTTTCAGTTGAGGTCATAATCTCAGGATCCTGGGATCAAGCCCCATGTTGGCTCCATGCTCAGTGGGGAGTCTGCTTCTTTACCTCTCTCTCCTCCCTCTGCCCCTCCCCCTCCTCTGGGGCTCTCTCTCTCTGTAAAATAAATAAACAAATCTTCTAAAAATAGTCAAAAATAGAACTATCCTATGATCTAGCAATTGCACTACAAGGTATTTACCCAAAGGATACAAAAATACTAATTCAAAGGGATACATGCACCCGATGTTTATGGCGGTATTATCAACAAGAGCCAAACTATGGGAAGAGCCCAAATGTCCATCAACTGATACTGGATCAAGAAGATGTGGTATATATAGACAATGGAATATTACTCAGCCATAAAAATGAATGAAATCTTGCCATTTGCAACAATGTGGATGGAGCTAGAGAGTATTACACAAAATGAAATAAGTCAGTCAGAGAAAGAAAATACCATATGATTTCACTCCTATGTGGAATTTAAGAACCAAAACAAATGAACATAGGAGGAAAAAAGAGAGGCAAACCAAGAAACAGATACTTAGCTATAGAAAACAAACTGATGGTTACCAGAAGCAGGTGGGTGGGTGTGGGGAAGGGTTAAATAGGTGATGGGAATCAAGGAGTGCATTTGTGATGAGCACAGTGATGTGTGGAAGTGTTGAATCCTATATTGTACACCCGAAACTAAATTTACATTGTATGTTAACAAACTGAAATTTAAATAAAAACTTGGAAAAAAAAACCCAGTTAAATCTGGTCAAAACAGTCCAATATAATTAGGCTTTAATATGTGAGGCCATTATGCTCTTTTAAGATGCTAAGAAACCAAAACAAGAAATACCAAAATTTAAAAAAAAAAAAAAAGATTACTTGCGGTTACTTATCATATAGGTTATTTTAGTTCCTTCTTATAAGCCCCCTTCTATAAGATTAATAAAAGAAATATTTTACTGCAAAGAAAAAGAAAAGAAAGAAGAAAATTCTTTTTACTCTTTGGTTTTCATGATAGACCGTTTCTATTGCTGTGTATTGAAGTTCACCAATGTTCTGTCATGTCTAATGAGCTGTTAATACAATCTAGTGTGTTTTCATCTCAGACAGTGTCGTTCTCATCCCTAGAAATTCTATATGGGTCTTCTTTTATATCTCCCAAGTTTCTACCTAAATGTTGAATACATAGAATATAGTTAAAATAAATAATAGAGTTAAAACATAAAATAAGTAAATAATATAGTTAAAATAAAATACAGTTTCTTCTGTTAATTGTAACCTTTGTATCTGTTCTGAGTAGGTTTTAATTGATTAATTTCTCTTCTTACAGCTTCTTTCCTGCTTCTTAATCTTAGATTGTATATTGTAAATTTTACTTTTTTGGCTACTGCATATTTTTATGCTCCTTTGTATTTTCTTGAGCTATTTCTGAGAAGTAGTTGTTACTTGAAAACAGATTTTTTTGGGTCTCAATTTTCAGATTTTTTTAGGGTGAGGCCACAGCAGCATTTAGTCAAGAGTTAATTATTCTCCACTACTGAGGCAAGACCCCTCTGAGTATTGTACCCAAATTATGACTTTTTCCAGCTGGTGGGAACAGGCACAATGTCAGATCATGTGTGAGCCCAGAATACTATTTCCTCTAATCCTTTCAGATAGTTATTTGGCAGGCCTCAAGAGATTTCCTTAAGGCGTGTGTTGATGGTACTCTGCAGAATACCCTAGAGGGACCCTACAGAGCTCTGAGATGCTTTCTCTCTGCAGCTCTCTCCTTTCTGGTACTTTGTCCTGAGAACTTTAGCTGCCTTGGTCTTCCTGGACTCTCAGCTCTGTCTCCTCAACTTAGGGAGTCCTGGGCTCTGCCCACATTCTCCCCCTTTGCTCCTGGCCTAGAACCTTTCTCAAGGAGGTGAGCTGGGGGCAACTGTTTCTCATCTCTTAGAGATCACTGTCTTTTGTTAACTGATGTCCAGTGCCTAGAAAATTGTTTCATGTATTTTGTTGGAGTCTTAAATTTTTTTTTCAGGTGGACAAGTAAATCTATTTCCTATTACTTCATCTTGGCTGGAAGCAAAAGTGCTTACCTTCATTTTTAGTATAATTTATTTCAGTATAAATTTACACAATTTAGTATTTTATAATGGCTGAATAAATTACGTGGCCACAAACTTCCTGAAAATTTAACAACTGGCTCTCACAAGCCGGTGTAGGCTAGCACACCTCTCCCTGAACTTCACTTTCTGCATCAATTGATACACATTATTTTATACAATTTAAGATTACTTCTAGTTTATCTAGTCTAAATTCCATGGCCCTAAGAAGAACAACTCTGGTCAGAGTTATTCAGCAATTTTTAAAAACAAAGCAAATAAAACTAATAAACGCTTCAGGATCCAGACGCAGGATTCAATGAACTATACTACTCTCCTCATTCAATAGTCTCCTGCCTCTATGCAGCCCAGAGCATGTTTCCAGCCCGGGCCTTTGTTATCTCTAAAAACTTACTGTAACTGGTATTTTTGTTTTTAAACTTGTTCCTCTTCAATTCTACCCTCCATGGCATCAAGGGAATGAGCTTTCTAACATTACAGCCTTGACCAGGTGTCTCACATTACCTGCAGGATGAAGTCCAAGCCTCTTAGGATATACAGGCCTCTGCAAACAAACAAACAAACAAACAAACAAACAAACAGCTAGCAAAATAAATCACTCCCAAATCTCGTTCCCCTCGGTAGTATTACACATCATACCGATGTCATGGCTTCATGGAGGCATTTTGTGCTTTCCCACTTTGACCTTCGATTTGACCATGTGATTGCTTTGACCAACGGGATGTTAGGAATGTGACATGGGCAGAGGCTTGCATTTCTGCCATCACTATAAGAAGAACATACCTGATAGCCTCTGTCCCTATAACCCGAGCCCAGAAGGAGTATGTGGGCTGGACCCATAACGTGAAGCAGAGCCCCTCAGCCAACGCTACCGCAGCCAATTTGCCATTGACCTGCAGACCAGCGAAAATAAATGCTAATTGTTGGAGGTCGTGAAGATTTTTTTGTGGTTGTTTATTATGCAGCAAAACTGATGGATACAATAACTAAAATTTATTGTTATTTCATGCCAGGAAGTTTCACACCTATTAGCTCATTTAACTTTCAATAATCTGTGAAAGTCTTTTTTTGCATTGTACGGGTGGGAGAAATGATGTTTAGTGAGCTTATGTTACTTGCTTAAGTTTACATACTAAGTGTGGTAGATATGAGATTGGAACTCAGATTTGTCTTTCCCATTACACACCTGCATTTCCTACTACTCCCTTAATTTCTTCTATTTTCTGCTTCAGCAATAACATACTCTAAAGTACCATTTCTCTCTCTAGGCTTTGCACACGCTGTATCCAGGCATATGGTGGGTGCTCAATAAATATTCAATGAATGGCTAATGAATAAATGGCTCTGTAGAAGCCTCGCTTTTGCCACCTGGTTAATTCAGTGTTCAAAACCTGTTTTAGAGATCATTCTTTTCTTTTTCTTTAAGGATTTTATTTATTTGAGAGAGAGCAAGAGACTATGAGCAGGGGGAGGGGCAGAGGGAGACAAGCAGACTCCTCACTGAGCGAGGAGCCTGACACTGGACTCAATCCCAGGACCCTGAGATCATGACCTGAGCAGAAGGCAGCCGCTTAACCAACGGAGCCACCCAGGTGCCCTTGGAGATCATTCTTATATGACATTTTTTCTTCACCTAATAATTTCCTCCTTTCCGCTTTTCAACCTACCATAGTCAAAAATTCTACCTATCATAATAAATTGCAATGATCTCATTGACACATTCGTTTTCCTTACCTTAAAATTTTTTACTGTTAGGGTCCAGAAAAATTCATTTTGCATCCCTAGGGCTTGTCTGGGAATAGCACACAACTAATAAGTGTATGTTTTCATTCTCAGTGCTGTGATCACCAAAACAGATCTAAGCTTCCTGAAAATCCCAGTTAATTTAAGCATTATGACCATGCCTGATGCTGTCTGCATTCATAATCAGACACTAAAGAAAAACTGAAAACTAGTTAAGTTTCAAAAGGTTTAAGCAACTCCTTACCTGTACTCTAGGACTTCCCATGTTTCTTCCATGATTCTCTTGAAAATCATTATATATAGCAGACGTTATGATGGGAAAGCACTTGTGAATGATACGCTTGCAGGGGGAAAATGTTTGAAAATTCTGTTGAATTTGAAGGTTTGAGAATTATTTTTCTTAACCAAAGGATCTTAAATGCATAGAGTTTTATAAGGAGAAATGAAATTACTTATGTTTCAAAGTAATTACTTTTTAACCACTTATGACAGAACCCACGAAGAGTACCTGGAAAGTTCTTTGTCAAAGAAGAGCAACAACCACTAGATGTCAGCACTTAAGAACTGTAATCCCATCAATGTCTCTGATGTCGGTTTAATTTTTTGTTTTCAAGATAATGATTTATAATAAAAGATACCTGGAAAACATGAGAAATGTTTGCTTGAAATAGATAAAATAATATGTTTAGAAAATAATAAACGCAATTATGGTGACAATTCTAACATTTTAAGTGACCATTTTGCAAATCCTGGAGGGAGGTTCACCAACTGGTACCTTGCCAAAACAGATCAGGACAGGATTCTACATGCAAGGATTTCCCACAGCCAATACCCTATCATCTCAAGAACTAAAGAAGTGGACTTTGAATCTATGCATCTAGGATCGTCTTCAAATCATGACAAGATGTTCTTCACAAAACCATACCAGTTATGGTCCTGCACATGCATTTTCTATGTTGCTTCTTGTCAACCACCGATCCACTTTCTTCCGTTTCCTTTTTTTTTTAAGATTTTATTTGTTTAACAGAGAGAGACAGCCAGTGAGAGAGGGAACACAAGCAGGGGGAGTGGGAGAGGAAGAAGCAGGCTCCCAGGAGAGAACCTGATGTGGGGCTCGATCCCAGAACGCTGGGATCACGCCCTGAGCGGAAGGCAGATGCTTAACGACTGTGCCACCCAGGCGCCCCCTTTTTTTTAAGTTTTATTTAAGTAATTTTTACACCTGACATGGGGCTCAGACTCACGACTCCAAGATCAAAAGTCTCATGTTCCTCCCACTGAGCCAGCCAGGCATCCCAGTTTCTCCTTTTAAATATAAGCCATGCAATCATTAAATTCCCTTTGCTTTTTTTTTTTTTTTAAGATTTTATTTATTTATGTGACAGAAAGACCGCCAGCGAGAGAGGGAACACAGCAGGGGAGTGGGAGAGGAAGAAGCAGGCTCCCAACGGAGCAGCCGGATGTGGGACTCGATCCCACAACGCCGGGATCACGCCCTGAGCCGAAGGCAGACGCTTAAAGACTGCGCTACCCAGGCGCCCCAAATTCCCTTTGCTTTTGAAACACATTCAACATATCAAAATCAGTGCACTGACAGGCCCTTTAAATTACAAACCTTTGTTCACTTGTTTTGTTTTTTTCCTAAAACAAATAAACAAAAGTCTCTCTTTGGCTGTTTCTGAATAGCAAACAAAGTAAGATGCATCAAGAGCAAGGAGTACGGCGGGACACCTGGGTGGCTCAGTAGGGTAAGCGTCTGCCTTGGGCTCAGCGGGGAGTCAGTTTCTCCCTCTTCCTTGCCTGCCACTCCCCCTGCTTGTGCATGCCCTCGCTCTCTCTCTCTCTCTGTCTGTCAAACAAACAAATAAATAAATAAATAAATAAATAAATGAAATCTTTAAAAAAAAAAAAAAGAGCAAGGAGTATGGCAAAGGTGTGTCCACAGGGCGGGGTCTGTGAGCTTGTGGCTGAGAGTAATGCAAGTCTAATTAGCTGCTTAATGAACCATTATTAAGCTGTCTGGGGTTGAGCGAGGAATGTACACACTTGGCTCAGAGGACTGGCATCATTTGGATCACAGTCTGAAATGAAACAATAGAATTTGTTAGGCCATTAGATACTTTCATAGGTAGCCTCAGAGAGTTCTTCCATATTGAAATTCTGTAATGCAGGAGAATAATTAAATAGCCCATTTCTTATACCATCTGCACTTAGTTTAAAGAAAGTGAAAATTGTTATTCTTATTTAAAAATAAAAAACATGGTAAAACTACATCACAGAGTTAGCATTTCTTTTTTAAATTTTTTTTAATTAAAAATTTTTTTTTTTAAGATTTTAATTTTATTTGACACAGAGAGAGAGAGAGAGCACACATGCAGAGGCAGGGGCAGGGGCAGAGGGAGAGGGAGAGGCAGGCTCTCTGCTGAGCAGGGAGCCTGACATAGGGCTCAATCCCAGGACCCCGGGATCACGACCCCAGCCAAAGGCAGCTGCTCAACCGAGTCACCCAGGTACCCCCAAAGTTAGAATTTCTATTCATGGTGCCTTATGACAGAGTAGTAAAATAAGGCACCAATATTACTTTTCATTTCTCCCAACTTCAAATTTTTGTTTGCATGCTCTAAGAATTTGGTCTTAGACTATTATAATTGAATTATTATACACTAAGATTCTCTTTCAATAAGATTTATATTCTCCTTTCTATAACTGCCAGACTTATTTAAACTTAATTCTGTGTTTAAGTGAGTTCAATGTGTATTGATGGTCTTTTCCTACATAACTTGATCATTTATTTTCATTTACATTTTAAAGATAAAGAAAAAAGTTTCAAAGTACTTTTATTGGGGTGCCTGGCTGGCTCAGTCGGTAGAGTGTGTGACCAAGTCTTGGGATCGTGAGTTGGGGCCCTGTGTTGGGTGTAGAGCTTATGTTAAAAAAAAAAAAACACACACACAAGGGCTTTTATTTATTTGTTTCAGTCAAGTTTATATGATGGGTCAGAGAGAAGGTATCTCACATGGTCTTTTCTTATTTTGCAGATTTCATATTTTTTAATCTTTTTGGGAATCAAGGCAATTAAGTAAAATTTTGTTCTTTTGAAGTGTGTTCTTCATCTGTAATATACATCTACTTCATTCTGTTTCTGTTTCAGCTTTTCTGTACAGGTCCCATGTGAGGTGTTTCTTATTACCTGTCAAAAATAGTGTGATACGGGGCGCCTGGGTGGCTCAGGCGTTAAGCTTCTGCCTTCAGCTCAGGGCGTGGTCCTGGGGTTCTGGGATCGAGCCCCAAGGCAGGCTCTTCCGTTGGGAGCCTGCTTCTTCCTCTCCCACTCCCCCTGCTTGTGTTCTCGCTCTCGCTGGCTGTCTCTCTCTCTGTCAAATAAATAAAATAAAATCTTTTAAAAAAATAGTGTGATAGAATTATCTTAATAGCTTTCTTATTCATTTGGAGACCCTTTGAATCCTTACCTTAGAATATGATGTGGAAGTTTCATTTCAATGCTATTATTTTGTAATTAGTTCCCTAGTTGCCTAGGGGGGCGAGGGGTGGGTGTAAAAACCCACAGCTATAGGTAACCCACAGTATTAGGGCTTTATGTTAACAACTCTACCAGTGTCTACTGATGTCAAATTACAAAAAATGTTTTATCTTTCTTATTCAGTGGGATGTCCTTGGATGTTGGTCTATTCTGTAATTTAAGGGTGTGTTACAGAATTTGGTAAAAAATCAGGTTAGCATGACAGCTCATGATTCCTTCCTTCCTTCCTTCCTTCCTTCCTTCCTTCCTTCCTTCCTTCCTTCCTTCCTTCCTTCTCTCTCTCTCTCTCTCTCTCTCTCTCTCTCTTTCTTTCTTTCTTTCTTTCTTTCTTTCTTTCTTTCTTTTTCTTTCTTCCTTCCTTCCCTTCCCTCCCTTCCTTCCCTTCCTTCCCTTTCTTTCTTTTCTTTTGCAGGTCAGCTTATCCTTTTCTCCATCCAACTGGATGTTCATCTGCTGCAACTTTAGTTCCCAATATAGAATCCCCTCTTATCCTTCAGAGCTCCCTCATCCTGATTAAGGAGTCAGATTAAACTTTTAAATGCTAGTGGCCACAGGTGTATTACAATTGAAACTCTGCAATGGAGAAATGGCTCTAGGAGGCTTGGTCTTTGCCTTTCTTACTGCCTCCCATTCTTTTAGTCTTCCATCTTCAAAAGGGTGGGTACCTTATTACCATAACTTACCTCTGATAACATTGTATGACCTCAAGTAGGGAAATGCTTTGTTGATGCCATGGAAAAGCATATACCAAACTCTTTTTTTTTTTTTAAGATTTTATTTATTTATTTGACAGAGAGAGTGAGAGAGCACAAGCAGGGAGAACAGCAGAGGGAGAGGGAGAAGCAAGTTCCCCGCCAAGCAGGGAGCCCAATGCGGGGCTCGATCCCAGGAGCCTGGGATCATGACCTGAGCCGAAGGCAGACGCTTAACCATCTGAGCCACCCAGGAGCCCCAAGCATTTACCAAATTCTTAACTCTGAGAATTCTACTTGTTACATTATGGACCCTATCATGTCCTAATTTTTTTTCAATTAACTTGTCTCATTTCCATAATTTTAAGACTAAAGTTTTCAGGGATGCCTGGGAGGTTCAGTCAGTTAAGCATCTGCCTTCAGCCCAGGTCATGATCTTGGGGTCCTGGGATGGAGTACCGCATTAGGCTCCTTGCTCAGCAGGGAGCCTGTTTCTCCCTCTGCCTGCCACTACCCCGCTTGTGCTCTCTCTCTCTCTCTGACATATAAATAAATAAAATCTTTTTTAAAAAAAGATTAAAGTGGGGCACCTGGGTGGCTCAGATGGTTAAGCATCTGCCTTTGGCTCAGGTCATGATCCCAGGGTCCTGGGATTGAGTCCCTCCCTCATCAGGCTCCCTGTTCAGTGGGGAATCTGTTTCTCCCTCTCCCTCTGCTGCTCCCTTGCTTGTGCTCTCTCTCTCTGTCAAATAAATTAATAAAAAATCTTTAAAAAAACTAGTTTTTAAAAATTTGTCAGCTTTAATTTTGCAGCAAATAAAATTTAGTACACTGGAAATTTAAATATGGCATGGCCATACATAACTAATAAGAAAACAGTCTGTAGAAAAAGTAGATACAATTATGATTAAAGAAGTAGCAGTGATGAATTTTTTTTCCAAATGAAGATAAATACACCAGAGCAAGTACATGGACTGAGGAAGGGCACTAATTTTATTGAAATGTAATGAAAATTGTATTCAGCATAATCTAAATATCAATTTGAAGAAAATATTGAAGGAAAAGGGGTCCAGAGCTGCTTATGGAATTAACTGACTGACTTCAGAAATGTTAAAACATTTGAGGATGCTAAAAGTGCTTTTGCATTTATAGAAGTGCTCCAACTGATTTTCCCAATTATCATGAAAACTATCCCACTTCAGTAGGCCGTAGGCATCAACCACAAGCCCTTAAAACAAACTTCAGGTATTTCTATGAGACAGTGATTATATTATAGATGCTCTCTCACACATGGATATTATAATTGGAACCAGAAAATTCCCTCACAATGCACTAATTATTATTCAAACCCCTTCCAACTCACCTGTTCATCTAAGTAGGGGTGCCTGTGTTCCAAGCCCTTGAGGAACCCTGCAGAAACCTGAGAGTCTAAGGAATTTGAGCACTTCCATACCCCTCTGAACCAGCTGTTTATTTTATGGCTAACTGCCCCACAGACTTGTTTTGAAGATAAGCATCACTATAGTGAAGTGGGTCGTTAGAGAAAAACAACATTTTATGAATCAATATCATAGTCTTATCTTAGTCCCAATCCTGCTTACTAGTTGTGTGAAACACAGCCCCAGTTGTCTCATGGTTGTGTGTCTTATTATTATCCAAACAACCACTGGGATAGTCATACCATCCTCTACATCTCTGCCCAGTGTGGTTCTAGGAGGCAATGAGAATTTGCTGGAGCCTCTACCCACTATCAGGATTGGGTAAAGTCCATTCCTTTGACTAGCCCATTTGGCTCATGCTCTTCTTTGGTAAACACTGCAGGATTCTGTTCCTTGGCAGTGCTTTCTGGGCTACTGTTTTCACTATCATCCTGATGTTGGCACAGGCCTTTGCATCTCCAGCCACAATATTCCCCTGGTCTTTGCTGTATTGACCCCACAGTGGAAGACAGAGAGTTGATAAAGTGGTTTGTTGTTTTGTTTTGCTTTCTATGATACTCTTTTGGTCTCCAAATGTAACTCTCACTATGAAATGATTCTTCATTCTACTGAAATGTCCCCTCCATGAAGGCAGGCACCAAACCATCCATATTTCTAGGATACTTCCTGGCACGTAGTAAGTGCTCAATCATATTTGTTCAATGAATGGACTAAGTCTTTCAAGGGTTGGCTAGAGAGGATATAAATGACAACACTGACTTTAAATATATCCTTTCTGGTGGGCTTGTTTTTTAGACAAGATGGCATAGACTTCTCTCCTTGCTCCTGCTAAGTACAGATATACACCCTGGAAATGACGAAAGAGGCAATCATAGGAGGACTTTGAAAAATGAAAAGGGAAAGGCAGACTGGCTAGGGACCCAAGACTAGAGGAAAAACAAAGCGGCCAGTCATCTTAATTATCCTCCTCACCCAGCAACAGAAAGCAACCCAGACCCTATGTCCCCTGAACCCCAACCTAGTGGCAAAAGATGGACCAGGTAGGCTCATTCCTCCCCTGGATCAAATAGGAGTCCTGCAATAACATCAGGCAGGTCAAGGGGCACTGACAAGGAAGACAGAGTGGAAGCTCCTCTGAAAACAAGTGGCCCTGGGGAACTACTCTTCATCCTTGTGGGCTGAAGACTTCCTTTTGCCACCTAGAGGCACAGGGGGCTTGGCCTGAGGAAGTGCCTTTTATCCCCACAAGTGGCAACAGCAGAGATCAGTGGGAACCCTAGTGGCACCAGGGGAGGCAAGCAGACCAAAATAACACAGCAAAGCGTCCAAAAATTAACTTGTCATTGGAACCACAGTCTATAAATAGAATGTGACCTGCACGCTAAACCTACACAGAGTGACTGTCTGCTAAAATAGAAGATGTACACAGGACCTAGAATTTCCTAGCACAACAGCCCGAGTGTCTACTATAATGGAAAATCACCTGCCATACCTAGAGCCAGGAAAATCACAACCTGAATGAGAAAAGACAATGAAATGAAATCAACACTGAGATGAATCAGATTTTGGAATTATCTGACATGGATTATAGAGCGGCCATCATAAAAATGCTCCAACAAGCAAATACAAATTCTCTTGAAACAAAGGAAAATGTAGAAAATCTCAGTAAAGAAATAGGTGTTTAAAATAATGGAAAATAGAAAACTGAAAAAAATACAATAACCAACATCAATAAATCACTAGATGGGCTCAATTGTACAATGCAGATGATAGGACAGAAGCAGTAAACTCGAGAACATAAATAGAATTCACCAAATCTGAATAACAGAAAAAAGAAACTAGACTTCATGAAGAGAATACCCTTTCCCTGATGATCAACAAGAACCTCTTTTGCTATGAGGTGAATTGTTTCCCATTCTGATGCATTAAACCCCACTCCCGTCCAGCTGGATGGATTTCATCTTCCTTCTTTATCCTAATTTCATTATCACAGGGACCTACCTAGCTATCAGTCCCAAAGCTTTCACCAAGGGCTCCTGGGACTCTAAGCAAAAAGGAAATTTTGTAATCTGTTTCAAGGCTCTCATTGGGTAGATTAACAATCAATGTCACTTTCTGCATCCTTCCACCTCCCATCCAACAGACATTTCTAATGGTTCCTCAGATGAGACAGCATTGGGCTGCCCCAACAGCACTCAGAAGCACAGTCTGGAATCTATCTATAATAATCCTTTGAACTCTAGAAATTAGCTCTGTAAATCTGCAAAGTAAATGCTTATATCTAAATATATAAACTTTTATTGAGATATTATAAATTAGCTACTCATTATACAAAGTTAAAAAATATACAAAAAGAAGTATAAAAGAAACTTTTTTTTTTTTTTGGTATATAAGTCATATCCTTTTCGGAGTAAATCTTAACTTTTATCAATGACTCCTTAATCTTTGGTTTTCTTTGCTACCTTTAAGAAAAATATAAGTCATGTTTTTTAAAAGATTTTTTTATTTATGTACTGGAGCGGGGGGAAGAGACCCAGCAGGGAGAGCAGCAGAGGCAGAAGCAGGGTCCCCACTGAGCAGGGAGCCCGGCATGGGGCTTGATCCCAGGACTCTGGGATCACGACCTGAGGTGAAGGCAGACGCTGAACCAACCAAGCCACCCAGGCACCCCAGGAAAATACAAATCTTCTCCTTATGGTGTTTTGAAACTGCTCGCACTTATGCCTGCTGATTCAATTTGTATGTTCTGCTTTGGGAACAGTTTTGACATCTAAAGCCCTACTTTAGCTGTTTCAACTGCTTTGTAACTAGGCTTTCAGAGCTTAGGGGAAGTCTGTTGTTAACAAATTAGCTCTGGCTAATTACTTGCATATTCTAATTGCCCTAGCTATCTATCCCTGAATCCACCATAATCCCCGAGACCTGAATTCTTGGCACTTCTCTCACTTGTCAGATTTGGCTTCATTCTGTTTTGAAGCTTGCCCACTAAACCCACTCCTTCCTGGCTCTCTTCAGACAGGGAGAATAACAGGAAAACATGGACACAAATGACAAATCATGAAATGTGGCTCCTGCCACTTCCTTCCCCCAAATTCACGACAAGCTCATATGGTTATTAAAAAATAAATTTCAACAAGTGCTTATTGTATCCCAGGCAAGGTAATGGTCTATTGAGAAAAGGGAACAGGCAGCAGCCTCACTGAGCATCTCCCCAGTTAAGCCTCTCTTTCCGTCTGATTAATGGAGTTTTGCGTTTATATTACTTCACACATTATTTTTCCTGAGTTTAAATCCTAGTTTAAGGACCTACGTTCTGTGTGTCCATGAGTAAACTATTTAACAGCCCCCCCCACAACCATGTCTCAGTTTACCCATTTATAAAATGAGAATTATATTAGTACCTATATCATGATTCTGTGGAAAGATCAACTGTGTTGCTCAACAGTGCCTGGAATATAGTAAGCACTTGATAAATGTTGGCTATTATCACTCTTCTTTATCATCGAATTAAGTTGTTCTGATATCCTTTATTTACTAAATTATAAATTTTGTGAGGTCAGGACAGTCTTAATCATCTCTGTATACCATTTTGGGAGTCTTTATCTGAAAGTGACTGACCCCTTTTCACAGTTTCTATTGCCACCACCTTTGCCATAGACTCTGTTATACCTCTCTAACCGGAACTCTCTGCTACATAGCTACAAAAACACTGTCACAACAGCCTTCTAATTTGGTGGGAAATCCCATACTTGCTTTATTATGATATCACCAAATATACCAGGAGGCAGTAGAGATATCCCTGGCTCTTTATTTCTCAAAACCCCATTCAGAGTCACAGAGGACTGGCATTGGAGCCTGGGCATCTGCATTTCTAACCAACACTATGTGACTTCTTGAACCATATGTTAATTCCCATTGGATGATGTAGCAAAATTAATTCACTTAATTGATCATGATTCTATATGATTTTTTAAATTTCTTCAAGCAAGGTGAATTTTCAAGCAAGGTGAACCTGGTAGGAAATCTGTATGGTATTATTTTATTTCTGTATATTCTCATTGGGAGAGAGGGCATAGGCTAAACGCAATAGTCAGAGATAATGCTTCTCCCACACTTATTCTCCCAGGTCAAGCATCCAGCCCCTGGAACTGAAGTTGACTAAATTTTACTTAGGTCCCCATTTTGTAGAAAAAGTTGCCTTTATTTATATTCATATGTATTCTAAATACATCCCAATATAAATGTACTAATAACCATACCTAACTTAAAGCAATCTTCTAGAAATATGGCTGAAGGTTACTACTTGTCTTGTTACTGCTCCCTGGGCTTGACATTTGAAGTAGTGATTCCAAGTCAGCGGGTCATTCCAAAGTCTAGAATTGGTGAGAAGTATTAGGAGGCCTGACTGGTTGTTGATCTAAGCCCTAGTTTTCAATCTAGCTTTTTTGTTTAGTCTCAATCTGTCTTGCTCCTCTGCTTATCATTACTGGTTCAGACTGGGAAAAGGAAAATGGAGTATTATTTAATGCCTTACCAAATCATCTGAAATTGGTGACAAACCCAAGGCATAGCAAGGGAAGAAGAAAAGTTAATGTACAATAAGAAAGTAGAAAAGATAAACTAATTGGAATTAAAATTTAAAAGAGGAATTCTAAAAATAAAAATATAAAAACAAAATAACTTTAAAAAAAAACTGAAATAAGAAAAGCAAAATAACAACAAAGGAAGAATATATTTTTAAAACAACTAAAAGTGGTAAGAATGGCACTAACAATTGCTTTCAGTGTTATTCCTGACAGCCAATTGAAGAGACTCAGTAGACTGAAGTCTAGAATGTTGACCTCTTTCCTCTTTATAATGCCGCCATTATGTGCAGACAAAAAATTAGTAATTGACCATTGATTGCACAGAAATGTAATTATAGATACAGATACTGGTCACTGAACAACTTTATCATGAACAGAGGGAGGTTAAACGATGACTTTAACACCCACCCACCAAAAGAGAAAACTTTCATGTATTTTAGAAATTTAGTAACATTTAATTCAATCATTCTTTTGAAAGTGTCCCAGAAATCATGTTTCAGGGGAATTTGAACCGAGGTCCAGGAATTTAAACTTCTATTAAGCTCTTCAGGCGATTTTGATGTGAATGATCTGCGGAACACCCTTTGAGAAACATGAAGTAAACAGTCTTAGAATCCTCCTCTAGAGGGGCACCTGGGTGGCTCGGTCGGTTAAGTTTCTGACTCTTGATTTCAATTCAGGTTATGATCTCCGGGTCCTGTGATTCAGCCCCGAGTCGGGCTCTAAGCTCAGCATGGAGTCTGCTTGTCCCTCTCTCTCTGCTCCTCCCCCCCCCCCCCCCCCCCCGCTTGCTCTTTCTCTCAAATAAATAAATAAATAAATAAATAAATAAATAAATAAATAAAATCTTTTAAAAAAAGGATTCCTCCTCTGGAAATGAAAATAATTATGCTCACTTCATAGGCTTTTTTATGATATATAAATGGCACTAAGTAAGGACTCAACACATGTTAATTCTTCACTCCATATCCCTTCCTATTTTAGAAATTGTTTTCCACTATACAAAAAGGACAAACGCTGGATTACAATATAATTTCTCCCTACTTAATCAAATCACAATGAATGTATTTTGGTGTTCCGTTAGGTTTATTTCTGAATAGCTTTACTGACTGGTCTACCACCTGCTCCAGGTTAACATCTGTTATACTATATCCTAATACATGAAAATCAAGATGGCTGTTATAATATTTTAATTCTGTCCCATAATTTGAGCTAACTTGTTTGTCACTATCTTAAATACCACATACCACTTGTACTTTTTTTTTTTTTTTTTTAAAGATTTTATTTATTTGACAGAGATAGAGACAGCCAGCGAGAGAGGGAACACAAGCAGGGGGAGTGAGAGAGGAAGAAGCAGGCTCATAGCGGAGGAGCCTGATGTGGGGCTCGATCCCAGAACGCTGGGATCACGCCCTGAGCCGAAGGCAGATGCTTAACCGCTGTGCCACCCAGGCGCCCCACATACCACTTGTACTTTAACACTATCTTTCCACGACTTGATTTGTAGGGCTGAAAGCACAGCAATTTCAGTTATTAAGGTAAGACTAATGGAAGAATGACTCCAGGCAGATCACTGGTTGGGAATTCCTTACCCATCAACTCTATAATTATTTTTTTAAGTCAACTCTATCCCCAGTATGGGACTCAAACTCATTACTCTGAGATCAAGAGTTGCATGCTCTACCAACTAAGCCAGCCAGGTGGCCTAACTCTATAATGATTTATTTCATTTTGTTTTATTTTATTTTGTTATTTTATTCTTTTAGAGAGAGAGAGAAAGAGAGAGAGGAGTTTGAATGGGGGAGGGAGGGGCAGGGTATAAAGGACAGAGAGAATCCCAAGCAGGATCCATGCTCAGCATGGAGCCTGATGGAGGTTTGATCTCATGACCCCAAGATCATGACCTGAACTGAAATCAAGAGTTGGACGCTTAACTGACTGAGCCACACAGGTGCCCCAGAATGATTTTTAAAAATCAAGCATTTAACATAATCTATGTTAAAGCTAAGTAATAAGAAAAGTTGTGTGTTAATCTGCAAAGTTTTGAGGCATCCTCCATTTTTCTTGACATTTTGAAACATGTTGCAATGAAATAAATCCAGTGCTTCCTTTTCTCAATAGATCTATTTTTATGGACAATCCTTAAACTCTATGAATTTTTGGTGGGGGAGATATTTCATATCTAAAACTTGAAAATGGGGCACCTGGGTGGCTCGGTCAGTTAAGCTTTTGCCTTTGGCTCAGGTCATGATCCCAGGGTCCTGAGTTCAAGGTCCACATTAGGCTTCCTGCTCAGCAGGGAGTCTGCTTCTCCCTCTGCTGCTCCCCCTGCTTGTGCTTGATCTTTCACCCTCTCTGTCAAATAAATAGATAAAATATTTTAAAAAACCACAAATGAAATAAAACTTGGAAATGGACTATAAAAATTAGCAGAAACATCTTCTTCATGTCTATCACCACCTACAACCATGATGGGGGGAGAGGGGTCTCCAGTTAAAAAAAAAAAGCATTACAAAAATTACTTTAAATGTATTGCCTCATACGTTGTGGTTCTGACAAAACTAAAAGCAGATGATTCCAGGTACTCCTTTTCTAGATTAAACAATGATCATACAACAGAACCTTGAACCATATTAGTACCTCTTATAATTTATAAATTCTCATTACAGAGATGCGATATCAGGGCAGCAGATACAGAGATGGTCTTTGGCTGCCTGAGGAAATTAAAACAAGTATTGAAAGAGCCCTGTCTTTTTCCTTCTTTAATATAACTTTACTATTAACTAAGGCATAGATGTTAGCATATGAAATTAATTTTATGAAGAGAAAAATGAGGCACTGAGGGGTTAAATGTCTTATTTCACAAAGCCCCCCCTTTTAAAAAAAATATTTATTTGTCAGAGAGAGCGAGCACAAGCAGGGGGAGTGGCAGAGGGAGAAGTAGAAGCAGGTTCTCCGTTGAGCAGGGAGCCGACGTGGGGCTCAATCCCAGGACCCCAGGATCATGACCTGATTGGAAGGCAGATGCCTTAACTGACTGAGCCACCCAGGCGCTCCAAGTCAGTAATGATTTTAGGTAAAGAAGATGGGCGCAATTTGAAGGTTAGCAAAGTGTTCTCCATCTCTGCTCCCCAAATACCACTCCTTACTCCTCCAAGTGACTCAGAACAAATTTGCCTGCCCTGGAAATTCTCCCCCAAGTCCTGGTTAGAAAGAAAAAATAGGAAAAATTGTGTGAGAAGCCACATAAGAAATACTAGCCTATGATTACATGTGCACAAAGAGTTTATTTACCAGGTTAGTTCTCATCAGAGAGCAAGTGGTTCTGGATGAAAATGGAAGGGTGAGAAAGAGGCCATGCAAAAATGATCTGACTCATTTCTCTAGACTGTGGACAAGTGGGTTCCCATGACCTGGAGACATCATATGACTGAAGCTGGAAAAGGACCCGCAGACAGACTTTCATATCAATTTTGCTGTGTAACAAACCACCCCAAGATGTAGTGGCTTAAAACTTCAAACACATTATTTCCAATGTATCTTTGGGTTGGGAAGTGATTTTCATTGGGAGAGAGTATAGACTGAAGGCAGTGGTCAGAGGTAAATGCTTCTCTCACACTTACTCTACCAGGCCAAGGATCCAGCCCCTGGAATTGAAGTGGACTAAATTTTACTTAGGTCACTGTTTTGTATTTCTTTTGTTGCTTTTATATATTCAGATATATTCTAAGTATGTCTCAATATAAATGCATGGGTGCCATATCCTTAATTTGATCTTTGTTCTGAGATATCTTAATCCTTCTAAAGGTTTTCGTTTAATTTAGCTTCTGCTCCAAGACCAATTTTTAATTAGCCAAACCTTTACAAACTTTTATGTTTTATCCTATGAAGTGAAAATGCAGTTGCCATTTTAAATATAGCAAGACCCTGATTTCTGACTCTCTTGTGGCTAGTACTAATAAATCCTTTTCTGCCTCAAGGCTTGGGAGAATTGGATGAAAGTAGTGCAAGCATTCATTTATTCAATCTATTCTACAGCTATTTATTGGGTACCTACCCCAAGTATAAAAGCAAGAAAAACACCTCCTCATGGGATTAAACTAAATTACATTGCAATATACGAAAATGACACTACTGATGCACCATAATTAAGTCTTGGACTTTAGTTTTCCAGAAGTAAGGGAATAGGGATAAATCTATTAATCTCCACTTTTTCTGTTTTCATTTCATTTCACCTCTCTAAACGTTGTGCCCTTTTTACACTCCCACAGCAGTGTATGAGAATAGTGGCTTGTCCAAACAGTGTCAAACCAGAGGATTTTTGTCAGGTTAATAGGCAAGTACAAATTTGTCATAATTTTTATGAAAGCTAAACTTTCTGCCCAGTTTTCATTTTTCTCTTCTATATGTGAGGGAGAGTCCAGTAGATACCTTATAATTTGGATGATAGTGATTCTTTTATAAACTTTTAATTTTGAAAACTAGATAAATTATATTTATGATAGGTATACAGAATTCTAAAGCAAACATTTGTGACTGGAGTTATTTCTTTTTCTATAATAATAGGGGAAAAAACTGATGTGAGGGGCAACTGACTGACTCAGGTGGAAGAGCATGCAACTCTTTTTTTTTTTTTTTAAGATTTTATTTATTTGTCAGAGAGAGAGAGAGAAAGAGAGTGCACAAGCAGGGGGAGAGGAAGGCAGAGTGAGAAGCAGGCTCCCAGCTTAGCAAGGAGCCCGAGGAGGACTCAATCCCAGGACCCTGGGATCATGACCTGAGCCAAAGGCAGGCACTTAACCAACTGAGCCACCCAGACATCCCAAGAGCATGTAGCTCTTGATCTCAGGATCGTGAGTTAAGCCCCGTGCTGGGTGTAGAAAATACTAAAAAAAAAAAAAACCCTAAAACTTAAAAAAAACACAAGAGTTTATAAAAAACTGATGTGGATCTAATCAGTTCTCTGCAGAAATAGACTCTTTTTTTATTTTTAAAAAAGATTTTATTTATTTATTTATTTAGAGAGAGAGCACGTGTGAGCAGGGGCAGAAAGGGAGAGAGAGAGAGAGAGCCTCAAACAGACTCCATGCTGAGCATGGAGCTTGACACGGGGCTTGATGCCATGAGCCTGAGATTACCACCTGAGCCAAACCAAGAGTCAGATACCCAGCCGACTGAGCCACCCAGGCACCCAGAAAGATACTCATTTTTCAGCAAAGAAGCAAAATCATCTACTTCTAAAAATGATACCTTAGGGGTTTAATTGCTTCCCCTCCAAAAGATGTTGCAGTCTTAACCCCCAATACCTGCAAATGTGACCTTACTTGGAAACAGTCTTTGCAGATGATCAGGTTAAGATGAGGTCATTAGGGTGGGCTCTAGCAAACAAATACAATACTATTCTTTCCTATTCTTAAACTCTATTTTAAAAATTGTTTGTGGGGCACCTGGATGGCTCAGATGGTTAAGTGTCTGCCTTGGGCTCAGGTCATGATCCCAGGGTCCTGGGATTGAGCTCCAGGTCAGGCTCCCTGCTTAGTAGGGAGCCTACTTCTCCCTCTTCCTCTGCCCCTCTCCCAGCTAGTTCTCTCTCAAATAAATAAATAAAAATCCTAGAAAATGAATAAATAAATAAAAATAGTTTTAGAACAGGAGAATGAATATATAAAGAGACTAGTTTTCAGTATTATAACGCTCAATACTCGTAATTCATAAGCAAAAGGACATGCTATCTAGGATTTACTTTCATACACTCCAGTCATTTATTTTTTTAAGATTTTATTTTTAGGCGATCTCCACACCCAAAGTGGGGCTTGAGCCCACAACCCGGAGAATAAGAGTCGCATGCTCCACCAACTGAACCAGCCAGGTACCCCTTTATACTCCAGTCATTTAAAAGGCGGGGGGGGGGGGATGAGAGATAAGACACTGCAACTGCATTTGTATTTTCTAAATATCTTGTTAATTATTTGCTTGAAAATGTAATCAGGGAGCATTTTCATGCACTAATGGGGCCCTTGGCCAGTTCAGTCGGTAGGGCACATGACTCTTGATCTCAGCGTTGTGAGTTTGAGCCCCACATTTGGTACAGAGATTACTTAAAAATAAAGTCTTTAAAAATAAATAAATTAATTAATAAATTAATTAATTGAAAAACACATTTTTTCCTGAAACTAATACAATGCTGTATACTAATTATACTTCAATAAAAAATAAAAATAAAAAACAATATTTCTTTCTCACCCACCATGCGCCAGGCACTGTTGGCAGATGCTGGAAATATTAAGAATAGTAAGATAGAGCCTGTTCTCTTAGAGAGTAATTATCAGACATAATTGTAAGAGTAAAGTAACTTATCAACATGGCCCCAGGTAGAAAAATATATTTTTAGGGGCACTTCGGTGGCTCAGTAGGTTAAAAGTCTGCCTTCGGCTTGGGTCATAGTACTGGGGTCCTGCCTGGGATGGAGTCCCGCGTAGGGCTCCTTGCTCCACAGAGAGTCTTCTTCTCCCTTTCCCTGCTGTTCCCCCTGCTTATGCTCTCTCTGCCAAATAAATAAAATCTTAAAAAAAAAAAAAGTTTTTAGAGAGAAATTGCCAAGAGCCATACACAAATAATAAATTCATTTGCCTTTAACTTTCTCTTATAGCTTTTCATCCACTCGTAATCATACTAAGATATTCTTTAGCAAGTGCTTAGTCTATCAAAGTTCATTATCTCCCCTTCCTGGCACCTGATATGAAATTATACATTAAATATTATAATGTCCTATTTTTCATTTTTGTGACAGCAGCATGATGCCATGATGATAATTAATTTGAAATCAAAAAGGAAAATTACCTCTTGATGTGTCTGGGATACTGACTCTAGATTGTGTTTCAATGTTTTAATTTTTATTTTCTGTTTGCAATTCTTCTCAGGGCTTCACGTAGGTATTACATAAACATACCTAAAGTCTAATAAAGCATCTAAAAGACATACTTATTAAAAGAAAATAAAGCCCACTCTATAAGTGCATCATTTGTAAGCTCTACTCATAAATAAAAAATTACTATAATGCTTTTAAGTCAAAGTATATCATATTTCAGATGGTGATATATAATTAATTGCTGTTTTTCATTTCTAGTGATCAATGTCTGCATCCTTTTCCACTAAATTATATTTGGAATCATAGTGTAAAGTATATAGCATTATAACAAATCAATTGCAATCGATTGATACAATGGATATAACTAAGAATTGCATCTAAAAGAATCCTCTGTACTACTCTGCACTACTCAGTGAGTAATGTAAGAACTACTTTATGTACTTGCCAATGAAAAAGCATCTTCAAAGTCAGTCACATTCTACACAGGCTCAATGGAAAGTCCGGTAGCCATCTAGGGAATTTGCCAAAAGTAGCAAGTCTGGAAAATTCTTAGGGAGTCACAATGGGCTTTTGCTTCTTTTTTTTTTTTTTTTTTAAGATTTTATTTATTTATTTGATAGAGAGAGACAGCCAGCGAGAGAGGGAACACAAGCAGGGGGGGTGGGAGAGGAAGAAGCAGGTTCCTAGTGGAGGAGCCTGATGTGGGGCTCGATCCCGGAACGCTGGGATCACGACCTGAGCCGAAGGCAGATGCTTAACGACTGCGCCACTCAGGCACCCCGGGCTTTTGCTTCTGATTAGTTTGTCTGCACTTACTTCATCCCCAGGTCAGAAACATTTTTTCTAGACTGTGGTTATCCCTGAGAAATGAACTGGTCTCCTAATCCTAACTCAGGCATTGGAAGGGAGAATATGGTCATCATTATACAGTAATGCTTTGGAGATTTGCTTTTTAGTCATAGGTTATCCAGCTAACTGGGCTTTAGTAGTCATGTTCAAAGTTTTCCACTTTTGTTTTTATACCATATATGCTTTTTTTAAACACATCTGTCTTTTAGTTTACTGAAAGATTTAACCCCTTTAATCACTTGCACAGAATACAGCTCTTCCTGTACTTACAATGGGGTTATGACCTGATAAACCAATTCCAAGTTGGAAATATTGTAATTCGAGAAATTTTTAAAGATTTTATTTATTTATTTGACAGAGAAAGACAGCCAGCGAGAGAGGAAACACAAGCAGGGGGAGTGGGAGAGGAAGAAGCAGGCTCCCAGTGAAGGAGCCTGACGTGGGGCTTGATTCCAGAACGCTGGGATCACACCGAGCTGAAGGCAGATGCTTAACGGCTGCGCCACCCAGGTGCCCCTCGAGAAGGCAGTTAATACACCTAACCTACCAAACGTCATAGCTTAGCCTAGCCTACCTTAAACGTACTGAGAATACTTAAACATTAGCCTACAGGTGGGCAAAATTATGTAACGCAAAGCCTATTTTATAATAAAGTGTTGAATATGTCAGGTAATTTACTCAAATTGAAAGTGAAAAAGTGAAGTACTCAAAATGAAAAACACAGTGGCTGTGTGGTTACAGAATGGTTATAAGTGAATCTGTTATTAACCGTTGAGATTACTTGGCTGACAGGGAGGTGGGGGGTGGGGTGGGTTGAAGATTGCTGCTGTTGCCCACCCTCAGGAGAGAGAATCTGTAACACAACCCTAGTCCTGGAAAAGATCAAAACTCAAAATTCTGAAGAACGGTTTCTACTGAATACCTATTGCTTCCACACCATCTTTAAGTCGAAAGAAAAATGGTTAAGTTAAATCATTGTAAGTCAGGGACTGTCTGTAGTCTATATTGGATCAGTCCAGATCACAGATCACAGGCTATGTGTCAGACAGTGGTTGACCAGGACTATTTAGTTCTGAGAGTATAAAGAGAAACTCTGACAAGAAACAACTGTGAAGTCATGAAACAGAAAACAATAGGAGAGAAGGCAGTGATATTTTGGGAAGATATACCAAAACACCATGGTTAGGTATGCACATAACAGTATTTCGGGCCACAGATCTTGTGGTACTTTGTGAGATAATTAACGTTTGTATTCAATTTGAGGTTGAGTAATTACTGTTTACTAAAGTACAATATGGAACACAGCTGATAGCAGGTTCCCCAAACTTCTGACACTCAATGGATTCTGAGATACATACAATTATTACTTGGAAGTGCACAGTTAGCAGTTCACTATTGCATGGTACCTCCAGAGCGTTTGTTAGTTAAGCAGCAGACGACTTGGGCTGAGGATACGATTTGATACCTTCCTACAGTTTCGCTCCCGCCTCCTTCCAGGCGCATCCCCAGAGACCGACAGCTAAGGCTCTCCCAGGATCAGGCGCTGCGCGCTGTGGGATCAGAGTGACAGGCCCGGACACTTGAAGCCTTCATTAGAACAGCGGGCGGAGACGACCGGGCGCGTCCCCACCCCGCGCGGGGACGCGCCCTTGGGACCGTGAGAGGCTGCGCGCGTCCCCCGGAGCCGGCGGGGAAAGCTGCACCACCGCCGTGCACGCCAGCCCGGCCCAAGAATGAATGGAAAGTTCAATCTCGCGCGCTTGGCGCGGGCAGCCAATGACGCGGCCGGGAGCGGCGGCGGGCAGGTGTGCGCGTGCCGCCGCCTGACGCAGGGCTCGAGCCGAGCAGCCTGCCGCCGCCGCCGCCGCGCCCCGCGGCCCCCATCCGCCCCTGGCCCGGCCCCCTCCTCCCCGCGCCCAGCCACCCGCCGGGCTGCGGCGGCGGAGCGGCGGCTACAGCAGATTCCGCGCCCGTCAGCCGAGCGCCGCCCTCGCTCCCCGGCCCCTCCGCACCGCGTCCCCCCTCTGGCTCACAATGTGCTGACCCTCCCGGCCCCGCCGCGCGCATCCCGGGTCTCCGGCCGCCGCGCTCCCTCAGGAAGTGACAGACTCCAGGCCCCTTCCTCCGCCCCGTCCCCCCGGACTGAACGCCACTCACGTACTCACACCCTCTCCCCCGCTCACACCCGGGCTAGCGACGCGACCATGAGGCCCCGGAGGTAAGCAGCGCGCACTGCAGCGGGGCGAGTGCGAGTGGGGCCGGGTGTGCGCGCGGGTGCGGACGCCGCTCGCGGCCCCGGGTCTGGCACGTGAGCAACGTCGAGGGGAGCTCGGTGCCGAGGAGCAGGAAGAAAGGAGGAGGCGCGAGCGCCAGGGAGGGGAAAGGACAGGGCAAGGTGGGGAAGTGACAGGTCTCGCAGCAAGTTGTCGTGCGGGAGCCGGAGCCGCGTCCTTCCTTCGCGGGCCCTGATTTATTGCCCCCGTGTTACCACTGAGATGCGGGCGGTCGATGTACTTCCGGGTTCACACCTTTCTCTCCCTGCTCCGTGCAGCTGGGTCGGCGCTCGGTGCCGGCGCTGCGTCGCCAGCGCAGTCGCCCAGTCTCTCCGCCGCGGTCGCCGCCCGGCGGTCAGAGCCAGCTGGAAGCGGGAAGGCCGGGCGAGGAGGGGGCGCGGGCGTCTCGGGTCGCAATAGTGCTGAGCCGGCTGGGGTCCCGGCGGCTGGTTCCCGCGGCCGGTGCTGGCTCTTCGGACACGCGGGGCCGCACCAGCAGAGGGCGTCCGCATCTGCCCTTCGCGCACTCCGCCAGCGGTGCTGCTTTGTAGCAGGCAGGCGTCGGGGATCCTTTTTGCTCCGGTAGTGGTGGTGTAAATTAATGAATTAAAACTAAGGATTTGAGGAGAACGGAGAAAAACGCACTTGGATTTAGGTTGCTTTTGAAAAGAAAAAAACCCGATGCATTCGCAAGAGCATTAACAGACTACTGACTGGAACATCGGAAGCGGGTGCATTACGAGGATTTGTACTCCAAAACTTTTTTTTTTTTAATTGCACGTTGGTAAATATTGAGTGTTTTCGAGTAACATCTTACAGTATGTATTTAGTGTCCTCATTGCGGAAATTTCTTAAATGTAAGTAATAGTCCGCCATTTTGAATTGTTTCATGTAACACAGACTGAAATCTTAGGTTCCTGTGTTTCTTTGAGTTCCTTTCTGTTCTTTCTGTGGATTTGTTTTCATCCATAGGTTTTTAAGGTTACCAGGTATGATTACAGTTCATAGAACTAAATTCCCCAGTGAAGATTATTATATCTACAATTGTTAATGCAAGGGAAAAATAAATTATACTTGTGTTTTATTGTTTTTATTTCTTAGTCACAAATATTGTGGAAGTTAAAATTATACATGACAACTAATGTAGAATGAATTTAAAATATTTTACAGTATCATTGGAAAGTGTGACTGAAAGTGATTTTTACTCTGATCAAAAAAATCCTCATGCTTCTTTTTTTGTCCAGATTATTACCATAGTTAGCTAGGTGATAATGTAAAAATGCTTTCTGAAATGTATTTGTTGGTCCAACAATAAGTTATGAAACATCACAATTTGATTTTGTAAAAGATTTCAGGGAAAATTTAAAATTTAAAATTAAATTCTTGAAAATTTATGCCAGTTTATGTGATTTTCAAAATATAAATTTGTGATGAAATTTATGCCATTTTCTTTCTGCTATGGATGTGCACATATCTGAGAGAGAAGTCATATTATAAGTTAACAACAGAACATATAATAATCAGTATTCCATTTAGATTAATAATTAGACCCTTGTCCATTTGGGGGAGAATTCTTGCTTCCCAAATTCTTTATCTCTGAATGTATGAAATAGGACAATACAGCATGCCTAAATTTACTAAACAGTTTTAGGAATTAAACTCACACAGGCCTCTTTCTAGTACTTGATAAGGAGGGGAAGATACTACAAATGAACAAAATGCTTTATTTGGCTTTTCTAGGATCAACTAATCATTGTTTGATAATAAAATGTCAAGAATTTAAGTATCTGGATCAATTTGTAATACATATTGGTTATAAGAACTGTTTATAGGTGCTTCTCTGCTAACAGATCTGGAACCAAATGATTCAAGGATCAGTTCTCACTAATCATTGTCCAGTTGTAGCATCTTATTATCTGTCTGTGCCAAACTTCTTTCAGAAACAATGAAAAATTTGTTGTGAAATTAATCAGCATATTAAAAAAAATCTGTTATGGGGGAAATACAGTTAACTATACTTTGTAAGTGAAGCAGACTGAGTGTTAATGTGATAGTGCTCAAAGTCTAAAGAATGACTTAAAGTGTGTTGTGCATGTAAATTCCAAAAAAATCAGGATTTTAGTAAATATAGTTGTTTTGAAGTTTTTTTAATCCTATTCACTCTGAGAAGATTAAGAGTAAGCAGATCCTACCTCTCTGATAGTTTGATAGTTTGCTATCTGATCATGTAACTTTTTTTAGTATTTGTAACACACTGCTATCATAATTTATGAACTATGATTAAAGGAAAAATAAGTTATTAAATAAAACATATATGCAAAACAGCCCTCAGGTTTAGGACTGATATCTCTTTAAAATAATTAAAGTGCTATTCATAAGTACCAATTTTGGGGACTATATTAGAAGGCTCCAGTCAGAAAATGACCTATAAACGTTTATCTTAATCCATAGTTGAGTTGATTTTTAAAAAAAGGAAAGTGGAGATTCATAGACGAAACAATTCAGAAGTAATTAAAACTGTTGATTATGAAAGGGCCATGGAAAAATTTTGGTCAGCTGAAGAGTTTTCTTATTTGATAATTTTTAAGGGAATCCTATTTCCTTTTACAATTCTTAAGTCCACAAATGCCTCAAGTTTTAATGTTTAAATGCTTAGAACCCGTACCTAATTTTTCTTGCCTTTTAAAGACACTGTATTATCTTTTCAAAGAAGTACAGATTTTGATGAACCACAAGAAAAAAAGAATTTCTAGCTTGCCACTCAGAACAATGAAAATTCCTCACATTAAAAAACTTAAAATTGATTCATATGAACACATCTAGGAATATATGAAATATAGATTCACATTAGTTTGCCCACTGTGTACATGTGTACACTGTTGTAGTTCTCTGACACAATGACTCTATGAAGTCGCTGACCATAGTGCTGAACCAAGACAGCCATATTGGTCACTGCTAAATCTGACTGAAAACTGTACACAGAAATTGTATAGAGGTTCAATTTCATCATCGTAGGAAATATATACATTATATTTCATGCATAGTTTTTTATGTATTCTTTTTACCCAACTGCATTGGAATGAACCAAAAATTGTGATAGAGAAATTTTATTTCTTAAGTATATTAATTTACTGTATAAAATTGATTTTATTCAATGTCAGTAAAATCAATAGGATCAATGCTAGAGGTTTTTCCTTTCTTTGAAAGCTGCCACTTAGATGAAGGTTTTTAAAACCAATTTAACCAACCAATGAGTTCTCTCAAAAACTACACTTTTAGTTGATACCACTATTTAAGTTTGAGTGGGAACTTGATACTTGTGTTTTTATTCAGGTTTATATTCTGGCACTGTCAAAATCAACATGACAACATGTGATTATTGAAATTAATAAAGTTAGAAATCATGACTAAATTCTACTTAGAAACAATAATATAAGCAATTTCTAGATAAAGAGAAAAATATAAATTTTGAAATTATAATGATCTTGATTTAGCACTTTGAGGGAAATTTTCTATTGTCTGAAGCAAGATAAACACAAGGCTGTCATTGCTTACAATATTACTGAGTTCTACATTCTGTGAAATGAACACTGATGTGAAACCATTGTAGAAATTACCTGAAAAGGAATGTTGTAATACATTTAAAATTTCAGTAAAAAGTACTATTTTAGGCATAGAACTTTGACATTATTTTCCTAAAAATAGAATGGGTTGATATGCAGGATCATCAAATTAAGGGTCAAAGGTGACAAACCAGGACAAAGGGCATGCAGCTCATTTTCAAGCAATCAGTTTCTAGTTTTTTCATGGCTGAACAAAAGCTTAATTATATAGAAAAAAGGACTTAGTGTTGAATGACCAGTTCTAATGGTGGAAAAACATGTTTTAAATTTGCTACATATTTCAAATCACTATTTTTTATTTGGGAATGCAAGAGCCAAAATGCTACTTTTATATTTTTCAAACAATTCTTTTATGTAGTATATTTTTTCAGACTCTACAAAAACATTTCAACCAAAATATTCTATGCTGCATAGGCTAAAAACAGATTTTGCTTTTTTTGTAGTTTTAAAATTTTGGGGAAAAATCTGTAAATTATGTTTTATCTTTTTGTATTAGCCTCTTAGTATATAATCTTCTCTGCTAGTTAAAATCCTGTTATTTTTATTTAGTATTATATTTGTTACACCATTAGATCACTGGCAGTGATGTAAGGGTGAGCAGCCTCTAAAACATTTCTTGATCTTTGTTAAATGTTTATTGAAAGTATTTCAAATGCACTGAGAGTTTTCATTTAGTTGTTAATCTCTTGTGATACAAATTTTTAATCATTCATGTTGTATATTAAAACTTAAAATGTATTATCAAATAAAATAGTTTTGTTAATACTGTAATTAACTAGAAGTGTTCAGGTTTATTTAGGGTCATTTTTGTTTATCATATCAAGAAGCTACTCTAAAGTTTTCATCTTACAGTTATGGGGGACCTTCAAAGTATATGTGATTAACTTCATTAAGACAGTAATTTTGCCATTATTTTGACTGTTTAATCTAAAATCACTACTGTTTTTATTTTCTTTTACTCAGTGTAACCTCAGCAGTGACTCAACTATGAGCTTTATTATATAAAACTATTCTTTCTTATGGTGAAAAATACAGTTTTCATTAGCAGAACCAGCTGCTGTGCCTTAATTGTGTTACAACATTCACATTCAAGTTAAAGAATTGTTTACCAAGTAACATTTAACATTTGTGCCATAGTCAGTGCCTTTAAACAATCATGACAGTTTGCCAGTTGAATTAAATTATTACTTATTGAAGTTTTTTATTTTCTAGAAAAAAAATTTTTTTACTTGTAGTATTTGAAGAGAATGCTACAGCTGCTCATATCTTATGCAAAACCAATAAAATTGCAGTTTGTAAAATGGTTGAGAAAGTTAAATTCATCTCTGTATTTCAGCTGTATTATAAATATTGGCCTCTAAGATTAAGTGTTTACATAATGTATTATAAATAATAAAAGATAATGTATTATAATTTACTTCATAAATATAAAAATACAATTTTAAAATGTTTTCTTAAAGTAATATAAATTTTTCCATTCTCTCAAGATGAGGTTCTAAATATTTTAGTAAATGTGAATTTTCCTGTGTTAATATTCCAATACCAATGGTTTTTCAACAGTATCAAGTCACATGTAAATATTTGTTTTACTTTAGTTTGAAGTAGGTTATTTTCTTTAATTTTTCTGTATCTGTGTAGGTGAAAATATAGCATTTTCAGTTTTATCTAAAATTACAATAGGATGTTCAGTTAAATTACAAAATGATTTATCCCAAGTTTACTTAAGCAGCATTTGGATTTGTCTATTGACTCAATTTGCAAAAAAAAAAATTACAGTGAAGGGTTTTAATACATATTACCATTCCTTTAGAGGACAGAGTGAGAAAACATTTTCATGAAGCATACACATTAACTTTAATATTGAACTTCTACATCTAATATTTTATTTCAAATGTGTATATGTTATATTTAAGTTACCACAAATGTAATAAATATTGTGCTTTAGGCTTTACTGTGTTGTTTGTATAGAATGTTTGCTATATGATCTTAAGTAGTCATTTTTAAAAACCTTTTCTCCTAAATATTCTAGAAAGGAAAAGTCACATTGTTGCCTATTTTGCTTTCAGAAGAATGTATTTAGTCAATGATAATTGAGACATATTGTAAATAGACTAATTTTTGTTATAAGCCATAAAGTGAATATTTTATTTAGTAAACTATAATGTACTTTATACTTACATTATTTTGGAAAATACTTATAATAAGAGAAAATTTGTTATTTTAGATATCTTTTTAAATGTTGAGAAATTGTAGTTGATTGATGAGAATAAGTAATGAAATAATTTTCCTTTTATTATAGTGAATATTTTTTATTGCTAAATTGTTTTTTGCCAACTTAAAGTAACTTTTGTTTTTTTAGAAGTAAAAACTAACATGATGTAAATTGAATTGAAATAAAGTTCTGAATAATATGTAGTAAGCATTTTATTTTTATTTATTACTACTCAATTCTTTGGGCTTAAGAACTTGGCAATTTTTAAATAAATTACAGCATGTAGTACAGAATAGTAACCATTTTCTTTTACATTGAATAGTTACAATAGTGGATTAATAGCAACATATAAAGTACTTGAGAAGAATACTGTTACATATTTTAATAGGAGGAATTGTGAAATCTAAGAATGTAGTGAATAGTGTTTATAAGTTAAGCAATTTTATAATAGTGTATATTTAAAATAAAATTATTGAAATCACTTCACATGTATATATTTCACATTAGCAATAGTCAAGTGATTAATTCCCTATCACATTCTCTTTTATGAAAAGATGGTTTTAAGAAAATTTTGTATACAAGTCCATTTAATTCATAAAAACCATCCTAGGAATAGTCAGCTGGGGTTCAGAAATTCACTAAGTCATTGATTCATTGAAAAATTTGTATTGGACACTAAAGAATGCTAGGATTACAATGATGAGCTAAATATACACAGCCCCCTCCACCCTCACCACCATAAAGCATAGCGTCAAGTTGTGACAGGGAACATTTTCATGGGCTATTACAGCCAATTACATTACAGTATTACATGGTAGAGGCATTGTACTCAGTATGGAACAATAACAAAAAGAGATCTAAGTGGAGATTTAAATGATTAACAGAGATTGTTCTAGTGAAGGAGCAGAGAAACATATTTTAGGATATCACAGTTTAATTAGATTTTTGTTTTCTAAAACTTACCAAAAATTATAGTATCAAATGAAAATACCCATCTATGAAATTACAAAAAGCTGGAGTATTCATGCATTTAAAGGCTTATTTTTTATTCTTTATTATTACTTCATGTCAAAAAATAGTCGTCTGTAGTAAAGATATGAACATTTAATATTTATCTCATTCGTAAGATAGTTGTTCAGTAAACACTGGATGGACAGATTTTAATATCCATCTTTAAATTTAATTCTAATTTTTTTTTACCTGCTCTTGTTTTTGAAAAGTTTTAAACCGTTACTTAACATCAATGAAATATATTAACGTCAAAATAATTTCCATCTTACTTTTTTTTTGAAAGGGATGATAATATTAAAACTGCCAATAACCAAAAAACATCATATGACAAATTTGGGTAGTGAAAAATCTGAACATCTCTGTCACTCAAATTTATAGTATTATTTAGCTAACTTTCTTACACCATTTGATTTTCTCTTTATTAAAGCTACCATTTATAATTAAATAAATTATTAAATTTTTAGACAAATCCCTATTGACTGTTTTTACACATCTTTTGAATACGTTGGTTTGAACTTTTCTGTAACTATAAGCATGTAGAGAAGATTAAGCATAGGCTCTGGGCTATTGGAATAGGGAAACATGAGCTAGGGTTTTGCTGAAATTTATGTACAATATTTAAATACACTCCCACTTAAAGCAAATGTATAAATTAAAACAATATAGGTTCAATATAAAGGAAAACTATTTCAATAAGTTTTAATAATGAATTTTGTTAACTTTAGGGTCTGTCATTGTCTTCTGTCTTTTGGTTGTAAACACAGGATAACTGAAGGATTTAATGTACAGAGGTTCACGTGCCTTTTGTTCACATTCTTCCTCTATTCTTTTCAAATCTTACTCAGTGGGATTGTCATCCTTTGTAAGAAGAATCTTGGGTCAACATTCAGTAGAACTCTGAACTTGGAAAAACCTCCATTTCGTTTTGAGAAGAAAATTAGATTGCAACTTAAAGAATTTACACATAATGGTTTATTTTTCGTGAGTTGATGTAGTAGATATAGTGTGTAAAACTTAGTTAAGGGAAGAAAGACAACCCTGGGTGGTAGCAGGTGAGTGGATGCATGTTCAAACCCATCTATTTTCCAAACCTCCATAACTCTAAACCCAGGGAAAAAATGATAATTCAGTGGTCAGCAGGAGTTTCTCTTCCAATTGCTATACTTCATTATTGGATAACCTCTTTATTTCAAGTTTTATTGTGTCATGACATCTGCCAGTGGATATATTAGAAACATCAATACTTATATTTTTGAAACAAGAACTGTTTTTGCTTTTTAAAATGTAGGTGCATGCTTAATGATAAAGTGTGCTACTATTATAGCAATTTTTTTCTCACAAAGTCTGTGAATGTAATGGACCCAATATGAATGGTATAGTACCACAATTATATTCTCATGATTTATCTTCTAAAATATATCTGAAGAGAAGAGCCAAATAAGTTCATCAATAAAATGTTGTAAGTTAGGCTGATTTTTAATGGTGGCTTTAAAAAATGGGATTTTTGAATTACAGTGTAAAACATTAAAAAAATTTAAAACTACTCTTTATGAAATTGGATCATGAACAATTAAGAGTAATCTTAATGGTCTTGTTTAAGATGTTTTTTAAACCAATGTCCTTTAATAGGAATGAAAGGCAAGTTTATGCTAATTGGTTATGTGATTTTGCTGGGTGAGTCTTAGATTGTTAAAAAAAAAAAAAGTTTACAGGTCACTTCACAGAGTCAAACACCTAGGCATTTTATTGCTTTCTAATAAGCCATTAAACTGAAGAAGAGGCAATTAAATAGGCAATTAATGCAGTACTGACTTGAGCTCTCTGATTTTAGGTTCTTCAGAAGACGATGAGGTCATTCAACCAGGTTTCATCAGCCCCAGGTTAGTTTTTACTTTTTTTTCCCCAATTAAATATTTCACTCAACTAAGGTTTTTAAAAGGTTACTGGAGGCATATAAGAAAACTTGACAACCCTCAGGAATTCTCCACTTTGGCAAGATGGGTACCGTATCCTACTGTACTCCAGATGATTTCATCTATAAACTGATACTCCCACCAGAATTGCATAGATGAAATATTCTAATTAACTCCTTTTCCTTCTGATTTTAGCAGTACTGGATTTTGTGATTTCCTTTTCCATTACTCATGCAAGATAGATAATAGATACTTAAATGCTTGTGGAGATTGGCGGCTTGTTCATTTTTGTACTCCCATATCAAAATAGGAACTTACAGATTCCTGTTTGAATTAATTTAAAGATGACACTTGGTGCTATTTCCAGATAATTTACCATAACACAGTTTGTTAAACATTTTTCAGGGATTCAGGAAATTTTCTTAATCTAGGAAGCTCCATTTATTTTGCCTTTTATGAACATGTGTGAAATTTGTTCCTCATTATACTGCAAAAATAAATCATTTGAACTTTTAATAATTTAAACCTAGACTTTTAAAAATATATATCCTTTTATTTATTTAGGTGCTGTAAAACCTAGACTTTTGATATATAAATATTTTCTTTTATTACTGAAATTAACTGAAAACTTACAACACTTTTCAGTAACAATTCTATTTGATAATAAGGTATTTTGGCTTCTGCTGTGCTGAATTTAGTGTCTTGAGTCTACTTTTGATTAGTACTACTTTGAAAAACACTAAAGAGCTTAATACAACAAAGTTTATGAACATTAATAAGTACAAATAAAAAGCTGTTATTCTATTATTAAACTTAAGAAATATAAGATTGCAGGTAGCAAGAGGAAGTAGTAGGGATCAAATTTTTAATGAGGAAGCCACTGATAGGCTCTGCCATTTGACAAACACTTAACTTTTCTGTAGAGTAAATCCTTTGACATGGAGATGAAGCTCTTAATGAGTGTCATGAAAAAGAAGATTCTGAAAAGTTGCTACAATATATTAATTTACCAGTGAGTTGCCCCTTACTACTGATTATATTTTTTCTCTGGTGGCAGATTGGAGACGGTCAGAGACCTTTTTCTTTTTTGTTGGGAAATAATGTTAATGCCAATGTGTTAAGTGACTGTAATAAAGTTTCATGTCTGTGTTTCCTTGTGATTAAAAAAGGGTTGGCCAGGGAGAGGTTCCACTTTGACCAAAAGAAAGTTTATTTCCAGAGATTACATTTAAACTGAAAGACTTGAACATTGGTTCAGTCTCCTCACTTTGCAGATGAGGATACTGAGGTCTGGAGAAGCTCAATGATTAGCCTACAGTCATTAAATGGGTCCAGCACTCTGGCCTCCAGTTCCTTTCTTCTCTTTCTCTCTCTTTCTTTTTTCTTCCTTCCTTCCCTCCTTCCATTTATTTTAAGTAATCTCTACACCCAACATAGGGCTTAAACTCAAGACCCTGAGATCAAGAGTCCCATGCTTTACCAAACAGAGCCAGCCAGGCACTCCTGGTCTCCAGTCTATAGTTAGATCTTTTTTTCTCCGTGGATTTGCTTCTCATATAGGCATCTTTAAAGCCTGAAGATCTCTTCTTACTTGCCTAATCTTTCACTCCTGCTCTCTTCTTAACTTTCCATTTTGCATCTACCTGTTCCCTTTCCCCAAATAAACCCAAAGTGAAGATAATAAAATAAATAACTTAGAAGCAGTCCATGCTCTTATTTCAGCTTATTTCTTTTGATGAGATTAAGTTTTAAAGAATAAACTTTCATTCATTACTTTGGGAGACAGGGAAAGACTTGTATGTTTACATTATTTAGTGTAATTTATACAGACTGAAAATATTCACTGCAAAAATATCTTTAAATTATGAAGAATACATGTTCAAGTTGTACAGGTGAAAAACATGACTCATCTTTCAAATAAAACATGAAACTTATTTTTGTGCTATTTTGGGCAGAGTAAGGTAATGCTTATTACTAAATGATTTTTCAAAGCTATTACTATTCCAATTAAAATCATTTAAGGAAGTATTGAGCACAATTCAGAAAATATTTGGGAGGAGTAATAACAAAATTTGTACTTCTCCTTTTCGTCGGGGGAGAAGTATGTTAAGAGTAAGATTTTTTTCTATTACAGCTATTTTTTTGTAAGTTTATACAAAATGGTGGTCTTAAACTAATGCCCCTTTGTGAATTAATTGTATCGCTTTAAATACTTTACTGAAACATAACTGACCAAAAGGAAGGAAAGTTGTTTGTTTTTGAAATCTGAAGGCAATTTGTCTGGAAAACTTAAACTTTATGCAAATCAGTTCCTGTTTTTCCATAATTTAATTATACCTGGGGAAATGTGTAAAGATATTTAAGGAAAAATTTTAAGAGATTTTTACAGCTGTGTAAAAATTCTCAAATTGGAACCATTGTGTTTAAGCCAGACCATTTTGCTTCCAGATAAGGAATTAAATGAGAACGGAATTTTGCTTTTTGGAAACAAAAACAAAATACCCCCCCCCCCCCATTCTGAAGTGCCTCTACTATAAGACCAGCGCGCGCAGGCGAGTACTCCTTCATTTGACTCCGTATTGTAAGAATTTCAAGAAAAGTTATTTCCCAGTAGTTAGCTGAAACGCAGTGAGTGGGAGGGATCGGGAACAGTCTGCCCGACGTGCGGGTCCGCAGCTTTTGGGCGGGAAACCTCACCCGGGGCTCAAGAGCTGGTTCCCTAAAATTGTCCCCTGCCGCCCCTCCACCCCTTTCCCCGCCTAAGTCTTTTCCTGATCTCCAAAGGCTCATTGCCACGTTTTCCTGGCTTCCCTAAAGGACGGCGCCAGGGTTCTGTCTGAAGACAGCTCCATTTTAGGTTTGGCCTGTTGGGGGAGTGGGGGTGGTGGTGCTGGTCAATCTCTGGGGTTCTGATTTCGCGTCCCCCTTGACCTCACTTCTCCTAGCGGAGACACTGACATCTCACAGATAAAGGGACCAAATTATAAGTGCTATAGTCTGGAAACGCAGTAAAAGTAGTAAATTGTGCCAAGTGTTGCCTTCATAATAGTGAAGGCAAGCGTTTGTTTTGTTTGGTGTTCCTGGAGACAAAACGACAAATTTAAAAGCCCCTTATTAGTGAGAAATCACCAGCCTTCTTTGGAAGGGTTTGACTTCTGGTGAGGAGGTGGTGATGTGATGAATAAAGGGAAAGGTGACTGGGGAGAGAAAGGGGAAAGGAAGTTGCTGGGGTGGGAGGTGGAGGGACAGGGCGGTTCCGCTGCCCTGGGGTCTTGGTGACCCTGGGGAGCAAGCTGCGCGGGAAGACTCTAGGCTGCGAAGGCAGCGCTGAGGCTGCAGACCCCAGCCTCATTTGCCGGGAGGAGAGCTCTGGTGGAGTCGCTTGCCATAGTGCCACGGCCCCTCCTCCTAGTTTTAAGAACCAAAGCATTGTTTCTGCTGTAATAGAAGTCACTCCTCGCTTATAGTTGACAACAACTTCGGTGGCTCTGGCACCTCTTTCAGCTCCTTGCATTGTACTTTTGGAGTTTTTGAAGAGAGAGAGAGAAAGAGAGAGAGAGGAAGTAAGAAAGAGGAAAAAAGAAAGAAAGAAAGACAAAGAAAGAGAAGAAAGAAGAAAGAAAGAAAGAAAGAAAGAAAGAAAGAAAGAAAGAAAGAAAGAAAGAAAAAATGGCCAATAAAATGTGTACATTTTTTTTAAATGAAGAAATCTTAGATTGCGATGACCAACAGGCATATGATAGGTTAATGCCTTAATTTTTCTCCCCAGTGTGTTGATGATTCTTTGTAACTACTTGAACTCATTTTTGAAACATTTTGAAAGAACTATGATAAATCAAGCTACTAAAACATTTGGCTTTCACGAAACATGCGTTTTGAGTCAAGCACAGGTCTTTCTGGCACTAAAAACAAGTAGGAAATGAGAAAAAAATTAAAACCAGAAGACTTCAGGAAGGTGACAAATTGGAAAGCATTCTAGGAGATTCATAGGACTATTTTATGTGAAAGAAGCACTCTAAGAGCTTAAAGAGATTATGGTCAGTTTTATAAAAGGATCTTAGGCTCAAAAGATTGTGGGGGAGGTAGGCAGAAAAGATGAATCTATTTAAACGACAGTGCCATATCCCTGAAGTAGTGGTATTTTCTGTCTCACTGTGTCTCCTTCCTTCATTTTTCTCCCTTCCCAATTTCCTCCCCTCCTCTTTTACTCTCCTCTTCCCTTCTCTCCCTCTCTTTCCTCCCCACCCCCCAGGTATGTACCCTTATTTGCCTTAAATTCTTTGTGAATGAGTGTTAGAGGATTTCTCAGAGTTCCCAGTTGGAAAAAGCTTTCTACACAACTTGAAAGGCTGATGTCCCTCTCAGGAAATGAATGAGTCGATAACCTCTGACACCAGTGACCAGTCCAGTGAACCCTACCTTAATTCCACTAATACTGGAGGCCCCCAATCAGGCAAGGCTGTGAATCTCATAACCATAACATTCAGTATGGTTCAGTTATGGTATTTCACACTTTTCATATATAGATCGATAGGTTTGCATCTCATCGAATTTAACAATCAACAAGGGTTTCAGAATCCACCTATATATTGTTTCTGATTTTATGATGATTAAATTATTTTCTAATTAAAAATAAACCTACAGATAAAATATTGTTTACCCTAAGTGTGTGTTGGTGACAACACTAGACTGTACTGGTCTGTGAATTTTATGATAATTACTTTCGTATAAATAATAGCACTTGCCCTCAATTTCCGTGAATACATTTTCAGATTATTTTTCTCTGTTACCAGATGTTGATTTTTTTTCAGATGTTAATTTTTTATCAGATATTGATTTTTAAAAGTAAATTCTCTCATTTAAGATAGAAAAAAACTAACTTAAAATAAGTTATTTGAACAACTTATTTTAAGTTAGTTTTTTTCTATTTCATATTATGTGAAATGTTTCACCTGAAATGTCGTCGTTAAAGTTACTTTATTATAGGTCAGTGTAATAATTTGATTTCTACTATTAAAACAATGTCTAAAAATGTTTTGTTAGCAAATAATTTGAGCACTTTTGTTACTTTCGCAAAATCATTTGGATTTTTACACTTTTGCTTTCCTCCCTACCAGCTGGAACATGGTTATTCTCCCCCAAAGTAAATAAAATGAGAAAGCTTTGCCTCCTTTCCTGAGGAACAACAAAAGAAATAAACACGAAAAATCTTTCCAAATTGATCAGTCTTGATTGATGCCTTTTACCACAAACAGCTGAAAAGAACATATTTACACACACCCAGTTATTTCAGTTCTGAACCAATTAGTATGAATTTTTATTTAGTTATTTAATATGAGGACGAGGTGTAAATAGGTGCACTCTGTGGGTTTTCAAAAGCTTTTAGATTCAGAATCCCCACATTCTAGTTTGTGTGAAACAGTGTTAGAGTTAGGAGTGTAGACATGTTTGAAGAGCCAGGGAGGGGGATTGCGGGTAAGGTGGGGGAGGGTCAACTCCGTAGCTTTGCTGAAGGGAAGTGGTATCTGTACAGTTTCTCCGTAAACTGCTTGTTTAAGAAAACGGGGGGTGGGGTGGGGGAAAGAGTGGTGGGGCGTTTTAATGTTTCAAAGACGGGTCATATTTTAGGTTTTAAAGGAAGTACAGCATTTCTAGTTGATCCATAATATTTATTGTAGTATTCGATGAGGGTGGTAATATTGGCGTCAGCATCTAGTAATCAACAATCCTTTGAATCAATTTGAAAGGTAAAGGGTAAGCATTTTAAACTGGGGCCAGGCCAGAGAAGGGACGGTAGGAGCCTAATCCGTTATTAAATTTTCGTTTATTCGACTCTTCTATCCATTGGTAGTGGACTTTTAAAATGTCACGGTCCAATCAATATGATATGAATTTACCTTTTTTCTCCCACTTGTCCTCTTTCTTTTCCCCTCCCCCCGGCCCGCGACTGCTTTTTTTTTTTTTTTTTTCTCCCCCACCTCTTTCTCTGGCTCTGCAGCCGCCTGTGCTGGCGGCTCCTCTTCACCTCCCCTGCCTGGCGCTCCCCTCCCCCTCCCTGCCGTACATCGTCTTGCTCTTGGGGAACAATCGCCACTGATTGAGGTTCACTCTATGTTAGGCTGGAAAACTGGGCTGTTATTTAGGAAGTCATTAATCACATCTCCTCCCCCGGAAAGAGATGGCGGAGAAACCTGTGAAGTACAATTCCCCCTTCAAAATGTTCCGAAATGATAAACCTAAACATAATTTGAGTGCATGAAGGTGCTAGCGATTTTTCCGGTAGGATCTTATTTTAAATTTGAAAAAATTTCGGGGCACGATCAGGTAATTGTGTGCTTTCGTCTTATTGTAGGTGTATGTTACTATTATCTAAAGTTTCGTGGCGATGCAATTAGGTTTAATTAGATCGTTTGTAAATTATATATTTTCCTCTAAGAATTGAATTAAATATGAAATTTGCACCCCAAGCAGGTTTACTATTATGGAGCAGCTGACTTCTTAGGGGGAAAAAAGCGTAACATCGGTTGCTTTATTTAAATGGCTTTTTCCCCCTAAATGAGATTATTTAGACAGGCTTGTGTGTAAGGCACGCGTGTGCACATATATGACTGCCGTTTTTCTAAATCGACGATTCACAGGGACCCTCCATTGTGTTTAAGTAAAAGCACGAAATCAGCATTCTGATTTATCGTAAAGAAGCGTCCCAAATTGTCTTTAAGATAACATGTTTGAGTTTTTCATGTTCATTCATAAATTATTTTGATGTCAGCATAGATGAAATGGCGATTGGTTATCTCTTCCTCTTGCCAGCCCCTTAAGGATCCGAGGTGAAATTAGTAGCAAGAAAGCATGTAATTGACAAAGTCACGTGGCTCAGGGGGCCAGAAACTGGAGAGAGAAGAGAAAAAAATCAAAAGAGGGAAAGCACATTAGACCATGCGAGCTAAATTTGTGATCGCACAAAATCAAGATGTTAGATTGATGCAGAAGATCACTCCGTTCCAAAGGGAAAGTTTTCATCTCACGAGTTTGGAGCAGAGGGCCCGTGGGGCAACATGGCCGAAGGTTAATTTTCTTTTCTATTGTTTTACTGTGATTTTCTCTCTTCCTTTCTCTCCCCCTCCCCCTTTCCCACCCTCTTTGCCGTCCCCCCTTCCCCTTTTACCCCAATACTGGGCAGTACCCCCACTCCCCATCGCGCAATGGGGCTTTCTGCAACCTATTGTTATAGATCTCCAAAAATGTTTTGTACCGCCCACACTGATTCACAACTTGAAAAGCTTTCAGTGGGCTATTGTTTGAATTGTTTGAGTGTGATTAAGCGCAGTTTCAGTTAGTGAGCCCAAGAAAACTTTTATACACCTGCCCCCTCCCCCATACCACCCCAACTTTAATTGAAAGTTATTGGGGGGGAGGGGAATGCACATTGCAAATAACCCTGGATTCACTGCTGCCGCATGTGCATTAACTAGTTCTAACCATCTTCGCGATTTCTCTTTCCTCCTCGTGCCCTCAGGAGAGCATAGTTTGCTGAAAATTCCTCTTTGTAAATGGGATCAGTGTTAAATCAGCAATATGCAAGTAAAGTATCGCATGCTGTAGTATAATATGTGCTGGAAAATGGAGTTAAATGAAAAAGTACACGTATGTACAGAAAAGTGGAAGTTGATGTGATCGATAGAACAGTGTGGCTCCCTCCTCCCTCGCTTCCCCCCTTTTAACCCTTTCCTTTTAAATATTTTCTGTAGAAGAAAACCATTTATTCGAGTTTCTTTCTATTTCCTCCCCCCACGCCCCAATCTTTTTTTTTTTTTTTTTTCTCTTTCAGTGAACAGTTTAGGAATCCAGACTAACTGACTCTTTTTGTCCTGTTCTACTCAGGCGGGGCAAGCAAAGGTGGTGGAGAAGAGCCCGGGAAGCTGCCGGAGCAGGCAGAGGAGGAATCCCAGGTTTTGCACGGAACTGGCCACTGTAAGTGGTTCAATGTGCGAATGGGATTTGGATTCATCTCCATGATAAACCGAGAGGGAAGCCCCTTGGATATTCCAGTCGATGTGTTTGTACACCAAGTAAGCCAAACTTCTTTTCCCCCCTTCTCCTTTTTTCCATGTGCAGGAGTTGGTCAGTAGGTTTGTCAATGGACTTACACTGAAAGAGAAAATCTTTCTTACTATCCTGAGTTAATCCGGTGTTTAGGGTATGTGTATGGGCCCCTTACTGGTTATCTTTTCCTAAACAGAAAATGAAGTCCTTGAAATTTCACTGTTTGGGTGCTGGTGGACTTTATTAGCAGTTCCCCTCTTCATTCGACAGCGAAATTGCTGTAGTGTAGCTTCCGGTGTTATCGGTTGCAATATACTCTGTCGCCTAAGCTGGGTGAATGAGTGGGGAAATGAATGAAGAAACCGTGATCATTTTAAGTTAAAAAAAAAATTGCTAGTATAGGAAATCTATGGTTCTCTTTACTGTAGATATCTTTAGTCACAGTAGCTTCCCCTATTATTTTGTTTCTGCCTCCCTGATAGTCATTTGTAGATTCAAATAAAAATAATTTGATTTTACAGTAAAATAAAATAGAACACTGTTGGCCTACTGTGGATTAGAAGAAATGCCAAGAGAAGATGTTTGGTAATCAAATATTTTAGAAATGTGCTCCCTTTTAGGGCATAGGTCCAAGGATACTGTCTCTTTAAGAAACTGAACTCAAAAAACATGTGGCCAGCTGTGGCTCTAGTTTGTGTGTTTAAAATGTTCAAGTCTGCTACTTTGGGTAATTTCCACCATTGCTTATATTGTGTTGTAATTTTTTAAGATGCTTAAATACCAAACAGAATGTCATTGCTTATCATTTTCAAAATTTTAACCCCAAAACAGATGAATTAATACCTCTCTCATTTTCACTCCTCTATTGCTTAATCTAGAGTAAAAAAAATAATAATAATTACATTTTGTGAGCTTGATTATTTCACTGAAAGAAGGTAATTCTCTGTAAGGAATTCTTAGGAGTAACAGGATTTAAGACCAAAGAGGTTTATTTTGGCTTGACATTTAAGTTTAAAAAATTGAATGAATGGCTATCAATACTACAGACTAACAGATAGATACATGCAGGAAATACTTAGTATATTTGCATGAAAAGTATGTATTTTATTTGATACTGTGTTGCATGTTGCTGGTAATATTTACAACCTCCTTTACTCCCCAAGGAATATCATCTTCAAATTAAGTATATAAACAATAGAAACATATGAAACCATTCTGTTTTGATCTGTTGTCCTGTGGTGGTTGGTAGCTTCCTGACCTTGCTGTGTGGTGTGTTTTCCTTTCCTAAGGGCCTGGCCATCATTATTGGCTGTTTACATGTGGAAGGATCAGCATAATCTGTGAATTAAAACAGGGTTTAAATACATAAATAGAAGTCCATAGACAGGCTACTGGATTTTATGCCTCCTACATTATATTACAAAATGAACCTACATTTTCTGCTTTTTTCCTCCCTATACTGAATGACTGAAATCACTGACAAATCCATTTTCTCTCAGGCTCTGGCTTTCCCCACTTTGAACCTTTTTTAGGTTGTTAAATTGTTCTTTATGATCTCATAAATTTGTTTTATAGATGAATGAAAAAAAATAGCCCTTTTCTTCTTTGATCACACCTTGTTATAATTTGGTTTCCTGTGTTTACCTTTTAATACTTTCAAATATTAGACATTTTATTAACCAGTATTAATGTTTAGAACCACAAGACATCCAAATTTAAGCCATTTAATGGTTATATGTTGGTAAACATAAGTATATCCACTGGATTATGAAATACTGTATTGCTGAAAAATTTCTATTTATGGATAGTGAACAGTTTCTAGAGTACAATGTTGATTATTAATATTAAACTTGCTTTAATCTTCTGTTATAAATCATGCATTTACTAATAAAACAGTATTAAAATGATATATGAGAGAAATATTCTCATAAAATGTGTACATTTGTATTCTTACATTTTTAGGAAGAAGTATGTAAAAAAGTTGATAAAACTTAAGTATTAACATTTTTGTGATATAAAAACGCAGGGCAGTGATATTCTTTAAAATTAGAGTGATTCTTCAGGGAATTTTTTTGATGGCTACAGTATTCGTTTTTTGAAATATATCACAATTATGTAGATTTCAGTTGCTTTATTTTTTTCTTCTTGATTTTGATGCCTTGGTAGAGGAGTTTCTATTATATTGGGGCTCACGTAAATTGCATATAAATCATATGAATAATGATTTTGAGCAAGGCAGGAATCCTACAGATTTTAGCCATAAAACTGCAAGTAATAATTAGATGGTCATAAATGATGTGTACAGGTATAATGTCAGCATCACTTACACAATCAGGTTGCAATTCAGGAACCATTTAACAAAAGTTTTTAAAATACTTTTTAAATTATTACTGCCATTTTTACTGTATGATAATTTTTGAAAGCATACTATATTTGATGTATAATTCAAATTAGATTTCCCCCCCATTATGTCCATATACTATTTTGTTATGAGAGAATAAGCATTGTAGGTAATTAAGAATTTTAAATGTTCAGCTGGACCAATTTGTACTCATTATTTTAAGTACATGGAATAGTTTTGGGTTGGTTTTTTTTTTTTTTTTTTGAGTCTTCATAAGTACATGTGTCACTAGATATTTTTTAAGTATTATGAAACAGTTTTAATAGTATATATCTGGGGAAATAAAAAATAATTTTAACATAATATTTAAAAATTCATGCTATGGCTCCCAGGATTTTTTTTTCTTTAAAAAATATTGACTACATCTACTTCAATAATAAATAAATTTAAAAAAACATAAAAATAAACAGGAATAGCAAAAAAAATCTCTACTGCAAAAAACTGCACATCAAGAACAATTTAGTTGCTATGAAATGAAGAGAATATTTGCATGTGTAGTTTTAAAATAGAGCTGTACATTCATAGTTAACATAATTCTATTTAAAATTTGTTGGCAAGAATACAATCACACTTTCTTCTAGTCTCTGTAATGTCACCAACTTCTCAAAAATAAACATGACTGAGGTGCTGTACCTTTCTTATCTTTAGACTTGTTGATAAATGCAGTGAGATTCTGCTATTTGAGGATGGTATGCGACCATTGGTGGTTTAAAAATGACAGTCTTCATTTGACTTCCTAATATTAACTTGCGATTTAAATGATAATATGATTATAGATTGGTAATGAATATATGCATTCTGACACATGCTAATATGGAGACTTGATAGTATTTAATACTTTAAAAAACTTAAGAATATATAAATACTATATTTTTGAATTTTGTTACAGCTTATTGTTTTTGAGTTGTTCCTTAGAATATTTAATAATGAAAATTGGAAAATTTTGACGATGATTTAGTTTGTAAATAGGATATATTTGTAGGAATTTCTTACTTGAGAATCCAGTGCAAAGCACAGAGATTTATCTCTCAACTGAAGTAAGAATATACATACATGGTTAATACAGACTTGGAAGTCTAGGTTGCTACTAAGGTGATTTCATCAGTTAGAGTACAATTATTTTGTAAGTGCTAATATTAATATTTCTTTTAGTTTACTGTTACTGATAAGTTAAAAAAAATGGCACCTACAGTTAGATTGTGGGATAACATGTTTAAATTACCTGGATAGGTCTCTTGCAACCTTTTGAAATATTATAAACTTTGACAAAATTTAAATATTTAATGATAGTTTAGATGAGTCACATGGTAGTTAAAGTTAAGATCTTTTTGGAGAAGGGCAATATTCTCTAATAACTACTTATTGATGTTTATTGTCATTTAAGTTTTTCTTTACATAAGTTTTGATATTTATTTCCAAAGTCATTTTCTTACCTAATGAAAAAAATAAACTTTATTTTGTTGGTGGCGGGTGTAGAATCCACCCTCTTTATTTTCCTCCCTTCAGCTCATTTGCATAATAATATTTTCTTTGTTTTTTAGATTATATATCTGGAATTCTTTGCCATTAACTATGGTATAAAGAATTTTTAACATAAATGTATTTCATTTATTTCACTATTTATGTAAGAATTTTTTTCCAGAGAGAAAGTAATTTCAAAATGACTGTAATTTAGCTACCATTACTTGATAGGCTTAAATATTAATAATTTGGTTTTGAATTTTTAATTTAACTTTCAAGTATTGATGTTTTCTTCTTATGCTCTTTATTTCTGGTTTATACTTTGATCTTAATGGAAAACACAAATGTCCATATTACAATGATTTAATGTATTTTATATTCCTTTTATTACTTTGCTCAAGAAAACATCTCAAAGCAATGGAAATAGAAGAAATAAGAATAATTACTGTAACTGAGCTAAATTTAAAGCATTTTTATTAACAATATAGGATATGAAAACATTTGGAGCTAAATAGTTTTTAAATATATGAAAATTTTATGTATTATACACAGTTCAATTGATGTAACAGAGAGTTCATATCTCAGTGATTATTAATTATGCAATTTATGAAAACAGATTTACTCCAGTATGTTCATGTTTAAGGATTTTTTTCATAATATTTCATCACCAAATTATTAGCCATCTTTATTTTTATCAGTTTAGCATGAAAACATTTTTCACATGCAGAATGGTTGTGATTATTATTATTCTTGGGGCTGTTAAAAATGTCAGTGTCAAAAATTATTTAGACAAAGCAAAAATCTTAGAAATTAAAAAATATGATCATTTAACAGTTACAGCCCATTTGTTAGTGAATTATGCATTTTAATATTTTGAAAATGGTTCCTAAAGCTACCAAGTTTTCAAGATGATTTGCCCATTTGACCAGTTTGAAAGAATCCCAAATGAAATGCTTTATAGCTATTTAATCATAAAATCACATGTAAAGGCATTTAAATCAAAATTTTATGACTTATATTGTCTTGAAAGATATTAGATACTTTACTTCTGATTTTCAAATGCTGGTCCATTTTCCAGACCCTTTTGTTTTTGTTTTTGTTTGCTTCTAAAAAGATATTTTTATTCTAATTTAAACATGAAGTGTGAATTGGCCACATATTTAAGGTAGTCTTCCTCATGTTAAATACTGTTGATGCGTACCAACTATACTTTAATAAAAATGAATGAAGATTATTGTTGTAAGTTTTAAATATTTTCCTCTTATTCTTTTTTTAAAGATTATTCACAGAAAAATGAAGGCAATAAATCAAAGAATTGTTTTTTAAACAAATATGTGAGAAACCACTTACAAGTATTTAGCATAACAACTTTAATCTACCTTTAACTGAATCTTACAGTTCTTGGGTTTCATTAGAAGTTAAAAACTTCTTTTGTTGCCTGCATTCAACGTGGTGGATAAGAAGTGAGATCATTGTTGTAAATTTTGTTGCTTTTGGGCAGCAAGGAAGCCTTATTATTTAAACTTGCCAGAGTTCTTTCTGTTTAGAAATTACATAGATATTACAGATAGTTTTGTGTATCTTAACTGAGTCGTTCTTTTGGTATTGTGATTATCCTAAAAATTACTAGTTATAAATATGGTATGGTGTGTTTTTATTTCTAATCCAAGTATAACCTAAACAAATAAAGTGAGGGTATTTCTGATTAATTAAACTGGAAATGTATTACTTAAAATATGATATTCTTTTGACTTGATTTAGAACTACATATGAAATATAGTTATTTTATTATTATCAATTCTTTATATTTTGAGATATTTCTCACTGAATTCAGCTTGTTCAACATATAGTTACTATAGGTTATGGCATTGTAACATATACAGTCCATAGGAAACTTAAGTGGTTTATATTCTTCTCTAAAGTAATTTGATTATAACATCTTCTAATATTGAAAAGTTAACAGTAACATATTCAAGAAAATACATTGTAGATCAGTGGGGTACATTTAGAAATTATCTTTTAATGAGTACTTCTATTGAATGAGTAACAAAAGTATTTGTTATATTGCATTTTGATATATCAGGATTGATCTTATTTCCATCTAGCAACAAATTGGAAAATTATCTGAAAATTACAGACCCCCCACCCAGTGTCTAAACATTTGACAATTTGGAAATGCTGTCTAACCTAAGATTTATAGATAATTGATAGATTTATTCTTATATTTCTTTTTATAACCTGCAGCTAGTTGGAGTAATTAATACCTAACTTTTCAGGGTGTTATATAAATTGTGTAGCAAGTGTGTGTCTAATAAATAAACTGAAATGTAACCTAGTCCTTGCCACAATAAAATCACAGAGAAGTTATTTTCAGTGGCATATAGTCATAGTAGAAAATTAAATTGGTACCTTCTTTTATGTGCTCTCTTTAAAATTGGGCAAAATGTATTGTATAATGTTAATAGCTTAATTTCCATTACAGTGAACTACAAAGCATTTTATTATAATTTTTTGGCATATAATATTGTTTACTATTGTTTGAAATATCAAGATATAAATAGAGACTTGGAAATTAATTAGTTATACAGGTTGTTTTAATAGTTTATCATGAGTTTTACCTGAGTATTCAGTTGTACATATCCAGTTTGTGTATTCTTAAGTATAAGCTAAAGAAAATAGTATTTTAAATAGACCTGCTGTGATAATTTAATACTTTTTGTTCTATAACTAATTAATTAATCTTTGTGAGGTACTATGCAGTAGTATAGCTTCTGGCCAAATAGATCAGTCTTCAAATCCCAGTTCATTGTTTGTAGGGGAAGTGAGTTACCTTGTCAGTGTCTCAGGGTCCCATAAAGGGAGGGGACAAAACAGTAACCACTTTTGTATAGGGTTATTATGAGGATTAAATGTTATTACACATGTAAAGCATTTAACACTGAGCCAGGAGATAGTAAGGGCTCAGTGATGTTTGTTGTACATAGTTAATATTACTAAGAAGTGATAGTATGGTAGACTAAGGGATAAAGCTTCAGAAATGAAGGTTTGGATTTGGCTTTTTCACTTGGTGGTCTTAGTTTTGGCTAGTCACTTTCTTTGCGCTTCAGTGTTCCCATAGATGAAATGTGTTCAATAATATCTTTCCTCTCCATTTTTCAGGGTTAGGGTAAGTGCTCATTGAGGTAGTATACATGAGAATAATTTAAGAATGTAACAATACCAGGTTTTAGTTTTAATTTTTGTTTTGAGCACTATATTTTTATTAATAATCTCACTATGAAAACCGTCAAAGTTTTTAAAAGATAGTGAGCTCATGTCATTTATATTTTGGCATTCTCTGCTTTATTCAGGTATAATTTATATAGAATAAAATTGACCAACTTAAAGTTACATTTAGATGAGTTTTGACAAATTATGTAACTAACACCACAGGCATGATATGGAACATTTCATCACCCCAAAAAGTTCCCTTGTGTCCATTTGTAGTCAGTCACCCTTGAAGACAAAAGGTTTTGTTGTTTTATATGATTATTGATATGTCATAGTAACTGGTTAACTGATCTGGTTCTTTTTAACTTTGTCACCTTAGACATAAGCTACAATTCAGTATCTTTTATCAAATACAGCCCACACTTATTTTAATGTTTTTCATTTCTCTTTAGAGTTATTTCTGCTTGCTTTTTCACTAGTAGTTTCTGTGTTTGTGAAATTAAGATTAATTAGTATGCATTTCACTGATCTTCTGTCTTAATTTCATTTATCCTTATGGTACTTTTCATGCATTGTAAACTCATTGCCTACCTAAGGGGCATAATTAGGCTTATTGATATTCATATTTCTTGTTAGAAATTTAATGAATTTCTATCTCAATGAGTAAACATTCTTAGAGGTGTAAATTGACAAAATGGTGTATTGTGTAAAAGTACTAACTTGTAAGAAAATGGTTACTCTAGAAAAATTTCTGGTTCAATATTTATTTAAGTGTTTTTTTATTGATCACATAGTAGATGTAAAGCACTGTTAGATGGTAGATTTAAGAGTTCTGCTCTCCAGTTTGCTATATATTATTTTCTTCTTTTTAGCAAACTTTTTAATAAGATTTTTCCTATTCTCATTCTTTTCATACGAGGTTTAAAAGCAGTGGATCATTTTTTCCCATCAGCCATTCACTTTTTTATGAAACCTAGTTATGCAACTTCTACCCATTTAAATTGGGGACAACTATGATAAAATAATAAATGTTAGTTTTCAAATCTTGAGCTAAATACAGTGATTTCTTATCAGTCTTAAAATACATAGTTTTCAGATTTCTTATGTAGAAACTATCTTTATCAATGTTTAGAATCATTTTACTGTGCTATTAATAACACACTTAACTTTTATTAGCTGCTTTAACCTTTTTTATAACAATCCACTTTTTAAAAATCAAAACCCACTTTAATTTATTACTTTGTTAATCTTAAAGTTGGCATTTATTTCAAAATCTTTTAAGTTTGCTAATAACTTTAAGATTTTTGTTCAGTTTTATTGTGCTATATTATCTAAAGACTCTATGTAAAATTCAAATTAACTTTACTCTGGCCATGATTTCTTCATGACCATTTATTTCCTTAGGCATTGTAAGCAGTTACCTAGGCCATTACTGATCATAGCTACAATGTTCCCAGATACTATAATACTAAATTCTTTTATCTAAACACTTTCTTCATTCAGATGAATTCTTTATCCATAGTTTCAGTTTGTAACAGAAGTCTGACAACATAGGTTCTATCTATTGCTTTAAAAACTTCATGGATCCTTGATACATTGTGGAGCTTGGAATGAATTCTTTCAACTGTTTTTACAAAGTATGACTTCAATAATGCATCATTTTGCTTATAATATGGAAACACTGGTACTTGGAGACTAATTCCACTTTCAACAACTTCCTTAAATAGATTAAATGATATTAGAGACACATACCTAACACATTTATGTATAAGTCATACATTTAAGAAGATAAATGAATACATTTTTTTTTCAATTTTAACAAGTAAAAAAAGCTGCTTTTTTAAGGACTGGTTAAACTATGAATATGAAATTTAATCACACAGTATTGAGCTCATTTATTTAGCTCTCTAATTAAAATTTTTAGTTGAATACTAAATCTAAGGACAGTTGGATTTGCACGTTTGCCCCTTTCACTGTTTCCTCCCCCATGCCATTGAAGAATTTTGAATGGTGAGGAATTTGCGCCCTTTGGCTCAGGTTGCAGACCCACTTGATCAAGCCAGAGAAGCTGGGGTCAGAACTATTCATTGCTTATCTTTTCCTTGGGCCACTTGTAAATCCTGCCTTTCTGCTCTGTAAAAAATCTCTTTCTCTTAGACCTATAATAAAGCCTGGAGTATAAAGATGGGCATAATAGTTGATGCTTGATTGTGACTCTGCATGGGTTAATTTCATTAATTTAGAAGTTTTTCATTGCATTGCAACTTATTTGCTGTATATAATTTTATTTAAATACATGTTATTTCATAAGATATTACAAAAGCACCCTGTTGGTAGTGAAAGTGTGATGGTACGATATTCTACCTTAGGTTGAGATTTTTACAGCTTTGAAATGTAGTGATTATTTTTCAGTAAATTGAATTAGTTAATTTCAATCAGATCTATAAAAAGTCCCAAAGTATTTATTTTGTTTTGATATGTTTAATTTTCAGTATTTATACCAACAGTTAAAATTTGCTTGAATCAATTATAGTACAAGTTTATGAACTGTATCAATAATGGTGTGAAGACTTTAAATATAGAGCCAGGTTTAAACAAACACAAAACACTTTGTTCTTATCTCAGCATCCCTTAAAAGTATACAGCTCTGGTTCAGGACCTCAGGACCACCCATCACCCTGGACATTGGATACTCCTATTTATTCAAGAAGCTTGTGAAGTATCTGTGTGCTGGTGGGGGATGGTGTGTGTATCTGTGTAGGGAATCACAGTTAGGTGATTTTACCCCAACAAAAACAGCAACGTTGTTTATAAACTGAATTAGGTCCCTATAGAATTTTCTAGTTGTGAAAACTAACTTACATTAAATGCTTCTTATTTTCTGTAAGCTTTGGTTGCTGTTTTCACATTTTTGATGCTTTCATAAGGTTCGAGTGGGCCCCCATTAAGATTAACCTCAATCCATTACAGCTTTTTGGCTTGCAGGCCCCACCCATTGGCCTTGGATAGCTAATACCGAGCTTTTGTTTCTTCCTGTAGAAAGGAAAGGAAAGAAAACTGTTCTTTCTCTTTCATTGTGTAAGTCATGTGACTTCCCTTTTGGTTAGCTACAGATAGGATGGAAGTGAATCTCAAAATGAATAAGATATCAAAGTTTTATGTTTGTATGAAATATTCATGGAAATATTTATTGAATTCATGTGTTTTATGCATATTTAAAATATTTGTTTTTGAACAACTATACCTCAGTTTACATACATTCTGTTGTTTTTTTAGGAAGCCAAAAAAGGTCACTGAATAGATTTTTTAAATAATACTGCTCTTTTTATCTACATTGTGGTACCTTCGTAGTGTACTTATTTTTCTATTTTCTTTTAGCATCATTTGGGGTTTCTGAATTGTAGCTTATTTCTTAGAACTCACAATGTAAAAAAAGTAGAAGTGGTGGTTGGGATGATTTGGCAAGGAAAAATTGCTTGTAGGACAAAAGAAATGTGTTACAGGACTGCATGTAAATATAAGAAGAAGTTAATTGGTTGCATTTTCTCTTGTTCCTCTTCCGTCTAACCTTGAGTAATAGTAAGCATTGTAGGTAGCTGTTTGGGAGAAAGTGCTATGCACCTCTTAGGCTATTAATATAATGGTCAAATGTTTTATTATGAAGTTAGATAATGTGAGGAAAATGTTGATATTTCGTTCTAATGTGGTTATTTAGTCATTATGTTATGATTTAGTATGAATCATTAAATATTTAATCTTTAAGGTTATTTGAACTTGCTCTTAAGCTATCTTTTCAAATATTTAAATTCTATTTTAGTAAACAATATAGTTGTCACTAAATAATAAGTGAAATATTTGAAATAATTGTAGTTTTAAAAGAGTATCTTCTCAAAGTTTTTTAAAATATAGTGTTCTTTGGCACATGATACTTCCAAGCACGTAAATACTTTTAAAAGACTTTTGAGAACAATACTATTTTAAAATCTAGGATGCATTTTTAGTTAAAATATTATATTTCAATAAAATGTTCCAGACTGTTGTTCCATAGAAAAGCGGTGTTTCATTTTTATCATCTTGTAGATCTTAAAAAGCAATGATATTTAATCCTATGATTTTGTTATCAAACCTGGATAATTTGGTTAATTAGATTTCAAAATATGAAAAATTTGTTGATATATAGGAAAGCTTCTTAAGTTTCTATTAATAAAAGTGGATATATCAGCTTTTCAATAACTAGGATCTGGTATGAAGTCTGTAATTAATGTGCTGGTCCATGCTTTATTGACATTAAAATTTATACCAAGTGATTTATTTTACATGCGCTTTGCAACTGAATATTTCAGTTTCTGTTTAATTAACTAACATAATTATTTATTGACATTTTATTTAATGCTTTAATTGTCACCAAATTTTGCTTTTGGGAAAGGCTTAGGATATTAAATCTTCCAATTCTGTGATCTTCATATACATTTATGAATAGCAAGCTATTCATAAAACACCAAGGCTATTATTAAGTATTTAAATCTAGTATTTATATTGATCATTGAGATAATCTATTTGGTATCTTAGTATCACTGTAAGTTTAAAATAAAAATATTAACAAACAAAAGCCTACTTTTAAAAAATTGCTACCGGGGTTTTTTTTTGTATGTGTATGTACTATGTGCTTTTTTCCCCCTGCCTCAAACAAAATTTAATATTTGAAGGTGAAAGGTTAAGTGTTTTCCTTTTATAACTCTGTTTTTTCCTGCAAAAATTTTTTTAACTTGTGCAGAGAAAAGTAATTTTTACAATGAATTTGTATGGCTTTAAGGGACTTCATGTTTGTTCGAAAGTATAAGGCTCATTTGTGGGAGTAATATCATTTGGGGGTTTTCATGTGGGTTATTGTGACTATACAGTTCATGAATAATTTGATTTCTGGATTTTCTTTCTCCTAAAATAAACTTCATAATAAATAGGAAGTAATTTTTTAAGTAGTTGAAATACATGAAAGGCCAAATAAATATGGACATTTGTTTCAGTACATATTCTTTATCTTAGGGTTGTGTGTTTATTTTTGTAAAGACATTCTGATTTTTAAAAATGTTAACAGATAATATTTGGGAAATTGCTTTGTTAGGTGTTGATCACCTTTCCATCCTTTCTGCCTTTACTTTTCAAAACTATCTGGTCACTATTAAACCATTAATATGTGTAAAGGTAATCCAGAATTTCCTATGAAATTCAATTTTGACATCTATTCAGTTACCCAAATTTGCAAAATCTGAATGATTTTTGAAAAATCTCATAAAATGTTTTCACAAACTGAGGGTTGTGGGAAGAGAGGTGGAGGGTATGGGGGTAACTGGGTGATGGGCATTAAGGAGGGCACGTGATGTGACGAACACTGGGTGTTACGTGCAACTAATGAATCATTGAACATTACATCAAAAACTAAAAAAAAAAAAGAAAGTATTTTTCAGAGGAAGATTTTAATTCCAAAGAGTTAATTATTTTGACTTATATTTAAAAAATTTTTAGCTGTAAATTGAAAACAGAAATTACTCAAATTATTAAAGCACTATAATGTTCCTAAGGTATTCCCTGCCCTAACATCATTTGATCTGCCACTAGGAATTATGAAAGCCCTAAGTGGACTCTTGTTAGTCTCCTTCTTCCCCTGTTTTTCCCCTCCCCCTCCTCTTGCCCCTTCGGAAGGAAGCCTGAGGCCCTAGCTCTAGAGATACCAGGAAAAAGCAATCACTCAGCACAAAGTGTCTGTCTTTAGCAGAAGTATCATCCCTTAGAGAAGAGTATGGTTGAGAAAATGTTAATAATAGATAATAGGAGTGTTTCGAATTTATTCTAAGTTAATTTAAAATTTGTTTTTGGTACACCGGATATTACTGTTGTTACTGAAAAAGAAGTCTACTTTGTCTGTTTAGGCATTAGCGAAGTCCAGCCTAGTCCTTCACTTTTCCTCTCTTTACTTAGCTTTGGTTAAATCTTTTATACCTTATCTAATGGCTGCTGCCAGTGATTTTCCTAACTTTGAGGGAGAGGATGAGTTATAAACAAAAGCAATGGATGGTTAGGTAATTTCTAAACACTTACTGATATTTGTAGCATTTACCTAAATTTCCAAAACAAGTGTATATGAAATGTTTACTCTGTGTCAGATGCTTAACCGACTGAGCCACCCGGGCACCCCTAAAGATAATATTTTTGTGTGTAACCTGTTTTTGCTTAGAGGAGGACTTTTGATTTCACAAACTAAATCATAAAATAGGCCAACAGTGAAAATAAATTGATATTGATAGATCTAGAAATGTTGTAATTATTTACTTCCTTAGAGAGGTTGTTCACAAAATCTTCCCCCCCCCCCCGAGTAAAAAATGCAGATTTAGTGGGGTAAACACTATAAACTATAGTGTAAGATTGTTGAAGGGCCCAAATTTCTTCTATTGTACTGGAGATCTTTCTACTACCATTTCCTCATCTTAAAGGGTAAGCCCTTACTTAGCTACACAGGCATTTTTAAAGTCTCTTCTACTTGTTGACCCTGGTTTGAAAAACTTAAGCAGAATGGTCATGGAATCTCACAATTAGCTTAGTGAGGATTTTAGAAGTCTTAATTTATATCTGACAGATGATAAATGTAATAGTAAATGATAAATGTAAAAGTAAATATTACATAATACTTAGGTCTTAAGGAATGAACCAAAGATATCTTGAAAATTTTAAATATTATCTACTTAAAGGGCAAATACAAAAATACAATAGCAAGCATATTTAGGTAATATAAAAATGGCAATCTTTTGATAGAAGAACTTTAAAAATATCATTAGAATGCAATCATATATTCTTCCTTACTGGTCCAGTCCTCCTCTAGATAAACAAACATTTATGTTTGTTTTGTTTTTTAGCTGCTTGCTAATACTAAGTTCCCACTACTGCATGCCTGGGGATAGACTCCAGTTTGTTACCATTTGATCCTATGCGACATTCATCCAAAGCCACTGGTGTAACTCCCCTCAACCAATTCTTCTGTTCTGCCAACACTAGAGAGCCCTTCAGCTATAGCCTGTCAGTATTGTAGCAATGATGGTAATCATGACATCAGTAACAATGATATCAGTAACAGAATGATAACAATAGTTATCATGTAACTTTCATAGAGTGCTTGCATGTGCCAAGTACTGTACTAAGCATTCTACATCCATTTAATTTTCACAACTCTGAAAGAAAGTTACTATTATTGTCTCATTTTTACAGATGAAGAAATGATCTTGAAAGCCTAATTGCCTAATTTCATGTGGTTGAGCCAGCAGTATGATTCCAGAGTTGTGCTCTTAAATCTCTGGGTTCCAGCAACATTTTTAACTGTTTAAATTTTATATTAATGTGCTTATCTTATGCTGAGTGCTGGAGATTGAATTGTGAGCAAAAAGCAGACAGGAATTCTGATTTCGGGTTGCTTAAAGAACAGTAGGGGAGAGAGACAGATCACGAAAATGAAAATAAAGTAAAAACTGCTTTGAGTGCTATGAAAAAAATGTTCATGGTGCTATAAGTCTGTAACTGTGAGGAACCTGTCCTAGTCTTTGGGTTAGGAAGGCTTCTTTGGAGCAGTAAATTTGTGAAGAGGGATGAGGAATGAGTATACAAAGAACAAGGAAAAGAATATTCTAATAGAGGAAGGGAATTGTACACAGGCAGAAGGGAAAATGGAACTTTATTGGACATTATAGGATTATTAAGATCATTAATATCCAGTCTCTGTCTTTAAGAAGCTTGCGGGTGTGTGTGTGTGTGTGTGTGTGTGAGACAGTTACAACAGAGTGATAAATGCTAAGATAAGAGCATTAAGGTAGGAATTGCCCATGCTTTTAGCAGCAGGGAAGGCTTTACATAGATAGAGACCATTTGATATTGGCCTTGGAAATACCTAAAAACTAACAGAATTCATATTGACCAAGAGAGCATATGCAAACTCACGTTGTTTAGAAATCTTGGTGTTCAGCTAATTTTCAATTTTCAATAATTTTTTTATGTCACTTGTACATGTTCATTATACGTTGAGTTATGTCTGGTAAACTCTGCACTTGTGGGCCCAGAATGCTTTTGGGTTTCTCTACCCTAGCCCTTAGCAGAAAAGATGGTGGCTTCTGTACTGTATTTATTACTATAGTTTATTGCTAAGTCTAAAGTGTCTGCAGTTTATTGGAGGGGAAGGACTTACCTGTCTAATTCTCTTCTTAAGTCCAGAGAAAACTGACTAGGATGTTCAATAAATGTTTTAAGTGGCAATATCATTAGGGAGATGAGAATATATTAAGTGTTAATAGTGGAGACCTTGTAGTGAGATAGACCTGGGTTTGAATCCCAGCTCCAGTGCTTACCAGCTGTTTGAATTTTGTCACATTACCTTACCTCAGATTTCCTATCTATAGAAATCAGGTAGCAATCCTAATTTTATAGAGTTGCGAGGATTTGAGTTAATGTATTTTAAGTGTTTAGCCTCATGCCTGAAAGGGGAGTGAGTACCAGGTATTCTGACTGTTCTCCTCTTTTTGTTTCTTTGTTTTTTAAAGTAAAAAAAACCCGCAGATATGCCGCAATTGAAGTAATGCAGAAAAGGATATCTGGTATAAGGGATGGCAGGGCCCACACTTAGCAGATAAATGAGACTACCCACACACTATAAAATGTAATGGAGAAAATACAGTTATCTACATCTTTGTTCATAATAGAAGTAAAGAACATAATGAATGCAAGTCCGTTCCTCAAGTATAGGATGGGGCTAGTCTGTCTTGATATCTACTTGTGTGAAAAAGATCTAAGGTTTTTGTTGTGGAAGCTGTTGGTTGCATACCCAGCATCCATTTCTTCCTTCAATCCTGATCAAAACCCCAGTTCTTTGGTTCATGTATTCACCTCTCTCTGTGTCCCTGGGAAAGATGACTCCACCTTTAAGGAAAGAGGTAGCTTGATCAGTCTAAGTACTTGGCATTCTCTAATAAACTATTTTAAATCCAGGAGCAGGGATAAGACTTAAGTTGGCTTATTCAGTCATGAGGGAGCTGTTATTTACATTTTACTATTAAAAGACTTACTGTTCTTTTACTTCTGTGACTTTTACCTTCTCTGTCCCTTTATTCTATTTCCTTGGGTAGAACTTGCACCAATAACAATTCCTTTGATATGTACTGAGTTCCAGTTTGGAGGACATGCCTCTCACCCTCTTCCATCTCAGGCTTTCCACCAAATTGGGTTACTTGGATATGAAAATTTAGTGTTGGGGCACCTCGGTAGCTCAGTTGTTAAGCGTCTGCCTTCGGCTCAGGTCATGATCCCAGGAATCCTGGGATCGAGTCCCGAGTTGGGCTGTCTGCTCCGTGGGGATCCTGCTACTCCCTCTACCTCTACTGCTCCCCGTGCTTGTGCTTGCTCTTTCTCTCTGTCAAATAAATAAAATCTTAAAAAAAATGTTTAGTGTCATTTCTAACTCATGACTCTTCTTTATCCCCCAGGTCCAATCGATAGTTTTAAAAATAATCTTACATTGCATCAAAAACTGGGGATGTACTGTATGGTGACTAATATAACAAAATAAAAATATATATATATATATAGAAATAAAACAATCAAAATTTTTTTAAAAAGTGGAGAAAAAATAATCTTAAAATGCCCTACAACTTCCTATCATCTATACTTGAGATCTTCATCAGGGCAGTCTTGATTAGGCTGCTTTTGTGTTAGTACCTAGAAGCACATGCGCCTGAACGTCAGGCATATCAGATAAAGAAGCTTTGGCCTATGGTATGACTTGACGTTAGGATCTTCTACTGGTGAACTTCTGCAGGTAGATCACTCCTCAAAGGGAATCTAGTGGTAAGCGGTCTATTCAAGACTTAGCTCCATCAGTTTATTCAACAAAAATTACTGAACACCTCATATGTGAGCTATAGCAATGAGCAAAACAAAATGAGTGGAAAATACCTGCCCTCATGCACCAACTCTCACTCCCCCATCTTTCTATCTTCTATCTCTGCTGTGAAAAATAGGAACATAGACTAACCATATCAAGTATAATATATAGCATCTTTAATTTCTTAAAAACCTCACAATAATATTTGAACTCTGGAAATCAATCTCAGGAAAATTGGAGTATGAGAAAGTAAAAGAAGGTGTTTTATTTGGGGGGAAACAGAAAAAAAATAATACTAATGAGATAACTCTAAGTCTGAATTCTAGAGCATTCTAAAAATTATACTCTGAGGTTCATATAGTAGTATTGTTAAGGAGAACTATAGGTTAATGATCCACAGCAGAATTTCTCGACCTTGGCACTTTGGGTTCGGTTGGACCTTTGGGCCCAGATAATTCTTTGCTGCAAGGGGCTGTCCTGTGCTTTATAGGATGGGTAGCAATATCCCTGACCTCAACCCACTTCACTAGTTGTGACAACCAGAAATGTCTCCAACGTTGCTAAATGTCCCCTGGAGGGCAAAATTGCCACCATTTAAGAACCTCTGATTTAATGACTTTGGTAAGTGCTTTACCAAATATATTATGCTTCATAATTAATATTTTATAATCTTTCCTTTAGACAGAAATATAGTCTAAAATGGTTTTAGAAAGCCTGGACATTTGGAATAGGGAATTACCACCACTAAGTTCATATTTAAGTAACATAATGGATTAAAAAGCTAAATATGAAACATTTTAACATTTTAAGTTTGAGTGTTATGTATTGTTCTGAGTATAGATGTAGTACATGTTAAGTATAGGAAATTTAGACAAAGAAGAATACAAAGACGGTAATAAAAATCACTTACTATCCCATCACCCAGAGAAAATTACTGCTTATTAACTTTTACTATATTTTGTTTTACTGTTTTTCTTCTCTTTGTAACTTAAATTTTAGTTTTGAGTCATTTACGTTTTTATGTGCTTTGTCTAAAGATTTTTTTAAAAACGGGGAAATAATTTTCAGTTCCCTTTTTCAAATTATTACTATAAATTAGAGGAGATTAAAGGTAATTAAATTATAATAGGAAAAATAGGGATTTACAAATTAATTTAGGAGTTGAGAAAAGAAAGTATAGAGAAACACATATACTATGCATTTGAGTGATAGATTCTAAATAATATTTGTTGATGAAGTGTAAATTTTTTGAAATAAGAGTAAACCTAACAACTTATATTATTTCTTCCTTTAATCCACTCATAATTTCACAACTCTGAATATGTGAGACATTTATTTTTTTAATTTAAATCCTTTGGGAAATTTTGTCTTTTGGGAAAAACAGTAAGAGAATTATATTAATACATTTTTATTTTCATATGTGTAGTATAGAAAAAGTTGTTTTCATTTTGTATAAAAAATTTAAAAATTTAGTTCATCATGAAATCTTTTTTTTTTTTAAAGATTTTATTTATTTATTTGACATAGAGAGGCAGTGAGATAGGGAACACAAGCAGGGGGAGTGGGAGAGGGAGAAGCAGGCTTCCCTCTGAGCAGGGAGCCCAATGTGGGGCTTGATGCCAGAACGCTGGGATCATGACCTGAGCCGAAGGCAGACGCTTAACAACTGAGCCACCCAGGCACCCTTCATCATGAAATCTTCAGCTAGTTTTTCAGTTTTATAGGCAAGTTAATATTTTTTCTCCTGATAATGGAATTCAGTTCTGCTAACTACATTTAGAAATGAGTTTCACTTCTAAAATACATTACTTAAAATTCTGTAATATAATTGTAAGTTTAATAAAATGCCATGAAATCATTGTTACTATAATTTACAGATTTATGCAAGTTTTGATGAATCTATGTATATAAGCAAAGCATATTAAATGTCTTGTTTGTGTCATTTGCAGAAGGTGAATTTTTATTTCTTTCAAAAAGGAAGATGTTTGGCTACGTAGCAAGAAAGAAAAGCATTCTGGGCACGGAAAATGACGCAGGTGTTAAATGATAGAAGCAGTCCTTTGAGTTTGAAAAAAAAATTTTTTTTTAAAGATTTTATTTATTTATTGGACAGAGAGAGAGAGAGAGAGACAGCGAGAGAGGGAACACCAGCAGGGGGAGTGGGAGAGGGAGAAGCAGGCTTCCCGCTGAGCGGGGATGTGGGGCTAGATGCGCCGGGATCATGACCTGAGCCAAAGGCAGAGGCTTAACGACTAAGCCACCCAGGGGCCCCTGAAAATTTTCTGACAGGGAGGTTCCAGGAGGCCTTCTCACCTTTAAATACCCAAAATGGTTTCAGAGATGCACAAATGTATATATTCCTTTTTATGCACACAGGTCATATGCTGACCTAAATTTAAGTGGCAAATATACTTCAGGTTCCGTCTTACATAATAGAAATTAAAAAGCCTTTGTTAAAAGAAAAATTTTCATTTAATATGAAAGGAAACAACCATTATACCCTCTTTATATATACCTTTCTCAAGTGATTGACTCATTTTCTAGTCATCCACACAACTTGCATAGTCATCCACACCCATGTATGTTCTCCATGCACTGAGATTTCCCCTCTCTACTCAGACTGAATTAACCTTTTCATATCATGTCGACTTAAATTGTTGGCCATCCTACTCATTTTCTCAATGCAAACATGAGGAACAGCCCATCCCTAATCTACTGTTATTAACTGTATTCCTGCCATATATTAAAAGGTATGCCTATTGCTATCATTTTCTGTTATATATTCCATGCTATAAATTTTCTCTTGCTTCCTGGGTGCTTGGCCCATTCTTAAGATAATGCTAATTAGAGTTGAGGTTGGACACCACAATAGGCTCTGAAACATCTTATTTTAGCTAGCAAAAATAGAGCATCACAAAGGATGCAGGACATATCCTCCCACGCTATAAATTCACCTTAGCTTTTGTTTCCTTTGTGTTATTATTTCCCATCTTTTGTAAGACACTGCTATTTTAAAATCTTCCACTCATTTTGCTCCCTCTCACCACTGTGTGTGTGTGTGTGTATGTGTGTGTGTGTGTGTGTTCTCCTCTTTCTCAACTTCCACCCCCACTCCCTCTTCCTGGTGTAAAGGGCTTCTGTAGGAAATTGACAATCGGTGTCTTTCTGCTTCAAAGTCTTTAACAAGTGGAGCTGGCTGTTAAGAGAAATTGACCAGGTTCCTGTGATCCTTGTCAGTTTCTCTGATTAATCAATTTTTCTTTATGGAGGAGCTGCTTTTAACAAAAGAAAACTAGCTTGAAATTTCAATCATTTGCCCATTGCTGCCTCCCGTATATCTGCTCTTCTTTCTCTATCACCTTACGTTTTTATTATAAACTTTTAATTCTTGGTTTTTCATTGCCTCATTTGTAATGGAGAGTGAAGAGCCATTTTCGTAGAATTCGTATATCCTCAATGATTCTTATTCATTCTGATACTTGCATAATTTAATTTATAAATCTTGTTCCTATTCAAAAGACAGTGCCTTTAAAGCAAAATGAGTGCATTTCTTCCCGAGTTCTTGTTGACTTTCCTACAAAAACCAAGGCAAGCAATTCCAGAGCACTTATAAGGAAATCATGCTATCGTAGAAACTAATACAATGAAATCCAGAAAAACCAGGGAGAGTTACTATATTGCTCTTTGTTAATAGGGATATTTCTTTAAACATGTCAAATACTGTTATAGTTAGAAACAGAATTAAAAGAATGTGTCTTTAGGTCATGGACAAGTTTGAACAGCCAAGTTAGCCTGAAAATTATGTTATAAGACCTGAAGAGAAAATTGACAAAATAGGCAAAATGTATTTGGAATATCTCTTAGGCATTACATAAAGGTGTTTGCACATAGTGATATTAAATAATAGACAGGATTATCATAGGAAGGAGTTAATTTGAATGATGACTAATGCTCCAAATCATATTTTACAAATAAGTTGTTTCATGGTATATTATTAAGTATTCCTTGAACAGGAAAAAAAAGTCCATCTCAATAAGTTTGGGACATTCTTGGGTATACAAATTCAGCCTGTTTCTTCATTTAATGTATGATTTCTTAATGCCTTATCATATGATACTGTGCGATCAGTCTCATGGGACATGGTTCCATGGGGGCAAGCACTGAGAAACTCCTGGCTGATGGCCAGCAATCTGTGCATTAATCACTATTAACATCTTTACTCATAAGCTTATAATTTATCAGTAAATTAGAAAAGATTAAAGATCTTTTAAATATCTGCTAAACATTTTTAGTGATCTATTTTTATTTTACAAAAACAGAGACCTAAATAATATTTAAGACATCCAGAAAAGCGGGGGGCAGATAGTGGTTCATCATATGAAAATAGCTTAACAGATGAGATAAAATCAGGTAAGCATTGGAAAACATCAACCATGCGTCTGGGTAACTTAAAAGGAGAGTGATGATAGCTCAAGATTGGTAAATGGTAGTTGTGGTGGTATTAGGGAAGTTGAAATTTGGCCAGGGTAGATTCTGTGTCAGATGGAAAAGAAAACAAAAACAAGTGATACACAGTCGTACACAGTTGCCTTTTAACTAGCAGCTTCAGGGAATAGCCTCTGGCCTATAGTTCGGGGCTATTCTTTTTTTTTTTTTTTTTTTTTTTTTTGAGTAGCAGCAGATTTTGTTTGAAGGTAGCTTACCCCAGTTACCTAAGAGGACAATTCATTTGTAATTTCATGGCAGATGTTGGTGTCCTAGAGCAGTGATTCCAAGCTTTTTTTGTTTTCTTATTTTTAAAATTTCTGATTTGGTGCAGATCAAATACTTTTGCACAAATGCTTTCCTCAGGTTACATACTTGTTGTGGTCCCGTAATGGACAGTTTACCAGCAGTACTGATCCTCCGACCCACCAACACTGTTACTGGATTATCGCCACTTCAACCCATGCTCTCAACTAGAAAATGTCTCACTGCTTACAACTGCCTGCAATTTTTCCTACTGAGGGCTAACAATTCTACAAGGAGAGAAAAAAATTATTTAAAAATATAAATGCTGTTTCTATATCAGTGATGGTAATTTTGGTAATTTATGGACCAGCAAACATTTCAAAAAATGGATGATTTGGTAAATTTTTAATAATTGGCTTTCCAAAAATCATCTTGTATGTATTATGCATTTTAGTGACATAAAGAATACAGAACACAATTTACAAATAATAATAGTACATACACAATATTCTTTATTATAAATTCCATGTAGCCAATTGTTTCTCACAGAATGCTTTTGTTGATTTTATTTTTTTCTGGAACTTTTATGTCTATAGCTAAACTATGATTGCAACTGATGAACAGGTGTAGTTTTTACATTAATGTTAAATGAGTAACAACACAGAAGTTAAATGACAAAGACAAAGATGTATGCTAGAACTTTATTATAAGGGACTTCTTTGCTGAATGGAAAACAGTTTTTGAATACTGTAAGAATATTTCCTCTGTTTTTATAATATTTGCAGTGTAACAGCTATAGATATGATACACTGTTATATCATTTGCATTTATTAAAACATTTCTCCATCACTTTCCTAAGTGTCTAGACAATCAACAAAATTTATTTAAAAGCCCTGATTTGTAGCATTTGCCATTTAGTTTCAAGCTATCAGTGTGATGTCTGTGTGGAGTTGGGAAGAAATGCGCAGTGATAACCATTATGTAGTAATTCCACTGTACAGATTCAATAAATGTAAATAACCTCAAGATAATAGTAAAATATAGCAAAATAATTAGCAAGTAATGAGTTTTAAGCATTTTTTTATTCCTTTTTTTCATATAATTGTATCTTTTTACAATTTAATTTGTAATAATGGCTGTTTTTAACAACGATCTCATGGACTTCCTACAGATGTAACAGTCAGATCTCTGGAGCTCCAGAACACTACTACAGTGCCCGTTTTTCCATGGAAGGACATTTATTTGTAATTACTGTCATTTTGTGAGAGGCATATTATCTCTGAATAAAAGAAAAACCCCAAGGAAGTCAACTTACAAGCATAACTGTTTTCTTATTTTTTACATTTCTTTAATACAGTGTTTAAAAGGTCGAGTTCCTACATAGCTGTTTAGATACCACTGTCCTCTGAGTAGTATAGTAACATGCAAATGAACCTGTTTTTCATTTAGTTTAGTGAATAAGTACCAGTGATCACCCAGATACTTTTTTTTTTTTTTTAATTTTATTTATTTATTTGACAGAGATAGAGACAGCCAGCGAGAGAGGGAACACAAGCAGGGGGAGTGGGAGAGGAAGAAGCAGGCTCATAGCTGAAGAGCCTGATGTGGGGCTCGATCCCATAACGCCCGGATCACGCCCTGAGCCAAAGGCAGGTGCTTAACCGCTGTGCCACCCAGGCGCCCCCACCCAGATACTTTTCTGTTTTGTAGAGATAGTAGGTTACTGTTAGTCTTCAGAACCTTATAATCTGAAGGGGTGAGGAGAGCCACTCACAGATAAGAATGTTAGAAAACAAATCTCGAAGACTTTAAATTTTGTGTAGGCCTTCTTTCAAATCTTCTACACTGCATCGATCGGTAGATGCTATGTAAGAGATACTACTACCCTGGGACTGTTACCTCTCAGCTGTTGGGTGGGCCTTGAGGACTACTACCCCTGCAGTTTAGGATATATAGACATTTTTTTAAACATTCCTCTTGCCCCTCTTTTCCTTCCTCCCACTTTGATACTGAATTAAGTTTCCTATTACCACAAACTTAGTGGCTTAAAACAACACATATTTATTAGCTCATGGTCTATAGATCAGGAGTCCAACACAGTGTGAATGGGATCTCTGCTCAGACTATTCCAAGCCTGAAGTCCAGGTGTTGGCCAGCTGTGTTCTCATCTCTTATGCAGAGTTCTCTTTCTGACTCATTCCTGGTGTTGGTACAAATCAGTTCCTTGTGGCTACAGGACTGGTCTTCCATGTTTTTATCAGATGTTCTCCAGGTACCACTCCCAGCTCCCAGAGGCCAAACTCACATTCTTGCCTTGTGGACCCTCCCATCTGTCTTCATGTCAGCAATAGTGAGTCAAATCCTTCTTCAAATCTCTCTGACTTTTCCCTCTCCCAAAACCCAGAGAAAATTTTCTTTTAAAGTATGATTACATAGAGTTCAAGAAACATACTTTGTAATCTCCTCTTTGATTAACTTAAAGTCACCTGGTTAGTAACGTTAATTATATCTATGATCATGATCATAGGAATGATATCTGGTCATCTTGACAAAGGAGGGAATTTTGAAAGGTTAGGGTAATTGGGAATCCTAGAATTCTGTCCACCACAAATACTAGATATATCATTTAATAATAATGATGGCTATGTGGGAAGTTTCAACTTAGTGATAAAATTGTAAAAATTGTATCTGGAAATAAAGTCTGAAAAAATATAAAAATAAAATAAAAATAAAATTTATAACTGGATCCAATAACAATTTGCTTCAGAATAGAAATTGATTTCTGGTATACATAAAAATGTAATCTCTTGAATTAGCATGGAGCTAATGGAGCAAAGATAATAACATTTAGAAAATAATAAAATAAAATAGTGAAGACAAGATTGTATTTAATTCTTATTTTAAAGATAGATTTTATTTATTCATTTAAGAGAGAGTGAGAGAGAGGGCATGGAGCCAGGGGGAGGGGTAGAAGGCTGGGGAGAAGCAGACTCCTTTCTGACCAGGGAGCCAGACTCAACTTTGGGCTCGATCCCAGGACCTGGAGATCATGACCCGAGCTGATGGCAGACGCTTAACCATCTGAGCCACCCAGGTGCCCCAAGATTATATTTAATTCTTAAGTCTAAGTTATTAGTAAAATAAAGACACAGCTTATTTTGAACACCTCCTAAATGGTTGGTTAAGAAAATAAGTTCAAAGATATCTAAACATTACCTGAAAATGATATATCTAATAGAAATGTAAAAAATACAGAGCCTTGTTCCAGAACAGCCCAACTAATATGTTTACTCAAGAAGAGGGAGTTTCGCCAAGGTTGAGGGAAAAGCTTGAAACTCATAGTAAATAAAAATTCTTTATTGAAAAACCGGGCTTATTAAGGAAACAGCTAAGCAAAAATTTATGGCAAAATTTATTGCATTCTTGATACTGCAAGTATTGACATAAATAAAAATGTAGGCAAACCGGCCTATGATTGAATTATGGTATGTTCATACAATGGAAAAACTTGGAACCATTCATCTAACATTTATTGAACATCTCCTATGTGCCAGACATTTTGCTTAGCTCTGAATAGACTATTAGCCATCAAAAAAATCCTTTGAAGCATAACTAATGACTTATGAATGTTCATTATGTAATGTTAAGTGCTGTAAAACTTAATTTATTAAATATGGTCCTAGTTTTGTTATTGATGATATGGATAGAAAGTTTTATTGATGATATGGATAGAAAAAATTAAAGACAAGAAAAGCAAAAGATAAATTTTGATTGGTTCTTTCTGTTTTTTTTAATCACAATTATAAAGAGGCTGAACACCTTCCTTTTTTAGCTATTCCCAATATTTACACTCTAGTGATCTATAAAACGTTACTGAGTTCATTTCATAATGTGTTACATGTCTGTTATGACTTTTTGACATATACCTATAAATTATTTTTGACAAAATGCTTTTAAATATGTTAAACTGCTATATGTTATAATGGTATAAACTATAGCATTAAATATTTCTCTGATGCTCAGGGTACATAATATTATGTTTTTTCTAAGTTATTCAGAGAACAAATCTCTGAATAAAAAAATGAAAAGAGGAAAATGTCCTTTTACTCAGAAATGAGAGAAAAATAACATGGTGTGTTTGTTTTGGAGAAAGCAAAGTCCTTTTATTTAGGTAGAAGGGGAAGTGGGAAAGGTACATCACATTTAGTAAGTATCTAATAAGAGTCAGACACTGTATAATGCAAGTTTATTATTTTATTTCATTTAATCTTTATATTCATCTGGGTTACTTATTATTTCATTTAAAATGACAAGATTGAAGCTCAGAAGGTTAAATAAACTTCACTGAAGTTAGAACTAGTAATTGCGAGAGCTAGTATTCTCATCTGTGAGAGCAGAGCCTTTCCTATTATATTTTTAATGGATGAATGGAAATTTAATTGTATGCTTTTTAGTAGTTACATAGTTTCAATGGAGATTTTAGATGTAAAAAGGCCTAGAGTATACTTAAAATGCCTCTTTTATAACCAAAGCACTTACACATCCAACATCTGAGGTTTGATTTAATGGTGAGAGTAGAAAAGGAGAAGACTTATAAATTAACAGACTTTTATCAAAGAAAATCAACAACTTATCAAGGTGCTAAAACTAGATATTTTGGAATATGTATTGTATAACTATTCTTCTAGGTTATGTTTCTTTTTTTTTTTTTTTTTTTAAGATTTTATTTATTTACTCGACAGGATAGAGACAGCCAGCGAGAGAGGGAACACAAGCAGGGGAAGTGGGAGAAGAAGAAGCAGGCTCATAGCAGAGGAGCCTGATGTGGGACTTGATCCCATAACGCCGGGATCACGCCCTGAGCCGAAGGCAGACGCTTAACTGCTGTGCCACCCAGGCACCCCCTAGGTTATGTTTCTACAAAGAAATATTTAGTGCTATATTTCCCAGTATGGTAACCACTTATAAAATATAGCTCTTTAAATTACTTAAAATTAAAAATGTAGTTTCTTCTACTACAATAGCCACATTTCAAGCCCTCAGTAGCTACATGTGGTTGGTAACTATCTTATTGGACAATATAGATACAGAACATTTCCGTCAGCATGGAAAGTTCTACTAGACAGTGCTGACTTCATTTCTTCACTTTTGTTCTATAGGAAATAATTTCAGTTTGGTAGTTGTGAGCTTAATTTTTTACTTAAAAATTTTTTTACCTGGGGGTGCCTGGCTGGCCCAATCAGAAGAGCGTGCAGCTCTTGATCTCAGGATCATGAGTTTGGGCTCTACTTTGGGTCTAGAAATTACTAAAAAATAAATAAATAAACTTTAAAAAATATAAAAAGAAATTCTTATCTAATAAAGTAGTCACACTATAGTTTCTCCATTTAAATGGATTAAAAGTAAGTTAGAAATTAATTAAAACATTCTTTATTATAATTTTTGCTATTTCAAATTTGATTTTTATACTTAATATTTTAAGATTATGTTATTGAATATAGCTATAGTTCATACTCATATATGGATATGCATATATCCATAATTAGTGTCGTGTGGTATGCTATTATATGAATATTCTATATTCTATTATAATCAATTGATTTTTAAATGTTTTTGCTATTGTAAACTACTGCACTGAACATTCTCTTACAAGATTTCAGGTACATCTATGCAAAAATTTTTCTAGAATATATAACCTAGAAATAGAATTTTTGAGTTGTAACGTGTATTTTCAATTTGACTAAGAAATGCTAAATTATTTTCTACATCGGTTATATCAGCTTGTACTGTGAGATTATACAGTTGTCTTCCTTTGTTTTATTTTTAAAGCTGTAAAATAGTCTTTCACTTTTAAGTCCCTGATTTTACATGTTTGTTTTAGCATTATTAAGATTACTTTTATTATTGAACAGCCATTGTTTATTTGTTTAAACAAACTAAAGGTAGGATCTTAAATCTTATTTCTTAGGAGCATCAGCAGAAGTAGCAATTCTGAAAGCAATAAGCTGATCATCTTGTAAAGTTACTCTTTCTTGTAGCGTTTTACGAAGAAGCTTTTTGTCATTAAAAACTACACCAAAGCTTGGTAGAATATTCTTTGCCTTTAACCTTATGAAGATTCATGGCAAAATAACCAAAGGGAGTTTGGGAGTAAGGGAAAAGAAGAATAGAAAATTCTGAATCCTTGAAACAGACAAAATTGAACTATTATCTATATACAGTTTCTCAGTTGGATGATATATTATAAAATATCAACAGGAGATTGTAACATCCACCAACACTATTTCTTAAAGGTATCCTGAAAGCTGCAAAACATACCTGATTGTTAAAATGATATAGGATTTTTAGGTTGAAGTTTTGACATTTGGTGACGATGGTAGAAAATAATGATGAGGGGCACCTGGCTGGCTCAGTCGGTAGAGCGCTGCAACTCTTGTTCTTGGGGTTGTAAGTTCAAGCTCCCCACGTTGGGTATAGAGATTACTTAAAAATAAAATCTTAGAAAAGAAAAAAAAATTTTTTTTTTAAAGATTTTATTTATTTAGTTGACAGAGACAGCCAGCGAGAGAGGGAACACAAGCAGGGGGAGTGGGAGAGGAAGAAGCAGGCTCACAGCAGAGGAGCCTGATGTGGGGCTCGATCCTGTAACGCCAGGATTACGCCGTAACGCCAGGATTACGCCCTGAGCCGAAGGCAGACGCTTAATGACTGCGCCACCCAGGCGCCCCAGAAAAGAAAAAATTTAAAAATATTAGAAGATAATGATAAGGGTAGAATTTACTAGTGGTAAGATGTTCATACTCATTGAAATCAGAATTTATAATCTGCGTGTGGCTGGGTTCACATCCTGTAAAAATTAGTCTGAGAGCATTAGTGAAGGCTGATGCTTCCGGGTTTAAGATGCCTGGCATCCCCATTAGTGTTGGTGGTGTTCATCGGAAGGAACACTAGCCTTTCATCCTTAATTTATTCCCTTGTGCCTATTTAATAAGATTGTCTTCTTTAGGTGCCTTTGAAAAAAAATGTCTTATTTATACACCATAATAAACTAAGGAGAGAAAGCTTCCATTATTGGAGAAGCCTGTTTGTTGAAAGACTGTTTTAAACCTTTTTATACTGTAAAAGTTCAAAGATGTACTATACCTCATTTGTTTTAACCATATGTAAAATAATTTTAGATATGATGTGTAATACAAATCAAACCACACTATAGCAAAATATTAAAATTAACATATCTAATTCATGGTCTGTAGTTTCAAGAAGTGTTTCATATTATAAAACTCCATAAGGGAAAAACCTAGGAATGATTGAAGTTCATTGCAGTGGACTCCAAATCTATCATATAATTTACCATATAGTTGAAATCCCGAGACTACATTTCTCAGGGATGTAAAATTCATTCACGTTTTATCATTTTATTTAGGTTTTTCAATGTTAAATTTTAACAGAGAACATACTTAACAATGAACATATCCCCAAATAATTTAGGATTAGATGACTTACTTCATCTAATTTTACTGTTAGCATAATAGTTTAATTATTAAAATCTAGATAATAATAATTAAGTTATTATTTGTGATTTAAAAAAATTTTTTGACCTTCACCATTTATATTTAACTGCTTTTTCTCTTCAGACTTCACAGCTGTGTCATGTTACAACTGCATATATAAAAAATTAATTTCTTCTTGCTTGTTCATTTCCTCTTAGAATCCAATATCATTAATCATTCACTGTTGTTGACACTTAAAGTCAATTTATATTTTAGATTACCTATTACTTATAAAAGTAGTGATGGCTGTTTATATAATGAGTGAAACCTTTTATTCCAAATATATTTTAATTTTATAAAGTACAATTTATTTATACATCAGAGTCTCAGATATTTAAGTCAAGTGAGTACATTATGTATAAATTAAATATGTGTGAATCTTTTTCATATTAACTGGTTGTATCATTAACCGGACTTCAGTCACTTGGAGAAACTTGTTAGGAAATTAAAAGGCAGAGTACAAAGTAAGAAAATTATTTACAACACATAGACAAAGGGTTAATGTCCTTGCAGTATAAAGAAGTCTTGTGAATTAGTAAGAAAAAACAAGCATCTTTGTCAAAAACAGGCAAAGGAAAGGAAAATAGAAATCCACAAAAGTATAAATACGAACTAAAGAAATTTAAGTTTAAAGCAACATCTAACAGATGAGAATTCAGCAAGCTATTATTAATACAATTTTAATGGTAATACTTGATGTTGTGATGTTGTGGAAGCTGGAGAGAAATAGTCTCCTGTACCTTCGGCAGAGATATATACTGATGCAAGTTTCTACAGTATAATTTGGCATCAAAAGCCTGTGAAAAGGGATGGTTGTACATAAAGATTTTTGTCATAGAACTTTTTATAAAAACAAAAAATTGGAAACAACTAAATGTTTATTAGATGATGAGTTAAATTATAAATATCTATGTAATGTAGCCAGTTTTTTAAACTTAGATTGCTAAAGTGTATTCAGAAGTGTCTTTGATTTCCTTGGGGGTACTTTGAGGACCACTGGGAGAAGGGGAGGCTGAACTTCATTCTGCTCAACCAGAGCAGCTTTGTCCCTGTTTTTTAATATAGAAGTTTCAAAAAAATGAGAGTATGCCTGGAGAAAGTGTGGGAAGGGGAGCATTTGGCTGCTAAAAAAAACAGCCTCGAAGTGTTCAATACAAAGGAAAAATATTTAGTGACCTTGCCAAATGAAAAGTAGTAGAGTATAAAACATTGGGTATAGTTGGGTCTCAATGTTTAAAAAAAATATCTCCATCTGTCTATGCATATGAGAAAATGGAGGTTTATGGTAATAAATTAGGTAACAAAATCATTAAAAAATGGCAACAGTGATATGATGGGATTTCAGGTGATTTTTATCCTGTTTTGTTTTCTTTTTATAAGTATTTATTATTAGTTAAGCCATGGTTCAGGATCCCAGGTTGAGGATTACCATGTACCTTCTCCCGCCTTCACACCACTGGGAGAAAGATGGAGGACAGACGAAAGGTGGAGTAGAGCTGGTTCAGATCTTGACAGGAAATGTGCCTTCTGGTTGGTGGTCATCCTAGGTTGACACCCAGGATAAGGGGCAGAGGGACTTGTACACACACTGGTACCATTCACACGTGGAGACACCACCCCCTTTATCAGTCATTATCTTCTCACAGTGGTGGAAGTCCACGTGGTTCTGCCAGCAGTTCCTGGTCTGGTTCTGGTTGGGGAAGTGGCTCTCAGAAGGGGCAGTCCAATAGTTCTTGATTTTGGTCTTGATTTCTTCTGCCATGGTGCTGACTCCTAAAGACACCCCTGGAACAGCTCACAGCTCAATGTCTACCCTCTGTTTTTCTTATCTATATTTTATAAAATGAACAGGTGCTATGTATGATGAGGTAGAAAAAAGCAATAGCAATTACTTATAAATACTTTTAAAATGCTATCACATTTACATGCAAAGTCCCCTTTTAATATTGATGTGGTCTAAGTTTAAGATTTTCTATATGCCAGCCACTGTTTTAAGCAGTTGACATATATTAACTCATCTAATTATTATAACAACCCTAGTTAGGTATTATTAATATATACAGAACTTAAATAATGTGACCAAAGTCATGCTGCTGATTCATTCTACCTTGATACATTACCTCTTGGTTACAAAGAATTCCATCTTGTTAAACCCCAGCTCATATTACCAATTCCCATAAACTTCAAGAATAGTTTATAAGTGCTAGATGTGAAAACATATATAGATATATTGCATGTTTGTATATATTTTGTATTTTGTTTGTATTTTCAGATTTTTTTTAAATCTCATCCTGTTAGAAGCCTTTGACTTACTATAACTTCACTCATTGCCACCATCATATGCAGATAGGAAACAAAAGGATCTTCTAAGTTGATCAGATGCTCATGCTTATTAAAACATTTTAGTGTTACTTGGGTGGCTCAGTCAGCTAAGTGTCAACTCTTGAATTAGGCTCAGGTCATGATCTCAGGGTTGTGAGATTGAGTCCCATATGGGGCTCTGCACTGGGCATGGAGCCTGCTTAGGATTCTTTCTCTCCCCCACCCTTTGTCCCTCCCTCCCCTCCCTATCTAAAAAAAGAAAAATAAATAAACACCTTTAAAAAAAAAAAAAAGCACAACATTTTAGAAACCTGTTTGTGATCGCCCTAGCCCTGAGTTACTGTTTGTTTTTAGACAAGCTGAGCACCACACACATACAGACATGTACAATGTCTACATGCTGGGTGTCTGGAACATATACAAATCATTCGCCCTTGGAACATACACAGATCACGGGTTTTTATACTTGAAGATGGCATTTCTTTTGGTATTATTTCCTGGTCCAGACTTCCCACTGTCACCAAGATTTATGCTTGACTTATTTATGGTAGTAACAGATTGTGTTGAGCCATCCACATATTCTTTTCTCTGTGACCCTTTGGGCCTTCACAGAGCTAGGTAAAAGCTAGGAGAGAACTGAGTGCATTTAGAGACCAATAATCCCTATGTAATGTGCTTTTTTCAACAGCAGATAGTTCGTTTACGAAATACTATTTAGGTTTGATGAGGGTTAGAAAGATTCTGAGGGAAAAGGGTCGTGTAAGAGAAAGGAAAAATTATTAGCAAAGGTAATGAAGTATGTTGAACAAATGGATGGAGAATGCAGGAGAAAATGAATACAGGGAAGTGTGCTAATGAAAATATACAAATTAAAACAGTGTTACTAAAAGGTGATGACTTAATCAGGGAAATATTATGATATCCCTATGAGTAAAATGAGCCCTTCTCCACATTTTTCTTGATGTTAAAAAATCCATATCCGTAGCTGAAAGATAATTTTTAGACAAGTTTTTAAGTATTAGAAAATCCATATGTAGCACACAAATCCATATGTAATCATAAATTAATGAAGCCCTTGCCTAAAACTACATGTGTTTCTTTTCTCTTTGGTTGTATAATTTGTAGTAATGTAAAAATTGTTATTTGGTGTAGCTGGGACCTTGCCTTACATGTATCCAGTGATTCATCCGGTGAAAGAATTAGAGCTGAGTTGTGGAACTTGTTTCATGCCTGGAAAGATCCCCTGGGGCTTTGTGACCCTTCTGTGATCATTGGAGCAGGCTGGGCACTTCAAGAGATTCTCTGATTTTTTTAGAGGTGGAGGGTTTGTTCATTCTTCGCCCAACTTTGCACCCGCCATAAAGGTTTTCTCCCTTGGCATATAACATCCTGCTCTCTGATACATAGATTGAAAGATGGAGGTAGTCATGGAGTTAATAAAAACGTTTCAAAATAATGTAATATCTCATAGTCATTACTCTATGTTAATTATTTTACATTGATAGGACTGAACAGTATAGAGATGTAGTCTATTTTCAAACCTTCTTTGCAAAGTACTTCTCAGATCTTTATAACATAACTCTAGGACTGTCTATCCAAGATGGTAGTCACTATTCAGTGTGGCTATTGAAATTTAAATTTATAAGAATTAAGCAAAATATTTGGGTCCTCAGTTGCAGTAGCAGTATCTTAAGTGCTCATTAGTTACACATGGTTACTTATTAGGTATCACCGTGGACAGTGCAAATGTAGATTTCTCTCCATTGCATAAAATTCTATTGGTCTGTACTCATTTAGAGGAGATATATATACATATGTATATATGTCTTTTGAGGAGGTCATTGATGTTGCCTCACCCATGTCTTTTAAAGTGTAAGTTTATCGAAGAGAAATAACCGTATTTTTTTCAATTTAGTCAGAGGTGGTTCTTCCAGCTTTGACAGTATATTATAATGACAGTGGATTTGAAAGTTAGCTAACTTTGCTATGAGGAAAGCTTCATTCAAGTTAATCAGTTATAGAGATTTACTGTGTTAATCAGTAAAATATTTTAAAGTTGGGCTTCTGGAAGATAGCATTATGTAGGTAGTGAAAAAGAACACTTACTTTCAATACAGGAAATGTGATCTTCTCCCAACTTTGCCACTAACTCTCTGTAAGACTTTGGGCATTTTCCCTCCATGACTGACTTATTTTAAAACTGGAAATATATCTTATAACTGGAAATTTATAATTGGAAATACTTTCTTTTAAGATTATTTATTTTAGAGAGAGAGCATGGGGGTTGGGGAGGGGCAGAGGGAGAGAGAATCCCAAGCAGACTCCCCAGTGTGTGTGGAGCCTGATGCAGGGATCAATCTCACAACCCTGAGATCACAATCTTGAGCCAAAACCAAGAGTCGGACATAACCAACTGAGCCACCCAGATGCCCCTGGAAATATTTTCTGACCCCCTTCACTCATTTCATCCATCCCCACCCCTGCCTCTGGCAAGTACTAGTCTCTTCTCTGTTATCTGTGGTCTTGGGGTTTTGTTTGTTTGCTTTTTAAGATTCCACATGTGAGATCACCACATTTATCTTTTCTTTTTTTTTTAAAGATTTTATTTACTTATTTGACAGAGATAGAGACAGCCAGTGAGAGAGGGAACACAAGCAGGGGGAGTGGGAGAGGAAGAAGCAGACTCATAGCAGAGGAGCCTGATGCGGGGCTCGATCCCACAACGCCGGGATCATGCCCTGAGCCGAAAGCAGACGCTTAACCGCTGTACCACCCAGGCACCCCCACATTTATCTTTTCTTATCTGACTTATTTTGCTTAGCATAATGCCCTCAAAGTCCATCCATGTTGTTGCAAATGGCAAGATTTTATTCTTTTTTTGTGACTCAATAATAATCCTATATATATATTATATATTATACCATATATATATAAATATATAATGTGTGTCCCATTTCCTTTATACATTCATTTGTTGATAGACACTTAGGTTGTTTCCTTATCTTTGCTATTGTAAATAATGTTGTAGTAAACATGAGGGTGCGTATATCTTTTTGAATTAGTGTTTTCGTTTTTTTCTGATAAATACCCAGAAGTAGAATCTCTGGATCATATGGTAAGTGTATTTAAAAATTTTTGAGGAACCTCCATACTATTTTCCATAGTGGTTGCAGCTATTTACATTCCCTCCAACAATGCACACGGGTTCCCTTTTTTCCACATCCTTGCCAACACTTGTTATCTCTTGTCTTTTGGATACAGCCATTCTAACAGGTATGAGGTGATATTTCATTGTTGTATTGATTTGCACTTCCCTGATGATGAGTGATGTTAAACATCTTTTCATGTATCTCTTGGCCATCTGTATGTCTTCTTGGAAAAATGTCTATTCAGATCTCTGTCCGTTTTTCAATCAGATTTTTTTTGCAGCTGAGTTTTATGAATTCCTTGTTTATGTTGGATATTACCCCTTGTCAGATATATGATTTGCAAATATTTTTTCCCATTCAGTAGGTTGCCATTTCATTTTGTTGATTTTTTGTTTTTGTTTTTGGGATGTGTGTGTGTGTGTGTTGGTATGAAGAAGCTTTTTAGTTTGATATAATCTCATTTATTTTTACTTTTGTTGCCTTAAGACTTTGGGCATTTAATTTCCCAAAGTTAATTTGGGATTTAATTTCTTTATCTCTAAATTGTAGGTTTAAATAAAATATTTTTTAAAAGTCTTGTTGTAACAGTTAATTGCTATTACTTTTTTTTTCTGACACAAATTTTACAAAACACCTATGGTTTTGAATGGAAGGGATAATACAAAAAGAAAGAGAAGGTATGATGCTGCTGCTAAGAGAAACCTACCCTTGTACATAATTATTTTAAGCTAGCATTTAGCAACTGCTACCAAGGAATATGAGGATTCTGTTGGTCTTACGTTGTATCAGCTTATCATAAAGTACTGCTTTCATCATGTTCATTCCTTCTCTGTAAAGACCTTGAATAGCTTTGGGGTCATGCAGATCTGAATTTAGATATCATTTCCTCTGATCACTAGCTCTGTGACATTGAGTGAGTTACATAACCTGTCTGCCTCAGTTGGATGGTTGAAATGATGTGTTATCATGATCTTCTAGAGCTTGCATCCAGTTCAGAGGGATAAACACAATATTACAGTAATGGGTTGAAAAGTTTGTTATAGATGTGTACTGCATATTATAAAAACAGAAAAGAAGGATATTTAACTGAGACCTGGCCATGGTAGAGAAGGAAGAGAAGAGAGTAGTGGAAGGGTGTATTCCAGGGAGAATGAGTAGTACGCACAGAGACCCTGGTATGTGAGGTCTACAGCTAAAACATAGAGAAAAGTAGAAGAGTATGGTAAGAATTAAGCCTGGGAATATAGGGAAAGGCTAGAAAATAAAGGATTCAGAGTTTAAACTTCATGCAGAGCACTGTGGGATCACACTGAAAACTTTAAAGCCTGTATTTATGAACAGAGTAATGTGAACATACGGGGAGAGAAGGAGCAAATCTTTGCTACAGGACGTTCACTCTAGCAGCAATCTAGAGAATGGATTAAAAGCAAAGAGATCATAGGAAGCTATTTTTTTCCAGTTTAAGTGAGAAATAATGAAGAATTTTATTAGGAAAATGAAAGGAAGGGAGCAGTTTCTATACCTGTTAAGGAAGTAAAATCAGTATTAATTAATTGGTTCACGTGGGGTTGAGGAAGATGGAGATTTCTGTCTCAAGTAACAGAGTGGATGACGGTGACTTTTCACTGGGTAAGGAATACATTAAGAAGAGTTGACTGGTGAGGTAATATATGTATTTAGGAAGCTACACTTTGAGGCCAAACTGCCTGGTTTAATATCCTGGCTTTCCCCTTCACTAGCTTTGTGGCCAAGGGTGTGTTACTTAGTCTCTTGTACCTTAATTTCCTTCATTAGCTTCATTAAAAAAATTTGCTATTGAAGTATAGTTGACACGCAGTGTTATATTTCAAGTGCACAGAATAGTGATTCGACAATTCCGTACTTTATTTAGTGCTCACCATATTTATAGTCACCGTACAACATTATTACCATGTTATTAACTCTATTCCCCATGCTATACTTTTCATCTCTGGAACTTATTTATTTTACAACTGGAAGTTGGTGCCTTTAATCCCCTTCACCTATTTCATTAGCTTTTTACACGAGTTGATGTGTGTGAAATGCTTAGAATAATTTCTGGCACGTAAGCATGGTATGTGTTTACCAGTAATAGCAGAGGATATGGGCTAGTTCACTTTTAGACATGAGGGAGAGTCATATGGAAATATGTTAAATGCAGTTAAATATATGAGACTAGAGCCCAGTAGAGAAGTCTGGGCTGGAAATACCATAATGGAAGTTATATAAGTAGTAGTTGAAAAGGGAATATGGAAAATATCCCAAGGAGGGACATCTGGGTGGCTCAGTCGGTTAAGCATCTGCCTTAGCTCAGGTCATGATCCCAGGGTCCTGGGATTGAGCCCTGCATTGGGCTCCCGGCTCAGTGGGGGGTCTACTTCTCCCTCCCCCCTGCCACTGCTAATGCTCTCTCTCGCTCTCAAACAAATAAAATCTTTAAAAAAAAAAAAAAGAAAGAAAGAAAGAGAGAAAGAAAGAAAAGAAAATATCCCAAAGGAGGATATAGTGAAAGGCCAAGATGGAACATTAGGGAACAATGATAATTTAAAGTCAAGGAAGACGACCTTTTAAATATAACTAAGGGAGAGTGAGTAGAGGCATAAGAAAGAAGATTAGGTCTTAGGGTCCCAAAAGCAGTGAAAGACTGATTAATGTCAAGCACTATAAAGCTGACAAATATGGTAAGACCAAGGAGTCCTCTGGATTTGCACCAAAGAAGCCAAAGTTTGACCTTAGAGCATTTCTTTAGAGTTTGGTATAGAAGTCATTTTACCAAGGACTGAGGAATAAATGGATCAGGAGGCAATAGAAATGATGAGTTTAGATCTCACTCTCTCTGATTTTGTTTTTTAAATTTAGTTTTATCAAAGTAATAGTTAAAAAAATCAAATAGTTTAAAAAATCCAACAGTCCTATAAGGCTTAGAAAGAGAAAAGGAAAAGCAATTCAACGTCCGTTTCCTCTCCATCTCTACTTTCTTTTTATACAGGAAGCCAAAGGAAAAGTGTCTAGCTGTGTCTTCTGGTATTTACTGCTGTATTTCATAAACTACTAGGTATTTACCCAAAGAATACAAAAATACTAATTCAAAGGGATACATGCACCCTGATGTTTATAGCAGCATTAGCTACAATAACCAAACTATGGAAACAGCCCGAGTCTCCATCAACTGATGAATGGATAAAGATGTGGTTTATATATACAATGGAATATGACTCAACCATAAAAAAGAATGAACTCTTGCCATTTGCAGTAATAGGGATGGAGCTAGAGAATACAGTGCTAAGCAAAATAAGTCAGTCAAAGAAAGATATACCATATGATTTCACTCATATGTAGAATTTAAGAAACAAAGCAAATAAGCAAAGGCAATAAAGAGAGAAGATAGAGAGGCAAACCAAGAAACAGATTCTTAACTATAGAGAACAATGGTTACAGACGGGAGGTGGATGGGGAGATAAGTTAAATAGGAGATGGGGTTTAAGGAGTGGGCTTGCAATGAGCACAGGGTGATGTATGGAAGTGTTAAATTACTATAGTGTACACCTGAAACTAATATAATACTGTATGTTAACTAACTGGAATTAAAAACTTAAAAAAAAGAAAAAGAAAATGAAGATTTACATCTTTTATACCACCTCTTCCCTTATTCTTAAAAGTTCACAATTTTTGGTTAAATTAATATTTAGTACTTTATTATAGCTACATGCATGTTTACAGAGAAATCACAGTATACTGTGATTTCTTTTCCTTTTTTTTTTTTTTTAAAGATTTTATTTATTTATTTGACAGAGAGAGACAGCCAGCGAGAGAGGGAACACAAGCAGGGGGAGTGCAAGAGGAAGAAGCAGGCTTCTAGCAGAGGAGCCTGATGTGGGGCTCGATCCCAGAGCACCGGGATCACTCCCTGAGCCGAAGGCAAATGCCTAACGACTGCGCCACCCAGGCGCCCCTCTTTTCCTTTTTTTAAAAACAGCTTTTAGGGGTGCCTTCGTAGCTCAGTTGGCTGGGCATCCGACTATTGGTTTTGGCTCAGGTGTTATGGTCTGTGGGTGGTGGGATTGAGCTCCAAGTCAGGTTCAGTGCTAAGCGTGGAGTCAGCTTGGCATTCTCTCCTATTCCCTCTCCCTGTCCCTATACCCTCCCCCACCCTGCATATGTACATGCTCTCTCTTAAATAAATAAATAAAATCTTAAAAAGTAATAAAAAATAAATAAAACAGGTTTTAGAGTCGATCATCACCATTTATTTATTTATTTATTTATTTATTTATTTATTTATTTTTGCTCAATTTTCTATGTATGTTATCATCAGCATGTTCCCAAAATTCTCAGCAGAACCGAAAAGCTGCTCAGTAGCTTCAGACTTCTCAGATCATCCGCCAATTTCCTTTTTCCTTTTTTTCCCGTGTTGCATCTCTCCTAGAGCTCGCTACATTCTTGCTCCATTCTAAACTTTGTTGTTCTTTGCAGATCTGCTGGATAGCTGTTGTACCCATGCTTTCCTTTACTCTCGTCTTGGGAATTTGCTTCTTTACTATTTTTCGATCTTATGTTTTCATCTTTCTTGGTTTTTCTCCCTGTCTTGATGGAGCATCTCCTGAAAGTGCTTCTAAGGAAAAGGAATACTAAGGAGGTAAAGTTTTCAAGACTCTGTGATAGTTTGGCTAGGTATACAATTCATATAGAAACGCTTTTTCATCAGGTTTGAAAATATTTTTCTATTATCTTCTAATGTTCATTGTTGCTTTGAGAAGTCAGATTCTATCCTGGTTCTTACTCATTTTCATAAGAACCCCCCGCACACACACACTTTTTTTTCGTTCTCCTCAGAAGCTTTTAGGTCTCCTTTCCCCCACAAAACCTTAGTTGTTCTGAGGTTTTACAGTGATGTGCAGGGTTTTCAAATTGATTTTTTTAAATGACTTGATCTTTTCAATGTGAGAACTTGTGTCCTTCTCTTCTTAGAACTGTTCTCAATAAAGCCTTCTCCTTCCTTAATTCTTTAACTCCTACTGGTGAATGCTGTATTTTGTTTTAAGCCTTTCTCTCTGTTATCATTTTTGCTTTGTGCTCTTTTGGGAATGTGCAGTCAATTTTCTAACACTTCTATTGAGTTTTTTCTAATCATATATTTAATTTTCAAGAGCTCTTTCTTGTTTTTAGGAGAATCCAGAATGATTTCATGGATGCAATATAATCTTATCTGTCTGAAGATGTTAATTGCAGTTTCTAAGATTTCTTCTCCCTACACTGTCTTATTTTCTCCAGGCTCTTTTTCTTTTTGCTTGTTTTGGCTCTTCAGTTTGACATGTCTGGTGATTCTTGGCTGTCCAGTTTTAAGAGTGAACGAGATATTTTATTATGTGACAGTTTTACTAAAATGCATAGCCATTGCATAGCATGGATTGCCATCCAGCATAATTTTCCTTCCACTTACCAACCTGTAAGATAATGTCAGATATTTTAAGTTTTGGATATGGCCTCAACTCACTTCTAGATTCTTTTTTCTGTACCACTCAGGACAGTCTAGGTTATGTTTGACAATAAACAATCTCAAATTTTTTTTTTAAAGATTTTATTTATTTATTTGACAGAGATAGAGACAGTCAGCAAGAGAGGGAACACAAGCAGGGGGAGTGGGAGAGGAAGAAGCAGGCTCATAGCCAAGGAGCCTGATATGGGGCTTGATCCCATAACGCCGGGATCACGCCCTGAGCCGAAGGCAGACGCTTAACCGCTGTGCCACCCAGGCGCCCCAACAATCTCAAATTTTTGATAGCATACATAGTGAAATTTTTATCTCTCTCAAACTACATATACAATGTGGTCTGCAGTACGTAGCCCATGGTTCTCATTTCAGGACTCAGACAAATGGAGGTTCCATTATGAAACTTGCTTCTAGAATTGTTGAGGCAGGAAAGGGGAATATGGCAGATTGTGTGCTATTTCTAAAAGCTTCTACAGAAAAATGCCCACACCATTTATACTCACATTTCATTAGCCAAAGCAAGTCACATGGCCATGCCTAATTTAAAATGCAGTAGTAGGGTGCAAGCCCACTGTTTGCGCCAAAGGGCTACCACAATGGCATTCCACTTACGTATGTTCTATAATTTCTTTATGCTGTTATTATTTAAATAAATTTTATAATATTTGTATCTTCCAAGAATAAGAAGTCTAAGTTCCCTTCCATCTTCAACACTCTGGCTGTATGACTTAGAAACTGCCACTCACCCCTTACAACTTGTTGAAAATTACTGTATTCAATAAATATAGTAAAAATAAAAACATTAATATTCCTTATAAGATGGGAGCTATTTTTCTCAATAGCGGTTTCTTTTAAATAAAAAAAGACTCAGTTGCTTGACAGAAGTGTAAGACATTTTTGTTTCTGTGTTGAATCACTGGCAGTATTGAATAAGTACTTGTATTCTTGAATTATAAATGTCTACTTGGGAGGTTTTAAATGACCAGATACATCAGCTATCTTAAATAGTATTTCTTGGTTGAAAATGAACATGATATTGTAAGTATATTTTTTAAGAATTATAAGTTATTCTGTGTTGTCATTACAAAAATACTTCAAATATGTCAGTACCTTTTTGGCAGATAAAATTTCAGATGCATGTATTTTATTCTGTGCTTTGTGTTCAAACTTTATTGGTGACATCATCTTTGTAACAAGCCTAGTAACAGTGTAAAACCACATTGCTAAATCAGTAAGCTTTTTCCCTGTCCTTACTTCTTTTCCCTCTTATTCAATTCAGTAGGTTATTTTTTTTGTTGTTTTTTGGGGGGTTTTTTTGGTAGTAGGTTATTTTAAATCATATAATTTTATATTCCAAATCACCAAGTTGTTCAGTTTACACTAAAAATAAATTTTTGTTTTCATTCTTTGTATTTGAAAATGACATTGTCTCTTGTCAGCAATCATATAAACACTTTGCTGAAATTCATTATTTGAAGCACATGTATGAAACATTTTTATTTTCAAAAAGAAGAACCATAACATCAAATAATGTCATATTTACTTGCTCTTCTGTGATGATCGTATCCGAAAATTTGGGGACTGTCCACATAGTAGAAACAAGTAAAGAATTCCTTGTTGTTATTGTAATGGAACTTGTTTTATCCTGCGTTTAATTCCTCGACACATTTTTTATTTTTATTTTTATTATTTTTTAAAGATTTTATTTATTTATTTGACAGAGAGAGAGAGCACAAGTAGGGGGAGCAGCAGGCAGAGGGAGAGGGAGAAGCAGGCTCCCTGCTGAGCAGGGAGCCCAATGCGGGGCTCCATCGGAGGACTCCGGGATCATGATCTGTGCCAAAGGCAGACCCTTAACGACAGAGCCACCCATGCGCCCCTCAACACATTTCTTTAAATGTCCTGCTTTTAGGCAAGAAATAGAAAACTCTAGCTTTAAAGGTAGTTATTTTCATTTCACATACACTGATAATTCAGCTAAGAACTCTCAAAGTGTTATAACAAAGCATGTTATGTGTTCACTTGTTATTAAAGAACTGACAATTATATTATGTGCCTGGGTCTTGCTACATTTGTGTATGTAACATGTGCCCTAGTAGTAACTGCACTTGTTTTTTGTTTTTTGTTTTTGTAAGTGGCCATGAACAAGCTGAAAGCTTTAATGAAAGAGCAATACAGAACTATACTATTGTCCTATAAATCAAAAGCAGGAGTGTTAATACACTCACTGAAAGATAGCAGTAGAAGCTTCTGAAATCTGCACACACACATGAAATTTGTAAACCTCGTGGTGCCAAGTAACATTATGGTTACGTACTCCAATTCAAACTGACTTAATTAAGAGTATAATATGACTGTTTTCTGTTACAGATTTTAAGGCACTTTAAAAATACACTTAAAAGTAAAAATTCAGATAAATTTTGGGATCACCGAAGCATTTCTCTGAACTCCAGAGTTTTAAATTTGTAAAAAATTTAGTGTAGGGGTGCCTGGGTGGCTCAGTCAGTTGAGCATCCAACTCTTGATCTTGGCTTAGGTCTTGATCTTAGAGTTGTGAGTTCAAGGCTTGTATTGGACTCCATGCTGGGTGTGGAGCCTCCTTAAAAAATCTTTCTTTCATAGGGCTTCAGATGAGGGGCAAGCAGCATCAGTTGTGGATAGCTGATTTGGTGTTCTGTTTTGTTTTTGTTTTTGTTTTTCCATTGGATAAAGCCAAAAAGATAAGTTCGAAATCTTTATATGTGCCATTTGAAAGGTTCCTTTTTTTGCCAGCTCTAAAGGGAAAGTAGACCCACTTCTCATTGATTCATCTTCCCTTTACTTATCCCCATCACCGATCATTGTAATAAAGAGTGAATATCATACTGTCCTCAAAGCCAAATCAGCCCCAAACAGAAGGTAGAAATTATCTGGGAGGAAAGAATCAAGTATAACTCCTCAGAAAATATGCTTAAAAGGAAAGCAAGATCTCTATCTCAGCCGTTGCTTTAGTTTCATGATCTATGTTCCCATGTGTTATTCCCTAAATTACCTTCCTGCTGCCCTTCTTATTCAGGCATCAGCCCAGCATTCCAGAGTATACAGTCTGAAACTAATTCTGCAAATTCTCTCTGCAGATGAGTATAAAAATTTTATTCATTTTTCTTAGTCCCATTCATGTGCATTTATTACTTCTTATTCACTTCTCTCAGTTTCCCCCACCCCACCATTTGCCTTCTCCCCTTTTCTAATTATATAAGTAATATAAAATGTCAGATTGTAAGTCACTAGAGTATTTGATTTTCTGAAATTTGTTGGTAATGTCCAGTATAATAACATGTACACATTGTTCTTACTAGATACTTTATAAATATAATAGTGATAACTTCAATTTCCTTTTATTACTTTCTTAAAAATTGAAGAACGCCAAGATATTTCTCACCCATAAAGTATCTCTGTCAAAGATGTATTTTTACAATATTTTTTTTTTAATTTGAAACAAAGAAGTTGATAGAATTTTAACAGTGAACACCATTATATCCAACATCTAGATTGTATAATTAACGTTTTCCTATACTTGTTTTTTCACATAACTCTACCTCTGTTATGTCTCTGTGGATCCATTGATCTATCTTTTTGATGCATTTCAAAAGAAGTTACAGACATCAATATACTCCCCCCTAAATCTTTCATCATGCATATCATTAACTAGAATTCAATATCTTTTGAGGTGAAATTGATATATGATGAAATGCACAAATTTTGAGTGTACCTTTCAATAACTTTGACAAATCTCTATACTTTTGTAACCTGAACCATTCTTAAGACCTTGAATATTACCACTCCAGAAAAATTCTGCGTGTCCCTCCTCAGTCAGTCCACACACCCCCCCCACAGGCAACAACTATTCTAAATGTTTTTCCTACATAGGTTAGATTTGTGTGTTCTAGAAATTCAAACAAATGGAATATGCAGTCTGTACTCCTTGTATAAAGCTGCTTTCAACTCAGTATTGTTGGAAGACAATTTTCCCTAGCTCTCTCAGATTGCTGCATGTCTTGTGACTGAGGCAATGGCTCTCCTTTGTTCCGGGCTACCTTTTCAAGGATGTTTATACAGCAAACTGCCTTGGAACATAGAGATAGTGTTTCCTTCCAGAGTAAAGGGCAAGCATGCTTAGTGCCCATTATGAAAAATTCAGCTTCCCTAAGCTCAGTGTTCCTCTCTTGTAATGCAACACACCATGTGTAGGTTTCATTTGACCTTCTTCCTATCACCCTGTGGGAATAAGGACTTGGTAGAACCAGCACAAAAGTGCTGATTACTTGTTACTGTTATTGCTCTAATAAACTGTCCTTTGTCTCTGACTCTGTAGTACTGTGCTTTCTACCAGCATCTGTGAAATTCTAGCAGACTAAGTTTTCACCTTGCATTTGAGGTAAAAATCAAAGACCCTTTACAGTTTTTGAGAAGTATTGTGATATGTATACCAGTAATTCATTCCTTTTCTTTACTCAGTAGTATTCTATTGTATGTACACAGCGCAATTTATTTCTGTTTTATTACTGAAGGCTAACCTGTTTTTATCTTTTAGCTACTATGGATGAACCTGTTATAAATGTTTACCTACAAGTCTTTGAGTGGATGTGTGTTTTCATTTCTCTTGGATAAATAACGAAGAGTGAAATACTGGGGGGTGCCTGTGTAGCACAGTGGTTAAGCATCTGCCTTCAGCTCAGGGTGTGATCCCAGCGTTCTGGGTTCGAACCTCACATCAGGCTCCTCCACTAAGAGCCTGCTTCTTCCTCTCCCACTCCCCTTGCTAGTGTTCCCTCTCTTGCTGGCTGTCTCTCTCTGTCGAATAAATAAATAAAATCTTTAAAAAAAAAAAGAGTGAAATGCTGGGTCATAGGACAGGTATATATTTAATTCTGGTAGAAATTGTAGAAATTGAACTTAATCCAAAGAAGATCTGCCATTTTACCTTGCTAGCAGCAATGTATGAGAGTTCTAGTTGTTCTGTAAAATACTGACTCCAATTCAAATTTGTGAATTTTATTCTCACATCACCAAGCAAATTCTCTGATACCACCTAAATGTCCTACAATCTACAGTTCAACTCAATTCTGACACTATCAGCCAGGAGTTATTATCAAGTCCCACAGGTTAAGGGATCTTAGTACCAGACTGCCCCGCCTACTTTAGACAGCAGTCCCAAGTCCAATTTGTCACCTGTGCTTCTGAGCTGATGGCTATAGATCAAGGTTCCAATGACCTCCTCCTAGGGTTTAATTTGCTAGAGCTGCTCATAGAACACAGAGAAACATTTTATTTACTAGATCACTGGTTTATTATAAAAGGACATAACCTAGGAATAGGCAGATGAAAGGGATGCAAAGGGCAAGGTATGTGGGAAGGGCATGGAGTATCTATGCCCTCTCTAGACACATGACTCTCCCAGCACCTCCACATGTTCACCAACCCAGAAGCTCCCCAAACCGGACTTTTAAGGTTTTTATGGAGGTTTCATTACAAAACCTACTACACTGACCTACAATACCTACATTGACTATCGGCAGTTAAACTCAATCTCTAGCCCCCTCTCCACTCCCCGGAGCTGGGAGTGGGGTGTGGGTTGGGGCCCATTATCAACATCCCGTGCTAGAGTGGTACATTTGTTACAATTGATGAACCTACACTGATACATCATAATTACCCTAAAGTCCTTAGTTTATATTATGGTTCCCTCTTGATGTTCTATGGGTTTGGTCAAATATATAATGACATCTATCCATTGTTATGGTATCATACAGACCGTTTTCATTGCCCTAAAAATCCTCCATGCTCTACCTATTTATCCCTCCTCATCTTCCACTCTCTTCAATTCCTAGAAATCGCTAATTTCCTTACTGTCTCCATAGTTTTACCTTTTACAGAAAGTCATATAATTGGAATCATGTAGTATGTAGCCTTTTCAGATTGTCTTCTTTCACTTAGTAATATGCATTTAAGGTTCCTCCAGATCTTTTCAAGGCTTGATAACTCATTTCTTTTTCAGTGATTAGTAATATTCCATTGTTTGGATGTACCACAGTTTAGATATTCATGTACCGAAGGACATCTTGGTTGTTTCCATGTTTTGGCAGTTATGAATAAAGCTGCTATTAATATCCATATCCAAGTTTTTGTGTGGACACAAGGTTTCAGCTCCTTTGAGTAAATAGCAAAGAGCACAGTTGCTGGATCCCATGGTGAGAGTATGTTTGATTTGTTTAGATATTTAAAACTGCCACTTCCAGAGTGACTGTCCCTTTCCGGATTCCTATTAGCAATGAATGAGAGGTCCCGTTGCTACCAGGAACCATACCATATCCTCACCAGTATTTGGTGGTGTCAGTGTTTCAGATTTTGGCCATTCTACTAGGTGTTTAAATTTGCATTTCCCTGATACCATGTAATGTGGAACATCTTTTCTAATGCATAATTGCCATCCATATATCTTCTTTGGTGAGGTGTACATTAGGTCTGTGGCCCATTTTTAAATTGGGTTATTGGTCTTTTTTATTATTGAGTTTTAAGAGTTCTTTGTATATTTTGAAAAACAATTCCTTATCAGATGTGTGTTTTGCAGAGCAAAAGTTTTTAATTTTATTGAAGTCTAGCTTATCAATTATTTCTTTTCTGTTTCATGCCTTTGGGGTTGTATCTGAAAGGTCATCACCGTACCCAGGGTCATTGGGTTTTATCTGGTGGTATTTTCTAAGAGTTTTATAGTTTGTGTTTTAAATTTAAGTCTGGGATTCATGCCGAGTTAATTTTTGTGAAAGACATAAGAACTGCTTGGAATCTTTTTTTTTTTCTTTTTGGCCTGCAGTTGTCAGTTAATCCAGCACCATTTGTTGAGATGTATTTTTAATAAGTAAGATCTAACTGAAATGTATAGTCCTTTCAGTTCCGTGAAACATGAGTAACATTGAAGCTTAGATTTGATAGGGATTTTTAAAAAATTTTTTATGTAGCCATCATGTATCAAGTATCTCTTATTTTCAAAGAGAGGCAGTACAATAAGATGTCCTACAATAAGAATTAATTTCCTACAATTTTTTGTATCAGCTAAGAAGTTTTACAGAATAATTTTTAAGAAGAATTAAAACAAGGAATAAAAGATGAAAATGAATTGAGGAGGCCTATAGCTTCAGTGTTCTAAATCTTAATATTGTGATTATGGTATGAAGGGAACAATAAAATACTCTGTAGAATGCTACACTAAGCATCATGCTATTTTTAAGGGCTTTTTTTGCATTCATCAGATTTGATTTTGGGTCTCTCAGTGTCCTCACCTGAAAGAGAGAAGGTTACAATTATTTTCTCCTCCCTCTTCCTCTTTCCTTTGCTCCCCACCACCCTGATTCTCCTCACCTGCCTCTAATATATTTTGAGTACCTGCTGTGTTTCCGGGATGGTTTTAGGCATGAGGGTTGAAATAAAAAATTATAATATTTCCTTTCAGGAAGTCTGTAGCCTTATAAGAAAACAGACGCATAATAATGCAGTATAATAAGTGTTATGGTGATATATACCATGTATAATTGGAGCACTGGAAAAGTGGTACCTGTATTTGCTCAAGAATGTCATGAAGGGTTTGAAGATGAGATAATGTTTTTTTGTTTTTTTGTTTTGTTTTGTTTTGTTTTTGAGATAATGTTTAAAACAAAACTCACTAATATGCATACATTTGTCAGGTGGGTGTCAGAGGTGGGATTAAGTTGGATCCAATGGGACAACAGGTGAAAGCATTCAGCACAGTGCCTGTTTGTGAATAGGTTCTCAAACCTGTTTGTTGTCTCCTACCTCTCCAATACTTGTGTCAGCAGGTGGAGGCGCAGATCGGATACTTACAAAAATAGTAGAAGCTATTTATTGAAATGCTATTCAGAATGCCAAGCACTGTTTTAGGCATTTTACACTAATTATTTGGAATCGAACAACAACTGTAGTAGATAGTTTTTATTCCTAGAAGATATTATTATCATAGGTTGATTAGGAAACTGGGGCACAAGTTTTTTTTTTTTTTTTTTTTTTTAATATGTTTGAGGTTATAAATAGAGGATTAGGATTCAAACCCAGTATTCAAATCCAGCTTTAATCCCTGTATGCTTTCCATGATGCCTTTTTAAATGTCATCCCAGTGGTGTTTCCAGTTTTAGTGCTTCCCTTCTCGGTTTTGAAGGACAGGCCAGATGGAGGGACTTTCCGAAGGCTTCCTTTCATATTCAAGAAAAGTAGAAAAATCCCATTTTTTACTCTGGTTATGTGAAATTTAGTGATTTGACTAGGGTTCAACTAGATTTGATCTATTTAGGTAAAGATCAGTAAACATCAACTTCTAGAGTGCCAGCATATGTCTTTTTTTTTTTTTAATTCTCTTATTTGAGTATACTTGACACTGCTACCATATTTCTTTTATTTTTTTTCCTTAAGGAATTTGAGTTAAGAACTAAAATCTTGCTACTCTTCAATAAATTAAGAAATAATAATAATACATAAAAGGACATTTCAACACTGGCTAAAATATATTGCATTTACATCTACAAAGACAGTGAAGTCACAGATTTTTTTTCAGAAGGGTTATAACGAAGGATAGAGATCTGTGTCTATAACAAAAAGAAGTGGAGACTCACCCAATGGTAAGCAATTTGTCCATGGTTGCACCACACTTTAGTTGTGAAAGCAAGGGTAGATCCTGCTTAGTCTAGTGATCTTTCTGTTGTGTTCTTGTGGGTGTAGGCTTAATTATCCTGGAGTATCTTGACATATAGATCAAAAGTATATAATCTTTAGGAGTCCCAGAATTACTCATGCATGTTGTGTAATACCTCTACAACTGTACATTGTGTAATAATCAATTGCCCTTCACTAATGGTATATTTTTCCACTAATAAATTTAGAGAAGGGGCGCCTGGGTCGAGCCCCACATCAGGCTCTTCCGCTATGAGTCTTCTTCTTCCTCTCCCACTCCCCCTGCTTGTGTTCCCTCTCTCGCTGGCTGTCTCTATCTCTGTCGAATAAATAAAATCTTTAAAAAAAAAATTTAGAGAAAAACGGTCTTTGCCTCATAAAGATATTGAAAAGAAACAATATATTTGAATTTTCATGGAGTTTTTCAGCTCCTTAACCTACTAATATTAACTGTTATTCAGGAATCTTTTTTTTCTTTTTTAACATACCTCTATCACCCAGCTTTATTGGACTGGAATTCTTCTATAATTTAATTTTTTAAAGATTTATTTATTTTATTTTAGAGAGAGACAGAACATGTGAGTATGGGGGGAGGGGCAGAAGGAGGGAGAGAGAGGGAGAGACTCTCAAGCAGACTTCCTCCTGAGCAGGAGCCAGACGCCGGGTTTGATCCCAGGACCCTGAGATCATGACCCAACCCAAAACCAGGAGTCCAACACTTAACCAACTAAGCCACCCAGGCACCCCTACAATTTAATTTTTAATTATATTCTCATTATGCTGTCTTAAAAATGGAGTGAATCATTTAAAGTTGTTGTTGTTGTAGTTAGAGAAAGTCAACTATCAAGATATTTATTGACATGTTCAAGGAATGGTAGTAAAAGAAAAAGAAAAAAGTCAGATTTTTATTTTTAGAGTTGTCTCTCAAGTAACTGAGTTAGATGATCCTTTCTTGGTGAAGCTCTTGGACCAGTCTTGTAAAGATGTTTGTATTACTGTTACATCACTATCCACTTTAACAGTGAATTGTTACATGGGGCAAGTAATAATTTAGAGCAGGTGATATGTATGATTCCTGAAGTGTTTTTGCAAAATCAATTCCTTCTTTCATCTTTCAGGTTAGTTGTAAGAAACTCTTGCTAAGACTGTGATAGTTACCTTGTAACAGGCACCCCCACATAGATTGCTCATATCCCCCACACATCCACAGTATTGCCAAAGAAGTTAAATTTTTTAAAACACACACTCGATCTTCTTACTTCAAAAAGCCAGGGGGGAAAAATCAAGTAGATTTTTATTTTAGAATAAAATGCTTGGGATGGCAATTAAAATTTTCCACTATCTGCTTTAACTGGCATTTTCCAGCCTCATTCTTGGTCACCCCCTTAATAATACCCTTGAACCAAGCTTCTGGTTATCACAGACATATATTAACTATACTGCAGCACAAGGATGTGGTTGAACTGTTAGCTCAGTTTGGATTACTGTCTTGAATCCCCATTAAAATCTCTCTCTTCATGCACTCAAAAATATACATCTCATGTACAAGTTTCAGTAATGCACCCACCCAATATAAGCCTCTCCTTGGTATTTCCCTCAGCTCTGGGCAATTTTCTTATATTTCATTTTTCTTCCTTCATCTTCTTTGTTATCTCTCCTTTTTAGATTAACCCTCTCTACTTCTGAAATATTCTCTCACGTATTTCATTTTGGGGGGTCCATTTATTTTATGTCCTGAGTGATTTTCCAACCTTTTACTTACAACCCACTTGATTTCAGCTATCATTTTTGACTTTATGAGAGTGCATTTTTAATTCTCTGGTTGTGGTTGTTTTGTTTTATTGATGTTATTATATTGTTTCAGATATCTCTGGAAATACTAATTAGATGGTGCATGAAATTTCATTTGTTTCCTCATTTATCTTGATTTTTTTTTTTTTTTTTTTTTACTATGCTCTATGTTTTGTGATTCTTGGTTGACCCTGCAGATATATGAATGAGGGATAAGAATGAGAGATAGGGGGCGCCTGGGTGGCTCAGTCGTTAAGTGTCTGCCTTCGGCTCAGAGCGTGATCCTGGTGTTCTGGGATCGAGCCCCACATCAGGCCCCTCTGCTGGAAGCCTGCTTCTTCCTTTCCCACTCCCCCTGCTTGTCTCTCTCTCACTGGCTGTCTCTCTCACTGGCTGTCTCTGTGTCAAATAAATAAATAAAATTTAAAAAAAAAAAAAAAGAATGAGAGAGAGGAATGATTGAAAGTTGAGTGGGTAGAGAGATAGCACTTGTACCAACAGACTCTAAATTGCCAGAATAAATAAGGATTTGTGTGTAGGATCCATCATTTCACCAGTTGGCCAGATATTTCCTTCAGTGTCTTAAGAGAACAGCCTTACAATATTTGCATTGGGATAATGTTTGCCTGTTTTAACGAGTGTGGATGGGAATAGGGATGGGAGGATAAAATGGGCATCTAGTCCATTTACAAACCTTCCATTAATCCCCTTGGTGTCAAGCCCACTTCTCTGTCTTGCTCTTCATTGTACATGTTGAGTCTCAACACAATCTCTCTGGGTTCTATTAGGAATATTGGTTTCTACTTCTGCTGTATCCTCTTTTATTAGTTTTTCTAGAGTGTGGCTTCTTCAATTTAATTAATCAGCCAGCTCTCTCTCTCTTTTTTTAAAGTTTGTTGTTTTTAGTAGTCTACACCCAACGCGGGGTTCAAATTCACAACCCCAAGATCAAGGGTACATGCTCTTCCAACTGAGCCAGTCTGGCACTCCAGTCAGCTTCTAACTTCCAGAAATTTCTTGAATTCTGCTTTCTGTTGATGGCACCCCTCTTTTGGGGGGGGGGCAGAGGGAGAGGATCTTTTTTTTTTTTTTTTTTTTTTTTAAGGTGGAGGCAGAGGGAGAGGGAGAGAAAATCTTAAGCGGGCTCCACAGCCCAAGACGGGGCTTGATCTCACGACCTGTTCATGACCTGAGTCAAAATTAAGAGTCAGACACAACTGACTGAGCCACCCAGGTGCCCCTATGGCATCTCTCTTATTTCTCTTCTTTCTTGTGAATCTATTTCTTTTTATTATTTTACTGTTATTTTGATGGCTTTTAAAGAATAACATGAGGCATATATTTGATCACCCTGCCTTCTTGAACTGGAAGTCAGCTTAAGCTTCCTAGAGAAGAAAATATACTCCTTCTTCTAAGGAGAACCAAACACAAAACTGTAGCAACGCTTCAGGGCGTTCCCAGGCTAGTTGGAAAGAAATAGCATGTGCAAGAGAGGTAAGTAATCCTCTTACTAACTGGAAGGTTGGGTAGAAGAACTTGACAAACAAAGTATAGCAGTTGGACTGTTCTCATTTTTTTCCGTATTACTGCCATTCTTTGCAAGTCATTTTAAAATGATTGGGAGGAGGAAAGGGAGTATAGTGAGGAAATTGAAAGCCAGTATTTTTCTAATTCTGAAATAAATTTGAGCCACAATGAATTTAAAAATTTGGAATAAAGGGAAATGGGAGAGAAGGAAGGAGGAAGAAGAACATGAATGAAAAGTGTCAGATGAATTAACTTAATATGAACACATTCAAAATTGGCCTGTCCATATTGTAAGTGCCTAATATCTTAGTAGACATGTCAGCAGCTTCTTCTAAATGCTTCTTCTTTCCTTTGTTCATTTATTTATTCAATAACTGTGATTCTTTCCTATAGAGAATAAACTTCTATTTTGTCCAAATAAATGTCAGAGATGACACCAAAGTCTTGCCTTATGAAGGTCTTATGTGTAGTTTAAGGAAAAATCTACATAAATCTGCATTCTTGGTTCACCAGAGGCAGAATTTGATGGATTGTGTGGCGTCTCAGTGAGGGTGATTAGAGAATATGGGTAGAAGAAGGAAGAACAAGGAATGGAGTTAAAGAATAATGCTATTACCATGAAACATTATAATCCTATAAGTATTTTACTCCACACGTACCATACACAGTATCACCTTGACACTAAAAATATGAGAATTTATTTTATGTAGTAAAAGTAGGAGCTGGAAAATTTGACTTTGCATGAGTAATTCACTTAACTCCTTCAAGTTAAATTAACTTTTTTTTTCAAGTGGTAGTTGGATTAAGTAACCCTTAAGGATCTTACTGTTGCTAAGTCTAGAATTCTTTTAAGTACATACTGAATGATATCTATTTTCAGGCATTTCGCTAAATAAGCCCTTTGGGAAATACTAAAATATATATCAAAATCCCTGGCTCTCAGGAGAAGATAAAGTCAAAGAGCAAATAAGAAGTAAGACATAAACGAGTATCTGCATTACACAGCAGTGTATCATGAAAACTATATGGAAGAATCAATTAAGTGAAAGAGGAGAGAATTTACTACTTGCAGCAATTGAGGATGATTACATAAAGGATCATTTGAACTGTGTCTGGAATCTTGAGTAAGATTTTGATAGATAGCTCTGACTAGGAGTGTGCATCCCCACCAGCATAAGCTAGAGTGCAGAGATGAGAAAACATAAAGTGTGTTCAGGGAACTACAAGTCAGCCAGCTTTATTAATGGAGGAATTGTGATTTACAGTAATGGGAAAAGAAGAGGAAAGTATAACTAGAAGTAAGATTATGAATGGTCTCAACGTATAGTTTAGGAGAGAGATTGTAGAATGTTGAGACAGGAGACTAGTAGGGTAAGATTTATTCTGAGAGAATGTATGGATATGGAGGATGCTGTGGAGTAGGGCGGAGACTCAATGCTGAAATACCAATGAAGAAACCATGACGGTTATCCAGGTAGGAGAAGGTTAGGGCCTGAAGTAGGGCAGTGGCAATCCAATTAAATGGTTTGGGCAAATGATACCGATTATGAAGTAAGAATTCACAAGATTCAGTGAATGGTTTGGGTATAACTAAGGATTGGAGTCAGTGTGACTGGAAAAATAGAGGCACCTTTAATAAAAAAATGTTGAGTCAAGGGGAGTAGTTGATTTTTGTGAAGAAATAATAGGGAATTGCCCATCTTTACAACAAATCTTTCCCACCTGTGTAGCAGCAATTTTGATATAGTAACAAAGATACAATATTCTCTGTAAATCCCTATCTGTTTCTTGCAAAGTCATTATAATTTCTTAGAGATATTATTGTTTCTTGTCAATGATTCTTGTCAATTAGTATTCATCTAAATTGCCTTATGTATTAATTTGGGAAAGAAGTAATATAAGATAGAATTTTAAAAAATATTCTTTAAGAATACTATGAGGAAGAGCCAGAACTTAGTGGTCCATAAAAGTAGAATTTAACTTTAGATTTGAAGAAGCAATTCACTCATAAATGATACCTATCAAAAATCACAATAATAGAAAATGAAGTACACCCATATACTAGGAACTGTGAGGAAATAAGCGATAGAATTTTTATTATAGGGGTGCCTGGGTGGCTCAGTTGTTAAGCATCTGCCTTCGGCTCAGGTCGTGTTCCCAGTGTTCTGGGATCCAGCCCCACATCCGGCTCCCTGCTCAGCGGGAAGCCTGCTTCTCCCTCTCCCACTCCCCCCCGCTGTGTTCCCTCTCTTCACTGCCTTTCACTCTGTCAAATAAATAAATAAAAATCTTTAAAAAATTTTTTTTATTATAGCAACAAAACTTATGAATGTGTGATAGCTCTAATTAAAACTGTTGTCCCTTCATTCTCTTAATTGCTATAGTTGACTCGTGTATGCTCCACTTCATCTGATTTGATAATCTTCACTTTCTTGAATAGGAAGTGAGAAAGGAAATGAAAGCAAAATAACTATTTATAATTAGTGAAGAGAAAGCTTAGGAGAAAAAAAAAATTGAAAATATTAAATAAATCTTTAAAAACAATAATTTTTTTTTAAATTTTAAAGAGTATAGGCAGTTGTGATTTTTCCCCCTGGCTTCTGCATAGCATCAGACCGCAAAAAAGGTGCTGCCAAATTGCAGACTTCCACATGAAGGATTTTGAAGCATCAGATGACTGGTTAAAAACCCCGTTTTCATATGTCATATTACTTTCACCATGAATAGTCTCCTTTTGTCTTGAATTTTGAAGTGTTGTTTTTATTTCTTCCATATAATTATTTGGTTGTATGTAGTTATTCAGTGCCTTTAGAGTCATGGACTTGGGAGGAATACAGACTTTGTGGTCTGGTATTTCCCTAAATGTGGTTGACAACTGCAGTCGTAAAGAAAGGGCTCTCGGATCTATTTGGTCAGGAAATTGCTAGGTTAAATAAACACAGTCAAACAAGATTTTTATTTAGGTGGCGGAGGGGAGGGGTATAGAATCTCAAAGACTTTAATATGCTAATGTGATTCAACTAAGGAACAAGACAGAGCATTTCACAAACTTATTTGACCACAAAATCCTTTTTTCATGGAGTCTTTCTCAGAATCATTGTGCCATAGAACACCCGTGGGGAAACTCAAATCCCTTAAATTTACGGATAAACAGAAAAGAGATGGAATGGCTCATTCGAAACTGCATAGCTGTTTACTTAAAGAAATGGACTTGACCTAAGGGCTCCCATCATATTTAGTTTTGCTTCCTTTTGCCCCCAAATTCATAAAAGTCTTTGAAAACTAGATGATATTCCAAATTAGACCCATAAAAACCACAAAGGTGTTTTAAGAAATAAAACTAATGATTTAATTATTTTTAGTATTATTTTAGTATTTTGAATTGGCACATTGGTTGTGATGAAGAGTTAGATCAAAAGAGCTAATTAATATTTGTAACCAAGGTGACACTTTTGCAATCAGGAAATTTTTTCCCCCACAAAAATCAAATTATAAAACCTGTTTCCTTTCAAATTATAATAATGTATATATCAACAAACTTCCCCACTTTCCAAAAAAAAAAAAGACTGAAAAAATGTTTGTGATTTGCTGTCTGTTGTGTCAAACCCCCTCTCTATATAAATAAACATGTATCTTTTAAAAACTTATTTACATACATGGCATTATGGTAGATATGCTACTCTTTGCCCTATATATTTTTACTCAACAATATTACATGGGTTTTTTTCACATTAATATGTGTAGATTTTTTAAAAATTATTTGTTTTCTTATTGAAGTATAGTTGACCCACAATGGTACATTAGCTTCAGATGTGCAGCGTAGTGATTGGACAAGTATATACATTATGCTGTCTTCAGCACAAGTGTAGCTACCATCGATACCATACAGTGCTATTACACTATCATTGACTATATTCCCTATGACTTTTCATCCTTGTGATTTATTCTTTCCAAAACTGGAATTGTGTCCCTCCCACTGCCTTTCATCCATTTTGCCCCAACCATCAGTTTGTTCTCTGTAATTATGGATCTATTTCTGCTTTGTTTTGTTTTTTAGATTCCACATATAAGTGAAGTCATACAGTTTCGTCTTTCCTTGTTTGACTCATTTCACTTAGGTTAATACCCTCTAGGTCCATCCATGTCACAAATGGCAAGACGTGTAGATCTTTTAATGGCTCAATAATACTACATTATTATAGCTCTACCGTAATTTGTGTGATCGGTTTCCCTTTGATGGACATTAGGGTAGTTGTAATTTTTTAAACAGACAGTGCTGTAGTGAATTTTGATATAGGTCTTCTGCTTTTGTTTTTGAACCTTTGTGTGTGAGTATGTCTTGAAGTGGAATTGCTGGGTCAAATAATATGCACATTAAAATTTTTGTAAGTATTGCCAAATTGCTTTTAAAAATGGTATTAGTTTATCTCCCATTTCAGCACTGCAACAGGAAATTTGAAGATGGTATAAGTTTTACTGAACTTAGAGAAAAGACTTTATACTATCCATTATAGATAGCAGTGAATATCTTGCTATTGATTTTAATTTTAAAATTTTTAATTAATTAATTAATTTTAAAATTAATTTTAAAGTTAATTTTAAAGTTAATTTTAAAATCATAGAGAAAACTTATAAAGTATTGATAATCATGATCTCTCTTTCTCTCTCCCTCCCCTGTTCTGTACAGAGCAAATTATTCATGGAAGGATTTAGAAGCCTAAAAGAAGGAGAACCAGTGGAATTCACATTTAAAAAATCTTCCAAAGGCCTTGAATCAATACGGGTAACTGGACCTGGTGGGAGCCCCTGTTTAGGAAGCGAAAGAAGACCCAAAGGGAAGACACTACAAAAAAGAAAACCAAAGGGAGATAGGTAATCATTTTACTTTGTCATTTTACTTTGTTAGTTTATGAGTTTATTGTATTTGGGAAAAAATTCTGAAAATTTATTTCATTTTTATTATGTTAATAGTATATAATATAATTATAATGCTATAATAATATAATATAGACTTAATATAGTCTAGCCAAAGTAAATAAAATGCCACCATTGTGTAGTCGAATAAACTTTATCAGAAATATAGGCTATCAGGACACCTGGGTGGCTCAGTCAATTAAGCAGCTGCCTTCTGCTCAGGTCCTGATCCCGGGGTCCTGGGATCCAGTCCCACATCAGGCTCCTTGTTCAGTGGGGAACCTGCTTCTCCCACTGCCGGCACTCCCCCTGCTTGTGCTCTCTCTCTCTCTGACAAATAAAATCTTAAAAAAAAAAAAAAAGGAATATAGGCTGTCTTGCAATTTGAACTCTGCACTATTTCCACCAGATTGTTCTGAGATCACAAATGAGGAGTCAGGGTTCCCAACAGACAGTACTATCCCTCTGTACATCTTAACATCTCACCTGTTTTTTTCAAATGAAAATACCTTGATTGTTTTGTCTGTTTATAAAAGATAACTTATGTATAAAAAATTCAAACTATAAAAATTATTTAAAAGCCAGGAAAAAAATCACTTGAAATCCTAACTGAGATGGGAATCATAATATATATGCAGTATTTTTGAAACTTGTGTTTTTTTCATTTAACAGTATATCAAGGAACGTTTCATATCATTCATTAGCACCTGCATAAATTTCCACTATGTGAATATACCAGAATTTATTTTTTGAATGCACCAGAACTTAAACAAGGCTAAACTAATTTGTTAAATTTAAGCTATTTTGAATATTTTGACCTTATCAGTAGTATCACAGTGAGAATCCATATATGTATGTTTTTGAAAAATTGTCTGATTATATCCTTGGGATAAATATTGAAAAATCTGGATCAAAAACAAGGCATTTAAAAATGTTTGATATCTATTTCCAAACTGTTTTCCAGAAATGGTTAGGCCCAATATACAACCCCTTCAAAAATGAGACTGTTCATTCAATGACGTCATTTTATTTTTAAGATTTTTATTATTTTTTTAAGTAATTTCTGCACCCAACATGAGGTTCAAATTTACAATCTCAAGATCAAGAGTCACACTCTGTACTGACTGAGCCAGCCAGGTTCCCCTTAAATATACATTTTTTAATGTTTTTTCAGTTTTTTCAATTTATTTTATTTATTTTGTTCTTTAAGATTTTATTTATTTATTTGAGAGAGATAAATCACAAGCAGGAGGAGGGGCAGAGGGAGAGGGAGAAGTAGACTCCCCGCTGAGCAGGGAGCCCTACTCGGGGCTTGATCCCAGGATACTGAGATCATGACCAGAACTGAAGGCAGATGCTTAACTGACTGAGTCTCCCAGGTGCTCCTGAATTTTTTTTTAAAGTAGGTTGCATGCCCAATGTGGGGCTTGAACTCAGAACCCTGAGATCAAGAGTCATATGCTCTATCAACTGAGCTAGCCAGGCAACCCTGAATGATGTCATTTTATTTATTTATTTATTTTTTAAAGATTTTATTTATTTATTTGACAGAGAGAGAGACACAGTTAGCGAGAGAGGGAACACAAGCAGGGGGAGTGGGAGAGGAAGGAGAAGGCTCCCAGCGGAACAGGGAGCCCGATAAAGGGCTCCATCCCAGGACCCCAGGATCACGCCCTGGGCCAAAGGCAGACGCTTAACGACTGAGCCACCCAGGTGCCCCTGAATGATGTCATTTTAAAAATCTTTTCCATGGGGCGCCTGGGTGGCGCAGTCGTTAAGCGTCTGCCTTTGGCTCAGGGCGTGATCCTGGCGTTCTGGGATCAAGCCCCACATCAGGCTTCTCCACTAGGAGCCTGCTTCTTCCTCTCCCACTCCCCCTGCTTGTGTTCCCTCTCTTACTGGCTGTCTCTCTCTGTCAAATAAATAAATAAAATCTTTTTAAAAAATTAAAAAATAGAAAAAATAAAATAAAAATCTTTTCCAAGGTGCTTGGGTGGCTTAGTCGGTTGGGCAGTCTGACTCTTGATTTTGGTTCAGGGTCATGGGATTGAGCCCTGCATCAGGCTCTGTGCTCAGTGGGGACTGTGCTGGAGATTCTCTCTCTCCCTTTCCCCTTCCTTTCCCTCTGCTTGTGCACATGCTTTTTCTCTCTTTCTCTCTCTCAAATAAATAAATCTTAAAAAAAAATCTTTTTCAATGATATAGGTTAAGAGATACAGCTCTTTTTTTCCTTTGCATCCTTTGATTAGATTAGAGGTTGAATATATTTTTATGTCAATTTTCATTTTTTTTCTTCTGTGAATTATATGTTTCTTGTCCTTTGCTCATGTTTCTATCAAGGTGTTCATTTGCTATTATTGATTTGTAAGTTTTCTGTTTAAGAAAGAACTCCATTTTCTTCTTTCCCACTATGAAAAACCCAGTTCTTCCCTATCATTTTTCTTTTGTGTATCTCCTTTACTTTGACACAGCACTTGGTTTCTGACACCAAATGTGTGGAGATTTTACCTCCACACCAAGCAGTTCTCCATAACACCAGCTGGATGTCCTACAATTTAACTCAATTCTGAGGCAGTTCCATTAATGCAGAAAAGAGATAATGGTGGTTCAGGTTGGGATGGTAGCAGTAGAGATGAGGAACAAAAATCCTGACATTGTGAAGGTAGAAACAACAGGATTTACTGTTGGATCAGATGCGGACTGTGAGAGAAAGCGAATATTCAGGATGACTCCAAGGTTTATTTGGCCTGAGCAGACAGAAAGATGGAGGGACCATTTACCAAGAGGGAGAAGACTAGGGAAGGAGCAGGAAATCAGAAGTATGGTCTCGGATATATATAAGCTGGAGATTTAGAGTAGACATCCCAATGGAAAAACAGGCAGATGGATGCATGAGTATGGAGTTCCAGGGCTATAGACAAAATCTTGGCAATAGTCAGCAGAAAGATATTTACAGCCTTAGGACTGAATGAGATCACTGTCAGAGTGAGCATGCATGGAAAAGAGAAGACAACTAAGCCCTGGGGCACTCCAGCATTTAGGGATCAGGAAGAATAGGAGGAATGGCAAAGGCCATTGAGTTAAGCGGAGGGAAATAGGAGGAAAATCAAAAGGATTTTGTTTCAGAAGTCAGCGAAAGAAGTATTTCAAGAAGGAAAGGGTCTGCAGGTGATGGTGCTGATGGTGAAATGATTAAGATGAACACCAAGATTTGAGCATTTGGCAATAAGGAGGTCACTGGTGAAGTTGACAAGTTCGGATTTAGTGGACGGTTGGGAGTGAAAGTCTAGGTGGGTTGTGTTCAACAGAAGGAGAGGAGAGGGAGTGGAGACAAAGTATAGACAATTTTTTGAGTTTTCCTATAAATGAGAGAAGAAAAATAAAGCAGCAGCTGAGGCAAAAAACTGCTCATGTGTCAGTGGAATGGTCCAGTAGAAAGGGAATATTGAACATACGGGAAAGAGGAGGACAATTGCTGGAGTGATTTCCTTGTTTGGGAGAGGAGCTTTGGAGATTTAAAAAGACTGTATTAAGTAGGAAATTAAGGGGCGCCTGGGTGGCTCAGTTGGTTAAATGTCTGACTCTCGGTTTTGGCTCAGATTATGATCTCACGGGTTGTGAGATCGAGCCCCATGTCAGGCTCCATGCTCAGTGGGGAGTCTGCTAAACAATTCTCTCCCTCTGCCTTTCCCCCAGCTCGAGTGCACACACTCTCTCCCTCTCTCTCTTTCTCTCTCTCTCTCAAATAAATACATAAATCTTTTTTTAAAATTTGAAATAGGAAATTAAAAGAGTGAAGGCATTATGTAGAAAAGGTAGAATTCCAGGCTATACCAAAAACCCACTGAAGATTAGGGGACATGAATTTAAAGTAATGTCAGTATGATTGTGTTTTTTCTCCAGCCACTGGTGACTTCATGGCTACCGCTCTGAAATAGGCAGAAAGATGGATTTAGTTAGAGTTGGGGCTTTCCTAGTTGAGAATAACAAAGGGAGAGAAGCGAGGGCACTGACAATATATGCAAGAAGCTGTTGTAATGATGGATTGGAGTGAAGACACTGAAAAAGTGGCAGGCTCATGGCATGTGGGTTACAGACAGAGTCCTAGAATTGCTGCAGTTGGGGTGCTAGAAAGAATGAGAGGGTAGAAGTTGGTGGTGATCAGAGGGTGAATAACTACTTCAACAGCTCGTGTTTGTTGTGTTTCTTATTGTGGTGAAAGCTTTTACACAATTTGGTATCTAATGATTTCCAACTGCGTAGTTCAGGATGTTTATAATTTTTGTCTTTAGGATTAGCAATTCCAATTTTCTGTGTGCCACCGTTTTTGTAAAGTGACAGAGACAAACTGCAATAAAATAATCAAATAAGCACAGAGACTCCTGTGTAGAAACTGAAGCAGTGAGAGAGCAGGATGCGGCAGTGTTAACTGATGCTCACAGCAGTTTCCAAGGCACTGATTTGCTCCCTATGCTTAAAAGACTTCAGAGATGTTTGGTAACTTTCTTGGTTTCTTCTGTGGTCATTAACTATCCCCACTTCTGGAGAAAGCCATAATAATGAGAATAAAATTGTGCTTTGATCCAGATTTTGATGTTTATTAGCTTAGTTATGTAAAATAGCCTCAAAAATCTTAAAATATTCCAATTTTTTAGTCACTTCCCATTATTTTTGTTACATGTTTTCCTTAACTATTTTTTTATTTCAAAGAACCAGCTCTTGGATTAATTTATGTTACACTGTTTTTTCTTAATATTTTGGGTGATTTTTCTTACTATTTCCTTCCATTTTACTTTTTAATTCTTAAAAATTTTAAGTAGGCTCTATGCCCAGTGTGGGACTTGAACTCACGACCCTGAGATTAAGAGTCTCACGTTCTACTGACTGAACTAACCAGGAGCTCCATTTACTTTTTTTTTTTTTTTTTTCTTAATAAACTCTATCCCCAGTATGGGACTCAAACTCACAACCTCGAGATCAAGAGTCACATGCTGTGCTGACTGACCCAGCCAGTCCTGCCCCCCCCTTTCACTTTTTATTATGAAAATTTTCAGAATACAGAAAAGTTGAAAAAATGGTATGGTCATCACCCATATATACCCACATCTATATTTCAATAATTGTAAACATTGTGGGAATTTTTTAAAGTATACTATAGATGCATAACGGTGTAATATCATGCTTCATTATTCCTATCAAAATAGTACTTCCTTAAGCATCTAATACCTGATCCATTTAAAAATTTCCCCAGTTGTCCAAAACTTCTCTTTGTGGCTGCTTTTTTCAAATCAGAATGCAGTGAAGGAACATGGCTTTCAGTTAGTTATATATGTCTTTTTAAAAAATATTTTTTTGGGGGGGGTGGTGGGAGAGGGAGACTTTCAAGCAGACTCCCTGCCGAGCACAGAGCCTGACATGGGGCACTATTCCACGACCCTGAGATCATGACCCGAGCTGAAACCAAGAGTCAGTTGCTCAACCAACTGAGCCACCCAGGCAGCCCTAGTTTTATATGTCTTAAGTCTCTTGTAATCTAGAACAGCCCTTCCCTACACACAGACATCCTTTTTAAGAAGGAATTCTATGATATTAACTTGTTAAAGAGACTAACCCAACTATCTTGTAGAAGGTGCCATAATTGGGATTCATGCTAATGTTTTTAAACTTGTTTCTCCAACACTTACGTTTCCTTTACATTGGAAGTATCATGCAAAAATGTGTGTCTTGAACCAACAAAATCCTTTCAATCTAACTTTCAGTTTCCAGGCAATGTAAGGGTTAGAGGGACAAGTGGCAAAACACCAGAATGAATCCAGATCATAGCCTGAGTTTGTCTCAATCTAATCCTTATGATTAGATTGAGGTTGTTCATCTTTGACAAGAATGTCGTGGAAGTGATGCTGCATTCTCCTCATTGTACCCTATCAGATGGCAGAAGATTTTAATTTTTCCCACTACTTTTTCTTTTCGTGATTAATTAGCAATTTGTGATGAGATACTTTGAGGCTATGTGAATATCCCATTCTTTATCAGACTTTCCATTTTTCACATATTTATTGCCTCGATATGGATCAGGAGTTTCTGTTTCTTTCAATAAATTATATTATTTCTTTTAATGCTCAGATTTTTCAGATTCTATCACTAGGAGCCCTTTCCAGCTGGTTTCTGTGTCCTTTATTTATTTATTTATTTAAAATTTTTTTTATGTTCAGTTAGCCAGCATATAGTACATCATTAGTTTTTGATGTAGTGTTCAACGATTCATTAGTTGTGCATAACACCCAGTGCTCATCACAACACGTGCCCTCCTTAATACCCATCACCCACCCTCCTTAATACCCATCCCCCCCTTCTGTGTCCTTTTGACATGTCCTCATCATTTTTTGAGTACTTCTTACTTATTGGCATATGATACTTTCAAACTCATAGCCTATAAAATATTTAAAATAATGATATTAAATAATTGCTTTGGTTTGCTAAAGTGTTGGCTAGAATTCCACTTAATTTCTATTTCAAAAAGTAAGCATTGGTATATTTCTGGGTATTTTGTTTGCTTAGAGAGTTGTTTTTATTTTATTTTTTAAATTGTGATATAATAAAATTGACTCAGTGCACAGTTCTATGAATCTTCACACATCTGTTCATGTAGTTACCATCATAATCTGGATTCAGAACACTCTATCACCCACAAAATTTCGTTCTTTTTTTTTTTTAAAGTAGGCTCCATGCCTAGTGTGGAGCCCAGCAAAGGGATTGAACTCAAGACCTGAGCTGAGATCAAGAGTCCGACACTTAACTGACTGAGCCACCCAGGTGTCCTGACCCTCTGTCTTTTTTTTCCCCTCTGTTTTTTGTAGTTACTTCTCCTCCACCTAAAACTCTTGACCACCACTGACCTATTCTCTATCACTATAATTTTGTCTTTTCATAAATAGAATAGAAGTGGAATTATACCTTTTTCCCCCCTCAGTTTTTTTAGATATAATAAGGTGTTCAACGTAATTATTTCATATATGTATATACTGGGAAACGATTACCACAATAAGTTTAGGTAACACCAATCACTTCACAGTTACAGTTTTTATCTTGTGATGAGAACTTTGAAGATATACAATTAGCAACTTTCAAATATACTATACAGTATTGTTAACTTTAGTCACCATGCACTACTGTACATTGCAGTCGTAAGATAAGACTGCAAGTTTCTACCTTTTGATCACCTTCACCTGTTTTACTCAGCCCCGAACCCCCACCTCTGGCAACCATGAATCTGTTCTGTTTCTATAAGTTTGGTTTCTTTAAATTCCGATATGAGTTAAGGTGATACAGTATTTATCTTTCTCTGTCTAACTTCTTTCACCCAGGATAATGCTTTCAAAATCCATGCAAGTTGTCCCAAATGACAGAATTTCCTTCTTTTTTTATGGCTGATTAATAATCGTGTGTGTGTATGTATGTGTATCTCACATTTTCATTATCCGTTCATTTGTCGCTAGACTCTTAGTTTGTTTCTATGTCTTAACTATTGTAAATAATGCTGCAGAGGTCATGGAGCAGGGCAGATATCTCTTTGAGATAATGATTTCATTTCCTTTGAATATATACCCAGAAGTGAAATTGCTGGATTATATGGTAGTTCTATCTTTAATTTTTTGGAAAACCTCCATATTGTTTTCCATCTTGGCTAAACTAATTTACATTCCCACCAACAGTGGGGCAGTTGGGTGCAGAGAACCAGGACGTAGAGGATGGCAGTATATACTTCCCAAATACTTAAAAAGCTGTTCAAAAGAAACTATGATAAATACAGGACAATGTAATACAAGTGAAAATAAGGAGCAACAGTGATAGGAGTCTGCTGTACATGTAGCCTCCTTTCCTTTCTGTCAACAGTGCACAAGGGTTCCCTTTTCTCTCCATCCTCACCAACATTTGTTATTTCTTGTCTTTTTGTTAATAGCCAGGTGTGAGATGATGTCTTATTGTGCTTGTGATTTGAATTTCCCTGATGATTAGTGATGTTGAGCACCTTTTCATGTACCTGTTGGCCATTTGTATGTTTTCCTTGGAAAAATATCTGTTACGTTCCTCTGTCCACTTGTAATCAGATTGCTTGCTTGCTAATGAGTTGTATGAGTTCTTTATATATTTTTAATATTAACCCTTTATCAGATACATGATTTGCAAATATTTTCACCCATTCTGTAGGCTGCCTTTTCATTTTGTTAATGGTTTCTTTTGTTGTGTAGAAATGTTTTAGTTTGGTTTAGTTGATTTGTTTATTTTTGCTTTTTTTGTCAAATCCAAAAAATCATTGCCAAGACTGATGTCAGAGAGCTGAAACCTATGTTTTCTTCTAGGAGTTTTGTGGTTTCAGGTCTCATGTTCAAGTTTTGAATCTAATTTGAGTTGGTTTTTGTGCATGGTGTAAGATAGTGGTCCCATTTCATTTTTTGGCATGTGACTGCCCAGTTTTCCCAGCACCATTTATTGAGTAGACTGTCCTTTCCCCATTGTATATTCTTGGCTCCTTTGTCATAAATTAATTGGCCATTTTTGTGTGGGTTTATTTCTGATCTTTCTGCCCTATTTCTTGATCTATGAGTCTGTTTTTATGCCAGTACCATACTGTTTGATTACTATTCTTTTAAAATACAGTTTGAAATCAGAGAGCGTAATGCCACCAGCTCTGTTCTTCTTCAAGGTCGCTTTGGCTACTCAGTGTTTTTGTGGTTCCATCCAAATGTTAGGTGTGTGTATACTATTTCTGTGAAAACTGCCATTGGAATTTTGATAAAGATTCCATTGAATCTGTAGATCAATTTGGGTGATATGGACATTTTAACAGTATTAATTCTTCCAGTCTGTGAGCACAGAATAGCTTTTCATTTATTTGTGTTTTCCTCAATCTTTTTAATTAATGTCTTGTAGTTTTCAGTGTATAGATCTTTCACTTCCTTGGTTAAATTTATTCCCTAGGTATTTTATTCTTTTTGATACAATTGTGTATGAGATTGTTTACTTAGTTTCTCTTTCTGATAGTTCATTGTTAGTCTATAGGAACCAAATGATTTCTGTATGTTGATTTTGTATTCTGCAACTTTACTGAATTTGTTTATCAGTTCTAACAATGTTTTGGTGGGATCTTTTGAGGCTTCTATATCATGTCATCTGCAAATGGAGACAATTTTACATCTCCTTTCCAATTTGGAAGCCTTTTCTTTTTCTTATGTAACTGCTTTGGCTAGGGCTTCTAGTACTATGTTGAATAAAAGTAGCAAGAGTGATCATCCTTGTCTTTTCCTGATCTTGAAAGAAAAACTTTCCACTTTTTACCATTGTATAATGTTAAGCTGTGGGCTTGTCATATATGGCCCTTATTATGTTAGGGTGTGTTTCCTCTATACCCATTTTATTACAAATGATGTTGAATTGTGCCCGATGTTTCTTCTGCATCTATTGAGATAATCGTATGATTTTTATCCTCCATTTTGTTAATATGATGTATTACATTTATTGATTTGTAGATGTTAAATCATCCTTGTAATTCTGGGATAAATCCTACTTGATAATGATGCATGATCCTTTTAATGTACTGTTGAATTCAGTTTTTTTAATATTTTGTTGAGGATTTTGCATTTATATTCATCAGGGATACTGACCTGTAATTTTCGTTTCTTATGGTATCCTTGTCTAGTTCTGGTATCAGGGTAATGCTAGCCTGATAAAATGAGTTTGGAAGTGTTCCCTTCTCTTATTTTTGAAGTGTTTGACATGGATTGGTGTTAAGTCTTCTTTAAATGTTTGGTACAATTTACCAGTGAAGTGAAGCAGTCCTGGACTTTTCCTTGTTCGGAAATTTTTTATTACTCCTTAGTAGTAATTGGTGTCCTCAGATTTTTTATTTCTTCATAATTCAGTCTTGGCAGATTGTATGTTTTCTAGGAATTTATCCATTTCTTCTAGGTTGTGCAATTTGTTGGTGTATAATTCTTCATAGTCTGTTTTGAGCCTTTGTATTCCTGTGATACCAGTTAAATGTCTCCTCTTTTATTTCCAATTTCATTTATTTGAATCCTCTCTCCTTTTTTCTTGGTAAGTATAGCTAAAGACTTTTCTATTTTATTTTATTTTATTAAAGATTTTATTCATTTATTTGTCAGAGAAAGTGCATGCACAAGCAGGGAGAATGGCAGGCAAAGAGAGAAGCAGGCTTCCAGGTGAGCAAAGTGCCCACTGTGGGACTTGATCCCAGGACCCTGGGATCATGACCTGAGCCGAAGGCAGATACTTAACTGACTGAGCCACCAGGACATCCCAGGCTTTTCTATTTTATCTTTTCAAAGAACTGGCTCTTAGTTTCACTGATCTTTCTATTGTCTTTTTAGTTTCTATTTCATTTATTTCCACTCTGGTCTTTGTTATTTCCTTCCTTCTACTAATTTGGGCTTAAGTTTGTTTATAACCTTTTGAAGTTGGCTTTTTTCACTCAGCGTAATGGCTTTGAAATTCATCCAAGTTGTTGAGTGTATCAATAGTTCATGCCTTTTTGTTGCTTAGTAGTATTCCATTGAATGGATGTAACACTGTACATCCATTCATCTGTGGAAGGTCATTTGGCTTGTTTCCAGTTTGACAATTATGAACAAAGCTTCTACAAACATTTGTATATAGGTTTTCTTGTGAACTAAGTTTTCATTTATCTAGGAGTGTATGGCTGGATAAGATGGTAATAGGAGTGTATTTAGCTTTATAAGAAAATGCTGTTTTTTTTTCAGAGTGTTGGTACAATTTTGAATTCCAACCAACAGTATATGAGTTCCAGCTGCTCTACATCTTTGTCAGCATTTGAAATTATCAGAATTTTTAAAATTTTAACCATTCTAATAGATGTGTAGTGAGATCTCAACATGGTTTTAATTTTCATTTCCCTTAGGACTACTGATATTGACATTTTTAAATGTTTTTGTGTCATCCTTATATCTGCTTTGGTGAAGTGTCTGTTCATACCTTTTGCCCATTTTTAATGGATTGTTTGTTATTGTTGCATTTTGAGAGCTCATTGTATTAAAATTGTGGATACTAGTCCTTTGTCAGACATGACTCACAGAATTTTTTTTTTTCTGAGATTGTGGCTTATTTTTCCACTGTCTTAAATATCTGTCAAGGAGCTAAAGTTTTACATTTTGATAAGGACACTTAACAATCTCTTATTTTATGTCATATTTATTTGATGTTATGTTTAAGAAATTATTGCTTACCTCAGGACACAGAGATTTTTTCCCCATGTTTTCTTCTTGTAGTTTTATAGTTTTATGTTTTATATTTACATAACAATCTGTTTAGAGTTAATTTTTGTATGAGGTTGAGGTTTAGATCCAGACTCATTTTTTGTTTATGAATAATATAAATTTTTAGTTCAAACACCATCTGTCCAAAAGAATCTCTTTTTTTCTGGAATGTTTTGAAATTACAAAATTTAATCTAATTTCTTTCATTTCAAGTTAAAAAATTAAAATTAAAATTAAAATTTTTATTACATGGAATTAACATATTTAACAAATTTGAAATTTGGTTCTATCACTCAAAAGAAAGTATTTGTTCAATTCTAAATATCACATATATATATATATAACACATATATATATGATAGAACCATATTTTGTGAAGATTTATGTCTTCGTGGCAAGAAATATAAAATAATTTTAAGGATTCTATCTTAATTTTACATAAACTGTTTACAAAAGAAAGTGGGTTTTTTTTTTTTCTGTCTTAAAATTCTGCTGAATTTAGTATATAGTTACCAGTGTTATTACTGAGGAGTAGTGTGTTTTCTCTTATTTTAAATCTTCCACATTTAGAATGTGTTTGAAAAATTTCAAATGAAATAATTTCAGATTTATTTTTGCCATTTATCTTTTTATGTACATTATCAAAAGAGTAGAGATTTAATGACCCCTATAAAGGTCTCTTTATAATAAATTGAAGGTTGTTGTTAATTTAAAACTTTATTTTTCCCCTCAAAATGTAGCTTATACTTGATAACTTTTGTTTTTTATAAAGCCACAATTTACTATGAAGTAAAAGAAGTAACTTCTAACAGAATGAAATTGTGGGGAAAGACAGTAAAATGATTATTTTATTTGCCACTATTAATTTTAGAATTTATATGGAATAATAATGTCAGACTATAATATAGAATTAAATGTTTCATGTAATAAAATTTTAGTTTATATTAACAAATGTATTAGTAAAAATGATGTGGACTGAAACAGATGGTCTGGAAATCTTTCTATGAAGGTTAAGTGATTTTAATCATTAATAATTAAGGAATAAAAATACATGGAAGCTTTAAAAACATTTGAAGTGCGTATATACATGATAAATGTATATACTGGGTATATACATATAAGCTTCTTTTTTTTTTTTTTTTTTTTTGGTTTATGGTTTCTTTTATTACCTTCTTTTTTTTTTTTCTAAATTTTTCTAGGGTAGTAACTATTTTCTTTGTTCTCCTAAACCTTCCACATCTTTTGACACAACCACACAGTCCAAGAAGTGCTGTTCATTATAATGCAGTTCCTTTCAACAATGTTGACCTGAGATTTTTAAAATAACAAAATATAATACCAGTGTTCTACTGCTTTCATTTCATTTCAAGCAATATTTCATTTGCATCACTGTATTAGCACATGATTAAGCTTTTTGATTTTTCTTCATGAGTTGAAGTTTTAATATATTTTGTTTAAAAAGGTTAATTGTTATGATGTTCAGTATTACTGCTTTTCACATTGAATTGTAGGAAATTCCTTTCATTTAATCACATTAAAAAGATTTGTTAATTTGTCATTTTTAAGATGTTCTTTGTGTAAACTTAAAAACTGATTATAAAATTTGACATTCCTTATAGTCCAGTATTAAAGTGGTATTAGAATGGCACGCTTATGGTCAAAAAGACCAAGGTGAATATAAACAGAATCTCATTATATATGTCTAATTTATTCTCAGCTTGGAAGAACTACCTTGCCTTTTGTTTAAAAATAAAAGTGAAGATATATGATAGTAAAGTTATTTTTATAGGGCCATAATTTTTTTATTTCAAATTCCTTAAATTTGCAAAAAGGTTTTGGAAGTCATAAGATTTTTTTTTTTAAACTGCTTAGGCTTTTCTCATTGAAAAACTGTATATTTTCATTTGTTTATTAAAAAGAAAAAATATTTATTTAATGCCCTTATTTACCTTTAGAGCAAGTGAGCTCAAAACTAACTAGTAACTCTCTTCCACCCCCTCCCCCACCTCCCTCAGCAGTATAATGTCTTTCTCTCATTATCTTTGTGGTATAGCTTGAAGCTTTTCAGGTACTTTATAGTTAGGAATTATAGTGCTATGTGTTTTTTTTATTTTGAAATCTACATACATAGCATCACTGAAAATAATAAATCTACCTAAGTTTATGATGCCATTTTATTAAGGATATCTGTTTCACATGAAAAGTTCTTCAGTGATTTTATTTTCAGAACCTGGTCCCAAAAGAAAAAGAAAAATGCTCTTTAGGTGCTGGAGATGTTTGAAAACTGTAAATCAACAAATTCCAATAAATAACTGTTTCACCCTGATACTTGTGTGATTAGATTTAGGAATTTGCTGTTTAGTAGGTTCCTATTGTGGAAGAGAAATCTCTCAGGCATGAATTGATAGTCCAGATCCTTTGAGGTCTGTCTATTCTGACCTATGACCCCTATTCTTACAAGGTCAACATCTGAGGGCAGGAGATTAAGGCAGTTTAAAGACCGGAATGGTAAATGGAATGGAAAAATTAGCCAGCACATTTTGGGTGCAAAACATCAAAGTCATCAAATAGTTTGCTTATTTTAAACCTGGCTTATGGGTGTAACAAGCTAATTTTACTGTTTTTGTTGGAATCAGAAAAATTTAGTAGCCGTAATTGAAGATTCCATTTAATAAGAATTTTTAACTGTATAGTACAAATTGAGTTCACCAAGCTTAAACTCAAAATATCAGAAAATGCAAAATAACTTGTCAGTTTCAATACATTTTAGTCTTGTGTCCAGTTTGGATATTTAATTTAAGTTTAAATTGAAATAACATTTACTTTCATTTTTACTATGAAATAATTTTAGTTTATCAACAATGTTGAATGAAATGTATGTGTACCTATATTGGCTGATAATTGGAAAGTGACAGGATTTAGTTGGAATTATATACTATTGACTTTTAAGAAAAATGTACTTTTAATTGGTGGTGGTAGAAAATAGAAGAAAGTAAATTGGTGAAGCAGGGACAATTTCTCCTTTGTCTTTCTTAGACTTTGGTCTTTTTTACTTTTCCCTCTTAAAATGTTCCTTTAATTGTGTTTCATTGTAATTGCAAAATACAGACTTTAAATCTTAGTTACCATGTTTTGGTGCCTTGTAAACAATTCCCCACCACCCTTTATTTCACATTTGTTTGTATCCTGGACAGCTGTGGATTTGCATCTGCTGCTTCCTACTAATGACTGGCAAGAGCTGGAGCTGAATAACTGAACTCTTGCATCGAAGTTTCCATTCATCTATATAGTGACTAAGGGCATTAGTAAAACCAATGGAGTACCCACATTTCCTTAATTCTTAAGCATTTTTTATTCTACCCCAAATTTTCCTTATTGTAGACTTAATTTTAGGGTGGTTTCCCAAGTCCTTTCTTCTTGTGATTATTTTGCCAGAGATCTCTTAATGAGGCAATTATAGTTGTTTCCTTCATTTCACATTATCTTAGCAGATGCTCTCCCTGCTGTGACCTCTGTTCAGACTGGGCAGACAATGTGCCATTCTCATCACCCTGCACAAGACATTGTGTGGGGCTGAGCTTCCTTTGGTGCTGCATAGGTCTCCCCAGATGCCTGATGAGAATGGGCAGAAGCCAAGTGGCAAATCATCACAATTTTAGGTTTATTTTCTGATTGTTGTTTTATTCTGAGCATAATAAATAGTAAACTAATGAAGAAAAGAAAATGTTCCAGAAGCAACTTTAATAATATTTCAAGTAGAAATTGTGGGTTTAACAAGTAACTTTATATGATTTTCTTCCTTTAGACTGTAGTCTTGGTGAAAGTGTGATCAAATATTCATAGTATGGTTTCAGTAGAAGGGTTATGAGAATTATCTAATTGTTCAAAATTTGGAGATCCTTTCAAAAAAGGAAATTACTTTAGCCTTTAATACTAAGTATGTGTATTTTTAATGAACATATGACATTGTTCAGGGTATCACTTTTAAATTTATAAAACATAAATCATCATGTTTATAACCGCTATGGTATCCACTGTGTTTCTGTGTGAACCCAATAAGGACTGATTAAGATGAAGACTAATCAACCAAAAATTTCCATTCTTTACACTGCTAAATCCCTCCACTGAAATACTAGTCCTAAGCCCCAAGCCCAAGTAACAATCCAGGGAATTACAAAGTTGTTAGCCCCTTTGAGCTAGCCTGTCTTTATTCTCCATTAATAAGGAAGTACAAGTCAAATTTTGTTCTGATGAATCTGAAAAGCCTATGCAATTTGAATTTGGTTAAAATAGATTGAGATTCTTGTAGAATCAAAATTGTTTATATATCCTGTGATTCCACTTCTAGGACATTGTTTTTCAAACTGTAGGTTGGGGCCCACTAGTTCTTTATATTAACTTGGTGGGTTATAACCAGCATTATTATCTTTTAATGAAATATTACAGAATAAAATTCAGAATGCATTGCATGTCATAAAAGTAATTGCTTCATAAACTTTTTGGGTCATGCTGTGTGTGTGTGTGTGTGTGTGTGTGAGAGAGAGAGAGAGAGAGAGTACTGAATCATAATGCAAACTGTTTTCTCAGTGTGGGTCATGGTCACATGTACACAAAGAAAATTTTACAAAAATGTTTATTGCAGCATCATTTTTCGTAGCAAAAAAATGGAAACAACCTAAATGTCTATTAACAAAAGAATGGTTAAATTAAAGCATATTCTTAGGCAGTACAGAGTTAAAATGAACAAATTTGAACTACCTTTATCAATCTGAATAATTTTTAAAAAAAAAAGCCTACTATAATGTTGAAAAATAAAGTGAGTTGCAGAGATATCCATGCAATATTATTTCATCTTTACTAATTTTTTAAAACTACCAATGATATTGTCTAAGAATCTTCTATGTGTGGTAAAAATATAAAAACATGATAAACCCTCCTTCACAATAGTGCTTACTCTAGGGAGGCAGAGAAGAGAATAGGTTTGGAGGAGCATATAAGCTGTGTTGAACCATTTTTTTTCAAGTTATTTTGTGTCCTTCAGTACCATTCCATACCTTCCTTTTGTTGTTTATTCTTAGGTATTATAATTTTGAGCACTATTGTGAATGAATTTTTTTCCTTTAGTTTTAACTAGTTCTTGCTGCTGTAAAGAAAAGTTACGGATATGGGAGGTAGGTAGCTTTGACTCTTCTGAAATACGTATATCTGTTATTTCATTTTCTTTTCTTATGGAATGGACTAGAATTTCCTAAACGACGTTGAATAATGCCGATGTCAGCAAGCATCCGTCTTCTAATTTAATGAAAATGGCTTTAACATTTCAAATTTAATCTGTTTGCTATTGCTTTTCAGTAAATAATCATCATGTTTAATTACTTCGTTTTTCTTTTGCTCAGAGTTATTGTGGATGGCTGCTGGACTTTATCAAAAGTCTTAAGCATCTATTGACATAATTTATACTTTTCTACTTTATTTTATTGATAAAATGAATTACATCTGTAGATGTTATAAAGTCGAACCATTCTCAGATGCCTCGGGGGTGGGGACAAAACCCTTCTTAGTCATGATATGCGCTGATGTGTTTAGTTTCATAATTTATTGGCCATACACATACTTGGACTTTTTAATGTGTTTTCTGTACCATGTTTTTTTTTTTTTAAAGATTTTATTTATTTATTTGACAGAGAGAGAGGGCACAAGCAGGGGGAGGGGCAAAGGGAGAGGGAAAGCAGGCTACCCGCTGAGCAGGGAGCCCAACGTGGGGCTCGATCCCAGGACCCCCGGATCATGACCCGAGCCGAAGGCAGACGCCCAACCGACTGAGCCACCCAGGAGCCCCTGTACCATGTTTTATTAGTAAGGTTATTCTAGCTTTATGTATTAGGCAGTTTTCTGTCTCTTTCTATGTTGTAGAATAATGTAATAAACATAACAATTAAAATAATGAACTCCAAAGTGGAAAGTCTACACTGCAAGGATGGACAAGATAATAGATTCAATTTCTTTATACATGAAAAAAAATTACATGTTTTTATATTTATTTGCTTTATACTTTTTGTTTTATAATGTATACTAGTGCATATCTAATTTATAAATACAAACAAATAAACATATATTGGGATGGCTGTTCAAAAATGTTTTACTGAGGGGCACCTGGGTGGCTCAGTCAGTTAAGCATCTGCCTTTGGCCCAGGTCATGATCCCAGGGTCCTGGGATTGAGCCCCACATCGGGCTCCCTGCTCAGCGGGGAGCCTGCTTCTTCTTCTCCCTCTGCCTCCCACTTGTGTTTGCTCTCTCTGTCTAGTTCTCTCTCTCTCAAATAAACAAAATCTTTAAAAAAAAACTGTTTTACTGATAAGTATGCATGATCAAAATAATTTGGAACCCACAACTTTGAAAGGGGGTGGTAGAACTAAGCTACAGAACATCTAAACCCTTTGCCTTTTATATATTTCCAGAGCCTTATCTCATTTATTAGGTTTTTCTGCTCCCTGTTAGGTCATATTTGGTGTATTTTGCTGGGAAATCATTTACTTCCTTTAGATTTCTTGTTTCTTGCCATAAAGTGGTATAAGATTCTCATATTCTTATAGTTGCTTCCATATATGCAAGTGAACTTTAATAATCCCTAGCATTTTACATTTCTGTTTTCTCTCTTTTTTCCTGTTTAGATTTCTCATGGATTATTAGCCTTTTCAAATAATTAGCTCCTATCTTATGTATGTTTTCTGCTGCTTTTGTTGGTTTTTCTATTTTCTTTTTTAACTTTCAGATCTTACCTGTATAAAGTCCCCTTTCTTTGTTAATTTGGTTATATTTTTTGTTTTCCTAAGTTGAATACTTAACATATTTTCAGTCTTCGTTTTTATAAATAATAAGGATCTTAGACCTTTTCCTTTAAGAAAAACTTTATTGTTGCACAGGTTTTGATATGAATTTCTACTTATTTTTATTATTTTCTAGATGATTTAAAATTGCAGTTTATTTTATTTTTTTTTTCTTCAGGTTTTCTTTTTTTTTTTTCCCTGTAAACGTTGATTTTATTTTATTTTATTTTTTTTTAATGATTTTTTTATTATTATTATTATTATATTATGTTAGTCACCATACAGTACATCCCCGGTTTCCGATGTAAGGCTCGATGATTCATTAGTTGTGTATAACACCCAGTGCACTATGCAATACGTGCCCTCCTTACTACCCATCACCGGTCTATCCCATTCCCCCACCCCCTCCCCTCTGAAGTCCTCAGTTTGTTTCTCATAGTCCATAGTCTCTCATGTTTCATTCCCCCTTCTGATTACCCCCCCTTTCTTTATCCCTCTCTTCCCCTACCGATCATCCTAGTTCTTATGTTCCATAGATGAGAGAAATCATATGATAGTTGTCTTTCTCTGCTTGACTTATTTCACTTAGCATTATCTCCTCCAGTGCTGTCCATGTTGTAGCAAATGTTGAGAACTCGTTCTTTCTGATAGCTGAGTAATATTCCATCGTATATATGGACCACAACTTCTTAATCCAGTCATCTGTTGAAGGGCATCTCGGCTCCTTCCACAATTTAGCTATTGTGGACATTGCTGCTATGAACATTGGGGTGCATATGGCCCTTCTCTTCACTACGTCTGTATCTTTGGGGTAAATACCCAGTAGTGCAATGGCTGGGTCATAGGGTAGCTCATAAAATTGCAGTTTAAATTTTCACTTAGCTTCGAGCATTATTGCTTTTCATCTGACTGGAGATAATAGTGGTCCCTAATCTTTCAGGTGTAAGTAATTTGAACCAACTCATAATGGCTTAAGGCAGCTATTCTTAAGCGTGGTCCCTGGAGCAGTGCCAGCATCACATGGGATCTTGTTAGGAATGCAGATTCTCAGGCCTCATCCAGCCCTATCCAAGGATATGGATCCCAGCTATCTGTTTTGTTTTGTTTTGTTTTTAACAAACCCACCAGGTTATTTTGTTGTACTCTGAAGTCTGAGAACTACTGGCATAAGGAGGAAAAAAGGAAATGTATTGACTCATATAATTTATAATTCCAGGAATTAGAATAGTTTCACATACATCTAGATTTGAATGCTCAATCCAGTTGCCAAGAGGGATAGAATTAGGAGCAATTCCAGCAAAGGTTTATGATTGATTTTATTGATCTAAACTATAATGTAACACTCTGATTTGCTAGACTTGAGTCAGTTCCCCAGCCCTTGAACCGAGGGGTGAGGTGAGCGCTATCCAAATGACAAGGATGACAAGGAGGGGAAGGAGGACTTTTGAAAGCAAATCAAGGTGTTATTATGAAAAGAGATAATCGATGAGGTCAGGCAAACTTTTGTTCATAAAACAGAGGTGCACTGGAAAAGCCAGTATACAAACTCTTTCTGCTTTCCAACAACACGAGGAATTTGTGCCATTATGTAAATGCACGTGTTACTTCCCTCACTGAGAAGGTCTTGCTACAAAAACAATATCACCTGTGCTGAATATTCATTTCTTAGAAATTTAGAAATTATCTTCTGTTACTTGTTTACATGTTTCTTCTTGTTTCCTTTTCTCCTGGACCTTCTGTTATTCAGCTGTTAGTGCTTCTAGATTGATCTTTGTTTCATTTTTCTCCTGTTTTGCTTTTTGTTAGAAGATTGTTCTTGAATTTCCAGAATATTGAGTTCTCTCAGGTGTGACTATCTCCTGTCACTATTTTCTTCTATTCAATTTTAAAATTTGAAATCATGTTTTTAGTTCCAGACAGCTTTTTTGTTTCCTGTGCGAATCTAATTGGTTTACATTAAAATTCTCTTCAGAGGATTTCAGTGGGAGCTACATTTTCTAAAAGTCTGTCTTTCTTCCTTAGGTTACATTGTCCCTATGAGTTATTGTTGTTTTTCTCCAGTCATGGTTTTTCTTCACTTAACAAGAATACAGACCTGGCTTTTAGTGTTTCTTGGGCAGAAGCAAATCTCTGAACTGTGGAAGGTATAGTTTCTGCTCTTCTGAGCTGGTTGTAAACAAACTTATCAAACCATGACCCTTCTGCTAAGGGAGATAGGAGGATGGAGGGATGGATGGACGAGGAAGGAACCTCTCTGTATCTTCCTCTGTTCACTGAAGAATATATTCCATTTACCAAAGGTACAAAAAAAATGAAAGCACTTAGGAATAAAGCTTAATAAGAGATATGCAGGAGCTAAATGGAGAAAACAAAAACTATACATTGTTAACATAAAAGAAAAGTTGGGTACATCTGAACACATGTTTAAAGTTTATCTTGGGGTATGTTATCTGTGTGTGTGTGTGTGTGTGTGTGTGTGTGTGTGTGTGTTGTTGAAAACGGGATTTCTTTTGTGTTATTTTTATAATCTTTTTTTGAAATAGGATTAATTTTATATAATTTTGTAACTAGCCACCTTACTAACTTCTTTTATTAATTTTAATAATTTTTAATGCATTTGTGGATTCCAAGGTATAAAATATTTTCACCTACAAATAATAGTTTTGCCTCATCTATGATAATTTTAGGCATGTCCAGTGTTATTGCTTTTTCATTTGGTGAGTTCTTTCATTTTGTTTCTGCCTTTGTCTCTTACCCATCTGCAGAATCTTACAAACATTGATCTGTATTTCTTCTGGTTTATTTCTTTTAACTCTTAAGTCCATCTGAAATTTAATTCATAACTTTATGTAATATGAAGCTTTACCCTGAATTTCCTTATACTCTATGTCTTATCTGAGCTCTTTCCATGATTTATGAAATCTCTTTTGTTATATGATTTCTTCTGTATAATACTTCTAGTATGTATGCTCCAGGACTCTCTAATTTTGTATAGTTTGTCCTGTTTTTTTCTTTGACCAATTGTTTTAATTTTTATATATTTGTAATACCTTTTAATACCTGGAAGGCAAATCTCCCTTTATTACGTTCTAAAATATTTTTGTAACGATTCTCACTAGTTTTTCTGAATGAATTTAAAAATCGCTTTGTGAAGTCTTCCCATCAGTACCAAAAGAATTCCATTGGTATTTTGATAGAATTCTAGTTATTTTCTCATGGAATTCCTGTGGTACAGGAATACCAGTTTCGTAGTTCATAAATCTGAGTACAGTACTATAAATAGAAATTTTAATTTTCATAATAAAGCCATAAATCTAATCATATCTGTAAACTATTACTTCATATAGCTTGATCTATTTTTTCCATACTCTTAAGAGTTGAATTAATGTAGTCATTGCAAATTATTTTAACAGCAACAGTTTAGTATCTATTCATATTTATTAAAAAATTTACCTCTGATATTTAATATTTTATAACTGGTTAATAAGCAAAATTTAGTCTATGATGTATTAGAAAAGTACTGTCAAAGAAGGGAAAAATAATGCTACAGGTATATGTAATAGAAAAAGCAGATAAATAATCTGATCACAGACTAAGAAGAATTATAAGGATACCTGAAGGAACTCTTTGTTCTTTCTACATATATTTTATATAGGTGGGCCTGTTTAATTAATTCTGGATAACCCTAAATCCACTTTTTAAAAATTATATTTTCTTTAAAAATCAAAAAACTATCATGTCTGCACATAGTTGGACAAGGCTAAAAAAATTACTTATTTTTTGGCTCAGGAAGGAAGTATCTGATGTCCTGTAGTGTATGGCCAGGCTGCTTTTGAAAGTCCAATAGGTGGGATGCTGAGCAAAAACTGGCCAGAATTTAGAACTATAAACTTTACCATGTCTCTATCCTGATGAGCAATATATGATGTGCTATCTAATACCATATATGTGTATATATGTACAAGCTTAGATATTCTTTTTTACATCTACTATTTTCATTCTATTTTCTGAAATGGCATTTTTCATAATTAGTAATTTAATTGGTACTAAATTATTTAAAATGTTTTAAAATCACTTTATATTTTATATAGTCAGGCCAATTATAGGCTTCATTAATTTTCTTACATTTTTTTTCTTGTTTAAGTCAGACAGATCACCAAAATATCTGAGAAATGTTGAATGTGGTACTTTGTTTTATTAGGAAATTAAAGGCATGGTATAAAATACCCAAGACTACCTAACAAATGATGCTGTAAAAGGTATATGAGGCTCACCTCAGCTAAGTAAGTATATCTAAAAGAAAACAAACATAGTTGTATTTGGAAAGTTGCTGGGGGTAAAACATAAAAGGTTTTAGCACAAAAAAAGTTTTGTAACTATATATGGTGATGAATGTTAACTAAACTCGTTAGTGATCATTTCACAATATATACAAATTTTGACTCATTTTGTACACTTAAAACCAATATAATGTATGTGAATTTTGCCTCAATTTTAAAAAAAGGAAAAATGCAGTTATCAACGAATAAAAGAAATAGGCATCCAGGGGACACCCAGTTATAATTGAATTGCGTAAGAATGTTGTATTCTAGCTTTGTTCAGTTCTCCCAAAGGACGTTTTTAAAGTTTCAAAGAAGTGTTTGTGCTAGAAAAACAGTAGGCCATGAGACCTATGATCTGAGTTTTTTTGACATGTAAAATCCATGAGGACAGATCTGATCTTCCTTATCAATGTGTATATTTAGGTCCAAGCACCGAGTGTGGTATATAAGTCCTCAGTAAACGTTTCTTGAATAAAGTAGCTGTGACCTTGGGCAATTAACTTTCCCTATGCCTCAGTTCCCTCATCTATAAAATCATTAATTCTACCAACTTTTGTTGCTTATTCACTGTGGGTCAAACACCATTCTGTGTCCTGAGCATATAGCAGAAATGAGATATAGAAGGTTTTGCCATTCTGGAGCAAACATTGTAGCGTTTTAGGCAGATAGACAAACAGATATACAAATAAATGCATAATGTTAAGTTAGGTAGTAGTGTTTGCTGTGAAGAAAAATACAGCAGGGTAAGGTGCCAGAGGGTAACAGCAGGACTGGTTTAGGTCAAGTGGTCAGGAAATGCCTGTGGAGATGACATCTGAGCAGAGAGACCTAAATGAAGAGCTAGAATAATCCTTGGATAGCTCCTGGAAAAGTTATTTCTATTCAAAAGGCAAGACCTGTCCAAAGACTCTGAGGCAGGAATGAATTTAGCCTGTCTGAGGGACTGCAAGCCGGCTGGTAGGGAATGAAGCAACTGATGGGAGAAGTGCAAGATGAAGGCTGAGGAATTAGCAGGGCCTGGATTGAATAGGGCCTTGGAGGCCATGTTGTTTATGAAGTTTGAAAAACAGGCTTTGGTGAGGCAAGAACAGAAGCAGAAAGACTCATTTGGAAGCAGTTACAATAATGCAGGCAGGTAAGAAGTGATGAAGAATGGGACAGGGACGTGGACTTGGAAAGAAGATGTCAATTCTCGATATAATTTGAATGAACCAACAAGAACTTTTGTTCGACTGGATATGAAGCATGAGAGAAAGACAGGGATTAGGATGACTCCTAATTTCTGGTGTGAGCAGTTGAGTGGAGTATGATATAGTTTACTGAGATGAGGATGGGGGCAGGCAGAGTTGGAGAGTCAGGAGTACTGTTTTGATATACTAACCTTGACCTGACTCTACAGCAGAGATGTCAAATGGATATTTGGGTGATTCTTGGGTGATTCTGAAGTTCAATGCAACAGTAGAGACTGGAAATCTACACGTGGGAGCCATCGATGTACTGACGTTATTGACAGCCATGGGGATGGATGACAGCATTTTGAGGACAGAAAAATTTAGATGTTGAGATTAGAAGGTACAGCTAAGGACACCTGGGTGGCTCAGTAGGTTGAGGATTCAACTTTTGGTTTTGGCTCAGGTTGTGATCTCGGGGTCCCGAGGTCCAACCCCATGTCAGGCTCCACGCTCAGTGGAGAGTCTGCTTATACCTCTCTCCCTTTACTCCCCCCACCACTCGTGCTCTCCTCTCTCTCTCTCTTTCCCTCTCTCTCTAATAATTAAATAAATAAAATCTTAAAAAGAAGAAGTACAGCTAAGAAAGAGTGGGTATTAAAAAAAAAAAGAGCAGACAGAGGTGAGGAAAATGAGGAGAATAGTTTGTCAAAAGCCTTGTCTCAGAGACAGTGATTAACTTTGTTGATAACTGCTGAGAAATTCAGATGAGAAGCAACTATTTGGTTTGGCAGGATGGAGGTCAGTGGTGACTTTAATAAAGGGGTATTTCTAGTGCTTATAGGTAAAAGAGATTAGATGACTACTTCCTTATCTAGCAAGAAAAGTCACTTCACTATTCATTTTTCTCTATATGCTATACAGTCTTACTCTTGAATTGGTGGGGGCGGGGGAGAGATTGAAATCAAAACAAATTATTATCATTTAAAAGGCCACTGGATTAGATGATTTTTTTCCAGATCCTGCATCTTTCAGATTTTTGGTGTTGATATTTAAATTTTCTCAAATCATATATGTATATACATAATATTTCATTTAAAAATAGTAGCTATATTTTATATGCTCACAATAACCAACTGTCTTTAAGATAGCATATATTCCTTTTTTTTTTTTTTTTAAGATTTTATTTATTTATTCGACAGAGATAGAGAGAGCCAGCGAGAGAGGGAACACAAGCAGGGGGAGTGGGAGAGGAAGAAGCAGGCTCCTAGCGGAGGAGCCTGACGTGGGGCTCCATCCCAGAACGCCGGGATCACGCCCTGAGCTGAAGGCAGACGCTTAACCACTGTGCCACCCAGGCGCCCCTAAGATAGCATATATTCCTATTTAGCATATATTCCTATATATAAACACATTTCTTTCTCTAACCTCCTAGTTTGTATGCAACTGATAGCAAAGGTACATTCTTTTTCATGAAGGATGGCATACTATAACATACTCTTTTGCCCCTAGCTTCTTTCTCAGTTTATTTTTTTAAGATTTATTTATTTGAGAGAGAGAACATGTGTACAGATGTGTGTGCGAGTGAAGGAGGGGCAGAGGGAGAGAGAGAATAACAGACTCCCCACTGAGCTGGGAGCCTTCAGGGGGCTCCATCGCAGGAACTTGAGATCATGACCACAATGGAAATCAAGAGTGGATGCCCACCTGACTGAGCCACCCAGGCGCCCCTCAGTTTGTTTATTTTTAAACCAAATTTTTTTTTTAAGATTTTATTTATTTATTTGATGGAGAGAGAGACAGCCAGTGAGAGAGGGAACACTGGCAAGGGGAGTGGGAGAGGAAGAAGCAGGCCCCCAGCAGAGGAGCTTGATGTGGGACTTGATCCCAGGACTCTGGGATCACGCCCTGAGCCGAAGGCAGACACTTAACAACTGAGCCACTCAGACACCCCTAAACAAATTTTTCTTATAGAGACAATACATGAGCATTATTAAAACTTAAAAATATACCATAAGCCAAAAAAGGAAAAGGATCATACACTCATCAGAGTACCAATGTGAAAACTTTAGCATGTAGTTTTCTGGATCTTTTTTCTATCTGTGTGTGTGTTTGCGTAAGTATGTATTTGCCAAAATGTACAGTTCTTTTATAATCTGCTGTTTTTTTAGTCAATAATATCCAGTTGTACAGAGGTAATACAGTCTATTTCTTGTCTTTCAGTGGTTCCCTTGAAATCCTATCATGGTTTACATGTATTACATACTACATAAATTAATAAAGTATTCAGTTAGTTACAACTTAACTGAGACCAGTATTGAGCAGTTACACACAGGTAAACCCATACTGTTTATTTTACTGACCATTCCATTTGGTTGGTATCCATGGTGTAATAGTTGTTAAATATTTTTAGTATTACTTCTGTTGATCATTTCTATCAAACAATAATACGTAGAATATTTGAAGGCCTAGGAACCTCCTCCTCCTCCAAGCATATAGGCTCTGCTTCAATTTGTGCTTTTTAACTTTATAAATAATTATTATTAGTAGTAGTGGTACTAGTAATAGTATCAGTCATCATTACCTACATGCTTACCAAACTGTATACTCACTATTCTTGCATGTCTGAATTTCATTCTGCAATCATTTTCCCTTTTCCCAATACATATCTTTTAAAATTTTCTACGGAAACATCTGTTTGTGGTAAATTCTGCTGTTTTTATCTGAATCAATCTTTATTCTACTCTTGTTCCTAAAAGCTAGTTTCACAGGATATGCATTTCTAGTTAATAGATATTTTCTCTCAGTATTTCAAGGTATTATTATGATTCTTGGTTTCCATTATTGCAGGCTAAGGTGTCTGCCATCACCTTAATTGCCTTTTTTTTTTTTTTTTGCAAGTGATCTTTTCTTTCTAGCTCCTTGTAAGATCTTTTTGTCCATTTTTATTTATCCTCCTTGGTATATGTAATACTCCCTCTCTATACGTATGTTCAAGACTTTTATCCCTTCTGGAAAATTTTCAGCCATCATCTCTTCAAATAATGCCTCTCTCTCTGTATTCTCTCTCACACGATGTGTGTTAGACATTCTTACTTTATTACTAATATTTCCTAACTTTTACATTTTTTAATCTTATCTGTCTACGTTGTTTCATGTAATTTCTTTAGATATATTTTCCAGTTCACTAATCCTACCTTTAGCTGTGTCTAAGTTGCTGTTTAGTAATTTCACTGAGTTTTAAATCTCAACAATATCATTTTAATGTCAAATAGTTGTTGAATTTCGTATTTTCAAACGTGCCTGGGTATTTTAGCTGGCCTCTTGTTGGTTATTATTCATTTATATGACTTCAGCTTTTATTTCTTTAAAAACTTTGTTTCTTATTCTCTAGCTATTTTATAGTTTGGTTTTTTTTTTTTAAGATTTTATTTATTTATGTGACAGAGAGACAGCCAGCGAGAGAGGGAACACAGCAGGGGGAGTGGGAGAGGAAGAAGCAGGCTCCCAGCGGAGGAGCCCGATGTGGGACTCAATCCCGGAATGCCGGGATCCCGCCCTGAGCCAAAGGCAGACGCTTAACGACTGCACTACCCAGGCGCCCCAATATAGTTTGTTTTTCTAATAACGTTTTGGAAGTCTAAATCTGTAGTTTGTTGTTTCTGGTGATCCTCACCTCATAGTAGTTTATTTCGTAGTGTCTTGTGATCTTTGATTATGAGCTCATACATATTTGATTATAATTTATGGAAATAGTGCTGGCCTAAGTTGAGAAGACTTTTCTTTTGAAGAAATTGTGTTTGCTTCTGCCTGGAAATAGGAGTTTCCATTGCCTTGACCATTGTAACTAATTTCAAGGATCCCTGCCTTGGTGTGGAAGTGAGTTTAGGTGCTTCTGGCCCCATGATGCAGTCTAGTCACCTGTTATAGTACTAATATTATCATTCACCATTAGGGTACCCCTGCCTCTCCTTCTCTAACTTTGCCTCAAGGTTATTTGAGGGTACTATTGCCATTATTTTCTGCAAGCCCAGCAGTGCATGAAATGTGTGTTTTAGGTACCTGATGTTCTTTAGGTACCTAATTGGTCATACTGCTGGAAGCAGTTCTTAATGTTCTTTTCAGTTGTTTCTGATCTTTTTAAGTTATTCTTTGAGCTTTATTTTTTTATTTTTTAAAGATTTTATTTATTTATTATTTTTGAGAGAGACAGAGAGTGTGTGCACGAACACAAGCGAGGGTGGGGAGAGGCAGAGGGAGAGGGAGAAGTAGACTCCCTGCTGAGCAGGGAGCCCCATGTGGGGCTTGAGCCCAGGACCCTGAGATCATTGAGCTGAGCTGAAGGGAGATGCTTAACTGACTGAGCCACCCAGGCACCCCTCACTGAGTTTTTAGTTTCAATTACTTGTTTTTTCTATTTCTAGGTATTTTATTTATTTTTGAAAAAATCAGCTTGGTGATGTCTTAGAGTCTTTTGCTTCTGACCATATTTTCAAGCCCTTGTTATTTCTTTAAATTAGTGGTTCTCAACCAGCATGATACCATCACAAAGAAGGTGTTTGGAAATTGGGGGGGACGGGATTTTGGTCATTTCCCCTACAAATGATGATCAGTGAAAGGAAAGGTTCGTTACTGTTGTGTAGGAATGCTAGATAATTTCAGTGTATGAGACAGTATCACAAAACCCACCCGTTGTCCTATCTACATTATGACTTTTCAATATTCTTGCCAACACTCATATTGGTGAAAAACCTGTTTAGAAATATCAGAGCCTCAAACTAAATTCAGTTTTACATTTAAGTACAAATATTTTGTCGTCTGTTATAATATATGTCAAATTTTATTTAAATAAAACTACACTATAAATTGAGGGAAAGTTATACTTTGTTTTGGATTTTTTTAATACTTTGTTTAAAATGCCGCTGTTAGTATTTGAGTGGCCAATAAAGGACATCAATATCAGTGTGTATTTGTAGTTGGCATAGGTAAATATGTTGCAGAGCAGATTTGAGACTTATTTTAACAGGTTTAAATTCAAATATTATCAAATTAGCATATACACATGAGTAAGTTTATTTTAAAATACTTCATATTACTAAAAATTTTTCCATTTTTTTATAATTGAGATAGTTTATATATAAAGAAATGCACATCTGAAATGTATAATTTGGTGAGTTTGGATAAAATACACACCCATATAACAAATACCATCATCAATATATAGAACGTTTTTTATCATTCCGGAAACTACCCTGTGCCTCTTTCCAGCCAGTCTCTGCTTTCTATATGTAACTTGATTTCTGTCCCCACAGATTGCTTTTCCCTAAACTTAACATAAATGAAATTAATCATGCAGTATACACTTTTATGTTTATTTTACTAAACAAGTGATTATGAGATTAATTTGTTGTGTGTATTATTAGGTGTTTTAATTTTAATTAGAGTGTAGTTTTTAATTTGAATGTATCACAACTTGTATATCCATTTACTTGTTGATAGATGTTTGGCTCATCAGTAGTGTGTTGTTGTTATAAATAAAGGGGCCATAAACATTCATATAAAAGTCTTTTTGTAGACTTGTATTTTTATTTCTCTTAAGGAATTACATAAAAGTGGAATTGCTGAATTATACAGTAGCTTTCCAAACTTTATGAGAAACGACCAGTTTTTCTAACCAGCAATGTTTATGAGTTCAGGTTGTTCCATATCTTCCCTTCATATTTAAAATTTCAGTGATTTTAGTTTTAGGCTTCTTACGGATTGTATAGTGAGTAGTATCACCTTTTGGTTTTAATTTTCATTCCCATAATGACAAATGAGCATCTTTTCACATACTTTAAGCCATTTGTACTTCTCTTTTGCTTGTTTGTTTTTTAAAATTGAGTAGCCACTTTCTTACTGAGTTATGAGAATTCTTTATTCTAGATACAATTTCATTGACAGATAATATACTGAGAATATTTTCTCAGAGTTTCATCTTTTTCCTCTTCATATCAATCTTTTGATGAGCAAAAGCTTTTTAATATTAAGAGAGTCTAATTTATCAATTTTTTAAATGATTGGTGATTGCTGTATTCTAAGAAATGTTTGCCTACCTCAGGGTTATAAAGGTATTCCCTCATATTGTCTTTAAAAGTTCTGTAGTTGTACCTTTTATGTTTAGGCTGTTACTCTTAAGTTAATTTATTTTGATACGTGGTCTTAAGTAGAGGATGAGGTTCATTTTCTCCCCATAAGTTTATCTAATTTTTCCAGTGTCTTTTTGATGAAGACTTTCTTTGTTTCACTGATTTGCCTTGGCATCAGTTGGCCACATAAAGTGACGTGTTTATGGGTTCTGTTTTCTTATATTTAACCAAATTTTCTCTCCTAACATCAATACCACACTGTCCCCCCCCCACACACACACACTGTTTTATTTATTGTATCTCAGCTGGGGGTGATAGTGCATTGTAGGAGATATTTGGCAATGTCTGGAGGAGACATCTTCGGTTGTTACAACTGAGGAGTGGTGTTGCTACTGGCATCTAGTGACCAGAAGCTAGAGATATTGCTAAAAATCTTATAATGCTCATGGCACCCTCCATAAGAATTATCCAGCCTAAAATGTTATAGTGATGAGACTGAAAAACCCTACTGTATCTTTATATTAAGTCTTGAAATCATGTAATATCAGTCCAACTTTGTTGAAAATTGTCTTGGATATTCAAGGTCCTTTGCATTTTTATATAAATTACAAATGAACTTGTCAACTGGAAATTTGATTGGGATTGCATTTAATCTACAGAATAACTTGGTGAGAATTTACGTGTTAAGAATGTTGAGTCTTCAGATTCGTTAACCTAATACATAACCATATATTTAGGTTTTCTTTTCTTTCTCTCAGTAATGTTTTGTCATTTTTAGTGTAAAAAGTCTTCCATATCTTTTTAAAATTTATTCTTGAGTATTTTATTTATTTTGATGCTATTGTATATAAACTTTTAAAATTCTGTTTACTGTTTGCTGCTAGTGGTAAAATATAACTGATCTCTTGACTACTATATTTACCCATTAAATCTGTTATCTTTTCTAGATACTTTATGATTTTACATTTTAACAATTATGTCTGCAGGTGATTTTCCTTTTCCTTTTCCATCTTTATGCCTTTTATTTCTTTCCTTTATTTATTTATTTATTTTTTTGGCCTCCAGCACTGGCTAGAGACCTCAGTAACATATTATTTAGAAGTGGTGAGAGTGGATATCCTTGCCTTCATAGTCTTTAGGGGAAGATATTCAGTATTTCACTATTAATGATGATGGTAGTCCTTTGTTAGGTTAAGGGAGTTTTCTTCTGAGAGTTTTTGATCATGAATGAATATACATTTGTCATGCTTTTATCTGGAGGTACCGAAATGATCAGGTGTTTTTTTCTCCTTTATTTTATTAATATTGTGAATTAATTGACTTTTCAGATGATAATACCAACCAATATATATTTCTGGGATAAACTCCATTTGGTCATGATACATAATTATTTTTTTTATGTTGTTGGACTCTTTTTGCTAATATTGTACTAATGATTTGTGTGTTCATGAAGGATACTGGTACTTAGTTTTATTTTCTTATATTTGTCAGGTTTTGGTATTGGATTATTTAGATCATATTGTTTCTATCTTTATACTGAAAGAGGTTTTGTAAGACTGTATTATTTGTTTAAAATTTTTTTCTTTAAATGTTTGATAGATTTCACTAGTGAAACCATCTGGGCTTGAAGCTTTCTTAATGGAGTTTTTTTTATTATTACAAATTATTACAAATTTAGTTTCTTTAATAGATTTAATTGACATCTCCAGGGAAACAAAACCAGTATAATAAATACTATATTTTATATAGCATATTTTATTACATATAGTACATATTATATACAGTATAGTATGTTCTTATAGTATATATACTATGTATGTGCTATAAATATAGTAATATGTAATTAGTTCATGCTCTTGTGGAGTTGACAAGTTCAAATTTGCAGGGCAGGCCAACAGGCTGGAGACGGAGGGAACAGTTGATGTTGCAGCTCAAATCCAAAGGCAGCCTGCAGGCAGATTTCTTTCCCTAAGGGACCTTAGTCTTTTTCCCTTACGGCCTTCAACTGTTTAGATCAGGCCCATCCACATTAGGAAGGGTGATCTGCTTTACTCAAGGTCTCTTGAACTAAATGTTAATCACATCTAAAAAGGACCTTCACAGAAACATTCAAACTGCTGTTTGACCAAGAAGTGGATACAATCCCCTAGCCAAGTTGAAACATAACGTTAACCATGACAGAAGGCAATTTAGATTTTCTTTGTGTTTTTATATTGTGTTTTTTCAAAGAATAAGTCCTTTTTATCTAAGTTGTGGAATGTTTTTGGCATAAAATTATTTATAATATTACTTCATATACTTTTAATACCTGTAAGATGTAGCAATATTCCTTCTTTCATTCCTGATGTTGGTAATTAGTTTCTTGGTCAGTCTTAGTAGGAGTTCATTAATTTTGTTAATCTTTTCAAAACAATTTTTGGCTCTGTTAAATTTCTCTATTGTTTGTTTTCTATTTCATTGATTCCTACCCAATTATTTAATTCATATTACTTACTTTGGCTTTATTTTGCTCTTTTTCTGCTTCTTAAGGTGAAAACTTAGACCATTGATTTTTTAAACTTTTCTAATATAAACATTTAAAGCCCTAAATTTCTAGGCACTGCTTTAGTTGTATTGCACAAATTTTAACATATTTTGTTTTCATTACTCTTGTGATTTCTTCTTTGATCTTTGCTATTTGAAAGTGTGTTAGGTAATTTCTAAAATATCTTGTTTTTCTGTATGTCTTATTTATTTCTAAATTTAATTACATTGTGATCAGAAAACATATTTTATAAGATTTCAATATTTGAAATTCATGGAGACTTCTTTTATGTCCTAAGCCATTATTCTATTCTGGACAGTGTTCCATGTGCACTTGAAACCAATGCATATTCTGCATATATTGAGTGCATTGTTCAATGATGTCTTTGAGTTGTGGTATTACTGATATTGCCTACATTTTTACTGATGTGTGTGTCTACTTGTTTTATCAATTACTGAGAAAGAGTTGTTAAATCTAATTGTAATTGTGGGTTTCTCTCTTTTTTTTTTTTTTTTTTTTGACTTCTGACAGTATTTGCTTCCTGTTTTGAAACTCTGTTGGTAGCAGATTAGTTGCATTCACAGTGGGATTATTATGCTTCCTGATGGATTGACCCTCTGTGTTTACAAAAGTTCCTATTTCTTCTCATCTTGAAGTATCTTTTGTCTGATACTAATCTAGCCACACGAACTTTTTTGTGATTATTGTGTGCATGGAGTACTTTACGTTTCCTTTTAATTCCAACATACCTATGACTCTCTCTATATATAGTGTGTCTCCTATAGTCAGGATATAATTAGATTTTTTTTTAAAGACCTTATTTATTTGAGAGAAAGGGTGGGGGAGAGTGAGCATGAGCAGGGTGAGAGGCAGAGGGAGAAGCAGGCTCTCTGTTGAGCAGAGAGTCCGATGCGGGGCTCGATCCTTGGACTCTGGGATCGTGACCTGTGCTGAAGGCAGATGCTTAATCGACTGAGCCACCCAGGGGCCGCAGATCTTTTTGTTTTTTAATCAAACCTGACAATCTCTACTTTTTAACTTGCGAATTGAGTCTGTTTGTATTTAATTATTGATATATTTAGATACAAGTGTACCAGTTTGCTATGTTTTCTATTTTTCTCGTTTTTCCCCTCTATTCTTTGTTTTCTGCCTTCTTGGTTAATAATGTTTCATGTGCTATAAAATGTAAGAACCTTACAAAAGTATAATTTCATTCACCCCTATGTCATCTTTTGTGCTATTGTATCATATACTTACTTCAAAATTAACTTATATATTCCACAATTTAGTGTTGGTACTTTTGTTTTAATATTTATCTTAAAAGTACTTAAGAGAGGAAAATAGCATTTTATGTTTACATACATATCTTGCATTTCTAATTCTCTTTACTTTTTTTTTTTCTTAAGATTTTATTTATTTGACAGAGAGAGAAACACAGCGAGAGAGGGAACATAAGCTGGGGAGTGGGAGAGGGAGAAGCAGGCTACCCACCAAGCAGGGAGCCCAATGCGGGGCTCGATGCCAGGATCCTGGAATCACGCCCTGAGCCAAAGGCAGCCACTTAATGACTGAGGACACCCAGGCGCCCCCTCTTTACTTCTTTTTGTAGATGGATATTTCCATGTGGTAGCATTTCCCTTGAGCCTGAAAAAACTTTTTTTAAAGATTTCGTTTATGTATTATTTTTGAGAGAGAGAGTGCCTGAGCACAAGCAGGGGGAGGGGTAGAGGGAGAAGCAGACTCCCCGCTGATCGGGGAGCCTGATGTGGGGCTCCATCCCAGGACCCTGGGATCATGACTTGAGCCAAAGGCAGACGCTTAACTGACTGAGCCACCCAGGCACCCTGAAGAAATTTTTTTTTATAGTGTGTCTTCGTGGAAGTCTGCTGGCCATGTTCTCTCCTGTGTGTTTATCTCCCCCTCATTTCTGGAAGGCAGCCATGCTCACCACTGTACTACCAGTGCACTATCTGACCCACGTTTCCGACGCATATTTTTGTAAGTTCAGAATTTTCAAATGAAAGGAGGGTTTTTTTTTTTTTTTTGCCTTTACTACTTTGAAGATGTTGTTCATTTATCACCTGGCCTCCATTATTTCTGGGAACACACTAAATGTCATTAATTTTTTTATTCCATGGTACATATTTTTTACCCCAAGGTAGGTCTCTTCTCTTTCTGAGACTCTAATTACATTTATAACACACCCTTTCATATCACCCCCAAGGTCACAGAGACTCTGTTCATATTTTTAGTCCTTTATTTTCTCTGCAATCTGTATTATTTCTTTTGTAATTTGTCTTTAAATTTACAGAATTTTTCTGCAGTTTCCATGATGCCGTTATCTAATCAGTGAATTTTTCATTTTAGATATGGCTTTCTGTTTTAGAATTTCCAGTTGGCTTATTTTTTATAGGTTTTAGTTTTTCTGCCAAGATTCCCCATTTTTTCATTCATCCTGTCCTTCTTTTCCTTTATATGGTTGAACGGACTTATCATAATTGTTTTGAGCTCTAAACATATGGGTCTTTTCAGGGTCTTTTCTGTTGACTACTTTTTTCCTTGAATGTGGTTGTTTTTTCCTGTTTCTTTACATGTTATTAATTGTTTTATTGTATGCAGAATGTTGTGGCTGATAAGTTGTAGGGAGTCTGGGTTTTTATCTTCTTTCTTTCTTTCTTTTTTTTTTTTTTTAAAGATTTTATTTATTTATTTAACACAGATAGAGACAGCCAGTGAGAGAGGGAACACAAGCAGGGGGAGTGGGAGAGGAAGAAGCAGGCTCACAGCGGAGGAGCCTGATGTGGGGCTCGATCCCACAATGCTGGGATCACGCCCTGAGCCGAAGGCAGATGCCCAACCACTGTGCCACCCAGGCGCCCCTTTATCTTCTTTCTTGAGTGTTGTTCTGGCAGGCATTTGAATTACTGCTAGATTTTTATTCTGCCAGCCTTGTTTTTCTTCTAAGTCAGTAAATAAATGTGGATTAAAGTACAGGAAAATAAAAAAAGAGCTACAGAGAAATACTAGAATAAAAATTAGTGTGAGTTCACCAATATGCAATAAGTAAAAGGAAAATGGGGCGCCTGGGTGACTCAGTTGGTTAAGCATCCAACTCTTGATTTCAGCTCAGGTCCTGATCTCAGGGTCATGAGATCGAGCCCCATGTCAGGCTCCACACTGGGCATGGAGCTTGCTTAAGGTTCTCTATTCCTCTCCCTCTGCCCTCCGCCCCCGCTCCTAAAAAAAAAAAAGAAAAGGAAAGTCATCCTAATTAAAGAAGCATAACATTTCAAAATAAATTAAAAAACACTCGACACATAAAAAAATGAGAAAATACAATATTCTTCAAATGAGCTAGACCTCAAGTGTAAGTGTAGTGCCTGATTAATTCCTCATGTTATAACATGGCATATGATAATGATGAAGTACAGGAAAAACTTATTTCTACCACATGCTGAGACATACATGCAGTATCAAGCATATAAAAAAGACCTTGGAGACCATATCTTTTAATAGATGATGAGAAATAGCTGATGGACTGGAAAACATTATAAAACAATTGTTTCTGGAAACAGTATCACAGTAAGGCTGAAAAGGTAACTTGCAACCCCCAAATAAATAATTTCTACATGTAATTTTTCAATATAGATATTTCATCTCTGTGTTATTAAAAAATATGAATACATAGAATATGTAGGGACCATACCCTAGAGGAAGGGCTTCACCCTAAACCAAAATAGATCTCATGACCCTGAGATCAGGACCTGAGCTGAAATCAAGAGTTGGATGCTTAACCAACTGAGCCACCAGGTGCCCCATTTTCCTTTTTCTTATTGTATGTTGGTGAACTCACAGTAATTTTTATTCTAGTATTTCTCTGTACCTCTTCTTTTTTTATTTTCCTGTACTTGTATGGAATGGCTTCACTTAAATCCAAATTTGCTTACCTTAGACACGTAATCTGTCTTCTAGCATTGTTTAGTTTCTGCATATTTTATTAAATATGTATTATTTTACTATGAATTACTTTTTTCTTCTATATAATTTATTATAGTTAAGGAATATATATTATATATATATATGCACGCACGATGTGTGTATATAGATTATATTATCTTACATTTCTTTCAGGATAGGAATAAGGGCATTAAAAACACTTACTACCAAAAGTAGATATTGGCCTGATAATGTTGAGAGCCATTGCTTTAAAGATATCAAAACTTATTTATTTTACAGTTTGAATCTGATCAACCCAATGTCTGAAGTCTTTAGGTCTGATTCTACTGTCTGTCGTTCATGGTGCCCTATTTTCCTTTGTCTTTTATGATTTTTTTTAAACCAGTCATATCTCTTGGACTTTTATTTATAAGAATTCTTTCACTCCTGGCTTGAAAGGTGCATTTTTTCCAGAGACAATTTTTGTCTTTGCTTCCTCATGTGCCTGGAGGCACTGAACCAACTGGGAACCATTTTATAATGAATTCTCGGTGTATGCCATATGCCCACTTGAGCTGTAACACCACACACAGTCTGGCTTATAGTTATCAGTTCTCAGGGGAGATTTGTTTTCTCTTCCTCCCAACATCGTGTTGGGGGTAGAAAAGTTTCCATGCCATCCCCTTCTTCTGGGCAAGCTTATTTTCATTTATCTTTACACTGTGAGTGCAGTTTTGGGGGTTTCCAACTCTGTGGGACAGGATCTCCAGTAGGACTCCCAACTTCCGGACAGGTCCTGGACTTTGTTTCCTGACCCCTCTACTCCCTGTGACTCCCCCCCCCTCCCAAAGTGAAAGCTTAAGGTTGGCAGTATTCTCTGGTGCCTCCAGGGTGAGAGTCTGTTTCAATGCTCCACTTACTGCCCTAGTTTCCTGCTTTCACTTCGTTTTTTACTTCTAAGCATTCCCTATTTTCTTGCCTGATCAGTAATGCATTTCAAAAGATGTTTTAAAAATATTTTATCTAGTATTTTTAGTTGTTTTCAGTGATATGGTCAGAACACTTTATATGCTGCTTTAAAAGGTATATAATTCATTGTTTTTTTATATGATTGATTTTTTAAATTTTTTTTGTTTTTGCTAGTATACTTAAAACTATTTGTCATTTTTCTTTCTATATTTGTGAATTTCCTGTTTGTGTCTTTTGAACGTTTTTCTATTGGACTCTGGTGATTTTTAAAAGAATATGTAATATACAACTTTGGAAAGGGCTGAAATGAAGTGAATCCCCTGAGAAGTCCATTTTTCCTAAGATATGCATGTTGGACTTTGAGGAAGTGAAGTTTAATACTGGCACTACAGTTCAATTACAGTTCCTTAATTTTTTTGTATTCACTGTATGTTCTACCTGAGGCTTCTTACTACCTCCGGCTTGCGAAATCCATCAACCTATTTTAATACTTCATCTTATTTGATCACTCTCAGCCACTTTCTCCAGTACAAAAACCGCATCTTCTTTTTTAACTAGGGAAATGTCTCTTTTCTTGCCTTCCTACTAATTCTCTGACTTTTCCTTCTTAGATGCCTAATTGGTTCTAACACTTGAACATTATTAAATAGAAGAATTTCTGAAAACTTTGTCTGCAGTCCTCTTCTCACTCTTCACACTTTGCTGGTTGACCTTCCTCCCATGGCTTTAGGACTGTCTGTCCTTTCAGTGATATTCCCCAAATCTGTGACTTCAAGTTTCAGACTGGTGTCTCCAGCGACGTGCATCAGCATATAGTTAACTTTTGCTGTTACTACTTTTTTGAAAATTCCTTAAATAGTGACTGCTCAAACTTAGAAAGCCAAGAGGACTTGTCAAAAGATGACTAGATAAAGGGAAGTTGACCTGACTTTGGTGGTTTTGCCCAGGAGATGTGGCTTCTGCCATAGGGTTACATGACAGCTCAGTGGTATCTGTTACTCTGTGATATTGACTAGAGTCCATGACTATGATATTCAGTACAAAAAGTATGTTAGGTGGGAATCCATGCTTTTATATCTTTTTGACATTAGTCACCCAACACCTCTCTTACTTTAACGATCCTGCCCTTTTTGTACTCTCCTTTTCACCCCCAGGTTCCAACAGCTTATAATAGTTATCCTTTTCACTGTTTTTTTTTCTTCTGTTATGCTATTTTTAAAAAAGTAATACAGGGTAACTGATTTTATAAATTTTTGTTTGTTTCATTTACATTAATCAAGGTAACACTAATATGGTCATCACTGGTTGGTGATTGAGTGGGCCAAATGGGCTAAGAGATGTACCTGAAGTATCAGTTAGCATGATTGATTGATCTTTAGCATGGTATAAAGGCAGGAGATGGGGGATCTGTCCCCAAACAGACAAGAAGTTGAGGAAACCGTCCATAGATTTAAGAGAGTTGACCTAAGAGTAAGCTTTGTGTTTCCATTTTGTTTTTAAAGGACAAAAGACAGTGAAGATTTTTATAATATCTTTTCCTTTTCTTTGAGCCAATCAAGTAACACCAGGAAGAATAGTCATTACCATTTACCATCTAGTCCAAGGAACCATTTTTAAAACACATTTTGAAAGTCATTTTACAAATAATTTACAGATATAAAAATAAAGGGATGTCGTGAAAAATAGCTATATTGGAAATTAGTAAGAATTTAAATGTAACCAAAAAAACTTCATTTTGTATTTTTCTGGCATGAAGATACATGTATCCAAAATGGGCAATATCCTTTAGATGCAAGTAATTGCTCATGGATGGTCTGGAACATACTCATCTTATAAATATTGATCCAGATGTCAAACAAATTTCTATGAGATTCCAGCTTTTTATTACCTCTGGTTCTTACACTTTTATCCACAAAATGCAGTGTTTTGAAAAGTTTCATGGCTCATAGTTTTGTTGAAGATATGATGGTCGATTTCTTCAGTCTGTAATAGCAAAGTACCTTCATAATATTGATTTGAATGATCAATTCAGTGAACTTTTTCATTTCTATGCTGTTTATCTCCATTCAGTAGAGCCTTCAGCATTTGCCCACTTATGAACCATAGCAAGTAAATTTCCTAGTACAAACTTGATAAAAGGTAAAAGAATACATGTCTGTTTTGCAAAAATTTATGGTCAAAAAAATAGACATCCTCCTCCCTGTAGAATGACTAACTGGATAACAAATTTCATTGTTGCCCATAGAAACATTGCTCACTCATCTATTTTTCAATTTGAGAAAATATATTTAGGATATTATCTTATATAATGACTCATAATCTGAGATTTAGTTTATACAGTTTGTTTTACCATCATCATTTGTCTGGAGTACTGCTGTCTATTCTTTTTGTATTTATGTTCTTACTTGTCTAACAACTGCAAAAAATCTTCTGTCAATTTTCTTCTCTTTGCCATTATGGACAGGAAATGAAACATTCTGAATTCTCAATGGTGTTTAATGAAAGGTTAAAAAGAAAAAGACTACAAAAATTCTGTCTCCTGAGTTTGGGCAATGCAGTAAGAAAGCTGAAGGATGATGAAATAGTCGTGATTTATTTCACTATTTTATCACCCCCTAGGTGATTACATTATTTAAAAAATTTTTTTTCAGTGAAAACCTTATTTTCAAAGTGGTGATTTCCCAGTGATCGGAAGATTATTTAATTGTATAATTAATAGAATATTACAGAGGCAGTGCAGAATCAGTTAAACTGATTAAGTTCTGTGCCAATAGTTTTGGACTCCAGTATTGCATGAGACAGTTGAGTGATGATTTAGATAATCTTCATTCCAAATGAACATGTAGTGTAATTGATATTAGGGTTATGAAATTAGAAAAGATTGAGGCTCTTGAGTGTAGGTATTAGAAATCCTCTCTCCCTTTTTTTTCATCATCTGAGTTCCTTCTAGTCTCAGTTGCCTCTCCTCTCAGCTTGGACTGCTCATTTCAATAATGCTTTTATGAGTGAACTAAGTCCCCCTCACCCTCTTGTCTTTTCCCAACACCCACCTTGCCAACAGCAACTCTACATAAATTTGGGTCTTTTCTGCTTCCCATTGCCCTGCTCACTACTGGGCTAGCAAATATTTCTTGGAGAAAGTTATAAAATCAGGCTGAGTGCTCATTACAAGGGTACAGTGATACCAAGATCATAGTTGGGAGAGAATCGAGAGAATTCAAATCCTAGCACCATCTTACAAGTGAGATGGAAAGTTAATATTAGAGCTAAAAAGAAAAGCCAAAGATTCCTGACCTTTGTTTCAGTGTTTTCCACCATAGTGAGTTGAAAAGTCAGCAAGCTGAGGGGAAATTCTATAAAATATGAGGTAAGAGAAAAAGCCGTTAGGGTATCATGTTGGCCTGAATGGGAAATATTCTTTCTCCTCCCACCCCAGCTTTATTGCAGTCTAATTGACATATAAAATTGTAAAATATTTGCAGTGTACTTGTGATGATGTGATATATGTATACATTGTGAAAGGATTCCACCTATCTAGTTAACTAGTTAACTAACACATTCATCACCTCCCTTATTTATCTTTCTTTCTTTTGTTTTGGCAGAAGATTTAAGTTCTATTCTCTTAGGAAATTTCAATTATATAGTACAGTGTTATCAACTATAGGCACCATGTTATACATGAGATTCTCAGATCTTATTTATCTTATAGGTGAAAATTTGTATACTTTTACCAATCTCTCCCCATTTCTCTCTCCCCCCAAGCCCTGCAACCACTTTTCTATTCTGTTAATATGACTTTGACTTTTTTTTAGATTCCACATATGTAAGATGATACAGTATTTGTCTTTCTGCGTCTGACTTATCTCATTCAGCATAATGCCTTCAAGATCCGTCCATGTAGTCACAAATGGCAGGACTTCCATTTTTATGGCTGAATAATATTCCATTATGTGTATGTGTACCACATTTTCTTTATCCATTCATTCATCCGTGGACCTTTAGTTCATTCCTATGTCTTGGCTATTGTGAGTAATGCTTCAGTGAACATGGGGATACAGATATGTCCTGGAGATAGTGATTTCATTTCAGTTGAATATATGCCCAGAAGTAGAATTGCTGGATCATATGGTATTTCTATTTTTAATTTTTTGAGAAGCCTCCATGCTGTTTTCCACAGTGGCTGTACCATTTACAGTACCACCAGCAGTGCACAAGGATTCCCTTTTTTCCACATCCTTGCTGATACTTGCTATCCCTTGTCTTTTTGATAAAGCCATTCTAACAGGTGTGAGGTGATATCTCACTGTGGTTTTGATTTGCATTTCCCTGATAATTAGCATGTTGAACAGCTTTTCAGGTACCTGTTGGCCATTTACATGTCTTCTTTGGAAAAATTTTAATTTTTGTATAATTTTAAGCTCCTTTTTAGTGAAGTTGGAAGTAATTCCCAGGATTATGAAACAGCAAATGTTTCAAGGTATAGGAAAATTAAGATCACTGAGAAAAAACACAAAAACGAATACTGGGTTTAATAACCCTAGGGATTAAAGTTAGTTGTGCTTTTATTGTATCTCTATTCTAGATTCTAGGTACTTAAAGAGTAAGATCCTAATGATGTCATAATGATCTTTGATCTCAACCAGTGGCTTCTGTGGTTGGATATTTACTGTATAAGAATTAAAGGATAATTTCCAAAAACGGTAATATCTTGGCTCTGATACAAAATGAGCAAGTATTAAAGATTCTATTTAATTCAGTTAAATGAGGAAAACAGGCAGCTGTAATAACCTGTTCAAAGGACGATCCAAAGAACAGACACATTTGTAGATCAGGAATATTGAAATTAATATCCAATGGGGGCAAAACATGCTCCTTTCAGGGTGGGAGAGGACAGGACAGAATTTGCCTCTGTATCCGTTACTGGCAATGTAAAGAGCTGTAAAATTACTCTCCTAAATCAGAATCAGGTAATCCATAAGTGTGAGCTCTAGATCTAGACAACGCAGTTTTCCACTGAAGCACAGCTTTCTCCCTATACCTGTGTTGTATTCAATTAAGTTATAAAAATAAACCATCTAAAGAGAACTTCACATTCAGTGTGATTAATAAATAGCACTTTGCCATTTGCAGCTATCATATTTTTAAATTTTTACTTTTCTGAAATATGTATATTTTTTAAGTAAAAAAATCAAGTATTACCCAAACAAATTTACCTCCTTTCACTACATCTGCCATACTTTTCACAATTTTTTTTTTGTTAGAAAAACATCAAAAAATTACTCAGTGGCTTTGTTTCTTTTGTGTCACTAAAGGAATAAATCAAATTCTTCATATAAACTTCTACCAGCCAAATTCAAAGGGTGACCAGAGGAGATGAAAATTCCATTGCTCACATACTCAAGAGCTTGTCTTGAAGACAAGCCACTTTTTGGCTTATAGAGTATGTACAAACAAATCTGTTAAATGTGTGGAATCTAGCCCTGATGTTAAGCACTGATTAAGAGGATTTGGACATGTGTAAACAATCCTGGCTCTGACGAGGACCTGTCTGCTCTTCTCATGCCTACCTGCAGTTTTTACCTCCATCCTTGGCTTGACAGCCATTTCTTTCATAACTGTGGCCATGTGTTCACAGGGTCACAGCCTTAAAATGTTCAAATAGGGAAACAAGATTCCTTAAAGGATCAGTGACCAGAGAAAAGATCTGCTGGGATGCCTTATCAGCTTGACCATCAAGCTTTATTCATATAAACAGCTGGATAACATGAAGAGCAGCTGCAGCCAGTAAGGAGGAAAAAAAAGAAGTAGCCACGAAGCCAAGAATACCTTACATGACTTTACCTTGAGCTTTAATTTTCAAGATCAGTCTAATACAGAGACGAAACATCAGCATTCACGGAGGTTATCTAGACATAGTCGCAATTTTCTGCATTCAGTTTTCACCTTCCTACCTACATGGTGAACAGTTTAAGAACTGCTAATTTTTGGCATAGGACAACAGATAGTCAGAGACCAATTAGGCTAGAGGGGGAGTGGACAGAGGTCATTTACTTCTTGTCTGTATTTCGTCGTTTTCCTCAACACTAGCTGGTGCTGGAACAGGAGATCAAACTTATTGATCCTTAGAAGCCTTTCACTGGTGAGTTCAGCAGAATAGTTTTAACTCCTGATTCCCGAGTAGCCATAGAGATGCGGATGGTTTAGCACAGTCTTCTTTTGCCTCCTGCACATGAATTCATTCTGAGAGTACATTTTGGGTAGATCGTACCAAGCAACATACTCTAGAATAGTAGGCCCTCTATAAATATGTTTAATGCCACCCATATAAACACTGTCAAACTGGAAACTTTACACATAGTTCTTACTAATTCAGTAATATAGGGGTAATTCAGTGTTAATATTAATTTAGTAATACCACAATTGAAAGGTGTTTAAACCCTCTATCTTCATAGAAACTCAAATACCAACATTGACACTTGCACCAAAAGTAACTCGGTCATGGTAACTTCATAGCTTTCAATAACCCATTTGGCTAAATAATAACTCACTTGGGTAAAATCTTCTAATCTAGCCCTCTTGTTGCCTCCAGCTTGCAAACAACCAGCATAAATCTGGAACTATTATCTAACCTTCTCCTGGGTGGGTCATCAGTCATGCCAGTGAAATTGATTCTTGACCTCTGTACATCTTTCTTTCTTTTGAAATTTCTCGTGCTGTCTCTTCCTTCTGTGTTTTAATGGTGAGGTGTGATAAAAGATGAGCTAGTCATTTTTATTCTGTAGTCTTTGTTTATATACCTAAGGTGTTTTTATTGTGTATTTAAATTCTTTCATATATTATTTTGACATTGACATCCATTTCTCTAAATAACAAATTATTGCTTCATGTGTCAAGTAATCATGATGAATCTACTCTTTTAAAATTGCTTCTGATTTAATAGTTAAAAAAAAAAAAAAAGATTCAACGTACACCTAAAGAGAAAGGTATCACTTTAGAATGACTTGTAAAATAACATAAAAATAGGGCTGGTTTACAGAGCCAAAGAGGGAAATCATGTGATGACCAAGAAAAAAAAATTTATAAAAGTTGACACAAAATCAGTAGTGGAATTGTATTTCTTCTGGCTGAACCAATGCTTATTTACAGCCGATGTCACACCTCTGACACCGGTGAGGTGAAATGGTCTAGTGAAAAGCAAGCAGCCCTGGGGGTTTTAAATTTTCGGCAAGACGGCTATAATGGATAAATGAACCAGCATTTTCAGGTTGCATATTATAATCTGATTCTCCAGACATCTAAGCAGACATCCAGTTGTAAGCATTTCTAGTTAAATATTGAATGTCTTCCCTTTCCTTTATATTTGAGACCAGCAGTAACCTAAAAATACTCTACCTACAAGTCACTGTGACCAAATATGGTAGATAAACTGAACTTGGTTCCAACAAGGATAAATTTAAATCCAGTTTGGATGGTTTCACACTATTCACACTACCATTGCAGAGCTGCTTGTGGCACGCACGTGAGTGTGTGTATGTATACGTGTATGAGAGAGAGAGAGACGTCCTGAGCTGGACACTCCTCCTTAGCTGTGTTGGATCATAAAAGCCGTGCTGGCAGAATGTCCACTGCCTGTGAGATTGGATCCAATTTCATAACAAACTGCTTTTACTTCCAAGACATTGGAAAACATTAAGTTATCTGTGTTTAAATACATCTTTCTCCTTGTTTTTTCAACTTTTCCATTAGCCAGAACAGATTACCTGTCTGGAATGTTGTTTGTTACCTACAAGAGAGATAACATTTATATCTCAAACACAGATTTAACTTCTGACCTAGAATTCATTATTATGCTCCTTCTCAAGCTATGGTACAAAGTAGCAGACTCTGAACAAATAATTATTGTTCTGTGGGATTGCCGCAAACCCTACCAAGTGCTTCTACCCATAATGGAATGAAATACCAAAATGTCTGGCTTATAATTATACCTGATTGAAGTGCCCTTCCATGAGAAAGGCTCCCTTTGTCCCTATCTCTCCAATGATTTCTCTCCCCTTCCGTGTCCTCTTCTCTTTTAAAACTGCTATGCGTTCCACCCCCGCTTTGCTTGAGACCCAGCACTGCCATTCATCACATGCCTGCCCCCACATTTTCCATCTTAGCGTTTTGTTTTCATAAGATGATGAAAGGTTTGCAAATAGAGCAATTACTATACTTTAGCTGTTGTCAAGATACTTTGGTGCATTTCTGGCCGACATTATTACGATACAGATGAGAGACCATGGCATTTATCAGAGAGAATGTCCCAAAACAAATAAACATAAGATGGTTCAGAAAGCAGTCAGAAGACATTAAACAACATAAAATATGTAAATATATAAATCTTACCATTCAGCTCACTATTTACATACATTCCATTACTATCTAGTGCAAAGTTGCACTTATAGTGTATTTTTTTCTATGTTGGAAATGCTTTCCCCCAAAATGCTAAGGACACTTTTTAATTTTCTTCTTGTTTCCAGTATTAGTCTTGAGACATCTAAAGATCATCAAATGTTTATTACTGTTGATATAATTTTCTTTTTCTGAAAAATTTTTATAATCTTATTCCTAGTGCTCTGAAATATAAATAAAATATTTCTTTTTTTTTTTTTTAATTGATCGGTTGCCCTGGGAAATTGATCTCCTTTTCATTCTGGAAATTTACATCCTTTAGTATGGATTTTCTTTTTAATATTATTTCTCAGATAATTTTCTCCCTTCACATAGTAGATTTTAAGTGCTTTTTTTGTTTTTCATTTCAATTAATGAAAATGATTACATGGGTATTAGAAGCTGTTGAATTCACTAATTGACAAGGTATCAGATAACTTCCCATCATAGAACTAGATGATAAAAGAGGATAGAACAGTAGTTGGTAAGTAAGAAATACCCTCTGAACTCTGTGCATACTCCAGATCAATTTGAAACCTGAAGTTTGGAGGAGACCTGTTTATTTCCTCTGCCAACAGGTTTTTTTTTTTTTTAAGTTAATTTATTTTTTTGTACTCTACTTTTTTGTAATCTCTACTCCCAACTTGGGACTTGAACTCACAGCCCCTGAGATCAAGAGGTACATGCTCTTCTAACTGAGCCAGCCAGGTGCCCCTCCGCTGCAGGCAGTTTTAGAGTTTAGAATTCACATTAGCTCTATGTCACAACAGACTGACCCTTACTCTCACTAGAACTAGACAATACAGAGCTATCCAGACATCTCCCATTTATTATGCACCAGAAAGAACTGAATGGCAATTACACTAAATTTTGCTTTAAAAAAAATATTGAGGGCCACCTGGGTGGCTCAGTCATTAAGCGTCTGCCCTTGGCTCAGGGCGTGATCCCAGGTCCCTGGGATCGAGCCCTGCATCAGGCTTCTCCCCTGGGAGCCTGCTTCTTCCTCTCCCACTCCCCCTGCTTGTGTTCCCTCTCGCTGGCTGTCTCTCTGTCAAATAAATAAATAAAATCTTTTAAAAATAAATAAATAAGTAAAAATAAAAAAAATATTGAAAACCTACCCTTAAGGTGGTTTAACTAAGCCAGTTTTCTTTCAACCATCTATCCTGTACTTTCTTTTTCTCCAAGTACAGAAGACAGAATGAGCAGTAGTTACTTTACCAATGGCACTCTTTCAAGTAAAATGCAGTTTGAATATTTGAGTTTTTAAAAATGCCATGACTAATAGATTTTTATAAAAAGCAGAGATCTTGGTATTATATTTATATTCATGAGGAAGTGATTTTTATGTAATAGCCAACAAAGATTAGTCATAGAAATGTTTGCAGGAGTCTTATTTACACTAAAGTTTATATGCTTTTGAGAATTATTTTAGATGCAAGCAGCAGAAGATGGAGACTTGAGTTATTATGGGAAATCAATAAATGTTAATTGGTAATGATGGTGAAGTTAAGAGAAAGTAGCAATTGATGAAGAGCTGTAAATTATCACTCATTTTGATGACATGGGTTCCTACACATTGAACCCAGCCTTGATTGATGAACTCAGAATTGAATAATGGTCTCAGAAGCAGAGAAACTACGTCTAAAGCTAAACTCAGTAGTTTTTTGCACTGGTTTACTTCCACAATTAGCAGGGACCACTGATGGTAAAAGGTGATGGGCTTTTGTGCTCTCACAACCGGAAATTTTAGGGAATGCTTTTTTGTTCCCAGTAAGGAAATAAGATACATACACAGTTTTTTCTTCCTTCCTTACCTTCCTTCCTATTTTCTGAGGCATCAGTGTCCTGTTGAAACAATGTTTGGAGAGATTTATTCTGTTTTGAACCCCATTCCTTATGGTTGGGATTATGAGGGATCTCTTGGTAAGGCTGTCAGTGCTAACTCGGGTTTGTCTACAGCTGTAGTTCTCAAGAAGCGGCTCGCTATCCCCTGGGAAACTTCCAGACCAGCTCAGGTGCATTCAGGGTGGTATGGCCGTAGACTCACCTGGGAAACTTCCAAAAACTATTGAGGCCTGGGCCTCCACCCTCAGAGATTCTAATTTAATCAGTGTGGAGTAGCATTTAGGTGTAAGTATTTTTTAAAAGCTTCCAAGATGATTCTAGAACTGCTGGTATACAAGTTCACTGTCCAGTGAGAAACAGTAATAATGGTTGAATTACAAAATGGAGGTGGAGCTATATAATTGTTCTTTTTCTAATTACACAAACAACATATAAATTCTTTCCTGTTATTTAAAAAAGAAGCCCGGGGCGCCTGGGTGGCTCAGTCGGTTAAGTGTCAGACTCTTGATGTGGGCTCAGGCCATGATCTCAGGGTTGTGAGATCCAGCCCCATGTCGGGCTCCCCAGTGGGCATGGAGCCTGTTTAAAATTCTCTCTCTCTCTCTCTCTGCCCCTCCCCACCACGCACACTCCCTTTCTCTCTAAAAAATAAAAATTAATCAATAATAAAAAATAAATAAAAAAGAAACTCTACAAAAATTAGGGAGTAAACATGAAAGTCCTCCTTGCCATTACACCTCTCTTCTCAGATGTAACCCCTACTAATTTACTGTTTATCCTTCAGTGGTTTTTCCATGCATTTGAAAAAATGTGTACAATTACTTATAACCATATACGGTGTTTTTGAGACATAAGTAGTAGTATACTGTATTTTTGTGTTGTCCTGTGGTATGCTTTTTTTACTTAATTTGTCTTGGATATCTTTCCATTTGAATACACACAGATCTACCTCATTTAAAAAAAATATTCTTTTACTTCATTTCTTTTAATATCTGCAGTGTTTCTTGACGTATGTGGGCTCTAATTTCTTTTCCATCTTCACATGTTTGTAGCTCAGTGGTAAAGAGCATCGACTCTATAGCAGACCACCTGGTTCTGATTATAAGCAATTATTATTAGAAGTAGTATTACTATTATGTCATTTAATTTTTCTATTTTTTACCAATATGGGCAACACTATATTAGAATGTTTCTAATACAGTAGAATATCTCTATAGGCAAATTTTTAGAGTTGGCGTTGTTGGGTGAGAGGGTATGTACATTAAGATTTTGAAATACACTGTAAATTGCCCTCCAAAAGAGGCTGTCTTAATGTACATTCACTCCAACCAGTAGGATCTCATTGTAGTATTTATTTCAAGGCCTATATACATCATTCATATCATAATACGACTTCATGGGCTAACTAAAATGTCAGGGTTCTTTATTTTGACTGGCATTTTATTGAGTTGGTTTGATAGCTCTGATAATAACATGTCATCCTGAAGTTCTGACTTACAGTCTTAAACATATATGATTAAGGAAAATGGAAAAATTATTTACTAATTTTTTAGACAAAAATTTTCAACCAACAAAGTATAAGAGGAGTAGAAATAAAACTGGGCATTGGCATTGAAAACTCTGGACTAGATTAATCCCAACCTTCATTGTATAGATGAGACCATTCAGTGATGGACACTCCTGTTCCCCTATCATAGTGACAGAGCAATAAGCCAAATCTTGGGAAATAATCTATTTCAAATCTGTGTGTGTGTGTGTGTGTGTGTGTGTTGCTGTTTTAAATTCAGGACTCTAGTTTTTAGACTTACATGTAATAAAATTTACATCAATAATGTTGGGTATAATTTTTCATATAATGAAAATGCAAGGGAAATTTATTATTTTCAATTAAAATTTCCTTCTTTGTAAACTCAAGTTTTAGTTTTTTCATCAACACAAAGTAGATGTTGTAGTACCTACTTTATAGGGTTTGGGGAGGATTAAATTATGTAACACATTAGAAACCTTCTTCCCAGTGTCTGGAACATAGTAAGCTTTTAATGAATTAAACATCTTATTATTTCTATTATTATTTTAATTCTGCTAACAGTATGTTAACAGCCATACTCTGTATAGCTCATTTTATTTTTCACATGAGTTAAGGTAATTTAGAGGGATACTGGCTTCTGTATTTCAAAAGATCCAAATACCTTTTTTTTTTTGGTATTAATATGTATTTGTTCCATAAGAAACTTTTTAAAAATCATAAATCACCACTAGCCAGTATTTTTTAAAGCTCAATGTTTTTACCACTATACTTAAGAAAAATCTCTAAAAATTAACCTTACTAAAATATTTTATTGCTGAATTGGCTTACAGTCTTAGGAGTGGTTATAAGAAGAATGAAATAAAGGGCGCCTGAGTGGCATAGCGGTTAAGCATCTGCCTTCGGCTCAGGGCGTGATCCCGGCGTTATGGGATTGAGCCCCACATCAGGCTCCTCCGCTATGAGCCTGCTTCTTCCTCTCCAACTCCCGCTGCTTGTGTTCCCTCTCTCGCTGGCTGTCTCTATCTCTGTCGAATAAATAAAAATAAAATCTTTAAAAAAAAAAAGAAGAATGAAATAAAAGAAACAGACTCATGTAAGGAATAGGTTGCTTTGCTGGAGATCAGAAGATGGGTGCACTATTAGAAGGCTTTTCCAACTCTCTGATTCATCCATGTTTTCAAACTCTCCTCTTGGTATGTTGGGGCAGATCCTGTGACGTGAATAAACTACACCCAGATGTAAATTTAGAATGTGTGGACTTTATCAAAACAAAATGGGGCCTTCGGGAAGAATCTGTGGCCCTCAGGAGGTAAGGGGTGGGCAGATTGCTTCCATCAAAAGCTACCCTGGACCCATTCCTTTTCTTTAGCTCTCTTGGGTTCTTCGATGGCATTTCTGCCGACCCTCTCCCTCCCACTCCCACACTGGCATCTAACACTCCCAGGTGTTGGATTGATTGGCAGACGATTGGATTAGATAACAAGTATAGTCATATTAAAATCGAAAACTATACTGGGGCACCTGGGTGGCTCAGTCGGTTAGGTGTCCAACTCTTGGTTTCGGCTCAGGTCATGATCTCAGGGTCATGAGATCGACCCTGCACTCAGCAGGGAGTCTGCTTAAGATTCTCTCTCCCTCTCCCTCTACCCTATATCCACTCACACTCTCATACACACACTCTCTCTAAAATAAATAAATAAATCTTTAAAAACAAAACAAAACAAAACAAAAACCACTATAGACTTCCATTTCTGGATTTTAGTTGGACTGTATCAGGATTAATAAACAATCGCTTCAAAGAGTCACTTATCCCCTCTCCAAATTGCTTTCTGGAATTCTTTCCAATTTGTGACTTTTTTGTTTTCCTATTTGGAAACTTCATTGATTGTTTTTCACATCTTTCTTTTCCAAGGATTTTTTATGTCCCCTTCCTGTTTTCACCCCTTCTTCCTGCCCATAGCTTACACTTCTTTTTCCTCTCTATTCTCTCTCCTTGATACTACTTGACTCACTGTTGTCTCAGTATTTGTTTGTTCTTGAGAAGTTACAGATCTCTGTATCCTTATCCTTAATGCCCCTTCAAGTCCCCCAGAATGTAGATTTAATTTTCCATATAAATTCTTACAAAGTTAACACTTTCAAATACTTAGAAGTGCCTAACTTCTATTTTTTCCATTACACTTTTAGACAGCCAAATCTGGCTCTCTGTGATTCATCGCCCCTCTCCCCAACTTAATATCAATTTTGAGATCCAGGTGGAACATACGATTGATTAATTTTTTCATCTAAATCATTGGGGTATTATTTAAAAATTAACGTCCATATTCTGATCTAATGGTTTTCAATTGAGCTCAGTTCTAACCATTGTTACTATTATCATTTGAAAATATAATTTAGTTATTCTTCAGCTTAAACCTCAAAAATGAGAATTTTTTGAAGGGTTATAGCAGATCTAATTCTGATTTCACAATGAGAATTTTCATTTTTATTTTGGAATCCTCAGAACTTTGCGTATGTTTGATTAACTTATTAACTAATGTCATTGCTTGGGCTTAGTTTATTAAGAACTCCCCCCACCCAATTACTTATTTTATACCATAATTATATAGTTCTAAAGCTCTAAATTTAGGATTTGCCTTTATTTATTTTGCAATTTTATGTGCTTCTATCCTACTATATCTATTGTTGGCACTCTCGTTTCATTTAAAAATGTCCATCTTATTTTGATGATCTTTTAAAAAATTGGCTCTGCTTTGTTATTTTCCGTCTTCAAAAGCATCTTAAATAAGAAGTAATATCTGTAAAATGTGCTAACTCATTAGAATTAAAATATTTATAATTTTACAAAGAACTTGATAAAGTTCTGAGACTAATCTGAACATTTTAATTTACTTTATGTTTAATAGGTGAGAAAATATCCTTTGTGCCATTGGTTCATCATTTTATAAAATACTTACCATGAATGATTTTACTTTTTATGGTTGGCTATAGGAATGTATAATGAAGTATGATTATAGTTTTTTTTCATGTGTAGTCTTTTGCGTCTGAGTCTGGGTCCTTACATTTCTTAAGCATGTAACTATACAAGGGCACACATTGCCATTTTTATGCTCACATCAAATGTAAAATTCAAACTAACAGAAGCCAGCTGATTGGGAGAGGTGTGGACAGTGAACAAAGGAGACAAGTACCAAAGTACCACGTAGAGCTTGTACGGAGTGGGAGTGTGTGGTGTGGTATCATTTGTGGGCTGAAAGGTAGTTGAACATTTCCATTTTGGTGTCAGTCCCTGGGGAAGGACAGGGTTTCATAATGGCGTGTGATCTGCACTCTTAGTAAGCGTGATTGACACTGAATGATTAAATAGAAGAGGAGAATAAATACCACTCCTCCCCTTTTAAGACTAAGCACATATCCACTGAATGCAAATCTTTTCAGTGTGGAAGACAGTCTGGCCTAATGATAGCACGTATCTGAAAAGCGAGGGGAGTGAATTAACGGAGTAGATCAAAATGCAAGGAAACAAGAAACTATACAGTACCCTTAAAAATAACGTTTAAAACCCAAATGTAATGATAAATGCACATACAGAATATGATGGAAGACCCCCTTTGTAAAAGTGGAATCCTGACGTGAGGCCCTTGGTAAATGAGTGGGCAAAATGGATCCCTGAATTGGATAACACCGCGCATACCACAGTGACGGATGAAATTGATGTGTCCGCAGGAGAGCCTGTTCTGTTACTGAAGGCTTTAACCTATTTTCTCCTCTTCGACAATGAGCTCCTGAGTGGATGTTATCCTCAAGGAAGTGAATTTAATTCAAAAGGAGATATTTTATAGATGTGCAAATTTAAGAATTCACTTAATCCATTGTAGAAGAGAACTATGTGGGAAAACATTATGATAAGTAATATGGTTATATTTTTCAAAGATGCCATTTCTGAGTATTATTTGAGGGGCCCGAATTTCAGTCATTTTTTGGTAATTTTTATTGTTCTTTAATTTTGCATTATCTCTTAGAACACATGGCTGAAACAGTATTGAATCTGGATTGTAATATTGTTTCATTAATTTATTATATTAAGGTAGGTAATTGCACAATAAATAATCAGAAAAAGTGGTTTCTTTGATTCTTCCCTTAAAATTTTGAAAATATGGTGCATTCCTTTTCCCTGGGATAAATACTTGTTAATTACTGCAAAGAATAAAAGCCCATTTTGTGAATCCATTATTCTAAAATCTATAAAGTAATATTAGTAACTGAAGAAATAGGCCATAGTTACCCTAGTTTCTGCCAGGTAAAAGCAAAACAACAGAACACTCTTCATACTTGACCTGGAAAATAGAATACTAGTTATCCTACATACACTGCTCAGTAGATTAGTAGTAGCTTAGTCATTTGTCTTTGAAATATATGGTAGTATAGGTTGTTAAGGTTGCTGTTCTCTCCCTCCCCCCTCTTTCACACACACACACACACACACACACACACACGCACACGCACACACACAAATGTAATTAATTATAATTATTTTTGTCATAATAGTCTTAAGTTGATGCTCACTAGTACCACTTATTTGCTATCTTTAAAAAACCTGTGACCTATCTCATCTGTGCTTCATATTAAGAATTATGGAGTCATAAATGTATTTGAAAATAAATTTAAAATAGAAAGGTCTTAAAACATTTCATTTGGAGACAAAACAAGCAAATCCTATACTCAAAAAGTAGATTAAAAACCTTTCTAAGTATACAATATTATTTTCTCCACCTGTTTTGAATATAAAATTTTGAAAGAAAATCTGACTGAAATTGAGCAAATACATCTCCCAAATGATTTACTTGTTCAGCTTTTAGAAACTAAGTCAGATTTTCAGACATCTCACACAAAGTCATGCCCCCGGTGTGCATTCAAATATTAAAGGTAGATTTATGTTTATTTCAATTTAGAAGAATTTACTGGAAACTGATTTCTTACAAAGGACAAAGAAAATAAATGAACTTGATGCTACCTTTATTAACCCAATCTAAGTATTTAGAAGGTTTCTTTTATAGTTTCTTCTGATTCAGATACTTACTGTATTGCTCTAAAATTACTTGGTAATTTGCCAGATATCACTCACCATAGCTCTCTGACTTCTTACATATCAAATTTCACTTCATTACTCAATTTGTACAAAGGAAAAAATTCTTCCAGTTCAACTGGTTTCCACAGTCAACATAATTAACACACAAAGAAATGTTAAAGAAATGAAATTTAATTTGGTCTATAATTTTCTAATTGGGGAGTGCATTGCCAGTGGGTATTACGTGTCAACAGCTTTATTTTTTAACTGACATCTTCTTAAAGCTCGCTGGTTGTTTTTTGTTGAACATTGGCTGCCCTCTAGTGGACTACACTGTTCTCTTACAAGAACCTGACAAGTCTAAGAAAAGTCATTTCTCTGTGGAAGTGACTAGGGTTTCGTGTTTAGTACTCTTGTTTTTCATTGACTGTTGTGTTGCGCACAGTTAGCTTTATAACTTTGTTAGAGCACTTTGGAGATGGTCTTGGAAGCAACTTTGATTAAAAGTAGCATTGCAGGGACGCCTGGGTGGCTCAGTCTGTTAAGCGTCTGCCTTCCGCTCAGGTCCTGATGGGATGGAGCCCCACATCGGGTTCCTCGCTCAGCAGGGGAGCCTGCTTCTCCCTCCGCCAGTTTCTGCCTGTCGCTCCCCCTGCTTGTGCTCGCTCTCTCTTTCTGGCAAATAAATTGATAAAATCTTTTTTTAAAATAGCATTACATACTTAATAAGAGGGCGCATTAAAAGGGGCTGATCTCATTGACAGTTTGTATATATATATATTTATTTATAACGCATTTTATGGCACACGCTCCCCGCTTCTAAGACGTTTCCATTATTCTCGTTGCAGATGCTACAACTGTGGTGGCCTTGATCATCATGCTAAGGAATGTAGTCTACCTCCTCAGCCAAAGAAGTGCCATTACTGTCAGAGCATCGCGCACATGGTGGCAAACTGCCCACATAAGACTGTGGCGCAGCCGCCCGCCAGTTCTCAGGGAAGACAGGAAGCAGAAGCACAGCCATGCACTTCGACTTTTCCTCGAGAGCTGGGGGGAGGGCATGGCTGCACGTCACCGCCGTTTCCTCAGGAGGCGAGGTTCGAGATCTCAGAATGGCCAGGCAGGTCATCTCAAGAGGCTTCCTCCGCGAAGTCCTCCGCAGCGCCGGAAGAACCAAGCAAAAAGGGGCCTTCTGTTCAAAAAAGGAAAAAGACATAATGCTTCTTCCTAAGCGTATCATTTTCTTTCCCCGGTTGGGATGTCTACCTCATGCAAGTACAGGGGAGCAGTATTTCACAGCAGCAGCTGACTTGGGATTTTTAACTACTGTTGAGGAACTGTGAATTTTTTTAAACAGACAAATCACTCTAAGCAAATTACATTTGAGCAGGGTGTCATGTTTTGCGTTATTCAGAGAATGAAGTACTATGTATATCTGTATGTGCATGTGTGAGAGGGAGAGAGCCTGAGTCTGTGTGTGTGTGTAGGAGGAGTCCATATAGCAATGTAGACACATACATAAAGCAGGTTTGTCTTTCTTATGTGTCTATAGTTATAAGCACACACCCTCCCTCACGGAATTGGACATCCCCAAGAACTGAAAACCCATAGGAAGCATTTTAGATGGTTTCAAAGATAACCCCTGGAGGTTTTTTCTTGAAATACCACTCCCTTTATATTACATTACAATAAACACATGACTGTTACCTTTTGTGTGAACCAAAGGCTACTTCAGATCTCAGAGCTGCCAATCATATGGTACTAAAGGTTTTAAGTCATCAGTTTTCCCAAGTTTGGGATTGCCTGTTTTTCTTGATATCTGTAGAGTGTTTCCCCCTACCCAACCCCCTTTGAAGGCAGTACCTTAACTCCATATGCCTCTGACTGCCATAAGCTTTTTTGAATCTGGGATACATAACTCCAGAAAAGACAATGAATGTGTAATTTCTGTGCCGATATTTCCATGTTTTTAATTCATACGTTTTGATTGTAAATTAGATGCCTATTCAGAAAAATGAAGGGGGAGGGCAATGTATAAATGTAGTGACTTGATTGTTTTCAGTGGTATTTTGATACCAGCTCATTATAATCTTTTACATGTTGTCAAGTTTTGAAGGCATTGTGGCAACAGCTTCCCTTGACGAAGTTAGTCCAAACCATCACCTCAAGCAGGGGGCCTCCTTGTTTACTACTGAAGACTTTGGAGGAAAGCTCCAGTCGTTTGGTGTATTTTTTTGGTGGCTGTTCCCCCCCCCCAGCCCCAGAGAGTTATCGGACTTGTTTCTAAAACAAAACAGCACAGGTAAGAATAAAATACCGGGGTTGAGAATGAAAATTAAGTGGATGTTCATCATAGCCCAATATGTTTGCCCCGTGAAGGAAATCAAAAAGTGCAGTGTTTGGTGGCAGACAGCTGGAGTGATGGGCCTGGGGTGGAGGTGCCGGAGCCTCTCCCACCAGAGAGCGACAAGAATTTCATACATTAAGATGAATTTGACGGAGGTTCCCTTCATTACTCATGCTGGAGTAATCGAAATGGTGGATTTAGGACGGACATTCAGTAATGGGGATAGAGACGCTTCTCAGGTTGGTCCTCCATTGTGTGAGTAAACTGGCCTGGGACCAGTCCTCGGATTGGTCCCTTTAGGTTTCAGTCATTAAAAAAAAAAATGTTGGTGTCCTCCTGGTTCTAGATGTTATGGGTAAATGTCTGAAACATCTCCAAGAAGGCACCAATTAGTTATAATGCTTCACATTGGCAATAAACAACGTTTTGTACGAGCCTGTTGGTGTAAGCTCAGATAATCAGAAGAAAAGAATAGCATGAGTCAAATGAGACCTATTCTGTTTGAGCAGCTTCTGCTCCCTCCCCAACTTGTCCTGCCCAGGGGTCTCAGGCAGTTCCTGCTGTTTGAGCAACCCAGCATCAGGAGGAAATGCCTCAGGCTGGGCTGCCAGTCATTTCTTGCTCAGCTTGAATTCCAGGACAGTGTTTGTGAGACTCTCCATGGTGTATACTGAAATATCCGTGTGCTGTGATGCAAAGCTTACCTTTGACGATATTGAATGTGATATATAGCTATAGAGAAGTACTTCCTTGCCTTATGTGAGGATTGTAAGCTTATTTAAATTATGTAGACAAATCAAAGTGGCATTGCTTAATTTTTAGCAGGCAAAAGAAGCAGGTTAACAGTAAAAATGCAAAACATAATAAGTCACTTTGAAAATTCAAACCAAAGTTCCTTGACTTTATAGACATAGGAAATTATGGACTCGAGAATTGGACATTCCCTGTTTACATATAAAAAGTTCAGAGCTAAGATCACGGTAAAAAAAAAAAAAAAGCATTTTATAACTGGACCTTATGGGTGCAATTTAAAATCATTTTAAGCATCTTACCAGACTGAACTAAGAGCACATACCAAACCTATCTTATGATTAAAAGCTGGGGTTTATTTTTTATATAAAAATATTGTCACTATTACATAACATACTCAGGACAAAGAACTTTGCTCAGGGAACATACCATATAATGTTGTTGTTGTTTCTTTACAGAATAGTCTACAGTCCTGCTTACTCAAAACAAACCAAATAACTTAGACCTTTATGTAAGTATTATGTACCGATGTTAGTCATAACTACCTCTGAGTTTCATCAAAGTTTCCGAATATCAGATATCAGTTTTCCCATTTTTATTTCCCGTGAAAAGTACATTAAAGCAAAATTCCCAAACTCCTTGCATATGTGAATATCACTGATGTGAGCACACGTCCATTTACATGGGTGAAATATTCTGTTTACAGCAAAAGGCTACCTCATAGTTGATGCATAGCACACCTTTATGCTGCTCCAGCCTTACAGTTGGCTGATACTTCTCTGGTACAAAACCTTTTAATCTATATTATAGATAGCAATTCACAACTATGTTGCTAACAAACACTTGTGAATAATGACGCATCTCATTTAGTTAGCAAAGTCTCCAAGCATTTCTTTAAAGTTATCACGTATTTAATTTAAAGACTTATGGGCACCCTTCCACTTAAGCAAAACAAAACACAGAGGCAATTTGGAAATAGCTGCTTTGCCCGGAGGTCAAGGGCAGGAAGGGGTAGCAGGAGAAGAGGTTGGTGTACGAGTGCGTTCGTGCTGGGCAAAAGTATAAAGGATGCCAATCTCCATATTTGTGTCTGTGCTGCCCTGAGGCCAAGCATAGTTCAGCATTATTGCCCTAGGCACATAACTAACTAGCACCGGCTTGCCAAGGAGTGAACATAGAGTAAACGTGCAATGCCATTTCTAGCTACTGAGGAGAAGGGTCTGTGTGAAGCATCAGTTTACAGGGGTTACTAATGGGTTGGGCAGGAGGTCTGTGAATTTGTTGCCCCTTGATCTCACCCCCATGTCAACACAAATGTAATTCCTAAGAAAGATGCGCTACCAGTCTCTTAGCCCTAGGAGCTATTCATTACTACATGGCAGATTATAGTAGAAACCTTTTTATACTTGCATTTCTAGTCTTTACTAGAAGAGTTTGGATGTATTTTTACAACTGAAACATTTTAAAAGATTTTTACCTGCTTATAACTTGGAAGTTTGGTGTGCAATGTAGGGAAAAAGATCAAGAAACATCATGTTATTAACATCGATCCATCTATAAACATAGGCTGTTTTAATGCCAATATTTTCAAATGTTCTGGCCCAGTTTTATTTTGCACCAGCGTGGCCCCAAGTTACTGCTAGTTGTATTTAGTTTGTGAATAGAAGCCCATAAGTGTTAATAGACTTTGTAACATTCACTGTAAGATGAATTATACAGAACATGGGAAATCTCATTAAGTCTTAAAGTTAATTTAAATTAATTTATCTGTTTTCTCTAAGAAATGTTTATCATAAAATATATATGTGTATTTCCCCTTTGGTTATAAAATTTGGGAAAGTGTGTACAAGTGCAGCTGCACTGACTTTAATTTTCTAGATGTCTTAATGAGATTTATTTGTTTTAGAAAAGAACAACTCATGAAGAGCATCAAGTTCTGTCTTACATAGCTGACAGCAGCCTCTTTGAGATGTGGTGGTTGTGTGATCTGTGTCATAGTTGTTCAGTTAGAGTGAGAGGTTGACCTATGAATCGTTCTTAAATTTTATATTTGGAACAAAGCTGCGAAGTTATGGTAAAGTACTGTACTGTGAGAAACTATTACAATTATTTAATACATCTGTGGCTTAACACTTGTGAGTGTTACCAGCTTGAAAATGATGGTGTTGACTACCTCTTGAATTACTTAGTATCTATCAACCACTGGCACCCACCGCCAAGCTGGCTTTCATTAGTGTGTGTTGCTTTTTGGTATTAACAACTCTAACCATACTAGAGACCAAAGTGAACACTGATTTCTATATGTCTTTAATATGGTGTTTTATCTAGTGTTTTTAAATTATCCTGTGTAGTAATTAGATTACCTCATTGTCCATTTTGGCTCATGTTGTTTACAAGTGAAAATAAAAAACACTTGAACTATATGTTTTTAAAGGACAAAAAAGGAGTAGATGTTCGGAATGGCATTTCATTCGTGTACAGTCATCCTGATGGACTAGAGTACTGTTTGCCTTTCTGCAGACCAAGGATTTTATATTCTCATTTCATGCCTAATGTCTTACTCTGTCAATTATGGATCTTTTGAGGTTTAAAAAATTACTTGATTAAAAAATAAAACATATAACGTTGGCATTTATGATGAGTTTTCGAGATTTTTCATGATTTGTATGATCGTTCAATTAAAGGAATGGATAAAAGGCCATTTACACCTATCTGAACATACATGGTTTTAACTTACCTTCAGATATCAGTGAGTATAGATATGGAACTTATGACAATACAGATGGTGAATAAATTCAGTCTAAATATTCATGAGGAAAGGTGAGTCCTGTCCTCATAAGGAGTCATCCTGCATTAGCTAACCTGGAGTATGCAGGCGTGTGAGTCAAGGCACATCCTTCGTGTGGTCGTGAAAAGTGGCCTGAAAACAAAAATGTTCAAACCCTTTTGGAAAAACCATTTTAGAATTTTCCTACAATATTTTCCTAATAATTTTGAAGTATTTGAAAAGGACAATCAAAGCCAGGTTATAACAGTACCAAATATCTAAAATGTGAATGTAGATTTATCAGACTATGTATACAGTATTGGCGTACTATAAAAACAATTTGATAAAACTGTGGTGTTCTATAAATTGACCAGTCTGACAATTAAACTCATTTTCATTTCTGCTCTACACTGGACGATTCACTTTTCCTTTCTTTTTCGTGTGTGTGTGTGTGTGTGTGTGTGTGTGTGTGTGTGTGGTATCTACTATGACTCCTGCTGCTTTTTCTTTTTTATTATGGTAAGAAACATAATTTACCATCTTAACCATTTTTAAACGTCCAATTCAATAGTATTAACTATTCCACCTTGTGCAGCAGTGATTTTTAGGATATGAAGATCTCATGCATGCTCATGAGAGAGTGATTGCATAAATGTTTTATTGATAATTATCATTTAAAAGAGTATTAAGAGTATGGTTATATACTTTACTATATTTAAGAGAGTATTAAAAGAGCATGGTTATATACTTTACTATAAAGAACATGGAGAGCCTGAAAAGAAAATTAAAATAGTACATAATCTCATCACCTGGAAATAACCAATGAAATTTTTTTCAATTTCAAATTTGGGAAAACTTCTGAAAAATATATAATCTCATCACCTAGATACCCATTAATATTTTTAATTTCTTTCTAATCTCTTTCTGATAAATTAATGTATAGCTTTAAAATAAAATTAGGTTTTATTAAATAGAATTAGGAACTTTACACTTTCCCATTAACATCATTAAATGTTGTGTCCTATCAATAAAAATTCTTCAAAAACAGTGTTTTTGATAATTGCACGTGCGGTTTGAGGAATGAGATTCAGGTGGAGCGGGAGGGATGGGCTTGGTTTGGATGGTGAAGGAAGAGAGTCTGAGACAGAAGAAACAGCATAAACAAAAAACCGTAGTCAAGACTAGCAGTTCATGCTCAACCAGGGAAGAGATGAATTTGGTGGTATAAATTATGAAAGAAACTTTATGAATGCATTGTAGGCCAACCAATGTAGCCAGGAACTTGAGGGGCCACGAACTTCAAAAGAAAGGAGAAGCCTAGGAGGTGAGCACCCCATTTAAGCCCAGCTTTTCCGCTAAAGTGCCAGCTTTTCCAGTTCTCTGAGGTGCCACAGAAAGATAAAACCCCAAAGGGAAGTGGCATTCTTCCTGAGCTGAGGAAACAAATTCAGGACTGCCAAAACAACAGGAAATTGAGAGACAAGTCCCAGATCACAGAGAAGGGATTTCCCAAAATCTTTATACAGATTCCTTTTAAGTCATTGAATAAAAACACTCAGCAGAAAACAGCAGCTGATGAGATCAGGGCCACAACTAGGATGAGGCAAGAGGTGCTGAGAGTATAAAATTTAGAGATGTGCTTGTGTCCAGGGTGGTACCTTGCCCTAAACACCTCCTTTGTCTCACCTTGGTCCAGCCTCTGGCTGGGAGGCTAATGGAATGAGTGGGGCTTTCCTCCTCAACCAGTGCTGGAGGAATAGAGATTGAATTTCAAGCCTCAGAATTAAATGGGCTTTAGTAAACACCTAGGCTTGGTGTCTGGATTTCAGAACAGCTAATCCCTAGGAATAACGGTCATGGCCTAAGAGTACAGATCCTACACTAGGAGAAGGGCAGAGTTGAACTAGACCACCCTAACAAAGCCTACAATGAACCCTGGATGGGACCAAGGTGATAGCTGGTACACAATCTACCTCCCAAAAAGAAAACAACCCTCCTTGGAAGAAGATATCATCTAGAGCCTCTACAAATTTTCATTGACAATGTCCAACATTCAATTAAAAAGTATGAAGCTGGCTAATAAATAGGACCAATTGGCTGAAAACAAAGGAAGACAACAGACACCAAAACAAAGGTGACTCAGCTACTGCAAGTATTATACAAGGCCTTTATGGTAAATAAATAGAGAAGATATAAAAGTCAAATTTTAGAACCAAAAATGAGAGTAACTGAAAATAACTCAACAGATGGGTGTGACAGCAGGTTAAAAGCAACAGAACAAATGACTGAAGACAAGACGATAGAAAGTATCCAGATTAATGGACAGAAAAAATTTAAGGGAGCAACACAGATGAAATCAAATCACAGAGATTTTAAAAGAATAGCAACACAGTCGACACCACTTCTTTGAAATGGGAAGGAAGAGAATAAACACAATGCGGCAAGTAGGAAAGGTAAGAATTAAGAATTTTTCAAGATGAAAAAAAAGGGACTGGCTTTTTTTGTTGTTGTTAACTGTTTTGTTTTATAAGGGGGAAGTTCACAACATAGCAGAAAAAATGTGGAAAAGCTGTGTCAACAAAATTACTACAATTATAAAGTAGCTTCCTTAACAAAATTGTTACAATGTTACTATAGTCTTGCCTCCCAACTTTCTTGTTAAAATGGGAGCTAGAAGCCCTGTTGGACTTCTGCTCTTTGCTTTTATCCTTGAAGGTAATATCTTTCCCAGTACCTCATTGTGGGTTTGAAACCTAGTGAATCTGACAATAAAACAGACAGGCAGGCAGAAAGACAAGATGGACTGAGTGTAATACTAGAGAAAAGCAGCCCTTTGCTTCAATACCTTAATACCATCTTCTCATGACTTTGTCATTTACTCTTAAGCATACCAAATATACACTTGAAGGCAGAGGGAATCCAGTGGGGAGAAAGATGGAAGGTTCTAGAAGACTGCCTAAGAATGGAACTACTTTCCTCTCGCCACTTTTTTGGTTGCCATTTGGAGGACCCTAAGTGGCCATTGAGGGGGGGCAAAGATAATTTTGGTATGATAATAGAGCTCCCTAGAGCATCATTGAGAAGCTGTGGCTTCAGGTGATCTGAACATTTATAAATGTTTAGAAATACACAAGCATTTTATGCTGGTGCACCCACATGCTGATTTGGAGAAGCATGGTTCACTGCATTTGTCCTCTCCAGGGAGTTACAATGGGGAAAAGAATGAAGTTATAGTGCTTAAATGATAGACAGGAGACTGACAACTGAAATATAGGGAATCCAGGATGCTTCTGTAATTGATATTTCTTTTCCTTTCTTGTAATAAGGAACAGGCAGAATAATAGAAAAACCCAGAATTCTAGGCTTTTTTATGTGTACACAGAAAGCTACGTTTGTACTACCTACCCCGGTTATCACCTCTTACATAAGCTTTTTATAAGAAACTTTATATGAAGCTTTTGCTTAGTAAGCTACTAAATAAAAAAGTTGCTTATGTTACAATCTATCATTTTGTGATGGATTCTGCTCCTGTTTTCTCATTATTTTCATAAAATTGATTTTTTTCCTCTTAAAAACTATGCTTTTTGTCTCTTGTCTGCTTTACTTTCTAGAAACAATTGAAATTTAAAAGCTCTTACTGTTACTCAAATAATTTCTGTCATCCTCAATTTAGAATTCAGCGTATGTTATCCTTTTTAATTCTCCCCCCACCCAGCATACACACACACACACACACACACACACACACACACACACACACTTTCTGAAATGGTTTTAAGTATCTGGAAAATGGTCAATGTTTTTGAGCCTGCATGTTTCTTAAAATTTCAGGGTGCCTGGGTGGCTCAGTCAGTTAAGTGCCTGCCTTCTCAGGTTCCTGGGATCAAGTCCCAAGTCAGGCTCCCTGCTCAGCTCCCTCTCCCTCAGGCTCCCTCTTCCTCTGCCTGCTGCTCCCCCACCCAACTTGTGTGCATGCACATGTGCACGCTCTCTCTCTCTCTCTCTCAAATAAATAAAATCTTTAAAAACAAAACAAAATTTCTACTTTAAGAAGTTTTCTATCTAAGATACATTTGCGCACTTTGTTCTAAAATTAAAGTTTCTTGAAGATGCTACTTATTTTCTGAAGGACAAGGACCTCCATTTCTATTTAATTTCTAAGCTGTTTAGCCTCTGTCGCTATTTGCCTGCTCCGGTTTTAAAATTTCTTTAAAGTACTAACTCCAACCTTGGGGTTTTTGTTTCTCTTTTGTCGAGAAAACTGGACTCCCACGTACATGTTATCGTAACAGCAGTGCTGCCAAGTCAGAGTACAAGGAAAGACAACTTAAGAATCAAACCATGTTTACATTTGAATTGGTTCAAATAGAGGTATTATTGATACGTGGTCCTTTCTTATTGCTCTTCCATGTTTTCTTCTAGAAGCGTGGCCTCACTACTAGCATGTCAGATATTTCAAGTTCTATTTATCACTTATTTAGATCATCACGTCACACATTCAGGCCATTATAGTTATCTCTTCACCGGCGCTTCCAATTCCCCTTTTTCTTTGTGAAGTCAATTTCGTACAAATAAATCTCATTAGCTAGTCCAGATATTAGTTTAGCTAGTCCTGTGTTAAAGTTGCTTCGGCCACTCACTCAAAACAATCCATTAAAAACAACAATAGAATCTAATTATGACCATAATTAACTTTCTCAAGGTGGAAAATTTGGAAAAGACAAAGGAGGGGCTGAAATGTGTGAGCTGTTGTTGAAGCAGTCTGGGGGTATGCCACTGCCCACTCTATTTCCCTAGGTCGGAATTTTCTTTTTGTTTATAAATACTGTACGACACTTATAAACTGGTGCGGCACATCAGATTGCTAGGGAAAATCCAACATAGAGTGGTTGGAAGAGACCCTGGAGTATCATTTGGCCCAATATTCTGTGTCCATCTTGAATCACACCAGATTATCCCAGGTAGTTATTCCCCAAACCTGCCAAAGTTTCAACATGTTCCATTAGAACCCCATCACGATGGCTAAATCTTCCAATGCAAACCCCAAGCCCACCCAAAAACAAAATAAACAAACAAACAAAAGCAAGCAATAACAAACTGTGGGCCGAGATCTAATTACTTAAGATACCTCATTTGGAAGTGCCATATTAACAACCTCTGGTGCTTCTTTTTAATTAAAAACTATTTTTTTTTAAAGATTTTGTTTATTCATTTGACAGAGACAGCCAGCGAGAGAGGGAACACAAGCAGGGGAAGTGGGAGAGGAAGAAGCAGACTCCTAGCGGAGGAGCCTGATGTGGGGCTCGATCCCAGAACGCCGGGATCACGCCCTGAGCCAAAGGCAGATGCTTAACGACCATGCCACCCAGGCGCCCCTAATTAAAAACTATTTCTTAATGGAGCACTGTCCCAACTAAAATTTTCTCTAGGGCTTATGTAAAAGATAACCTACATAACATAACACAACACAATATAAACAGCATGTCCTAATGTAGTCCTTTGTACAATGAATCACTGGGAGTGTAAAAATTTTTTATGGTTAGGATGAAAGTCTAACTTTAAGAAACCGTAAAACTATAATTTAGTAATTCTGATTAAAGACCAAGCATTGACGCATGTCAGTTACCCTTAAAACCACCAGAGGGCACTCTTCACTCGCTTTTTGAAAGAGTTCTACCTTGCCTCATCGCTACTATTGGATTTTTCAATATTTCATATGACTGACCAATTTACGTAGGAAAATTCCTCCCAGAAAAATATGTAATTATGAGTGATGAATTTATGGGCTCTTATGCACAAGACACAGGCTCTCAATGTAGAGTTTGTGAGGCTAATTGGTACTTGTCTAGGACAAACTATTTTATCTAAGCATTTCTAGGTCCTCTTGTCATAAGAAACTTCCAAACTGTAAACACCCACACTGCATTAAAAATACACACTGCATTACTAACCCATAAGTTCCTCATCCACCTTTCAAGCTATAAGAAACACAAGACTTCTAAAATTTGTAGTTGGGATTTTATGCCTTAAAAATTGGCTGTTGCTCATCTCAGATATCTTTAAAAAGGTCTGTTTTCCCATTATCTGAGAAGAAACTTATCTCATTAAAATGCTCACATGATCGCACACTCAGGTGTTCTGGGTTTTGAATTTGAATATATGCACCTAGAAGCAAGGACAAATTAGATACAAATTCCAAGAGAATTTCCAGATATGATTTAGTCAAGAGATATTTCTTTCACCTTAAGCTTCCGTGTCTGTGTCACTGGTGAATATAATAATAGTTTTCATTTTTATAGTGCTTTATAAAGTTTCCACAGTGCTTTAAATTGGGTTCTCACAAAGTCTGTCAAAGGTAAAGATGGCAGATACTAATGTTCCTATATTACCAAAGCATTACAATTGCATCAGGGAGGAGACACTGACTGCTCAGGTCACATAATGAGTCTTGGGGCTAGAAGAGACACCTCAGGAGTCAAAGTCAAAGTATTCTCTCATGCTTCGCACCAGGAGCAGGCAGCGAGCTTCTTTCTGACTCAGGATATTACATAGGAAGCTACAGAGAGCCAAGAAAGGTGACTAAGGGAGTTTAAAGGATCAAAACCACACACCAACTGTAGTCAAAAGGTATAAACCTACAGTTATTAGATAAATAAGTCCTGGGGATGTAATGCACAGCATGGTGACTACAGTTAATGATATGTGTTGTATATTTGTAAGTTGCTAAGAGGGTCAATCTTAAAAGGTCTCATCATAAGAAAGAAAAATTTTAACTGTGTGGTTGTGGTTGTTCATTAGACTTAACTTGTTGAGCACTTCACAATATATACATATATGGAATCGTTATGTTGTACACTGAAACTAAATATAATGTTATACTTCAATGATATCTCAGTAAAAAAGAATAAATATTTTAAGAATAAATGCTGACATACACAGAAAAAAAAAGATCACGCCCCCCCAGACTGCCTACATTTGCTTCTATGTCGATGCCGCCCACTTCTACCATTCGCTCCTCAAACCCCAAACCAGCACCACTGCTACTCCTTCAAGGCCCCTAAAGCCCCTAAAGCAGAAGACAAGACCAGGAAAGCATTTGCAACAAAATCTGGGCCAGCCCGCAGCTGTGATGCCCAGGCCTTCCTCCAGACCAGGGCTTCTCCCAGGTACTACCCATGGAATCATTTGCAGAGCGTTTGACAATCCCGACACCTGGATGAGTGACGTCAGAATTTCTGATGCCAACGTGCTGCAGGTGAAGAACCTCTGCTTCGGGTATATTGAGTCAGAATCTAACGGTTCCTGGAGTAAACTGGTGCCCTGAGTGATTTTTTTTTATTATTAAAAACTTGGAAACTATTGGCCTACAGCCAAAAGAAAAAAGTTGTTTTTGACTGAAAGCCATTGGGTAGTGAATGAGAATTCTTGGGTTTTAGTTTTTCTTGGGCTCGATTTTCCCGGCCATAGTCTCCTTGTCTGCTACTAAGGGAGCTGGACTAGTTAAGGGGACCTCAAAGTGTGGTCATGTTAATGGCAGTGTCAACACCATCTGGGAACTTATTAGAAAGGCAGCCTTCTGAGCCCTTCCCTAAATACACTAAGTCAAATACCACTGGCGGGGACCAGCAAGCTGGGTTTTAAGGAGATTCCAGCTGATTCTGATGCTGCTCAAGTTTGAGAACTCATTGAAATTTACATACTCTATCTGCTCTGAAATTCTGCAGTTCTGTCCCCTTTAGAGGAAAACCTCAGACACCAACGTTTGAGAAGGGCTAAAAAGGGGTTTTTCAGCAAGCTGCCTGCTTTAATAAGAACTTTCAAGAACCCCTTCCAACAGGAGAAAAGGAAACATTGAATGCTTGCTGATGAAAGGACCCAGCACAGTCCTGGGTACTGATAATGCTCTCATGACTTCAAACCAATACAGCATTTGTGAAGGACAAGGCAAGGATGGGACTGCCCTGGATAGGAAGGACAGCCAGAGGTGGGACAGCTGCTGAGAGTTTGCCTAACCCCTCAAACCATCCTCAACCAGGAAAAAAAAAGTCCTGACTCAGCTGGATAATGAAGGACAGGTGAAGCAAGGAGATGCCAGTCAGCCTTTAAGAAGGGCACACGCTTGGAATTATGGGCAACGGAGCCGGAAGAGTCCTCATCTGCTGTAACCTCATTTTACAGAGAAAACGGAGCTCCGAATAGGTAATGTAACATGCCCAATGTCCTAGCAATTAAACTGTCTTTAGCCATCAAACTGCATCAGGAATAAGTCTCCTGAGTCTTTGAGAATTCTTCCTTCCCCCATACTCTGTGGGGTCGCGGTAAATTTCTTTCCATCCTTCTTATTGTCAGGAGAGAGAACAACCAGGGGGAGCAGCAGGGGGAGAGGGAGAAGCGGGCTCCCCGCCCCAAGCGGGGAGCCTGATGTGGGACTGGATCCCAGGACCCTGAGATCATGACCTGAGCCAAAGGCAGACACTTAACCAACTGAGCCACCCAGGTGCCCCTCAAAATCAGTTTTTAATTTTTCTTTTTCTAAAAAAAAAAAAAAGCCTCTATATATGTACAAAAAATGTGAAGTATTATAATTCTTATGAGCAAAATATATCAATACTAATGAGGAGGAGCATTAAAAGAAATCAGAAAAGAATAACAAAAATAGTGAGAAGCACATTGAAAAAGTTTACCTCGGTCCCCAAGATAACAGAAGCTATTTTAAGAGAAATGAATTCAGAGCAGATGAATATCGGGTCGTTCTGTCTGACGTGCAGTGTCGTCGGCCCTTTGCAGAGTTGGGCCTGAAGTCTGTCCCCTGCCTGAGCTCCTTCAAAGGGACTACGTGGTCACGCCAGTCGGTCTCTGCAAGCTTGCGTAACTGTGCGTAACCAGCTGCAGGCTCCAGCCGGTACGTTTTCGTCGTCTGCGGGCGGGTATCAAGAAGTAAGTGGCTATCATCATTTTCTCCTCAAGGCTGCCTTCCTTGTAAAAGCCGTTTTATAGTTGTGGGACTTTGATTTATCAGGTGTGACGTAGTTGAGTTTTGTTCAAAGCACATGTGGTTCTCTGGGCCAGACATGCGAGGAGTCTGAGCCTCACATGCCCCCACCGCGGGGCGGAGGTGCGGGGCGGGGGGCGAGCCCTGGGAGCTGGCCCGGCCACGTGTGGTCCTACAGTGGAACCTGCAGCTGCGACCAGCAGCGGGTAATTAAGCACTGATTTTGAGGGACGCCTGGGTGGCTCGGTCGGTGAAGGCATTGGGGATATCTCTGTTCGTGGTAAACGGCAAAGAACTACTAACGTAGTGTCGGACATCCAAGATCCAGGGCTGCGGCAGCCCGCAGAGAGCTGGTATGAGCAATGCGGGGACGGTGAAAATGGTGCCAAAGTGGAATGGGAACAAGGCCTAGGAGTAGAGGAAGAGCATCGTTGGAAAGAAAATTATTTTTCTGAGTTGTAAGGTGGAACTAGGAACGTGCCCCGAGCAAGCACATGTCCTTGGGTCCTGTTTGCTCGCAGGTCAGCCATGTGCCCTTGGGCCAGTCACTTCTCTCTGTACTCCCCTCCCATCTAAAATGGGTAAGCTGATGCCTGCCCTGTCACCCATCCCCCGTCACAGCAGCACCGCAGAGGGTTCCAATACTGAGTGATTAAGGAAACGGCTTTGTCAAATTCCACAGCGATCTGAAGGGACTTTGAGAATCTGAATGAAAGTCTCTGCCGTGACCACGATACCGCACATGACAGGTGCCCATGGCAGGTGCCCACGGCAGAAGGGGGGAAGTGGGGAAGGACCAGCTATGCAGAGAGTGCCACACTTCTACTGGGAGGGGCAGTTTATCTTCAGGGTGCTGCCCCAGCAGGAAAATCAGTCATTTCAAGCAGATGGGCCAGTGTGTGATGAGCTCAGAGAGGGCCAAAGAGTCACCGCCCTGACTAGGGTGCAGGAGGGAGTGGACCTGGAAGGGCCTGGTGGCCCCACCAGGAATGCAGGCTTTTCTCTGTAGATGCTCATTTCTGATTGCAAATTTTCAGATTACTCTGGTAGCAGCACAAATACTGACAGGCAAAGATGAGGCTAGAGGAAGAGAGACATTGGGGCTCTAAGGTAGGAGCCAGGAGGCAGCCTCAGAGGCCAGGTGTGGGGGCGCTTAGAGGATGGCGATGCTCATTACTTCACTTAGAAATAGTAATAATAACTCATTACATGTTATTGTAAAGAACATTTTTTCTTGAAAAATAGCTATTTTATAAAACAAAGCAAAATCAAAAAAGCAAGAAGAGTAGCACTGTTTTACACTTTTGCAAGTCTCCTGAGAGTCTGACTTAGTAGAAGACAGAGCTGGCTTCTCACGTCTGCTTTTGCGTCATTTTGGTGGAAGTGTATGAAGACAATCCGGCCTCACACAGATATGTAGTTGGAAAATGGAGGCGTATTTTAGTATCCTTTAGAGGTAATTGTGGATATTCTCGATATTACAAGGAAACTCAACAAATGATATTTTCTTAAAGGTCAGTTGCAGTACGGAATCTGAAACCCTATCAATAACCCCTTTGCACTTGGAACAGATCTTATACCCACAATACTGGCTCACTGGGGCACCTGGGTGAATCTGTCAGTTGAGCATGGACTTGATTTTGGCTCAGGTTGTGATCTCAGGGTCATAGGATCGAGCCCCGTTTGAGCTCTGGGATCCACTTGGGGTCTGCTTGAGGTTCTCTCCCTCTGCCCCTCCCTGACTTGTGTCCCTGCTCTCTCTCTCTTTAAATAAAATCTTTTTTTTAAAAAAGGAAGAAAGAGGGGCTCCTGGTGGCTCAGTTGGTTAAGCATCTGCCTTCAGCTCAGGTCATGTTCCCAGGGTCCTGGGATCAAGCCCCATATCGGGCTCCCTGCTCAGCTAGGAGCCTGTTTTGCCCTCTCCTCACCCTGCTTGTGCTCTCTCTCTTAAAAAAAATTTTTTTAAGATTTTATTTATTTATTTAAAAAGGAAAAAAGAAAATACTGGATCACTGAATTATACAGATTTCCAAATGTTAATACATCTTTTCAAAATAGAAGATTTAAAAGTCCCATTCATCACACACACACACTTTATCAGAAAAATCTTTATATATTGGGAAGCTGTCAAGCTCACAGTGCTATCTTTACTTCAGAATTCTGTATCTCCAGCCCAGACCCCTCCACTCAGTTCCGCACTTACTTATCCAACTACCTACTTGACATCTCTCTGCTCTTCTCAAAGGCCTCTCAAGCTCAACATGACAAAAGTGTACCTGGTCTTTCTGCTCAAACCTGGTCCTGTGCCATGTCCCTAAACAGAATCACCAGTAGGAACTGGAGGCAGAGATCTTTGAGATGCTCTCTCCCTTACTACATCTGCTCCCACAAATCCATGCCTAAGTCCTTGTGGCTAAGTCCTATTATGATGTGTTGTAGCCCAATCTGTCCACAGGACACCCCCAACTGGACATAGATGGAAACTCTTAGGTCCCACATCACAGGCTTAGGAAAAGGAAAGCTGGGGGTGCCTGGCTGGCTCACTTGGTGGGGCATGTGACTCTTGATCTCGGGGTTGTAGTTCGAGTCCCACACTGGGTGTACAGATTACTTAAAAATTAAAAAAAAAAAAAAGGCACCTGGGTGGCTCAATCAATTAAGCATCTGTCTTTGGCTCAGGTCATGATCCCAGGATCCTGAAATCAAGCCCCACAATGGGCTCCCTGCTCAGCAGGGAGTCTGCTTCTTCCTCTCCCGCTGTCCCTCTCTCCACTCGTGTGCTGTCTCTCAAATAAATAACTATCTTAACAAAAAATAAAAATAAAAAAGGAAAGGGAAAGCTGCTCCACAGTTAACTCAGCAAGAGGTTCAGGGCTCAGCACCTGACTCTAGGTTTAGGTGACATGGCTTATTGAGTGACAGAATTCATTCCTTTTATGGCAGTATGAGATACCCCTTCCATTTGGGTCTGGTCTTGGGGCTGATCAGGACAAGTGTGTTGGGTGCCAAGGACCTGTCTCTAAGGGCCAAGAGATTCACTCTCAAACTCCCATTCTGATTCCTAGGACAGATGATGGAAGAAAATGTAGGTTTCTTCAAGAATAGGAAGACGGTTCCTCTTGCCCACTACAGAATAGATCCAGGGGAGATTTTCTGCCTCCTTCATATGACTCCTTGTGTTGTTAAACCTTATGAAACTAAAATGGAATGTTCAAATGAGGAGGAATAAAATGTTGAAATCTATGTAGCCCCACAGTGAAACTCGGAAGGCTTTCTATTGCTGTCTCCAGTCAACACTGTCTTGCTGCCTCTTGTCATGGCCGGAGGCAGCCAAGATGGCAGAGCTTTGGAATTAAATGGAATTGACCCAAGACCATCCCCTTTGTAAACCAGAGCAATTCCCACAACCTGAGGGTAAATGAACCAACCCCCACCTTTAGGCATGCAGTCAGCACAAATCAGCTAGCTATATGTAAGAGGAATGAAATGAAGATACCCATGTTTTCTAAGTAAGAAATTTATTTGATCAAATGACAGTATATGAAGATATTTTCAACTATAAGGCTCTATTCAGACAAAATGTCAATTGATTATAAAGTAAATGGTATCAATGTCAATGGCACCTAAAAACAGAAAGAATGAGTTTCCTATAAAGGTGTCTGTATAAAGCATTCATAAAATCCTCGTGAACTTTAAAACTAGGTTGCAAGTATAACAGATTAACCTATAAATAGTACTTAAAAGCAGGTTTCTGAAATGACACAATATATCATTACACATAAGGTATCCGGGGCTCCTCTGAGAATCAAAGAAAGGCTGTCTGTGAGGAAATGTGTCATCCCTGGAGCAAAACTGAAGCATGATTACACTGCAGCCTTGAGTTCCCTACACAATAGTCTCTCCTTTCAGGTCCTCGGGAATTGGAATTGAATAGGTGGGAATTTCTAATCACTCTCATTGGAAATAATTAGAAAACGAGGTTGGGAAACCGGGGTTGGGAAGAAGGTAAGGAAAATGGAGGCATGGTAAGGTCAGAGGTTTCTGCAAAGCGGCTTTAGAAATGTGCAAAGAAATGGATACAAGGAATACATAACTGAATCCGCAGAGCTGCTCCCTGGAGTCTACAGGGAGGAGGGCACCGCGCGGCACTCGGGCAGCACAGGCTGACCCGCACGCCCAAGTGCTTGCTGGGTGCCACCCACACACTGGTGGGACGATGTTCCCTGGAGGCTGGAGTCATTACCTGGGTGCACCAGGGACAGGCCAGAATGTGGGTTACACCAACTTTCCCCAAAGATTTTTTTCCAGCATCCAAGAGGCTCTGCCTTTGGGGCCAGGATAGGACGTGGGAGGCAGGAATCGGCAGTTCCAAGTTATAAAACCAGAAAAGCTTGACATGTGGAAGGAAAACCAGATAGGAAGGGGGTGTCTCCCAGGGCGCACACTATTGGCAGAAAAACACAAAAGTGTCCGATGATGAAAGGGCAACTGAACCATAAGGAGCAGTGAAAAAGATCCCAGAAAGCAACAGGTGGTAACTGACAATTATATAGCACCCATTATTACTAATTTAAGATATATAAACATCGTTGGGTTTCTATCTAGTATCTGTGCTATTATTTTATAAATATAAATATGAGGGCTTTCAAAATATTACAAATGACACATACATTCTGGTATAAATGTTACACTCCTGATTCATACAACAGACTTGATGTTACATTTAAACCTAGTAGATTTAGGATTATATATAGAATAATTTTTGCAGATCATTTTCTGAACCTTGGTCACACAGCTAAGTAAACACCAAAAAACACAGGAAGCATCTTATTGGTGGCTTTGGCAGCAAACGTGGTTGTTGTTGTTTTGTTTTTTTTTTGTCTATGTATTTATGCCTTACACAAAGATACACTTGTTCACTTGTATAAATGAATTCAAAGCCATCCATAGGCGATCTTACACTTAAAACTCTTGTTTTCTTATCTGCTTCTTTGCTATCGAGTCTGTGTGGGAGGGCTACTCAATGGCTTGCGTCTCCTTTTCTCTGAGCCTCATTGTCTTTCCTTAGAGGTGTGTATTTAAAAATAGTTTCATGTTTCCCATTCAGGCTAAGTGGCTCTTTTAAGATTCCTAAGCTCGAGAGGACAATCTTCGTTATGAATGACAGTGACATGCGTGCACACGCACACATGGGTTGTCATAAAAACAGTAAATGGATTCTGATCATCTAGTTTTAGCCGTGTGCCTTTAAAAAGGTTTGTTCCCAGTGCTGCAGAAAATAACCTCTACACACACGCAGGTGGATCGTTAGAGAGGACCCTTCCCACTGCCTCAGCTTGACGAAGTGAGACACACCTGAAGATGGGTCCGGCTGAGAAACCCCAAGCTTCTGTGGGTCCACAGAACATTAGAGCCGTGGCCTCAGCAGAATCTGAAATTACTTTCTCTTCAGGGAAGTGTGTCATATCTAATTACTCTACAGAGTGATTCTGTAAATTAGTCTTATGCATGTGGAAACTAAATGGTCTACATGACCTTACTCTGACAGTGAGAGGAAAGCAGTACCAGAGCCATTACATTACAGTTACCACACAGGGGATCTCAGGCACGGCAAGGGAGCTTTCCACGGAATGAATCTTTACAATCTTAAAGCCAAGGCTGAGTCATTCACCTGTGCTTCATTTCCCCCAAATAAATTTATAATTTAGGAAACTGAAGAGGCCACACTAATCGTGAAGTGAAATCAGCCTTTCCACTCTGATGTTAATAAGGCAACTTTGATAAAGATGTTAGGAGCTGGATTCCCAGTCTGTGGAAATTTTCTTAGTGAGTGACCGAGCATGTAAATTTAACTCAAGTGAAATTACTAAGATAATTAGCCTTAAAAAAATGGATTTAGGAAAGTGAGGTGACCCTTGAGTAGCTTATCTACCTTCTCTGACAGAAATCATCTCTTGGCAAGATGGGCTGCTTTGGGTTCAGCTTACCTGAAAGTAATTTCATTGGGAACTTTCCTTCGCCATTTACTGTAACAGGGGACTAACTCAGGTTGGTTCTAGTGAACGAAATAAAATCAACATGATGTATGATGTAGCACAGTCCATCAACGGGTTTCACCCCATTGAGTGCCAGAGTCACACTGGCCAGTCTGATGGATGATTTCAGCAAACTTCGCATTTCCCACCAGCCAAATACCACTGTTTCCTGAAACATGATTCCAGTAGAGAAGAGAAATTTACAGTCAAGGCCCTCACAGCAACATCTAGGTTGGGTGCCCAAGGCATGGCTTATGGGAAACTGTCTGCCCCTAAAGCTGTGCTCACATTTGCAACCCTGGCACTGGGTATTTGGCACACGTTTTAAGGAGACATCTATGGCCCTGGAGGGACCGTCTGAAACTTCAGACCACAGAATGAAAATGCTCTTTCAATCACCTCATTCTAAGACATTTGCTTGGCTACTTTGACTCCCTACCCCAAGGAAAGTGTTCCCCACACCATGATGTGTGGGGACAAGATGGCTCCAAATCACAGATAAGCTGAGTTTTGCTGAAGGTCAAGCTGAGCTCAGAACTGCTTCCATCTGTTATCTTTCCAGCTTTGGTTTCCAGACCCGATTACACATAGCATAATATAAGGGTAATGTGAGCAAAGTCTGATGAGTTTTGCTCATTATCCAGCTCTCTACACAATGCCCAAATAAGTAAGGTGATCTGGAGGAGTAATGTGTCTGGCCTGGGAGAAAAAATAAACACCAGCCAAATCACATCTTTCTTTAAAATCTTCCAGCTAAAAATTCAATTGAACAAGGCCTGAGACTCCCTGCATTTAATGACACCTCAACCTCAATTTCAAACTAGTACTGTTTGTTAAAACTATCAAATGGACAACCCCATTTGCCACAGTGGAGAAAAAACTGTGAGGAAAATGAACCACAACTCAGAAAAAAAATAAGTGAAAAGGCATTTGCATTGACAGAGTGCTAAGTTAAAACAATAATATATCTAGAAAACACTGAAAATTTATATCTCAAAATAGAACTAGGTTTAGTCAGAAGGCTCAGTAAAACAATTTCTTAAAAAGCCGATCAATAAAAAGGAGAGCTAAAATAACCTTCCCATTTTTTGACCCTTCCTCACTTTCCTGCCCTCAGACTACCAGTGCTACAGCAGACCAATCAATAAGCCATGAAGAAGTGCTGGTATTTTTCAGGATCTCTTCAAGACAATTTCCATCTTGGTCACTTGACCTCTCTCTCTGATCAAGGCAACTGATGGACTTTCAGTGCATTTGGAGACACGGGCTCAAAGACCTCGTCGTCATCTTCCACCCCTTCTTCGATTGGTTTCATCTTGGCAGAGCCCCGTTGGTGTGGGGATGGCACGTCTGTCAAAGACACAGAGAGGAAAACCACTTAATGTACAGCCTGCCCTGATGTTAACATGATGTATCAACGATAAACTCCAACTGGAAAGTCAGACTCTCTGGGTATCTGTCGCTAGCACCAGGAATGCTATTTCCCTAAATATTGTATTTTCAATTCAGCATTTCAAGAAAACGATGAAGTCAAGAAATGATTCTCAGTCTTAAGAACAGACGTGGAATGGATTCCACTGCACATGCTTGGATGACAGAAGCTTCTCCAACATATGCAGTTTCCAGTGGGTTGCCTTGCCCTAAAGTCTGATTAGGAAATTCCTAATTTCCCAAAAGAAGAGTTCCATCCTAAAGCTATGGAAGCTAACACTATCTGTAGCACCACCTAAAACGGCAAGTTCTTGCCACCACCTGTCCAGCCACTGCCCGGACTGGTATAGGAGAGGGAGGGATGGGAAGGAGGGAGAAGGGGAGGGAAAGCGGGGTGGGGGGAGGGGGATAGTCCAGGCTCACAGGAAGGAAAAGCCAGGTGAAGAAAATACAATCCCAAGTAGCAGAGGGAGCAGGAACATCCCTAAAGTCTTTTATATCCAAGGAGTCAAGTAATAAAGGACTCAGTCTGTCCCTCCTTTGTTCATGTGTTTGTCACATGCTTATCATTTACCACATAAGGGACACGGTGGTTGATGCAGAAAAAAAGCACGGTTTAAAAGTAAGAGTAGAGGGGCGCCTGGGTGGCTCAGTTGTTAAGCGTCTGCCTTCCGCTCAGGGCATGATCCCAGCGGTCTGGGATCGAGCCCCACATCAGGCTCCTCCACTGGAAGCCTGCTTCTTCCTCTCCCACTCCCCCTGCTTGTGTTCCCTCTCTCGCTGGCTGTCTCTCTCTCTGTCAAAAAAATATGGGGCGCCTGGGTGGCTCAGTCGTTAAGCGTCTGCCTTCGGCTCAGGGCGTGATCCCAGTGGTCTGGGATCGAGCCCCACATCAGGCTCCTCCACTGGAAGCCTGCTTCTTCCTCTCCCACGCCCCCTGCTTGTGTTCCCTCTCTCTCTGGCTGTCTCTCTCCCTGTCAAATAAATAAATAAATAAAATCTTTAGGAAAAAAAAAGATTAAAAAAAAATTTAAAAATCTTTAAAAAAATTAAAAAAAAATAAAAGTAAGAGTAGAAGTTACTATAAATAGGTGCATAGACTTTTCAAGGTGCTTGATGAAGGGCTCCAGGACAGCATAAACACCCCTTCACAAAGTTCCCATACTCAATGTCAGGATTCTTCTGTTGGGGGTCCCCGTCCGCCCCGCCCACAGCGGCGTGGTGCCCTTGCTGCTCTCCAACAGGGCAGAAGGGGATTCCTTCAATTAGTCAATCAGCAAATACTGACCTCACGCTGAGCGTAAGGCTGATAATGGAAGAACCATGGGTGAAACCTGACTCTTCAACTACTTGGTATAGAGCAAAGGAGGGTAGTGGGACCCTACTAAGACGCGAAGCAGCACTGCTACAAGAACTTTAGCAAGATCACCTGTTAATCCCTGGCAGGGTCGGCAGGTGATAGCAGATGCAGTGGGCAAGGTGGAGGGGCGGGGCCGGAAGTGCCATCAGCACGGCGGGGGGGGGGCGGGGGGGGGGAGCATACACTGTACTCAAGGCCCCAGGCTCAAAACACAGTTCTTGGGTTTAAAACCCTGCTCTGCTGCTTCCTAGCTGTGTGGTCTGCACTCCATCACTAAGCCTCAGTTTCCATATCTGTAGAAGGGAGATATTCCCAGGGCCGCCTCCTGCCGTCGTTCGGAGGATAAAACAAAATAATTGTGTTATGGACTCAGCAGGGTGCTGGGCACACAGAAAATGCCACTCCTTGTTTATTACGAACTGCACAGTCCCAGTCTTGCACTGGGGAGATGCCACTCCCAACAGCCACAGCCTCCAAAATAAAAAAGAGGTGAATTAGACTGGCTTGGACTTTGGTATAGTTGATGTGTTTGCTGTGCCTACATGGAAATTGTTCACTTTCAAACATTTACAGTCAATTAAAATACTGTGTTTCTTGAAAGACAACCATGCACATACACTGCAGAGAATAAGCCTCTATTACAATGATCCAGGAACACAGTTCTGTCATGGAGCACAGCATGACAGGAGCGCCCAGGCCAGTTTTTTGACCCTTTTCTTGCAGGTGACAACACAACCACCAACCACAACCTCCAATTTGCATGTTTACTCCAGTGGAGATGAATACTATCCATGTGAACTTGGGCAAGTTACTTCCCTTCTCCCTGCCTCAGTGACCCTATCTGTAAAATAGGAATAATGCTATTATCTACTTCCTATGGTTGTTAAGAGGACTAAGGGGCTTACTATTTGTGTAGTTCTTACATCAGTGCCTGGGATGCAACAGTCGTTTTGTCAGTTTGTAAGTTAATACAATGAGTTATTAATACGGTCTTTGGAGGGCAATGGCCAACGTAATTAGAAAATTTGTTAAAATTCATTATCGCCAGTAGGAATGGCAAATAAAAACAAGTGGGACTTGTACTTGAATCGGGGTTTGTGTTTCTCAATCGAAACAGTCCCACGTGCAGAGAAATTGTCTTTAAAGAATAGCCGTGCCTTCTGTCGCATGTATAGCCTCCAGTATGGCTGAGCCTCATAAAACATTGCTCAGACTGAGCATTTGCAATCAGATAAAAACTCTCCGAACAAACAACAAGATGGCATGTCTAAGAGCATTAAACCCAATAATAAGGTAGAGCATTTAGACGTGATTGTATCACACACATAACAGAAACACACCCAGTTTACTTTGGGGAAGTGGGACTCATTGCTCTGGGTTTGAGCCCATCGATCAGAGCAGGGGAGACATTCTATAGGACCTCGAGGCTACCGTCTACATCGGGGCCAAATGTTCTCTGCCCTCTCAGCTCCATCACCAATAGGTGCATTTTCCCCCTGAGAGAGAATGAAGAGAGGAACTAAGACAACTGGAAACGATGTGGTGAAAACCTTCCAAGGACTTTCAACTTCTCCGTGAAAGAATTTGTTCAGTCCCCACTACATTTGCCGGAGCCAAGGAAGAGCTGTGGTGCTTATAACATAGCATTAAAAAGACAGTAGTGCAGGAGTCATCCAGAGTCCTGGGGTGACACCCAGGGGTGTCCAAGCCTGGCCTCCTTCCCCTTCCAATCCAAGCTCTGGCAAATTCACTGCTCCCCAAATCCAACTCATCCTTTCCCTCTTCTCCTGCTTTTCTCCACACCTGGAGTGGCCTCTCCACTCCCATCCCTACCCAGCAAATTCCTACCCATTCCTCAAGGTCAAGGTCAAACCCCACCTTCTTCATCTGGAGTCTTCCATAATTCCTTACGTGGGGAGATTCTATTCCCTAGACTCCAACAGCCCTTCCACATTCTGTAGTTCATTGTGATCACAAGTACGTGCCTCTGTCCCTTACTGGAAAACAGGCATCTTGAGGGCTGTAAGAACACCCTCTTCGTCCTGCAGAAGTAGCCCTCACGTAGCCAGGTCCTTGATGATTACTTAGTACCTGAAAATAATTACTTAGTACATGAAACTCCACAAGAGGCCTTCAGAAGGCTGAGCCTGAGGACAAGGGAAAGACGCACAGCCATCACCTTTAATCTCGGGTGGGTCAATTCCCCACCATACCAATGGGGAAGCACCTGTATTTCTCAAGTGCAGGCGGTCTCGGGTTACAGTAAAACCTCACAATGAAAAGGGACTGTTATCACTATATTCTGTGTCATGTTTCCTGGGGAAATCATTGTCATATAATTGACTCACCAGTGCTTATAGCATGGGCTTACAGCATAGGTTATAGTGGTGCTTATAGCAAGGGCAAGAGCGCCGTCCCCTCACTTAAACGTCTGTATCACCACCTGCCACCTGCCATCACCCAATCAGCAAAAAGTGCCGCTGAGTGATGACAAGGCACTAGAGGCTGGGTTAAATGTTAGGGAAATAAAATGAATCGGACAGAGTCTCTGACTCGATCTTATTTCGTTTCTCAAGAACTCAATGCACTTTTCAGAGCAATTCATGCTTACCACATCCATACGATCTTTCTACTTTATACTCAGAAGCTAGAGCAAAGACAACCTGGAGAGCCTGTGAAAGGAACGCGAGTGGGGGGGCTGCTGTACAGGGATCCTTCCTCACCAGGAAGTGGACCACCTCGGCAGGGTCACATTCTGGCAGGAGGAACTGCTGGACCTAACAGCCCAGCAAGATTGCATGTTCCTGCAAATGTTCTTTTCACAGGATACTAGATTCCCTCTCACTTCAGGCTTCATGGCTGGGTAAAAGCACACAGGCCCCCTGGTCCCAGTTCCCACAGCAGCGCCTTACTGCCCTTCCTCCCCCTGTCAGATGCACTACAAGGCAAGGAACCCAGCCTGCCTGGTAACCACTGGAAGCTCCCCGGTGGCAGCTGGCTGCCTGACCCCTCCACAGGAATCAGGGCCGCAGAGAGTGCCCACACTTTGTCCCAACCTTAGTTGGCCTGGGCCTCCTGAACCACTGAAGGCCAAGGGTGATAGTCACCCGGTCTACCTGAGGATCAATCACTGTCTGGCCAGGAAAAAGTCAGGCTCTGAGGAGCCAGGAGCTCACTTGCCCTAGACCTGATGCTCTCCAACCTCAATGAGACACCTGCTGGTTCGGTGGAAAGACTCAGTCACCATCACTATGCTGCCAGAAATCATTCCTTTGTCCACTAATATATCTAAGGCCAATGTGGAGTGTGTACAATGACAAAACCCCCAAAAACTATAAAAAAGAAGAGAGAATATTCTGCTTCAAGGGAACTATCTTACACTTCCCAAGTTGAACATTAATAAATTCTTTCTACAAGTTTGCCTGGTTTTTCATTAATTTTATGCACCGATGCATCATCAGAAATTTGCCCAGAAGGCTCAAACCTACCTAGATGTAAGAGCACGAGGAGAGGAGAGGGGAAGAAATTAAGCTTATCTTTAGTTAAGTGCTTTTTCAAATTACTTTTGTCCCTCAAGGTCATTACTATGAGGTACATGACCTCCGCATAATGCTTTACTTTTCATTTATTCCAAGTTCTAAGCAGGCAAATAATTCCATATCCATAAATTATCCAGAAAGCTGATTTCTATCCTTCCTCTATTAAAACCAGTTTTACAGTTAGGAAACAGAAGTGGTTAACTATATCCTTTGGTATTTTTTATAATTAAGAAGAGATAATTAGCATTATGTTTTGCTATCAGCTATAATCCTCTTCTACTTGGCTCTGGGTGCCAATTAACACAGTTTATTGTAAAAGTTATGTAAAACAAATAGTCTCAGACTGAACTGCTATCCAGATTTATCAGGTGTGAAATTGTTAAACAGTTAATGTCAAGAGTTGCTGTTGCTGGGGGATGTTTCATATTACACCAAGTGGCAAAAAAATCTTCCATCAGAAAGACTTCTATGCCCCTTCCACAGATACCAACGCACCAGGAAGGCACAGTCGGGGGAGCGGAACTTCCTCTGAGTTTACACCACGTTCGGTGTGTTCAGCTGAGAGAGAACAGCAATCCCGAGGGGCAGACAAACTCAAAAATACGAGCTTTGAGCACATGCAGAAGACAGAGGCGTAGCAGTAAGAGTCCTGAACCAAAGAGTGGGCCCTCCCACTCCTGTCAGATCACAGGGGGTGACAACACTGTGGACGCCCACCAGAAGATGTGGATCTGGGAAGTCGAGTCTCTCCTCAGCAGCCCTGTTCAGAGCTCCTCGCCGAGGAGCAGACGAGTCCGTACGGAGGCCCACTGTGCATCCTGCAGGCTGCTACCTGGCTGTGCAAGCAAGTTACGGGCCTCCGTGAGGACACGCTTAGCCTGCCCCACCAGACCCTTTCCTGTCTTCCTAAGGTCCCCAGTCAAAGAACCACAGGAAGCCTTTTTACATGCAGACCAGGGAGCTCTTACCTAACAGTCCAAATTCTAGTATCCTCAGTAGTGAAAAATTCGCTAAGAGAACTTCCCTTTGACAGAATTCTGTCCTTATTAAGCTTATTTTATTTCAGTGTGCTTCTAATTACATGAGGGCATGAGGGCCTGAGGGCATCTCTTAGCAAGTCAAAGTAAACAGACGTGTTTGTTGTGCTTAAATCCAGAGTGAAGGTCACACCTGTTCCAGAGAATGAATAAGCGACCTTGGGTTTGGTCTCCAAATAAATAGAATATCACGATATGAAATTTGTCAAGTGACTTTTCCCTCTGCCTAAGATACACACTTTTTATAAAGGGAGAACACTTTGGTAAACTATCTAATATAATGTTATACGATTTTTTCCCCTTTATTCCGTTAACTTTGATGACATTTCCCTCATTCCTTTCAAAGTGTTCTTATTTTTATTATGTTTAACCATCTGGCCAAATGCTTTAGCAAGTAATTAAAAACCTTACAAAGGGTTTAGAATTTTAATTAGATTATACAATTTTTGATGAATGGGGATAGGGGAGGATTTAATGGCTTCGTTGCTAGAGAGGATTTTCATCCCATTTCCTGCCTTGCCTATGTATATCCTAAAATTTTTTTTTGAAATTGAAGAGATTGAGTTTGGATTGAAACTTTCTGAAAAATAATCATGAAGGGTAGGGATAGCTTTTATCCTTAATTTCCCTTAGAGAAACTAAGGCACCAGCATTGAGGGACTCAACCAAAGAAATGTATAAATTATGGCAAATAGAGAGGCTGGAGGAGGTTAGTGGTTCCCATGAGGAGGTTTTCTCTAGCCCAACAGGTCATTTCCAGATCAACTGCTAACTACTCACACGGGTGGTCAGAGTGTCGAGCTGCCCCGCCATAGGTGTGAGCCGCCGAGGAACAGTGGAAGTCCCGCAGCCCCTTCCTGCCCACAAGGAGAAAGCTGTAACATCATGGGGATGGTGAATAAACTCAGGCGAACGGGGAAGGCAGTTCCAGGATGGCAGCTGCGCACCGACCCAGCCAACAACTAGTCCAGGATAAGATAGGAGACTGGAAGGTTCTGGGAGGAAGGTCTCTGAGAAAAAGGGGACACAGAATTGATGTACTGAGAGAGTACAGATATAAGAAAAAAAGAAAGTAAAAATGAGGGGAAAGAAAGGAAACTAGAAATATCTATAAAGACAAAAATCAGTATGAAAAGGCATGGTTCAAATATGAAACAACTGCTCCAAGACATTAAGAAGAAACTAACTGGATTTCCATTAAAAGGCAGAATAAGAAGCTACAAGATACTAGGGTCATGGTGAATAAAATGGCTCCCAAAGCAAGACAATTACAAACCTCCAGGGGAAAAAAAGTAAAGTCAAGTATGAAGTAAACTGTGGCATGATTTTTATGTTGTATGTGAAAGGAGAAGCCATTTGAACTTGATATTAGAAACAGTCTCCTCTGAACAGAACAGGAATCATGATGTTGTAACCAAAAAGAAAGAAATGTAGTCACAGTCTACTATTTGGTTCTGAATAAAGCATAATAATGTCAACATTGTTTCTTTGCTTAAACTTCTCGAAAAAAATCATAGAGAAAAGCAAGGAAGACCTAATTGTTTTTACAAAAAAAGAACAGTCTACTTAATACCATTGAATTGTACACCTAGATATGGTTAAGATGGTAAATTTGATGTTATGTGTATTTTATGAAAATAAAAAAATTTTGAAAAAAGATAACAATATACTTGTTATCCATCTTGATTGTTTAAAAGTTAAGGAGGAGACCCACAACAATGTAAAGGTAGAAGGGGAAAGAATAAGAAAGGATAGAGAGGCTAATGTCCTCACCTTTAAAAATACTGCAGAGAGAAAACAAGATGGAGATTTAAGCGTATTATTTAATGCTACAAGGGTAAATAATAAAAGAATAAAAAACTAGAGGTATCACCCAATTGAGCAGAAGGGGGAAGGGAAGTTAAAAGTGAGCTAAGTTAGGTTAGTAGATAAACGATAAGTGGATAAATCAAATTATAGGACATTATTTAGCATTCTGGACAAAAATTGTTCCAATGTGATTGCTTCTAGCTAGCAATTAGGTTGGAGGGGGTTACTTCTTCTCATTGAATTTTTTTTTTTTTTTTTTTTACTATTTGTTATCCGTGTGTGTATATTAACTTGTTAATTTTTTAAAGTATTTTTATTCATTTATTTATGAGAGAGAGAGCAAACGAGCAGGGGGAGAGGGGCAGAGAGAGAAGCAGGCTCCGTGCTGAGCAGGGAACCCAATGCGGCACTCGATCCCAGGACCCTGCGATCATGACCTGAGCTGAAGGCAGACAGATGCTTAGCCGACTGAGCCACCCAGGTGCCCCTGAACTTGTTAATTTTTAAATTTGTTATTAAAAGTTTAAAAATGTGTAACTGTGGGGACACCTGGGTGGCTCAGTTAGCTAAGCATCTGCCTTTGGCTCAGGTCATGATCCCAGGATCCTGGGATAAATAAAATAAAAAAATTCATAACTGTATAAAATCCCTCTACTATCATTTTACAGAGAAAACACTGTGAGGATAGAGGGCAGTGAATAGATTGGTGAGGACAGGAGTTCTGGAGACAGAGAGCACAGTCCCTACTGGCTGGGAGACCAAGGACTAGAGGAAATAAATGTCATATTTCTCAACCCTAAAAGGGTAAAACACCACACCAACCTGAGTGGGTGGGCGTGAAGATTAAATGAGAACACGTATGAACGTGGTCAGGATGTGTCAGCTGCGACAGCAGGGGCTAACTAACATCCCTAAACAAATTCACACTCCCAAATGGATATGGATATCCATAGGGTAAAAAGCAAAACAAGAACTTATAACAAACTCAACACTTCTTTGTTTCAGAGCTAACCCAGTGGCCTTGACCCCATTACTTAGCCTCCCTAAGCTATTCCTTACTTATGTACAAAGTGGGGGCACTGCTTTTCTCTCTAGGTCTTGGTGGGTCTGAGAACTGTTCCAGTATTCCTGCTGCCTGACCACACCTTCTCTCTACTTCGCCATGTCATTCATGTAAAGCTTGCCGTTTATTCGTCTGTAGCTGTTCGTAGGGCGACTGGAATACAAATTGAGTTGCACAGGTTATTTCATGAAACCAGCCTTGAAACTGAGAATGCTGTACTGGTTTTTTGTATCCTTCCAGGTAAATAAATGGGTAAGATAGCCGAGAGAAACTCTTGCTGTCAGACATGCTGCTAGTCTTTGCAAAGAATACTAACTAGATGTAAGCTAACTTAAAGTGTGACTAGATCACATGGAATCAGGAGATCGTCCAGAACGCCGTCTTGACATTAATAACAAAAAACATCTGAAAAGATTGTTTCCTCAGAGAAAACCTCTTTTTAAATATCTCATAGTGTCTTTAAAAATCATATATTTTAATTATAATTTCTGAAAAAAAATACGTGGTTTAAACTAGCAAAAGCTTTCAAAGACAAGTTCCAGCAGAATGCATTACCTATCATGCCTCAGGATTTAAAAAGCAAACAAACCACACAATAGGTTATTTAACCCCAATTAGCTAAAATAAAGTTCTACAACTTTTAAGGAAACAGAATATGGTCTCCCGTTGCCATGACGACGCCTGTGCCCGGCACCGCTTGTCAGGGATGCCCCTGCCAAGTCCAATCTGTATGCGTGTGTGTTTCTACATCACACGTAGGAGCTCAGCCTCGTAAGGAGACGATGGTAAGGCAGCCTGACGAGCACCTCGGGGCCGCAGCAGAGAGGAGAGAGCTCACAGCCACACGAGGGCAGGCAATCCTTCCCAGGGGCCCTGCACCGCTCGTCCTTTCCGGTCCTTCTGCCTCACAATCACGCTTCCAAACATGAAACAAATAAATGAAGCCCCAGGAAAGCGAAAAGGAGTTAAGTAGATTATGGGCTACTGACTAAATAGGAAGGAAGCAATTTTTCTGGGACTATCTCATTACTTTACTTTCTTGTCTTCAAACGATAATTTGACATGGAATACAGAGTCTGCGCGGCAAAGAGTAGAGCGCCTGCTCTGGATTTAGCATCATGTGATATACGCAAAGATAGAGCACAACGTAAGAAATGGATCAGCAGCAATTTCTTTTCCTGCCTTCCCCGGAATCTCTGCAAGCCTGTAATCTACCCACCAGTAAATGGGAAATAGGAGAAACCACCCTGGGGCTGCATGCGGGGAAATTCCACTGTAGGGAGGGACTCCTACTCCTCGTGTGGCTCAGGGGCCAGCCACACCAGCACCCCTGGGGCACTTGTTAAACCCAGGCCCTACCCCAGTCTTCTGCACCAGAATTTGTAATAAAATCTCCAAGTGATCCATATTCACAATTACATTTAAGAATCAAGTTCTATAGGGCAAACAAAACAAAAATGCAGAAACAGAGAGAGAGACATGGAAGGGGGGCCCAGAGATTCAGAGACTTTTCAACCAAATGGGTACATGCTGATCCTGATTTGAAAAATAATTAAGGGAAATGTTGATATGGATTTTAATATTTAAATCTATATTTGAGTTGATGACTAGAATGAATAATGTAAAAGTTGTTTAATTAGGAAAATATATAAAATAAATAAAATTTTTACAGGGTAGCATGGCTTGTAATTCTGGAAGGACATATGAGGCGAAGTGAAAGCTAACCAAACACTAAATGAATGGAGGACATTACCGGATAATTTAAATGTTCCTATGTAGAACCCCCCCCCCATACGATAAGTAAGGCAAAATTTCTCATTGAAATGGAAATCAACGGGTCTGTGCAAACCTATTTGCAGCACTGCTTGGTCATAATGAAGGAATGGGGGGGGGGTGGTAGGTTTCCCCAGTGAAGTAGGCTGTAGGAGAAAGAAGTGATTTGGGGGTAAGCACTGCCTTCTCACTGAGTACTGGCCGACTCATCTACCGAAGGGTAAATAATAGTGAATGTGCCTTGGGGCCAGAGTTGTCAGGTGTAAGTGCAGGAATGGGTGTGAAAGTGACAGAAAACACTAGCAAGTATTATATGCATTTTTTTTTGTCTTTTCTTTTTAAAACAGAGAGGCAATATGGTCAAACAGCCTGGATCAGACAGGACTCCTAGCTTTGTATCCCACAGCCCCTCCCTGTGCAACTGCAACAAGTGAATAAGCATCCATATTCCTAACTTTCTCAGGTGTAAAATGAAGTAATACTAAGGTAGATCCATGTTATTGTCAAAATAGTTGCTTTCCCTCCCTCCTCAGGCCCCTTCCTGCTCAACCCTGCAGGAGGATTAAAGATCCACGGGCTTGGGGCACCTGGGTGGCGCAGTCGTTAAGCATCTGCCTTTGGCTCAGGGCGTGATCCCGGCGTTCTGGGATCGAGCCCCACATCAGGCTCCTCCGCTAGGAGTCTGCTTCTTCCTCTCCCACTTCCCCTGCTTGTGTTCCCTCTCTCGCTGGCTGTCTCTCTCTGTCAAATAAAGAAATAAAATCTTCAAAAAAAAAAAAAAAATAAAGATCCACGGGCTGATGTTGGTTTTGGCCAAGCGACTCCTCTGATCCAGCGGACGGGAGAAGAAGTGGCACACACTACTACTACTTCTTTTTTTTTTTTAATGATTTTATTTATTTATTTGACAGAGCAAGAGAGCATGAGTGGGGGAGGGAAGGGCAAAGAGAGAGGGAGAAGCAGACTCCCTACTGAGCAGGGAGCCCAACTCAGGGCTGGATCCCAGGACCCTGGGATCATGACCTGAGCCCAAGGCAGACGCTAACTGAGCCTCCCAGGCGTCCCACATGCACTGCTTCTAAGAGGGAGCTTTCAGAGCCATTGCACGATTCTGCCACCACTGTCTTTCCTCCGCCCTGAGTGGCAGCTATCCAGCTAGCCGCTGCTCTTTGGCATCCCAGACTGAGGAGGACATGGGCCAGGAGTAGCACCGGTGTGCACATGTGCGAGAAAGCAGTCTCTGCATCACAGCCAGAGATCCGGGAGACTGTTAGTGCTGTGCCATCTAGCAAAAACCAGCATACCTCTCCGTGCAGGATTACAGTAAAGACTACATGTGATCATGTCCAGAGTTCCTGCAAAATAATAGCTACTACTGTCCACAGTGTTTGTTCCCTCCCCTCCTTAGTATTCATGAAGGTGCCTCCACTACTGAGAGGAACCACCATAGTTGCCCCCCTGTGCCCATCAGAAACCCAGAATGATAAGAGCTTGCTTGTCTGAGGGACTTCACATTTACTAAGTCCTACCACATGCTCCACAAGTGGTAAATTTTGTTATTTCAACCTAAGTCTTACGAGATTGGTTCTGTATTCTCTGTTTTACAAGAAATATCCTCTGTAATATGAGAAAGAAGAAAGCATATTGATGGGTCTGGCAAACAAAACAAAACAAACAAAAAACCCAGACTTCAGTTCTGAGCTAAAACCAGAACTAACTAGTTTTTGACGAATCACATGCTCAGATGAATTAAATAATTCACAGTTAGTATCATTGTGGTGCTCAAGGACCAAAGTCTTTCATTAAACTGCAGGAAGTGAAGCCAAGAAACTCAGAACAGGGATTAGTCAAAGGGAGTTAGGTATGAGCGGGCTTTGTTGTGCAATTCACACACACCCACACTCAAACCCACACTTACTAGTTCCACAACTAATAATCATTAGTGCAAGATTTGAACCCAGGTCTGTATGCACAACATGGCAATATAGGTTTCTGGTGGCACAAACAGTACAAATATTAATCTCGAACATGTGTTTTTATTCTATTTAAACAACATACTCTAGATAAACTTCTTTTTTCTAAAATATTATTTTACTCCCCAACGATTTAACTTACACAAGAAAATACTATAGAAAAACAAAAATTTATTGTTTAATTCCCTTTCTGCTGACCTTTCTTAGCATAGTAATCACTGTACATGCAATTAAGAAGGGTCCACTTGAAAATGCTTATTAACCACCAAACTGTTTCAACAAGGCAGATAATGCATTTGATATGCTAGCAAATTGCAGAGTTTGGTCAGCCTCAGTCAGTACTTTCAAAAGTTACGTCGGAATAAGATACAACCATCCCCCATTTCTCATTTGTGTTACTCCTGAAATCTCCTTTGGGTCCACAACACATTTCTATGCCTAGACTTTGCTTTGGAAGTTTATGCTGAGTACATGGCTTTGCCAATTCCAACCTCTCTATAATATGTGATACTTAACCTTCTTAATCCGATTTATCTAAAGCATCCAGAGTTACAAGATCATTTGCATAAACATTTAGGATTGCTGAATGTGTACCTGTATGTCCTTAAAAGTTACTTCAGATTAACACACAATTGGATACATTAATAGTTTTTTATTTTCTGCAATGGGAGAATTTGTCTGACTTTTTGCTACTTCAAATGAATTTGTTCCAAGTTCTTCTTATACTATCATTCTTGGAATAATTCTTAAAATAATTTAGTTTCTCTCATTTTACTTACTAATCTTCAACATCTGTGTCTTAAAATGTTCCTTACTTAAAATATTTTAAAATGATCTAACCTATAGGACAATCTTGGAAAACTTGCCTCTCGGTGTCTGTGTGTGTGAATGAGGTAACTCACAAGGGTGTTAGGTGTTGGGTGGTCTCCTTCATCCTCAGGAACATTCCATTACCTGGTCATCTGTTAACTCTTGGGGCTCACAACTGAGATAACCAGTCAGCAGTAAAACACCCAGCAGTTGTTTCTCATCATCTTCTTTTTTACCAAAAATTTATTTACCACTTTTATTTCCAATCGATATTCAGGTTTGTCCCAGAATTTTACAATTGTAGAAAAATGCTGGAATGAATAGCACTTGATGTGGTATCATTTGCCATAGAGCATATATAGGGTAAATCTCTAGCAGTGTCATTTCTGTGTCAAAAGGTGTGTACATTAAATTTTAATACGCATGTCACATTTCCATAGAGGCTGTACACCTATCGTCTCCAGACAGTCAAGAATTCCTGCTTCCTGGCTGCTTTACCACCACAGTGTGCTATCAATCTATTTAATTGGCCAATAAAATCTCCACCAATAAAACGGATTATTTTGTGTGTATTTATTTATTTATACACATTGCTGGGTCTAGGCTTTCACTTGAACGAAAATCATGAAAACGACGAAGCCGAATGTCCAGCAAACCATACGGACTCTTTCACGCTATCCCAGTGGACCAGTATTTAAGAAGACTACATGGCAAAACAAGCCAACAATCTCTGAAATTTGAAATAAGGACTAAGAGTTCTCATGTTGGATTTTGGCTCAGGTGCAACATGGAAAAGGAAGAGCAAGAAAAAAAGTATTACTTTTGTTGATCCTTTAGGTTGCCAAATTGTTCCTTGCAAAGCTATTTTTCTGATCATGGTTGTCATTTGTCTATTTCCAATGACATCCAGAGGAATCCTGGAGGGTTCTCAGGTCAGGATAACTTACGGAGAGAGGACATGCTGGAGGTGCCCCGAAGAAACTGGTGTAAGCCATCGTCGCTGTCGCTGGAGCTGGCGATACTGTTCCTCATTTCCAGCATGGAGATCTGTGTACACAGGCTGAGCTGGTGTTCCAGCTTTTTGGCCTTCTGCAAAGCAAAGGTTTAAGGTCTCTGAGATCTATGAGACTTAGGTCATATATTCCCTGTAAATAGCATTTATTTTTTCCTTGAAATAAAAAACTACCAGGTACATAGTAAGTGGCCAAAAAATGTCAGCTATAACTTTTATTATAAGCTATCACTACACATACGTTACAAAAATTTAATATACTCAGTAGCTTATTTATTAATTTGAAAAAATAAGCGCCACCCTGATCTGATAAAGGGCCTAGACAAGAGGACTTTAGAGAGCATCCGCCCATATGCATAGTTCCTGGAGAACAGCACTTACCACAGAAACAATGTTCTGCAATGTCTCTTCTGTCATCATTTTAATTTCCTTCTAAGCAAATGTGGGGAAATGAAGATCACATTGCAAACTGGAGAGGATCCATACAGCTCGGAAATTCCTAACTGAATTGCCACAGGCTCCCTCCTCTCCGTCCCTTGTCATTTACGGGCTTTCTGGAAGGGGGCTTGACCAGAAGGATGTCCAAAACTGGAGGACATCAGCATTAAAATGCCAACTTCTGCTCACTGGAGTTTGCCAGTGCTTCTCAGTCTGCAGCCTCCCTGCTACCCCCTGCCTTCCTGGCCTCCCCTACCCCATCCCTCCCTCCAACTCGAGTACCATCCTCCTTAGATTGATTAAAAGACTCTATGAGAGATCAGTACCACATCACCACAAATGGAGGTCCCTGAGATTTAGAGACACCTCATGAGGCAATGACAAATATAATAATTATAAAATCTTTCCACGCTCTTGAGAAATGATTCCCTTGGAGGATCTCTAAATTACAAATATCTCCACTTTACTTAACATATGATGAATTAATGAAAATTCAGAAAAATATGTATTGCATAAGTGAGATACACCTCACTATACGTATTTGTTTAACAAAATAAACACACTCAGAAAAAACACTTACTTTATCATTTAAGGTGGGATCATTCAATGAGTAGAGCTTATTTGTAATGTCTTTTCCTATAAGATACCTAAATATTTCATATAGAAATGGTTCTGATTCCAGAAAGTAAGTTAATCTTTCTCTTGACCAGCATAAAAATCTGCAGTTATCATCTGCAATGATGGTGACCTGCCCGAGAAACAGACATAGAAAGAAAAAAGTATATCTATGCATATGAATTATGACTATGATAATTTTGGGGGAAGGTAGAATAGAATAATTTGGTGGATATTATTATAGCAATGATTTGTCATATTAAATTAAAGCAAGATCTATACACACAAGCTTCTACAGCTATTATAAAATCACATTTAAAATCAGTTTAAAACCAAGAAATCTGCAGACTACAAGCAAATTCTCCAAGTTTTGTTGTTGTTCTGTTTTGTGAGGTCTGGTGTTATAGATTGTACTAGACCAATGTTCCAATTAGATTATGGTTGAATATGTCTTTACACCCTGATGATTACAACAGAGGTTTAAGAATATGGTTCAGGCAAAAGAATTGAGGTAAGATCCCTGAGGCAAGTTATAGATGAAAGACTTGCCTCGCCCACCTTACAAACACATCCTGGAGAAGGAGAAAACCGACTCATGCCAACTGGTTATAGAATGCAGGCTGTTAACTGAGGGATATGGGCAGTGAGGGTCCTCATCTGGGTCCTTTTGTCATAGGTATTTCTTGAGTGTGACCTTTCAGGACTAGCTCCAGGGTACTGGGGATTCACACAGGGATACCCCAGGTAGCTCAGAATTGAGAGACCATATCTTTACCTTGAACACTGTTCCACAGGAAAATGGAAAACCCTATAATTACACCGCACAGAGCTCGAGATTCTTCAAATAAATCCCTTCTCCAGAGTGAGGGGTTATGCCCTACAGCTCAGTGTCAGGAAGCCCTTCCTCCCATGCAGGTCCCCGTCATCAGTGAGTACTCCTCCTCTGGTCTCCACGTGGCACTCAAATCACAGAACCCACACTCATCTGGGGACACATCTGCTCCACAGGGCACTCTGATGGCAGGGACTATGCATCTTCATGTCTGAATGCCCAGCTTGCCACACAGAGTGATGCTCAGCGTACATTTGTTATATGAAAGAATAACAAATGAACACAAGTACTGTTGAAGGCAAACTCCATGTTTATATCCTCCACATTAAACCCAATGCTGGTCCAAGTAAATTCATAAAGGGTTGAATCAACATGGAATTGTTATCTGAGCCTCAGAGCAAATATTTCCAAAGGCACTCTTTCCCCTTGGTTTGTCACAAAATTAAACGTAGTCTTGATGATGAGGGGGTATTTATGTCTACTAAAAGAGAAAATGGAAAACCCAGCTTCTCAACTAATATCAATAGCTGAAATGTGACCTTTAGCAAATTACAGGGTTTGGCTACTTTAAAAAGTGGGTCAGTATTCCTGGAAAAAAAAAGTTTGCACTTCTTTATTATATTAAGAGTAGGCATCTCCAAAACCAAACACATTTGGATTCAAGACATGCAACACCAGCTCTATGACACCATATAAAACTAAATTCTACTCATTCTTTCAACATGTATTATGTACTTATTTTTTGCTAGATACTGTTAAAGGCATGATATTACAATGTGAACAAGGAAGCCAAGAGCCTTGCCCTGGGAAGCTTACATTCTAGTGAAGGAGGCTGATAATAAACAAAGAAATATGATACCCTTGGTGGCAATAAGTGTTTCGACAAATATAGAACAGGGGCAAGGGCAGAGAATCTCCAGGGAATGACACTTACACATACTACCACTCACTTCATATATGTATTGCACTTTTAAACATTTAGGTGTTTTTACATCTGTAAGTAAGTGCCTCAAAATTGCCTTTCAGATAAGGCAAGTAATACTCTTCCTCATTTTTCAAATGCCAAATGACCAAAACCAAAAAACTTTTTCATGAACACATGTTGATTAGTGGTGGAGTGAGTATTTCTGACCTCCAGCCCAGACAGTTTCCCACCAGGCCAGACCCTACCCAATGTGTCCAATATTCAGCAACACAATCACATTGAAAGTAATTCAGCTAAGTGACCACAAGGTCAGCTCAGAGTCCATCAAGAGTCCCTCATATAAAGAACAGCTGAACACAATGTCATGAAGCCTACATTCTAGTGGAGGAAGCTGGCAGTAAGCAAAGACATCTGACCCCCACCCCCTGCAAAAAATTTTTTTAGGAAGAGAAGTATAGTCAAGCCAGTACTGAGGAGTTCCCAGAAACACTAAGAAATGGGTAAATAAACACAGGCAACTGAATAATATTCCACAGGAGTAATTCAAGAAAGTTGAGCTCTGGTACTCACTATAGCACAGCCCTGTAACCAAGCACTGAAGAAAGGGTTAGGAGTGGGAGGTGCCTTCCTTTGGTAAAGAGGTCATCCATGCACATATAAGTCATGTGCAGTGGGGAAAGAAATGAAAAGAGGAGTTGGAAGTCATCCAGGAGAAGAAAAAGGAATTGCACCTAGATGACATATAATGCATTTAACTTCTTTTCAGCCAATCCAATAACCTCAAGTTTCCACAGAGGAAATAATACTTCTGATACTATCATTTGCTTAGCAAATACATTTCTTATTGACAGTTGAAAAAGACTTTAAACGTGTTTAAATTATTATTAAATTTAGATTTAACAACATTATTCAAGTAATAAGCTATACCTACAGTATGTACGAGTAACTTGCAAGTCCATAAGTGCAGGCCTTTAATTGGAAGTGTGTAGTTAGCATATTGACTGAGGTCATTTTACATGATGGCTAATGCTTCATTGCTGCCAAATAGACATTTGTGTTTAATGATTTCCTGTCACAACAGCCAAGTAAAACATATTTTAATGAGGAATTTCTATAAAGCAATATAAGAATTTTTAAAGCTTCTGTAAAATAAATTTGCCTCTTCAGTCATTAGTGCCATGCTTTAGTTCTGGGGAAGAATTTTACTGAGGAAATAAAAGCAAACATGGCAATGGGAGATACAAAAGGATCTCTTTCAGGGAGAGAACTGGACTAAGTGTTTGCTATCGGGTTTGCCTTGATTACGTCAAGACACTATGCCTGTCCCTCCCTTTAGATTCCACACCCTCACAGAATGAGAAGACATGACATGAGAACAAGGGTGTCTGAGGGAATTGCCAAATGTGTCAGGACTGGAAACAGCAGTTCAACAATATGACCGGTTGACTGTCCTCAAGGGAGAGTCTTATTTTCTTCATGTATTGTATAACATTTCGCACATCAGGAACGTGAAAATGTCCCAGGACTGGTCTATTCAACCAATGCTTAGAGTTCTCCTAAGCACCAAAATACAGTACAGTCAAAGCTGGCAGATTACAGTGCCTCACAGCCTAACCAAAAGATTTACTTAATACTAAGATAAGGGTTGGTTTAAATACAGGTGAAAATTTAGTGTTCATGTATTTCTCAAGGGCTGGGATCCCCAAGACATTCTTCTTCCCTTAAAGTCAATAAAGCTTTGGTTTTTCAGGCTTCACAGCACAGGATGTGCAACTGGCCAGGGAAAAGCAATAGTGGGAGAGAGAATACAAAAGATAAATGTGAAAATGGTAAAGCTCACTTGGCATAAAACAACTGCACAAAGAAGAAGAAACCAAACACAAAAGACTACTTCTGCCTTTTCTAATAAAGACATCCAAGAGTCTATCAAGAGTTCTAAGCAGCAACTTTGGTGTGTGAGTACCAAAATGGCTGTAAGCATCTCTCGGGCACCTGGGAGTTCAAGTTCAGAATCTGTTTTTCAGCTCTGTCACTGTGCCTGTCGCAATCGTCACACATGTACCCAAACAACATTTGCTGTGCAATTTTGAGAGATGGTCATTGAGCCCACTTGCTTTTCTTTTCTCCTTCCACCTTCTTCTATAATTCATTAGCACCCTTACCAAAGATGAATTTAAAGAAATAAAAATTCGAAGGAAGTCGCTCCTTGTCAGAACACTTTTAATTGTTTAGAATTAAAGAAAAACGAGAGTAGCAGGTAAAAAGCATGCAGGTGGAGAAGTCTGACCACTGACACCTTCCAGGCTCCTCTGCTATGGGCACAGGTACTGAGACGTTAGAGCAGGTGGCATGTTTCATTTGGGAACGTGGTTCAGAAAGAGGCTCTATATACTCCTACACAGATGTGCAACAGCTGTTTTTACTCTCGAGTATCTGCCAACGGGAACATCTTGCAAACAATCAAAACACAATCTCTCCCAAGGGTTTATTCGGATGGAGCCTGCTCCAATTGTGCAGGACACAGGTCCCACGATGCTAAAGTAGTTTTTACCCATCGACCAATCAGAAGACGCCACACCACACTCTGTGCAGACAAAAGATGGCTGGTGTTGGAAAGTCTAAATAAATATCTTTTCCCAGCTACGGTACCTCGAACTTGGTCATGATTTTGGAATCTCCACAGCAATTATCAGGAACATTTCTCAACTACCTAATCCCAACTCCTAGTCCCCAAGAAGAAACTGTAGCTTGTAGTAGGAATTCCTTTTTGTTAACTTAATATAATTTGAAGTCCAATGGAAAAGATAGTACATATTCATATCCCTGGTCTCTCAGGGAGCACTTGCTTCTAGAAACAAAGGGGGTTCAGTTTCCACCCCCTCTCCAAATTCCAGTCTCTTCGGGGTTATACTGAGACTGAGTTATTGTGTAAGGCCCTTGCTACTATACACAGAGAAATGGATGCAAAAGATAAATGGGCTTTGGAAGAAGAAATTGTAAGGAGGGCAGAGGAAAGGAGGAGAGAGGAACGCAGTGGCTTTGTACCAGTTTGTAGATGGTGGTGATTAACAGTGCAGTAAGAACATAAGTCTCAGTACACAGCCGACCCTCACAAACACAAGGTGAGAGTGTAAATTCAAGAAGCCACAAAATAGCATTAGCTTTCCACTTATGTATCTTAAGCTTAGCCAGCACGGGAACAGTACTACACCCCGTTAATGAACTTACATGAGACCCTGTAGTAAATACACATAACTTTCACAGGTTATGTGGTTATTCACACCTGCTACTCAGGCAGAATAGAAGCGGGGGAGGGCTCCAATCAACTCAACTCAATTCAACTCAACCGTATGTCTGTAAATTTTCCCTTCTCTCTCCTGTGGCCTCCCAGATTGTATGGCGCCTCAAAATGACATTCAAAAATAAGACGTGTCATCAAAAAACACTGTCATTTCCTCCCTGAGGTGATAACCTCCCTTCTATTACACTTCCTACCTATACACATAACACTCTTGCCCAGGATCTTCTCAGGATATTTCCTTACTGCTGTTCATCCAGAGGCTGAGACCCAAGGAAACTCTCACCCATTTTCTTGGTTACTTTCCCATCAGTCAAGTGGGGAATAAAATAAGAGGGCTGGACACTTACAGAAAGAATCAAAACAAAGTGCCACGTAATGGAGCGATTTTTAACTATCAAGAACTTCATCCTTTGCCCTTAAAGTATTCATTAAATATAAAAGAGTAAAGTGATAAGTTTTTTCAAAAGGATTAACAAAAGAAGATCTCTCAAGCAAAGCCAGTTTCTGTTCTTTTCCCAATGAAAGTAACCAATTATATGTTTTAGGAACACTGATTATCCACAACTGACATTTTCCTTTTTTCTCATAATCAAAGCACTAGATGTTTTCTACAGAAAAATTATAAAAAATTCAATAAACCAAAAGGAGAAAAATAAAAAAGCAGTCAAACTCACAACCCAGAAATAACAGTGTTAACCCTATGGCCAAAGAAGGATGTATCTTTCTAGACGACTTTTTATGCACATAGAGGTACTATTTTGTTTAAGTTTTATGAAAACGGGGTCATGCTGCATGTACCATATGGTAATCTCTTTTTTCAATAAATCACTTTTCTATTACTATCCTCTGGTATCAAATGAGACATGAACTAGTTCCAATCTTCTGAAAATCATGATAAAACATACCTGGAATTTTTCACCTTTGTGCATCTGAGTTGATCTAAATTCAGGAGAATCTATAAAGGCACAGGGGTAAATGTTATGCAGAAAATGTCCTCGATAGGAAACCTTCATTCTGATAACAGAAATTAATGTTAATAAATGCATAATATTTCACAAATAACATGACGATCCTTAATCTTACGGGTTGGTATTTTGTACTAAAGTTTTAAAGACTCCACAGAGGACAAACATACTGAAAAGCATAAATATTTACTTCAATAGAAATCTCACCAGCAAGAAAAAAAAAAAAAAAAAAGACAGGTTCCAGTATTGAACAGACATGTGCCTTCCAATGGTTATCATTGCTCATATAGCTAGAGTGACCATAAATTTATTACTCAAAATCAGATACTTTTGAGATGGAAAAGGCTGGTATTAAAAATTGTGGTAGAACAGTATATACTGGCTCTCTCCTGAGAAGACTGATATTCCTAGAAGTTCGATTTTTCTGATATTCAAAAAATAAACAAATCACCTATGAAACATGCACAAGCTTTTGGAAGTTTAATGCCTAACTTAAACCTACTTCAATGTTGACTCATTAACTGAAAAAAAAAGAAAGGGTCAATAAAAGTTCAAAATGTTCACAGGTGGAAATCCTAACATGTACAAGATTCAATGTAGTCAATTCTATATACTCTAACCTGTTGCTCTGCAGTGTCCTAAAATGCAGCTGAAAATGGGATTTCACCACCAACAAACTCTGTGACCTGATGATTTGTATCATTCCCTTCCAGTCATTCCCTACCCAGGGGACATGAGACAATTCAAGGCAAACTGGGAATTTCAATTTCCAGAGAGCACTTACTTCCCCTTCAGGAGAATACTCAGACGGTCGTCGACTGAGGTTTTATCCTCCGCAGCGTACGTCTGGCCCTTTTTTAAGGTTTGGATCATACAAAACTGGCCGGTTAATCTTCTGAACAGATCTGGAGGCACACGGAGTGGTTCAAACAATCGGCGGTAGATGCCACTGAGCTCCTTCTCAATCTTTACCTGAAACGCAGCAATGACCAGATGTTACCATAACACAGCAACACCGAAACACTGGTGTCTGCCGTCTCCATCCAGGTTTGGGAAGAGACAAATCTGCAAGACGCACCATGGCCTTTCTGCACTTCAGTCAATGGACTCGTCCGCAGATAGTAAGCGGTGACAAGTTTAGATGCTCAAAGGGCACTTCTGCAGTTAAGCAACTCTAAGAGCATATGGAAAAGATTTGCACTACTGATCACATCTCTTCCCATGCGCTGTAGAGCAGCTGTGGAGGTTCTCAATGTTAACCACAACACAGACCTTTCCAATGTTAGCATTTCCTATAAATAACATGAAACCTTTTTGTCCTTGTAACAATTTTGTTTCACAGAAAGAAATTACGTGAGCTTTTCAATGTTATAGCAAAACAATAAACATAAAATAGGAATCAACTTGGGAAAATTTATGAAAATACAGGCATTAAGCATTTTTAAGTATTATTTAATGCATCACTATAGGAAAACAAATATCCACAGCTGTGGATGTGATCATTGCTTCTGATTTATTTATTCTGAAGCCAAGCGAAGAGAGTAAAAGGATTTCAGTGTAGCAATTTCATCCTAAACTAAAACACTCTGTAGAATGAGAACCCACTGAATTAAGTCTGGCTACTGGAGGAAGGGAGAAGCAAAATGGCTGAATCACCTCTGCAGTCAGACAAGACCCAGATCATACGCCATATTTGGGCTCAGCATTAGCCTGGGAAAACTGTATAGCATGTGAATGAACTTTGGGGTTCAGATGATCGTCTATCCCAATGAAATCTATGACAGCCACACTCTTAAAGCTTATAGATCCAGCTAATGATAGCCACTCAGCAGTCATTACAGCCTTTGTGATGCTCTTGCTCTCTTTCATTTTAATAAAGAACCAGCATTTATATTTTTCAAAAAAGTAGGCTTACAATATGTGAAGAAACAAAAGCACACGTACTGGGTGAGGGTTTTACTTGATGCTACTACCATCACATCAGCAACTTCTGAACTTTATGTTCAGAACTTGGGATTCCAGCAAATTCTGATATTCAGAAATTATAATCCTCATTATTGCTACCATCTACCATCACGTCAGAGGTCCAGTAATGAGTGTTTAAAATAGTTTATTCACAAATATGTCCCACTTTCAGGATACACACTAGCCAATGTGGCCTAGTAATGGACATAGGAACTGGAAAATCTATTGGCTCAAATACATAATCCGCTCATTCTGCAAGTCTTAGCTCAAGTCCCAATTCCTTCATGCAGCCTTCTTAATTCTTCTTGTGAAAGCACTCATCAACTGTTTTTTTGAGCACTTGTTATGTGACAATCATGGTTGACAGGAACTCGGAATACAACAATAAGGTGGTAGATGATATTATCATTCCCAACTGTTTGCTGCTCCCATCCCCTGTACAAGGATTATCAATCTCCTAACCCCAGCCCATTCCCACGCTATCACGCTTGGCCATGTCATTTGCTTTAGCCAATGGAATGTGAGCAAAAGGGACGTATGCTCCTTCTGTGCAGAAATTTTAAGAGATACTGGGTCTTTGCCTTTTGCTCTCTTGTACTTTTTCTCTCTGCCATGAGAATGTATGTCTAAATAGAACTTGCTGCTTCAGTAGAGACCCTGAAATGAAGACACAGCACAGAATCACAGTGGACACACAATTGCTAGAGTCCACATATATGGGGGGTGAGAAAAAGGACGTATCACTGTTATTTGTCACTGAGATTTTCAGGTTGTTTATTACACAGGCTAACTTAGAGAAAACTAATACAGTAAGCAAAACAGACTGGGTTGCAATGTTTGGGGAGGTTACAACCTAGTAGAGTGCCTATAACATGTATCATCTATATTATTCGAGTGATCATTTCCTGTGAAATGTCTTGTTTTCTAAAGTTTTCCGTGCATATGTCTGGCTTTGAACATAAGATGAGGACAAGTGCTGTATCTTTTACCTTACTGAATACCTGGTTGTCTTTGAACCGTTAGTAAACAATGTAGGGAGGGATTTCTAGAAGAAGTGCTTTCTTTCTTTTTTTTTTTTTTTTTAAGATATTATTTATTTGACAGAGATAGAGACAGCCAGCGAGAGAGGGAACACAAGCAGGGGGAGTGGGAGAGGAAGATGCAGGCTCATAGCGGAGGAGCCTGATATGGGGCTCGATCCCATAACGCCGGGATCACGCCCTGAGTTGAAGGCAGACACTTAACCGCTGTGCCACCCAGGCGCCCCTAGAAGAAGTGCTTTCTTATCATATTTACATCTTTTTGTTCTTAGAATGACTAAGGAAATACAACAAGATGAATCAGTTGGAAAAAAAAGTTAAATACTAGTGTTTTGGCAACACCCTCCCAAAATGATGACTTCCTTAAATGAATATTTGGGGCATAATGGAAAAAAAAATAAAGTCATTACATTTACAAAATAGCAGGAACTATTTGTAAATCATTAGTATGTTCAAGGAAGTTGCCTGGTGAGTAATTAATTTTACAGCTGGGCAAAGATATTTCCAAGTGACATTTAAATATCAATAGACAAAAGAAATAATGAAGTTAAATGACAAAAAAGGTTCTCTCATGTCCAAATTGCCTTAATGATGTAAAAAGTTTAAAAAACTCATTTGTAGGGGTGTCTGGGTGGCACAGTCAGGTGAGTGCCTGACTCTTGGATTCGGCTCCGGTCGTGATCTCTGGGTCATGGGGTAGAATCCTATGTGGGCTCTATGCTGAGTGTGGAGTCGGCCTGAAACTCTCTCTCCCTTTCTGTCTGTCCCTCCCGCTTGCACTCTCTCTCTCTCTCTAAAATAAGTAAATACATCTTTATTTTATTTTATTTTATTTTATTTTTTTTAGATTGGATGGCAAGAGAATGTTTAATTTTGTAAGAAGCTGCCAAACTGTCTTCCAAAGTATCCATACATCTTTATTTTAAAAAGACTCATTTGTAGAACAAAGTTCATGGTATTCAAATATTTCACATTCAGACATATATAAACAAAATCAGAGCAATGATATTAAAGGGACTAAGGATGTTAGATGTTCATTCTCAAGTCTGAACAAAGCACTTCAAAAGCTTTTTGGCTTTAAAATCTCTTCCTTATTAATTAATTTTAATAATTACCGGTCTTTTCTTGTACAAAAGATATGACAGATGCAAAATGTTGACACCCAGGAACACGGAGTTCCAGATCATGACATCCAAGGCACATCGGTAGAGAGTGGCCCAGACAATATAAAGGGTGCATCCTGTTGAATAACAAAGTCAACGTGTTAGATGTCTGGAATAGCGTCAGCATGTAGCTTAATAAATGTTATCCTCTGTATATAAAAAAAAAATCCAAACACATCTTAGAAATACTTAAGTCAGGGACACCTGGGTGGCTCAGTCGGTTAACCGTCCGACTCTTGATTTTGGCTCCGGTCACGATCTCAGGGTCCTGAGATCAAGCACCCCCATTCCCTCCCCCACCTCTGCACTTCCCCCCACCTTCCCACCTCCCCTCACCCCAGCACCGCTCTGCACTAGCCCTGGAACTTACTTGGGATTCTCTCTCTCTCCTTCTGCCCCTCCCCCTGCTTGTGCAGAGCTCCCTCTCTCTCTCTCTCTCAAAAAACAAAACAAAACAAAACAAAACCAAGCCAAACATCACATTAAGTTCTATTTTTTGTCTTATTACCACAAAAGAAAAAACGTGCTTTGTTGTAGAAAATTTATATAGAAAATATTTTTAAAGGGGGAAAAACCCCATAATTCTACTACTTAAAGAAAACCATTGTTGATATTTAATAATTCCTTACAGTCTTGACGCATTTTTACCAGATGGCAAATCTACAGTACATAACATTTTGAAACCCACTCTCTCTTATTTTACTTATTGTAGTAATTTCCCTATTTTGTTAAAACTCTTCATATACATAGTTTTTAATGACTGTAACTGATTAAACCCTAATTTATCTAACCATTTCCCAACTGGTAAACAGATGAGATTTTTGGGGTGTAATTTTTGATACATCACTGAAACATCTTTATACATTAAGAATTAATGTTTTTCTGACTATTTCCTTAGGGTGGATTACCTGACAGTAAGTCAAGGAAATGAACTTTATGGCTTTGGTGAGAATGAAGAATTGTTTCCCAAAGGTACACAGATATTTGCAATCCTATGAGTTGGGAATGCCACTATCCAGTTGTTAATATCATAAAATTTGAAAACTCTTAATTTGATACTGAGGAATTCCTCAGTATGTTTTTTTGTTTTCCATTTCCATGATTATTGGTGAGTCCAAATATTTTACCAAAATTTTCTAACCATCTGAACTTTTCATTGATGATTTTCCAGTCACCTATGGAAATTTTCTTGCTTTTTATCAATTTTCTCACTTTAGGAAAAATATCCCATTTTCTTTTGATCCATTTTTGGTGGGAGAGTCAATATATATTTTTAATTTAAAATAAAATGATCAGTATGATATAAATAACAACATACATGCACATAAAAGCTCACCTCCCACATTAAAAAGTTATCCATTTGCAATTTTTATTTCATCAGAATGATCTGGTGCATTTGAGTAGACCAAAATGTAAAACTTTATAAGTTTTTAAAATAATATTTCATAGCAAATTTTGTTGAATTTTAAAATATTATTACTTAAAGAAGACAGGGAAAAAGAATGCTTTGACTGGGAACATGAATTACAGTCCTGGTTCTGCCACATTCTCTCTCTCTTAATTTTCAATTAGTCATTTAACTTCTCTAGGTTTCTTCTTGTTCAGATTAGATGATCTCCTTGGTCTGTCCTACCTCTAAAACTGTGTCTTAAAATTTATAATTAGCAGGATGCCTGGATGGCTCAGTCTGTTAAGCGTTTGCCTTGGGCTCAGGTCCTGATCTTGGCATCCTGGGATCCAGCCCTGCCTTGAGCTCCCTGCTCAAGGGGGAGTCTGCTTCTCTCTCTGCCTCTGCCCCGACCCCTCCCCTGCCCCTGCACACACACTCTCGGTCTCTCTCTCTCAAATAAATAAATAAAATCTTTAAAAATTTTATAATTAGCCTTGGCCTTTTTATAGGGTGTGGTTTTGTTTTGTTTTTCATTCAACACTCTCTAATGCTGCAATCCCTGCCTTACTCAGAGGTAACACGGCCACAAAAGTCCCACAAGCTTCTAGCTTCCCTTCCAGCCTCTTCTTATTTTATCTATCTATCTATCTATCTACTTATTTATTCATTTTGAGTATAGTTGATGCATAATGTTACATTAGTTTCAGGTGTACAGCATAATGATTCGACAAATTGATACGTTATGCTGTGCTCGCAAGTGTAGCTACTGCCTGTCTCCGTACAACACTATTATAGTATCACTGACTATATTCCCTATGCTGTGCCTTTTATTCCCATAACTTATTCATTCCCTAACTGGAACCCTCTCACTTCCAGGCTTTACTTTGACCATTCCTTGTAATTTTTCATGTATTCTAGGCATAATGAGCTACTCTTCATTCTCCTTCAGTAGGCTGACTTTCCTCTCCTCTGTGCCTTTTACCTGGATACCACACACACTCACACTCAGATAAATCCGGTTCAGCTTCCAAAAGCCAGCTCCAGTGTCATCCCCTCAGTGTGACCTTGTTCCACCTTCCTGCTGAGCCTATCACCCCCTCCATTTCTCCCTGGCCCTGGGAGCACACCTGTAGCACAGCATCCAACATCTCACACGTGACTGTCCACCTGTTCCTCTCCAATCCCCCAAAAGTAACTTTTTCAAAGATGGACACTGCCTTCTTCAGTCTTTGTCCGACAAATTATAGGTGCTCAAAAATGCACCTGAATAAATAAATCACCAAAGGAACAACCACACAGAGAGTGATGTGTCAAGAATCACTGGCTAAAATCATTCATTCAATTGTTTCCATATTTTGATGTGAATCAATTTAACCTGCTTCATCAGGATTACTGGAGCCCTCAAAAATGTTTTACTTGAACTGTTGTGTCTGGGAAATGGCTTTTGTTCCCAGGGTCACATTGTAGGCCATAAGAAATGCCTATACAAATAACAGTGGTTAAGACTGGATAGTACTTACTATGTGCCAGGCACTATTAGAAGTCAAATATCACACATACACGTGTGTGCATGCACACACACACATGTTCATTTAATTCTTACAACAACCCTAGGAGGTGGTATTATTTTTACCCTTATTTGACACATGGGAAAACTGAGGAGTAGAAAGGTTCGATCACCTGCCCCAGTTACACAGTTAGCAAGTAGTGGAACCAGGATTTGGATCACACACTCGTACGTACAAATGGAAATTTTGCTATCTGGAAAATCTAAACAATATGGAAAATACAGTCTTATCTAAAATAAATAAGGGCATGTAAAGGCCTATATTGCAGGTTACCTGATATATGTACTGCTAATTCGCTGACAGAGACCCAGATTTTTGGAATGCTATAGACTGACAAGAAATGCCCTGAAGTCCCCAGCACAAAGCCCATCTGATGCCAGTTACAGAGAAGTTACAAACGTCTCAATTAGGTATCTTACCTATAGCTAACATTCCCCTAAGGAATATCATATGAAGGTGAAGAGTAGTTGGAATAACCAACCCAATGGTGAAAAAAATATTTGCTACATGAAAAACTAGGTGATGTATCTCTCTCCAGTTTTCACATGTGGTCTCATTGGAAGGCACGGGTATGATACTTTCTAACTCAGGTGTAAAACCTATTGCAGTTGATTGTGTCAAAGGGCTGGACTCGGTATAATTCATCTTGAAAATCCCTGTAAAAACAAAGAAACAAAAGGACAATCATAAAAATGGCAGCTGTATCTTACTACCGCTATAGGTATTGTATCAAAATGATTTCTGTGAACTAAATGTTGGTAGATAGACTATTCTGGTGCTTATGAATTAGACTCAGGTTTGAACCCTACCAGTCACATATTAAGTGTTATTACTTTACCTGTTAAATGACGAGAGTAATACCTCATTTGACTTTCTAATGAAATGAAATGAAATATATAAAATACTTAGCATAGTGCACAACTTCTTACTGATACACATATCTGTATACAAACATACATGGTGGAGGAGAGAGGAATGAGGAATTAACTAGCGTAAAAGACAATCACCACTGTTCATAAACCACAGCAATTACAAAGTCTTCCATCACATTCCCACTGTGACACTGAATCCAAACACAGAAAAAATAACTGGGAAAACTGATTTTTTAAGTACTTTCAAAAAAATTAACCCTCTCATATTTACTATATGAAGGCTTAAGATATTTAGAAGGCTCTATTTATATACTGTCATTAAATCATTGTATCATATATATATTCTATATTATCATATGTACACGTAATAAATACATTGCTAATCATTTATATATACACACAGAGATATAAAATTTACTCTTCCTTTCATTGTCCAATTTAAATCTCTACTTTCTTTCCCATAAAAACTCTACTAGGTAGCATGTTACAAATTAAAAAGTAGTAAACTTGTGGTTTACTTATATGTAGGTGAGGTAATGAATATACATTCAACTATTTAATATTAAAATCTGCAGCAACTACATTTCAAAGAGTACACATTTTGCACATGCTTACCTAAACCTTAACACAAAGTGGCACCATTTCCTAACTAAATTACCTGCCCTCCATCTCCGGTACTTAAAAAACTCTTTCTATTATTAATTATTCACATTGGTCCCTGACAAAAACCATGCAGGTTTACAGATTATATGAATTATTCTGTTTCAGAAAAAGAATTCCAAATGGGAACCACAAATATCTTTAAATTTAATCTAATAATATGTCTTTCCATAATAAGGTCACACAATTAACCTTACTTTCCCATTCATCTTTTTTTCCCATCATATCAAAGTAAAGGTTTTAGGTGGTAGAACAATTGGTACAGATTGGGCATTTTGAAAGGATGTTATTAGACAAATCTGAAAGAATTACACATCTCTTAAGATAATAAAAAAGTCCATGAATTACAAAGTATAAATAAAATGATCAAGTCAATTAAAGATCTCTTCGTAGAATTCTGAAATAGTTCATAAATAAAAGATAAATAGTTGACTTAGATATTGATTTCCTGCAAAAAGGAAAGAAGCTACATAAATTCAACTACTTTCCAAATGTTTAAATCAATAAAAATATTAGCCTATTGGGGTGAGAGGCACCATTATTTGAATAATTCCATTTATACAAAGTTTGCTTTCAAGGACCAAATGAGAATTAATCCCATAATTTCTGCAGGAGGGAGAATGATACTCAAGGTCCGCCCTCTATCACTCACAATCAATGTCAATGTCAGCTTATGCATTAGCATTACCTAAACTAATAATAACTACATTTCTATGGCACTTTGGAATGTGCGTCCACTTCCATTGTCCTATTTGCTTTCCTAACTATCCCGTGTTCTCTATGAAGCAGAGGCGATGTCATATTCATCTAGGTATACCCAAGGCCTAGACTCTGCAAAGAATGCCATAGGTGAAAGCCATACAGAAGGGACACAGACATGACAAACATTTCTAGAAACCACTTTCAGTCTCCCCAAACCTTAGTAGTAAAGACAGGAAAGTGCCCAGCATTCCTGGGACTAAGAAAGTCAGGTTCTATACCAAAAGGGCCTCTGGAGCCACGTAAGTCAAGGAAAGTCACTTCTGCTCCTTGGGTAGGCTTCGTCCTGGGAACAGAGGTGGCTGGACTAGTTGGTCTTTGAAACCTCTTCACATTTTAATAGCTTGAGGCTCTAATACACATTTACATAGTAAGTTAGTTAATACATATTCTCCCTCATATCCACCCCATTACACCTGTATTGCCAACTAATCCACTCTAGCTCAATTTCAGGCTTTTAAAAGTTCTTCAAGTGGCACTAAAGGTACCAACTTCTGCTCCAAGAGAAATGATAGGAAAACTACAACCTACTGAAGAACCAGGGAAATAGCAATAGGAATTTTTAAAAGGTGAGATCATCCTACAACATATTTTGATGCACCAGACCTTATTAAAGATATAGGTATTTATATACATATTTATTTTATTTTCTATATGTATTATAGCTTGTAGAATAGCTAACATTGTATAACACATTTATTATATAATTTATTATTTATTTATATATCTGTTTATTATTTATCTATGTGTATTTATCGCTATGCCAATTTTGAAATGCCAGTTAACTCCTGTCAATAATATTGACTGGATCTTACTAGTTTCAGCTCCCTTTGATCACTTTTAATGGATTTAAGTCGTTTACACTGAACTATCCTCATACAGACAATAAGTCTAAGGAGGAAGACTAGACCAAAAAATTGGTAAACGGTCAGGTCAATTTTGACTGAATCAAGAGAAATTTTCTTTGTCCTATTAATTCTTTAGAATCTAATTTCTTTACCCAGTCTGGTAAAGTCCTGTTTATCTATCGATTTCCAAATAGGTGTCTGCAGGATTAAACAGCTACATGGTGAAACTAACATTAACCCTTCACCAAACTACAAAAAATGAAAAAGCAGCAATGAGCAAAAGTCGTGCTGGCAGACCTGATTCATTCTGTAAAACGAACTGAACCTTCGCAAATCCGGGGAATGGCAAAGGGCATTACGTTGCCAAGAGTCTTTTCGCACTTATTCTTGCGTTTTCAAAGTAAGCAATTCCTGGGACGTGTCTGGTCAACAACACATTTCCCAGTGCTTCAGAAGCCACGGTGCGGGTGGGTGGCGAGGTTCACGGGTTCCCCAGCCATCGGATCTCCCCAGGGAACCCGGTCACCTCGCTCCTTAAAGGAGGATCAGTGTCTACTGTTCCCCTTGACCCGAACGCTCGGGCCACGAGGGGTGTGCAGTGAGCGCCATGCCCCACCTGCCAATCCCAGCGCCGGGCCGGGGCAGGCCACACGGTGCGCCCGGCGGCGCGCAGCCTCCGCAGGAGACCGGGCGGCCCTACAGCGGGCGAGGAGGAACCTTAGTGGGTTAGGGGCCGGGAGCCCCGGGCGTCCAGCCGGACGAAGGGGTGCCCAGCTCACCAAGGGCTTGCCCGAGGCAGAGCGCGGGAACCGGTACCGGAGAGGCTGGAGCGCCCGGGGACGCTGGCGCTGCCAGACCGATGCTGCAGCAGCTGACTCCTGAGGGTCTGTGGCCGTGGACCCCAGACGCGGGAAAAAGGCGGCTTCCGAGAACAGGGAACCCCGCGAGGGCTCGGCCAGGGAGGAGAGGGCAGGGCTCCTGGCGGCCCGGGCGCGGAGAACCCGCAGCCGCCGCGGGGGCTGACAAAGTTGTTCCCAGCGGAGCAGCGATCCAACTTTCGGTTCCCGATTTAGCCCCGGGAGCCCGAGGCTGCAAATAGCCAGGCGCGTGGGGGGGGGGGGGGGTAGCCGCCGGCAGCTACGCCTCCCGCTCCTTACCTGGCTTGTCCCTGGCACCGAACCTGGGCGGCGCTGGCCAAAGTTTGGGGTGACAGTGGCAGGGCGCGGGGACAGCGACGCGGCGGCTCGACGGGCGTCCGAGGCGAAAGCCTCAGCGGATCGCGGGTCCGGAGCCTCCTTGGCCGGTGCCGGGTCCCCGCGCCGGCAGCGGCTTTGACTAAAATAGGCATCGCGACGGTGGCTGCCCCGGCTGGGGCCGCACCGCGCAGGCGCCCGCCGCCCCGGCGCCCCCCGGCGGGCGGAGCCCGGGGCCTCGGCCCGACTCCCCGCCGGGCTGCTCCAGCTCCACCGCCGTGTCTGCACCACCGTGAACAGTTTGAAACACCCGCTTTTTTCTTTCCCCGTTTCCTCTCCACTTCTCGATTCTGTCCTTGTTTGGGCATCCGTGGGGGGCGGCAACATCTTAGGACCAGAGGCGTTGGTGGCTCATCGCCATGGGGATAACTCCAGCAGTAGGATCCCAGCAGGGAGAGAAATCAGGATAAAAATGAGAACTAGAATGTCATTCCCCTCAAAGTCCAACGACCCATTCGGGTAACTCCTTTCTGGGACACTGGCTCGCCTCTCAGCAGCAGCAGGAAGGGCCGGGAGTGCGCACAACTCATTTTCTGAGCCTTGCGGCGGCGGCAGCTGGCGGGTTGGCTCACACCGACGCAGGACACCGCCCTCGGCAACCGGGCTACTGGCCGGAGCAAGCCAGCCCAAGCCAGCCCTGCTGCTGCGGGGGCCACGCGGGAGAGACTTTTGACACAAGCCACTGTTTGTTTTCAAAGAAGGAGGGTACTTAACCCGAAATTTGCATTCCTATGGCGGTTCAGGGCCCTCCACTTTAAGCGAAACTCCACCCGAAATTGCCCAGTGAATTTGGTAGATATGGGACCTTAAGTTGGAAAACAAGATGTGAAAGTATGCTCCAATCAATCTTTACTGTTCATAGAGGACACCTATTTGGGGTAAGAAATGCAGCGGAAATTAATGAAGAGTTGGCATGGGGGGAAGTGTTGGAGAACAAAAGAGGAAGAAGGTTAGATGGACGTTCAGTTTCCACCCGAAGTGTCCCACTGTGGGATAGAATTTGTACGGAATATTAGAGTATGAGGTCGTTCGTGCGTGCCAAACATGATCTAAACATGAAAAAGACAACAGGTACATTATAAGGTAGGTACCTGGAAGTGCACACTCGCCAAATCTCTCCAGGGAAGAGGCAGGGCAACACAGTGTTGAAGAACATGGGGCCTAGTGCTGGACAGGCTGGGTTTGAAACCCGCCTCGGCCACCAGCTAGCTGTGTGACCTTGGAAAGTTACTTAGCTTTTCTGTGCTTCGGTTTCCTCTTTTGTATCATGGGGATGATGATAACGATGATGATTGCACCAATGCCTCATAGGAGTGTTTTGAGGACTAAATGATTTAATATATGTAAAAGGCTTAGAATGGGATGTGGTACATAGTAAGTTCTATGTATATGAATATACATTATACCGATAAAGCTCCTTCCCTAACGTGTTTGATTTTGTTGTAACTAAGCAAGGTTAATTTTCAGGGCTACTTCTTCAGAGTCTGTTTCTTTCTAGGTGCTCTGCCAGCCATTTGGTAGCTACCACTAAATACATTTTAAGATGTAGATGCAATAATGAGTGTGCACAAAGATTCTGCATGGATATGCATTGGAGAATGGCTTATAATAAAGAACACTGGAAATAACCTAAACTCTAACCATAGGGGACTAAGTAAATTATAGAACATCCAAACAATCTTGTTCTAAGCAGACAAAAAAAAAAAAAAAAAAAAAAAGTTGTAGAGGGGTGCCTGGCTGGCTCAGCCAGTAGAGCCTGCCATTCTTGATCTTGGGATCGAGAGTTAGAACCCCATGTTAGCCGTGGAATCTACTTAAAAATTTTTTTGTAGAAATATTAGAAATATAATAATGTCAACTAATTATATAGAATAGACGGTAAACTATGGTCTAAAGGCCCAGCCACTGTCCATTCTTGTACAGCCCAAGAGCTAATATGATTTTTACACTTTTTATCAGTCGAAAAAATGAAAAGAAGAATATGTCACGATGTGTGAAAATTATTTGAAATTCAAACTCAGTGTCCGTTGAATTTAATTGGAACCCAGCCATACTCTATGGCTGCTTTTGTGCTACAAAGGCAGCATTGAGGAGTTCCAACAGAAACTGTATGACCCAGTAAAGCCTAAAATAGTTACTTTCTAGTTCTTTACTATTGTGCCTTGATACAGAGTATACTTTTGTGCTAGGCACTGTTATAGTGGTTTAGCTATATTAAGCCATTGAATCCTCATAATGGACCCTACCAAGAAACAACTACTACCAATATCACCCTTTTATAGATGGGAAACTGAGGAAACAGAGAGGCAGAGTGGTCTGCTCCAGGTCACACAGCTAAAAAGCTGATCCAGGATGTGAACCCGGTAGTCTAGTTCCAGAGCTCACACCTTTGTCCACTAGCTACAAGTTTCTGCTACCTTCTACTTCTAGCTACATTGCTTCCCATGGAAAGATGTTAAGTAGAAAAAGGCAAGTTACAAGGGTGTGTAGAATATTAGAAATCATCCATGGTGATAAGCTCGAAAATGTGTACCTTCCTTACCTCAGAGTGGTGAGGTTGTATGTGATTTTTCTTTTTTTTCCCTCCTTTCTTCCCCTCCTTCCTTCCTCTCCCCTTCTTCTTCCAACTCCTCCCGCCCTTCCTCCTGCTTCTCCTTCTGCTAAAGTTTCTACAATGATTATATGTTACTTTTATAGTAACTTAAAAACATATTTATTAAAATAGTAGAGCCCAGGTTCTGGCTTTTGCGGATGGGAAGGCCAGAAGCCAGAGGTACAGTTACAGAGTCAGCTGTTACAGGACACACTCATTCCTTACCTAGCAGAATAAGATGCTTGTAAGGTATATAAATCATACAAAGATTGTATATTTTTTTGAAAAGAGTAGTTGATTCAAAATCCTAAGACTTGAGAACTGGCATTTGATAGAGTCTGGGTTTTCTTGGAGTCTGTGTTCCATAGAAAGAGGAGACTGAACTAAACCTAACAGCCTCACTATAATGCATCTAAAGATTAAAACATAATTTTATATTTGTTTCTTATCACTGATGTATGAATAATAGCTCTATAAAATTTAAAATAAGAATTGTAGACACAAAACTTGGTTTTGGGAATGGGTAGGCTCCCTGGTCCCCTCCTGCTTGTCACGGAGAGGTCAGGCTGAAAGATTCTGAGCACCATTTGGAAACTGACCTAATGCAGGGAAGTAAGTTGCACAGAAGTGTAGAATGAAAAGCGTACAAGGCATAAATAACAAAATATAGGGCAGCCTGTCTCCTCTGTAAAAACTCTGCCCAACACAGCTTAAATTGACATGATGATTTCTAACTTCGTTTCTCTATGGGCATCCTAGACTGCTTTTACTATTTGGACAAAGCCTTGATGAGATTTCAAAGTTCAGATAGAATAAGTTTTGTGAAAACAAAACAAGACCTCAGGGAGTCGCCAGTTTTAAAAGTATGTAGCATTATCTTTCGTATCTATATCTGCTTATTGTTAACATCAGTACAGACCTTATTTTATGGAGACATAGCTTCTTCTGGTATGGTCTCAAGGAAGACAGTTCTGATCAAACATGCATTATTAAACAATGATTTAATTAGATTTTTTCTATATCTAAGTTCCTCTCGTTAAATGTTTCATCAAATTTTTCATTGACCAGTTTGACAACCAACCTCAATTGACTTTTTAAATTTTGTTTCCTTTTTTAAAAAAATTAATAAAATGTGCACCTGGGTGGCTCAGTCGGTTAAGGGTCCAACCCTTGGTTTCAGCTCAGTTCATGATCTCAGGGTGGTGAGACCCAGCCCCGCGTCTGGCTCTGCACTGAGCATTGAGTCTGCTTAGAGAGTCTTTCCTCCTCCTTCTCCCTCACCTTCTGCTTTTCTCCCCACTGACACGTGCATGCTCTCTCTCAAATAAATAAATCTTTTTAAAAATTTTTAAAAAATAAAACATTGATAAAAACATTAAAAAATTAATAGACTTTGTTTTGCAGAGCAGTTTTGGGTTTACAGATGATTGAGCAGATGGTATAGAAAGTTTCTATATACCCCTTTCTCCCTTGCTTACAGTTTCTCCTTTTATTAAGATCTTGCATTAGTGTGATACATTTGTCACAATGGAGAACCAATATTGGTACATTATTATTAAGAAACTTACTTTGGGGTTCAGCACTGTATAGTCCTATGGGTTTTGCCAAATGTATAACGTTGTGTATCTACCTCTGACACAATAAGAAATCTGTATTAGGTATTTTTTCCTAGTTCCTGACACAGAGTTTCTAAAACCTTTATAATTTCCTGAGTGATAGGGTGCTAGGGGCATCTTTCTTTCTTATATTTAGTGTTTGACCCTCAATTCCTGACATGGCTCTCCTAAAGCCTTTGTGATTTCCTGAGTGATGGGGATGATAGGCACATCTTACACAGGGCTCCTAGACCCCTTGCAATTTCCTGGGTGAGAGGAACATTTTTTGTTCTAATGACATGAGTCTGGGTGGGCTCCTGGAAGAGCTTCCAGGTCGGTGAGCACATCCACATACTGAGAAGGTGGCACACCCCAATTCCACAGGGACTGAAGCTCCTGCACTCAGGAACCTTCTGGACCTTACCCCGTGTACCTCCTTGTCTGGCTGTTCATTTGTATCCTTCATTATATCCTTTATAACATAACCAGTAAATGTGTTTCCCTGTGTTCTGTGAGTCATTATAGCAAATTATCAAACCTGAGGACAAGGTCAAGGGAACCCCAATTTATAGCCAAGTCAGTCAGAAGTGTGACCCTGGGGGCCCACTACTTGTGATTGGCTTCTGAAGTAAAGAGGTACTGTTGTGGAACTGAGACCTAACCTGTGGGGTCTACACTAACTCTGGGTAGTTAGTGTCAGAATTGAATGGTAGGACACCCACTTGGTGTCTGGAGAGTTGGAGAACTGGTTAGTGTGGGAACTGCCCTCCCCCCATTTGGTGTCTAGTGTTGTGAGGAGAGGAAATAGAGTTTTCCTTTAGTAATGTCGTGTACCCACCATTAATATCAAATAGTTTCACTGCCCTAAAAATCCCCTGTACTCCATCTATTTCTTTCTCTCTTTCCTCCCCTCCCTAACCCCTGGCAACCATGGATATTTTTTTACTGTCTCCATAGTTTTGCCTTTTCCAAACTGTGATATAGTTGGCATCATATAGAATATTGACTTTTCAGACTGGCTTCTATATGCATTTAAGTTTCCTCTTTTTTTTTTTTTTTTTTTTGGTCTTAATAGCTCATTTCTAAAGTCATTGAATAATATTCCATAGGATGGATGTACCGCAGTTTGTTTCTCCATTCACCATTTTATGAACATCTTGGTCTCTTCCAATGTGTAGCAATTATGAATAAGTCTGCTGTAAACATTTGTGGGCATGTTTTTGAGTGGACAAGTTTCTAACCCATTTGGGTAAATACCAAGGACTGCAATTGTTAGACTGCATGGTAAGGCTATGCTAGCTTGAAAAGAAACTGCCAGACTGCCTTCCAAAGTGGCCATACCGTTTTCCATTCCCACAAGCCATGAGTGAGAGTTCCTGCTATTTCACATTCTTGTAGCATTTGGTATTCTTAAAGTTTTTTTGAGAGAGAAAGAGCATGCATGCATGAGTAGGGAGGAGGGGCAGAGGCAGAGGGAGAAGCAGACACCCTTTGTTTTAGTCATTTTAATAGGTATTTTGCTTTTTAAACTGAGTTGGTTAATTTGTTCAAAATAACTAAGCAGGTTATACACTGAACGGGTGTGTATATCTTGGCTAAATAAAAAATGAGAAACATCTCAAAGCAAAGGGATGTGATCTTTCATATTATTGTTGCTTCCCAAAGCCCACAGTCTTTTAAAAAATTAGTTAAAACAGTGTCTACCCAAATATTTCTAAATTCATGGAGAAGCTCCATAAAAAACTTTGGATTACCATTGATTCATTTAAAAATGAGCTTTTACCCAAAGGGCAAAACTCCTAAATGAAAAGTGACCCAGAACTTAAACAGGACAGTGAATTATGAAGGCAGTCAAAAGAGTGGGGGGAGAGGTTGGAATTGGCAGCTGGATTTGAACCATGGTTTTTATATTTAAAAAGCTAGGTGAATTCCAATCATTTATTAAACGTTTCTGAGCCTCAATTACTTGTCTGTAAAACCAGGATAATAGTTTGTAGTTGACAGGATTATCTTGACCTTTAGAGACCATGTTCTTAAAAAATGTCTGGCATCAAGTTTTCGGTACATTAATTGGACACTTTTTCTATCCCCCTTACAGTGCTCCACACGTGGTACATAATCAATGAAAGTTATTAGAATTTCAATCATCAAAATTCCCTAGTCTGATGAAATAGTTGAAATATCCTATGAACACATGAAACACCCAAGAGGTAGTTTTATTTTTTATGTGTTTGCCTGTTTTAAATAGATGGACTCTAGCAAACACAAGATTGATGTTTCAAACAAAATTTGTAACTTGCAAGAGTTTGGCACATGCTAACATTTCCAGTGGTTTGGGGTTTCCTTGGAGTAGCCAGAAATGAGATATTGGCTTAAAAGCAAACTCATGAAATATGCAATAGTATAGATTCTAGAAACCGGGCACTCGGCAGAGCTAAGTTACAGCCATTTACCATCTTGGGGTTGGCAGAAACATGCATGCCGTGACTATTATGTCAAAAACGAGAGGCCTGATATTCCTTCTGTCTATTCTTCCTTACGTAGCTTTCGTTCTAAAACAGAAGAGTTGCATTTGTGAATTATTTGTTTTAAATATTTGACAACAGCCAACAAAGGCCCTTGATGAAACATGTAATAGGATTTTCTAATCTTTTAGGAAGTTATTTCAAAGAGAATGAATTTATTATAAGGAGCTAAGCATCACAGAATTACGGTTTTTTAAAAAATGTGAAAAGGTGATCAGAGAAGTGACTCTGATTCCCAAAGACACCTCAAACTGGGGCCCCTGTTGGCTCCTCAGAAGGAAACTGGACGCTAGGCCCAGGCAGGCACCCCCAGAAGACAGGTTCAAAAGTCTGGCTCCAACCACTGTGCTGACCTCTCTTGTGTTTGTTCTTGCCCTTTTGGGACTTTCTAGAAATTCGCAGACCCTCGAATCCTGTCTATGAATCCGCAGTTAAGCACCTCTACTTTTAGAGAAGAGAAATGCAGCAACCCCGAGGAAGACAATTTCAAAGGTACTTTTTTTTTTTTGTAGTGTGTAAATAACTTCTTTATATGAGGCATTTGGTGGTTATAAAGGAAAAATTGTGAATGATAGAAAAATAACTTTTGGCAATTCTTGGTAATATGTCGTCTATGGTATAGATAAGATTTTGATGGACGGTGAAGCCGTGGGGTGACTTGCAATCTGTATCTGGTGAAAGCAGAACTTCACAGAGTTTCTACTGAGCAGTATCATTCTGTTATGTGATTAATCCTCAGAAAGGGCTGGTCTTGGAGGTAAATGTGAGGTCTGATAATAGCCAGCCCGGTAATTGACATCAGCTAGAAACAAAAACCCAGAGCAACACATTATAAAGATGGAATAATAAAATAAAGTTGGGAATAATGACATTGCCATCCGGCATTAATTGACGTGCAAAAGCACTCAGAATTCTCGGGAGAAAAGAATTATTTAAATGCAAATTATTATTATTACTACTACTTAAATTGTTGTAATGAATTCATGAATATAAGACACCTCCTGAGCTTAATGCATATATAAAAGCTAATAAAATATTTATGAGCCTGCTACCAGCAGTTTTATCATTTGGCATAAACAATGGTAAACAAGATGAAATATTTTTTTAGCTCAAGATCAAACCTAGTTGGTAAAATTTAGAACCTCACAAAATGGTTACGGTGGTATTTGGTTTGAAAACCACCGAGACGGTCACACTCTTCCCTAGGAGAACAAGGTCGTGCTTTGACAAGGTTAGGATTTTAGGTCATTGAGTCTCCAAAGTATGGGAAGATTAAAAATACTTTAGGGAAGCACATGTTCAGACAGAAGCCCAGTCTGGCTTATGTGCCATGTACAAAACTTCGTATGCAGTTGTACTGTATGCCACAACTTGGGGATTTCTTAGTATTTTTTACATCAACTACATACTTCAAGTTATCTGAAGAGAACTGTAATGAATATATTATAAGCTCAGAAAATGGCATCTAAAAGCCACAAAGCATTCCAAAGTGAGTCGGGAAATCTCGCAGATGATTTCATATGACTGTTTTAATGAATAAATAAAACTTCGTTACCTTGAAAATGTTCGTTGAATAGCAAAAAAAATCTAGTAGAAAATATTGCTATTAATGACCATCGTAAGATGAAATCATTAAAAATGCCTTGGCATTTAGTACTTATATTATTAGTGGTTAGTGTATTGGTGTGTGATTCGCACATGTTTCAAAGTGAAATTGCAGAAATGTGATTCTCCTAAGCAGTTAGTCTCTAACTCTGTTATGGCTTTTATCACTTGCTGTTTTTTGCATATTTATGTACAAGTCTGTTTCTCCTTTTAGGTGGTAAGTTTCTGGGGGGTAGGATGTGTGTTTGATTTATCTTTCATATCTCCATGGTACTTAGCATGTGATTTGCCTATATTTGGAACTCAGTAAATACTAGTTGATGGAATAGTCAAGTGCATTTGTTTCAAGTACTATTATTCTTCAATAGAAGAAATGGTAAATATTTAAAAATTTGTTTTACAACTGAAGTTATTATGAATGGGGAAATAACAGAAGAAATATATACTGACATGTTAATAGAAGTCAGGTTGGTTTAGTGGAATTATTGTCTTTATTTTTTTTTCTATTCCACTTACTTATAATATGATCACCTTATTTTTCTAATAAAAGGAATAAATAACAAAATGACACTTAATGTTCTCCTAGATCAGATCACTTTATTAGAATTATGGTGACCTCTCTGTTATAATAGCGACACCTCACTCCCCTGTCCACCCTCATACCCTCCCAGTACCTTTCCTCCCCCTTCCCATCTAGCTGATTTGTGATGAACAGGAACAAGTTGGAAAAGATAGGTTTGGAAGGAAGGGAAGAGATGATGGTTTAAGCCTGAGATGTATTCATTCATTCATTCATTCATTCATTCATTTAGAAACACTGATTGGTCTGATGGTGAGGAATGCCTGGGGTCAGGTGCAGTGGAGGAAGAAGGCAGAGACCTCAATGTCAGAGGCATGGGCAGGACCAGACACGCTCTTGGAGCCATCAGCCCAGAATCCCAGAGACCAAAGGGCCAAACAACATTGCAGTCCGTCCAGGGAGGACTCAGGACAGAGAGAGGCCAAAACACCTCTCCTGCTCTTCCATGAGGTCTTATAAATTTGCCTCTGCACCTAAAGCAAGGAGGGAAGCAGAAAGACTGACAGAATTATTTTAAATGACTGTTTAAAATGGGAAGAAACTACTTTTAAGTGTCAGGATCAAGTATTTTCTGCCATCACAGGGAAGACGGTATAAGAACAGGATGAGATCAGTAACAGGTTTTAAAAGGTGTGTTTTGCACTTGTCTGACCAGTGTTTCCCCATTTCATATCTCCTGCACATTTTATTCATTTTTTTTGAAAATAATTTAATGAGCACTTAATGGTTTTTGCACAGGAAAAAATATAATTAGAATAAAAGTATGGAGTCTGACTTTAGGTGAGGTCAGAGGAGGTCAAACTCTACCAACTATATTTCTGAGAAACATGAAATACAAAAACTGTTATATTATTTAACTTCTCATTTAAAATAGAATTACTCTCAGGAGACACAATAATCCATCGCATGTTTCCAACACAAAGAGGCTCTAAGCTAAATCACCTTGCAGATTTTCAACCCAGAGAATGATCTTGGAACCCAAAAACTAATAACTGTGCATTCTGAACAGGTGTTGCTCAAACGCAGCTCAACACCATCAGCAAGAAGAATGTGGCTTTCAAGTCACTTAAAATAGCATAGTTCTGTATCATGCAGAAAAAAAGATATGTGGGAAAAAATACGATTGCAGGTCTTTAATTTTATTTCATGAGAAAACTGCCGATGGCACTGCATAGTCGAAGTCCAATTGGGAGGGGGAGTCAGTGTTAAAATTCAGATACGGATTCAAGAACAGATGCAATTACTTTCCTTCAACTCAACAAATATTTACAAAGCAGCTACCATGTGCCAGGCACTGTTCCCAAACAGATATAGACTAGTGGGGGAGTTTGAAAAGAAAATTCCTTTTCTCAGAAAAATAGATACTGTGCTCATACATTGGCTAAACTTTGATCTCCAATGAACTGATTTCTATCCCAAAGTAATACCCTGTTCTTCACAAATATCCACTTATACTGCGCCAAAAAATATCTTTTGTGTCTTGGAGACCTCACTGGCTACTATTTGAAGACGTTTTCATTTACCAAGTTTCACTGTGCATAGAGTTTTATTCCATCTTTGAAAAGAGAGGGAGAAACAGCACTACAAGGGGACACTAAATTAATTTACCTATAAATTGGGGGAGGGTGGCACATAAGCCTTGGTGGCCTGAGATAAGGAAGGCTTCTCAGTAAAACTTCTGGAGAGATCACAAATAAGACATGGAAATATCTGAAATGGTAGGGGACAGATCCCAGATTTAAAGAATTTACTTAAACTGCCTCAAAGAGGGCACCTGGATGGCTCAGTCAGTTAAGCGTCTGCCTTCAGCTCAGGTCATGATCCCAGAGTCCTGGGATCGGGATGGATCCCCGCATCAGGCTCCCCGCTCAGCAGAAAGCCTGCTTCTCCCTCTGCCCCTCCCCCTAGTCTCTGTCTCTCTCTCTCTCTCTCACTCTCTCTTTCTCGAAAAAATTAAAAAAAACCCAAAAAACAAAAAAAACTGCCTTCAAGAAGCTGGGCCATGCTCTTTCATTATATAAACATATAGCCTTTTTAGTAGGGTTACATTTAATTACACATTTTATGTGTAAAGCACATTTCAACTCAAGCGAGTTGCTGGTGGTTCTGAAGAAGAAAGGTTCACGTTTAGATAGTTTCCCCCGTGCTGTCACCAACAGATTCCACAGATGTGTAGTTAGCATTTTGGCTTTGACTTTTCTTTCACTTCAGATTGGGGGCATGTTAGTTCCGGGCAAGTCACTCAGCACCATGGTCAGTGCAGCGTGCAAAATACAAGCACACTGATTTGGAAGAACTGGCTTAAGTTGAGTGTCACCACTCACTGTGAGTCAGCCTCTCTAATCTTTATCCATAAAGTGGGATTCTTTCAGGAAACAAGTAAATGAAATCATATGTGGGCATGCTTTGTAAACAATAAAGTATTAAACCGATGTCAAATATTGTTTTGTAATTCTATAATTTGGGAGATAATTTTATATTTAGTAAGAGTGGTAATCACAAGTTAGACGACTCAAAACATTTCATGTTATATCAAGTGAAGCTAGCATCCTACTGTAAAAGTATCTAAAAACAAATAGTTTTGGAATCCTATAAATAAAAAAATTTATATTTATTAAGATCACTAAAGCTTGGGGCGCCTGGGTGGCGCAGTCATTGGGTATCTGCCTTCGGCTCAGGGCGTGATCCTGGTGCTCTGGGATCGAGCCCCACATCAGGCTTCTCCACTAGGAGCCTGCTTCTTCCTCTCCCACTCCCCCTGCTTGTGTTCCCTCTCTCGCTGGCTGTCTCTCTCTGTCAAATAAATAAATAAAATCTTAAAAAAAAAAAAAAGATCACTA